>NC_045773.1:77881677-79081677 GCF_008692025.1 Phocoena sinus | reverse complement strand
GTATGAAACTGAAGACCTCACCAAAAAAAGGGGAACTTCAGACTTGGGGGAATGAACTGAGGTGCTAAGTCAAAGACAATTGCTAATGCTTCCTGTTTGTTTGCTAATGTTTCCTGTTTGTTTCTCCCGGCTACAGAATCTGAAGGTGGGATTTGGGGGAAAACTCTTCCAGAGTTTTCAGAATCAGAAATTCACCAGGTCAATGGACATCTTATATGCCCAGATCCTATCTGACATCACTCACGAGAATTTGTGTTTGTAGATGCATACCAGAAATACATCCTCAGTGATGCCAGTTTGGATCCAATTTATGTCAAAATGAACAGTCTGGCTTGGAAGGCCTTTATTGTAAATGGTTGTATTTTAAATCTTGATCCAAGTGACCCTCTCAAAGCATCTCTGTCTCATGTGTATTTGGCTGCAAGAAGAGTCTTGTGTGACTTTGAAAATGGAAATAGCACTAATTACCTGGAATGGATTAGTGGGCGTTGATTGTGTATATAGTCTAGATGTAAATAATATAAAATCCTTGATGGAGCTATAAATACCAGCTTTATCAATAGCTCTCATAGTTTATAATTTCCCAATGCATTTCAAGATGCCAACTCTCACCTTTTCCCTAGATTGATTTCCTTGCTTCAAAGTAATAAAAGGATGCAAAAATAAATAATAATAATAAAATAATGATGTACTTTAAAGTGCATTTGGGTTCCAACATCTGATTTTAATAGAGATGTACAAAGAAGTTCCTTTTCCACCTTCTTAAATCTCATATTTTTTCCTGCTCAGTTTCACATGGAAAATATAATTGCCTATTGAGTTTCCCTGGGTTAAGCTTATTTCAATAGGAACTACTAATTACTTGATCACCGTGGCACTGTAACATGCAACATTTAAAGTTTCTTTGCCCTTGGCCTTCCGTGGTGGCGCAATGGTTAAGAATCCGCCTGCCAGAAAGATAGATCAATGGAACAGGATAGAAAGCCCAGAGATAAACCCATGCACATATGGTCACCTTATCTTTGATAAAGGAGGCAGGAATGTACAGTGGAGAAAGGACAGCCTCTTCAATAAGTGAGGCTGGGAAAACTGGACAGGTACATGTAAAAGTATGAGACTAGATCACTCCCTAACACCATACACAAAAATAAGCTCAAAATGGATTAAAGACCTAAATGTAAGGCCAGAAACTATCAAACTCTTAGAGGAAAACATAGACAGGACACTCTATGACATAAATCACAGGAAGATCCTTTCTGACCCACCTCCTAGAGAAATGGAAATAAACCAAAAATAAACAAATGGGACCTAATGAAACTTAAAAGCTTTTGCGCAGCAAAGGAAACCATAAACAAGACAACCCTCAGAATGGGAGAAAATATTTGCCAATGAAGCAACTGACAAAGGATTAATTTCCAAAATTTATAAGCAGCTCATGCAGCTCAATAACAAAAAAAACAAACAGCCCAATCCAAAAATGGGCAGAAGACCTAAATAGACATTTCTCCAAAGAAGATATACAGACTGCCAACAAACACATGAAAGAATGCTCAACATCACTAATCATTAGAGAAATGCAAATCAAAACTACAATGAGATATCATCTCACACCAGTCAGAATGGCCATCATCAAAAATCTAGAAACAATAAATGCTGGAGAGGGTGTGGAGAAAAGGGAACACTCTTGCACTGCTGGTGGGAATGTGAATTGGTACAGCCACTGTGAAGAACAGTATGGAGGTTCCTTAAAAAACTACAAATAGAATTACCATATGACCCAGCAATCCCACTACTTGGCATATACCCTGAGAAAACCAAAATTCAAAGAGAGTCATGTACCAAAATGTTCATTGCAGCTCTATTTACAATAGCCAGGACATGGAAACAACCTAAGCGCCCATCATCGGATGAATGGATAAAGAAGATGTGGCACATATACACAATGGAATATTACTCAGCCTTAAAAAGAAATGAAATTGAGCTATTTGTAATGAGATGGATAGACCTAGAATCTGTCATACAGAGTGAAGTAAGTCAGAAAGAAAAAGACAAATACCGTATGCTAACACATATATATGGAATTTAAGGGAAAAAAATGTCATGAAGAACCTAGGGGTAAGATAGGAATAAAGACGCAGACCTACTGGAGAACGGACTTAAGGATATGGGGAGGGGGAAGGGTGAGTTTTGACAGGGCGAGAGAGAGTCATGGACATATACACACTAACAAACGTAGTAAGGTAGATAGCTGGGGGGAAGCAGCCGCAAGGCACAGGGATATTAGCTCGGTGCTTTGTGACAGCCTGGAAGGGTGGGATGGGGAGAGTGGGAGGGAGGGAGACGCAAGAGGGAAGACATATGGGAACATATGTATATGTATAGCTGATTCACTTTGTTGTAAAGCAGAAACTAACACACCATTGTAAAGCAATTATACCCCAATAAAGATGTTTAAAAAAAAAAAAAAAAAACTACAATGAGATATCATCTCACACCAGTCAGAATGGCCATCATCAAAAATCTAGAAACAATAAATGCTGGAGAGGGTGTGGAGAAAAGGGAACACTCTTGCACTGCTGGTGGGAATGTGAATTGGTACAGCCACTGTGAAGAACAGTATGGAGGTTCCTTAAAAAACTACAAATAGAACTACCATATGACCCTGCAATCCCACTACTGGGCATATACCCTGAGAAAACCATAATTCAAAAAGAGTCGTGTACCAAAATGTTCATTGCAGCTCTATTTACAATAGCCCGGAGATGGAAACAACCTAAGTGTCCATCATCGGATGAATGGATAAAGAAGATGTGGCACATATATACAATGGAATATTACTCAGCCATAAAAAGAAATGAAATTGAGCTATTTGTAATGAGGTGGATGGACCTAGAGTCTGTCATACAGAGTGAAGTAAGTCAGAAAGAGAAAGACAAATACCGTATGCTAACACATATATATGGAATCTAAGAAAAGAAAAACTGTCATGGAGAACCTAGGGGTAAGACAGGAATAAAGACACAGACCTACTAGAGAATGGACTTGAGGATATGGGGAGGGGGAAGGGTAAGCTGAGACAAAGTGAGGGAGTGGCATGGACATATATACACTACCAAACGTGAAATAGATAGCTAGTGGGAAGCAGCCGCATAGCACAGGGAGATCAGCTCGGTGCTTTGTGACCACCTAGAGGGGCGGGATAGGGAGGGTGGGAGGGAGTGAGACGCAAGAGGGAAGAGATATGGGGACATATGTATATGTATAACTGATTCACTTTGTTATAAAGCAGAAACTAACACACCATTGTAAAGCAATTATACTCCAATAAAGATGTAAAAATAATATTAAAAAAATTTTTTTTAAAAAACAACAAAAAAGAATCCGCCTGCCAATGCAGGGGACATGGTTCAAGCCCTGGTCCGGGAAGATCCCACATGCCGTGGAGCAACTAAGCCCATGCACCACAACTGCTGAGCCCGCATGCCGCAACTACTGAAGCCCGTGCACCTAGAGCCCGTGCTCCACAACAAGAGAAGCCACAGCAATAAGCCCGTGCAACGCAACGAAGAGTAGCCCCTGCTCGCTGCAACTAGAGAAAGCCCACGTGCGGTGACGAAGACCCAGTGCAGCCAAAAATAAATAAAATTAAATAAATAACTTGAAAAAAATGAAGTTTATTTGCTCTCAAGGAAAGGACATTTGTTTTTCCTGTTATTTATAATCATTTTCTTAATCTCCTAGCAGCCAAATCCCATTTCAGTTGCTCATTATGAAAAACTCATATTGCTTTGTGAAATGCCGAAATGCATCTAAAGGCATGATGTACCTTTGTGTGTATCCAAAGAGAAAGGGAGAGGGCTCATTGAAGAAATATGGATGGTGAAATCCTGAACTTAAAGACAGGTTACAGACTGCCTATTTGAGTAACAAACTTTTTATTTATTTATTTATTTATTTATTTTTGGCTGCATTGGGTCTTCGTCGCTGCGTGCGGGCTTTCTCCAGTTGCGGCGAGCAGGGGCTAGTCTTCGTTGCGGTGCGCGGGCTTCTCATTGTGGTGGCTTCTCTTGTAGAGCACAGGCTCTAGGCCCGCGGGCTCTAGAGCGCAGGCTCAGTAGTTGTGGCACACGGGCTTAGTTGCTGCACTGCATGTGGGATCTTCCTGGACCAGGGCTCGAACCCATGTCCCCTGCAGTGGCAGGTGGATTCTTAACCACTGCACCACCAGGGAAGCCCTGAGTAACAAACTTTTAAAAATCATTATTTGCAGAGGAATGAGTTGCACTATTGGACTATGGTTGCGAGACCATGATTCTTAAAGCTGCAGTTTTAGAGGCTACTGTCAAGAGGTAATAGATCAGAAATTAAGATAAAGTGGCTGTGAAGTTGTAATGGGAGTGCACTGGGGCTGGAGATTTATACACATTATGCTCAAGTTAGCTGAGAAAACAACTTTTGACTTCCTCTCAAGCTCTTGCCTACTGACTCACCTTAGTCTGCTGTAATAATTCAAACAATAATTGAAGGAAAATGCTTAGGCTTTCCGATTTTGTTGCCCTCACCTTTGTTTCCCCGAGATGGGATTGCGGGGAGGGATGTGCTGACTGAGTCATCATGGGACTAGGGTAGAGGGGTTCTACAATCCAGAAGTGTCCCTGGTGCTCGATCCCCACCATTGCCCATCGCCCCTCCCTGCTGACCTTTGCATACAGCCAAGTGGACTGCAGATGCACTCAACATATGGCCTCTTGGCCAGGGTTTGGGGCTGATTCCTGGCTGCCTGGCTTCTGCAGCCTCTTGTTGGTGTTAAACCCTCCAAGCCGTGTCCTCTGTCCAGCCCCTGATCAGGGGATTAGCCCATGATCCCTGCTCTAGGGTCACCTCCCCTGGTCACAGTGGGCCACTCTTAACTCAGCTGCTTCTTCTTCCCCTCCACAAGGGGACTTCTGGGGCCCCTCCATGCCACATGGGAACTGAAAGAGTTGTGGTGCTACCAGGCTTACTGAGGAGTGGTTACCTCCAAGGTTTGGGGCAGGGAGGTTGCAAGGCGACCTCATCCCGGTGTCCAAGCCATGAATTGAAACAAAGAAATGAAATGCCCCTGCTCTTGGCATTCCTCTCCACAGCTCCCCAGACCTCCCCTAAAATGGAGAGATGGAGAGCCATGTGACTCACTTCCTGCCTCACATGACTCTCTCCTCCTCCCTTTATCCATTCAGGTAAGAAGGGGAACTTGTACTTCCCCTTTCTGAATACCTGAGATCTCCTTGCCAACCCCAGACTCAAGGCTGAGACTTAATGACTGATAGGCAGTGTATGAGAAAGACCCACTTGCCCATAAAGGAACTACTCGGGAGGCATTTGAGAAAATCGTACCTCTTCTATAAGTCAATGGGAAACATATCATCTGATTTGGAATGAAAATTGTATCTTGGTTCTTTAAATCTACTTAGAAATGTATTGGATGTCAAGTATATGCCAGCCTTTAAACATGATGAGTTTTCTCCTACATACTGTATGGTTCCATTTATATGACATTCAGGAAAAGGCAAAACTATAGGGACAGAAAACAGATCAGTGGTTGCCTGGGGTTAGGGGTGGGGAGAGGAGGTGATGACAAAGGGGCACAGAGGAACTTTTGGGGGTGATGCATCTTGACTGTGGTGGTGGTTACATGATTGTATGTGCTTGTTAAAACTCATAGAAATGTACACCAAATGGGGCAATTATCGTACATAAATTAGACTTAAATAAACTTGACTTTTACCAAACATGATGAGCTTTCACATTCCCAGGATTATAGTTGACATGTACTGAACATTTATTAAATAGTGTACTGTTCTACCACTTTGACTGCATTAGCTCATTCAGCCCTCAGAATGACTCTATTTGGAGGGTACTCTTGTTATCATCATCTCCATCTTACTGATGAGGGAACTGAGACCTAGAAAAGTTAAGTAACTTGCCCAAGACCACACAGTGAGTATAGCTGGAATTCACATTCAGATCTGTCTGATGCCAAAGCCTGTCACTTTCACCGCTATGTTATATATGGCCTCTCCAGATAAGCAAGTTTGGGAACTTCTCTGGTGGTCCCGTGGTTGAGACTCCGAGCTCCTGATGCAGGGGACCCAGGGAACTAGATCCCACGTGCTGCAACTAAGATCCCACACGCCGCAACTAAAAGATCCCACATGAGGCAACTAAGACCCAGCACAGCCAAATAAATAAATAAATATTAAAAAAAAAAAAAGTTTAGACTGATAAATATTTAAGAAGTAAACTGGTAATGTTTATGTTTGCCTGTAACTTGCCTTACCTAGAGCCTTTTTCGGTTCAATCACATTTGCTCTCAGATCAGAAAGTAAGTGGTAAGCCCCATCCCCAACACACATACACACACACGCAGACACACACACACAGACACACACACACACACACACCAGGAATGTATTGATATTTCTCCAGTTGCCCCAATCCAACATCCTCAGTTAGACTGAGAGACCCATTACTGACAGTGAGCTAAGAATGTGTCAGGGGCTTCCCTGGTGCTGCAGTGGTTACGAATCTGCCTGCCAATGCAGGGGACACGGGTTCGAGCCCTGGTCTGAGAAGATCCCACATGCCGCGGAGCAACTAAGCCCGTGTGCCACAACTACTGAGCCTGCACTCTAGAGCCCGCGAACCACAACTACTGAGCCCATGTGCCACAACTACTGAAGCCTGCGTGCCTAGAGCCTGTGTTCCGCAACGAGAGAAGCCACCACAATGAGAAGCCTGCGACCGCAACAAAGAGCCAATGCAGCCATAAATTAATTAATTAAAAAAGAAAAGAAAGAATGTGTCACACTGGGGGACTGTTGGTGAGGAAGATCCCCTGGAAAGTTCCAGGGTCTGTGTGGCCCACCATAGCTCAGACTCCTGACCAGGCCTCCAACCTATACTCTCAACTGGGGGTCTTGCAGTTCCAACCCAGATACCACCGCAGCCTGGTGTAGCAACAGTGGCAGACTTCTCCTCTGCTTATAAGAGTTTCCTTCTCAAGTTCTTATTTGCTTGACTTGGGTCTGAGAACTCCAGCCCATGCTGCCTCTGACAGCAAATGACAGTAACTGTTCTCATTAGCTGCTGGTGCTAGCACAGTGGGATTTCTGAGAGTCTTCCCATCTGCTTTTCTCTACTGCAGAGTGCTTTCCATAATAAATTATGGAGCTCGATGTAGGACAGTGGTAAGATATGGCAAACTGTGGGAACTCGGGGCTGGTTCTTGCCAGGGGAAAGGGGCACCTGGGCCCACATCTGGTCTTCTGGTTCTCCCGGCCTGGTACGTATGGTGCAGAGCCCAATTACCATTAGCAAGGCGGTCAGGGAGTGCACATCATTGTGACAGAGGCTTTGGGCATGTGCTGAATCCACTGCAGGGAGAATCTAACTGGTCCTATATCAATTCGCTCATCCAGGGACCTTGGATCAGAAGTAGACAGTTCAAACATGCTGAAAGGGCAATGATTCACCCCAGCAAATACCACCTTGTGTTTCTTCTTATCTGCTTTACTTAGGGAGCGAGTTGGCCCTCTGACGCTCCTGGTGAGTCACCGATGTCCATAGGGCCAGAGGAAGGTGCTGTGCAACTGAGGGAGTATCACGTAGGCCCCAGCTTCACTTATCTGTCATCAATCTTTATGGGGCCCGTGGACCCAATGGCAGGGTTGCTTACATTGGGTGATTTGAAGGTCTATCATCTCAAAAATGCACTTGTCTTTAATTCTCACTAGTAAGGGGCCTGTTGGTACATTTGGTCAACTTATGACAAAGATGCTGAAGGCTGGGGCAAGGTTGGGTGAGTTCAGATAGGATGGTGAGAGGGGGAGAGGTATGGGGGTCAGGGTGAGTCTGCAGGTCGGGAGCCTTCCCTGAGGCAATAGAGAGCCTCAGAGATGTGCTCTGGAGGCCAGAGACACCCTGACACTAAAAACAGAGGATCAAAAATAGTCAAGGAGAGCCTTAGGAGACAAATCGGTCTGCTCAGAGTTTGGCCTGGAATGCAGCCTCTCTGGGCTACTCTAAACTTATCAGTTGTTCGTACCTGCCTATAAAGGAGTTTTTCCTTTTTCTAGAGGAAGCCATGAAAATAAGGGACAACTGATTGGCAGGGTCGTGGGTCTAGGTCAACAAAGGACCCAGAGGAATGAAGACTGGAGACAAAAGAGCAAATGTCACTTATATTGACCTTTGGAGACAAAAGAGCAAATGTCACTTATATTGACCTTTGCAGGATGAAGGGTATTCAAATCTGAGTAGGCCTGGCAAGAAAGCAGCAGAGAGATCGGCCAAGTTGGTAACAGAAGGCCAGTCTTCATTCCTGAACAGAGGGTTGAGGGACCTGAGAAGGCAGCCCTCCTATAATTTTATTTTCTCAAACATTAGAAATTACATGCGTGAAACCTATAAAGCCATCTTATATGTGTAAACATAAAAGAACATTGCTACATTTTAGAGCCAGCTCTTTTCCCGTTTCGTAGCAATCCGTTTTGTTTGTTCAGACCTCCTAAATCTCGTCTCTTCAATATTCTTTTATTCTGTTTAACAACTAGGTATTGGTGACTGTGTATGCAAACCTCTTTGCAAAGCTTGTTGCTACCAGTGGGAAAAGATGGCAATTTCCTAAAATTGCTCTGTGCTTTATGCTCAGACCATTATGAAAGAAACATTAGGGTATTTTTAAAAAATGAGTGTCTACTGTATACAAAGCACCCTGCTGATAAGGAGAGGACTGTGTTTATCCAGAGTTACGTGCACTATCTCTTCCAAAGATTGGGAATCCCTGAAGGAAAGGAAATGCCTTGGAAGGGAAACTGAGTTATGAAGGCTCCATTTCTGTGATTAATTCTACCCTCTCCAACCTCCCTACCCCAACCTGCCTTTTCTCATCTATAAGATGCTCACGATCGCAGTTCATTGATTTTGGTAGTCTGCTCATTGATTTGTAAACGTGGATCAAAATGCCAGACCATCATTTATGCAAACTGGCCTTGCTCACAGACGTAGAAACTAAAATAAATCAGACCTTGGGCCACAAGCAGTCAGCATGACCTCAGGCGGCAGAGGCTGGGTGCTCCCCACGCGCTGTCTCCCTCCCTCCCTCCTTCAATGCCAAATGGTGACTCAACGCCAACCTGCCTTGCCAGCTTGATCTCCTCAACACCAGAAGATCCTAGCCCTCCCTCCATCCCCAAAGGTTCAGTATCTGCAGAATGTACCTGTCTAGACAGTATCAGCTCTTGAATGTAAAAGCTTCCATTCTAGTTCCCAGTACCAGGGAAAAGGCCTGTGCACTTCCACAGTCCAGAATGTTTCAAGCGTAGCCTTTAAAAAAAAAAAAGAAAGCAACATACATTCGTTTGTAGAAGATTTGGGAAATACAGAAAAGCACAAAGAATAAAATTTGCCTTTAACCATGTTTTCTAGTCGTTGTTATGCTTATATATCAGTCCAAGCCACCTTTAAGAATGTATTTTAGAGCAAAGTCTGGTAGTTTTAATAGTGTTGTTTCTGTTTTTTCTTTAAGATTGCTGGAGACTGTCCATGAAATCGTCTTCATCCTTTGCGCTACCCTCTGACCTGCTCTAGTGTAAGACCATTCTTGGTGGGCGGGAGCAGAGGGGACAGTTAAAACCCTAAATACCGTACGGCCGTCCTTTCCCAGTTATTTGGGGTCATGTAAGACACTTCCAGGAAATGCAATTCCCCGGTTTTATTTTAGGTTTTTGGCGGGGGTGGTGTGTGTGGAGGAGAATGCCAGGACGGTACAGGAGTATTTCTTAATCCAGAGGACAAGCCTCAGGGACACGTCGGAAACACAGACTCCCGGGCCCCACCCCAGACCTGCTGGTTGAGAATCTGCATTTCCACGAGATTCCCAGCTGTTTCCAAACTGTGCCTCTGAACTTTGAGAAGCAGTGACCTGTGCAACCCCTTTCTGGCCTTCCTCAGGTGGTATTGATTGTCAGGATTTGTATGTAACGTTCACACCTCCTTGATGTTGAAACTAGCAATAAAAATCCCACCTCCAAGGGAGTAAACACCTTTTGCTAAGGCCACAGCCCACATTCTTCTGGGAAAACTCCAAGTGTGTTGCCTTCTCGATGCCCTGGAGAGTTGCGGAGTGCTCCAAATGGAAATCGAAGGAGGCGGCCAACCTTTTATTTTGCCATCCCCTCAAAGTCCATTCCAGGGTCAGAGCTGTCATGGTAAATCATTCACCCAGGGGGGCAAGAGAGATTCAGGACAGCGCTCTTTAAATTCTGTTGGAAAAAAATCCACCGTACCCCGCCTTCCCCTCTGCACCACCACAGCTGCCCTATTTTCGGCCTCCACTGGTTCCTTTAACCTTGGTGCATCCACCAGGGGGCCCCAGGAGGCACAGGCAGGGCCCAGGGATTGTGACGACCCTAATCAGGCCAACTGGGATCAAGGACTTTGAGTGCAATGCTGCTGATAGAGGGAGAAGAAGAAACGACAAAAGCCCAAACAGTCGTGTCTGTCTGCGTCACCAGACACAACCACGTGTGTGCATCAGGATGTGTGTCAGCCCAGCCTGGGCAAAGCCCCCATGGGGCTGCTTCCATTAGGTCTCTGCCTGACATCCCCAACCAGGAAGGTGTTCCCGGGTGGCCATCTGAGCAGCATCCCCGCTCCCCCAGGACTACCTGCACCCAAGTGAAGTGTCATTCTTCTCTCTCCTCACAGACATGAAAGGTGTCACGAAGCCTTTGTGCCCGGGCCCTGCAGTTCCCTCTGGGTTCTGGCATCGGGTTCTCCTCTATCTGTTCAGCAGCATCAGACAATCTCGCTGGCACCCGGCCCTGGCCTTGGCTATAACGCTCTCATCTGGCGTCTCTCCTCTCCCAGGGTTGGCTTCCTAAGCTCTGGTGTCAGATCTGCAAATCCTTCCGTGGGAGCACATGGGACACTTAGGATGAAGGATGGTTAGGAATGGCTTCTTCCTGAGCTTACAAATATCACCTAATCCATCCTGGCAACACCTGGTTTATAAAGCAAGCAACTACAGTGGTCATCTTCTTTCCAGAGGTTATGGTACATAAAGGGTCGAAAACTCAGGCCCTGTTGCTGCAGAGGCCTGCACTCAAATCCTGGCTTCCCATCACTAGCTGGGTGATTCAGCTCTAAAATGGGGATCCCAAGACCTCACACGAGGATTAAATGAGATGCTGGATAGAAAGCACTTAGCACAGTGCCCGGCAATTAGTGAGTGCTCAGTGAAAGGTAGCTGTCGTTGTTGTTGTTATTATTACCTAAAAGGGACAGCAAGTCAGGCCAGATAACCCAATGAGTCTGTGCTGTAACCCACAAGGCCTGGGTTTCCATTCTGGATCTGCCTAGAATCACTCTGTGTGCCTCAGTTTCCTCATCTGTAAGATGGGGATGATGCCGTCTGGTGTTCTGATCTTGCTGTAGCTAAGGCTTATCCATGCGAACTGTGTACCAGGCACTGTTGTAAGCGCTTCTCGTGTTAATTCTTTTGATTCTCGGCACATCCCTGTTTGACAGACGAGGAGACCGCGGCAAAGAGGTCCCGTGCCCAGGGTCAAGCAGCTGGTAACAAATGGAGCTGAGATTCCAACCCGGGCGGTCTGGCCCCAGAGCCTGCATTTCTACCTTTCTTACTGTGGGGAATCAAATGATATATTGATTATGGAAGTGCTTTGGGCGTGGGAAGTATGGTACAAACACGAGATTAATTCAAGTCTCTCGGTGTTTGGTCTTCATCTGGAATCCTTACTCTTTCCTGGCAGGGCATAGAGTTGGGGGCTACTTGAGGTTTCCCTGAAGCCTTTTAATCACTGGATGTTACGAGTTGAATTATGTCCTTCTCAAAAAATATACGTATTGAAGTTCTAGCCCCTAGTACCTCAGAATATGACCATGTTTGCAAATAGAGTCTTGACAGAGGTCATCAAGTTAAAACAAGGTGATTAGGATGAGCCCTAATCAATATGCCTGGTGTCCTTATAAGAAGGGAAAATTTGTGCACAGAGGGACGGCCATGTGAGGTCACGGGAGAACGCCACGTGCAGATGGAGGACCGGAGTGATTATCCCCAAGTCAGGGATCACTGAGGCCACCAGAAGCTAGGAGAGAGGCATAGAAAAGATCCTTCGGTGGCTGCAGAGGGAGCGTGGCCCTGCCAGCACCTTGATCTTGAACTCCTAGCCTCCAGAATTGTGAAGTGAAAATTTTCTGTTGTTCTAAACCATCCGGTCTGTGGTACTTTGTATGGCAGCCCTAGGAGACAAATAACACTAAGATCAAGGGGGAGGAGGTGAGGCGAGAATGGAGATGAATGGGAAAGTCAAGGCTGACGATGGGTGATGAGAGGCTGCTGAGAGGGGCTCGACACTCCCACGTGTGCCTGTGTGTGTGTGAGCACAGGCGTGTGTACACTTTGACTGTGAAATCTGATCTGTGGGCTCACCAAGCCTGCAGAACTTTCCTCTACAAGATCACAGGTGAGGCAAAGCAAACATTAAATCTATTCCACCTCCACTGAAGCAGGTAGGAAGAGGAGTCTTCTCTGGGAGAGCATTTCATCGAATCCCACCCCTTTGTTCTGCAGTGGAGGATGTGAGAAGTGGGGAGCTGGGTTCCCAAGACCCTTTCAGCGGTGAGCAGCAGCAGTGGGGTCAGAGCCAGTGTCGCTCTGCGCGTTGGGCCGCACTGACCCTCAGGGCTTATTTTTGGTTGGCACAGAGGAATTCACTGTTTTGCTGTTACAAGTTACTTCATAAGATTACATTCTGGTTTGTGTGAGTGTGTGTGTGTGTCTGTGTGTGTGTGTTTGTGTGTGTGTGTTTAAAGCAAAAGAAGGTTTATTTAGGGAGATACACACTCCATAGACAGAGTGTGGGCCATCTTGGAAGGCCTGGTTTTTGTGGTTTTTTTAATGAAACTTTTGAATGAAATATTACAGACATGTCATAGATCCTAAGTGGACATCTCAGTGTGTCTCCATCTGTGTAAGCAGCACCCAGACAAAGAATGAGTATATCACTCGCACCCCGAAGCCCTCCTGCCCCTCCCAGGCACTAACGCCAACAAAGGAACCACTATCCCGAGTTCTAGCAACACAGATGGATTTGCCTGTTTTCGAGCTGATATGAATGGGATTCACAGTCCTCCTTTGTGTCTGCTTTCTTTCTCTCTACCTTATGTTTGTGAGGTTTCTCTGCATCTCGCATATGGAGCAGTTCATTCTCACTGCCAGAGAGTAATTCATGCTTCTTGTCTTTTAAATCAAATCAAGAGGTGCACAGAGAGAGAAGTGTCCTGAAATAATTCAAACTGGTCCTTTAAGAAAAAAGTTAAAGCCATCCAATTGCTGAAACAACAGCAAAACAAATTAATTAATCTTTACAAATTGGATCCAATTTATTGGCCATTTATTAAAAGCCACTTTCCCAGATCACTTCCAACCCACCCTTTCCTTTCCCCTTTCCCTGGATTCCCAAGGCCCAGTTGTGTCACCCTGGGCTGACCCAGTCTGGACCTAGGGGATGAGGTTGTGGGTTCACTAGCTGGGGTTTACCTGGGTGAACCCATCTTGACCCCAGAGTAACTGGGAGCCTGGACTGTTACTGAGTGCACCGTGGCCGAGAGTCACTCCCACAGCTTGCTCAGGCTCTGGCCTGCTCCCAAGAGCAGCTTGGCTGGAAAGGGGCGGCACCCCCTTCCCTCCTCGGTCCACGCCAGACCACAGTTGGCCCGATTTCTTTATGCTGACAAGCCTTACTGGGGTCTTCCCTTTTGCTGGTAGCAATGACCTAATCCCAAAATGCAATTTTCAGGGAGCCCCAATGCAAATCAGCGGGACTGCCGTCCTGAGCCTGAGTCCATATATGGTGCAATCTCTGAACCGGGACAGGGATAGCGCTGAGTGCAATGCAGCACAGCTGATTCTCCAGCTGGCCCTCTCCCTCCCTAAGCTGTGCCTGCCCACTCCAGTTTCCAGTGATGTCAGCGCTGTACCCATAAGGAAACCTTAAGACAGTCCCAGCGCAGCACTTCTTTGTGCCTTTGGGAGGAGGAATATAGTTACTTCTTTTTAGGCTCCCCAGTTCCTGGGGGGGGGCTGTACTTTCTGGAATGTGATAGAATAACAAGATGACTGGTGCTTTTTCTTCAGTACTGCTCTGGCTGTGGGTGTAGTCGGAGAGAGGACAGTTGCTCAAACCCAGTTGCCAGGACTGTTTTGAACTGGAAGCAGTCACAAGGCCCCACCCTGGCACTGGGCAGAGATCAGTTTTCACAGACCTTAGTTGGAGCGTTGGCTTTTCTTTGGTCTCCACCCTCAGCTAATTTTTATTTGTTTGGCCTTCTGTGTGAGCAGTGGAACTAAGGCATTCTCAGACATGGGAAAGAATGTTGAAGTCTGGTTACCAGCTCTATTCCAAACTCATTAGTGGATGAGCATGTTCGTTTTATTAGCATACCCACCACCATTCTAGAACCAATTAAAAGCAAAGCCCCGGACTAGACTCCAGCAGTGGCACACTGGAGCCAGCTCTAACCAGTTAGGAACCTAATTGTTAAGTTTCCAGGAAATTTGCAAGCCGATTGTTAAACACAACAATTTTAAAGATTAAGTTACATAAAATTAAAATAGAAGCAACGGGATTTAAAACAAAGGTAATAAATGATCAAAACTCATTCACTTCCTAATGATTTTTACTACATTTTGCTGTTATCTGTGCTCTCTTTTTTAAAGCTATTAATTTTTTAAAATTTATTTATTTTTGGCTGCGTTGGGTCTTTGTTGCTGTGCGTGGGCTTTCTCTAGTTGCAGCGAGCGGGGGCTACTCTTTGTTGCGGTGCACGGGCTTCTCATTGCAGTGGCTTCTCTTGTTGTGGAGCACGGGCTCTAGGTGTGCGGGGTTCAGTAGTTGTGGCACACAGGCTCAGTAGTTGTGGCACACGGGCTTAGTTGCTCCACGGCATGTGGGATCTTCCCGGACCAGGGCTTGAACCATGTCCCCTGCATTGGCAGGCAGATTCTTAACCACTGCACCACCAGGGAAGTCCCTATCTGTGCACTTGAGGTTACTCACATCTGTTGTATATCTGTACGGTGGAAACATCCTATAACACTGTGCACTGTTCACTCTTCCCAGCTCCTGGTTCAGTAAGGTCACATTGGGACATTGAAATCAGCCACTATGGGGTATTTACCCCATGGAAAACACTACAAATCAGGGCTCCCACCTCCAACCCCCAAGCCAGTTTATGACCTTGACCTGCACACCACTGACTCTGGGGGTCAATAAGGAATGACTCACTCCTTGCCCTCAGGGTGTTTATAATACATAGAAGGGGATAAGTCCTTTATGACTTGAGTTGGGCAGTGTCTTCTCTAAAATGTCAAATGGGGGAGTCAGAGGACACGGACATTGAAGTCAGAGAGACCTACATCAGCATCCCAGTTCTGCCACTTGCTGACCACATCCCCTTAAATACGTTACCTAATGTTTTTGAATCATTTGCCAGATGGGAATAATAGCATCACAAGATGGTCACGAGGATTTAATGGTGAAAATATGAGAGTGTTGAAAGAGCATTTCCAGTTGAGGGACCAGCATGAAGGAACAGCGTAGAAGCAGGAAAGTGGAAGGACTATTCAGAGAATGGCCAGCAGTCTAGGATGTTTGGATATTACGATACACCAGAAGCATCAAAGTGGGAAGAGCACAGGTAGGATGTGACCCTGGAAATGCAGGATTAACAGGAAGGAAAGAGCTGAGACTCCTTGGGGCAGGGCTGGGGAGACTGAGCCACTGGGAGGGCAGCCAGCAGTCCAAGCCACCAAGTTTGAAGGATACAGCAAGTTCAGGCATAATTCAGACAATCCTCTCAACCAGGAGGTGCAGTCTAGCAGGGAGCATCAGGCACTATGGGCAGTCTGTTCCTCTAAGACGAATCCCCAGCCGTAACTGGAAGTACAGGGTCCTCCTCCAGCCCTAAAGAGGGGGCCAGTAGGAGCTAGGTTAAATATGCTAGGTTGGTTCTGTGGCTCAGCACTGTCATCGAAAGGCCAAGCACTCTCTTTTCACTCTGATATTCCCACTACTATTCTCTGTGTGTCAGCTTTTATTCTTGGTGTTGATGCCTAGTGTGGCACAATGATTGCCATAGCTCATAGCCCCTCAATCAAAGCAGGTAAGAGTGCAGCAAGCCTCAGAATCGTTATATCAGGGAGCGAAATCTTTCCCCAAGCCCCAGCAGATTTCCCCTTGTATCTCATCGGCCAGAGTGGGTCACATGCAGTAGCAGGCAGACAATGGCCTATAAAGACCCTCACACTCTTGTCCCCTGGAGGCCGTGAATTTCTTACCTTACATGACCACAGGGACTTTGTAGATTAAAGGTAGGCTCTCAGGGGCTTCCCTGGTGGCGCAGTGGTTGAGAATCTGCCTGCTAATGCAGGGGACACGGGTTCGAGCCCTGGTCTGGGAGGATCCCACATGCTGTGGAGCAACTAGGCCCGTGAGCCACAACTACCGAGCCTGCACGTCTGGAGCCTGTGCTCCGCAACAAGAGAGGCCGAGATAGTGAGAGGCCGGCGCACCGTGATGAAGAGTGGCCCCCGCTTGCCGCAACTAGAGAAAGCCCTCGCACAGAAACGAAGACCCAACACAGCAAAAATAAATAAATTAATTAATAAACTCCTACTCCAACATCTTCTTTAAAAAAAAAAAAAAGGTAGAGTCTCTCTCTTTTTCTTTTTCATTTTATTTATTTATTTATTTATTTTTTGGCTGCATTGGGTCCTCGTTGCTGCATGCGGGCTTTCTCTAGTTGCAGTGCGTGGGCTTCTCATTGTGGTGGCTTCCCTTGTTGCGGAGCACGGGCTCTAGGCGCGGGCTTCGGTAGTTGCAGCGCGCAGACTCAGTAGTTGTGGCTTGCAGGCTCTAGAGCGCAGGCTCAGTAGTTGTGCCGCTCGGGCTTAGTGGCTCCGCGGCATGTGGGATCTTCCTGGACCAGGGCATGAACCCGTGTCCCCTGCATTGGCAGGCGGACTCTCAACCACTGCACCACCAGGGAAGTCCCAGTCCCCACTTTTAAAAATATATTTATTTATTTAGCTGTACAGGGTCTTAGTTGCTTCATTACGGCAGGCGGGATCTTTAGTTGTGGCGTGCGGGTTCTTAGTTGCAGCATTTGGGATCTAGTTCCCTGAACAGGGATTGAACCCGGGCCCCCTTCACTGGGAGTGCTGAGCCTTAACCACTGGACCACCAGGGAAGTCCCAAAGGAAGACTCTTGAGATGGGGAGTTCAACATAATCACATATGGGACTTACCGGTGGTCCAGTGGTTAGGACTCAGAGCTTCCAGTGCAGGGGGCATGGGTTCAATCTCTGGTCGGGAAACTAAGATCCCTCAAGCTACGTGTAGTGGCCAAAAAAAACCCCCAACAAAACAAAAAAAACAAACCATAATCACATAAACCCAGCTGAGTGACGGAGATGGCCGCAGGAGGGGGATTTGTCGCTGGTTCTGAGAGTGAGGGGGCTATGTGTAAGACCTGGAGAGAGGCCACAAGACACTAATAGAGGCCCCCTGCTGACAGCCAGCACCCTCACTCTTACAGCTGCAAGAAACTAAATTCTACCAATACCTAAAGAGCAAGGAAACAAGTTCTTCCCCGGAGGCTCCAGAAGGGAACTCAGCCCTACAGACACCTTGATTTTAGCTCAGTGAGATATGTACCGGACTTCTGTCTTACACAACCATAAGATAATAAATTTGTGTTGTTTTATGCTCATTTGTTACAGCAGCAAGACTAAACTAATATACATGTCCATCCCTTAAGCCAGTAAAGGCAAAGGAGACTGAGATAACTATGCCTGGCTTAATCCAGCTGGGGATTTTCCCCTGGGCCTGGGTGACAGGCCACGTTCCCTGAGGGTGCAGGCAACGGTCCATAAAATCACGAAAGAGTACCACAGCCAGGGTGGGGATCAAGTAAGCTCCAGGACAGACATGCCAGTGGTTTTCAGCCTTCTGTTTTGATTGGTCTAGTCATTAAACATTTTAAGTATCACCCGTGGTTGCAACCAGAGATCCATAAAGGCCCCCAGAAATCACCCCCATTACACCAGGACCCAGGCCTGATTGGGGGAAAAAGATGCAGAGAATGGGCAAGCAGCTTCCCAGGCTCCGGCCAAGCTTCCAGAGCTCAACTCTGGAAAATGCTACTTACCATACTTCGTCAAACCCGAGATGCCTTCATTTGTAAGCTACGTCGTTATTCCAATGAACCAACAAAAGAAAACAGTGCTGCCAGATAAACAACAACATGCCATCGATTGCATGATCAGTGTTAAATGAGTAAGATGTTAAAATGAGAAAAAGGGTGCATCTTAGAATCAACCAAATAGGATGCTACAAATCTGCCACCAACAGTAATAGTTAATTCTTTTTTTTTTTAAAATGAGACCTCTCTATTTTTATTCATTTTTACAAATTTATTTATTTATTTGTTTATTTTGGCCGCACTGGGTCTTCGTTGAGGCGTGCAGGCTTTCTCTAGTTGCAGGGCACAGGCTCTAGAGCTTGCGGGCTCAATAGTTGTGGCGCATGGGTTTAGTTGTGCTATGTGGGATCTTAGTTCCCTGACCAGGGGTCGAACCCGGGCCCCCTGCATTGGGAGCACGGAGTCTTATCCGCTGGACCACCAGGGAAGTCCCAAGAGTTAACTCTTATGATGCTGCCAGCTCAGTCAAAATTGGCAGGGGTGGTACTTATGAGTTTCTAGGGAAGATGGAGGCCAAGGTGGGAGGGTGAGAGCGTGCCTATGGTGTTCCTTGAAGCCAAGACAAAGGATGCGGGCTTTCCCCTGTAGGCAGTGGGCAGTCACTGAGGGGCTTCTGGCAGGAAGTAGGGGAGTAGGACAGCTCTGGTCACACGGCCCCTAGTTTCTGAAACGGTATTTACAACTCCATCTCAGCAGAGCATGAGAGACCATTCCCCTTTCGCCCAAGAGACTTGGCCTAGAGCAACCTCTAAGCTCACCTTTGACTAGCACTGGTCACCCCTGGCACAAGTGAGGACGCATTCAAAGGATAGCTCTTTTTTTAATAAAGAGCTTGGGTGTACCCATCCTGATGTGCATGGTCTGTGTGTCCTCTGAGTTATTAGGTGACGGACAAACCCTCTTTTCCCCCACCCCAGGACTCTGGGGCCTGGAGGGGTAGGAGGGACTGCACCAGAGGCCTGGTCTGGACAAAGGGCAACATTGCAGACGGAGCCCTGAGGGATCACCAGGCATCAGTCTTGCTACATACTCCATCCCTTTACCTGGGGTTGGCCCCGAATCCAGGAAGTTTGGAGATCTTTCTGACTACCGTTATTTTATTTTAACTTTTTATTTCATACTGGAGTGTAGTTGATTAACAGTCCTGTGATAGTCTGAGGTGTACAGCAAAGTGATTCAGTCATACATATATCTATTCTTTTTCAAATTCTTTTCCCATTTAGGTTGTTAAGTAATATTGAGCAGAGTTCCCTGTGCTATACCTGACTACCTTTATAATTAGGAAAAAAAAAATCACAGCGTTACCACCTGAAAGTGCCCCCAAGAAATCACCTCATTCTCTTAATTTTTCTGATTGGGAAAGAGTGCAGCTGGCCTGAGGTCACCCACCTGCAGAGTGGCAGAACCAGGCTGGAATCCAAATCTCCTGCCACCCCCAGGGCACGTCTGGAGAGGCAGGGATGGGGACAGGAGTGCCATCCCCAGGCACACCCTGCTCTGCCTCCTACTGGCCTGGGGCCTTGGGCCTGTTACTTAATATCTCTGGGCTTCTATTTCCTCGTATGCAAGTTGGGGCTACCAGCAGTACCTGTAGCCGAGGTTGTTGTGAGGATTAAGTTTAGAAGTTCGTGAGAGGGCAGAGACAATTGCCTGCCAGCTAGTAATTGCTCCACCCAGAGCGATCGCTGTTGCTGTTATTTTTCTGTGCTATCTCAGGCCGCCTCCATCACTTAACTCCTGCTATCAAACTGGAGGTCTGAACTTTGAGACTTTAGAACTGAGGCATCCGTGGAATTTGCTCCCCTTGCTAATCTGGCAAAGTCAACAAACCCTTTCTGTCCAACCTGACGGGAGCCTCTTGGAGATGTTAGGTCATGGCATGGAAGAGTTTGGTGTGAGGGCCCAGGGAGCTGGGCGGAGGGAGAGTGGGCAGCCCCACTGGGGGAAAGAGGAGGCTTTCCAGGGGCTGGGGGAGACCAGCTGAGGGTGCAGGAGCCAACAAGCGCTGGGTGGGGCACTTGGCATGTGAACTGAGTGTGGAAGGCCAGGAAGGGGGGTGTGATTGGGCCTTCACGCTAGAAAGGAAGGGGACTGGAGTCGATGAAAAGAAGCATTTTCTGTGGCGCTCAGGAAGGGCCTCTCACTGGGGATTTCCTACCCCGGGCCACAGGCCTTGGCCGCCTTCCCGGGGAAGGTGGCGCTGGTCATGAGGAGTTTGCACACTGCGAGGCTTCCGTCTAGGGACGGAGGGTGTCCACTCCTGTCTCTGGCGCTGCCGGGCTCCCTGGGCCTTGTTCAGCTGGGAACAAAAGGCTCTTTGCTTGAACCACACACTTCAGACGTCTCCATGCAAGACAGGGACACTGAGGTCCAGGCGGAAGTGGAAGAGGGGACTGGAGACGATGAATAGTGGGGAGTAGGGGAGGTCAGGGCCTCGCAGGGCGTGCCTTGCAGGCTGAGCAGAGGGGCTGTTTCCAAGGAACAGGGCTTGGCACAGGGTCTAGCGTGGCCCTAAGACTGCAGGCCAGCCCCAGACCACTGGTCATACCGACGTGGCTGGTCCAAGGAGCTCGATGTGGTCTAAGGCGAAACCTCCTTGGAGAAAAGAATTTCAAAATTTAAAAAAAAAAAAAGAAAGCACAATCAACTCCCTTTTTCTCTTTTTCCCAACCGCAGTCCAAAAGTACTGTATCTGCTATTGAAAAATCACATCTCAGAAGCAGCACCACTTGCCGACAGCATCTGCCAAGATTTCCGATGAGGCTGATGGAAACTCGTTCCATTTTCATGCTGTATAATGAGTAGACAGAGTCCTCGCACATCTGTTCAGGCGAGATAATGATGATATTATTACTAGAACCATTGTGCTGTAAAGAGAATCTATTTTTTTCCTCTCTCCTACCCCCTGCCTGTATCTAGCCTCACTTTCTTTCCACTCTTCTCTCTTTACTGTCCTGTGTCTCTCCGCTTCTCGTGTTTATTTTCTTGCTCTCTCTCTTCCTCTTCTTTCTTTCTTTCCTCACCTCAGTGCCCCACCCAGCTTGTGGAAACCCAGGGGACAAAGTGAGGAATTCTTCTCCTATGGAGGAGGGGCCGCTGAGAAGGCCCTGGGGCCAGGGGCTGGCTGCCGAGATCAGGGGAGAGGGGTCTTGGGTCCCTCCTCCGAACCCTGGGGCCGCCTGCATTGGAGGGCCCTCTCCCAATCCCCAGCAAGAGCCCTTCTGCCCCGTCAGAGAAACCTCTGGGCTTGCCCTGTGCCCAACCTCATCAGCAAAGAATCAAGCGAGACAGCAGTGTGACCAGCTCACTTCTGCCAGAGAGACAACAGATGGAAAGGGCTTAATGTATTTAGCATCCAGGAATATTTTGCATCATAACTGGACACTTTCTGGATGTGTGACTGATTTACAAAGGGATGAAATTTTCACGTTGGAATATAGTAACAAAAAAATCAGAATGTGGGGGTGAGTATCAGGGTCAGGGGGAGCCTTCCTTGTGTTTCTCAAATCATTCATTCATTCGTTTTTGTCCACAGACAGTCTATCAGCACCTATTCTGCAGTAGGGAATGAGCTGGTTGCTAAGGCACACAGATGGAAAGCTATGGTTCCCGTCTCCCAGGGCCTTAAATCTACCCCATGGCTAAATTCTACCCAACCCAGATATATCTTTGTTCTGAACATGCCTCCTGTGTGGAAGCAGGATCCCCTTGGGACCCCTTCACTATGCAATTACCTCGGGCACCAGTATAAAGATGGAGTGGTATGAATTCCCTCACATTGATCCATTAATCCGTCCGTCCATTTGCTCATCTACCTACCCATCCAACCATACACCCTTCCACCCATGCATCCATCCATCCACCCACCCTTCCACCCATCCATCCATCCACCCATCCATCCATCCATCCACCCACACTTCCACTCATCCATCATCCTTCCAAGCATGCAGTAGGAGGTCAATTAACAGCTCAGTGGGGAGCGGGGCACCCCTAAACCATTATTGTGGTTGGGAGCTAGGCAAAGACACACCCAGTAGTTGCATGTAGTGTTCATGATTGACAACTCGCAAGTGAATGGTTCCTGAATCCTGGGCTGTGATGTGAGAAAGAGAGATGGGATGAATTTCAAGGACTGATTACAAAGGTTCACAAGGAGCTGCTTAAATTTAATCAAAACAGTGTCTGCCTTTCTCCCCAGACTGGGCGAGAGCTGCTCGGGGAAGGCAGAGGTTCGTGTAAACTGTCCTTCCACAGAGTTCTTGCTATGGAGCTTTTCCTTGCAGTGATGCCCACTGCATCACAGAGGTGCCATTCTGATAGTTCTTGCTTTCTTCTTAAACAAACTAAAGCTAAGTTCCCCAGAGAGTTTCCATTGAAAGATGCCCCCCAAATTGGAGAACTCGGTGGAAATCAAGATCTGAAATCATTCCTTTGCTCCCTAAATGTTGTATTCCAGTATTTTCCTGGTTGCAGGAATTCTGACTGAAATGTACTCATTTCTTTTCTTTTCTTTGTTTTTGGCCGAGCCGTGCAGCACGTGGGACCTTAGTTCCCCAACCAGGGATCAAACCCACACCCCCTGCATTGGAAGAACGGAGTCTTAACCACTGCATCGCCAGGGAAGTCCCCAGAAATGTACTCATTTCTAATGTTAATTTGAGTTGTGTCTCTTTTTAAAAATGCCCCCCACTTCCCTTCTGAATGTCAGGTGGCACACTCATTAGTCGTCTGGAATAAGTCTGTCTCCAGCTGAATGAGACTTGGAAAGAGGAAATAGGGGGCAGTGGTTAGAGCCCTGAGAGGTCAGGAGTCCTGGTTCCCATGTCTTACTCCGCCACTGAGTCACTTGCTGCCACTGGACAAGCGACTTGGTTTTTCTGAGTTACCGCCTAACTGCCGAAGGTGAGTGAGTGTGGGAAGCAGGCATTTTGTACTCTGTTACTGTTGTCTAACTGCTTTACATTTTAAACAAAAATAAGAGCTGCCAGTGGCCACAAAGAATGACAGAATTAAAGTAACAAGTTCTGTTTCTTCATCTATAAAATCACTGTTATCATTGTTTGTTTCCAATTTGTGGTTCAAACCCAAGCTTCTGTCACACTGGAGACCTGGCTGTGCTGGAAACGAGCGAGGCTGATTCCAGATGGGTATGAACTTACTGGAAACAAATATGTGCATCTGAGGCCCTGTGTATTAGGAGTCGGCTGTATATATGAGAGTTACTAGAATTAACTTTCATGTAGGATGCAGTGTTTATTAAAAGATAAATAGTAAAAATGGGCAAGGTCGAAATTTACATACATATTATTAAAACTCAACAGCAACAACAATTGTTTAGAATTTAGACCAAAAGATTTGGGGAAGTATTTTTACCTCTAACATTGTTTAGAATTGCCATGGTGGTAATTAAAAAACAAAGAATTTTAGTCACTTTTGTCATTTAAAATTTGTTTCTAACTTTGAAATAATTTTGGATTTACGTGAGAGTTGCAAAATTATTATGGAGAGTCCTCATAAACCTTTCACTCAGCTTATGTAACCACGGTACATTTTTCAAAACACAGAAATTAACATTGGTACCATACTATTAACCAAACTACAGACTTTGTTGGGATTTCAGCCATGTTTTCACTAATGTCCTTTTTCTGTTCCAGGGTTAAATCCAGGATACCACATTGCCTTTAGAGGTTTATCATTGTTTTAAAATTCTTTATAGATCGTGCAACGCCTTCATGCGTGCCCCCAGGGCTGACTGCTTCCACTGCCCTGACCTTAGTATACCACTGATTCCACTAAACCACTGTGGTATCAGAGGCAAGAATGTTGTGCCTGATATGACATGCTGGACCGTCGGAGCACCAACACTACACTTTGTCAAGCTGCAGCTCCATCAGCGAGACACTTCAACAGTGACTGGTAGGTGTGTGCCATTTGCAAAGCTCATGTGTCTACTGTACGGAAACCAGAAAGCAAGACTCATTTTGGGCAAGAGTGCCATGAGTCCCTTGAGGAAAAGAGGTGAAAATATATAGAGTAAAAAGCCCTGACAGAAATTATGGTGCAGGTGCTCTGGATGCCTGCTCCATACTAGTTCCCCACCTTTTTTCTTGCCAGGACCTAGTCAGGATCTTCAAAGCAGGCTGAAAGTCTCCTCAGCTCCTCTGAGGATGCCTTCCTGGTGAGGTTAATCTAGTCATGTCAGTTCCACTCACCTTGCCAATGACTGGTTTAGGAATGGGCATGTGATGCATTTCTGGCCAATGAGGCATGAGGGGAAAGTCTGGGATTTCTGGGAAAGTTTTCTTCACTCTTCAAAATGCCCCCCTCTTTCTTGTCTGAATTTTGGGTCTTGTTGTATGAAAGATAGAATGCCTGGAGCTGTTGCAGCCCCTTTGTAACCATGAGGGACAAGTCTGAGACAAAAGCAAACACAGAGTGGCAAAGTGGCAGGACAGTGAGAATGCAGGTTTGGATGAATCACTTACCCCTGGGAATGAACTAATTCAGGACTTCTTGTTATATGAGAAAAGACATTTTCCATTTCCTGGGGTTAGTGGTCACTCTTATACCGGCCATGGCAACAGCATCTCTCTTTCAATCATTTATTCACTAAAACAACACTCAGTGAGAACACACCACGTGGGATTATTGTGTTTGGTGCTGATGGAATATGAGAGCGAATGGCTAGATTCCTGCCCTAAAAGGTGACACCATCCGAAGGGTGTGTAAAACTCATAGAAAAATCCACTGATTGCAGGAGAACTTGCTGCTACCTGAGAGGTGTGCCCAGGTGCTATGTGACCCCTCCAGCCTAAGTGCCCTGAAGACAGCTTTGTGAAGGAAGAGGTACACACCCTTTATCTTCAAGGATAGTTACCTTATAGGCAAAGGGACATAGCACAAGGGCCTTGTGAGAGGAACAAAGACACAAAGATTGGAAACTGCAGGGTCTGTTCTGGAAAGGGGGACTACTCCAATTTAGTTAAGCATTGGTTTCAGAATTATCAGCTGCCATGATGGGACAGGTGGGGAGAGACAGATGGTGCTTACTTGATCAGTGCCATGCTCTAGGAAGCCTGAAAGGCTCCAGTTTGGGTGGGCAGAGGGGACCCTGTGCGGATCTCTAGTCTGAGTCCTGTTTCAGCTACCTGCTAATTATGTGGCCCTTTGTCTTTCATGAGTCTCAGAACAGCTATAAGAAGGGGTTGGTAATCACTGTCTTTCCTCCCTCACAGGGTAACTGTAAAGCACAATATAAACATGAAAGGTTATTATCTCCTCCACGTCCAGACCTAACTATAGATTCACCCACCTTAGGTTGTTGCCCCAGCCTCAGAGGAGTGACCCTCATGCCTCCTCCTTGGTTTCATCCATGATCTCCCATATTTCTAGTATTTTAAGTATTTCCCTCTCTCTCTCCTGAGTGTTTTTTCTCTGTCTCCAAATATGCTCTGATCTTAAAAAATAAAGATCCTTCCTTGGATCTTCTGTATCTCCTAAGACACTATCCATTTCCCTTGTTCTCACCAAACTTCTTAAAAGAATAGACTATTTTCTCACCTTTTCTCATCCTCTACCCACTGTTAACTATGCCTCCTCCAATGTCCAATTAAGAGTGGGCCCTCAGAACTCTCCTACAGTGTTGGTGGGAATGTAAATTGATACAGCCACTGTGGAGAACAGTATGGAGGTTCCTTAAAAAACTGGAAATAGAGTTACCATATGATCCAGCAATCCCAGCCCTGGGCATATATCTGGAGAAAAACATGGTTGGAAAGGATACATACACCCCAATGTTCATTGCAGTGCTGTTTACAATAGCCAAGACGTGGAAGCAGCCTAAATGTCCATCGACAGATGAATGGATAAAGAAGATGTTGTATATACACACAATGGAATATTACTCAGTCATAAAAAAGAATGAAATAATGCCACTTGCGGCAACATGAATGGACCTAGAGATTATCATACTGAGTGAAGGAAGTCAGACAGAGAAAGACAAATATCATATGATATCACTTATATGTGGAATCTAAAAAAATGATACAAATGAACTTCTTTACAAAACAGAAATAGACTCACAGACATAGAAACAAACTTACGGTTACTGAAGGGGAAAGGGGGAGCAGGGATATATTAGGGATGTGGGATTAACAGATACATGCTACTATATATAAAATAGATAAAAAACAAGGCCCTACTGTATGGGACAGGGAACTATATTCAATGTCGTGTAATAACCTATGATGGAAAAGAATCTGAAAAAGTATATATGTATATATATATATAACTGAATCACTTTGCTGTATGCCTGAAACATTGTAAATCAACTATACTTCAATTAAAAAAATTTTTTTTAAAAGAGTGGGCCCTCAAAGGCCGTAATGCCAGCACCTAGGGGCTTCATCCTCTTATCCTGCCTGGTTTAACCTGCCCTGGTGAAATGCTTGCGTTATGGCTTCCTCAACCCGCCCCCCTTTCCTTTTCCTTCTCCCCCCTTCTCGGAGTTGGGGGTCCCTCAGATTCTGCTGACCTCGGGCTTTTCCTCACTCAGCACACTCTCCTGGGAACACTTAGTTAACCTCATGGCTTCCACAGTCCCCTTGCAGATGAAGCACAAATACCTTTTTTTTTTTTTTTCCACAAATACCTTTAATTCTGACTTTCTCTCCCTTAATCCAGTCCAGTGGTTTCCAACTGACCTGTCAAAGCGTCGATTTGAACATCCTGAGACTCCTCAGGCTCAGCTTGTGCAAAGCTGAGGCCAGCTTCTCCTCGCTTATGACTGTTCTTTCTCTGTTGTTCCATATACGTGTTTTTTTTTTAAATTTTATTTATTTATTTATTTATTTATTTATGGCTGTGTTGGGTCTTCATTGCCGCACGTGAGTTTTTTCTAGTTGTGGAGAGCAGGGGCTACCCTTTGTGTGGTGCGCGGGCTTCTCATTGCGGTGGCTTCTCTTGTTGCGGAGCACGGGCTCTAGGCACGAGGGCTTCAGTAGTTGTGGCTTGCGGGCTGTAGAGCGCAGGCTCAGTAGCTGTGGCACACGGGCTTAGTTGCCCCATGGCATGTGGGATCTTCCCAGACCAGGGCTCGAACCCATGTCTCCTGCATTGGCAGGCAGATTCTTAACCGCTGTGCCACCAGGGAAGTCCCCATATATGTTTTTTAATGGTCCCACCATCATTTATGTCATTGTAGCCTAAAGTTTTGACTCCTCCAACTCCTATACATCATATATTAAAGCAATCGCCAAATCCAATTAATTAACCCGTACAATTGTCCCTGAAATAATTCACCTCTCTTTTATTCTTATCGCCACTATTCTTTGAGAAGGGGTTTGTTTTGTTTTGCTTTGTTTTTAACTGGGCTGTTCTAATAGTTTCTCAAATGGTCTTCCTGATACCACTCTTTTTACTTTTTTTTTTTCTGCGGTACGCGGGCCTCTCACTGTTGTGGCCTCTTCCGTTGCGGAGCACAGGCTCCAGACGCGCAGGCTCAGCGGCCATGGCTCACGGGCCCAGCTGCTCCGCGGCATGTGGGATCTTCCCGGACCGGGGCACAAACCAGCGTCCCCTGCATCGGCAGGTGGACTCTCAACCACTGCGCCACCAGGGAAGCCCAAGATACTACTCTTTTTAAATCAAAACAATCTTTCACATTCCTGATGGTTCTCTCTTTAAAGACAGATTTGGTCCTGCTTAAAAAATTCCCATTGTTTGCAGAATAAAGTCACAATTCTTTAAAAATTTTTTTCAGCTTTATTGAGGTATAATTGACAAATAAAATTGTAAGGTATTTATGATACACTGAAAGTCACAGTTCTTTATCATGGCATTTGAAACCTGTTACAACCTAGCTCCATCTTAAGCCTCCAAAATTCATCTCCCACCCCGCTCCTGCATTCTCTATCAGTAAGATCCTACCAGATAAAGGTCCAGCCCAAATGTCCTCTTCCCATTACCCCAGACGGAATTAAGTTACCTTTTCTTTGCACTCATAGGGTATGTATTTCAAGTTGTTCTTAGAGTCACCATCATCACACTGAATTGTAATGATGTCTCTGTCTCTTCTAATAGATTGTAAGCTCCAGCATACCTCTTGCTGCATAACCAGTGACAACAAGATTCAGTGACCTAAAACAGCAGATATTTATTAGCTCACAGCTGCTGTGTGTCAGGAATTTGGGAGTGGCTACCTGCCTGGCTCTGGCTAGGGGGTCTCTCATGAGGTTGCAGTCGAGAGGTCAGCAGGGCTGTGGTCATCTGAAAGCTTGACCGGGGCTGGAGGATCTGCTTCCAAAATGGCTCATGCAGAAGCCTGGCAAGTTAGCACTGGCTGTTGGCTGGAGGTCCTGGTTCCTGTCCATGTGGACCTCTCCCTAAAGCTGCTTGAGTATCCTCGCAACATGGCAGCCCACTTTCCCCAGAGCAAGTGATCAAGACAAGAGAGAAAGGAGAAAAACAAAATGCCTTTATGACCTAGTCTTGGAAGTCACACACCATAACTTATTCTATTTGCTAAAAGTGAGCCACTAAATCCAGCCCATGCTCAAGGGGAAGAGGGGAATTAATTGCTATCTCTTGAAGGTTGGAATATCAAAGAACTTGAGGACATATTTTAAAACCACCAACAGGGGTTGTCCTATCTTTGTCTTCAGTAACTAGCACAGCATCTGGCACTTAGTAGGTGCTCAGTAGATGTTTCTAATGGAAAGATGTGTCGAAGGGGGGGAGATACTGGAGGCAGTGTAACCATGGGTAATTTGTGTGGGCCCTGTGAAGGGTGGTGGAGGTGAGAGTTGGTGGGAGAGATTCTGAGGTAAGAATTCATGGGACTCCATGACCGATTGCATGAGAGGGGTTGGGAAGAGATCCATTTGGGGTTGAAGGTCTTGAAACTAGGACTTAAGAGGTGGTTGCGATGGATGAAGTAGGCATCTAGGACTTCCTCCTTGGGGTTTCAAGGTAATGAAATATTAAATCATACAGCTAAGAACCCCGTGTCTAGTTGTTCAATTATATTTGGAAGGGTCTGGAGCTGGCAGTCATCAGTATGAGCCCTAAGTCATCCCCTTTATTTCATGTTTCTCATTTATAAATGTGGAGGTTCTAGTACATAACTATGTCCCAGGACTTCCCAACTAAACTCTTAATGTTAAGGGGATAGCAACATCCCACCTTTTTCTTTTTTTTTTAGCATCCCACCTTTGCAAGAAATTCCCACCACCACATCCTCTACAAATGGTCATGTGGAAACACAAGGGGACTATTAGGTTGAACCATCTGAAATGCTGGTGTTCTGGTTTTGACCTATAAAGAAGTCAGTTTCATAGGGTTCAACCTAATAGATATGGCTGCAGTTTGAAGATTTGAACACCTTTTCACAGATGGAAAATTGAGATGTTCCAGAGTTCTGGATCTTTCTATTCCTCACGAGATTAAGGTCCAACTTTAAGAAAGGTCAGTCTTGAAGTTAAATTAGCTTTAGTCCGATATAGGCATTACTTTCTCATTTCCTTATGTCAGATAAAGGAATTAGAGACCAAAGACTAAATACTGGAGTCAAGAAACTTAAGATGGAAAATTTATCTCAGAACTCCAGATAAGTCCAGACTCAATCACATTTCATACACTGTGCCATTTCTAAGAAATTGTATTTACTTAGAAGTGAAATAGCTGTGGACCTAATAAAAAAGGAACTAGGAATTAAATAGTTCTTTTCTCATTTTGTACCTCTGGAAAGTGATTAGTTGACTCCTTCATTACTGGTAGGACTAAATCCAATATTTGCCAATTTAATTTATGAAAAATACCTTTTGTCCTCCATGAGTAGTTTTTTTTTTTTTTATTTTATTTATTTTAGGCTACATTGGATCTTCGTCGCTGTGCACGGGCTTTCTCCAGTTGCGGAGAGTGGGGGCCACTCTTCGTTCGGGCACTCAGGTCCCTCACTGCGGTGCCTTCTCTTGTTGCGGAGCACAGGCTCCAGGCTCCCGGGCTTCAGTAGTCGTGGCTTGGGAGCTCCACAGTGCAGGCTCAGCAGCCGTGACGCACGGGCCCAGGGCCCAGCTGTTCCGCGGGATCTTCCGGGACCAGGGCTCGAACCTGCGTCCCCTGAATTGGCAGGCGAATTCTCAACCGCTGCACCACCAGGGAAGCCCTCCACGAGTACTTTTAAAACTTAATATTAAACAGAAACTTTCAATGAGAAAGTTCTTTTCTTCTTCAGTGTTTATTCTTCCACTTTTTCGGATCAATTAACATCGAAGGTAGACTTCGGGTAAAACGTGTAAAACTAATTTATAGTAGCACAAAGTTCTCAAAAGTTAAGAGAGCACAACTGCACCGATCCATCCATTCCCGCCCATTGGAAAGCAAGCTCCCCGAGGGCAGGGTCTTTGCTGCATATTCCCAGCAACCTGAACCGTGCCTAACCCTCTCTAGCTCTCAGTGAATACTTGGTTAACCGTCCATTCATTATCATCCATGCAGGCCGCTGTGGCCAACGAGGATGCCGGCCAGCACCGAACCTGAGCGGCTCTCAGCCCCCCAAGGCCACGGCCCGCACCTCCGGAAGCACCGAGCTGAGCTGCCCAGCCCGCGGCCAGCCCGCGGCCTCCGCGGCCCTTCCCTTCCCGCAGAGGAAGGAGCGGCCGCCGAGGAGTGGGAAACCCGGGGCCACTTCCTGTCCGGGTAGGGCCGTGCGTCCTTAAGCCCCTCTGCCAGCTCCCGGCCGGGAGAACGCGGCGGGGCGCGAGCGCCGGGCAAGGGGAACCCAGGCTGGCGCACCGCCCTCCGGCCCCGCCCCGGCCCCGGCCCCGCCCCCTCGCCTCCCCGGCGGCGAAAGGGTTAAGCGCGCGGGGGCGGGGCCCGAGCGAGCCAGGCGCACCGAGTGCGGGCCGCGGGCGGCGAGGGGGCTGCGCCGGGGGCGGGGGCGGGCGGAGGAAGGGGGCGGGCCCCAGAAGTTGTTGGGCGCTGGGCCGGCGGCGGGAGGGCGAGAGGGCGGCGGGCCGGCGGGCGGAGTGGGCCTGGGCTCGAGAAGTTTGCGCGGCGGCTGGTGAGCGCCGGGTGCGGGCCCCGCCGGCCGTGCGCGCCCGCTGCCATGGCTTTCCGCCGGAGGACGAAAAGTTACCCGCTCTTCAGCCAGGAGTTCGTCATCCACAACCATGCGGACATCGGCTTCTGCCTGGTGCTCTGCGTCCTCATCGGGCTTATGTTCGAGGTGAGCGACAGCGGGGCGGTGAGCGCCCCTCTCGCGCGCCGCCCGGCGTCCCCCTGCGGGTCTCCGGGGTCCGCGTCTGCGCCTAGGCGCCCGGCCGCCGTGTCGGTCCCCCGCACCCCCGGCTTTGTGCACTGTGCGCCCCTCGGCCTCCTAGTCAGCCCAGACACCGCCGCCAGCTCCGCGCCGTGCCCGCCTGCCCTGCCGCCCTTTGGGGCACCTACCGTACCCTGCAGCTCTCCCTGCAGCCCCGAATCCTCAGCCTGGCCTCGAACCAACCGCAGAGCTGCCACCCGGCCCGCCCAGCGCGGGTTCCTTTTTGGTGTCCGGGAGCCAAGCCCGGAGACTTCCAGACCCGCAGTCATTGCACAACTCCCCTTCCCAAGCCGTGGCTGCTAGCTCCTCTGGGCTTTTCCAGTGGGAGGGACCCCGGCCCTCTTCCTCCTCCCACTTGATTTTCGGGGTCTTTTGCATCCTCCGCTCTGGGCCAGACTCGGGGTGTTCACGTGTGGCCCTGGCCCCATCCCAGCAGTGCACTTCTGCCGTCCTCCCGCCACCCTCCCCACCCCCCCTTTTTTTTTTTAACTCTTGCCCAAAAGGCCAGTTTTCATAAACCCTGTTTCACTCTGTGAACTGTTCATTCAGATCCATCTGTGGTGGACCCAGAGCTTCTCCTGTGACAGGAGCAAGGCGCGGGCCAGGGATACCCTCTGCTTTTAGGGGAAAGGTGATTCTCTAAAAGCTATTCGGGTAGGGGGAGATGACGGGGTCCTGCTCAGGACAGCTGGGGCAGGCCTCATAGAGCAGGGAGTTTTAGTAAGCCCGAATGGGGTCAGAATCCAAGGGGGCTGATGGGAAGGATTCCCTACTCCCAACAGCCAGAAAAATGTGATATTCACAAGTAGGGAGAACTGGCAAACGCTGAGTATAGGACTTGCTGTGGTCTGTCTTGTCTCAAGGGTCAGATATGTGAGTGACACTTCGTGGGCAGCTTATCTGCATTCTCAGGAATGGGTTAGGAAGCTGTAACTCTCTATAAATTGCCTTGAAGATGGAAGATTCCTGGCGTGGCTAATTACCTCTTCTGTGTCCCTCAGTCTCTGGGTTCCCTATCTCCTCTCTAAGGATGACAAGGGCCCTGCTTGGTCAGTGAAGCTGCCCTCAAGCTGGGGACATTCTTGTGGTGGCTGAATCAGCGTTGGATGTCTGCATGTGTCCTTGGCTGGGCTTCAGGGTCTGCAGGCCTCCTTTACTCCTTCCACCCACCCCGACAGCTCTCGTGATGTATCGGCGGCGAGGGCTTTGTCAAGCCATGGTAGTCCCGGTGTCACGGTCCCTGCTCTGTCACTAATTTGACGAAATAAAAAACAGATGCAGCCTCAGTTTCCCCATCATTACAGATGAGTAAAAACTGTCTTCCTTACAGCGTTATTGTGAGGTTTAACTGAGATCATGTGAGCAGCAAAAGCCATAACAGGTTCTACCAATGTGAAATCAGGTCGTTTGCTCCTGAAACCCTGTTATTGTTGATCATAATAGCTTAGCGGGATAGGAGAAAATTTGTTTGGTCCAGCCAGTGCTCTCAGTGTCTCCTTGCTGTCCTCCATTCTAAGAGGCCTCCCAGTGCCTTGTCACCAGACTTGGAGGGTGTGGTTGGAAAGACACGTGACAGCTGTAGCCCTCACAGCCAGCGACGTCTCTTGCATAGCCTGGTGGGTCTCTCTGCTGTGTGTCTGGCATTCATTAAGGATGGCGGCTCTACCTGCTTTTACCTTTGCTCAAAAAGAGCTGCCGAGTATTTGAGCTCGGTACCTCCTTCCCTCGCTGCCTCTGGTCTGGTGGAAAGTCCTGTTGGTTAAACCTGGCCGTCCATGGGAGGTGGAAAGTGCTAGGAGCCCTTAATTCCAGTACATGACAAGAGGAAGGCCCAGGGTGGGAAAAAAAACCCTGAAAAAACTGCCCTGCCCTCCTCCCCCTTTTGGGATTGGACTGGGGAGTGTGGAAACGGCCAGGGCTGAAATGCCTGCCTCACGGCTCCCTGTCCCACCACCCTCTTCTGGTAGAACCTTCGCCCCGCGGCATCTGTACGTACAGGACAGGTTGTCTCCTCAGGAAGGTGCACTGGAGGTACGTTGTGGGTCGGTGCAGGCTGGTCTGGGAGGAGGAGGGCCGTGTCCAGACCTCCCTTATGAATCACGTGTGTTCTGCACTAGGCACACAGTAGGTCTTCATTGTCTGTACCTACCAACTGACTCTCCAAAGAGACAGGTATCTGCCGGGGGGACTCAGATTTCTGGAACTCTGCTCTCCCTACCAGATGAGAGCAGGACCTCAGAGAAACACATGTGGGCATCCTCATCGTTGGGGTAAACCGGCCAGGGACTTACAAGCTATCACTCAGGGCCATCTGGGTTCTTCCCTGGAGGGGTGGTGTGTATGTGTGTGTGTATATAGGGATGCAGATGGTGGGGGGCAGGCCAGCACTTAACACGACTCACTTTTTCTTAGGAGTGAGGACGGAAGGAGATGGAAAGGGGAGGGGAAGGCAGGGAGAGAGGACGGCAGGCTTTTGGGTTTCTAACTTGGGCAGGGCTAGGATGCCTTCATTCAGAAGCTGAATCAGGAAAACTCAATTATAATTCTTCCCACAAAGAGCGAGTCTCCTGGCTACTTCTCCCTCTGGGGTCCCCTGCCCAGCCTCTGCCAATGAGCTGGGGCCCTCTTCCCCCACCCCAGCCAGCCACAGCCTGGCCCTTGCATCTTAACTGGTCTCCACTTCTTCCCTGCCTCGCCCCTTCCCCAACTCACTGGTCAGCTTACCAGCGTTCAGAGGGGCTTTCGTTCCCCCGCAGGAACCCCAGGACTTTAGTTCTGTCCCCTGGGAGATGATGACTCCAAGTTCCTTCCCTTGGGATCACTTCCTTTGGGGAACACACATGAAAGGGTTGCCCTCCCACCTCTGTTTGGTTCAGTTTTGAACCCTCCTGAGGTCCCTTCTCCCATTTCCGAGGCCAGGGGCAGGCTCTTCCCCCTGAGCCCAGGTTTTCTTTCCATCCTGCGGGCTGTTTGGAATAGAGCTGTTCTGTGCAGCCACAGCACTTGGCTAAAAAATGTCAGGAATGTGGAGCTTTATTTTCCCCCCTCCTTCCCTTCCAGCTTTCTCTTTCTTGACTCTGCTGGGGAGAGGTGGTGCAAGGGGGATTTCTACTCCACGCTTTGGTCCTTCAGGCCTGTCTGAGGTGGAGCCCGGCCGGAGCGGCCTTCAGGGTGTGGGCAGCCAGTGGGGTGTGTGTCAGATTTGAAAGCCGCCTCCCCTCTCCTTTCCCTTTCCAATGTCCTGTTCCTTTGGTGCCACAGTGCCACGTTTCAAACTGAAACAGGCAGGGGGAAGAGAGAGGAAAAGGCGCTCATTAGCGAGAACAGAGAATGAGAACAAGGGGGCACATCCAGCAGAGAGGAAGCCACTTGTACATTACCTACAAAATGTCATTTCGAGACAGACTTCTTCTGTTTGTTGCAAAGCTCATTTGCAGGCGCTGCTGGCTCTGCGGCACGGAAATGGTTCTGAAATTCTGGGCCCGTCATTTGGAGGTTGGGTTCCTGTTTGGTCTGTGATGACGTTAAGAATTCAGGGCCCAGAAAACTTTGGGGGTGTTGGTTGGTTTTTGCTTTTTAATTGTTCTGGAGGCAGATGTGGTGGAGCCGCCTTTTCTCCAGGAACTGCCTTCTTCCCGGTTGCTGGCACCACGGTCAGCTTGTCGGGGTGATGTGTTTGCAGCGTGCACAGTGGGAGCCCGTTGTGTCACGACCTGGCAGGACACGGGTTCCGTGGCACCAGTGCCCATCCTCCCAGGCATCCCTGCAGACATCACAACCTGAAGGGAGGCTGCTGGTCCTGCCCCTTAGCATTAGTGCTATAAGACAGCTCTGCTTACATTCTGTTATTACAAAGAGCCGTGCACGTGGCACAGATGTACATCTGAGGGCAGATGTCGCTTTTATTTTAATTCCTGATCGCTTTTGAAGATGTTCTTCTGCCAGCTGTTACAGTTCCTGACTTACGCATCTTCCTCTCCAGCCTCTGACGTGGCTCATCAGTGGCGTTCTGGAGAAATGAGTCAGGGGAAGCCGAGAAGGGCCACTTAGTCTCTTAGGTGCCCTTGTTCTGTGGTTGGATTTTTACCCGCATTTCAGTGATCTGAACAAAAGAGCAGAGATTTGGAACTAGTGTACCTCCTGGTCCAGCCTCAAGTGTAAGTAACCCTGTCCTGTGGGATGTAAGGGCACCTCGGTGATCCCCGTTTCTTCTTTTGGCAAAAATGTGACATCCAGAAAGGTGGTGTTTATCAGTGAGTGAGTTTTTAACCCTCACAGCACGATGAAGGTACAGATGTCCCGCACTGGGCCTGGCCCACGGGCGCTTAATTGACGGTCTCAGCCACGCTGGTGGCCCCTGTTATTGGCGTCATGGCTGGGTGTGTGAGAACACCTTCCGCTATCAGCCTGGCTTGAATTTCAGTTTAGATAGGACCTGTTTTTTCCATGAGACCTTTCCCCCAAGTTCTCCAGTGCCAGCTGTCTGCTCCAAAGCGGGCGATCACTCTGCCCTGGGTGCCTCTTTCCCCTGCTCCCCACAGAGAACATCTGTTGTCCCTCTGCCATCCGTCTTATTGGAAGGTGGGCTGGGGGTGCTGGAGGGTCTCACAGCTGCCGCTGTCAGCTGCCCCGCCAGCTCCGTCGGTGCCACTTTCCTCTTGCTCCCTCTGTTGTCTGCACCCTCGGCCGCTGCTTCCTGGGGGCACTGTCCGGCCCGGTCTAGTCCTGCCTGTTTGCAGAGTCGCATGTGTTGCTATGGAGAAAACTTCACTCTGGCAGGCATGAGCTCCTTTCTGATCTGCTTCGTCGTGGGCAGGGGCCCCAGAAATCAGTCTGTGGCAGAGCTGATATATCTCCCGTTCCCACCCTGATACATGCCTAAGCTGGAGGGTTGATAAGAGCGGATTAGAGTTCCCAAACTACAGAAGTGCTTTCTAATCAGCCAGAGTGCTATTAGCAAGCTTTGGTGGGAAACTTTACTGATACGATCTCTTAACCTTTTCATCCAGCACTGTGTATCTGGTGTCCATTGGTACCTAATGGTTAAAGAAAAGGGGGCAAAAAAAGGGAAAAGAAAACAGTAAAGCTACTGCCACGGCTCCTGACACAGCCCGTCTCATTTCCCGAGCAGACCTTTGTCTCTCACACAGCCTGTTGCTTTGCCTTGACTTACCTCAATGTCTCACGTGTCCCCAGTGGAAGGAAACCCAGCCCAGCTTAGTCACCACTGGTTAACATTGGGAGTTGACGTTGCAGTTTGAAGAGCTCTGCAGGCAGGTCTCCTGGACAGTGTAGGTTCACACAGCTTTCCTGCGTGAAGGAACGGAGCCCGATTGTGAGTGGGGGACTGGGAGGCCCCTGGAGGGAATTTGGGGGCACGCAGGGTTAGGTGAGCCGCTGCTCTGTGGCTCTCTGCCCGAGCCACGTTGCCTCTTGACAGCTCCCCTCATCTGTCTCGAGGGGTTGGCAGCATTTTGCATCTGTGAAATGCTTTACTAGCCTCACCCTGTAATCTGGATGGTTTATGGGGGTTGTCATACCCATCCAGAGCCTGGCTTCTAGAGGAGAGACTTGGCCAAGGACCATCCGCTCCGAGTTAGAGTTGGAGCCAAAACAAGAAGTCAGCCACGTCTGGCTCATATTTAGAGCTCAGCCCCGATGCTTCCACCAATGGGGTGTCTAGAGAATGTAGCCACAGGCCGCTTTATTTTTCTCTGTCTGAGTGGAATCTGTTTATTACCTGGAAGTAATGTCTGCGGGTCACTGTTCCACTTGGAAGCTTTTCTGTCTGGAAGAGTCGTTGCCATTTGCAGTGACTCCCTGAAAGACTCCAGAGAGTGACCCAAATGTGTGTATCACGTGTGACCGTGGGCGAGTGGGCAGAGGCTTTACCTCCTGTTAAAGTTACTGTCTGCTGTTAGCCCACATCTGCGTGAGAGTGGCTGCTTCTGGCTGCTATATCTTCACGGCCCGTATCATCAAGTGAATATCATGGCCGTAGCTCAAGGGCACATCTTCACGTTTTACAAGTCTAAGGGCTAAAGGGAAACCTAGACTATCATCTACTATGTTTACAGAAAAGGAAAATAAGACCCCAGAGGTTGGGTGATTTGCCCAGGACAGCAGAGTGAATTTCTGGTAAACTTGGGGCTTGAACCCACGTCATCTGACTCAAGCCCAGTGCATTTTTACACATCTGCTCACTGGCTTTCCCGACGCTGCCTTTGAATGTCATTGTGTGTGCAGAAGCCTTGAAATGGACAGATCCTTCCTAAATGTGCTGCGTTCGTTTAGTCGGCAGCTGTTTGCGGACTGGGTGCCTGCCGTGTGCTTGTGTGGAGCTCTGGGAATGCAATGCAGATGAACCAGGTGGGGTCCCTGTCTTCAAGGAGGTCACGATGTGGTAGCTTAAAGCTGATCGACTGTTTGTGGATAGAAGTGAGGTCTTGAACTTGATGAAAGTGGCAGGTGCAACTTACAGATCATTGGGCCTCACCCTCAAGCCATTGCCGTTGGTGGAGGGGGGAGTTTATTGACTAGAGACCCAACACCCTGAGTGGTCAGCAGGCAGAAGACAAGCATGGCGGTGACTCCTGGGCATCTCATGTGTCACAGCCTTGCGGATGAGTGAACTGACCAAAGGCAGCGAGTGTGTATGTGTGTGCAAGGTGTGATTTCTGGCACTCGGAGGCCTTCATTGATTGGAACCTTGCTTGAGGTTCAGAGAACTCTTCCGTAGGGTTTCTTAAGATTTCCAACATCAAATCCCAGCGGGATCTGTGATGTGCCTTTTGGGTTAGTGGGGGTGAGAGTCGCACCTGAGGTGAGAAAGGACATCATCCTCAGAGCCTCAGTTGTCCTGCCTTTGAAGAGGGTTTCTTAATAAAGCTCCTTAAGTTTTACAGACAGAGTATCATTAGTTTAATCAGTTTGTTCTTTCGTCTTTATCATAAAGGTGCAGATACGCTCTGTTTTCACGGAGAACTTTAAAAAGAGACTTTTTAATGATGACTTCCGTGGCTCCCTGCTCTGTTAACCTCTGCCCCCTTGCTTTGAGGAAAGCCCGCGACCTCACTGGTTAGTTAACAGGTGTTTCTGGTCTGTTGTGCATGCCCAAGCGCAGTGCTGGCATCTTCGAAAAGATAGCATTGAGAGTCAGTGAGAACATGGCTTTGGGGTGAGAGGTGACAGGGGATGTATTATCAGCTCCTTTCCTGAGGGTTAAGGGCAGTCTGGGGGCTCCTGACCTGGAGGAGCGATCCCAGGATAGGCAGGCCTTCGCTCCATGATTCCTGGAGTCCTGCGGGAAGTCGCGGCGTCCCTTCACGATGCCCTGCAGAGAAGGATCTCCTCTCCGAGGAACTTCTTCCTCGGGACTTGGGACGGGATGGGGCTTTTCAGACCCAACACTTCTGGAGTTCAGAGTGTTTGGTTTGCTCTCCGACTTTGTACTGGGTCAGCTTTTGACCTCGATGGGCAGGGAATAACTTGTTTGTATGGATTTGGTGACTGCTGTTTGGAAGAGGGGGTGGAGGTGGAAAGGAATGAGGGATCGCTGATTTTTTCTTTTCTGTAATTGCAGTTTGGTCTCTGGTTTGGCGTGACGTGCGGGCACGAGCTCCTCTTCCAGGGTCCCCGCGACAGAGCCCGGGCAGGGAGCTGTGCAGTGGAGGGGTGAGGACTGGGCCCCGGGGCCTCTGCCCCTAAGTAGCTGTGCGGCCCCTTCTCCAGTCTGGGCCCCGCTGCTTCCTGCGAGTGTCAGTTGCTCTGCGTCTCAGTCATGCCTTCCTGAGATGCTGATGCAGAACAGGGCCGGGACATACGGGTAACACTCCAGTTGAAGGAGCACCTTCCCCACAGCCACACGGATTCAGGGTTAATGAGAAAAACGTTGCCCTCCACTACCTTCTGAAGTTGAGGTAGTGGTCTCAACTGCTTTTGGTTTCATTCCTTATTTGAGTTGAAGTCTAGCCTGAATTTGGGTTTGACATGTCATGGAGCTTAGTGGAACCAGTGGTGAGGGAGGAGAAAACCCATATGTTAGAAAGGAATCACCTGGGATGGGAGAGGGGGTGGGCTCTGTCTGTGACTTCGGAGTCAGAGGCCGTGTGGCCCCTCCCAGGCTGACAGGGGACCCGGGAAGAGCTAGAAGAGGTCTCTGTCCTGGGCAGCACGGCCAGCGCCTGCCCTGCCCGCTCAGCGTTCGTCGCGCTGGTGCTCAGGGTGGTCCGGGGCCCTGGCTGGAGCGTGTGTGCACGTTCAGGGACCCGCTCATTCCCGCCACCCCTTGCGCCCCTAGGGGCCGGTTTATTTCGGTCAGTAGGGTGAGCCTAGAGTGTGAAACACCCCCCAACCCCACACCTACAGCAGCGTGCTTATGGCATTGCCCAGCCAGCTGATAACACTCCCACTCCATCTGCAAGGCCTGCAGCTCCTCTACCCACGAGCATGCTTTCTGCCTCGAAATTATGAGAGGGAATTAACACCAGTACTGGAGGGGGAGAGATGTTGTGAGGAGATGCATCAGCACTTAGTGACATCCTCCCGAAGCCTAGTTTCAAGTAGGGATTATCTGCTATGGTTAACGTTTGAAATGTCACAGTTTTGGACTCACCAAATGTAGGCCTCACCTGTGCCATCCAGTAGGCAGCCACAAGCCACACCTGGCTATTTATTTATTTAGATTAATTAATTTTTGGCTGCACTGGGTCTTCGTTGCGGCGAGCAGGGGCTACTCTTCATTGCAGTGCACGGGCTTCTCATTGCAGTGGCTTCTCTTATTGCGGAGCATGGGCTCTAGGCATGCAGGCTTCAGTAGCTGTGGCGCACGGGCTTAGTTGCTCCGCAGCACGTGGGATCTTCCCGGACCAGGGCTTGAGCCCCTGTCCCCTACATCACCAGGCGGATTCTTAACCACTGCGCCACCAGGGAAGCCCACACCTGGCTATTTAAACATAAGCCCGTCAAGACGAAATGAAACGAAAGATTCAGTTCCTCAGTCACACCGACCACATTTCAAGTCCCCAGTAGCGCTGAGATGGAACATTTTGATCATCACAGAAAGTACTGTTGGACAGCACTGGTCTCCACGTCGCTTCCTGAGGGTTTGGTTTTTGTTTGTGTAGTAATAAGTCATGAGGGGTCCTTGTGGTGTGGTTCTGTTAGGGACTGTTAGAGGCATGGATTATAGGGCCGAGGTCGTGGGCCTGGAGCCACATGGCCTGGGTCTGAATTCTGGTTTTCCATGTCCTAGCAGTGTCATCTTGGTAAATTATTTAATCCCTCTGTGCCCCTGTTTCCTCATCAGTAAAATGGGGATAATACTATGTCTGAGAGGCGTTGGGAGGATTAGAAACATCAACACAAAATACGAAATGTTAATACAGACACAGCGCTCAGAAGAGGGCCTGTTGCAGGGTGAGAGCCCAGTGCGTGTTCCCCATCGTTCCTGTTACACTCGGGAGGTGTTGGAGCGATGCCTCGACCGTGTGGGGCTCCCTCAGCATTTGGAACGCAGCTGGGAACGGGATGCATGGAGAGGTCAGCCCTGTGCCCTGTCCTGTGACCTCCACACCGGACGAGTCACTCAGGCCCTTGCTGACAGCCACCTGCACTCACTTTACATACAGTTACAGGAAGCTTGGGTATCTGGTCCAAGGTTACAGAAGAAAGAATACGTTAAGATGGGAGCAGTGGCTGGGGCAGGTGGATGGTGGTGGCCGACAGCTTGAGACTTTCTCCCGGAGGCAATGGGGGTCTTTGAAGAGCTTCGGGAGTACAGTGATGTGAGGCTGTGTCCCCTGTTCCGGAGATACATGGAGGTGAGATTGGAGGTGAGTCTGGTGAGGAGACTGTGGCACTGACCCCCAGGAGAACTCCCCCAAACCCCCAACACAATTTCAGTCTCCACCCCAACTGAGAAGTATGCCCCGGGACCCACACACCTGAACTCCCTGGTGTCCACTCGGTGTGGCAGGCACGCTGTATGACCCGGCAGTTGTGAGGGTCAGACTAGGGCGGGGGGGGGGCAGGGAGGGAGGAGGGCTCTGCCTGGGAGCCGCTGCAGCCCCGAGGCTGCCCGTTGCGGGGCTGTCCTTGAACTCCGGTGTCTCTGTGCCACTGTGTGGTGCCGGCTTCGCGTGACTTTATCACCAAAGTGTCCTTCAGACTTATTCAAACAGTGTGTTTTGCATCTAATGTGATTTCTGATTTTTTAAGAAGTCGGGGCTCAGCCAGGTGGAACATCTCCCCCCCGCCCCCCGCTTTTTTCTTTCGGCTGCATAAGCTGTGAAGAGGCTTACGCTCAAGTATGGCGGCCTGACCCGAGGAAGCCGGGTTTGTTCCAGTGTCAGAGGAGGTGGAGGGCAGGGGGGCTCCTCTGGGGAGGTTTCCTAGGGATGGGCGGGAATGGGGCTGCAGGGGGTTGACTGGGGACAGAGGAGGGAGGCCTGGCCTGTGTGCAGCTTCGTTCACAGAGTTGCTGCCTTCACTGTACGTGAGGGGCTGCCCGCGCTCTGCCAGGCGGTGCTGACAGGTGTCAGTCGTCATTCTTTGACGTGTGCTGGACAAGGTGAGGGCTGCCTGATCTGCCATGTGCCTTCCATCTCTGAGCTGGTGCCAGGCCCCTGGGAACAGAAGGAGGAGATTTGCCCCTTGTCTGATTTCTCGCCCCCTGGTGGAACCCTGGGAGGCTTCTTCCCGAGGCCTGTGGGTGATCACCCACGATATTATTAAATCCCCCTGACCCCCAGTGCCTATAGTTTACGTGGTGTGCAGAGGAGGGAAATGCTTTAAAGCAAGTGCATGTGTCAGAGCAGACCCCCGCGGTCACTGCTCCCTTGGCCTCGCCCCCGCGTCTGGTCACTAAGTCCCACCAGCTTGACCTTCTGTGCTGCTCTGTGTACCCGCTCGAGCTCTGCTATTCGGCCTTGGCTCAGACCCTGGGCCTCTCTCACCTGAACAGTGACAGTGAGTCCTACCTTGGTCCTCAGCCTGTTGTCTGGCCTCCCCTCTGGCCCCTCCTCCACGGAGCTTCCGCTGATGTCCTCAGACTCAGAGCTGGGCCTGGGTCTCCCTCCCTTACAGCCCTTTGGTGGTGCCCACCCGAAGTCTGGGCTGCTCGGCATGGCATTCAAGGCTCCCCTGGAGTCTGACCAGCCTTTGTCCTCCACACTCGGCCCGCCCCTACCCTGACCCCTCGTCACAAACCATCTAGTGGTTCCTGAACACTTTTCTTTCATGCCTCCCGTTTGTTTATGCACCTTCCCCCATCTTCCCTCTCCCCCTTTCATTGGACTGACTCACGCTTCTCCCTTGATACCTCCTGTATCGCACTGGCAGCACCTGCTCAGAACGCTCTCCCTGGCCCCCAGCAGAGTTCACACCTCCTTGCCACCTGCCTCTGTATTTCTCTCGTTTATTCATTGAGCCCGACTCGCATTGAGCATTTGCTCTCTGCCACGCACTGTTCTTGGGGCCAGGGTCACAGATGACGAGGCAAAGATGCTACCGTCACAGAGCCCGGAGTCCTCTGAGAGGGGGCGGTGTCGTCGGTGCTCTCATGTGCACGGGTACAGTGTGAGTCAGAGGAGGGCGCAGAAGCCCCCGGAGGGTTGGGGACAGTTCACTGTAGACAGGAGAAGTTTGCGCTGGGCCTGGAGGCCTGAGGGATGCTGGCCGGGCAGATAGGCCGGGGAGAGGGTGTTCCAGGCAGAGGAGGGACCTGTGTAAAGGCCCGAGAGGTAAGGGGGTGGAAAGTGGCTCTGTGTTGCCAAAGCTGGGGAGGTGCTACAGGAAGGAAGTTATGGAAGATGCGTCTGGACTGGCAGGCAGGGCCGCGGAGGCCCAAAGTTTGGATTTGCTCCCCAGCTTAGGTAATAGGGAGCCGCTGCAGATTCCTGAGCACGGGAGTGACTCCATCAGAGTTGTACCAGGAGAGTCACAGGCAGAAGGGACAAGGCTGGCTCCTTGCACTTGCTATGAGTGCCCCCCGGAAGGAAGGGTTGCTTCACATTTTCTCGGTGTCCCCCACCCCTCTGTGCCTGACACGTAGCTGGTGTGAAACGATCAAGGCTGGGCCAGCGCACACACAGGGGAGTGCGTCTTGAGCTGCCTTTCTGCTGCTGCTGGTGGTCATTTGCAGCCTTTCCATCCACGCTTTCTTCTCTGGGTTCTCAGCTGCTTCTGGGCTCACTAGGAATGCTGGCTACTTTAGCGTGTGCGTACAGACGGAGAACCTAGAATCCTGGCCTTTTAAAGCTTAAAAAAAGAATGTTTTTGAATAGGTGATATTTGGCAATACAGTCACATTGTTCAAAAATCAAAAACATGTAAGAAGAATAGATTGAGAAATGTCCCTCCCCTACCTCTTCCCATCCAGCTCCCTTCCCCTGCCCCCAGGTAACCACTTTTATTAATTTTTGCATATCCTTCTTAGGTTTTCTGGAAAGCCCCCTTTGCCCTGGGCGGGGTAGTTGCTGCTGCCTCAGCGCTCCAGCCCCTGTGCCCCCCCCATCTCAGCCCTTACTGCCCCACCTCCACCGTCTGGGCCAAGCAGCTATAAATATATGATAGATTTTCCACATACACACATGTATATATGTATGTGTGTTATATGTGTATGTATGTATATGTGTGTATACACATACATACGTATATATAGAGAGAGGTATATGTATACTTATTCCTGCCTCCTTTCTTACATGCCTTGCCTTTTTCTGCTTGCACAATATCCCTGAGATCTTTCCATGTCAGCACACAGAGAATTTCCTCATTTGTGTCCAGGGTTGCTTAGTCTTCCATTGTATAGATTCTCTGTACTTCATTTAACCAGTCCCCTTTAGATGGACACTTGGGTGGTTTCCAGTCTTTTGCTCTTATAAACAATGCTGCAGTGAATATCTTAGTACGCACATCATTTGGTACCTATACAGGCATATCTTGTAGCATATTTTCCCGGAAGTGGCATGATTGGTTCCAAGCATAAGTTCATTTGTATTTTTGATAGATATTGACAGATTTGTCCTTGTCCTTTTAAAATACCATGTTCAAACCAAGGAATCAGTTAGCCGTGGCCTATTTATCCTGTAGCCGTGAAAATACACGTTATATACTAAAAGCTGTGCCAGTGTCTGCATAGATCTGGTTCCCTGTTGTATTCTCAGCATCTAGCCCGATGCCTGGTACGTAACAGGAGTCAAGTACTTGTTGGATCTTTAAATTACATCATTTGGCACGTTTGAGTAACGAGGCCCTTCCCTATTGGTTATCTTTCAGCCCCGCTGTGAGGTTTCTCTCGCCTCTGTCCCTTCATACAAATTCTTCCCTTAGGACACTCTGGCTTTGCATTTTGGTCAGCTGGTCCTCGATCCTCAGGCCACAGCCCCCTTTTTGTGGAAAGCCTCCCCTTTGCCCTGGGCAGGGTCGTTGCTTCTGCCTCAGTGGTTCGTCCCCTGCGCCCCCCCATCTCGGCCCTTACTGCCCCATCTCCACCGTATGGGACCTCATCACTAGGGCGGGAGAAGGGCTTGCTCACCGCGTGTCTCCAGCACCCGGCCCAGCACTTGGCGTTCCAGTGGTTTCCACGTCGTATTCTTTCAGTAAAGAAGTGGTAAAGTAGAATCACCTACTGATAACCAGTTTTGAAAGAATCTTTTTTGCATATTTAATGGACATATAATTTGTATACTATAAAATTCAGCATTTTAAAGTGTGTAGTTCAGTGTTTTTTTTGGTATATTCACCATGTTTTGCAACGATCACCGTTATCTAATTCTACGTTTCCATCAGCCCCCAAACAAAGCAGTTAGCAGTCACTTCCCATTGGTCTTACCCCAGCCGTGAATCTACTTTCTGTCTCTTTGGATTTGCCTGTTCTGGACGTTTCATGTAAGTGGAATCATATAACATGTAGCCCGTGACTGCCTTCTTCCACTTAGCCTAACGTTTTCAGGGTTCATCCATGTAGTAATGTGTATCAGAGCTCATTCTTTTTGACGGCTGAGTAATATTCCACTGTGTGCAAATGCTGCATTTCCTTTATCTCTTCATCAGTTGGTGGACATTTGGGCTGTTTGCATCACACCACATGAATAATGCTGCCATGGACATTTGTGTACAAGTTTTTGTGTGGACATAATATTTTCAGTCTTCTTGGGTATACACCTAGGAGTGGAATTGCTGGGTCATCAAATAATTTTAATATGGGAAAGCAGCCGGCTTGGAAACTATATTGAACTATTTGTCTTTTTGGTCTGAGAGTTAAATCTCAGGGCCAGCACTGCAAATATTGCCCACTACTATCCAGGCTTCACACAGCAGTGCTGGCTTTTGAAATTTATATTAGGTGGACTGCATCCCAGTGACCATCTGTGACCCAGAGGCAAATACTTTTGGAGTTTACACAGTAGGATTTACTGAATTCTCACCATGTGCACAGTGCCACCTCTATGAAGATGCCGAAATAGAGGGCACAGATCTTGCCCTAAAGTCATCATTCATTTGAAACAACCTAAGTATCCATTTATATTGAACCAGTTAAGTAAATTATAGTATAGCCATATGCTGGAATACTCTATAGCTGTTTAAGAGAGAATAAGGTCAATCTTTATGTATTGACATGGACTGATATCTGAGGAAAAAAATAGATTAGTATACAGAGCATGAGTCCATTTTAATAAAGAAATTATGTTTATATATGCAAAATCTGGAAAGATCACAGCAGACTGTCAATACTGATTGTCTCCAGGAGGTAGTTTATGGAAGACTTTAGCTTTCAATGTTATATCTTTCCCTTAAAAAATGTTTTTTACAGTAGGTAAAAAAGTAGCTTTTACTTATTTTTATTTAAAATTTATTTATTTTATTTTTTACTGCATTGGGTCTTTGTTGCTGCGCGCGGGCTTTCTCAAGTTGCGGCGAGCGGGGGCTACTCTTCATTGCGGTGCGTGGGCTTCTCGTTGCGGTAGCTTCTCTTGTTGTGGAGCACGGGCTCTAGGCCCGCGGGCTTCAGTAGTTGTGGCTCGCAGGCTCTTGAGCGCAGGCTCAGTAGTTGTGGCTCACGGGCTTTAGAGCATGGGCTCAGTAGCTGTGGTGCACGGGCTTAGTTGCTCCGCGGCACGTGGGATCTTCCTGGACCAGGGCTCGAACCTGTATCCCCTGCATTGGCAGGCAGATTCTTAACCACTGCGCCACCAGGGAAGCCCCGTTTGTAGCTTTTAAATTCAGTTAACCCCCCCACCCCGTTATGTTTTGGAAAAAAAGGAACTTGACATAAGATTTCTTCTATCTGAATCACTAGATACCAATGTAGGATATAATACTAGACATCAGTGTATGACTAAACGCCAGATACATTTGTGGTGAATATAGTGGTCTTCCACGCCGCGTAAGCCTGGAGGTGAGAACGCTTTTAGATTCCCGCAGGGGAAGCTTCATAAGAGAAGAGTGGGACTTGGCTTGGGCCCTATAGGATGCTGACATTCATATAGCACTTTACAGTTTTTAGGGTCAAAGAATGGAGTGTGTCGAGTGCTGACCTTGTGCCGAGCACTGCAGTGAGCCCTTTCCCTGTATCCTGTCATCCCACCCTCACTGTCAGCCTTGGGGTGGGTACCGTGACTGCTCCCATAGTACAGTGAGAACTGAGGTCTAGAAAGACCAGGGAACCTGACCAAGCTTCCATTGGTCAAGAGGCCAGAGACAGAATTCACAGCCCACTTGTCTGATTTCAGAGCCCGAGTCCTTACTCCATTCTAAAGGGAAAAAGACTGAGGCTGAGAGAATTCAAATAACTGCTGGCCATCACACAGGTAGTAAACCGGGGAGCCAGGTCTGCACTTAACGCTATTCTGAATAATCCGTCACGTCTGTGACACTGATGTTTCCTGTTATGAGTTCCAGGCTGTTGAAATCCCCGGGGGCGGTAACAGGAGGCTGTAAGGTTCTGGGTCACAGAGGTACGTGAAACTTTTCCTTCCAGGCCTCCTTCCTTGGAGATTCATACACCACATATACTTATTAAAGAAGCAGAACATCTCAGACCTATTGGCCATCTCTTTCCAGTAGGATTTAGTAACATCCACAGATCTGCTCTGTGGAACGCCACCCTACCATCCTATAAGGAGATGGGAGTGAGGGAGGTTTGTGGACAGCTTTCTCTCTCTCCCGTAACAGGTGAGAGTGCCACCTCTAAGGTCTGCGGTTGGCAGGCTGTGGGGAAGAGTCCAAATTCTTGGGTGGATTTGGGGCCTCCTCTCTAATGCTTTAGGACACCAGGAAGGACCTACTGAGTGTCGTATTTGACATCTGTTTGTGACATTTTGTTGCAATGACTCGTGATTCACCATTGATAACAGTTACCTAATTAAACCCACCCCATACTTCTTAAACTCCAATTATTCAACCCACACAATGCCAGATTTCATACAATGAGTATTAGAAGTATCTGAGTGCCACCACCGGTTTTTTTCTGTAACACATGCTATTATCGTTTTCTTTAAATTGTGGTAAAATATATATAACATAAAAGTGTCTTACCATTTTAAAAAGTTTTAATTATATTTAATTGAATGAAAGATTCTTTAAATTCTGTAGTGCTTTACAATATTCAGAAGTTTCACACTCATGCCCTAGAGCCACGCGGCCTGGACGGGGTGGGTGGGGGAAGGGCACTGCCGCCCAAGCCAGAGCTCTACCAAACCCCCAGTCAACGGTTTGCCCAAATACCGTATCCTAGCCCTTCCACCCGGCACGTTTAAGTTAAATAGACTGTGTTTCAGCTTGCAAGCTCTGCTGCCTCCAGGAATGACTTCTGTGATTAGTCACGAGTGCCTTCGCTCCACTTTACCGCTAAAAAATGACCATGGTGACGTGGCCAAAGTCCCAGACGAGGGGCACGTGTAAACTAAACTAAATAGATCGGAGAGGACTGGCTCTAGGGCGCATCTGGGTCTGTGCATTTCCATGGTGACCTCCTGTGGTGGATTTCTTGTGTAGGTTTATTATGATGGTTCGCTCCCAGGCTCTCCTCCCCCTGGAAAACAGACTGCAGGTGTGAGGCTTGGCTGCCCTCGACGTCTGGGTGGGCACCCCGATTCCCAGTGTCACGTTGCTAGATCGTGCCGGGCTTGTAAATACCATGAAGTGTGTACAGGTTGGGGGTGCAGGCTTTGCATTCACATTGCCTGGTTCTTTACCAGCTCCCACACTTTGCTAGATAATTTAAGTTACTCAACTGTACCCCATTTTTTTGGTCCGTAAAATGGGAATGAAAGTAATTGTGCCTACCTCATTGAGTTTTTGGAAGGATCAAGTGAGCAAATAGTGCCTGTACCTACAGTGTTTTTTACAGAGCTTGATATCAAGTAAGGACTCCATCGATGATTGTTATTCGTGAATATTAATTAATTCCATGACCATTGCAGCCGTCATTAGGCAGCTACTTTTCTGTGCCTCTCATTTTCATGTTACAGTTATATATAGTCCTGGTGCATCCATGCCACACCAGACACGCCATGTGCGCTCAAACGCTGCTTCCTGGGCCACCAAGACTGCTAAGAAATGCGGAAGTGGAGTCCATTCGCTGAGGGTTTCTCCTTGGTGGGCTCTGAGCCCCCAGCCCGTGGTTCAGTGGGCTCCCTCAAGTGCTCAAGCCTCAGAATTACCCCTCACCTCTTCCCCTTCTTCTCAAAGATCATACGGCTTCAGACCACTGTCTCCTTTTCCCCTTGGGAAGAAAACTGTGAGGTCCAATGAAGTGGAGATCAGCTGCTTGAAATATTTTATACTAAGGCGTGACCTATCATAGCATTTTTTAAGATAGTGAGGCGTTTGCGTTTTACGAGTTATTTTTGTTGAACGACTTTCTTTGCTGTATGAATACCACTTTTATAAACAGATTTCTCCGCGCTCTCCCACTTAGCACAGTTGGTTTAATTATGCCTGGACACTATGGTTTTTCATGATTGTAATAAAAATGCACAGACCAAATTCTGACTTTTCCCCCACTCAATGGTATATCCAAATATTTTGAGACGTTAGCATTTTTAAAAGATGAGCTTGTTCCTAAATGCCTACCAGCAAGGGATTGGTTAGATCAGTTGAAAATGGTGACATAAATCTATATGCAGTGTCACAGAAGGATTTCCATAACGTATGGGTGTGCGGGTTGTTTTGGTTTTGCCTTTTTTTTAAGCAGGTTATAGAATGTCATGTCAGTGTGGTCCTCTCTAAAAGTTTGGATTTGTTTTATTTTTATAAAAAGACAGCTGTAAGGATAATGATCAAAATATAGTCAGTGGTAGAATTTCAAGTAATTTAAATTTTTTTCCCATGCTCGTATCTATCATACATGTATATATTTTCAACGAAATATATATCATTTTGCTAATCAGAAAAGGCACATTAAGGCTGTTATCATTTTGTAGATGGAAAGAAGGAAAGTTTGGATTGGTGCAGAGCCTGTTGCTTGGAGAGCAGGAAAGGCGAATGGAGAAATGGGAGAGAGGCTGGAGGTGGAACTGGGGTGTGTGTGTGGGGGGGAAGCTGGAGGAGGGTGTCCGCAGAGTAGCCAGGGGATGCTGTAAAGATACGCTCGTGCCTGGATCTTAGAGATGACATTCCCACCTGCTATAAATAAAAGTCTGCTTTTCAGAAGCCTTTTGAAGAGTGGCTCAGAGGGTGAAATGGGGGTATTTTAAACCATTCAGAGAAGCATCTACAAACGCATTAAGAAAAACACAAGTTGGGATTGACCAGAAGTGGAAATGAAACTTCTCAGTTCCAGTTATTAACTGAACAAGTCACATGAATGAAAAGGCCTGTGGTGAAAATTTAAGCTTTTAAAAACAGCAGTTGAAAAGTTCAAGTTTAAACCCTAACCCGCACGGCAGCCCATTGTTGCCCAGCGTGGGCCTGTGGAAGGGGCCGCCCGGTCCACTTTTTGGGTGAGACGCACTCGCTTTGGTTTCCCGAGAGCCTCCCCACCCTTCCAGGGTTGCAGAAGGTGGACAGGTGGTGGGGCGCAGGGCAGGATAGTAATGCCTCGGGGGAGGGGTTCTGGGAAGTTATGGGACTTGACTGCCTTGTAGATTCTTTGGACAGCCTCTCCTCAGTGCTCATAGCCCGGGGCTCCTGAGTCCTCTTTCCTGCCCAGGGGTGCGCTCACCTGCTACCTGGTGGAAGGGGAGCTGTTGGTGGTGGTGGCCTTATCAACACATTATTTGTTAAACCTGATTATGTAGAGGGGGTGGTGGGAGAAGCCTTGGGGCTTTCAGTGGTTTCCCATGGAAAAGACGCACAGAAAATGATAAATGACAAAGCATTGGTAACAAATTAGAAGAAAAATGGCTAATTGTTACTTAGTGAATGTGTCGTGTGCCTGGCCTTGTGCTAGATCTGACCTTCTAATTGCACTAATCCCCGTAACAGTTCTCTTTAATAGATCCTGTTATCTCCGTCTACACAGAGCAAGCCGAACAGCTCCATCTGAGTTGCTGAGGGCAGAGCTGGGATTTAACACAGTCTCTCTGAATTCAGAGCCCAGGCTCTTCACTAGGCCTGGCAGTGCGGGCTTCCGGGGTGACGGAAGGAAGCAGCACGGACGGCAGGGTGGGCAGAAGGCTTCCAGAGGAGGTGAGGCAAGAGCTGGCCCTCAAAGGGAAGTTGAGGCAGAGACACAAATGGAAGGCAGAACAGAGAGGACTGGCGTTATGGGCAAAAGAAGGCGTTCAGGGAACCGAAAAAGCAGTTAGATAGAGGAAATGCTACAAAAGTTCCTGGGGCCGGGTAGTTTTGGGAAATGTGAGGCTAAACAGATTTATTTACCGCAGGACTTGTCAGAGCCTTTAATGTAGTAGTAAGCAGTAAGGAGTCTTGTATACCTGCACCAAACATATTTGTTGACCTTGGAGAGCATTTCATGGAGTAATATTCTAGAATATTTTTTAGGACATTGGGGCTGTTGTACTGAGTTTGGGGAGTTGTGATAATCAAGGGTGGAAAGGGAAGGAGGTTCAGGATTGTCAGATTGAAGGGCTAGACATTATCTTGAGAGCAGAAGGGAGCTTGGAAGGGGGTTTATATTGTTCATATTATATATAGCGTGGCTGTTCTATCTAGGATGGTGGGAGGAGAGGGAGGAAGGTTGAGTCCTAAGGGAGAGAATCTAGTTAGAAGCCTCTTCTGTAGGCTGGTGAGAGATGAGGGTGTGACTGGAAAGAATGGATTTAATAACATAATAAAGGAAAAAGCCAGCAGGTGGCCGTAAGGACGGTGGGACTCCTTGCCTGCAGCCTGGGACATGGGCAGGTATAGAGATGTCTCTTGGGTACCAGCTTTTGGAATAAAGATGCATAGTTTGATTTTTGGCATGCCGAATGGAGTTGATGGTGTGATGTTTAGGTAAAGATGTGGGAACGTCCCCCAGCAGAAGATCTGAGTAGGAAAAGTAGATTTGAGTGTCACTGGAATAGAGGTGGTCACTGGGGCAGAATTTCTAAGGGAGAAGGGCGAAGCCTTGAACCCTGTACCTTGGGGTGGAGGGGTGAATCTCTGTCCTGGAAGCATCTGTGTGTGAAGGAATCTGAGGGAGCAAAGGGACTTCAGAGAACACCCTTTAAAAGAGGAGATGGGGCTTCCCTGGTGGCGCAGTGGTTGAGAGTCCGCCTGCCGATGCAGGGGACACGGGTTCGTGCCTCGGTCCGGGAAGATCCCACATGCCGCGGAGCGGCTGGGCCCGTGAGCCATGGCCGCTGAGCCTGCGCGTCCGGAGCCTGCGCTCCACAACGGGAGAGGCCACAACAGTGAGGGGCCCGCGTACTGCAAAAAAAAAAAAAAAAAAGGAGACCCCCCCGCCAAGGCCTTGTGAGTGGGGTAGTAGCCTGAGGCTCACATCTGGTTTGTGGCTGAGCTCCTAAGAACAGCCCCCCTCCCTGTGCTGTTTTCCTTCTGTTCTGCAGGGCCACCTGCTTCCTCTTCTTGGTGGTGTGTATTGCGTTGTGGTGACATGTTTGCAGGTGCTTCAGGAGGGCTGCGGGTGGCTTCCTTGCAGGTGTGGCCACCAGTACCCACCAGGACTTTGGACTTGGGTCACTTCTTGTCCCCCGCACGCTCCCCCTGGGCAGCAGAAGGGCGTGAGGGTCTGGTGGGCTTGTGGTCTCGTCCAGTGGCCCGTCTCCTCCAAATCCTTGTCTTCTGGACTTCGCATGGGGGAGGCTGAAGCCTCTGTCTTTAAGGCTGGAGATGGGCTGGCCACTGAGACTGCGGACTCTCTGTGCTCTGCCTGCCTGGCCTCGGGCTGGGGCCCAGTGTGGCCCGGGGCCTGCTTGTCAGCACGTGGCTTGGGTTTCCGCGTTAACGTTCCCACGTGGGGATCGCAGAGGATCGAGTGTCGAGCTGGCTGATAGCGCTGAGCCTTCTGGAGCAACCAGCTGTGGAACTTCCAAAGGGCTGTGTGTAACTGGCTTGGGAGATGTGGTGGGTGCCAGGGGCACCGAGATGGGGACAAAGAAGCCAGTTTGTAGAAGGAAAAAAATAAATGAGCATAACAGTCTTGGGCCGTTTAGGTGGGGCACAGCGCTTGGGCACCTTGGAACCCCTTTCCTCTTCCCTTCGGATTTTTCCGCTTCCAGAGCCCCCTTTGGCCAGTGACCCCTGCAGACCCCCTCTGGGTAAATACAGCCCCTGTCTCCCACCACCTCGCTCATTACGCATTCCTTTAATCTGGCCCATCTCCAGGTCGCCAGCTGGCAGAGACTCAGCAGATTCCAAACCCCAGCTGGTGCCAGAGTGCTTACACGGGGAAGCTTGGCAGACAACTTGCCCCCAGGGTGCTCAGCTGGAGGAAGAGGTAGAAGGACGTCCCAGAGCTGAGGGCCAGTTTGTTTGCAGACTTTCCCTCCTCCCTCTCTCCCCCTCCCCTCTCCCCCACCCTCCTTCAAGGCACACTCTGTCCCCACAAAGTAAAAAGGAAAAGAATCCCCTGTGTCTGAGGAGGTGCTGGGCTGGGGATTCCCCGGCTCACCCCTTCCACCCACTTTCGTGCAGCGCTTGGAGCACATGCAAGCCGAGAGCCTTTTACTTCCTGACTGGAGCAGATTGGATTATTGAGACCTTATTTGTCAGTGTAAAGTCAGACCCCAGAGTGGGTGTGACTTTCCAAAATCAGGGCTAGAAGCTCTGTGGTCGAAATATCTGTGGCCTGGGATTCCTTCCGGCAGCCTGAGGGCAGTGGTGTCCTCAGTAAAGGCCCCTGAACATGCAGGCGGGTGGTTGCTGGTCCACAGCCGGGGGCTTGTCTTGATGGGAGTTTGTGAGAAGCCAGTCCCAAGGCTTCCTGCACAAAGAAAGCGGTTTCTCTTGGTTGTCAGCATCGTCGGTAATTGGGAACTCAGAGAGTGACTGTGCCTGCCTCCCACTAGTTTCCCAGGTAATATTCCCAGCATGTGTGGATGGGAGAGCATTTTGCTGATTTGAAGTGCCCTTTTGCCAGAGGTTGTATTGATGAGGTTAATGATTATCAGGTGGTGCTAGTATTAAGCCTTTTATTTGAGGAGCCAATCGGCTTCCATCAGGGTCCCACAGGAAACAGATGGGGTGATTGAAGGTTATTGAAGGCATTCTTAACAAGGGTGGGGATGGGATGAAGCAAGACAGATTAGGGATGGTAAACCCCCAGGGCTTGCAATCGTGGAAGATAGCCCTAAACCTGAAGAGAACAGGGATGGAGTGGATGCAGAACTTGTTGAGATGTAAAGGAGAGTGAGAGGGAGAGGTCATGGCCACGGGAGCTGTGGCTGCAGAAGGGGGGCTGGACCTTTGGTACTGGATCTAGCCACTGCCACATCGCCCAGTGGGGAGGGAGCCAGGCAGTGACCCCCTCCTGGTGCCCTCTCACCTCCTGTGGATTCAGGCGAAGCCAGGGGTCCAGGAAGCCCATTGCTGCACTCCATAAAGGTCATCCGCCCTCTGCTCTGGGCCCTGGGGCAGGATGGAGACTCGTGCAGCCCAGGAGCAGTTGCCGATTCTCTTCCATCTCCTGTTTGAGTCCTGCCTCCTTTATGCCCACGGGCAGTCAGAAACGGGGGAGGGGGGGGCGGCGGCGAAGCGAGACCGGTGCTCCTGAAATACTGCAAACGCTGACAACAGCCCTTTGGGGCAGATGTTTCCTAATTGCAATAAGGCAAACCATGTAACGTGTTTGCTTTAAGCTACCTATTACCCTGATCTCTGGTGAGACCAGAATTGTCCTGGCTTCTGAAAAGTGGCAGCGCGTCAAATGCTTCCGCATCCCTCTTTTGCCCCAGTTCAGACAATACTCAAGTACCACTTAAACCCATTTCCTTCTCAGCCAGTGAGTGCTCTGTACTCCTGGCCCTCTGGGACCAAGAGGAGGTTCCAGGGGAGCATAAATAGGATTCTGATCATGTGTCCCATTACCACTAGTCTTGGAATATCTGTATCCATTGGGAAATTACTTCCCTGACAGTTTCAAGTGGGGGAGCTCAGACTCACTAGACCGTCAGGTAACTGATAAAATTAATTGGTAAATTATGAAATGCGGGACAGCCCGTAGAGTGTTGTGGCTGGAAATGGAGTTTGAATTTTTATGTGACAGTGTTGCCTCCCTAATTGAAGGAAGCAGTTGTTTTTTCATCTGGGCTTGGCTATTTGGGGAAGCAAGATGTTGAAATGCCCAGGATGCTGGAATGGACAGCATCCCATTGATGAACTCAGTAGGCAAAAAGTTGACTTTGGAGCCCGGTAGCTTTTAGAATGAATGGATGCATGCAAGCTCCAAGGGGTCTGAGGGCCAGATTTCCTTTCCGCTTCCCAGTTTAGACTAGCTTGTTTGAAACACAAGGGGATCTCAGCTGTTCTGAAGTTGGCCCATGCAGTAGATGGCCCCCCAAAGCCGCCATGATGCACTAAGCCAGCTGGTTCTATGTGGAGGCCTCCTGCACTTTCCCAGCACAATCGTGATTCTTCTCACCCTCCCCCCTCCCCTCTACCACAGTCTTGTACATCTTCCTGGCTCAGCTCACCTCGTCCCAGAAGTCTTTCCTGAGGAGATCCATAGATCTCCATACCCAGAGCACTTACTGATATTTACTGAGACCCTCCTTTGTGCCAAGGACCCTAGGGGTGCAAAGATGAATGAAGCCATGGTCTCTGCCTTGGGAAAGTGAAAGAGCCCCGACTTGTCCTTTGTGTATTCATGTCCTGATTCATGACATCTTTTCTTGTTGTCTTACAAATAATTCTTCACTCGGCAAAGTCTCCATCATTAGTTTTCAGGCCCATTGTTCAGGGGTGCACGTGGTTAGGAGTCCACAGGTCGCAGTCCGGTGAATCTTGGGTTCCAGTCCCACTTGTGGGGCTTATTAGCTGTGTGCCTTTGGGCAAGCTTCCTAAGCTTTTTGAGCTTTGATTGTTCTGTATAACAGGGCTTCTGGGAGGATTAAATGAGAGAGTTTCTGTTAAGTGTTTACAGTGATTCCTGGCACATAGTAGGAGCACGATAAATAGTAGTAGTGGCGGCAGTGATAGTAGCAGTAGTAGTTTCTCTTAGAGCTGGAGGTTAAATGAGGTGAAGCTGTTTGGTGTTTAGCACGGGCCCCACATTTAATGAGATCTCACACATTCAATGTTGTTCCTTACAGACTTGTTGAGGTAATCACATAAAATGCCTCAACCTGTCCTGACTTGCAGTAAATGTTCAGTAAAGGGCGGTCAGTGTTGTCACCTCTGAAATTGAGGAGTTGCGCTAGATTGATAGCTTCGCTTCTGATTTTGGTCTCTGAGCCTTTGAGGGAAGGAAGTGGGTCTTAGAATGTTTTTCATCTCCAGTGGCATTGTGCCTTGCCCAGGGCATGCACTCAGTAAATATTCTGTGATTGATGGGTTGATTTTACATTTTTAAAAGTTTTTAAAATTCTTTAATTTTTCAGTTCTAACCAAAGGTACGTTTCTGGGGTGTGAAAGTGTCTTACCAGCCTGCTTTGCGTGCACACGTGTGCGCGTACACGCACACTTCTAATGCTTTCTTGGACACATCCGTTAGAAACCCCGGTGGGACCATTGGCAGATCCAGGAGAAGGCCCCAGGAGGCCCCTCTGTAGCAGTAGTGACAGGCACTGCAGGCCTCAGAACGAGGACCCTGGCCCTCGGCCAGATGCTTATCTGCGTGTCTGAGGGCTCTGATTCTGAACCCCATCAGCCCGGCTAGAGATGGTGAAGGCTGACGGAGGGATGGGAAGCCGGAGGCCTCCTGTGGCCAGCACCCTCACGATCCCCCCGGAACCCGCAGAACAGCCATCGTCCTGTGAGTCCATCCAGGTGGCCCTGCCTCTCCCTCTCGGGCCATGACTGAAGGTGAAGCGATGGGCTCGGACAGGGGCAGAGGAAGCGATTGACGAGACAGAGATGGTGCCCAGCCCTGTAGCGCCGGCCGGGGAGGGGGTGTTAGTTTTGGTTTTGCCTCCCCCACCACGTCCTCCACAGCGCTTTGACTTCCTGTTTCCCCCCTCTGAATTACATCAATTCAGGCGTGCTGATGGAGCCTCTTCTCTGGGTCTAGACTAGTGTCAGAACTTCAGAGGGGGCAGGGATCTCGGGGAGCGGGTCCTGAGGGGGGAGCTGCCCAGGGCCGGTGTTCCCCTCGGCCATCCCTCTCTTGTGGTCCTGGAGCTCATTCCCTGAAGACAGCCCCCTTGAGTAGATGTATTCCTTGCAGCTCTCCCGTTTCCTGCATATCCAGTCCCTTTTCCTCCAGCGGTCTCTCTCCTCACCACACGGAGGTTCGGAGGTTTGAGCTCTTGCATCCCTCCCTGGCCTCCCGACCGCTGGAACAGGCCGTGCAGGCTCATTTCCCCTTCTCTCTCCCCTTCACACTCACCCCGTGCACCAGCTTCTGCCCCCTCCTTCTCTGCAACATTTATTCAGCAAGGTCCCTGATGACCTTCCCATCCCCAGATCGGATAGACTCTTCATGTACTCTTTCATTCCACAAATATTTATTGGGCTTTCGCTGTTCCAGCTGCTCTGGATCCATCAGAAAAAAAAAAAAAATTAAGACCCCTGCCGCCTGCAGCAAGCATCTCAGCGCCAGGCTGACTGGACCTCCCCGGAGCCCGGACTCCTTCCGTCGCTCTCCTCCCCTGGCTGCTGGGCCCCTTCTGCTTCCTCCTGCCTCTGTTGACTGGTCCTCCTCAGCCCACTCTCTCCCTCCCCTCCCGCTCCCAGCCCTGGACCACAGCTGTTTTCCCTCTCAGTTGATGATCCCACCATGCGCAAGGTTCGGAATAGTCATACTAACGCCAAGCACGTCTCACTGAAGCTATAGGTTTCTACGACCGTTTCCTGAGCAAGACGAGAGCACTGCTCCTGGCTACTCCCCGCCTGAACTTACTGTGCCATCGAGCCCTCGGAGAACGACCCCACGCTGCCTGTGTGTGTGGCCGTCACCTTCATGCAGGCCTGTGTTATCCTTCCTTCCTACTGGCTTCCTGCCCCCACGCTTCCCCAGCCCGTCCTCTGCGCCCGGAGCGGCACGAGCTCTCTGCAGTGGAGACCTCATCGTGCTATGCCTTGCTTAAAGCCCCCTGCAAGTCGGATAAAGCCCAGTTTTTATACCTGCCATAAAGGGCCCTTCACAGGACCTGGTTCTTGCCAGCCTTCCCGCCTCATCACCTTCCTCACACAGACCATCTCCCGGGAGTCCTGTTTCTTCTACTTCTCTGCCTGCCTGCACGCAGCCCCTTCCTGGCTTCTTTCAGCCTGTCCATCCCTTTAGGATACAGATTGGTCAGAACCTCCTGGCTGAAGTTCTCCACGGCAGGTGGGACCCCCCTCTGGCCTCCCGAGCTGCTGTAAGGTACCCTCTAATAATGACGATGTTGTGTTGCAAATGAGCTTTTCCATACTGATTTGTCTGGCTGGGCTCCAAATTTGGGTGGTGCCTTTCCTGCCTGGGTTGGTGTTTGGGGCGGGGGCATTCCTGTGTCTGGGAGTTGAAGGGGCAAAGCTTAGAAAACTGAGGTTGGGTAGCTGTGGAGTCCTGGGTTCCAGGCAGGGGTCCTGATTCCTTTGTAGGCACCACGGAGTCATGGAGGACTGCAGCGGGGCCTGTGGTATTTTAGGAAGGCAGATCTGTGGTCTTTCTCAGTCAGGGAGGCGGCGAAACAGTACCCAGGGTGGTTCCCCTCTGCAGGCCACGGCCTTGGTTCCTACCTTAGGGTGTGGGTACAGAGCAGTGGCTGAAGAGCTGTCCCCCCTCCCAGGCCTCGGCAGGGAGGAGTCCCCCGCCCCCTTGTGTGTGCCTGTGTGCTGCGTCCTCCCCTCCTGCCTCTTGCTGTGTGGTTGTCTTGCAAGGAGATCATCTGTGCTTCTCGGCCAAAGCTTAAGGTCACTGGTGGCCCTGGTGGTTCCTGTTCCTTCTTGTGTCCCCCTGGAATAGAGTGGGGCACACCTGGCCCCTGACTCTTGCTCCAAGGCCTGGCTTCACCAGCAGGTGCGGACGGGGCGTTGCACACCGAGCGTCGGGTGAGGGTGCCTGCAGCCTCCCGTCAACCTCTGAGGACCCACTGTGAGTTCAGACTCCGTCCAGCCTCTCCCTCTGCGGTGTGGTTTTCTTCCTGGGCTGCCTTCGCCTGTGTGAGGCCACAGGCAGCCACCTGGGGTGCTGAGAGGCTGTGATGGAGGCTGGCCTCCGGGGCAGAGAAGAAACACCACACATTTTTAGCTGTCATTTAAAATACCACTTTCAGTTAGTAAAATGAGATTTTGTACTAACATATATAGCTTTATCTGAGTGTGCGTGTGTGTGTGAGTGTGAGAGAAAGTATCTTAGAATACAGCATGTAACCTAGATATCAGCGTTTGCCTGGGCTTTATTCATTCAGTTGAGGGGTATGGAGGGACTCTTGCCGCAAAGTGTGGGTAGTGTTTACCTCAAGCAATGCCTTTGGGGTTCGATTTGTACTTTCTGTTTATCTGTAGCGCATTTTTCTGGGAACTCTTGCCTTTCATGTTGTTATTTTCCTTCTCCACTTCGAAGACGATTTGGAACATCCCCTTGTGAATATTATTGGCTGCAAACAGGGCTGTTTGAGTGCTGGGTGTTTTTTATTCACCTTGATGGCCTTGATTTAATTCACCTGAATCGAATCATCATCCATTAAGTTCTCTCAGGTGCTCTCCTGCAGGGGGTCTTTGACTGGTCTTTGTAGACTCAGGCAAAATAGGCTGGATGCCCGCCCAGGGCGGGGTTATAAGGCACATCCCGCGAGAGCGGGAAAGAGGCAGTTCAGAATAGGATGCGCAGAGCAGAGCTCCCGGCCTGGCCTCAGGTTCCTGCGAGGGTGGAAGGTAAGGCTGGTATGAGGTGGCACCCCAGAGGCCGTTGCTGGGGCCTGTCACCTAAATCCCTCACCCCTCAGTGGGGTAGGGCTGTGCAGATACGGGACGGCAGAGATCACACATCCTCAATGCCAGAGGAATGGCGTATTGTCGAAACTCGCTTATTTGCCGTAGTTTGCTCAGTTTGAGCGTGGGCAGAGGTGGACAGCCTGGGTCAGGGCCCTCCCTTCATGTGCCCGACACAAGCCAGAGAGGAATCCGAGGGTTCCCGTGGGAATCAGCCTCTGCCCCGCTGATGGGCCTGGTTGGTGGCCCCTGGAGACGCTTCTTTGCTGTCTCAAGTTCGTTTTTCTAGCAAGCGCCGCTCCCCACGCCTGGCTCTTCCGTCAGAACTTGGGGATGGACGTGCTGATGTTCTGAGTAGGAAACTTTCCAGACGGTGGAGCATAATTAAATATGGTGGCCGTCGGTCACTGTCTGCCTGCTCTTTTCCTCCTAAATTGTAAATAAGCAAATGAAGGCAAATCCACCTGGGCTCCGCCTGGTCCAGCTACCTGGCTCTTCAGAGCTCCTGGATAATCCTTTCGCTTCCCCCATGCCGGGCAGCCTCCCTTGACAGTTGCCAATGATGAGTGCCTGGCCGTTGCAGACACATCTGTGCTGGTTAGAATTACCCCACTCCTTGTGCTGATGGAGTTAAAGCTTCTTTAGAAACTGAAACTCAGACAACCTGTGATGTATTGGTGCCGTGGTTCCTTTTCTGCAATGAAATCTAAAATGTTACTTAATCGGAACCCTCCAAAAATCACTTGGAGCCTGAAATTCTACACTCCAAAACTCTTCCTTTTTTCTTTGTTGATTTTTAATTTATTTTAAAGATCATATTGCATCTGAACAGGTGGCTTTTGCCCAAAAGGTAAAGATGTTTTGTCCTGACCCATGTGGGTGTTTTAGGAATATCCACAAAGAATCTGAACTCTGCTATGTGGTGCAAGAGAAGCACATTTTAAGAACACTGACATTCTAAAAAGTTATTTTGTGTGAACACTTCCTTATTTTGTTGTTATTTAAAAAATTTTAATGACCAAGCGCTTCTTTATTTTTATTTAGGTTTTAGCTTCTGTGAGGAATGGTTTATGAGTATATGCTGACCCACCCAAACAAGCGGAAAGCTCCTGGGGTTGGGGGTGAAATATATAATCAAGTAAGAGTATTTGAAATATTGACCCAGGGCTCTTCTTTGAGGGAGCAGACGAGAGTGTATATATCTTAAGGCCTCCAGAGAAGAAGTATATTTATTACATGGAATGTAGGTATTTTATCTAAGGCTATCGGTAAGGCACATAGTAGGTCAAGTTCAATAGGACTCGGTGCTTTCACTGCCGAGGGCCCAGGTTCGATCCCTGGTGGGGAACTAAGATCCCACGGCGAGGCCAAAAAAAAAAAAAAAAAAAAAATTAAAAGCTCAACTTCAGAGATTTTTAAAACTCTGTAAGTGACCCTTTCTAAATTCCTCTTGATCCCAAAATAAAGTTTAGACCTTGGAACCAATGAATGTCCTAAAGCAGGCACTATCATTGCATTGCGGCTGCTCCGATGATACAGGTTTTTCTCATAAATATACAGTGTCGTTTTTTAATCCGATACAAAACTGCAGTCGTGACCGTTAGTAGGGAGTCTTCTCAGCCTGGTGAACACAGGCTTGTAGAGAATCTGTTTCGTGTGTTTGGGTAGCTTTGCCTAGTTCTTACATTAAGGCAGTTTTTCAAGTGAGAAAACTGAATCTCCAAACGTTGCTAAAAGCCACCCAGAAGGTCCTGTCAGCATCCTGCCCCTGGCTGCAGGCACTCGGCCCTCCCCGCCAGCCCCTGGTCATCCAGACGGAAAATTTCAGAAAGCAAGCATGAAAAGCATCTTTGTCTCAGCTGTATCTGCCTTTTATTGAGTGACAGTGGGGCTGCAAACCTCATACCTCAAGTACTGGCCCTAAAAAGGTGTGTGCAGGTGACCAGCCCAACTCATAAAGCCAATACTTCAGGAGAGAAGGGCTAAAAGACTCTTTTATTAAAAAGAAAAAAGAAAAAACAAGTCAAAAAAACCCTTCCTTGTCAATTGGGCATGACTTTTATTTATTTTTTTTTAACTTTTTTCTTTTTTTTTTTTGCAGTTTTTTAAAATTGAAGTATAGTTGGTGTACAATATTATATGTTACAGGTGTACAGTATAGTGATTCACAATTTTTAAAGGTTATACTCCATTTATAGTTATTATAAAATATTGGCTATATTCCCCATGTTGTACAATATATCCTTGTAGCTTATTTTATACATAATAGTTTGTACCTCTTAATCCCCTACTCCTGTGTTGCCCCTCCCCCCTTCCTTCTCCCTGCTGGTAACCACTAGTTTGTTCTCTATACCTGTGAGAGGCGTGACTTTTTTTTTTTTGCACGGTACGCGGGCCTCTCACTGTTGTGGCCTCTCCTGTTGCAACGTGCAGGCCCAGCGACCATGGCTCACGGGCCCAGCCGCTCCGCGGCACGTGGGATCCTCCCGGATGGGGGCACGAACCCGCGTCCCCTGCATCAGCAGATGGACTCCCAACCACTGCGCCACCAGGGAAACCTGAGAGGCATGACTTTTAAATGTTCTCCTGTCCGACTGAAATTTTTCTATCCACCGCCTGGGCAGAAAGATGCAAAATCAATTTTGGGAAATTCTGAGTGGGGGTCGTTTGGCTTCCTGAGAGCAGGCTGGGCCGGGAGAGGGGGACAGGTCACTTGGCTCTACTTGTGCCCCTGAGGACCAGACCATGAGCATCTCTCAGTCAGAGGGGTTCCGGGTCAGCCGCTTGGACTGTGTTTCAGCCCCGGGGTGAGAGAGGCGTTGTTCATGGTGCCGAGCAGTGTGGGGAAGGGCTGCCTTGAACAGGGGTCCTCCTCCCCTCTCCTGTCCTCGGTGGCTCGTCTCGCAGCGCAGCCCCTTGCAAGGACCAGTGCGTGAATGTGGCCAAGAAATAAACAATAAGCCAAACCAAAGGTCAAATACTGCTTACCAGGAAAACCATGAGCCTGCCTTCATGACATCTTTCCTTTCTTATCTTTGGTGCCCAGATATCAGCTTGCAGTGTAAAAGGGCAGATTGGGGTATTGGGAAGCCCAGGTGTGTCCGGTATCTGGGGCTTGCGGGCTGGCAGGCTGACTTGAGAGGCCTTGTTTTCTCGCTGTTGTATACAGATGACACCTGGGCCTCATCTTCACAACCTGCAGAAGCAGGAACATATTTGAAACTTGTGGGAAGACCTCTCAGCAGGCTGTCGGCGTGAGGCTGTGTTTTTGGCATTGACAGGGAGTGGAACCAGGAAATGATAGCCTTTTGGAGCTGAAGGTGGAGAGGACCTTTAAGGACATCCGTTCTGACCACCTGCTCCTGTCTATGCTTATCTGTAAAATGGGAATGTTACGAGTGTCTGCCTCTAGGGTGGTTGTGAGAACCGCCTCAGAAGTAATTTCTGTAAAGCACTTAGAAACGTGCGTGGCACTGAGTAAACCCTCGATAACATTCACTGCCATTATTTTTGTTGTTCATGGATGAGAAGACTGGGGTCCAGAGAGGTAAAATGCCTTGCCTGAGGTCTCCCGGCTGCCGCCCCAGCAGAGCTGGGACTGGAGTCCAAGTCCACTCTGCTCTTCTGGCAGCAGCTGTTTACTGGCATCCTTGGTCTAGCAGCAACTGAGAGCTCAGATTCATGTGCCCCTAATAGAACATGGCATGTGGAACGGTTTTGGTTTTGTTATGGCTACACAAGCATGCTCGGTGTCACTGGCTTTGTGCTTGATGCCCTGTTTGAGTTAAAAGTTCAGTGAGGCTTCCTCTGTGTGTGTGTGCGTGCGTGTATGTGTGTGTGCGTGCGTGTATGTGTGTGTGCATGCATGTGTGGTGGCCCCTGCTACGTAATTTAGTGTTTTCCTTTGCATTAGTGTATTAGCATGTTTCCACTTTTAACCTTTCACCCACTGATCCAGGCATTTAAAATGCTATTAAACTCAATAATGTTTCCATCAATAGCCTTAGAGGTATGGGAAATAATTGGAATGACATTTTTAACGGGCTCCTGTTTCTCAGCCCTCTGTGTTACACAAACCCAGCCAGCGCTGGCAGAGGGGGGGCTTGTTGGCCGTTTCGTCCCTGGTCTGAGGTTGGGAAGAGTTGGGAGTGAAGTTTCGGGGTGCCAGAGGACCTTTTAAAGCACAGAGAATGGTTTTTGTGCTGGAAAGGTAGAGTTGCTTTTTTAGGGCAGTCTTTCTTGTTTTCTTATTAATGGACGAGGTGAATCCAGGAGCTGATCCCTCCTGCCTCCTTCTGATGGCTTCGAGAAAGCTTAGGGCCAAATTTCTGGGGACCTTTAGCCAACAACTTGGACTTTCTGGAATGAGGTTGTGTGGATCAGCCTCATTCCGGCTCCTTTGCCTTCAATATATATTTTTGGTTGTCCTCTCCTGCTTCTGTTTTAGGTCACCGTTCTATTTTATGTGCCGTATTGTGTGTCTCCGAAATTTGTTTTTGGAACACAGTTTTAAAAAATCAAATTGAATGTTGTCTTTTCTGTTTGTAAAGTTGTGAGGTCCTGCTGGGGAGGGGACCTCTCTGTGCCCAGGTTTAGCCTCTTCATCGATAAAACGGGGAAATGGACATTATCTTAATGAGATGTGTAACGTGGGAGTGAGCACAGCTGCCTGAAAGAAGGTTGCACGGTTTGGAATGGTTTCACCTGCTACGATGAGGGGCGTAGGGATGGAAAAATGCTGGAATCTCAAACTTTTTGCTTTAATCGGAGTCCCAGGTCCTATTCTCTTAGAATCATGTTCGGAGAGCATTTGTTAAGCATTCATCTGCGGTTATTAAATATTATAGCTGCTTGCAGTATTCGCTCTTCAAATAGGCATTTATGAGAGACCTACAACGTGCCCAGCACTGGGACGGACCCCAGGGAGAGAGAGGGGACATGCACAGGGGAGTGAATGAGGGCAGAGGACAAGCTGAGGGTCAGGTGACAGTGCAATACTGGCTCCCCTGCTTAATCATGTCTGCATTTATCAAGTGCTTGCCGAGCACGGGCCGTTTCTGGGCACTGTTGCAGGCAGTGGGTTGAAGTTAATCAAGATGAGTGAGATCCCCACTTTCTTAGAACTTACATTCCAGTGAAGGGAGAGTTTAAAAACGAGGAAAGACAAACCCCATAAAGCTGTCTACTTACCAAGGGTGAATTTTATGGTGTGTAAATTACATCTCAATAAAGGTTAAAAAAGAAAAAACCTCGGCCCTCGTTGGCCTTTGAGTTTGCCGCAGGGCAGCTGACCCTCACTCGCCCGCACCTCTTGGGTGTGCACTGGGGCTGCTCGCTGACATGTATATGTGACCTCAGAACCTGATCTCCGGGTTTTGCGGTATCTGTGGACGTGCCCAGGGCGGTGAGATGTGTGGCTTACCCAACGAGATGTCCCCGGATGAAGGGGGACCCAGCGACACTCTGCCTTCCTGGTCCAGCTCCTTCTGTGCGCAAGTGGCTTTTTGCCGTCTGTTTAGTGCCACGTTCTTGCATCTTGTGCCTTTTGTCAGTGACTTGGCTGCTTATAAAATGGACCTCACGCGTGGTGCTGGGCCACCGCCTCGGGGTCCTGAGCATGGGGAGGCCGTGAGGGGCCTGGCGGCGAACATAAGCGTGTTAGAAGGGCTTCCTTCAGGTGCGAGCCACAGGTTCAGTGTTCACACTTCAACAGCCTGCGTTCCATACAGCGTCTTTCAACAGGAACACACATAAACCAAGGTTACATGTTGATTGGTTGATGGAAATGGACCAGAGGCCTTTAGGAACCTAACCCCTAGGAGCAGGGGTCCTTTGTCGCTGGGATCACGGTAACTTCCAGAACAGAACGACTGGGAGTAACAAGAATTGACTGGATATGCAGGGCCAGGCCAAGGGCATCTGTCCAGCCCATATGCCAAACGGCTGTCCTCATTAAAAAAAAGGGGGATTATTCTTCCAGCAGTTACAGGCTGATGCTCTGTTGTGTTAACTCCTGTGTCAATAGCTGTTTCCCTTAATTCAGGGTACAACTTCTTGTGTAGGACAGCATTACTTCACATACCATTTTTGTGGGTGTTATATATCTGACTTGGGGCTAATTGAGACAACAACACAGCTGCATTGTGGTCTTTGTTGCTGCGCACGGGCTTTTCTCTAGTTGTGGCGAGCGGGGGCTTCATTGTGGTGCGCGGTGTGGTGTGGTGGCTTCTCTTGTTGCGGAGCACGGGCTCTAGGCGCATGGGCTTCAGTAGCTGTGGCTCGAGGGCTCTAGAGCGCAGGCTCAGTAGTTGTGGCGCATGGGCTTAGTTGCTCTGCGGCATGTGAGATCTTCCCGGACTAGGGCTTGAACCCGTGTCCCCTGCATTGGCAGGCGGATTCTCAACCACTGCGCCACCAGGGGAGCCCACAGCTTTTTTTGAAATTGAAGTGTAGTTGATTTACAATGTTGTGTTTCAGGTGTACAGCAAAGTGATTCAGTTATACATATATATCTATTCTTTTTCAGATTCTTTTCCATTATAGGTTATTACAAGATATTGAGTATATTTCCTGTGCTGTACAGTAGGTCCTTGTTGTTGATCTGTTTTATATATAGTAGTATGTATCTGCTAATCCCAAACTCCTAATTTATACCCCTCTCCCTGGCTTTCCCCTTAGGTAACCATAAGTTTGTTTTCTAGGTCTAGAAACACAGCTTTTTAATTTGTTTAAAACAGACTTTCTGCCTGTTGCATTTTGTGCTTTTAACCAATTGAAGAAGCCAGTGGCATTCTTAGTTTTATCTTGTCTATGTTTGCCACTAGTATATCCCTGTGATTTTTTTTGTGCCCTTTATTAACTGCCATCTTCTAAAATCTTTTTCAATAAAAAGAAAGGATGCAAAAAAAAAAAAAACAAAAAGGCCACACATCTGTATACACTTTCGCCGTGAGCCCGTTTTATTTGGCCGAGCTTTTCGGTGTTAAACATTAGGGGTAACCCTGTGGGAAACAGTAATGAAAAGCACTAGTATGTTTAGGAAGTTTTTATTATATAACCACTTATCTCTACATTGACATCAGTAAACGAAAGGTTGACCTACATGTTTTCTGTGTCACTATACTCTGAATACTTTCATGTACTCTGAATATTTTTGTGCCTTGGTCTTTATGTTCCTGTAACAACCATTAGATTAACAGAGCTAAGAAAGTGATTTAAATAGTATTTAATAAGTTGTAGCCCTTATACTAAATAAGTCAGAAGGAGAAAGACTAATACCATATAGTATTGCTTATATGTGGAATCTACAATATACAAGTGAACTTATTTACAAAACAGAAACAGACTCACAGACATAGGAAACAAATTTATGGTTACCAAAGGGGATATATTAGGAGTTTGGGATTAGCTGATACGAACTACTTTGTATAAAATAGATAAACAACAAGGTGCTACTATAGAGCACAGGTAACTATATTCAATATCCTGTAATAAACTATAATGGAAAAGAATTTGAAAAAGTATATATGTGAATGTATATGTTTATATATGTGTATATGTATATATATATCGCTGAATCACTTTGCTGTACACCAGAAACTAATACAACATTGTAAATCAACTATACTTCAATTAAAAAAAAATTAGAAAAGAAAGTTGTAGCTCTTGTCAAGTGGCATAAACACAATCCAAGTTATAATGTCAGAGTAAAATGAAATAAATTCCAAGTGTAGAAATGCATGGGAAAAGCTCTCAGAGAACTGACCCCATATATGTGGAGAGAGGAAAACCAAGACCGTAGAGTGAATATTTGGTTTTTAACTTTACGTATTTCTGAATTGTTTCACTTTTTAAAAAGTATGTTTCTCTTGAAGTTAAAATAAAAATTGACCTAAAACATAAGTTGATTAAATGAAATGAATTCTCTGGAGGACACAGACAGTGACTAGCCAGAGAGGCCTGCTTTGTGAGGCTGGTGAGGGTGGGGCTCCCATGAGGGGCTCCCAGGCTGGGCTACGTGTGGGCTGCTCTGGGGAGCTTGGCGGCTCCCTGATGCCCCCGAGGGGCAGGGTTAATTGGCTGGGGCAGCCCAGGCATCGAGATTCTAGAAGCTCCCCCAGGGGTTCGGATGTGTTCTACGCACGGGATTCTGATGTCTCTTAGGAATGGACTCTGGCCAACTTCAGGAGGCCGTCTGGGGGTTCATACAGGTGACGGGGTCTGTGCTCCAGGGCAAGGCTGTGGGAACCCCAGCAGAAAAGTCTGGAAGGCACTCAGGGCTAACCAGCTCTTCCTCCATCCCCGCTCAAGATTCAGAGCCCAGGAGAGGGGGTCTGATGGGCTGGGGAGAGGGTCTGCTCCCTGTATCCTCCTGGGAGGGCCGTGGTCACCACAGTGACACCGTCACAACACACAGCTGGGAGAGGTGTCTCCTCTGGAAGTCCTGGTATGTTGGGAAGGGGCAAAGGGGTACTGTTCAGCCAGAACCCCACAGAGGTCTGCTTCAGCCCACCAGCTTAAAAGACGAGTGTGTTTCCTGAATAAAACTGAAGGAGAGATTGTGCCTTGAGCGTGGTTCAGCGTTTGGTGAAGGGGCTGGAAGGCATCATTCAACCATTTCTCTGCTGCTTCTGCCACAGTCCAGTGCGTTTCCTCCACACCCACAGTGCACCCTTCACATCTTTTTGTTTAGAGGAGAACCAGTAACGCTACGGTTGAGGTGTCCCCAGGGGCCTCCCAGAAAAGACCTGGGGTCTGGCCGCCCCTCACCTGGCCTCCGCACCTGCTCCAGAACCGTGTGGGGGCGCTTCTCAGCCCCGGCTGCACGTCAGAAACATCTGGGGAGCTTTAAACAATGCTAACGGCTGGGCCATCGCCACCCAGGCCAGCTGGAGTACCACAAATATCCCGCCTTTAGAGACACGGGAAGTGAGGCTCCAGGTGTAAGATCACGGCTCCTGGTTGCGAGGTGGGCAAATGCAGAGGCGCTGTCTGAACCCAGGCAGTCGGTTCTTGAGTCCAAGCTTCGAATCCTGCACCTTGTAGTCTCCCCCCTGCAGGCTGAACTGCAAGAGGACTGAGCTGGCCACTAATAACCAAGCGACGACCTCAGTTCTTCCACAGCACAACCGAGATTTGAAAGGCAGCTTTCGAAATAAACAGACCAACGGAGTGGAGTGTTATGTTCTGCCCCCCAATAGGGCGTATGTGAAATTAGCAGCCGGAATTCTCTGTTTCTGAGGCTCAGGTTTACACTTTGCGGGCTGCCGCCCATGGTGCAGTTAGCCAGCGTGCTGGGGAACCTCGGCTAGGTCCTAATAAGTTCCGGAAATCTCTGGAAGGCTGTGACCTTATCTTCTGTTAGTTTCTGACTTCGCCAATGCTGGGGACTTAGAACCAACGTGATAAACACTTGAATGAATGGCAGGCAGATTTGTACCCTTTGCTGGCGAGCTCTCGGCCGGCCGAGCACACCTTGTTGTGTTCCATCTGCAGCGAGTGCAAGTCTAGATGCCATCCAGGACTTGGGATTGTTTCTTTTGCTTTTAGTGCAGGTATTGGGAGGGATGTCATTCAAGAAAATGGGAAAAAAACAAATGGTGCTAACTTGTGCTCTAGGTGAAACCCTTCATTGGAGAGGCCTGTGGGTCTGAGACGTGAGAGGCGTGGCCCGAGGGCTGGTAGCAGGCTTTGCTTGTTTCTTTTGATGTGGACAAGAAGCTAACATGGAACTTTTCCCCTCTATTTCACAGGTCACTGCCAAGACTGCCTTCCTATTTATTTTACCTCAGTATAATGTTAGCGTGCCTACAGCAGGTAAGAAAAGCACTGGTCTCTATCTTTCCCGGGCCCTGGTAACCCCACAGTTCTTGGAAAACTTCCTTTTCCTGTGTATGTGTATATGATCATTTTAGATATTTAGACTCAGCTTCCAACTCCCTGTTGCTGTGAAGATGCAGCTTCGGGCCACGTCTGGCCCTCAGCCCGAGGCTCTGCAAGCTTGAGGTTCTTGGGTCCACCTCCAGGAACTGGGCATCGCCGGTGCCCTCGTGGTGAATAAAGGTGGAATGTTCTTCACTGAATCCAGCCCTCCCCTCTTCATTCTGCAGTGGACAGGCGAGTTGTCTGGACTTGGAGGTCAGATTCCTTTCCTGGCCTGGCTCCACCAGCGGCTAACTGAAGGTCGCTGGGGGCAAATCCCTCAACCTGTGGTCTCTGCAGGACGTGGCCGGAGTCTTTCCTGTGCTCTCCTGCCCCTGCAGTCCCTGTAGCCAGGCTCTGGGGGAAGTCACCCCTCTGGGACAGCCAACTTGGCCCTTCATCTAGAATCAGAGCGAGGGATGCTGGCAGGAGAGGGACAAAACTCCACGCTCGTGAAGGAAGAGACAGGAAATGCCATGGCCAGCGCCGTAGTCGGGAGACTAGGCAACACCAGCTCATCCCCAGGCACACGCCAGCCTGGCAGGCACACAGACTGTCTTGTTTGATGCTGTGTGGTCCAAGGTCAAATTCAGCCTTCTCTACTCCTGTCTCTTGAAAAATCCTAATAACTAGGACACCTCTAGACCCAGCTGTACTTATGATTTATGGATGTAAATTTTTCTTTAAGTTTTTTTGGTTTAAAAAAAAATTGGGGTAAAATACACGTACCATTTACTATCTTAGTCATTCTTAAGTGTACAGTTCCGTGACACTGAAGTACCTTCCCTGCGTTGGGCTGCCATCACCACCACCCATCTCTAGAACTGTCTCCACCTTGCAGAACTGAACTCGACCTCTTAAACGATAACCCCCCTCTCTCCCCTCCCCCACCCACTGGCAACTACCATTCTACGTTGTCTCTATAAATTTGACTCTTCTAGGGCCTCATATAAGTGGAATCATATAGTATTTGTCCTTTTGTGACTGGTTGCCGTTTATTTTTAAATAAACATTTTCCAAAGTATATTTATGACTCTCACAGGAAATTTATAAAATACAGCTAAACATGAGAAGATAAAAATCACACATGACCCCATCACCCAAAAACTACAGTTAGCCTTTTGGAATCTTGAGTCATAACCAGTTTTTTTGCTGTTAGCAGATGATGAACCCTTTTACCATGTCCTTCAGTATTCTTCCATTCAATAAGACATTTTGAAAAGCTACAGAGTATTTATTAATAGGGATTACTACAGTTACTTATTCAATCCCATACTGTTGGATATTTCTAGCTTTTATAGTGCTACAGTAAACATTCTTGTGACTTCCTGCATTCATGATTATTTTTTAGGATAAATTCCCATTACTGGAATTTCTGGGTCGAGTAGTGTGTACATTTTAAAGGTTTTATATACGTGTTGCCAAAATACCCTCGGTCATCTAATTCTTATGACCCATAAATCCTGTTTTTTGGTAAATATAAAATGCATAGACTTCTTTCTTTAATGCCAAAATGCCAGTTTATTAATTGATAAAGAGATAGCCACCTATCAAAGGTTGTGCTCGTATTTTCATTACATTTCTGCCCAAAGTCAATTTCCTTTTTTTCATTTTTAAAATTAAAAAAAATTTTTTGGCCATGCCACGTGGCACCTGGGATCCTAGTTTCCTGACCAGGGATCGAACTCATGCCCCCTGCAGTAGAAGCGCGGAGTCGTAACCCACTGGACCGCCAGGGAAGTCCCTGGATTTAGAGGGGATGCCAGATCATAGCCCAGCACTGCTTTGTTAGCTACCAGGAGGAAGTGTTGTCCTGGGGACCATGGCAGTTGAAGTACATGTGAGCGGGACGTGCCTTTATTGTAGGAAGGGCCTGTTTGTAAAGCCAGATCATGACCAGAGGGTTGATTTTTTTTTTTTTTTTAGTTTGAAAAAAGACTTTCCCAGAGAAGTTGGGAGACAAGTGATATCCTAAACGCTTCCCTCTCATGTAACGTGAAACAAAGGCTTCACGTGAAGCTCCAGGGCTGCGCCCAAAGCTTCTGAGCAGGAGTGCCCCCCAAGTTCCTATCATGCCCTCCATTTGTTTGTTTTAACTAATTAATTAATTGATTAATCCAGACAAATATTTCTGTGCCTGCTGTGTGTCAGGCCCGGACTATAAAGTAATTATAAAACATGTCTGATCTGCGACTCGCAGAACTTACTGTTTATTAGGGAGAGAATAGATAATACACAGCAAACAATAAATAATTATAGTCGTGATAAGCGTAGTGAAGGAAATATACAAGGTTGTGTGATAAGGAAAAATCAAAGGGTGATGACCAGGTGTTTCTGGGACACTGCCTTTTGAACCGAGCGTCTGTGCAGGTGGTGTGGGGGGGTTAGGGAGGGGGTCTGGGCGGAAGAAAGAACGTTCCAGGCACAGGGATGGGCGTGTGCAAAGGCTTCAAGTGAGGCACGGACAGCTTGGTGTATGCTAGTCACTGAAGGAAGGCCAGTGCGACGGGAGCCTGCAAGGTTTGGCGTTTTTCTAGGGTGGGGCTATGCAAGTCTACCCCTAGAATCCTCCTCCCGGCCAGAAGAAGGCCTGGGTAGAGGTGAAGGGACATAAAATCCATACTGAAAGAGAGGATTGACCACTGCTAAATAGCCTGACTTTTATTTAAATCTTGCCATTAGGGGCTGTTTGAAATAGGACAAGCAAATCATCCAGAGAGACGGTGCCATCAGAGTAGCCTGTTTAATTTTGTTTTGAGCTCCTTGATCACCAAACCCAGGGTGGTGATGTTTGGTTTATAAGTTGCAGAGGAGGGCAGATTTCTCACGGGAAAGAAGCAGTTCATAACCGAGGCCTGCTGAGGTTGCGAATTTAAAGCCCTCACCCCACAGATCGCTTTAAGGCCGCAGGTGCTTGGGAATGGATCCTATTTGTGTAACCAGGGTCAATTCTGATTTCTAAGGTTTCTTCTTTAAGTGGCCTGTAACTCGTTCAACTCAGTGTTTAAAATGTGCATTCTAGGAGAGCAGTCACGGTTTTCGTACAGCGTGATCTACTGTTTCTAAATCCCTCATCCTCCCTCAGCAGAGGTTTTCAAGTTCTATAGAAAATAGCCAGTGGGTATGCTGATGAGGTTTTTTACCTGTTTCCTTTCCTCCCTCTCCTTCTCTCCTGTCTTCTTCCCGGCTCCCAGCATGTGCTTGTAGGCCAGTGGTGACAAACATACCACAAGGTGAGTGGCTTAAACAACAGAGATGTAACGTATTGTACGCATCCAAGATCAAGGTGTCAGCAGGGCCATGCTCCCTGGCTTGTGGCAGCGGAACACCAGTCTTTACCCTGTGTCCATGGTAGCCTCTGTGTCCCGTTTCCCCTTTCTAAAGGGACACCAGTCATATTGGATTAGGACCCATTCTACTCTACTATGGCCTCATCTTAACTCTTTACATCTGCAATAACCCTGACTCCAAGTAAGCTCACATTCTGAAGTGCTGGAGGTTAGGAATTCATGGGAGTTTTGTGGGGACATGGTTCAACTCATAGTACTAGCTGTAAATATATGATTCTCTCACATTATAATAGCTAGTTAAGAAGATTAAGCTCCGTTCAGAGAGATGAACTCAAAGAGGAGATGGGCACAGTTGTTGCGGTCAGAAGTTGTGCATCTCGGGGCAGTGCCGGCGTCCTTGGGGTTTTCTTTAAGGTCAACAGCGATGAAAAAGGAAATGTTTTTTTTTAATTTATAAATTTTAATTGATTAATTTATTTTTGGCTGCATTGGGTCTTCGTTGCCGTGCGCGGGCTTTCTCTAGCTGCGGCGAGCAGGGGCTACTCTTTGTTGCGGTGCGCGGGCTTCTCATTGTGGTGGCTTCTCTTGTTCTGGAGCACGGGCTCTAGGTGCGCGGGCTTCAGTAGTTGTGGCACGCGGGCCCAGTAGTTGTGGCTCACGGGCTCTAGAGCACAGGCTCAGTAGTTGTGGTGCACGGGCTTAGTTGCTCCGCGGCATGTGGGATCTTCCTGGACCAGGGCTCGAACCCGTGTCCCCTGCACTGGCAGGCGGATTCTTAACCACTGCACCACCAGGAAAGGTCCCTGAGCAGGAAATGTTCTTGTCACCACATCCTGTCTCTCATTCCCATCTGTTAGGGTTGCCAGACTTAGCAAATAAAAAATCCAAGACCACCTGTTAAATTGGCATTTCAGATAAACAGCAGGTACTTTTTTTAGTGTAAGTATATCTCAAAGTATATGTGGGGCATAATTATACTAGAAAAGTATTCTCTGTTTGTCTGGAATTCAAGGTTCACTGACCGTCCTGTATTTTATCTGCAACCATACACCCAGCCCAGCTCCGGCAAGGAATAAAATGTCATGTGTCTGGTCTTGCCATTAGACACTCCAAGTCTTTCTGATTCAAATACCACAGAGTATCTGCTGTTACGGCCAGAAGTATATAGACTGTAAAAGGTCAGCAAAGAATAGAGGCTTGAGTCTTCCCACAGACAGACTAATGGCCTGCTGGCTCCCCTTCTGATGTAGAACAGGTGACCCCAGACAGGCTAAAATGTACCAGGTTCTTTTGAGTTGTGCCACTAGTTTGCTGAATTGTCTTGGGCAAACTATGTAGCGTCTGGGTCTCCATCCCCACCTGTCAAATCGAGGGTGAAGGTCGCTGTGTCAACCCCAGCGATTCCTTAAGACAGGAATCCAGGAGGCACTTGCTACTCAGGTTGTCCACAGACCAGCATCACCTGGGAACTTGTTAGAAACACTCCAGGCCCCACCTCAGACCTTCTGCACCGGAACCTTCATGGTAACGAGATCCCCAGGTATTTGAAGTGCTGCTGCCCTGGGTGAAAAGCTCTAAGTAGACTTGCGGATGACCCTGTGCTTCCAACCCCAAAGGTAAGAGAGGGAAACCCCGTAAATCCAGTAACTCATTTGCATCTTTCTGTTCTCGTCCAGTTTTGGTTTTGCTATAACTTGCGTCTAGGAGCGGGGGAGGGGGTGCCGTCACTGGGTGGATTTGGTTTCCAGCTGAGCCGCTGCTGCCCAGAAGTCATGGGCACCTAGAGCGAGACGGCTGGGCGCGAGGGGCCTCTTGGAGAGAAGGGTTGGTTTCACAGTAAGCAAAGGGGACAAGGACCCATCCCCTGGCTCTGTTGGTCCCGGTGGTTTTATCACCACCAGCTGCTGTGTAGCATTTAGCAGCTGGAGATGAAAAGCCCGGGACCCTCCCACACCATAGCGTGGCCCTTTTTCTCACAGCCTTTCCAAGATGAGACACACGGCCCCATCAAAACAACCTCAGACAGATGATTTTTGGTTTTTTGGTTTTTTTTTTTTTTTGCGGTACGCGGGCCTCTCACTGTTGTGGCCTCTCCCGTTGCGGAGCACAGGCTCTGGACGCGCAGGCTCAGCGGCCATGGCTCACGGGCCCAGCTGCTCCGCGGCATGTGGGATCTTCCCGGACCAGGGCACGAACCCGTGTCCCCTGCATTGGCAGGTGTATTCTCAACCACTGCGCCACCAGGGAAGCCCAGACAGATGGCTTTAAAGCCTCATTCAGGGAAGGCCTTTGTCCAGGGCTCAGAGTGTGTTTTGTTCCCTTGCTAGCTGGTAGGAGTTAGTCTTGTCTTGTGCTTTTATCATGTACTCGGAAGATTGGCATCACATATCAAACCGAGCCCCTGTTTGTAAGATGAGCTTGTGGGGGACAAAAAGGAAAGAGACAGGTGGACGACAGGGGCTCCGGAGGAGGACACCTGACTTGATTACAGCCGAAAGCTGCCCAACCCGGACCTGTGGTCTGTCCAGCTACAGGAGGCTTGAGACTCAAAGAGCCTGGCCTTGTCCTTTTATACCAAGGGAGAGAGCTGCTGGACATTCCCAAGGATACAGCAGTAAGGGCAGAGGAGGGGCTGGGCCCCTCACACCCCGTGCAGCACCAGGGCCCAGGGGAGCTGTGGGAAGGTTGGGTTGCCAAACGGGCTGGTGGGCATGGCCCAGGGGACCCAACGAGGAAGGCAGAGATCTGGGTCCATCCTGGGCCCTCGGGCCAAACAGCTGCCAAGATCCCCTTTGGCCCTGAGGTCCTGTCTATATGGATAAGAGAAAATAAACCAGAGTCTTCACTGCCATCACTGTATTGGTTGGCATCTGAGGAAGAGTGGGGCTTATAGCCAGACCTGGACTTGATCTTTTATTTTATCAGTAAGCAGAAACTACTTATTAAACTTCCTTAGTCTGTTCAGGCTGCTATAACAAAATACTGCAGACTGGGTGGCTTATAAACAACAGAAATTTACTTCTCACAGTCCTGGAGGCTGGACATCTGAGATCAGGGTGCAGCCTGGTCAGGTGAGGACCCTCTTCCAGGTCACAGACTTCTTGCTGTGACCTCACGTGGTGGGCGGGTAAGGGAGCTCTCTGGAGCCTCTTTTTTTCTTCTTTGCGGTACGCGGGCCTCTCACTGTTGTGGCCTCTCCTGTTGCGGAGCACAGGCTCCGGACGCGCGGGCTCAGCGGCCATGGCTTACGGGCCCAGCTGCTCCGCGGCATGTGGGATTTTCCTGGACCGGGGCACGAACCCGTTTCCCCTGCATCGGCAGGCGGACTCTCAACCACTGCGCCACCAGGGAAGCCCTGGAGGCTCTTTTATAAGGGCACTAATTCCATGCATGAGGGCTCGCTCCATGCTTATGGTTTATAAACACCTCCCCAAAGGCCCCACCCACTAATACCATCATCTTTGGGGGTTAGGATTCCAACATGTGAACTTGGCAGGGGACACAAACATTCAGACCATAGCAGTTATTATTTAAGTATAACAGTCATGCGGGAAAGTGGAGGGACCGTAAGAAGTCACCTCCAGGTAACAGCACCTCGGAAGTGTGTCCCCTTCCTGCCTAGACTTGATTTTTGTCCAATCCCCTGTTACAGCCCGGAGAATTTATCCCACGCGGAGCTTCTAGAGGTTTAAGCAAGAACCACTGAGTTGAGTCACTGTGGCTAATTGTTAACCAGCCTGAAGCTGACCAAGCCGGTAGCATCTTTGAACGGCTGCCTCCCCTCCCCCGCACTCCCATTTCTCCTGATCAAATCTTTTCTTCTCCTGTCTAGCCAGGATCATGTTTTTTTCTTACTCAGTTGTTCTTACTGAAATAATTTTTTGTCCTTAATTTAACAATGAACTTGTTGATGTTATTTTTATCCAAGTTAAAAAAAAAAAGGCTGTGACTTTAGACATTTATTGGTATGTGATCTCGAGGAGCTGTTTCCTCTTTACGGCTCTCAGTGAATTAACAAAAAGTTCACACCTTCCGCCTCGCAGGTGCTCTTCACGCGCTGCATGTTTTCTGCCCAGGCCGGTTGTAAGTAGAAGCCTCGGACTTAGAAACAGCCATGGGGCTGAGTGTAGGCCTGGCACCAGGAGTTACTGAGATATTTCTTTCTTGAAGGCCACAGGCCGGGTTATATTAGCCTTATAAAAAGGAATGGTACATCAGGAAAACTACGTAGAGGCTGGACACTTTTATTTCCAAATTCTCTTTAGTGCATCTCTCATTTTTGCTACATCTCTCATTTTTTGCTACATTTTTACATCATAAAAATATCCTTGTCTTCCTACCTTCTATAAAACTGGAGAAAATAGACTACAAATCATGCAGTCTGGGGTTAAAATGGTAGCTCTGCAGATTCTTTAATTCTCCGGGCAGTCTGGGAGAGGGAGGGAAGGAGGGAGGGAGTGTGTGTGTGTGTCTTAGTTTGCTAGGGCTGCCATGATAAAATACCACAGACTAGGCGGTTTATACAATAGTAAAGCACACACGTTCTTAAGGGAACAGTGTGATGAATTTTTACATCTGTGCGCACCAGGTGGGGAGACAGCGCTCCCGACCTTCTCACGCCCCTCCCGTCAACACCCCCTCCCAAAGCAACCGCTCTTCTGTTGTCACGTTTCCTGCTTAGTTTTACCTGTTCTTGCCCTTCATTCCTCCCTGATTTTTAAAAATGGCTCCACTGTTTATATCAGTACGTGTGTCAGAATCCCCTGCGGAATTTAAGCACAGATCCCTGGGTCATGCCCAAGTTTCTGATTCACTGGTCCTGGGGTGGACATACATGCAGCAGTGTGCACCCCTGGGATCCACGGAGAGGCTGGCACTGTGGTCCACAGCCACAGCTTGTTACAGCTGTGTGTTATAAGCCCCCGTGTTTATAACTCTGGTCTGTTTACCCGGTCCTCCCTAGATGAAAACTTCCTGGGTTGTTTCCATCAGTTTATTGTCAGAAACCACGCTGCTGTGCGCAACCTTGCGCATGTGTCATTTTGAACGTGGCAGGTACGGCTGTGTGATAAATTCCCAGAAGTGGAATTGCCACATCCAAGGGCTGATGTGTTTGTAATCGCGATGGGAATTACCAAATTGCCCTTCCGAAGAGGTGGTCCATCTTGCATCCCACCAGCGGTGTGAGAGAGAGCCTGTTCCCCGCAGCCTCGGCGAGTGTGCACCAAGCTTTGGATTGCTGCCAGTCTGATAGGGATGACGTGGTAGCTCATTGTACTTGTAGCTCATTTCTCTTCTTTTTCTTTTTTTTTTAAACAGAATGTTACTGAGAAGAGTGGCTTTTTTCTTTAATGTTTATTTATTTATGGCTGCGTTGGGTCTTCGTTGCTGTGCGCGGGCTTTCTCTAGCTGCGGAGAGCAGGGGCTACTCGCTGCGGTGGCTTCTCTTGTTGTGGAGCATGGGCTCTAGGCACACGCGCTTCTGTAGTTGTGGCACGTGGGCTCAGTAGTTGCGTTGCACGGGCTTAGTTGCTCCGCAGCATGTGGGATCTTCCCCGACCAGGGCTCGAACCCGCGCCCCCTGCATTGGCAGGAGGATTCTTAACCACTCTGCCACCGGGGAAGTCAGGCATATTTTTTTTTAATATTTATTTTATTTTATTTATTATTTTTGGCTGCCTCGGGTCTTAGTTGCGGCACACGGGTTTCTCTCTAGTTGTGGTGTGCAGGCTCCATAGCATGTGGGCTCTGTAGTTTGAGGTACGCAGGCTCTCTAGTTGAGGCATGTGGGCTCTAGAGCGCAGGCTCAGTAGTTGTGGTGCACGGGCTTAGTTGCTCCGCAGCATGTGGGATCTTCCTGGACCAGGGCTAGAATCTGTGTCCCCTGCACTGGCAGGTGGATTCTTTTTTTTTTTTAAAACATCTTTATTGGAGTATAATTGCTCTACACTGGTGTGTTAGTTTCTGCTTTATAACAAAGTGAATCAGCCATACATATACATATATCCCCATATCTCTTCCCTCTTGCATCTCCCTCCCACCCTCCCTATCCCACCCCTCTAGGTGGTCACAAAGCACCGAGCTGATCTCCCTGTGCTATGTGGCTGCTTCCCACTAGCTATTGATTTTACATTTGGTAGTGTATATATGTCCATGCCACTCTCTTACTTCATCTCAGCTTACCCCCACTGTGCCACCGGGGAAGTCTGGCATATTTTAAAAAAATATTTATTTATTTGTTTGTTTGTTTATTATTTTTGGCTTCATTGGGTCTTAGTTGTGGCACGTGGGATCTTCATTGCGGCATGTGGTGTCTTTCATTGTGGCACGTGGAATCTTTCGTTGCAGCATGTGGGCTCTTTGTTGCGGCATGTAGGCTTCTCTCTAGTTGTGTTGTGTGGGTTTTCTCTCTCTAGTTGCAGTGCGTGGGCTCCAGAGCTCATGGGTTCTGTAGTTGTGGCACGTGGGCTCCAGAGCATGTGGGCTCTGTAGGTTGAGGTATGCAGGCTCTCTAGTTGAGGCGTGCAGGCTCAGTAGTTGTAGCGTGCGAGCTTAGTTGCTCCGCTGCATGTGGGATCTTAGTTCCCGGACCAGATATCGAACCCCCGTCCCCTGCATTGGAAGGTGGATTCTTTACCACTGGACCACCAGGGAAGTCCCTTCATTTCTCTTCTGTGTGAGGTTGAGCATCCTTTTAAATGTATAAGGGCCATCTGTGTTTCTTTTCTCTCTGAACTGTCCGTTCATACCCTTTGCCCATTCTTCTGTTGCGTTTGTTATCTTTTCATGCTTAGGTTCTAGGTGCTCTTCATACATTAGCAAGATTAGCCTTTGTTTATGATCCGAATTGTAAACATTTTCCCCTTGGTCATCACTTGCCTTTTGATTTTGTTTATGGTATTTTTTCATACCTAAGTTCTGGATTTATATATATTGTAAAAGATTCAAAATAATGGGAAAACAGAGTTGGCCAAAAGCACAAAAACCAATAGAAAGTAACTTTTACAAATCCAGGTTTGCAGGGCTTAGGAAGAAAGCCGGGAGAGAAAGGAGGCATCCACGTTGTGCAGTGATGCTCTTTAAGCCACCAGGTTTTCGGACAAAGGCAGAAGCCTCGTTGGCAGGTGACCAGACTTTAAGGGGATGTAAAGAGCAGATGGAGCGTCAGCCACAGGTGGCCACGGGCCAGCTGAGGTCCCGGGGAGGAGGTCAGAGATTGCACAGCTGTATCTGGACAAGACGGGACCTGTGAAGGCATGTGGGAGAAGCTGCTTACAGGTGACACCAGGGGAAACAAGAAAATGTCTATTAGTCATAGGAAACAAAACAGGAGGCCAGTAAGAGCGCTGCTCCTAAAGGGCCAGCTCCACCTGAGGTTGTCAGGACAGCCAGGCCCTTATTGATCACGTTGACTCTCTTTTTAAACTTTGATCAGAGATAAACAAAGCAAGTGTCACTTTTGAATGAAGACAGGATAACATCCACAGAGGGTGGGTCGTTATTGAAGGTGCTCCTTCCAGGGTGAGGTTAACCCTTCGGGGGAATATACTGACCTACTCCATGATGTTGCATAGGAAAGAGGGCTCACAGAATATGGGTGTTGGGAGGTGTCAGGGGTCATCTGGGCTAGGGATTGCAAATTGGTGGCCTGTGGTCAGAGTTGGCTTGTGTATTTTCCTTAGCCAGTTTGGTGTTGGCCCATAAAGTGTTTTTACAATTTTGGAATTAGTCACCGGCATTTTAAAATCAGATGATTCACGTAGGGATTTCTCTCTTTGCTTTTGAAATATGGGGCCACGCCCCTCCCAGCACCTTCCCCACTCCTTCCTTCACCCTTTAGGACATGCACTCTGCACTTTGCCACAGTCTCCACTCCTCTCTAATGTCTTCCCGACATTAAGACTGCCTGGCAGCCACCATGTATCCCAGTTTGAATTGTTTTTCTTTAAGGTTGAAATGGAAGTGGATCTTAAACTTGTTTCTCTCTCAAAGTGGAAATGTGGAAGACAGACCAAGAGGGCCCTAGAGCTAAGGAAAAACAGTGGGGAACATATTGTGGCACTGAAGACCATTCCCTGTTTAGTGGAGCGGCCTCTGTGCTGAAAGGATTTATCTTAAGAGGCGCGGACCACTTTGCTCCTTGCATTCCCCACCTGGTCTCTGTGGGCGTTTTGCTGTGACTCAGGGCCAGAATCGCTTCTCTGGTCTAAGAGCTCAGAGATGTGCTGAAACATACTCTTCTAAAAAAATCACAGTCGCTCACTGCCAGACCATCACCATTCTTTTTGAGAGCTCATGCAGGATAGGGGCACTGCTTAAAGGGTCAGAGCTCTAACTTGGGGAGTGAAAGGATTTTTATAAGAATTAGTGAGCAGCCAAAAATTTAAAAAGAAAAAACCCCCCAAAATATCCATTTGTTTATAGCCATTTGTTTATAGCCTCTTGGAAAAACACAAAGTTTCAACCTCCACAGCTCTGGCAAGCAGAAGGGGCCAAAGCAATCTACTTTCCTGCCCTGTTGAAAAGCAGGAAGGCAGCAGACAAGGGGCAAGCAGTAGAGGTAATCTGCATGAATCAGAGCACAGCTTGTGAGTATCTGGATACCATGCTGCTTGTTCTGTTGCAGGGAGAGAGAGATCAAAGCAGCAGCTTCTTACCAGCAGGGGGGCGGGGGATGTGAGGTGGCTTTGGGGGCGGGGCTGGGCCACTGGACACTGGGAGATCTGAGAAATGGCCCCTGTCCCTTTACCCTGTGAACCCTGTTTTTTCATCCCCTCTGCCCGCACCGTGGGTGGTTACAGGGATCAAATGAGACAGCACGGTGAAGCATTCTGAAAGCATGGGGGCTACAGAGGGCAGAGAGATGCCAGAGGGAACTTTAGGGTCTTTCTCCACGGCCAGTCTGCCAGCTGGTCCTTTTGGTTCCATCACCCACACCTCTCCCAACTTGTCTTCTCCACCACACTGCTGCCATCTGAGTGCAGGGCGCTCCTGCCCCCCAGCCTGGGCTCCTGTGAGTGCCTCCTGACTGCCCTCCCGGCCCCATTCCGGCCCCCCAGCCCATCCACCTGGCAGGAAGAGCGCGTCCGTGACTCAGTCCTCCAGAACCTTCCCTTGCCTTTGGAAGCGTGACTAACCACGACCTGTCGGGGGAGCCCCCCGTGGCGTGGCTTGCCCACCCCTGCTCTGCAGGTCACGCCAATCCTCTGTCCAGCAGGACCTTCCCCGGATGCCTCCGCCCGGACCACTCCAGCCTCACCAGCTCTCTGGCCTGCGTTCAGTGACCCTTCCTCCCCAGGGCCCTGCCCCTCCTCATTTCCTGCCAGGGCACAGCACTGATCACACCTGGCCTGGTGTTTTTTTTTAATTATAGTGAAATACACATACCGTGAAATGGACCATCTTAATCATCTCTGAGTGTGAGGTTCACTAGCGTTAAGTACATTCACGCTGTTGTGCAATCTCCAGAGCTCTTCATTGCAAAACCGAGACTTTGTATCCGTTAAACAGCAACTCCCCATCCTCCCTGCCCCCAGCCCCTGCCAACCACCGTTCTTTCTGTCTCTGTGAATTTTCCTCCTCTGGGAGGCTCCTGTGATGGAATCATACAGTATTCGTCTTTTGGTGACGGCTTATTTCCCTTAGCGTTATGTCCTTTAGGTTCATCTCTGTGTAGCACGTAACAGGATTTCCTTCCTTTTTAAGGCTGAATAATGTTCTGTTGTACGTATAGACCACATTTTGTCTTTCCATTCATCTGTTGATAGACACTTGGGTAGTTTCTACCTTTGGCTGTTGTGAATAGTGCTATGAACATGGGTGTACAGATATTTCATCAAGATCCTGCTTCCAGTTCTTTCCAGTCTGTATCCAGAAGTAGGATTGCTGGACCATCAGGTAGTTCTATTTTTAGTTTTCTAAGGAATCACCATGCTGTTTCTGATAGTGACTGTACCATTTTACATTTTCACAAACAATGCACAAAGGTTCCAATTTGTCCACACCCTCGTCAACACTTGTTATTTTCTGTTTTTTGTTTGTTTGGTTATTTTTGTTTTAAATTGTGGCCATTCTCATGGGTTTGAGATGGTATCTCATTGCGGTTTTGATCTACATTTCCCTAATGATAGTACCCCCACCCCCCCCCCACCCAGCGCCCGCTGTACAGTAGGACCTTGTTGTTTATTTTATCTATAGTAGTTTGTATTTGCTAATCCCAAACTCCTAATTTATCCCTCCTCTCCCTCTCCACTTTGGTAACCATAAGTTTGTTCTCTGTGTCTGTGAGTCTGTTTTTGTTTTGTACGTAAGTTCATTTGTATCATATTTTATTTTATTATTATTTTTTTTTGCGGTACGCGGGCCTTTCAATGTTGTGGTCTCTCTCATTGCGGAGCACAGGCTCCGGACGCGCAGGCTCAGCGGCCATGGCTCACGGGCCCAGCCGCTCCGCGGCATGTGGGATCTTCCCAGACCGGGGCACGAACCCGTGTCCCCTGCATCGGCAGGCGGACTCTCAACCACTGCGCCACCAGGGAGGCCCCTGTATCATATTTTAGATTCCACATATAAGTGATATCACATGATATTTGTCTTTCTCTGTCTGTCTGACTCACTTCACTTAGTATGATAATCTCTAGGTCAATCCATATTGCTGCAAATCTTTGCCCATTTTTCAATCTGGTTGTTTTTTGTTTTTGTTGTTGCTGTTGTTATTGGCCTCTGGTTTTTAGGTGTAGAGAATTTGGTGTGCACTGGCTAAGCTCTGAGAGGGCAGGGCCATGCCCTCGTACCCTGCTGTCCCCCAGCACGGGGCCCTGCACGTGGTTTATTAGTGGATGAATAAGCATGCAAGGAGCTCTCATCAGCAAAGGAAAAAAGAATGTATTAGTCTATCCATCCATTCTTGTTTCAAGAAGGTTTTAAGGCTCTGGTCACATCTCTTTGGAACCATAGTATATGGGGTGACGAATGGAGGTGACTTGAAGAGGCTTTAAGATGGATAATCCAAAGTCTTGACACACGTCATTTAACTACTTTTGGACCATGCTCGTTTGATGGAGCATAAATCCTATTTTGCCTCATAAGGCTGGTCTCGATGGTGAAACTTTGCATGTGTTTAGTTATTTTATAGTTTCAAAATATGCTGCCATCTAATTAGTCTCCTTTGATCCTCCCTTATGAAGAAGGCAGGGCAAGGGTAATGCCAGCCCTATGATGGAAGGGCAGGAAGGAGAGGCTGACCCATATGCCCATCTCTTCCCTTCCTCGCATGTTTCCTCCTCCGTCCTCGGTGCTGATTCCCCTCCCTGATCTCAGTCTCTTCCCGGGTCAGTCACCTAGTCTTACCAGGTCTCTGCCACTGATGGCCCTCCTCCCTCCCTGTTCCCTTTTCCCCTTTAATTCAGGTCCCTGTGGTTCCTTACCTGCATCACTGGTGTCTGCCTCCAGGCACGATGCTGTTTACTGCTGCCAGAGTAAACTTTCTGAAGCCCAGGTTTGCTCATTTTCCTATTGAGTTTGAATTCTTTGATGTTTCCACATTGCCTTCAGGATAAAGTCCACACCCCTTGACGTGGTACCCTGGCTGCCTGCAGCACTGCATCCTCCTTGCCTGCATCCTTAGCAGATGCTGCGTCCTCTGCCCAGGATGCCCTCCTCCCCACACCTGACTACCCCAGCTTGTTCTCAAGTTTCTGTATCTTCCTGTTTACCCTGAGGGGCTGCCCCAGCTGGAGTCGGCCCTCCATTGCCTTGGCTCCCTGCGTGGCTGTGTTTCCCTCTTGGCAACATGTGGCTGTCTGCCTGTCTGTAGGTCATTGTACATTTATTTGTCAGTCTCCCCACTGGTCTGTGCTCTCTGAAGCCAGGGCAGCGTCTTTTATCTCCGTGTTTCAATAATTAGCCCAGTGGCTCTCACAGAGCAGGGGCTTTGTGGAAGGTAGGAGGGAGAGGAAAAGGGGAAGCTTGTCTGATCTCAAAGTTCATGCTCTCCGTGTCTTTACTGCCCCCTCCCACCCCACCACCACCCCCCGACCACCAGTGCATTCTCCCAGTCCAGGGTGGCGGGGTCATGGGTTGACTCCCAGAGTGACCCAATCAGCTCTGCTTCGCTCTGCAGCCACCCTGAAACTCACCCACCCTGGCCTGCCTTCTGGTAAACGCGTCCCAGCAAAGAGAGAGGACTCATGTGTGACTCAGCACGAAGGCAGCACAGCTGGAAAGGGGGCCAGTGTGTCTGCTTGGGGGAGGGCGGGCCACAGAGCACGAGGGATCCAGGCCTGCCAACTGGAACGAAGGCACGAATCCTCCTCTGTCCGCGGAGAGAGAGGCTGTAGTAGCAGAGCTTTACAAAACTTAGATACCTGGGATTCCATCTAATTTATCACTACTGAGTAATATTTTATTAAACTACTATTTAGTGCATGCCTACCATGGTTATAGGCACTGATAAGCATCTTGCATACAGATTATCTCGTTTAATCCTCACAATAGCCCAACAGCAACAAAAATAATAGCAAATACATGTATAGCACTTACTATGCACCAGACACTATTCTAAGTAAGCACTTTGCACTTCTGAAGTCACCTCATTCTCACAGTAACCCTGCAGTACAGGAACTGCTGTTATCCTCATTTTACAGATGAGGAGTCTGAGGCACAGAAAGGTCAGAGGTGCTCCAGAGTCACACAGGAAATCAATGACATCTTCTTTATCCATTCGTCTGTTGATGACACTTAGGTTGCTTCCATGTCTTGGCTCTTGTAAATAGAGCTGCTGTGAACATTGGGGTGCATGGATCCTTTTGAATTAAAGTTTTCATCCTTTTTTTTTTCTGGATAAAGAAGATGTTTTATACACGCACACGCACACACAGTGGAGTATCACTCAGCCATAAAAAAGAATGAAATAATGCCATTTGCAGCAACATGGATGGACCTAGAGATTATCATACTAAGTGAAGTAAGTCAGACAGACAAATATGGTATCACTCGTATGTGGAATCTAAAAAATGATACAATAAATCTGTTTACAAAACAGAAATAGACATAGAAAACAAGCTTATAGTTAGTTACCAGAGGGGAAGGTGCTGGGAGGGATAAATTAGGAGTATGGGATTAATAGATGCACACGACTATATATAAAATAGACAAGCAACAAGCATTTAATGGATAGCACAGGGGACTATATTCAATATCTTGTAATAACCTATAATGGAACATAATCTAAAATATATATATATAGCTGAACCATTTTGCTGTACACCTGTAACTGACACAATATTAGAAATCAACTATACTTCAATGTTTTTGAAAAAGAGGGAGGTGTGGGTTCCCTGGTGGCCTAGTGGTTACGATTCCGGGCTTTCACTGCCGTGGCCTGGGTTCAATCTCTGGTCCAGGAACTGAGATCCCACAAGCTGCGTGGTTTGGCAAAAAAAAAAAAAAAAATCATCAATATCAAAAAAATAAAAACAAAGAGGGAGGAAATAAATGGCAGAGCTTTGATACAAGCTCAGGTTTCTGAGTCCACACTCTTTTTTTTTTTTAATTATTTTTATTTTTGGCTGCGTTGGGTCTTCATTGCTGCGCGCTTTCTCTAGTTGTGGAGAGCAGGGGCTACTCTTTGTTGTGGTGCGTGGGCTTCTCATTGCGGTGGCTTCTCTTTGTTGCAGAGCACGGGCTCTAGGTGCGCAGGCTTCGGTAGTTGTGGCTCGTGGGCTCTAGAGCACAGGCTCTGTAGCTGTGGCACACGGGCTTAGTTAGTCCGCGGCATGTGGGATCTTCCTGGACCAGGGATCAAACCCATGTCCCCTGCATTGGCAGGCGGATTCTTAACCACTGTGCCACCAGGGAAGTCCCGAGTCCACACTCTTAACCCTGCATCATGCTTCCTCGATGAAGTATAACTGCAATCCCATTTTTACAGGGAAGGCGATTACGGCTCAGAGAGGTTGGTCACTTTTCTATAGTCACACAGCCAGGGAATGATGGAGGTTGGTGGTCTCCAATTGCTGGCTGCAGCCACTGTGCCTTCCTGCCCAGATCAGGAGACATCGTCATGATATGCCGTGTGCTGGCTTCTCCTTTCCCCTCTGCCCTGGTGCTCCCAAGGGCCAAGTCCAGAGGGTGGGTGGGATTCTCGGGAAGAAAATCTTCTAAGTCTGGGGTTACAGCCAAAGGGAAGCATTTGATGACACATTCCGCTCCAGATCTCCTTTCAGTTTTGGGTCCCAGAGCACTTCCTCACCCAGGGATGCTGACGTGGCTCTCGTTGCCTCCACAGATGGCGAGATGGTGCACTACCACTACGGGCCGAAGGACCTGGTCACAGTCTTGTTCTACATCTTCATCACCATCATCCTGCACGCTGTGGTGCAGGAGTACATCTTAGACGTGAGCGACGTGTCTGGATTCTGAGATGGGAAGCTGGGGGGATTCGGCGGGTGGAGCGGCTGCAGCTGTGGGGCCTCCGCTTTGTTTGGAGGCCCTGGTTGGTCCTATAGCAGCTGGATCTCCTGCACCACAGTTTGGTCTCCGTCCCCCTCAAAGCCTTCGTAGCACGTGGGACCACAGTGTTCATTACACGGGAGGGAGCTGCCTGACGTGTGACGACACGGTGTCCTCAGGGGTCGAACACAGCAACCCTTGGGGGATGTTTTCTTTACATCTCAGCTAACGACATTCATCTCGCTGCTTTCTCAATTGCTTGCCTTAAACTAAACACTATGCACACACGAGGCTTCCATGAAATAACTGGATGAGGCTGGCTTCAAACTTCAGCCCTTTTGTGGGGAGAAAACAGGAGTTTGAAACCTGCCGTTACCTATACACTCATGTTAATATGCAGGATTCTCTTTATTCTTTAGAAAATCAGCAAACGGCTTCATCTCTCCAAGGTCAAGCACAGCAAGTTCAACGAATCTGGACAGCTGGTCGTCTTTCACCTCAGCTCGGTGATCTGGTGCTTCTACGTGGTGGTGACGGTGAGTGGTCCTAGGGACTGCTGATGGCTGGGGCCCGGGCTGCCATGTTATCGCCATGAGAGAGGGGTCAGTGGTTTAGGTGCTATTTAGTAGCTCGGGAGCGTCCTCTGGTCCAAAAGTAAACACTTGTTATCGTTATGATGTGATGTCACGGTGATGACAGCGTATAGCTCCATAGCTCTGTGTTCCGTCCTGGGGCCCTCGCATGGTGCTGTCCCCTGAGCTGAGTTTTATGTTCATTCCGGTACCTGTGTTATGGATTGAAGAAATCCAAGCTCAGATTTCGCAGTGGCCCCATGGTCACGTGGTTCTGAAGTGGCCAGGCCTTGGACTTGAGGGTCTGGTTCTGTTGCACCACACTGGTCTCCCCCTGCATGCACGTCAGGTCCCGTGAGAGTCAGTGCTGTTTCTACGAATGCCTCGAGGACCAGACAGTTGACTCACCTCCCCTTTTGCACAAGAATACTCTTATTTCAAGCAACCTTTGATACAGCAAAATTCCTTCGTACAAAGGAATGTGGACAGCCCTCCGGGGTCCTTTGTAACAAGCCTGTCGTCCTAGGAAGTGTTTAATCCCCTCCATCCCCCCCAACCTGGAGCATCTCCTGTCTGTAACCAGGTCTCTTCCTCAGGAGCTAGAATTGTCCTGTGAGAAATCCAGGGCCGGGGCTTGGAAAATTCAGCAACCCTGTGACCTCTTAGAAGCTTCCTTCCCTGCCTCCCCTGACCTCTCACCCCCTTCCCCTTCCTTAGCAACAGTGATGAGCTTTCCGGTCCTCGAGACCAGCCTATCTGTCTGAGAGCTGAACGCTGAATCCATATTCTCAAAGCGGGACTCAGCATGCCCTTTTGTATATTACCTTTATCTCTATTGTCATTAATCACAGAACAATAGGAATTCTAAATGTGGGGCCCAAGGCCTCTGTGCTCTGGAGCAGGCCTGCTACATTATACTGCCCCGGGGCAGACTTTGTGTGTGGTCTGTGTGAGTAGCGCCCCCTGCCTTTGTGCAGCACACGTGGGGCCCCGGGAAGTCTAGGTACGGCTGGGCTCAGGCCTCTCCCAGCCACTGGGTGTTTGGTTTACGCGGCCTCTGGAGACCCCGAGCTGCCTTGAAGCAGAACAGCCCTCGGGTCCCACGGACATTTAACTGCTCTTGCAGGAGAAGCGTTGCCTCATCTCTGAATCACTTTTGCCCTTTCTGCCTCAACCCACCGTCCACCCCAGCTGTGACCCAGTTTCACCAGATTCACAGGCCAACAGCCAAGGGACTTCCCCCCAGTTCCAGAGTGTGCAAGGCTCCTGGGCCGTCCAGGGCTTAGAAATGATGCTCGTTAGTCTGGAGCTGCCACGCTTTTCTGGGGACGTGTATAACAGGCTTTTACCATGGTGATAGCCAGGTCTCCACTCAGCATCTCCAGAAGGAGAATAGAGACCAAGGGAGCCTGGAAAGTTCCAGTGACCCCAGGTCCTGATACCGTGTGGCTGTCAGACCTCACCTGCTCCCTCCAGGCCATTCTGCACGGAGTGAAGGTGACTGAAGAAGAGAGGGTCGTTTTGTAAAAGGAGTGAAAACAGCTAGTTTTTTAAATCCTGTGTTTCTGTTACGATGAACTTTTTCTCGATTCTCCTCTCTCGCTCTCCGGTCAGTCCCTCGGCAGGTTCCGCCACCCACTGCCACCAGCACATGGAGCGTCTGTCGCCTGCTCTCTGCCTACACCTCTGCCCCCGGGCCCATGGGTCTCTCCAGGGGATGCTGGACAGTACGCTGCCAGCATCTAGTGGGTCGAGGCCAGCGACGCAGCAGAATGTCCTGTAGTGCCCAGGGCAGTCCCCACAGCAAAGACAGTCTGGCCCCAGGTGTCACTAGTGCCACGGTCAGGAGGCCCTGAGCTGCATCTCTTGCTGGACCGCTTCTGGAAGGAGGCCGTTTCCACTCCCGTGTCCGCTCACCCCAATCCATCGTCTGCCCAGCCAGACAGATCTTTTTAGAACATAAACCAGATCACGCATCCCCTGCTTCAAATCCCCTGTCGCGCTCGTGCTGAAGCGGTTCTCCCTCCTCACTCCTGTGCTCTGGGTGCTGCTGGCCTTATCCGTCTGGCTCGCTGGCCCCAGCCCCACTGTTCCTCTGACTCTCCTAGCTCTCCTGCCTCCTGCGCTTTGCAGGGGTGCTTCCTCTGCTGCAGTGCTCCGTCCCCTGGCACCCCGTGCCATCCAGGTCTCCACCTACCCGTAACCTCTGCACAGAACTCCCCGCACACTTGCGTCGCTGCACCACGCCTGTTGCTGTGGCGTTTTCTTGAGCTGTGTGTTCTCTGCTGCCTGCCTCTCCCTCATACTAGCCCCCGAGCTGCTGGGAGCCAGCACCGTGCTCACTGCTATCCCCCAAGCGCACTTCCTGGTGCACACTAGGTGCTCACTCGGTGTTGTCGTGAGAGGGAGTAAGTCGACTGCGACTGCCTCTTCTCGTTCCAACCTTCGACAGTTTTTAAAGTAATGAATTGCTTGTTTTTATGAACATCACAGACGATCATTTAAAAAAAAACAGGCCATACATAAAAGTTTGAAAAAGAAAGTAAAAATTGACCCTAAATCCCTCCCCCCCACGAAATAACTAGCTTGATCTTGGTGTTGAATTCAGACATTTCTCTCTGCATTGATCCAGGCAGGGTGATGGGGTCGTAGATGGGCCAACTGATAATTTAATAAGAATGTCGACCTCCTACCTTTAGTCTAGCTCTCAGCTACTGTTCATCGTTCAGGGGAAGCAAAACGCTGTACTGGGAAAGCAGGGTGGGAGGCTGCCTGGCTTCCCAGGGTGCCTCCCTTCACGGTTTAAACCTGCAGCCCAGCGCTCAGCGGGAGCGCCTCTGAGGCAGGGGCCCAGGTAAGGGCTGCCTCCTGACGCACAGACTGCCTGCAGCAGGACCTCAGCAGTGGGTGTTCCTGAAGGACCACTGGGTCCGGGCAGCAGCTGGCTGCGTCAGGACCCGATGCTGCTCTCTCTTCCTGTGGTGCTTTTTGTTCACCCACTGGAAAGGAAGGCTGCAGGGGAGGGGAGGGGGTGTGCAAGCCCGCTGAGGCCTCCCTTGCTCCTGGTTGATTTGTAGAATCAGGAGAGAACAGAGGATCTTTTTTTTTTTTTTAAACATCTTTATTGGGGTATAATTGCTTTACAATGGTGTGTTAGTTTCTGCTTTATAACAAAGTGAATCAGCTATACATATACATATGCTCCCATGTGTCTTCCCTCTTGCGTCTCCCTCCCTCCCACTCTCCCCATCCCACCCCTCCAGGCTGTCCCAAAGCCCCGAGCTAATATCCCTGTGCCTTGCGGCTGCTTCCCCCCAGCTATCTACCTTACTACGTTTGTTAGTGTGTATATGTCCATGACTCTCTCTAGCCCTGTCAAAACTCACCCTTCCCCCTCCCCATATCCGAGAACAGAGGATCTTAAAGGCCGCCCCCCCCAGACGGCAGGCCCACTGGCGGGTGGGATCTGGGGGCGAGCCCACACTCGGTGTGCTGTGCTGAGCTCCGAGGGGCCCCGGCCCAGCCTCCCTGGGCGGTTGCCTGGCCCGAGGTCTGGAAAAGACTGTTCTCAGTGAGTCATTCTTCCTCTGGCTGCCCTGCTCGCCTCCCTCCGCCCGGGACTGCCCCTCACAGGCCGGCAGCATTGTTCTGGGGCGTTTTCTCTGCTGGTTGGCTTCACAGTTCTGATTTCTTTGTCTCCTAAGTAAAGCGCCAAGCTGGGGAGGGTCCCTGTTTAAAATCACAGGATCGTCTGGGCTTTTTGAGCTCTTAGATTTCTGTCAGGGCTGCTTTTCTTGGCCAGTCTTTGTTTGGCGGAGATTCTTCTCCCACTTCGATCCCAGAAGTACCATTTTCATCCTTAAATAATACTGGTGTTTCCTCTAGGAAGGAATGGCCTCCCCACTTCGGTTTCCCTGGAAAGGGGGTAGGGAGGGCAGAAGGCCGTGAACCTGTGTGTCTGGGGCCGGCATCTGATGCAGGCGGCGTGTGGGAGGCAGAGAGGGGTGGCCCTAGTGTGGGTGCGGAAAAGCCCTCCCCTCCCACCCCCGCGCGCCCCAGAGCCTCCCACCTCTGCCGGACTCTGAGGGGGAGATGGAATGTGGCCAGGAGGGTCTGGTGGGGAGACCCTTTCCTTCAAACCTAAGTTACTGTGACTGCCCTGGGGCCTGCACCTGACGGGACCCATCCGTTGAGTCATTGTGCTTATGAGGCCCTGGTCGTATCTGAAATGTCCAGGGGCACTTAGCGACTCAGGGTCTGGGTGGGAGTACGACTGAGGCTCCAGTAGTCACCTGGAGGCTCCTCTGGGAACTGCTGGGCCTCCTCCCCGCCCCGGGCAGCCCAGTCCTCAGTCCCGGTGGGAACATCTGAGGCCCTGGGCCTCCTCATCAAAGCCACCAGTCGGTTGGTTTATTTCTGACTCACCAGGACAGCCAGGCCTGGGGCGCTTGGACCAGGAGGCTTGAGGCGCAGCTCAGAATTCAGTCGTGCTGCCAAGAAGCCACCTTGTTTTGGGAACTCCCTCCTTTCCCTGTTTCTAAAAGGAGGTCAGGCTGGCGTCACCTCCTCCGCCCTCTCTGAGCGTCGCGTGGCGTCAGCCTCCTTTTGCTCGTGGTGGGCCGTTTCCTCGTATGTTCTGTAATCTTGGATTATAAACTCATCTTTAGCAAGGTTGTGTGTGTGAGAACCCTGTACGTTCTCGGATGAAAGTACGTCCCGATGGCTTCACCGGCCCACAAATACTGTTAATACCAAGTTCTTAGAGTGAGGGCGCCTAGACACACAGGTGATGTCCATTTGAGCTCCAAACCCACGTGAAAGCGAATCTGAAGTTACAGATTTTCAGGGGGTCATATTTTTGTTTCCATCCTGAGCCCCGGGTGAGCAGACATGGTCCTCTTCTCCCTGTCTTGCTCGTCGGACCCTTCCTAGTCTCCCTTTTCTCTGGGGTGCTGGCCCTTTAAGGGTCTCCTGTTCCCACGCAGGCGCGAAAGCCCTGGCCCTACAGCCTCACAGGCTTGGGCTTTTAGCTCCCTACCCTCTTGGGCCCTCAGGTTTTCCCTTTCTTATTGTGAGCTCAGCTTTGCATTGAAAAGAACATTTGTTAGACTGCATCCAGCATGTCCAGATGTTTTGTAACAGGAGGGTTTTCAGGTCACCTCCCCCTACTCTGTAAGAGGACCTGGGCTAGATACTGGAGATGCAAGGAGGCGCCAGAAAAAGAAACCAGAAAAGGAGGCATGAGCAGAGCCCTGGCGGCCCGGCAGTGATGGTGCTATGTGATAAGTGTCACACGTGAGGCCCGTTGGGGAGGCCTGTGGGGGCCGGCCATGCTTTTTATTTGTGGTGGTGTGAAAAGCCAAAGTAGGCTTTTCGTTTTTCCAGGGGACGGTGGCTCTGGAGTCCATTTGCTCATTCACTCTACAAGCATTTCCTGAGTGCCTGCATGCCAGGCATAACACTCGACGCTGTCACATAAACGTAAACTGTCACATTTATTTCTAACAATAACTCTGGGAGGGTATTTTTATCCTCATTTTACAGATGAGCCAGCTGAAGCTCAGGGAGACTAACTCGCTCAGAGGATGCAGCTGATCAGTGTCAGACCCACAGTCAGACTCGGGTCCTCTGACCCCAGAGCAGGGCTCTTCCTCCTACATCACGGCTCTCTTCTCTAGTAAAGAGACGGGCCAAGTGCCAGAGGGGTTCCATGTTCACGTTTCCTGTTCCTTCCTCATTCTGGCAGCTGGGGACTAGGTGCGACCCTGACCCTGACCCCTGACCCCCGGGCCCGCCCAGCAGGCCTCACGTTCACATTTCTAAACGCTGTCTCTTCCCGTCCACTACAGGAAGGATATTTAACAAACCCAAGGAGCCTCTGGGAAGACTATCCGCATGTGCACCTCCCGTGAGTATTGTCACCCTCGGTCCCCAGGGAGGAGCGGGCTGGTGCACTGGCTTCTCGCCCCACAATGTGGGCAGAACACAGGCCGGTGAGCCCGAGGACCAGAGCGCCCCCAAGCCTGGCAGGGCCCAGTGTCGTGGAGGCAGACGTCTGGGAGCTGCTTCCTCCCCGTGTTCTTATGGGCAATTCCTGAAATGACACGTCAACTGCAGGAGCCCGGGCACAGGGTCCTGTCTCTGCCCAGGCTGCCATCACAGAGCACCGCAGGTGGCGGGGTTCCCAGGGGCTTATAAACAGCAGACATCCCTTCCTCACAGTTCTGGAGGCTGGCAGACCCAGTGTCTGGTGAGGCCGCTTCCTGCTTCATGGATGACATCTTCTGTGTCCTCACGTGCAGAAGCAGAGAGGGGCCTCTTTCACAAGGGCACTAATCCCACTCTGGGGGGCTCCAGCCCTGTGACCTAATCACCTCCCAGAGGCCCCACGTCCCGGTACCATCACCGTAGGGGTTAGGATTTCAACGTGTGAATTTCGAGGGGGTGCAAACATTGGGTCTGTAGCAGGTTCCTACAGCGCCTGGGAGGGACGGGGAAGCAGAGCCTCTGCACGGAGCTTTCTGGGCTGCGCCCTCCTGGCACCTGCACACGTCCGCACACATCTCCCCTCAGGCCTCCACGGGAGGCAGTGCCCCTCCTCTCCTGCGCCGACAGGACACCGGGAGGGCAGAGCTGGGGTCGCGTCCCCCAGAGACCACGGCCCTTAGAACAGCAGCACTGGAGACTGAGCAGAGTTAGGTCCTCCCTCTGCTGCTGAGACCCCTTTATTCCTCAGCTCATTCCTGCCACCTGCCATCTCCTGCCCCGACAGCACTCTGGATTTGGCCCCCTCCTCAGCCTTCTCTCTGCTCTCTCTTCATCCTTCTTGTGTCCTTTCATGGACTTCCCATGTCCCTCCACGTGCATGGTCTTGTGTGTGGAGCAGTGTCCTGGGCTCGGGCGTGGAGCTCACCATCCCCCCGCCTCTCCATTCCTTCCTCTCGGCCCAGCTCCTCACACCGCCTGGCCCTTGCCCCCACCCCACCCCGTGCTTGGCGAGCACCTGTAGGGGCTTCTCTCCATCCCTCTGGGTGACTGGCCCCCTTGTCTCCAGCTTCCAGGTGAAGTTCTTCTACCTGTGCCAGCTGGCCTACTGGCTGCACGCACTTCCTGAGCTCTACTTCCAGAAGGTACGGAAGGTGAGTACTGGTGGCCCCTCTGATGCTGCTGGCCCTCCCTCCGGCCGCCCACGTGTCGGGGTGGACACGGGGGTGTGTTGGCGGGTTGAGTGAGATGCTGAGCCAGTGCCTGTTGGAATCTCCCTGATGACCTCCAGGAGGGGGGCTGCTTTGTCAGACTCCCGCCTCCCACACGAGACGTGTGGCTTTGGGGGGCCTGACTCATCTTCGGGGGAGCGGATGGAGAGTTCTTTGCCTTTCCTACAGTTGTTTTTTTTTTAAAGCTTCTCTCTGGCTGATTTCCTAAAGCCCTGTTCCCCAGTCCCTGTCTCTTCTTTCTCAACCTAGTCCCGCCCCCTGACCACTGAGTCGCCTTCAGACTTTGTGCAGCCAGGTGCGCGTGTCCCCGGTGGGACCTGGGGCTGTCTGGCAGCCCCGCTCCGCGGGCCTGCCATGTCCTTCTGCACTCTCCCTGTTCCTCTACCTCCCCCTGCATCTCCAGTTAGGGAATGAGCACATGTCCTGTTTGCCTCTCTCGTCTGCAGGAGGAGATTCCCCGGCAGCTCCAGTACATCTGCCTGTACCTGGTCCATATTGCGGGCGCGTACCTCTTAAAGTGAGTGACACCCGGAGCGGGCCAGATCTCCCTGCCTTTCATGTCTGTGCCTCTCTCCGCACAGTCATTTAATCAGGAGGCGTTTCTTAGACACTTACTGTGTGCCAAGCACCATGCTAAGACCTGGGAATACACAGATGGATAATGGAGGGTTCCTTTATGTTTACTGGATTATTCTCTGCTGGGCAGGAGAGACAGTTACAGACAAAGGTAAAGGCGGTTAGTGGGATGAGCACTGTGCTACCGTATGGACCACCTGCCGTGGGAACCCAGAGGAGCGACTGCCTCAACCCGAGACAGGGCCAGGGAAGGATCCCAGGGACGCGGGCCGTGAACCAGGGCTTTGCAGGTTGAGGGCAGCCTGAGCGGGGCTCCTGCCCCATGCGTCCAGCCGGCGGCGCTGTCAGAGCTCGTGGCCCCGGACTCCCCTTCCCTTCGATTTGTAATGAAGGGTAGAGTCGTCACTGCTTGATTGTCCTCATGTCAGCAGAGTTGCTGTTGCCTTGAGTGTCTCTGTTGTGAAGAGAATCACTGCTGAGCAGGACCTGTCCTTCTATTTGGACTTTTCTTGGGCTTGGCTTTTGCGGTATAGGAGAGCACGCGCTGTATAACCTGCTCAGGTGCCCGGGGTCTTCTGGGTCCGCATGGCAGGCATCCCGTGAGAATGACTGACCCGGGGGACCAGAGCCGGGTCTGCTCTGTGGTCTCTGGAGGCCGAGACTGGCTGGGCCTGTGAGGGGCAGAGGCCGTGTGGGTGCAGCTCTGCTCTTGTGTCGCAGGCTCCTGTACGGGTGGGCGGGTGGCTGTGAGGAAGCCGTGCTGCGAGGATGGGGACGGAGAGGAGCAGGGCAGGGTCTGACCCTGTTTGGGCCGAGTTCTTGTTCTGGAAAGAGGCTAGAACAGAAGGCGGAGCAGCCGGTCCTTCGCGATCACGCTGGCCCGGCCCCAGCGAGGTTGGCCCAGCTCAAGGTGCGGCCGCCTCTCTCCACTCCTTTTTGTTTTTTTTTTTTTTTTGCGGTACATGGGCCTCTCACTGTCGTGGCCTCTCCCGTTGCGGAGCACAGGCTCCGGATGCACAGGCTCAGCGGCCACGGCTCACGGGCCCTGCCGCTCCGTGACACGTGGGGTCCTCCTGGACTGGGGCATGAACCCGTGTCCCCTGCATCGGCAGGCGGACTCTCAACCACTGCGCCACCAGGGAAGCCCCTCTCCACTCCTTTTAATCTAGCTTTCAGAAGTGAGTGAGTGTGGGGAAAGGAGAGACCCTCGGCTGCAGGATTTCCTAAGGAAGACAGACCTTTGAAGTGGCCAGCGATGTGGGGTCTTGTTTGGGAAGAGCTGGGCCCTGGGGGTCTTCACTCACCCGTGGGCCCAGCCCTGCTTCAGGAGGGGCAGTTCCATCTGGGTGAAGGCAGACAAGGCCCTGCTCTCCTGGGCTGTCTGTTCTAGTGGGGCCAGGGGGTGGACCATAAATAAGGAAATGAGAGAGTTTCCCCAGGTGGTTAAGTGTGAGGAGGAAAGTAACGCAGGGTGATGGGACGGCTGACTCGTCCACTTGGCCCCCTGTGGTGAGAAGAGCTCTCTGAGGAGGGGACTTGGGTAGGGGCGCGAGTGACAGAGCCAGGCAGGTGGATACCTGGGCGGAGCTGTGCAGGAGAGGGGACCACAGGGTCAGGGCCCTGAGGTGGGAGCAGAGCTGGGCGGTAAGGCTTGAGATGGTCAAGGGCAGGATCCTGCTGGGCACCTTCGGCTGTGTGGAGACACTGGGTTTTCACATCATTCTCTTGACCGTTCTCAGGATCCAGTGACTTTCCTGAATGACTCCACACTTCTTTGGTCCCCCTGGGTGGAATCACAGGGTCCCTCTTCAGCACGGCCCGCGGGTTTTCCACCCAGCCCCCCAGTATCTCCCTGACTTCCCAAGGCCCTGCCTGCTCAGCAGCACCTGGAACTTCACTGTGCAGCCTTCTTGCGTCTGTTTGCACCGCAGCCGACCAGGCTGCCTGGGAAAGCCAGTAAGAGCATCGTGACCGAAGTGAGCAGGGGGCATGGGAATGGGGGCTCGTGTTTGAAGAGGCTGGTTCACTAGCACATATTTTGATGTTGTGTTGAGTTTTGCTTCTTCGTATACCTCTTGGCTGTGAAGACTTGGATGACAAAAAAAAATCAGACGGTAGGAATCCCCTCCCGCCAATCCCTCATATTTCTACCCGCAAAGCTCGGCAATTTGTTCTGGGCACCTTTTCTGTGCGGGGTCCCGTGCCAGGTGATGAACACAGAGTGACAGGTGCTGCGAAGGCAGCCAGGGCCACAGTGGGAGCTGGAGGGGCGCTGGGCCCAGACGGGACAGGTGCCATATCGGTATTAAGGAAAATTCTTGAAGGTGTGGCAGCAGCTCTGAATCCTGAAGGATGAGGCAGGGCTCGCAGGGAGGGTGGGAGTGGAGAGAGGAGCCCAGGCCCCTTGCCCCCGGCTCTCGCGGTGCCTCGTGGGGACTGTGAGGCTTGTCTGTGTCTCCGCAGCCTGAGCCGCCTGGGCCTGGTCCTGCTCCTGCTGCAGTACTCGGCCGAGTTCCTCTTCCACACGGCTCGGCTCTGCTACTTTGCCGACGAGAACAACGAGAAGCTGTGAGTGATGTGGACGGGCTGAGGCCCGGCGAAGGGGAGGGCCCCGCGCTGGCGGTAGGCAGGGCCCCGGGGGTATTTTTTCCTGGAGCGTCTTACTCTGGACACCTCATCCCTCAAGCACCCTCCTCGGCCACCCTCGGACCCTCTCCCTGCTTGCTGCCTGAAGGCTGATGTACGTCCCCCGCTCCTCGGGCAGGTTTAACGCCTGGGCTGCTGCATTTGGAGTCACCCGCCTCTTCATCCTCACCCTTGCCGTGCTGGCCATTGGCTTTGGCCTCGCTCGCGTGGAAAACCAGGCCTTTGACCCCGAGAAAGGGAACTTCAACACGTTACTTTGCAGGTGAGTTGGGCAGGAGCCTCCCGAACTCGGCACAACTTCTGCCGAAGGTCAGGAGGCCGCAGACCGCTGGGTCTCCCGCACCGTGATGTTTGGGGGGCGGATCTCAGACATCTGACCCGAGGGGAGAAGAGATGCCAGTCTCCTGCTTCCATCACATCCGTCTTCCCTCCCTGGCCCCGGTCCGTCAGGCTGCAGGCCTGGTGCTGGTGCCGCTGGGAGCTCCTCCCCTGGCCCGCGCCTCACTGGGGGTGCCGGGTTCATGTCCAGCCTCTCAGTTGGCCGTTACAACCATGCGTGGGCTCTTTACAGCGTGTTCTCAACAGTGTGGCCAGTGGCCTCGCACAGCGGCCAGGAGGGCGGTGAGGAGGCCACGGTCTCCGTGACACCCGGGGCCCAACGGGGGTCAGAGGTTTGTCCAGGTTGCTCAGCTTCTATGTGGCTCGCCGGGTGAGAAGCCGCACTTCTAGAATTATTTCTGCTGCATCGTAGTTCAGTTCACTTGAATCCTTCTGACGTACACGGGGCTTACGTGGGCCGTGCTCTGCACTGTGGGTCCAGCAGGCGTGGGGTGGTGTGACAGGAGCTGGACCCGCATCTGTCACCTCCTCCCGCTGGTCCCTCCGCCCGCCCTGAGGCACCTGGAGCGGAGCCCGGCACGGGCCACGCTCTTCCCGGAGGTGGTGGTGGGCCGGGCACCGCGGGGTCCTGGCCTGCCCCCTACCCAGGGCACGTGCAGCCGGAGCCCACCAAGCCCTCTGCCCACAGGCTGTGCATGCTGCTCCTGGTGTGCGCCGCCCAGGCCTGGCTCATGTGGCGCTTCATCCACTCCCAGCTGCGGCACTGGCGCGAGCACTGGAGCGAGCAGAGCGCCAAGCGCAGAGTGCCCGCCGCGCCCAGGCTGGCAGCCAGGCTCATCAAGAGGGAGTCGGGTGAGTGCTGGGTCCGTGCGGGGCGGGGCGGGTGGGGACCCCCCCCAGGGCCCTGGACCGGGCCTGCCCCTGCCCCGTCCCACCTCCTCCCAGGCCCCGGGCTCCTCAGCTCGTGCCAGGGCCTGACTGGCACGTGGCCGGGCGCACACGGCTTGTGGGTGGGGCTGGCCGACGTGGCGGGGGCCCTCACGGCCGCTGTGGGCAGGGCGGCGGCTGGGTGGGGAGCTCTGGCTGGAAGCATGTCCACAGGGTGGCCTCGGGGACCCTATCAAGGGCGGCTGATGTTCTCTGGGTCCTCACCCGCCCCCATGCTCCGCATCTCTGCCTGGCCGTCTCCCAGGATGCTGGCTCTGCCTCTCTCTTCAGGGGTGGCCTGAGGGGACACAGTGCTCGGGGGGCAGCGTTCGGGAGACAGCCGCTTCTCCTCTGGCCCCCGCCAGGTCCTGGGGCGCTCGCTGCCAGCCCCGCGCTCTCTGTCCAGCCTGGGGGCCTGTCTGCACCAGGCTCTGTTTCCTGAGTCGCCGGCCTCTCTCCAGGTGTGGCCTGCTGGGCAAGGGCGCGTGCGCGGCTGCGTGTGACAAGGAGTCAGGCCCGGCTGGCGGTGGGGTGGGTACGGGGTGGGGGGGGGCTGCAGCCAGGTGTGCCTGACTTTGAGCAAGCAAACGCGGGTGTTTAGGGCAACAATGAAAAGCACGCTTTTGCTGTCAGAGGAGTGCCAGGTGAAAAGTAAGGCCTTGTCCCTGCAGCCTCTCTACCTCCTCCTGACCGTTCCGCGTCCTGGTACCTTTGCTGAAGGGGGCTGGTGCCCCGCAGGGGCCCGAGAGGAGCTGAGGCCTAGGCTCTGGCCCCGCCTCAGGCCCGGGTGGGCGGCGGGCGGGCCTCTGCCTGTTCCCTGGTGGCTGCGTGTCATCCAGCCCCTCCCGCGGAAGGACAGTCGGAGACCACCCACCTCAAGTGAAGCAAGACCCTGGGGGGGCAGGAGCCCCTGGGAGCCGCCTGCTGGTGCCCTGTGCCGTGGGGGCTGCAGCCTGGGTCCCCTCGGCTCATCCTGTGCCCAGCCTCCTGCCCCTGCCCCAGCCGAAACACCGCGTTTGTCTCCCTTCTTTCCCAGGTTACCACGAAAACGGAGTGGTGAAAGCAGAGAACGGAACCTCTACACGGACTAAGAAACTCAAGTCTCCTTAGGGCCGCAGTGCTGAGAACAGCAATGCTCTCACGGGCCCAGCAGGGAGGCCCCCCTCCTGCTCTGATGCGCCATCTCACACAGCAGAAACCTGTCTTCACACAGGGCCTTTTCCTCTTCCTTACGTCTTGGCTTTCTCCTCTTCTTTCTCTGTGAACCATTCTCAATAAAACCAAAAATCTTCCTCTTTCCCCTCCCTCCAGCCACCTCACATCCTCACCTCTGTCCTGTGTCGGGTTTTCTAGAAGCCTGGCCTCTCACGGTTACCTTTCTGCTGGCCTCCTCTTTCTCTTCCTTCACAGCTGTTTCCTTCTCTTTTTACTTGTTAATTTACCTTACTGTGCAATTTTTCTGTGTCTGATTTTTACAACGAGAGGAGGCGAAGCCTGTAGTGCTGGCCGTCCCCCACCCAGTCCCCAGGACCTGTCTGGGTCGGCAGCCTCGTGCCGGGGAGCCTCCACCAGGGCCGGCGGCAGATCCCCGTGCAGATGGGCAGCAGAAAGGGAGACTGGCCGTCCTGGATCGTCGTCTCCTAGGTGCTGAGGAACTGACGAGAGTATGATTCCAGTCCTGCGCGCACCATCTTGAGGCCCCGTGGGGCCGCTGCTAGTTCGAAGTGCCAAGGCATTTGGCTTTGGGACATGATGACTCGGTCCAGAAGGATGGTGCTGACTGTCTTGGGTCCCATGACTCGGGAGAGCTCACCAGTGGCCGGTCCTGGACACCAGCCCGCTCTCTCTGTCGGGGACGCGCTGAAGGAGGACGAGTCTTCCCACTCTGCAGCAACGGCAAAGCGACCAGAGCGGCGGGCTCTTCTGGAAAGGTAATGCGGCAGAAATGATGGAGGCGCCAACCTAGCCTTTCTTTGGCAGGTCCAGCTGCATTGCTCTTCCCACTGTTCACCAGCATCCAAAACCAAACCAAGCAGCCTGGCCGGGGACGTGCTGGTGCTAAACCCCAGGCCCAGCAGCCCAGTTGGGCGCCGGCCTTGCACCTGACTTCATCTCTCTCGCGGCAGGAACACTACGCCCCCCCGTGGCCCCTGGTGCCCCAGGGTTGGTCACCTGGGCCCCTTGTCCTCTGGCCTCGCTGAGTGTCCTTTGGAATTGTTGTCCTCTGCTGCCGTTGGCTGAGCGCACCCACAGCGTTTTAGATGGTTTGAAACCAGGCTGACTCAGAATCGCTCTGCTGGTTAGATGGGCAGACACAGCCATGCCGATGTGCATCTTTTGGCCCCCTTCCTGCACATGTTCTCCCCCTCTCCCCAAAGACAAGGCCTCCAGCAAGGAGCTAGGCTCTCAGCAAGGAGGCCTGAATGCTGTGGGCACAAGAATGTTAGTGTCATTTGATGTGCTGGTCCTCTTCCTGACATCACAGCAGAAACCAAACTGGATTATTACCCAGAAGGCGGGGAAGTGGGTCTTTTTATCAAGGCAGCTCCCTTCTCCAGATCACTTGCATCAGAGAGAAGTTTTAATCTACTAGTGCTTGGGGACTTGCTTCCTGACACCCTGGTAGACCCTCATCTCTCTGTTCAGGATTAGGCCGGGGAGATGGGAAGATCTTCTCTTATTTTGATTACCCTTAGGAGAGGGACAGCGCTTTTGAAAATGCGAATTCCTCCCATCTTTCCTTCTCCTTCCCTGACAGTTATCTAGGCTGCAAAGCAGAATATTGGTGAAAGGGCGGCTTGTACCAACCCCGCAGGCCCAGTCTGGAACTCCTCAGCCATTCAGTCAAATGGTCCTCCCTCCCCGCTCGTGGCTGTGGCTGTGACTGTGACTGAGCCAGTGTTCCTACTTGGCCTAGGGATGCTGTGCAGCCCACGTCAGCCTGCAGCCTCCTAAGCCTGGCCCAGTCCTCTCCAGGCTGTGTCCCTGGCCTTGGCACTGCTCCTGCTGTGTGCAGGAGGCCGCGCCCCCACCAGGGAGCCCTGCTGAGTCATGCCTTCAGCGGGTACCTGGCCTCCTTGCTGTGGGCTCGGGAGGTGGGAGCTGCAGCCGAGGTCCTGCCATCGGGCAGTGACTCTTCTCACATTCAGAGGTGATCGCCGCCAGAGCCCACGTGCTTGGTGTGCCCTTGGTCTCCTGTAAGTTGGCCCCTCGTACCGTGTGCCTCCTCAAGGTAGTACCACCAGCCCGGGCTAACTCTCGCCACCTCCTAAAGGACGGGGTTGGGTCCCTGATTGAGAGTTGGGAAAATCTTTCCTGCTGCGTGAAACCCCTGAGACCATGCGTGAGGCTAGCATCCCACCGGCCAGTTTCAGGAATGGTTTGAGGAGAGGGTGAGAGGAAAACTGTAGGTGTTCTGTCACCCCAGGCGTGCCTGGCATGTTTGCTTCAGAGCAGAGCCAAGCCATGGCAGGCTGGCTCGCAGCATGTTACCAGGGGCCGAAAGAACTCACTTCCAGTCCGTCCTGAGAGCCTGTTGGGTTGGCTTGTCCTGATTTGGCCGTTCTATGTTGTTCAGTCTTAAACACTCTCTGTGAAGGCCCGGCCAGACCCCCGAGTTTGAGAGGCCACTCAGTGCCATCCGCCAGGAGTAGAGCAGATGCTAACCTACCTCAGCAGCCCCCGCCCTCCCAGCATCCCTGGCTGGCACGCGTGCAGGGGCGCCGGGCAGGGTGGTGTGGGAGAGGCTGGGGGATGGACGGGTGGTCCCAGCTGCCAGTGCCCCTCCTTGGAGGCTCCGTGATGGGAAGTTATTTTTATCCTCCAGGCTCTGATAGCTACACTATAGTAGGTTACAGGTGACCCTTCTGAAGGCAGGGCAGGTTCTGGGGGAAGGAGAAGCAGGCCGAGCCAGACCTGCATCTTGGCGGAGAACCTTTTCCCTTCCTGTCCCAAGGTGGAGCTACCAACGTTTCAGAAACCAGACTCGACACCTGTGCTCTGGCCACCTCTGCAGACGCTCCTCTTGACTTGAAGGCCTTGGCGCCGGGCGGGCTGTTCTGGCATGCATGTGGCTGCGTTTGCTGTGGGGACCTTCTTTCTCCGTACCTTTGACTTTCTCCTAAGTGCTGAGTAAGAGGTATAGGGGCGGAGAGTGCGCCCCCTCCCGATTCCACACAGAATTCTAGTCCCTGGGAGCCTTTTTAAATTCAAAGTGGTGCAAAGCCCCCCCCACCACTTAGGGTTTCCTTCGGGCTTCAGCCTCCTTGGTGGTCTGTGCTAGGCCTGAGGGCCAGGGAGGTCGGCACGGGACTCACTCCCCTGTTGGGGCGTCAGCGTCTCAGTGAACAGAACCATTCCTGGTGGCCGGGGCCTCTGCTTCTGTGGGGAGTGGCCTTCCCCCCCACCCCCCCACCCCCAGCTGCCATCCTAGCTCACAGCCCAGCTCCTCAGGAGGGCCTGGGCGGGACTGGAGAACTGGGTCTTGACAGATCACTTGGAACTCAGGCCGAGTCTCCGACCCGCGAGGAGCCTTCACCAGCTCCCTCCTGGAGCCTAGTTCTCTCGTGAACAGTGACTCCTCTCAAAAGGCTGAGGGTGACTGCCAGTCCCCTGCCCCCTTCCCCCCAGCGGCTCGCTCTCTTTACGGAGGGCCCCGAGAAGCACGGGGATTCCGGCTCTGTGCGGCCCCTTTTTGCCCCGAGCTGACCCTGTATCTTTTTGTGTCAGAAGTGCCTTATGTGCCATGGTCTCCTGGCCTCCACTTGCACTGTGTGGCCAGCCCCCCGGGCCCTGGCACAGTTACATGTTAAAGGGACACGGATTGTGACAGTTTCACCTCATTCGTCTTAGCCTCACCGCCACCCCCGCCACTGTCCAGGTCTGGTGGTGTCCGGTTTCTCCCTTGTGTCTGGTGGCTGTGAGGGCCCCTTCAAGGGCACCTGCCTGTCAGAGAAGCTCGGGGCTCCCAGGGGCACCAGACTTCCGCGCCTCGGCCCACGTGGTAAGCCTTGCTCATCCAGCTCCCCTTGCACGTGAAAGAGGAGGCACCCTGGCTCTAGCCTCTTCTCATCCATACTGCTTCCCGTTCAACCCCGCGTTTCTGCGGTAAGGTGTTTACTCTCACTTCCCGGTCACAAGCGGCGCTCACAGGTGCCCGTCTGACGTGGGTCCGGGGGGACTGTTGCAGGGCACCCCTCCCCCCCACACGGTGTGCCCGCCCCTCGCCTTTGCTCTTCCGGGTTGTGCAATACCTCTCCTAGCCAGTGGTCTTTCCCACAGGCCGTCTGTCCCTTCCAGTGCCTGGCCACTGGGGTGGACAGGACCCACGGGAGGGTGGTCGTCATCCCCACAGAAGAAACAGTAGCCACGCTCCCTCTGTTGCTGTCATTCTTGTGACCCTGGTGGCACTCTAAGTGGAACACTGTAGCATCATCTTTGAAGTCCATATAGTTTTAAAACTGTTGAAAAGGAAAAACATCCTCCTCGTGATGGGGCATTAATAAGTCAGCATCTGGGAATAAGATCCGTGTGACACCTGAGGCATCACCATCAGTTCGCTGTAAGGGTTCTAGAGTTTCTTGTTCGTGTGGAGAGGAAGGAGGTTTTCCTGGGAATCGGCCACACATGGACAGCCCTGGTCATCTGATCAGATCTGACTGGTTGTAAGTACCACCCTTTCCTTGGGTACTGATTCAGTGTTTATGTAATGAGACTACACACCTCATTTTTTCGGTTCCTCTTGTTTAACAAACATCTGAAGGATGAGCTGAGGCTGCCGGTGCCCTGAGCAACTCATAATGCAAATGTGGACAAAGCGTTTTTTTGTTTTTCTACTTTAGCCTGTTCATGTTATGGACCAAATTTCAACAAGGAACTCAAGGAAAATTTGTACCTGCCATATTTATGCTTTCATGTAAAAGGGTTTTTTTTTGGGGGGGGGGCTCTTTTTACTTTCAGTGAACATTTTTCCAAATCCTTTTTTTTTTCTGTCTGGTTTTAAAACAAATTACGGTTTTGTATGGATTTTTTTAAATGTACATTTTGAAACAAATGATCGACAAATATTTTTGAAATAACTGAATAAAAGGCCTTGAATTATTCGCCTGCTTGTCTCGGGTATAATTCCTTCTATTCCTTTTTATCTGGATGCTCACATTTGCTTTTTTAAGTTGCAAGCATTATTTTATTCCACCTCTTAGATGGCTATCTGGGAATTGATTAGAGTGTTTCTCCCCTGAAGACTGAAAAGGATAAGAGCGCTTTAAAATAATATCGCTGGCAACTTTATTTTTGCAAGACTTTGCCTCAACTAGTCTTGTTTGCATTGCTCACATTTGCTTTTATATGAAGAACGAGTTCGCATCAATTTCAGCCTCATTTCTAACATTTTTCACTGTCATTTCTTGCATATCTTTTGAGATACGTATTTGTTCGTTGTGGTCATGTGAGTTAGGGAGTTGGAATTAAGGACGGAGAAGGAGTCAGTTACATTGAGTGGTGGGTAGTAATAAGCCTCATTCTTATTGGTGTCTGTAACAGGGAAGTGTGAACGTGGAAAGGAGTGTGGTGACACGGGCTGTGTGGGCAGGAAGCGCCACAAGGAGGCGCACTGTGCCTGATGCCTGCTGTACGGCTGCCCCCATCATCCATGGGAATATGTTCCGAGACCCCCCAGTGGATGCCTGAAACCCCAGAGAGTTCTGGGCCCTAAATATGCTATGTTTTTTCCTACACATACCTACCTATGGTGAAGTCTATAAATTAGGCACAGTAAGAGATTAACAATGCTAATAAAATAGAACAATTATAACCATATACCATAATGAAAGTTATGTGAATGTGATCTCTAAAAACATCTTCCTGAGCTGCACTCACCCTTCTTCTTACGATGTGAGGTGACTGAGTGCCCGAGTGACAAGGTGGCGTGAGCTGGATGATGCAGACCCTGTGGTGGAGCGCTGGGCTCTACTGGCCTTCTGACGACGCGTCAGGAGAGGATCACTTGCTCCAGGTGACCGTGGATCACTGAGCCCTGACAATGCCGACAGCTGGGGATCCCCGGAGGGACAAAGTGGGAGGGCGCAAGATCTCATCACGCTACTCAGAATGGCACACAGTTTAAAACTTAAGAATTATTTCTGGAGCGTTCCATTTAATATTTCCAGACCATGGCTGACCATGTTTAACTAAAACTGGAAAGTGAAAGTGTGGATAAGGGGGACGACTGTGTTATGGTGTCACTTGGCTAGGAGAGGATGGGACTAAGTCTGTGTGTAAAAGCCACCAGATGTCAGTGTAGGTGCTGAATAGTTGCTGTCTGAGTGTTGGTACCAGCAGTGGCACAGGACACTGCTGGCATCAGATGGCCTGTTGCCCATGGCTGTCTGCTGTTTTTCCAGAACCATCTCCAGAGAGAGCTCAGGAGATGAGTGCAGTTAGTTGAGGACAGGCATGGGCTATGAGGACCCAACAGGAGCCATGTACCTGGGGCAAAGGCACAGTGCCAGCGGAGAGCGAGCGGCTCAGCCGGAGAAGCTGGTGACCGTTGCCCTTTCTGAGCCTGCCTGCTCATCTGGGCTCAGCATTTTGGGGGGTGTCGGCTGGCTGGTTTGCTTGTTTTCGCAGGGGATGGTGGGGGTAAGGTTTAGGGCTAGTAAATGCTAAGCTCAGGGGTCAAATAAAGCACTCACTTTCTCACAGGAACATGCTCCTGCTCCTACACCAGCAGGCTAGTCACTCACCCAAGTGACCCTTGATTTTCTGGAAACATCTAGAGACGTCTTCTCAGGTACCCCTAAAGCCTACAGCTACGGGCTTGATACACTCTAATTAGATGGTATTTTCAGGCCCCTGGTGGTACAGACGGAGTACAGGTAGGAAGGAATCAGAGACAGCATTTATAAAGATGAAGTTGGTGGCTGACTTCAGCTAAGGAGCAGCCCTGCTTCTGAAAAGTCCATCAGAGCTCAGTCGATAACCAGTAGCTGCTACTGGTCTTTTCTGCCTATCTTGAGGCCAGCCTCTCTAAAAGCAGTAAATTTTTTTTTTTTTTAACTACAGCCCACATAAAGAAATGTTTTACATCATGACCCAGTAAATACACACTCATTTGAAACAAAAGTTTCATGAAACAAATCAGTGTATCACACTGTGATATTTCCTATTATCACAGTGTCTGCTTGCCAATGCAGGGGACATGGGTTCGAGCCCTGGTCCGGGAACATCCCACATGCCGCAAAGCAACTAAGCCCGTGCACCACAACTACTGAGCCTGCGCTCTAGAGCCTGTGAGCCACAACTACTGAGCCCGCGTGCCTAGAGCCCGTGCTCCACAACAAGAGAAGCCACTGCAGTGAGAAGCTCACGCACCACAACGAAGAGTAGCCCCCGCTCGCCGCAACTAGAGAAAGCCCGCACGCAGCAACAAAGACCCAACACAGCCAAAAATAAATTTAAATAAGTAAATAATAAAATGAAATAAAATGCAGGTCTACTAATGGGCCTAGAACTGCAATTGGAAAACATGACGTCTACTTCCCGGCGGGGTGGGGCGGGGCGGGCAGTACTGTCTGCAGCACCACACCAGACCTGATGTCTGTCTGAGCAAATTCTATGCATCCTCCTCCTGCATTAGTCAGGGTTCTTTCTCCAGAGAAGCAGAACCGATTAGGCTGTATATATATATAGAGAAAGAGACTGACGATTAAGGAATTGGCTCCTGTAACCGAGGAAGCTGACAAGCTCCAGTATCTGTAGCCAGAGACCTGGAGGCCTCTGAGTGCTGATGGAGTAGTTCCTGTCTGAAGGCCAGCGGGCTGGAGCCCCAGAAGAGCCAATGTCTCAGTTTGAGTCCAAAAGCAGGAAAAAGCCGATGTCAAAGCAGGCCGAAGGACTTCTCTCTCATTAGGGAAAGGTCAGCCTTTTTGTTCTATTCAAGCCTTTAATGGAATGGGTGGGGCCCACCCACATTGGAGAGGGCCATCTGCTTTACTCCATCCACCAACTCAAATATTAACCTCATCCAGAAACGGCCTCACAGACACACCCAGAAATGTCTAGGCACCCCATATCTAGTCAAGTTGACACATAAAATTAACCATCACAACACCCCTATCTCCCCTCCCTAAATAAGGCACCAACCTTAGCTCCTACAAGATCCAATTTAATTTAGACTTCAGTGGTAAAAGAACCAAAAAGGAAATATAATTTCAAGAGCTCTGTAAATGCCTCTATGAAGAGTACAGGTATACGTAGGCCCAACCTCAAAATACTGTGCTTCCTGTCCTCAGCAGGTCAGTTGGAGAAAGCACGGACGAAGTTATAGTAGTCAATCTTGTCTTCTCCGTGAGAGCACATCCTGATGAGCTGCGGGAGAGAGAAGGGGAACCCGTGAGAGACAGATGGGCTGCCTTCAGCTCAGCTGCACAGCGCTCTTTAGTGCCTGTCCCTGCCTTTGTAAACCAGCTCAGGCTTTTTATATATCCTTGGCTGATTCTGAAATGGTCCTGTAAACCGGGAAGGTAGGTAAGAGTATCCCCATCTTCACGAGATCAAAGCTCAGATGGAGTAAATGGCCTGCCCAAGGTTTCAGGTTTGACATTTGTAAGAGCACTGTCATTCCCGAAGCATTTCTGTTCTTTATTCAATTACAAGACTGTCCATCCAGTCAGCACAGAGTAAGACTTAGAATAGCAGAGGTTGCTGCTATCACAGCCTAACAGAAAAATCGAGTCATGTCACTGCTCAGACCAAGTGCCCTAAGACACCTGTGAGTGGCAGTAAGCACAGTGATCCGCTGTGGCCACTTTAAGGACGTGCAAATCCATCCCGCCCCTGCTTTCCCTGTCCCACCTCCCCTGACTGCAGCTCCTCTCTCCCAGGTCAGGTCACAGATAGCACAAATGACTTAGAAATCGAAGGCTGGGTGTGCTGTCAGCCTGAGACTTGGGAAGCTAGATGGGCATTTGGCCCACTTGAACTGTTATCCTTCTACCTGCCTCCCTCACTCCTTGCTAATGTTCCCATCTGAAAAACCCTCATCTCCAACCTAGTCACACTGGCCCCAAACAGAAGGCTTCCCTAAATGACACCTAACTTCCAAACATCCCTTTTTCCTAACGTATCATTAAGAAGGACTACAGCATCACAGTGTTCTTCATCAGTGAGAATGTCTCAATAACATTAGCCACCATCGTTGGCAACGGTGCGAGAAAGTCTGTCCCGACTTCTAGGGTAACCCTGGTCAAAGGGGTTTATAACGAAAAAGAGGTATGAAATGCCCTCTCCAGCTCCCTCATGGAAACTCTCGGAGGAGATCGTCCATGTCATCCCTCCACTGGCAGCTGACCATGGACCCCTACTGGCGGATGCTGCTGTCCAGGGCAGCAGTCACGCCCTATCCCACGCCAGCCCTACTGATGGGCTAACGTAGGCTGTGAAGGTGTCAAAGGCTCCCACCATCCTGCTCAGTCCACCTTTTCAATCTGCCGTTGGCAGCCACCCTCCTTTAGCCCTGACATGGTTCACTGGCCGCTCTGTGCTGTCTGGCCCCTGCCCACTTAAAGAGATGCCCTACAGCAGCAGTTAGGAAAGGACGCCAATGCTAGAGTCGAGGGCAAATGCCATAATCAGGACCAAACAGCAGATCTGATGTGAACACCCCAAGTCTTCCCCAGTTAAAATGAAATACAAATGCAACTGCCTTTGGCAACGAGTGAGCGGTGCCCAGCCTCTGCAATCAACCCCGAACAGGAACTCCTACTCACCTCCTTAACCAAGGAATCATCAACTGGGAGGTGAAGAGAGTCACAGATTTTAAAGAACGTCTCCCTGTCCACATGTCCTGAAGCTTCCTTGTCATAAATTTGAAACATCTTGCGGATGTTGTCCCTGCACGGGCGATCTTTCCCTTGCCTCTGGATCGTGTCTATCAGGGCCTCCAGTTCCTGCACGCCTGGGTCCTCTTCCATTTGCTGGCTGTGGAGAGAGGAGATGGATGGATGTGGTGTTTATTCTCGAATGGTCTTACCTCAGTGGCCGAAGTTCTCACTTGGTGAAGCTGGGGGAAGCATCTGACGACAAACAGCTCTGATGCTGAGCCGATCAATAACTGAACACTTGCCTGCAGGGGCTGGCAGATGGCTGAGCTCACAGCAGGAACCCTGACTAGGCTCAGCCTCCCTTGCTGCCGTCTATTAAATCCCTGCAAAGAGCCAAATCTACCACCACTACCACCCCCAAGTCTGGTGTTTGTGGGAGTCGCACAATTGTCATCATCTATGTTACAGAATCTAAAAATAAATGTTTTAGAAACAGACTTAAAAGTAGTATGATGGGGACTTGCCTGGTGGCGCAGTGGTTGAGAGTCCACCTGCCGATGCAGGGGACACGGGTTCGTGCCCAGGAAGATCCCACATGCCGCGGAGCGGCTGGGCCCGTGAGCCATGGCCGCTGAGCCTGCGCGTCCGGAGCCTGTGCTCCACAACGGGAGAGGCCACAACAGTGAGAGGCCCGCGAACCGCAAAAAAAAAAAAAAAAAAAAAAAACAGTAGTATGATGAAGAAATCAAAGAGGATCAAAAAGGAAACGAAATATCTAGAAGCAAAAATGGAAATACAGGTGACCCTTGAACAAAGCAGGGTTTAGGGGCATCAACCCTTCACACAGTCAAAAATCTGCATATAACTTACGGAACCACATATTTGGAGGGCTGACTGTATCTGCAGATTCAACGCACTAAGAATTGTGTAGTAGTATAATACATATTTACTGAAAAAATGTGCATATAAGTAGATGACACAGTTCAAACCTGTGTTGTTCAAGGGTCCCTTGTACTACACACCAAAATTTATGGGATGCAGCAAAAGCAGTTCTAAGAGGGAAGTTCACAGTAATAAATGCCTACATTAAGAAAAAAGAGGGAGTTCCCTGGCGGACCAGTGGTTAGGACTTGGTGCTTTCACTGCAGTGGCCTGGGTTCAATCGCTGGTGGGGGACCAAAGATCCTGCAAGCCGCGTGGCGCAGGCAAAATAAATAAATAATAGAAAAAAGAAAGATCTCACATAAACAACCTAGTTTATACCTCAAGGAACTAAAAAAAGAAAAAACTAAGCCTGAAGTTAGCAGAAAAAAGGAAATAATAAAGATCAGAGCAGATATAAAGAGACACTAGAAAAATTATAGAAAAGATCAGTGAAACTAAGAGCTGTTTTTTAAAAAAAGATAAACAAAACTGACCAACTTTTAGCTTGACCAATTTTTAAAAAAAGAGAAAAGACTTAAAATCAGAAATGAGAGGAGACATTACAACTAATACCACAGAAATACAAAGGGCTGGAAGAGACTACCATGAACAATTACACATCAACAGACTGGATAACCTGGAAGAAATGGATAAATTCCTGGAAACATACAACCTACCAAGCCTGAATCATGAAGAAATAGAAAATCTGAACAGACCAATAACAAGTAAGGAGATTTAATCAGTAGTCAAAAACCTCCCAACAAAGAAAAGCTCGGGACCAGACAGTTTCATGGTGAATTGTACCAAACATTTAAAGAATACCAATCCTTCTCAAACTCCTCCAAAAAACTGAAGAGGAGGAAACACTCCCAAATTCATACTACAAGGCCAGCATTATTTTGACATCAACACCAAACAAGGACACTACAAGAAAAGAAAATTACAGACCAATATCCCTGGTGAACACAAAAGTCCTCAACAAAACACTAGCATACTGAATTCAACAGCACATTAAAAGGATCGTACATCATGATCGAGTGGGATTTATCCTTACCATGCAAGGATGATTCAACATACACAAATCAATACACCACATTAACAGAATGAAGAATAAAAATGGTATGATCATCTCAATAAATACAGAAAAAGCATCTGACAAAATTCAACATTCTTTCATGATGAAAACTCTCAACAAATTAGGTATAGAAAGAATGTACCTCAATGTTATAAAGGCCACACATGACAAGCCCCCAGCTAACTTCATACCCAGTAGTGAACAAGACAATGATGCCCACTCTGTAAGATCAGGAACAAGACAAAGATACCTACTCTTGCCACTTCTATTCAACACAGACCTAGCCAGAGAAATTAGGCAAGAAAAAGAAATGAAAGGCATCCAAATAGGAAAGGAGGAAGTAAAACTTTGTTTCCAGATGACATGATCTTAATACTGTATATTAGTCTTTAGAAAATGCTAAAGACTACCAAAAAACTGTCAGAAGTAATCAACAAATTCAGTATACAAAACCAACATACAAAACTTAGTTGCTTTTGAACTTCCCTGGTGGCACAGTAGTTAAGAATCCACCTGCCAGTGCAGGGGACATGGGTTCGAGCCCTGGTCCGGGAGGATCCCACATGCCGCAGAGCAACAAAGCCTGTGCGCCACAACTACTGAGCCTGCACTCCAGAGCCCATGAGCCACAACTACTGAGCCTGTGTGCCACAACTACTGGAGCCCACGCACTTAGAGCCCATGCTCTGCAACAAGAGAAGCCACTGCAATGAGAAGCCCGTGCACCGCAACAGAGTAGCCCCCACTCGCTGCAACTAAAGCCCATGCGCAGCAACAAAGACCCAATGCAGCCCAAAATAAAATTTATTTAAAAATTAGTTGCTTTTCTCTATAGTGACAATGAACTATCGAAAGAAAAATTAAGAAAATGATTTCATTTACAATAGCTTTTTAAAAATTACTTAGTAATAAATTTAACCAAGAAGGTGAAAGGCCTATACATTGAAAACTGTAAGACATTGATCAAAGAAACCGAAGAAGGCAAATGGAAAGATATTTTGTATTCTTGAATTGGAAGAATTAACACTGTTAAAATGTTCATACTATGCAAAGCCATCTATAGATTCAATGCAATCCCCACCAAAATTCCAATGGCATTTTTCACAGAAATAGAAAAAAAATCCTAAAATTCATATGGAACTATGAAAAACAAAATAAAAACCCAAATAGCCAAAGTGATACTGAGAAAGAAGAACAAAGCTGGAGGCATCACACGTCCTGATTTCCAGCTGTATTACAAAGCTATAGTAAGCAAATCAGTATGGAACTGCTATAAAAACAGACACATAGACCAAAGGAATAGAACAGAGAGCCCAGAAATAAGCCCACACATATATGGTCAACTAATCTTTAACAAGGGTGCCAAGAATACACAATGGAGAAAGGACAGACTTCAGTAAATGGTGCTGGGAAAACTGGATATCCACATGCAAAAGAATGAAACTGGGGGCAGAGTCAAGATGGCAGTGTGGGAAGACACAGAGTTCCTGTCTCCCCACAACTAGGGTGCCTGCTGGACGCTGGTGGGGGACCTTGATGCCCAAGGAGACAGGAAGAACCCCCAAGCGAACTGGTAGGACATCAGGGGACTGAGTGGGGAGGAGAAGTGGAGGCCAGACAGGACCAGAGCCCCTGAGGGGCGGCTGAGGAGGGGGGAGGGGTTTGCACACCTGGAGGCACCCTCAGGGGCTCAGATCAGTGGGGAGGGCACCCAGCATTTCCCCTGCCCAATGGGCCAGGGAAGTCTGCCCGACTCTCAGGCCAGGTCCTACGCCCTCAGAGGACCCCTGCAGGCCGAGGTGGCCCTGGGGGTGTAGGGGGAGAACAGAAGAGGCAGGTGGGAGAGACCCTCCAGGACCAGTGGGTGTCTGCCCCACCCACTCGAGCCCAGGAAGCCTACTGGACTCCCAGGTGGGGTCCCCTGTCCTCTGAGACTGGAGGCAGGAGGGACGCCTGGGCCCCCTCTGTTAAGCCTAAGCCCCACCCCCAACAGCCTCCAGGACCTTTTCCAGCCCTGTGGGTCCTAAGCATAGGCCCTGCCCACCACCCAAACCCCACTCCTGTTTAGGCCCTGCCCTCCACAGCCAAGGCCTTTTCCACCTTTTTTTAAAAAAAAATTTATCCTCTTTTTTACTATTGTGGTTCTGTTTTATCTTCTGGTTGTTGTTTCATCTATATTTTTATTTTTATATTCTTTCTAACATATCTGTTAGTTTCCTAGTCTAATTATATTTTTTACTTTGTTATTGTTCTCCTTTCTTTTGTTGCCGCCCCGCACGGCTTGTGGGATCTTGGATCACGAGCCAGGGTTCAGGCAGAAGCTCCTGTGGTGGGAGCTCTGAGTCTGAACCACTGGACTAACAGAGAACCTCAGACCCCAGGGAATACTTATCGGAGTGAGGTCTCCTGGAGGTCCTCATCTTGGCACCAAGACCCAGCTCTACCCAACAGCCTACAAACTCCAGTGTTGGAAGCCACAGGCCAAACAACCAGTAAGACAGGAACACAATCCCACACATTAAAAAAAAAAAAAAAAATGAGATGACAAAAAAATATGTCACAGATGAAGGAGCAAGGTAAAAACCTACAAGACCAAACAAATGAAGAGGAAATAGGCAATCTACCTGAAAAAGAATTCAGAGTAATGATAGTAAACGTGATCCAGAATCTCAGAAATATAATGGAGGAACGGATTGAGACAATACAAGAAATGTTTAACAAAGATCTAGAAGAACTAAAGAAGAAACAGAGATGAACAACACAATAACTGAAATGAAAAATACACTAGAAGGAATCAATAACAGAATAACTGAGGCAGAAGAACGAATAAGTGAGCTGGAAGACAAAATGGTGGAAATAACTGCTGAGGAGCAGAATAAACAAAAAAGAATGAAAACAATTGAAGACAATGTCAGAGACCTCTGGGACAACACTAAACACACCACATTCAAATTATAGGGGTCCCAGAAGAGGAGGAGAAAAAGAAAGTATCTGAGAAAATATTTGAAGAGATTATAGTTGAAAACTTCCCTAACATGGGAAAGGAAATAGTCACCCAAATCCAGGAAGCACAGAGAGCCCCATGCAGGATAAACTCTAGGAGAAGCACACCAAGACACATATTAATCAAACTAACCAAAATTAATTTCAAAGAAAAAACACTAAAAGCGGCAAGGGAAAAACAAAAAATAACATACAAAGGAATCCCCATAAGGTTATCAGCTGATTTTTCAGCAGAAACTCTGCAGGCCAGAAGGGAGTGGCAGGATATACTTAAAGTGATGAAAGAGAAAAACCTACAACCAAGATTACTCTACCCAGCAAGGATCTCATTCAGATTCAATGGAAAAAATCAAAAGCTTTTCAGACAAGCAAAAGCTAAGAGAATTCAGCACTATCAAATCAGCTTTACAACAAATGCTAAAGAAACTTCTCTAGGCAGGAAACACAAGAGAAGAAAAAGACCCACAAAAACAAACCAAAAACAGTTGAGAAAACGGTAACAGGAACATACATATTGATAATAACCCTGAATGTAAATGGATTAAATGCCCCAACCAAAAGACACAGACTGGCTGAATGGATACAAAAACAGGCCCATATATATGCTGTCTACAAGAGACCCACTTCAGACCTAGGGACACATACAGACTGAAAGTGAAGGGATGGAAAAAGATACTCCATGCAAATGGAAATCAAAAGAAAGCTGGAGCAGCAATACTCATATCAGATAAAATAGACTTTAAAATAAAGACTGTTACAAAAGATAAGGAAGGACAGTACATAATGATCAAGGGATCAATCCAAGTAGAAGATATAGCAATTGTAAATGTTTATGCACCCAACATAGGAACACCCCAATACCTAAGGCAAATGCTAACAACCATGAAAGGGGAAATCAACAGTAACACAATAATAGTAGGGGACTTTAACACCCCACTCACACCAAAGGACAGATCAAACAGAAAATAAATAAGGAAACACAACCTTTAAATGACACAACAGACCAGATAGGTTTAATTGATATTTATAAGAACATTCTGCCTGAAAGTAGCAGAATACACTTTCTTTTCAAGTGCACACGGAAGATTCTCCAGGATAGATCACATCTTGGGTCACAAATCAAGCCTCAGAAAATTTAAGAAAACTGAAATCATATCAAGCATCTTTTCTGACCACAACGCTATGAGACTGGGAATCAATTACAGGAAAAAAACTGTAAAAACACAAATACATGGAAGCTAAACAGTGCGCTACTAAATAACCAAGAGATCACTGAAGAAATCAAAGAAGAAATAAAAAAATACACAGAAACAAATGACAATGAAAACACGACAACCCACAACCTATGGGACGCAGCAAAAGCAGTTCTAAGAGGGAAGTTTATAGCAATTCAATCTCACCTCAAGAAACAAGAAAAATCTCAAATAAACAATCTAACCCTACACCTGAAGCAACTACAGAAAGAAGAACAAAGAAAACCCAAAGTCAGTAGAAGGAAAGAAATCATAAAGATCAGAGCAGAAATAAAAGAAATAGAAACAAAGAAAACAATAGCAAAGATCAATAAAACTAAAAGCTGGTTCTTTGAGAAGATAAAATTGATAAACCCTTAGCCAGACTCATCAAGAAAAAAAGAGAGAGGACACAAATCAATAAAATTAGAAATGAAAAAGGAGAAATCACAACCGACACTGCAGAAATACAAAGGATTATAAGAGACTACTACAAACAACTATATGCCAATAAAATGGACAACCACGAAGAAATGGACAAATTCTTGGAAAGGTACAATTTTCCAAGACTGAACCAGGAAGAATTAGAAAGTATAAACAGACCTATCACAAGTAATTAAATTGAAACTGTAATTAAAAATCATCCAACAAACAAAAGTCCAGGACCAGATGGCTTCACAGGCGAATTCTATCAAACATTTAGAGAAGAGCTAACACTGATCCTTCTCAAACTCTTCCAAAAACTTGCAGAGGGAGGAACACTCCCAAATTCATTCTACGAAGCCACCATCACCCTGATACCAAAACCAGAAAAAGATATCACAAAAAAAGAATATTACAGACCAATATCACTAATGAAGACAGATGTAAAAATCCTGAACAAAATACTAGCTAACAGAATCCAACAACATATTAAAAGGATCATACACCATGATCAAGTGGGATTTATCCCAGGGATGCAAGGATTCTTCAGTATACGTAAGTCAATCAATGTGATACGCCATATTAACAAATTAAGGAATAAAAACCATATGATCATCTCAATAGATGCAGAAAAAGCTTTTGACAAAATTCAACACCCATTTATGATAAAACCTCTCCAGAAAATGGACATAGAGGGAACCTACCTCAACATAATAAAGGCCATATATGACAAACCCACAGCAAACATCATACTCAATGATGAAAAACTGAAAGCATTTCCACTAAGATCAGGAACAAGACAAGGATGTCCACTCTCGCCACTATTATTCAACATAGTTTTGGAAGCCCTAGCCATGGCAATCAGAGGAGAAAAAGAAATAAAAGGAATACAAATTGGAAAAGAAGAAGTAAAATTGTCACTGTTTGCAGATGACATGATACATAGAAAATCCTGTACCACCAGAAAACTACTAGAACTAATCAATGAATTTGGTAAGGTTGCAGGATACAAAATTAATGCACAGAAATCTCTGGCATTCCTACACACTAACAATGAAAAATCAGAAAGAGAAATTGAGGAGACAATCCCATTTACCACTGCAACAAAAAGAACAAAATACCTAGGAATAAACCTACATAAAGAGGTGAAAGACTTGTACTCAGAAAACTATAAAACACTAATGAAAGAAATCAAAGATGACAGAAACAGATGGAGAAATATACTATGTTCTTGGATTGGAAGAATCAATATTGCGAAAATGACTATACTACCCAAAGCAATCTACAGATTCTATGCAGTCCCTATCAAACTAACAACGGCATTCTTCACAGAATTAGAACAAAAAATTTTACTATTCATATGGAGACACAAAAGATCCCGAATAGCCAAAGCAATCTTGAGAAAGAAAAACGGAGCTGGAGGAATCAGGCTCCCCGACTTCTGACTATACTACAAAGCTACAGTAATCAAGACAGTATGGTACTGGCACAAAAACAGAAATATAGATCAATGGTACGGGACAGAAAGCCCAGAGACAGACCCACGCACATATGATCACCTAATTTACAACAAAGGAGGCAAGAACGTACAATGGAGAAAAGACAGCCTCTTCAATAAGTGGTGCTGGGAAAACTGGACAGCTACATGTGAAAGAATGAAATTAGAACACTCCCTAACACCATACACAAAAATAAACTCAAAATGGATTAAAGACCTAAATGTAAGATCAGACACTATAAAACTTAGAGGAAAACATAGGAAAAACACTCTGACATAAACCACAGCAAGATCTTTTTTGACCCACCTCCTAGAGTAATGAAAATAAAAACAAAAATAAACAAATGGGACCTAATGAAACTTAAAAGCTTTTGCATAGCAAAGGAAAACATAAACAAGACAAAAAGACAACCCTCAGAATGGGATAAAATATTTGCAAATGAAACAATGGACAAAGGATTAATCTCTAAAATATACAAACAGCTCATGGAGCTCAATATCAAAAAAACCAAATAATCCAATTAAAAAATGGGTGGAAGACCTAAATAGACATTTCACCAAAGAAGATATACAGATGGCCAAGAGGCACATGAAAAGATGCTCAACATCACTAATTATTAGAGAAATGCAAACCGAAACTACAATGAGGTATCACCTCACACTGGTCAGAATGGCCATTATCAAAAAATCTAGAACAATAAATGCAAGAGGGGATGTGGTGAAAAGGGAACCCTCCTGCACTGTTGGTGGGAATGTAAATTGATACAACCACTATGGAGAACAGTACAGAGATTTCTTAAAAAACTAAAGTAGAACTACCATATGACCCAGCAATCCCACTACTGGGCATATACCCTGAGAAAACCATAATTCAAAAAGAGACGTACGGGGCTTCCCTGGTGGCGCAGTGGTTGAGAGTCTGCCTGCCGATGCAGGGGACACAGGTTTGTGCCCCGGTCCAGGAAGATCCCACATGCCACGGAGCAGCTGGGCCATGAGCCATGGCCGCTGAGCCTGCGTGTCCGGAGCCTGTGTTCCGCAACGGGAGAGGCCACAATAGGGAGAGGCCCGCATACCGCAAAAAAAAAAAAAAAAAAAAAGACGTATGTACCACAATGTTCATTGAAGCACTGTTTACAATAGCCAGGATATGGAAGCAACCTAAATGTCCATCGACAGATGAACGGATAAAGAAGATGTGGCACATATATACAATGGAATATTACTCAGCCATAAAAAGAAACGAAACTGAGTTATCTGTAGTGAGGTGGATGGACCTAGAGTCTGTCATACAGAGTGAAGTAAGTCAGAAAGAGAAAAACAAATACTGTATACTAACGCATACATATGCAATCTAAAAAAAAGTGGTACTGGGGGCTTCCCTGGTGGCGCAGTGGTTGAGAGTCCGCCTGCCGATGCAGGGGACACGGGTTCGTGCCCCGGTCCGGGAAGATCCCACATGCCGTGGAGCGGCTGGGCCCGTGAGCCATGGCCACTGAGCCGTCGCGTCCGGAGCCTGTGGTCCGCAACAGGAGAGGCCACAACAGTGAGAGGCCCGCGTACCACCAAAAAAAAAAAAAAAAAAAAAAAAAAAAGTGGTACTGATGAACCTAGTGGCAGGGCAGGAATAAAGACGCAGACATAGAGAATGGACTTGAGGACATGGCGGGGGGCGGGGACAGAGGGGGAAGCTGGGGCAAAGTGAGAGTAACATCAACATGTTAACAGTTAGCTAGTGGGAAGCAGCAGCATAGCACAGGGAGATCAGCTTGGTGCTTTGTGACGACCTAGAGGGGTGGGATAGAGGCTCAAGAGGGAGGGGATATGGGGATATATGTATGCATATGGCTGATTAACTTTGCTGTACAACAGAAACTACCACCGTAATGTGAAGCAATTATACTCCAATAAAGACCTATTTAAAAAAAAAAAAGAAAGAAACTGCATCCCTATTTTATACAATTCAAAAAAATTAACTCAAAATGCATTGAAGACCTAAACATAAGACCCGAAACCGTAAAACTCCTAGAAGAAAACATAGGAAAAAAGGTCCCTGACACTATTCTTGGCAATGATTTTTTGGATATGACACCAAAAGCACAGGCAACAAAAAACAAAAATAAACAAGTAGGACTACATCAAACTAAAAAGCTTCTGCATGGAAAAGGAAATAATCGACAAAACAAAATAATCAACAGAGTGGGAGAAAATATTTGCAAACTGTCTTTGTCCATTCGGGCTGCTATAACAAAAAACTAGAGACTGGGTCGCTTATAAACAACAGAAATGTATTTATCACAGTTCTGGAGGCTAGAAGTCCAAGATCATGGCGCCACAGATTCCATGTGGTGGCTAGTGAGGGCTCTCTTCCTGATTCATGGCCAGTGCTTTCTCATTGTGTCCTTGAAAGGTGGAAGGGGGCTAGTCAGCTTCTGAGGCCTTCTTTATAAAGCCATTAATTACCTCCCAAAGGCTTCACCTCTTAATAGCATCACATCAGGACATCAAAATGAATTCTGGGGGGACACAAACATTCAAACCATAGCACAAACCATATATCTGATAAGGCATTAAGATCTGAAATATACAAGGAATTCACATGTATCAACAGCAAAAAACCCAAACAATTCGATTAAAAAATGGGCAGAACTAAAGAGACATTTTTCCGAAGAGGACATACAAATGGACAATAGGTACAAGAAAAGATGCTCAGCATCGCTAATCATCAGGGAAATGGAAATCAAAACCACAGTGAGGTATCACCTCACACCTCTTAGGACAGCAATTCCCAACAGTGGTGGGAATTGGTGCAGCCACTATGGAAAACAGTAAAGAGGTTCCTCAAACAATTAAAAATAGAGCTACCATATGCTCCAACAATCCCACTTCTGGGTGTGTATATATATATATATGAAGGAAACAAAATTAGTATCCCCAAGAGACATGTGCACTCTCATGTTCTTTGTAGCATGATTCACAATAGCCAAGATATGGAAACAACCAAACTGTCCCTTGAGAGATGAATGGATTTAAAAAAGAAGTCCTGCCTCTTGCAACAACATAAATGAACCTGAAGGACATTATGACTAGTGATTTTAGACATATTAAAAAATGCTGAACTCATAAAAACAGAGAGTGGAAGGGTGGTTGCCAGGGGCTGGTGAGTAGGGGAAAAAGGAGATGTTGGTCAAAGGGTACACTCAGTTACAAGGTGAATAAGTTCTGGGGACCTAAGGAACAGCACTGTGACCATATAGTTCTGTATACCTGAAATTTGCTAAGAGAGTAGATTTTAAGCATTCCCGCCACTCACCCACAAGAATAAATGGTAACTATGTGAGATGGGGGATGTGTTAACTGACTTGACTGTGATAATCACTTCACAATATATATGTATATCAAATCATCACATTGTACGCTTTAAATATATATGGTTTTGTTAATTATACCTCAATAAAATTGGCAGAGAAGTAGTATGATGAATTTGGAGCCAAGTTCCGGGATGACTGGTCTGGTCACTGTGTGCAATGGATTAAGGAAGAGAGTGGAGGTGGGCAGGTGAGTCAGGAGGCACTGTGGGTGCCTCAGCAAACACTAGTGGGTACCTGCCCAATATTCACCCTCTCCTTTTTCCTAACAGAGCCCTCACTTTGTCTGGAGCAGCAATCAGGAGTGGCCGAGTGATACAGCCCAGACAATGAGATGTAAGGAGAAGTCGCTAGGTGGTGCTTCTGGATAAGCCCTTTAAAAACAGGAAAGAGGGGCTTCCCTGGTGGCGCAGTGGTTGGGAGTCCGCCTGCCGGTGCAGGGGGCACGGGTTCGTGCCCCGGTCCGGGAGGATCCCACATGGCGCAGAGCGGCTGGGCCCGTGACCCACGGCCTCTGAGCCTGCGCGTCCGGAGCCTGTGCTCCGCAACGGGAGAGGCCGCAAAGGTGAGAGGCCCGTGTACTGCAAAAAAAAAAACCAGGAAAGACATGGCAAGATTGGCTTTTCAGTCTCTTACCTCTTTGTCCTTCCCCTCTTCCTGCCTGGAATATAGATGCAGTCCTGGAAATGGAACATTCACTTGTAACCACAGAGAGAAAAGCATGAGGACAAAAGCTACTTGCTCAGAATATCTGAGGCGAGAGAGAAGTCAGGTCTCTATTGGGCTGGGAAAGCTCTGGACCACTGACCTCCAGACATTGTGTTCCATAAGAAAACATAAAACTCCACTGGGTTAAGCTAATATAAATTTGTTTCTGTTGTTACTGCTGCTGTTAAGTTCAGATAAATGCAATTCCAAACTGACTGAGTGCTTTAAATTAGGAAATGGTGGTGAGAATGAAAAGAAGTCAGAGGCAAGAGATATCGTAGAATAAAATAAAAGAACTTAGCAGCATATTGAATATGGTGCAGAATAGAAGAGGAGGTTTCAAATCAAGGTAAATGGAGCCCTGAGGTGACCAAGAGAAAGAGGGGAGCTGACATTCACTGCTTGCCTCCTGTGTGCCAGACACCAGGCTGGTGCTTTACACACATTATCACAACTCACTGTCATCGCCACTTGATGAGACAGATTAACAGAAAGAAGGAAGAAGGACGAAGGAACAGCAGGTGTGCCAGGAAGGTGAAGACAACAGTGGTCTCGTTTTTAGCTGTACGAAGTGAGAGGTGCTGGTGGCTCAGATGCATGGAGACGCATCGAGCAGGCAGACAGGAGTCTGGGAGCAGAATCAGGAGAACGCCAGGATGGAGAGCGACTTATTCAGACACTCTACGATGTGATGAGATCGTCCAGAGTTTAGAGAAAGAGAACAGGAGGACCAAAACCAGAACCTTGAGAAACTCCAACCTAGTAGACAGAAATAGGAAAAAGATACAAAGAACAAGCTTCCAGGGAAGTAGGAGGAGTATCAGAGACTCTGACTTTCTAGAACTCAAAAGAAAGGGTTTCAAAAAGGGGGTGGTAAAGAGTAATTTATATTATATGTAGATCAGAAAGGCTCAACACTAGACCAGGGGGTTAGCCCAGAGGCCAAAGCCAGCCGGCAGCCTGTTTTTCTAAATAAAGTTTAATCAAAATACAGCTACACCTACTCATTTACACATTGTCTATGGCTGCTTTCACCCCACGGGTGCACAGCTGAGTAGTTACAACAGAGATTCTGGTATGGCCTACAAACCTGAATTATTTACTACTCTTTGCAAAAAAGTCTGCCAACCTCTGCCCTAGACAATGAGCTCCTATTCCCTCACCTGGCTGCCTAGATGTTTATTAAAGTCTGGCATATGGTGCAGGTGCCAATATCACTGAATTAATGAATAAATGACAAGAGACCATTAGATTGGAAAACAATCAGTAACCTCAAGTAAACAACTTCTGAAGAGTGTCTGGATACGAGGGCAGTCAGAGAGGAGGCGGTGACAGACACAAAAGAATTAAATTTGGAGAAATGGGAGCTACTTAGCTGTGACAAGAAGGTAAAGAGATAAGTAAAGAAACACTCTAAGGTGAAGAGTAGGAAAACAGAAGCAGCTCACACTGGATCACTGGGTATGTCTGAGACCATCTGCAAAGTGAATATGGAGGTGCTTGGGGCTTCAAGAAAATGGAAAAGAAAGTGAGAATATTTGGAAATGCCTATATGGGAAAAATTGCTGCAAGTGAAAAAGAGAGGATGAAAAGGATTGTCGAGCAGGGGAGGAGGGTCCTCCTGAAGCTGAAGAGCACAGACGGGCAAGTCAACCAAACAAGGACAAGATATGCGAACACGCGGGTGTTCATGCTCTTCACACGGGGAGGGTTTGTGCAGAGGAGTGGGCTTATGAGCAATCTGTTATCTGTAAGTCTGAGTTCAGTGTACAGCAATGAAGACCCAAGCCTGAAAAGAACTTCAGATGAAGTCAATACTCCAACCACTTGTGCACTGTTTTAATCTTCCAGCTCAGAGAAGGAAGATGGCTAACTGCAAATTTCATCATCCTGCAACTAACACTTGATATAAAAAGTTCTCAGGCCTGACAAGTACTCAGGATCCCTTTTCATTATTCTTAGCAATGATTACTCAAATACAGGATTTGTATTTCCTTAGATCATGACCTTTATATTCATATCACCTTCAAGCATCTTCTCTCATTCACCTCTCTGACCCATCACAAGAGAAGAGGGGTAAAGTGAGGATCAAAACAAGGATAGCCATGGATTTCTTAACCCAGAACTTGAATTTCTCTATCTTATTCTAAGACACCAATACCTTCTCTTGACCCCACTTTGCCGGCCAGCTACTTCCCCATTTTTCTGTTCCCCTTTGCACCAACTTCCTCAAGAGGGGGCTATACTTCCAAGCTCGAATTCCTCTCCTCCCATTCTCTTAAGCCCACTCCCGCCCCTCCTATTCCAGTGGAAGTCTGCACTGAGGTCCCCAGTGTCCCCTACACATTGCTAAATCCCCATGTGACACAATGAATCACTGTCTTCCTTGATTTGCAGGCAATTCTTGTTTTTGCAAGGCTCAGATATGCATGAATTTCACTTACCACCATCTGGTTAAATAACCCAGACCCTCAACAACACAGTTCAAATTTCAGTTAGTAACTGTGAGTAACTGCCTCAAGTGCAAATTGTCAGATTTTCAGTCCACGAATCATTACACAAATAATAGATGTGCATCACGATCAGCGACAATCATATATCACTTCTTTGAAAGACTGTCAGTGACTGATCACTGGGCATCTGTTTTTCAAGTCACACACAGACAGCAAAGTGTGTAGCTTATGTTGCCTCCTTTTCTCTAAAGGATAAACTCAAGTGACATTTTACAAAAATGGATAACTGAAAGAGAGAACTGGTCAACAAAGATGAAAGCGTGGCAAAGAAACCAAAAGAGGTAGAGCTAGAAGCAGAATTCAAGTCAAACACAATGGAGTTAGAGAAGAAATAGCTGACCGTGGGAATGCTGACACTGCTGTGGTTTAAGAGACTCTCGATGTGCAGGCAGAGGACCCTAGCAAAGGCTGGCTTATTGACAGAAATGAGGGAAGTGGTTGTAACGAAAAGGATGAAGACACATGCCTTGGAGCAACTAAGCCCGTGCACCACAACTACTGAGCCTGCACTCTAGAGCCCTCGAGCCACAACTACTGAAGCCCATGCACCTGGAGCCCATGCTTTGCAGCAAGAGAAGCCACTGCAATGAGAAGCCCGCGCACCGCAACGAAGACCCAATGTAGCCAAAAAAAGAAAAAAAAGGATGACGATATCCCAGATGCCAGCAAACAAAAAACTTCACATTAAAAGAACTCTGAGATATTTCACTCATTAAAGGAACTCTAGGATGTATTTCGCAACATTGAAAGCAAAAATAATAAAATGTTGTAAGTCAATCCAAACTTGGAAATGAATATGACAATTTGCCGAGGTACAGAAAAGACGTTCACTCTGTATCATAAGTTACATGACAAGAAGGCAAGCACTGTTCCAACTACTCTTAATATGCTTTTTATAAAGAAATAAAACACTTTTAATTCTCAATGTTGCCAATGTCTTAAATTACAGTGCACTAACAAAAATCAATTTTACTATTTTTCATTTCCCTGTACATTTATAACCATCAGAGCTTTTCATGTTTTGATAAAAATTTTTTAAAGTTGCAGAACAGCAGTAAATTTTCCCATTGGTGCTGAGATTGTTCTCATGGTCACGTTTACAGTCCCTACTGTGCAAAAGGGGACAGCCTGGATTCAGGACACCACACCCACTTGGTTTTCTTCCTGCCTCACTAGTCGTCCTGCTCAGTTTCTCTTCCCAACTCAGTGCTGGAGAACCCCAGAGCGCAATCCTTGGAGCTATTCTCTCTTCTTTGTCTGCAATGACTACCTGAGAGATTTCACCCAGTCTCATGGCTGAAAATATCATCTATATGCCCACAACTCCCACAGCCCCAGACCTCTCACCTGAGCTCCAGATTTATATATCCAACAGCCCGTTTGATCTCTCTACTTGAATATCTAATAGGTATCTTAAACCTAGTACATTGGACGTCCCGGGTGGCGCAGTGGTTAAGAATCCGCCTGCCAATGCAGGGGACATGGGTTTGGAGCCCTGGTCGGGGAAGATCTCCAAACCCATGGAGCAACTAAGCTCGTGTGCCACAACTACTGAGCCTGTGCTCTAGAGCCTGCGAGCCACAACTACTGAGCCTGCGGACCACAACTACTGAAGCCCACGCACCTAGAGTCCATGCTCTGCAACAAAAGAAACCACTGCAACGAGAAGCCTGCACACTGCAACAAAGAGTAGCATCCTCTCGCCGCGACTAGAGAAAGCCTGTGTGCAGCAATGAAGACCCAACATAGCCAAAAAATAAATAAAATTAAATAAAAATTTAAAAACAAAACGAAAAAAAAAAAAACCCTAATATATCCCAAACTGAAATCCCTCCTGCCTCCGCCCTGCCAGAAAAAACCCTCCTCTACCCACAGTAGACTTCTTCCCCATCTCAGTTGGTGGCAACTCCTTTCCAGCTGCTCAGGCCAAAAACCTTAGTCATCCTTACCTACTCTCTTATCTCCCCTATATCATCTGTCTGAATCCTTATTAGCTCTACCTTAAAATATACCCCACATCAGACCACTTCTCCCCACCTTCACTGATACTACCCTGGTCCATGCACCGTCATCTCTTGCCTAGATCACTGCCACATTCTCCTAACTAATCTCCCTCTGAATCTATTCTTAACACAACAGCCCCTTCTTTTAAAACACATGTCAAATGGTGCCCCTCCTCTACTCGGAAGCCCCATGGTGGCTCTCGCTTTCACTCAGAGGAAAGCCACCACCCTTCCAGAGACCTAGCAGGTCCTACACAACCTGGGCCCTTGCTAACTTCCTACCTCCAGCTTCTGCTTCTCTTCCTCACTCCTCCACTGCCGCCACTCACCGGCCTACTTCTTGCCAGTGTTACCTGTGTGCTCCGAGTGTGCTAATACGTAGAGTCTTAGCACTCACTGCTCCCTCTCTTCCTGGAAAGCTCTCCCTCCACACGTCCACGCAGCTGACTCCTTTACCTTCACGTGTCTGCTCAGTGCCACCTTCTCAAGGTGTGACCACCTCCCCCAACCAACTGCAACCCACCCCCACCTTCCAGAACCCTTATCACCCTTGTTTTGCTCCACTTCCCCACAGCACTCATCACCCAACACACTGCATAACTAACTTACTGGTGCTGTTTATTAGCTATCTCCCGCTGCTTAGAGGGTCAACTCCATGAGGGCAGCAACTTCTGGTCTATTTTGTTTACTGATAAAAGCCTAAGGGCCTAGTGATAGTGTCTGATACATACAAGGCACTCAATAATTATTTGCTAAATATATGAAGTTGAAAAAGTTCTAAGTTACTAGTTATTATATTGGACCCAGGTAACCTAGGTTGTCTAAGACCTTTCATTGGTGAGGGAAATCTGAAAATCTAAAATGTGATCATCCATTCATTTTAAGAACTGCTTCCTGAATATCTCATTGTGCCAAAGCCAAAATGGACCTTAGATGGTCAAACATACTTGTCCAATTCTGGTGCAGGAGCTTCTTGCTTTCGAACACGGCTCTGAACTGACAGGAGTGCTTCTGGTGAATACTGGGCAGCATTGCTCTCCATGTATTTCAGAACACAGTTGTCTGTATCAAGGATGACGAACCGGTGGCCAAACACTGGGGAAAGGGTAGAAATACATTTTGCCTGGTTATGTTCTTATCAGGCAACCGAGAGTAAAAATTCACAGATATGTATTTGTGACCTAGACTAATGAACTTTCAGTTGCTCTCTAAACTAATATGCACTAGTTTGCTCGGTGTTTAGGGAGCTCAGAGTTTTCATCTACAGCCAACAAATGCAACTAATTTACAGTTTAATTGATAAAGGAGATTTATACACTGTACCACATGTACAGCTGGACTGCAAACTAACTGCTTCCTACAAGGGTTAACTGAATTAAATTCCCAATAAGAAGAACCCATTCACTTGGCCAGAAAGAGAGCCTAAACTGTGTTGAGACTTACCCTCAATCACAGCACCAATGAAGAAGTCACTGGGGCCATAATAGATGGGGTTTTCCACCGAGGAGCCTGGTTTGACAACTTTAGTTCTGCCAAGATACTTGCCCCCAATGATACCAGAATTGCGAACAGGAGGCTCAAAGATACTGATCATGTCAGTGGCTAGAAAATAAGAGAAGACAAATCGGCGGTCTTTGTCCTCTGGGATGGGGGATTCCTGGAAAGGTGAAGAAAAGAGGATATTATGAAGGTACGTGATCTACGCAGAAGCCTCAAACTGAAATATCTACGGGGACTAGGGTACAATATAAGCCTAACATATGAAGTATAATATAAATGAACAGTATGGGGTGGGGCTCCGGGGACCGGGAAAGGACATACCTCATCTAAGGGAGGCTGCCCCAACTCACCTCCACTTGATTGTTGCCATGTGGGAATGAATATAGGCCCAATGTTGCTAGATCCAATTTTTCATGAGAAAACAGAAATCTGGATTACTATATAAAAACCCTGACTTTAAAATGTTGACTTCAACTCTTTAAAAGCACCAGGTAGGCCAAAGAAAACATATGGGCTACATTCTGTCCACAGGCTGCCAGTCTGAAACCTCGTGGCTGACATTATGTTCAACTTCGAGGACACTAAAGTGATTAGGCAAAGCTTATGCCTTTAAACAAATCCATTTTTATACATAATTTAAAAAAGAAAATTTAAGAAGGGAGGAAGGAGTAACATGTCATAGAGTTGAAGTGATTCTGAGAAACTACGTTGTTGATAAGACTTTTCCTAAATCAAATCACCGAGAAACAAATTCCAGACTGAACAAGCCTAAATACAGACATGCTTATTCTTGACTAAAATCCTCTCACATCACAATTTCAGCACACACCTTCTCATTCAGACCATGGAATTATTTGTGTCATAATTTCTCATTTAGTAGAGAAAGTCATTGGATTTCCTCTTAGTAAAATAATTTCCTCATACCATTCCCTGACAGTCTCCAAACTTTTTTTGTTGAACACCCTTATAATAAAAAAAATTTTTTTTAAACAAATAAAAATAAAATCACATCATTCCTCTCCTCTCAAACCTCCAGAGGATTCCCATCACACTTAGAATAAAATAAAGTTCTGAGCAGGACTACAGGCACGGGTGTACAAGGGGGTTGGGAGCAACAGCTCACCCTGGCAGGAAGGAGTATTTAAAATTTTTTTTAAATTGTTTTTGCCATTTTATTTTGAACTAAGTTTATCAGACTTAGAGAAAAGTTGCATAGTTGAGAATTCTCGTAAGCCCATCACCAAGCCTCACCTAACAGTAATATCATAGCACAGTTATCATAATCATAATCATAGCACAGTTATCAAACCCAGAAAATGATGGTATAATGCTTTAAATAAACTACTGTCCTTATTCAAATTTCACCTGTTTTCCACTTATGTTCTTTCTCTGTTTCAGGATCCTATACTGCATTAGTTGTTATTTCTCTTTAATCTCATCCAATTTGTGACAGTTCCTCAGTCTGCTCTTGTCTTTCATGACCCTGACATAAGTACTGGTCAATTATTTTGTTGACTGTCCCTCACGCATCTCACTTTTGCATCTTTGGCAAAAATACCACAGGTGGGGAAAAAAAACACGTCCTTCTCTGTGCATATCAAGGAGTTCATGATAACAAAACATCTTTTTATTGGTGATGTTGAACTTGATCACTTGGTTAAGAAGATGCCTGGTGGGTTTCTCCCCTGTAAAGTTACCATCTTTCCCTTTGCAGTTAGTAAATATCTTGAGGGAGGTACTTTGAAACCATGAAAATCTTGTTTCTCCTCAAAGGTTTTCCCACTAATTTTAGCATCCGTTGATGGACCTTGTCAGCAACAAGTACTGCTGAGGTGTGTGCTTAATGGTAATTTTCTATTGCACTCTTCTCTTCTCCATTTGTTCATTGAAATTCTACTGTATGATAATCTCCAGGTCCATCATGTTGCTGCAAATGGCATTATTTCATTCCTTTTTATGGCTGAGTAATAGTCCATTGTATGTACGTATGTGTGTCTGTGTGTGTGTGTATATACATACATACATACATAAATACATATATATGCCACAACTTCTTTATCCATTCATCTGTCAGTGGACATTTAGGTTGCTTCCATGTCTTGCCTATTGTAAATAGTGCTGCTATGAACATTGGGGTGCATGTACCTTTTCGAATTATATTTTTCGTTAGGTTGAGTCCTAGTCCTGTCTCTGTCTAAGCAGTTAAGACCTGGGACACATCAATTAGCCTCTCTGATCCTTATGTTTTGAAACATAAAATGAGTATATTATATTGCCTGACTCACAGACAGTGTATGTGTAAATAAATTCATTTACCCATTCATCCAACAGTTATTGAGTACCTACAAAGTCTAAAGAGACATGACCCCTGCCCTCAAGGAGTTCATAGTTACTATGTCATAATTCAACAAACCTCTTGAACTTTAACAGTAACTCAAAGAACTTAGCAACAATGCAAAACCTTCATTAATCAGAATTCTTAACGTATGGAGTGTTCTAGTTGACCTAGAATTTGCTAGAACTCCCTTGTTTCAAAGCTTTTTCAATATTTAAAATATACATTAGTCAACTATGTTCTCATTTAATTTTTATTTTTTCAAATACATTTCTATTCCCAGTGTAACTTATTTCAATTTCTCCTATTTATGTCTATATTTCTAAATAAAATGGTTATATTTCTATTTCTGCTTTTTTTTCCTATTTTTAAAGACATTATCCTTTGAATTATTATCAGTAATTTGCTTCAGGTAATTCAGCCAGTGAGTGGAACACTCAGGATTTGAATTTATGTCTGTTTCCAAACCTCTCAGCCACTAGCCATATGACCTCTCAAAGTTCACATCTATTAAATTAGTATGATTCCATTTGTCACATTTAATGAATATAAAATACATCAAGCTAGATATCTACCAATGATAAAAATTAGTAAGACATGGTCCCTACCCTCAAGAAAATCACAGTTCACTGGAAAGGCACACAAATAGATAATTTGAATGTAAGTCAAGCTTTCATAATTGCTTAATAAAAACGGCCAAAATGCCTGTCAAAATTTGAGGGATAGAGAGATTAATGATTTAAGAAAGACTGTGAGGGCAGATAGGACTTGAGCTAGGTCTTGGTTCAGGGGCACCATACTTAATACTATCCAACCTGCCTGAAGGTTGGAACCAATGGTTGTTTAAATAAACACAGAACTCTGACAGCTGTTACTCTAGAGCTTACAGACAAAACAGACAACTGTGCACAGTACTGAGACAGAACAGAATCTTAGGATATAAAAGTTGTCCTTGGGGCTTCCCTGGTGGTGCAGTGGTTGGGAGTCTGCCTGCCGGTGAGGGGGACGCGGGTTCGGGTCCTGGTCCGGGAGGATCCCGCATGCTGCGGAGCGGCTGGACCCATGCGCCGCAGGTACTGAGCCTGCGCTCCGGAGCTGGCGAGCCACAACTACTGAGCCCGTGTGCCACAACTGCTGAAGCCCGTGCACCTAGAACCTGTGCTCCACAGCAGAGGCCTGTGCACCACAACGAAGAGTGGCCCCTGGTCACAACTAGAGAGGGCCCACGTGCACCGGCGAAGACCCAGTGCAGCCAAAAATAAAGTAAATAAAATAAATTAAAAAACAAAAATTGTCCTCACCAGTGCAGCCAAATAACGAAGCACCTTGTTCTCATTCATCAGCATTTTAATAACATCTTTTTTTGGAGCTTTTGGAATGAGCGCAAAGCAATTCTGAGCAGAGTCTTCAACTAGTCCAAAACCGTTATAGGGAGGTAATTCCTGAAGAAACACAGGAAGTAAGAAATAAAGCAGATGCTCCTTGTTCTAAAAATTAAAGGTAACTGTAAGTTTCTTTTTAAAATCTAGAAAACATTTATTTAAAAGCAATTTCTACATATACAAATGTAATCAGAAAAAAATAACATATCACATAGTCCATTCCTCTTTATAGATTTTACACCATGATCACTGCTCACACAAGTGACTGATGATGCTACAAAGTAACCCTCAGGGCTGGATTTAATCTATCATTGATATCCACTGCCAAAGCAGAGCCTGGCCCTGCCCCCAGCCCCAATCCTGGCCCCTGTGGCCCTCCAGCACGGTGAAGCCCATGGGTCTGTCTGTGACTTCTTTGTCTGGGATGTGGGTCTCAGCCGGGCAGATCTGGAAACTGTTTTCTCAATTCACCCAAAGTGGGCACGTGTGTGTGTTGGAGGTAGGGGTAAGGTGGGGGTGTTAGGACTTGGTTCATGCTACTTACTTCCGAGTTACCTCCGTATTTCTAATATTTTAATTTCTTTTTTTAAAAAATTTTAATTTTATTTATTGATTTTTGGCTGCATTGGGTCTTCGTTGCTGCGCGCGGGCTTTCTCTAGTTGCAGTGAGCAGGGGCTACTCTTCGTTGCAGTGCACAGGCTTCTCATTGCAGTGGCTTCTCTTTATTGCGGAGCATGGGCTCTGGGCATGTGGGCTTCAGTAGCTGTGGCTTGGGCTCAGTAGTTGTGGCGCACAGGCTTAGTTGCTCCGAGGCATGTGGGATCTTCCCGGACCAGAGCTTGAACACGTGTACCCTGCATTGGCAGGCGGATTCTTAACCACTGCACCACCAGGGAAGTCCCTATTTTTATTTCTTCATTTTTGCCTAAGAGAATGATAGCCATACTTCACTAAGAACTCACACTCCCCTGTCCACACAGGATTCCCCTTTCCTAGAGAAGGAGCAAACTCATGGAACTAAATTCCAGATGCAAAGGTTATTTGGTGAGTGTGAAAATTTAGGATGAACCTATGTTTTTCATTTAGGTTCCATGAAGGGCTGAAAGCACCGCTAGAGGATGCTAAGATTTGTTTGTCTAAAAACTTAAGTAGAGGGCTTCCCTGGTGGCGCAGTGGTTGAGAATCTGCCTGCCAATGCAGGGGACATGGGTTCGAGCCCTGGTCTGGGAAGATTCCACATGCCGAGGAGCAACTAGGCCCGTGAGCCACAACTACTGAGCCTGCGCGTCTGGAGCCTGTGCTCCGCAACAAGAGAGGCCACGATAGTGAGAGGCCCGCACACCGCTATGAAGAGTGGCCCCCACTCGCTGCAACTAGAGAAAGCTCTCGCACAGAAACGAAGGCCCAACACAGCCAAAAATAAAAATAAATAAAAATTTAAAAATAATAATAAAAAATCATGTATCTAAAAAAAAAAACTTTAGTTCAGAGGTTATTTTCCTCCCTCTCATCAATGCTAGGCGGACTGCAGCTGAGTTCTTTTTCTCTCCTTTCTGCTATGCTTTCTCAGCAAACTAGCTTGTACCATGCTTTTACTTGTAGATACCCTCCCCAAATCTTTTAATATACTGTATTCAGGGACTTTAACAAGTTAGTCTATATGAGCCCTGCTCCACCTGCAACAGGGGACTCCCTCAGAAACCAGGGACTCTGCTATGTTCATCCAAGGTGGGGTGCTTAGAACACTGATCCTTCACCCACTTCCTGGGCTGTAGTTAATGTGATCTTCATGGCTGGAATATGACTAATGGATCCAGTAGATGGACGATGACTTAATTTGCTCCAAATGCAAAACCACTACTCAGTGAATATACACGGCTGCCAATGGACAGAAGGACTTGGGGTGAGGCACTGCATGCTAAGCTGACTTACTCTGGAGGTGGGCGGAAATGCACAGTGGTGGAGTCTAATATCAATACACAGTGAGAGCAGCCTGGTTGGGGGGTGTGGGGGGAGGTTAAGGAGTTTTAAAATAGGGAGGTAAGTTTCTGAGCACCTTCCTCTCAAATTCCTTTTGTTTTAACAGGCTTCTACCTAGTTTTCCCAAGTTGCATCTCATTTCCTCTGCTTGGAATAAAGACCTTCTCTAAATATCAGCCCCTGTGCCTGTGGTCCTGGCACCATGCTCTTCATGCTCCAAGCTACCGCCTGGGTCCTGTTCTAAATTAGAACCATTCCTCTGACTGGACATTATCACGCCTAGACACTCCTATTCGTATGACCCACCTCCAGAGCTTCTGCCCAGGCTTTCTTAATAATGCACGCACACACAAAGTCTTAAGAGTCCCTCATCCTTCAGATGCTGCCTTCAGAGGCCAGCTCCACGGCAAATGAGCTCTCCTGGTCCTGGCTTTTTCCTCCTCCCTACTAGCATGTCTCCAGATGGATCCAGCACATCTGGCTTCTGGATCCATGTGGACTTACTCCTGATCTGGCAGATCAGCCTGACCTGGGTATCGAGATTCTCAAATTACATATACGCACTGCATATCCACTTCTGTCCCTGCCCATCAGCTTGACTCCGGCTTGGTCCCTCTAGAACCTGCTATGGCTCTCATCCCTGTGTTCCAACTACATTGTGTAGAGTTTAGATGACTGAGAGGTAATGATTGAGGAGAGCTAAAAGGTATTTGCTGCTTGGTAAGTGGAGCTTTCCTACTCATTTCCAACAAAGACTTTCATGGAGAGGCAGAGAGGATTTATTTGTAGCAGAATTATTTATTATAGAGAAAATAAACTGACCAAACACTATAATTAATGTGCCATATGTAAGGATGGAGAAGACATTGTATTATACAGAGTGACTGAGACAGGGCAAAACAAACAAACCAAAATCTATAGTGGTTCTCCAGTTCTCTCTGCTCTCTATCCAAGTCTTCCCTCCCTTTTTTTCTTTAGAAGACAAGTTTAGGGGGTGGTAAGGTGATAGTAATGAGGATGGAGAGCAGGGCTATTCTAGGACTCAAAGCTTTTATCAGCTCAAAACACAGATCAAAGCCGTCCACTAGGAAAAGTGCACCAGTGTGCTACAAGCCCTCCCCATCCTACTTCCTGGTTAGGTGAGACTCCTCCTTATGAGAATGTTTGACATTTAACAGGATTACCCTTGTACTTTTCATTGTGATGCCTGGACTGCAATCTCACACAATATTTATCTATAAACTCAAGTGGTGGAGTAGTTTGGTTGATCAAAATCTAGATCTGTTCACATGGTATTTTTCCTGTAGACTGCATCAAATGCTGCCCCCAAAACTGGGGCATAGGGACATGGGTTTTATTATAATTCTTAATCCATGAGCACATTCATGGGTAAGGAGTTCTATCAGAGGAAAAACTGACAGCAAGAGGCACTATCATCACCCACACTCCCTTCTGGAAGCTTTATTGCCCCAGGAACACCTAGCACCAAAATCCAAATCCTTCTTTGTAATTGTTTTTATAAGATGTTGCTTCTAAAAGCCTTGCCTAAGATATCACTTGCCTTTGAGGGGAACAAATACATACTGCCTAGGCAGTCTTCTTCAGTCTATCCAGGAAACACACCACATACTTCCTATTTGCCAGGCACTGTGTTAGGTACTAGGAGCACAAAGATGAACAGTGGTCCTGCTGTCAAGGAACTTAGTCTCACAGAAAAATTCATAAACAGATGTTTTAATACGATAAGTGCTAGTGGAGGGAGGCACAGAGTATCCCAGGAACACAGACGATGGGGGGCGAGCCCTGCCTGGGACTTCAGAGAAGCTTTCTTGGAAGAGAGAAAGCCTACACTGAGTTGTGAGAGTTAAGAAAAAGCCGTGTAGAGAAATGATGGAGAAGTGGTTCAAGCAGGAGAAAGAGCATTAGCGAAAGTCCAGGGGAATAAAACAGGATGCAGAACCACCTGTAATTCAGTAGAATTGGAGGCTAAGTGCAAGCAGCATGGGCAGCAGATGCGGGGAAGGCAGGGGCCCAGGCTGGAGGAATTCAATCATTCCATCATTCCAGTAGTGTCTTTCAAAAAGAAAAAAGCCCACGGACATTATTTTATACACATGCTGGCAAAATAAAGATGGGCCGCAGGTGCTAACACACTATTTTATACATGGGCAACAAAGAGGTTGTTTGAGTTGTTCCTGCCCCAAATAGGTACAACAAGCACCAGTGTTTTGGTCTACGACACTGTGGCCTTAATACTTTAGATGCTTGTTGAATCTGCTGTGTAATTCTGAAAACATGCAATTGTCATTTCAAACTCTAAAATATGTGGCTGAGCCACTCTGAAGGTTCAAGTTTATTAAATTATTATTTTGGTGCATTAAAGACAACATGAACTTACTCTCAGAGTGGACTTTGAGGTGCACAGAACTGAATTTTGGGGTTCCGCGTGATTTTAAGGAGAGCGATGTTGCAATTAAAGAACACCGTCTTCCAACATCTTCAGTGAATCAGTTTTTGTTTTGCCCCCAATCACTTTTTTTTTTTTTTTTGGTACACGGGCCTCTCACTGTTGTGGCCTCTCCCGTTGCGGAGCACAGGCTCCAGACGCACAGGCTCAGCGGCCATGGCTCATGGGCCCAGCTGCTCCGCAGCACGTGGGATCTTCCCGGACCGGGGCACGAACCCGTGTCCCCTGCACCGGCAGGTGGACTCGCAACCACTGCGCCACCGGGGAAGCCCTCCCAATCACTTTTTAAGTAAAAGGGTTTGATAAATAGGCAAGAAAAAATGAAATGCCTTAGGGGTCTGGAATTTTAAAAGATGTCTTTTTTTTAATCAAAAAGCTTTAAAATTATTAAAGTAACACAAGGCTTGCTATAAAAACTGAAATTGAGGGAACTCCCTGGTGGTCCAGTGGTTAGGACTCCACGCTTCCACTGCAGGGGACATGGGTTCAAGTCCTGGTCAGGGAACTAAGATCCCATAAGCCATGTGGCATGGCCAAAAAAAAAAGCGAAATTACAACCACACAGTACAGAAAGAAAGCTCCCTGGTCATCTCCCACTTCCCTCCCTCCCTCCCCTTCCCACGGTGAACTAACCACTGTTAATAGCCCAGGGAAACATTCCTCCGGGTCTTTTCCTCAGTAATATAAGCAGATGTTGTATACAGTAATCTACAAAAATAGTGCCATGTCATGTATTCACAATCCCTTAAAAATGTTATGGACATCTTCTCATGTTAATATGCACAGACTCCCTCTTTTTTTAACAAGTCTTATAGTCCTCTAATTATATGGATGGATATTCTGTAATTTATTCTGCCAATGTCCTTACACTTTATTATAAGTAATGCTACACTACACATCCTCACATATATCTATTTAAAATCCCCAAACCAGATTTTCTGGGTCAAGAGATACGTGATATTTTATTTTGAAAAAGTTTAAATGAGACAAACTGCCCTTCAGAAAAGTTTTTCTCATTGTTCGCCTATTAACAGTACACGAAATGCCTACTGCATCACACCACGGCAAACACTGGATACTGTGAGTCTTTTTAAATCAAACAGATCCTAAACCTCATTATTTTCATTTCTCTTTGTTTGATTATCAATTGAGGGTCTTTCCATATGTTCATTAGCCATTTGTAGTTCTTCTTTTGTGAACTGCTCTATTTCACATGCTTTGTCCATTTTTTTTATTGGGCATTCACATAAGAGCCTTTTTTATCCTTTTCCTTAAATTCCTATTAATGCATCAGAAGATGAACTCTCTCTCTAACCTCAGAACCAGTGTCCTGTTACCTGTTTCACAGGAGGTGGTTCCTTCTTGCTCACATCAATGCGTGGTAAATCAGAGATTCCAAATTTTTCTTTGTAATACTGCCGAGTAAATGGATCACAATCATAAATGAAGAAAGTTCTCCCAAGTATAGTGAGTGGCTTCCCAACAATGAAGTCTTTGGCAGTATACCATTCCAACACCTCCTTGTCTGAGATTTCCAGCACACACCGAGGGAAGTTCTCTAACAAAAGACAGCAGGGAGAGGAAAGAAAAGGAATGAGGATGGGAAGAAAGACTGACACACAGCAGCCAGGCATTCCTGAGAACCAGAGGGAGTGCAGGCTTCAGCTCTGACCGAGGGTCAGGGACTCCTCCACACTCCCTGCAGAACACAGGGCTGAGTATTTCCATCTGCGAACAGGACACATAAATAATAACCCAGATTGTTTCTGTAAAGTCTCTCTCCCATATTCGGCTTGAACTATCCCTAGAGGTCACCAATCTTAGTAGAATTAACACTTAGAAGGAATCATTAAAAGAGAAAAGAATAAATGTCCTTCTATAAAGACAGAGTATTGGATCTATGGTGGGGGGTCCAAGTCACTTACTTCAACCACCCACCCATTTATCCGTTCATCTAACAAATTATTAGTGACCACATATATCGTGTACCAGGTACACTGCTGAATACAGAGATTATAACAATTAACAGTATGGATAAAATTCCTGCCTTGATGGAGAAAACATTCTATTTGGGGCCACAGACTCTAAACACACAAAACATGGTTTCATTTCAATTGTGGTCACTGCTACGAGGGCAGTCTGATCTATTCCTGTGCCAAGAGGCAGGGACAGTCAGCACAATGGTTCCAGTAATCCGTTCATCTGGGAAATCAACAGATTTTCAAACGTAGAATCAACCTTCCATTTTTGGAATAAATCTAACTTGTCACACTCTCTTATGAAAACTAGGTGTTGATTGTTTAAGACTGATTCCCTGCAACTTGGCCTCCATGGAAACCATAAGATCATCAGTCAGTTCTAGTAAGGTGCCACACTTTGTAGCTGGAACCACAAAGCTTGGCCCCAGAACTCTGATGACAGGGGGCATGAGAGGGGGGTTGGTACTATCCTAACTGATAATTGCTAAGAAAATAAGGAAGGAGGCTAAGGTTCTGCTACAGCATTCAGAAAACCTAACGCTCCAGCCCTTGATTTGCCAAAAGAAAAGGGTTGGCTGCTTCCCAATCACGCATCTTAAACGCCCTACAGACCAAGGGTTCCTTCTCCCAGTGTCTAGTGCCCAACCCTACTAGAGCTCTCTGAGTCACCCCAGGAAGTGATGGGCAGTGGAGGACACAGCTCATGACTCTGTGGCATTATTTTCTTTTTTTGGCCACGCCATGTGTCTTGTAGGATCTCAGTTCCCTGACCAGGGAACAAAGCCACGCCCTTGACAGTGAAAACACAGAGTCCCAGCCACTGGACTGCCAGAGAATTCCCCAATAATTATTACTTTAAATGTAAGTGGACTAAATGCTCCAATCAAAAGACATGGAGGGGCTGAATGAATAAAAAAACAAGATCCATCTACATGCTGCTTACAAGGGACTCACTTCAGACCTAAGACAGACAGACTGAAAGTGAGAGGATGAGAAAGGGTATTCCATGCAAATGGAAATGAAAAGAAAGCTGGGGTACCAATATTTATATCATACCAAGTAGACTTTAAAACAAAGCCTGTAAAAAGAGACAAGAAAGGGCATTACATAATGATAAAGGGATCAATCCAAAAAGATGTAATAATTGTAAATATATATACAGCCAACATAGAAGCACCTAAGTACATAAGGCAAATATTAACAAACAAAAGGAGAAACTGACGGTAACACAATAATAGAAGGGGACTTTACCACTCCAGTTACATCAATGGACAGATCATCCAGACAGAAAATCAAAAAGGAAACACTGGCCTTAAATGACATTAGACCAGATGAACTTAATAGAAATATACAGAACATTCCATCCGAAAGCAGCAGAATACATTCTTTTCAAGTGCACATGGAACATTCTCCAGGACAGATCACATGCTAGGCCACAAAACAAGTCTCAGTAAATTTAAGAAGACTGAAATCATATGAAGCATCTTCTCTAACCACAACACCATGAAACTAGAAATCAACTACAAGGAAAAAAAAAAACTGTAGACCTTGAGATTACCTTACTAGCTAAGTCAGAAGGAGAAAGACAAATATCATATGATATCACTTATATGTGGAATCTAAAATATGACACAAATGAACCTATCTACAAAACAGAAACAGACTCACAGACAGAGAACAGACTTGTGGTTGCCAGGGGCGGGGTGTGGGAGGGATGGATTCTGAGTTTGGGGTTAGCAGATGTAAACTATGATATATAGAACGGATAAACAACAAGTTTCTACTGTATAGCACAGGGAACAATATTCAACATCCTGTGATAAACCATAATGGAAAAGAATATAAAAAGAATGTGTGTGTGTGTGTGTGTGTGTGTGTACGTATATATACATATAACTGAACCACTTTGCTGTATAGAAATTAACACAACATTGTAAATCAACTATACTTCAATAAAATAAAAAAAAACACTGTAAGAAACCCAAATGTGTGGAGGCTAAACAATATAGTACGAAACAACCAGTTGGTCACTGCAGAAATCAAAGAGGAAATAAAAAATACCTGGAGACAAATGAAAACGGAAACACAATGATACAAAATGCTATGGGACACAGCAAAAGCAGTTCTAAGAGGAAAGTGTATAGCAATATAAGCCTACCTCAGGAAATAAAAAATCTCAATCTAACCTTACACCTAAAGGAAGTAGAAAAAGAAGAATAAGCAGAATCCAAAGTGAGTAGAAGGAAAGAAATAATACAGATCAGAGAGGAAATAAATGAAATAGAGACTAAAAAAAACAACAGAAAAGATCAATGAAACTAAGAGGTGTTTCTTTGAAAAGATAAACAAAATTATAAAACTTTAGCCAGATTCATCAACTAAAAAATGAGAAAGGATCCAAATAAATAAAATCAAAAATGAAAGAGAAGTTACAACTGACACCATAGGAATACAAAGAATCATAAGAGATTAGTATGAACAATTACACGTCAGCAAAATGGACGACCTAGAATAAATGGATAAATTCCTAAAAACACACCATCTCCTAAGACTGAATCAGGAAGATATAGAAAATATGAATAGACTGATTATTAGTAATGACATTGAATCAGTAATCAAATAACCCCAAGAAACAAAAGTCTAGGACCAGAGGGCTTCACAGGTGAATTCTATTAAACATTTAAAGAAGAGTTAATACCTAACCTTCTAAAGTATTCCAAAAAATTGAAGGAGGAGAAATGCTTCTGAACTCACTCCATGAGGCCAGCATCACCTTGATACCAAAACCAGACAAAGGCACCACAAGAAAAGAAAATTGTAGGCCAATATCACTGATGAACATAGATTCAAAAACCCTCAAAAAACATTAGCAAACAGGATACAGCACTATGTTAAAAGCATAATACAATACGATCAAGTAGGATTTATCCCAGGGGTGCAAGGATGGTTCAAAACCCACAAATCAATCAATGTGATTAACAAATTGCAGAATAAAAATCATATGATCATCTCAATAGGTGCAAAAAAAGCTTTTGGTGAAATTCAGCATCAATGTATGATAAAAGCTCTCAACAAAGTGGGCAGAGAGGGAACTTTCCTCAACTTAATAAAGGCCATACATGACAAGCCCACAGCTAACTTCACACTCAACAGTAAAAAACTTAAAGCATTTTGTCGAAGACTAGAAACAAGAGAAGGAAGACCACTCACTCCAATTTTATTCACCATAGTATTGGAAGTCCTAGCCATAGCAATCAGACAAGAAAAAGAAATAAAAGGAATACAAGTTGGAAAGGAAAAAGTAAAACTGCTACCGTTTGCAGATGATATGGTACTATATATATAAAATCCTAAAGGTGCCACAATAAAACTTAGAACTAATAAATGAATTCAGTAAAGCCATAAGATACAAAATATACAGAAATCTGTTGCAATTCTATATGCTAACAAAGAACTAACAGAAAGAGAAAACAAATCCATTTACAACTGCATCAAAAAGAATAAAATACCTAGAAATAAATCTAACCAAGGAGGTAAAATACTTTTACTCAGAAAACTGTTAAGACTCTGACGAGAGAAACTGAAGACAACACAAACAAATGGAAAGATACACTGTGCTCATGGATTGGAAGAATTAATATTGTTAAAATAAACATATTACCTAGTCTGCAGATTCAATGCAGTCCCTATCAAAATACCAATGGCATTTTCCACAGAACTAGAACAAATAATTCTAAAATTTGTATGGAAACACATAAGGCTCTGAATAGCCAAAACAATCTTGAGAAAGAAAAACAAAACTGGAGGTACCATGCTCACTAATTTCAAACTATACTACAATCCTACAATAATCAAGAGTATGGTACTGGCACATAGATCAATGGAACAGAACAAAGAGCCCAGAAATAAACCCACACTTATATGGTCAATTACTCTATGACAAATCAGGCAAGCATACACAATGGGGAAAAGACAGACTCTTCAATAAGTGGTGTGGAGAAAACTGGACAGCCACACGTTAAAAGAATCAAACTGGACTACTTACTCACACCATATACAAAAATTAACTCAAAATAGAATTAAAATTTACATGTAAGAATTGAAACCATAAAACTCCTATTAGAATACATAAGCAGTACATTCTTTGACATCAGTCTTAGAAACATTTTTTTTTGGATATGTCTCCTCAGGCAAGGGATACAAAAGCAAAAATAAACCAATGGGACTACAACAAACTAAAAAGCTTTTGCACAATGAAGGAAACAAGGAACCAAACAAAAAGGCAACCTACTGAATGGGAGAAGCTATTTGCAAATAATAAATCTGATAAGGGGTTTAATATCCAAAATATAGAAAGAACATTTTTTTTTGGATATGTCTCCTCAGGCAAGGGATACAAAAGCAAAAATAAACCAATGGGACTACAACAAACTAAAAAGCTTTTGCACAATGAAGGAAACAAGGAACCAAACAAAAAGGCAACCTACTGAATGGGAGAAGCTATTTGCAAATAATAAATCTGATAAGGGGTTTAATATCCAAAATATAGAAAGAACTCATACAACTCGACATCAAACAAAAAACCCGCCTGATTAAAAAAATGGTCTGAGGACCTGAATAGACATTTTTCCAAGGAAGACATACAGATGGCCAACAGGCGTATGAAAAGATGCTCAACATCACTAATCACCAGAGAAACACAAATCAAACCCACAATGAGATATCACATCACACCTCTCAGAATGGCTATTATCAAGACGACAACAAATAACAAATGTTGGCGAGGATGTGGAGGAAAGGGAACCCTTGTGCACTGTTGGTGGGAATGTAAAATTAGTGCAGCTACTATGGAAAACAGTATGGAGATTCCTCAAAAAATTAAAAACAGAACTATCATGAGATCCACCAATTCCACTTCTGGGTATTTTTCTGGGAAAAAAAAAAAAACACTAATTCAAAAAGATTTATGCACCCCTCTGTTCACTACAGCATTATTTACAATAGCCAAGATATGGAAGCAACCTAAATGTCCATGGATAGATGAGTGGATAATAAGAAAGTGCTGTATACACACACACACACACACACACACACACACACACAATATTACTCAACGATAAAAAAGAATGAAATCTTGCTATTTTTGACAACATGGACCTAAAGGGTATTATGCTAAGTGAAATAAGTCAGACAGAGAAAGACAAATACTGCATTTCACTTGTATGTGGAATCTAAAAAAGTAAAACAAAAGAATAAACATAACAAAACAGAAACAGACTCATAGATACAGAGAACTAACTGGTGGTTCTCAGAGGGGAGTGGGGTAAGATGATGAGTGTAATTGATGAGGGAAACTAAGAGGTACAAACTTTAGTTGTAAAATAAATAAGTCATGGGGGTGTAATGTACAGCATAGGGAATATAGTCAATGATACTGTAGGGACTTCCCTGGTGGCGCAGTGGTTAAGATGCCATGCTCCAAATGCAGGGGGCCCGGGTTTGATCTCTGGTCAGGGAACTAGATCCCACATGCACGCCACAACCAAGGAGCCAGCAAGCCGCAACTAAAGAGCCCACATGCCACAACTAAGCAGCCAGTGAGCGGCAACTAAGGAGTCCGCAATCCACAAATAAGAAGCCTGCCAGCCACCACTAAGGAGCACATGTGCCACAACTAAGACCCGGCCGCAACCAAATAAATAAATAAATATTAAAAAAAAAAAAAAGCCTGGCTACGCATTAGAGTTGTCAGGGGAACACTGAAAATAACAATAATGATACTGTAAAAACTTTGTGTGGTGACAGATGATAACTAAATTATCCTGGTGATCATTTTGTAATGTATAAAAGTATCAGATCACTGTGTTGCACACCTGAAACTAATATAGTATTGTAAGTTAATTTTATTTCAATAAAAATAAATAATCCATAAAAATACCCAAACATTTTTCAAAATTTGTTGCTTTTTAATCCTATCACTGCTCCAATATCATTACTGTAATATACTCTAATTTTACTTTGATATGTTTTAAGCCCCTCAAATTTAACATTGTTCCTTTAGTTTGTATAGTCAATGTTTATTTAGATTTACCTACATTTTACCATTTTCTTTATCACTTCTTATATCTCAGATCTTACTTCTGGAATCATTTCCTTTCTATACATTAGATTTTTCCTAGTAAGGGTCCATTGTTTAGGTCCACACCCAGCTCTCCCGCAAAGCCTTTAGTCTTTCTAGCTCACACCTCTTCTTCTGAGCTTTGTCTACATGACATAACTAGTTAGCAATCAGATAATCTGGAGCACTTGTGTTACTGTTTAAGAGCTTTGAGTATTTATATTACTTGTCTCCCCAGCCGCTAGAAGTGACTGAAGGACAGGGATTCTAGGTCTAGGAGTTACATTTTCATCTTATCCTCCATAGCACAGCACTTAGCACATGACATAGTTCCCATAGCAGATATTTAACCCTTGTTTAACTGAATTCAATAAAAATTATCCATTGGATTAATGCCTCTGGGAGTCAGTCAGACACTTTAACACCGTGGTTCCAGTTAAAGGAATTATGTAGCTGATGGAAGCTTAGCCTTTTCTGTCTGCAAGACTAACAATAACTTTCACAAAAAGATATGTGTTCTACCTTTTCAAATGACCCTGCATAGGTCACCAGGCTGCCTTTCCATCTACCCCTGCTGAAAATTGTTAACATTTGGGAAGTTATAGATGAGGATGATTACATATTGAAAAGTCTAAACATAGGCCACAATGATAAGGCACATTGATAAGGCAGAAAACAAACATGGAACCTGAGAGTTCAAGAGATTTACTGACACTTTTTTCATGCCACCCTGAATACATCCCCATTCTTCTTAATCATAACTCTGACGTTTGTTAGCTCCAGATGGCAGGCACTGCAGGCTCATTTAAGCATTCTGGAAGGCCAAAATTAGTATATTAGTCCCAGTGTCACAGAATTCTAAGAGGGTTCTATGGGAGCTAAGTAGAAGAAACACAGCAGGCAGCAGCCGGACTAAGTTGAACTAGGGCATGGATCTAGTTATCGCTATTTGAGAATGTAAACTGTGTTAGCAATTATTCTCATTTCTCAAAAAAAGAGGTGCTTAATGTTAAGTCTCTTAATTTAAAAATGACAATTTTTACTCCCTTTTATCCTTTTCCCCAATCTCATTCTCCTCTGCCTCACATGCAACCATGCTAATGAGCAGCTTTCTGATTATCTGAATATTTACACTGTTTTGTGTGCATTTTACTTCATGTAAATGGTATTGCGTTATACATCTCCTTTTAACTTTTTTTCTACACAGCACTATGCATTTAAGATGCATCCATTTGCTTTCTTGTACATTTTGCTTCTATTACATATTTATCAGGATATACCTTCACCACATTCTGATTATCCACTCTCCCGGTAATGGAAATCTCCACCTCCTTGCCCCCAAATAACTGCATTTTTAAAAAACACTGTGCAGACCAAGCAATACACGTGAGTAAGCTGGATTTAGCTTTCAGACAGCCAATTTGTTTATAACCTCTAAGACAAATCTCTTGCTCAATACCTGGAATTTCTTATCTCTTAGTTCCAAAAAATAGAGTTAAAAAACAAAACAAAAAAAAACCCAAAGTATTTATTACAGTTCTGTCAGCCATCCAAACATTGGTCATTACATGTGACCAAGATGACACTTTTGTAAGAGAAAATTCTTAAACTATTAAGTCAATAACTAAAGCAAGTCTACTTATTCCAGAGAACTAGTGACAGACAGCCTGTCTCAGCTGCATTTTGTTTGCATTCTCACACTCCCATTGATAAGGTTATTTTATATCAGCAAAGAAAGACCAAGGGTTGATACAATGGGGATCCACCATTATGAACCACAGACATGCCTTTTCCCATCTGAAGTTATCCCACATAGAAACTTCCTGATTAGGAAGTGGTTGAGGTGAGAAGCAAAGTCTGAAAAGCACATAAGGAAATGGTAAGCTGTATCTCTGAATGAAAACAAGCTTGTTTTAGAAATGCACTAAAAATCTGACATGAAATTGCTTCAGCTCAGAAGCCTTGCTCTTCCACACTTTAAATAAATCTTCCACTGCTGTTTTGGTTTTGTTCCCTTGATCTTGGTATCAGTCATCTCTGCCAGACCATTTCAGATACAAGCTTGGATCGAGGGGCCAGTAAAGGAGGGAAGTTATGGGAAAGCCACTTTTTGAGTACCTAAAGAACACAGCAAGCACCTCCCAAGTGAATGACAACACTGATTAACTCCTTTGAGATCCAGGAAAGGTCCCAATTAACAGAGGATAAACTGAATCACACATACTTGCATTCTCCACCAAAACCTTGGGCATGCGCTGGCGGCTCATGAGGAGTGGGAAGGGATCTCGTCCATCATTCCGTTCGTGGACCTCTCGAATTTCCACTGTATCATCCATAAGATAGTAATGAATAATGTAGGTCCGACATTCACCAAACATGCTGTCTGTATCATCCCAGATCGCATAGAATCGAAGAACCTTTGAGGAACCCAAAGCAGTGACTTAAGTAAAAATTCTACAGGTGGAGAGTTTAACTTAGCTATTTTGGCATTTCTGTATCAGACAATGATGAAAAGATTAACCAGAAAGACTATGACATAATCTCAGATGGTTAAAAACAAAGTATTCACCAAAGATACAAAAACATCTGAAATCATGCCAGATGTCAACAGCTGGAAAGTATTAAATAATAGTCTTATAAGCTTGTGCTGAGAAAGAATGATTCATTTTGATCCAAAATATTAGTCAGTGAAAGAGAAGCTGAATTAAAACAGCAGTGGGCCCTTTGTTCAGTGCTTTATGCATATTAATAAAGGTACATGTAAATGGTTTGTATATAATTAGTATGGAAAGAATTTTCATTTATTAATGAGTCTTTTTTTAGCTCTTTCAACTGTTCTTTCTAGTAACAGCATCAACAATACAATCTTTAAATACAAAATAATGACAGACATATGACTGATATAAAGAATGTTCTTAAAAGACCTTGCTAGTGCTAGGTAAAATTTTCTGAACTAAAAGGAATTAGATGTCTGAGAGAAAAAAGCAGCAAAGAAACACTGAGGGTGATCTGTTTTCTCTTTCCCTTTAATACAGTAAAGGAGAAGACTCAAATAACACCAGTCCACAAGGGGAAGATAGGAAGGTTGGAACAGAGCTGGAAAATACCCAGAACATTCTGTACTCACACATCAATATAAAATTGAACAAGGAAGCATCTGCAATGGGAATGCTGTGAAATTACTAGTTTAACACTAGAAACCTACATATATGCAATAGCTTTGAAATATCCCAATAATTCATTTAAGGTTTCCCAAAGGATTCTTTGACATTAATTCATATTTGAGAAAAGAAGTAGGTGGTTAGAAGTAAAAAGCAGGGAGCAGACATTGCTCAGCAATTGCTTTAAGATTTAAAAGTTTGGTGGAGCTCACAAGACTTAACTCCACAATCATCTTTGAACCTCTGATATGAAATTTAGGCATTCCTGTACCTCTAACCCCAGAAAGATAGCACTGTATCTGACCAGTTAAATTACAGATATAATGTTTCAAAATACACATCTACCAAAATAACTTGCTAATAAGCAGTGCTGCATTTGGAAACAAGTAAACCTACTGGGTCACTTACTTGTTTGTCAAAGGTGAGAAACTGCTTGAGTTGATCAAAGTCTGTTGGGGTCACATACTTACGAAGAGGCTGTTTCCGGAGTTCAGTGTAAGGATCAAGAGCCATCTTCTCTGGTGGATTTAGTTCAATTCCTTGACTTTCCAAAAATACCTACATAATTCAAAATTAATAATGATTATCTTTCTTGAAGCTTCTCAAAGTAAATATTAAGTGATGCTGTAAAAATAAGTATAATAAGAATTTCTAAGCTACTGCCCACCTTAACCATTAGTTTGCAGCTTGAACATGTCTTAGCAGTACTAAGCCTTTGATTGACCCAGTTCTATAATGCAGATAATAACTGATAATTACCTTAAGTATAAATGGAAGACATGATGGTAAGGTAACTGGCTTCATATATGAATTCAGATCAATTAGATTTAAGTAGGTGCCCAGGAACAGAGGGAGTACTAGGATTGCTTACATACGTACATCACAGTTTGAACAATACGTAATTCATATCAGGTTTGGGGGCAAGCTACACAATGGCAAAGTTAAGCTGAAATCAAATTCCCAGCTTTCCATCTCATTTAAAACAAATATATGATTAAGTACTTCCCGCAAAAAAAGAAAAGAAAGCATACCCACTAATTATTTTAGACCAAAAAATATTTCAGCCAAATAGGAAAGATGAATCAAGTGCTCAAATCTCACTAAAAAGTTAAAGAAAGCATCTGAACTTGATGTGATCACTGAATTTTATTTTGCTAATTATGAGTAAATAAAATATTTTAAGTCACTATATATTTTAATACAACTTGACAATTCTTCTTAAAAGCACAATAAACTATCTTTTTTGTTGACCAGAAAAGAACAATTTCCTGGGATCTGTTTACATTGTGGAACTGGAAATTAATCTGAAATCTGGGTCTCTTTTGGGAATTGTGTGGTTTGCTTTTGGACAATTCAATAGAAAATATACAGAACTCAGGGCCAAAATACATGGGTTCTAGTATCAGCTCTGCTAACTAGCTTATAATCTTAGTATTTAAAGTTTTATTAGGCAGTCTCCAATATCTTTCTTATTTAAAAAAAATTATTTATTATTATTAGTTTTTGGCTGTGTTGGGTCTTCATTGCTGCATATGGGCTTTCTCTAGTTGTGACGAGCAGGGGTTACTCTTCATTGTGGTGCGCGGGCTTCAGTAGTTGCGGCAGGGGCAGGCGGGCTCAGTAGTTGTGGCTCACGGGCTCTAGAGCACAGGCTCAGTAGCTGGGGCACACAGGCTTAGATGCTCCGTAGCATGTGGGACCTTCCCGGACCAGGGCTCGAACCTGTGTCCCCTTCGTTGGCAGGCAGATTCCTAACCACTGTGCCACTAGGGAAGTCCCCCCAATATCCTTTCAATATTAAAATATTATGATCTCAACATCTACTAAAAGTACTGAATTGCAGATGACAATAAAATTCTCCCCTCCCTTGAGATGGTCTACTAGTGTAGCAGGATTATTGACTGAGAAATTTAATGGGTGTTTTACTCCTTTTTGTTGCTTACAACTGATAACCAGGCCCTTTATTAACCTTACTTTAGGGATTTTGGGAGGAATGTAGAAGCTTCCTGAAGTTGACTGTTCTTCCTGTCTCTTAGAAAAAGCCTAAACTCCTTGAATTGATTATTCTAAGGTGTCCCAGGAGGAGGGGAGAGAAGGGAATGTCTTTGAGGGCAAGAAGACAGAAAGGGGGAGATTTCCCCAGACTGGAAAACAGACACAGGTTGGTAGGCCTTAGAAGAGCAAGACTCCCCAGGTCTCTGCAGGGACGCTTGGAGAACAGGTGCAGCCAGTCAGCACAGATGCTCAGAGTCCAGTCTCTTACTCAGCACCAAGCTTCAGGGAGGTGCCCTTGGTCACTGGACAACCTAGGGACCCTGCGTAGATAACCCCTTTGGGTCTGCAAGTGCTGCTGCTTACTTGCTATCCTTAGGGCTTAGAATCTTTGGCAAAGCTGAGGGCGAACAGAAACACCAGGCCAGTTTGACCGGGGCTCAATTAGGTCTTAAGTTACTTTTAAAAAACAAAATAACGCAGCTCATGCAGCTCAATAACAAAAATACAAACAACCCCATCCAAAAATGGGCAGAAGACCTAAATAGACATTTCTCCAAAGAAGATATACAGAATGCCAACAAACACATGAAAGAATGCTCAACATCATTAATCATTAGAGAAATGCAAATCAAAACTACAATGAGATATCATCTCACACCAGTCAGAATGGCCATCATCAAAAAATCAAGAAACAATAAATGCTGGAGAGGGTGTGGAGAAAAGGGGACACTCTTGCACTGCTGGTGGGAATGTGAATTGGTTCAGCCACTGTGGAGAACAGTATGGAGGTTCCTTAAAAAACTACAAATAGAATTACCATATGACCCAGCAATCCCACTACTTGGCATATACCCTGAGAAAACCAAAATTCAAAGAGAGTCATGTACCAAAATGTTCATTGCAGCTCTATTTACAATAGCCAGGACATGGAAACAACCTAAGCGCCCATCATCGGATGAATGGATAAAGAAGATGTGGCACATATACACAATGGAATATTACTCAGCCTTAAAAAGAAATGAAATTGAGCTATTTGTAATGAGATGGATAGACCTAGAATCTGTCATACAGAGTGAAGTAAGTCAGAAAGAAAAAGACAAATACCGTATGCTAACACATATATATGGAATTTAAGGGAAAAAAATGTCATGAAGAACCTAGGGGTAAGATAGGAATAAAGACGCAGACCTACTGGAGAACGGACTTAAGGATATGGGGAGGGGGAAGGGTGAGTTTTGACAGGGCGAGAGAGAGTCATGGACATATACACACTAACAAACGTAGTAAGGTAGATAGCTGGGGGGAAGCAGCCGCAAGGCACAGGGATATTAGCTCGGTGCTTTGTGACAGCCTGGAAGGGTGGGAAGGGGAGAGTGGGAGGGAGGGAGACGCAAGAGGGAAGACATATGGGAACATATGTATATGTATAGCTGATTCACTTTGTTGTGAATCAGAGGCTAACACACCATTGTAAAGCAATTATACCCCAATAAAGATGTTTAAAAAAAAAAAAAAAACAAAAAAAACAAAATAACATTTCTTGTGCACCTGTATCTGTGGAGTAGGATTCACATCTCTGACACCAGCAGTAATACTTTAGTGAAAATAATAAATTCTAGCTGAGTTCTGGAGCTCTATTTTTTAACATGTTCAGTTCATTCTGTCTATAGGACCATTTATGTGGAGCCATGAGGAGTGGGTGAGAAGGGATGGTGATGATGATATGTGTGAATGGAGGTGGTTCCTTGTCCAAATCACACTATAAAGCCAGTCTCCTCCTTATCCACTCATAGGTCCAGCTGTAGTGAAAACCATCAAATTAGATAAGATGTGAACAAATCTCAAACTGTTATAGAAGCCAACTTGTAACCTAACATCAATTATTGAAAACATAATTCAATCTAATCATCAGTGCCTGAAATACTCAGCTCTTGTCTATCATTAGTAATTAAAATACAGCTGATCCCCATTATTCACAAATTACTGTATTTACAAATTTGTCCTCTTGCTAAAACTTATTTGTAATCAACCCTTGTGGCGCTTTTGTGGTCCTTTGCAGCTGTGCACAGAGCAGTGAAAATTCTGAGTTGCCAGCTGAGGCTGAACAACGTGAAGTTCTGCCTTCTTGTTTTCAGCTTTCCTGGTGAAAACGTGTCCTTTTCATGTTCTATTTGGAGCCGCTTTTTCTCACTTAAGTGCTTTCTGTTGGTGATTTTGCTGTCTGAAGTAGCCCCCAAAGAGCAGTGCTGTTTTCTGTTCTCAGTACAAGAAGACTGTGATATGTACTCAGTGCCACTGAACTGTACATCTAAAAATGGTTAAAGTGCTAAATTTCAGGTTATGTATATTTTACCACAGAAAAGAAGGCAGCTGTGATGTATCTTAAGGAAAAAATACAAGTGTCAGCTAAGCTTCATTCAGGCATGACTTACAGTGCTTTCGCCATGACCTCAATGTTAATGAATCAACAATATATTTTAAATATGGCATCTGTAAACAGAAAGAACACACAGAACAAGGTAACATTTTGACCAGAAGCTTGTAGAAACCTAACTCTGTATTTCTCTTAGGAGCAATGGTTCAGTATTTGCTAACTCAGTTTTTGTGGCGACTGCACTGAATGTAACTACCACTAATAATGAGAACTGACTGTAACTGGCTTAGATCAATGGCTCAGTGATCAACTTGCAAATGTTCAAACTGTCTGTAAAGACACAATTGTAAAAACAATTGTAATACCTTAAATTTATACATTTCATAATTTTTCACTGTCAGCACAATTCTGGAACTGCCTAAGATAAAAAGAACTTCAAAACCTAAAAAATGAGAGATCAGAACACATTTGAAGGGGACAGTATCTCAGAGATGGTCTGGCACCTCCACCTTCTACACGGTTTTCTCGGCAGCTCTGGGGAGACAAGCCAAGGATGCCATGGCTCCTTTCCTCACTGCCCTGAGGTCCTGTCCCTGCATCATCTCATTAGTGAGGCCTTCCCTGCCCAGCCTTTACATATCGTGCCCCCTCCAACTCCCATCTCCTTTACTCTCTTTAGTTCCTTCCATAGCTCTTAGCAGCATCTGACATATTATACATTTGTTTGCTTATTATTTGTCTCCTCCAACCAGAATGTAATAACCTCCACAAGGGCAAATACTTATACCTGGCACCTAGAACAGTGCCTGGCACACAGCAGGCACTCAGTAACCATTTGCTAAATAAATTACTAAATGAAAAAAATAAATGAGTGAACTCACAGGAGCTCAGTGCATGGTAAAAATTAATCACATGTGGCATTAGGTCACATGGGATTAAAGGCATAAAAAATTCAGGAACTGTAATTTTGCTACTAAAATTTTTTTTAAGTGAAACATATTTGGAATTTATTTCCTAATACCTACACTTTGTGCTAAAGAAAGTGCTCTCTCTCACTCGCTTCTTCCTCTCTCTCTCTCTATAATTAAGTATAAGTTATCAAAAAATCCATATTTACGAAATAGAGAAATGGAGGATTTTTCTCACTATAAAAAAGTGTTTTCCTTTAAAAATGCTTTTATTCCAGGAATTCTTTAGATATCAAGTTTCCCTAGAACAAAGCAAGTATGAGTTACGGAAAAAATACGAATTGTACAAAAAATTTTAGGCTCATGTCTGCTAATAGTGGTAGTGTTATTTTTGTAAACCCAAACTTCAGCTAAATTGCCCAGTGCCTCTTCCATATTTCTACCCCATCAAGGGAACTAGCTCCCCTATTCTCTGTCTGAACTGGCATGTGAACTGATTTCTTATCAAATGATTCAGCTGTGAAGGGAATTTAACTTTATTTGAATGGATATGTAGCAATATCATTTTGAAAAAAATGATGTCACTACATAGTGATGGCATGTAGGACATACACAAATGCCAAATTAACCTACACAATAATCCACTCAGGACAGATGATCAGTGCCCTCCTCTTACCCTAACAAGTGACATGTATCCTTCCGTAGATTAGAGTAATGCCTAAGCACCACAGCTTCCAAAAACATATACTATACCTGTGTGAACTTGTCACAGTCAACAACGCGAAAAGTTCTGCCATAAATTGTGATGTTTATTCCTCGGTTTAGGTCTTTCCAATGGTAATGGTCTCCCCGGTCATTCTTGGCTAGGCGCTGCCGTTTGATTAACTTGCCTTGAGGGATCCCGGAGTTTTCCACAACAGGCTCTATGACAGACATGCTGTCATCTTCCAGATAGTAGTAAATGTTCACTTGGCGGATCCTGTAATGTTCCTCAGTTGACAGAGGAACATCTTCTTGGAAATAGGCATCAAATTTCAGCACCTGTAATACCAAAAGGAGGGAAAAATGGTGTATTAGTGTCTCATCCAAAAATACCAAGTACCTTCCTGTGCAGAGAACCACTCAGGGAGATTCGAATACTCATCACTCCCATCTTCTAAGTCAAGGGCTGCCAAACTACGATCACGGGACAAACCTACCCCTGCCACCTGTTTCTGTATAACCTGCAAGCTAAGAATGTTTTCATATTTAAATTGTTGAAAAATCAAAAGAAGAATAAAAATTCAAAACACATGGAAATTATACGAAATAATTAACACGTAATTGCTAATGGTTGCTTTCCCATTACGAGGGCATAGCTGAGTAGCTGGGCTGCTGCTATGGACTGAACTGTCTGCCACCCCCACAATACTCATATGTTGGAACCCTAATCCCCAACGTGACTGTATTTGGAAATAGGGTCTTTAGGAGGTAATTCGGATTAAATGAGCCCTAAGGGTGGGGCCCTAATCCAACAGAACCGGTGGCTTTGTAAGAAGAGGAAGAGAGCTCCCCCCTCTCTTAGCCCACAGGCACTGAGGAACGGCCACGTGAGGACACAGCAAGAAGGCATCTCTCTGGAAGCCAGGAAGAGAGACTTCACCAGAAACCAAATTAGCAGGAGTCCTGATCTTGGACTTGAAGCCTCCAGAACTGTGAGAAAATTAATTTCTATTGTTTAAGTCACCTGTCTGTCTGTATTTTATTATGGCAGCTCGAACAGATAAAGACAGCTGCAAAGCCCAAAATATTTATTATTTGGCTCTTCACAGAAAAAGCCTGCTGGCCTCTGCTCTAAATATTCAAACTACGTGTTAGACTGTTTATTAACACGTTCCTTGACAAGATGGCTTAAAGATCTTAACTCTACTAGCTTTACTTCAATGTCAAAAATCCCTCTTAGAATTTCCAGAAAGAATAAGAGGCTATGACTTTTGGTTTCAAAATGAAAATGAAGTCTCCAGTCCATTTCTTTAGGAGTGCAGTCCCTTGTAGATGCACATTAATGACATATTCATTCTTAGAGACTCTATATGAATGACTCTCAAATCAACAATCCACCATAGACTCTTGGGTGGCGTGTCCTCTGGAAGCATCAGCATCAGTGTAAAGTCAAAATGACACATCTACTGTACATTTGAAAAAACACTTAAAAACAATATAAAAAGCTTATGTTGGGAATTCCCTGGTGGTCCAGTGGTTAGGACTCTGCGCTTTCACTGACAAGGACGCCGGTTCGAGCCCTGGTCTGTGCACTAAGATCCTACAAGCGGCGCGGCATGGCCAAAAAAAAAAAAAGCTCATGTTGACATGCGTTGGGATTTTTAAATGTCTATAATTCTATTTTTAATACTTCTTTTCAGGGCAAGAACGTATTAGAATGATGCTTCAGGGAGGCAAGAGTGTTAACCCAAACCTCTACTAGAGTAAGAGGAACAAACCAAGGAGACTCTTTAGTGAAGACAATTATGGCTCAATGGATGGGAAGATGAGATAATGTATAATGTCTGCTGTGGAAGAACAAGATAAAAAGCAAAAGAGAACGGGCAGCTGCATAGGAGAAATATGAATATAATGGAGTCAAGACCTTAAAACTCATAATAAAAAGATGAGATGGATGAATGTAATGGAATGTTTAAAGGAGAAAAATCATATGGTAAAAGCAAAAGACAAAGATCCTTTTAAAGTAACATTTTACAACAGTTGCAAAGAACTGAAAGAGGACATGATCAGTAATTCACGTACGAAATGGTCTGTACCTGAGCCACAGGCTTACACAGATTTACCTGAGAAGATAACTCTGTAGAGCAGACGGTGAGCTGGATTTTAGACTTCCTGAATTCAGCATGCACAGTTACTGTGGCAGGAGGCAACCTGAGACGCAGGGCTGGGTTTTGGGAAAGAAGTCAGTATTAGAGGAGAATCAGGATGACTCAACATTCTGACCTGAGCAACCGAGAAAATGGAACTGCTGTCAATCTGATACAGAGCAGAATGCAGTGGAGCAGGTTTGGGGGGGTGGGAAACAAAATTAGGGGTTTGGTTTTGAACACGTTTAGTTTCAGATATCCATTGAACATTCAAGAGGAGATGTCAGATAGGCAGTTACATGTAGAATTCAGGACACAATTCACTGTGTAAAGCAGGGGTCCCCAACCCCCGGGCCGCACAGCAGGACATGGGTGGCTGGCGGGCAAGTGAAACTTCATCCGTATTTACAGCTGCTCCCCATCGATTGCGTTACCACCTGAGCTCCGCCTCCTGTCAGCAGAATTATTTCACTATATATTACAATGTAATAATAATAGAAATAAAGTGCACAGTAAGTGTAATGTACTTGAATCATCCCGAAACCTTTACCCGCCCCTCTCCCCGGGGTCCGTGGAAAAACCGTCTTCCACGAAACCGGTCTGAGGTGCCAAAAAGGTTGGGGACTGCTTGCGTAAAGGACATTTCAAGGCATGAGTCTGGACCAAAGTAGTGAGTATAGACAAAGAAGAAAACGAAAGATTGAAGCCTGGGGCACCCCCAGTTTCCTATGCCATCTGTTTTCTAAGATGAAAGGGATGAAAATACCTTTGGCAACAGGAACCTGGCCTCAGAATGGGAGGCTGGGAAAAGATACACACACATTTTAAAGGCTCAAATAATCAGAATTTTTTGCATCCTGTATTTTAAAATGTTAATGATAATGAGTTATTTAAAAACAAACCTTATAGACTTATGCCATGTGATCAGTACAAATGAATCCTAATCTCCTATCTTTGTACATTTACAGTAGTGAATTGTGACCACATGATCACTTTGTAAAATCCAAAACATTCCTTTTGAAGCAAAGAAAAATTAAATAATGCAAAATTAAATAATGCACAGTAAAAGTGTTCACTTTATATTCATTCTAGTACATTCAGATTGTGCAGGGAAAAGAAGTAACTGATTATGTATATATGGTATATTTGGTATTTATTGAAGAAACTGACTATTCAGTTAACTAGGGCACTAAATTCTTATGTTCTCGGTTATTTGGGAGTTTGTTGTCTGACATAAACTGTAAGTGGTAAAAAATTTTACCCATTAAAAAAAAACCCTATAAGTTTTTTTCTGTCTGTACATTTATCTCTGATTTTTTAATATGAATCAGTTTGTGCAATAAAGTACTTGGGTTTCCTCTGGCATATGATCTATACATATGGCTAAAACTACATGTTTTCACCATGTAAGTCATATTACAGAGAGCCAGACCAACATGTGAAGACTCAGGAAAAAATACTCTAACCCTGAATGTACTTATTTATTTGACTGTTAATCAAAAAGGCACTTAGCTACTTATTAAGAACAGAATTAAGAGTTCTGTGCTCCACCCAGAAAGAAATGACTAGAAAAGAGTTAATCTAGGAAAACTGTTTAGCAAGTAGTTAAGATAACATTAGCTTTCCCAGGTAGAATAAGAAGGAAATATATTATGTAAAAAGGAAGGAAAAAGTAATATTTAGATACTGTGTTTAAAAATTTATTTTTCATGGAATTTTACAGCTGGGTAGATTCCTACATGTATTCTAACTAATTATATAGATGAGGACACTAAATACTGAGAGTCCTCAAGGTGCCAACACAACACCCAGAATTAGAATCCACGTCTCCTAACTCCCAGGAAGTGCTCAGAATGCCCCAAGAAACTTGGAACTATTCGCAATGATGTCAAATTGATGGGGAAGATGCTGAATATTTTCATATCACATACAATTATAAAAAGCCTAGGTACACTTTTTAAATTATTTTTAGTTTATTATATCTGTGCATTGCATGCTCAGCTTGCCAATTTTCAGCAGTGACACTAATATGTTAATTTTATTTCTTAAATAATGATTCATCTCATTTTTTTCAACTAATATTTATTGAGTACCAATCACAGAATAGACCAGATGAGTCCTTGCGCTAATGAAGTATACACTCAAGTAGGACAGATAAACACTAAACAAATCAGCAATACAAACTGTAACACACTACTGTGAAGGAAACAAAAAAATGATAGAGAAAAATACAGAGGGACCACCTTAGCATAGTGGCCAGAAAAAGCTTCATAGTAAGTCACAATGAAGGATGAGATGGAGTCAGCTGCTTAAGAGCAGAGGGAAAGCTATTCCAGGTAGGGGGAACAGCACATGCAAAGGTCCTGGGGTGGTGTATTACAATCTCAAGAAAATAAGGAAAATAAATCTAGTGTGACTGAAACACAGTGGGTGAGGAAAAGAGAGGCCCAGGAAAAAGCTGCAGAAACAGCAGTTAGGGCCAGGTCTCGTGGTGACTGCAGGAAACCTGTACAGTTGTATATATGATGAGAAAGCCATGGAGAAGTATTTTGGTCAGTACGTGACATGTTCTGAAATTTATTTTTAAAAGACAGGCCTGGCTGTTCTGTGGGAAATGAATTAATGTTAATAGTGGAGTTGGAAATATGTAAATGGATTAGTTATATATTTTAGAGACAGAAATGACAGAGCTTGATGATAAGATTGGATGTGGGTTTTGAGGGAAAAGAAGAGTCAAGGATGACTTTCAGGAAGGGGGGGGATAAATTAGGAGTTTGGGATTAACAGATACATACTGCTATATGTGAAATAAATAACCAACAAGGACCCACTGTATAACTCAGGGAACTATACTCAATATTTTGTATAATAACCTTATAATAATAAGGGAAAAGAATCTGAAATAGATATATATATATGTATAACTGAACCACTTTGCTGTACACCTGAAACACACATTGTAAATCAACTATACTTCAATTAAAAAAATAAAATAAATTTTTTAAAAAGGATGACTTTCAACTGGGGGCTAGAGCAGCTGGGTAGTGGTAATGTTCCCCCTGAGAAGTGATATCATCAGAGCTGTGCTTTGGGGAATAAACCAAGCAGTAGACCTGTTATGAGCATAAAAAACATGAGACTAATACAACAGTTAACAACATGTTAGCTGTTAACACGCTGCTTGTCTGAACTAAGATAGCGGGAGAGGAAAGGGAAGTGAGAGATACTCGACTCGGCAAATCACTGAATGTGGGGAGTGAAGCAAGAAAGAGCCAAACGTGGCTCAGGTTTCAAGCTCTTCAAGCTTGGATTACCGAGGGGAACACAGAAAGAGCACATCTGCGGGAAAAGGTGATGAGCTGAGCTACAGAGGTGCCAACAGCTCATCAGGTGAAGAGATCCCGCGGCAGGTCTGGAGTTTCAATAAGGTCAGAATTGGAAATAAACATTGACAGTTGTCTACCTTGAGATGACAGCTGAAAACACAAAAGTGGGTGAAATCTCTCAACAATATAGAATAAGGAATGAGAACAGAACCTTGAAAACATTTACCGTTAATAAATGAGAGGAGGAAGGAAGGCCAGAGCAGGAGCATTGAGAGAGACAGACAGAGAGAAGAAAACCAGGAGAGTGAAGAGTCCTGGTAGCAAAAGAAAAGCAGAGTTTCAAAGAGTAAAGGGGGTCAGCAATGGCAGATGTTGTAAACAGGTAAAAGAGAATGCTGGTAAAGAAAACCTCTCCAGATCTGACAAGTAAAACAACACTGGCTACTAAGAAAAAGTAGTTTGGGGCTCGAGGGTGAAGAAGTCAGCTTCTAAGTGAAGTGACAATCAAGGGAGGAAAAAAGTTGCTTAAAGAGTTACAAGTAGAAAGAAGGTTTCTTAAGACAAGATGGTATGACCCTAGGTAGAGAAATACTCACCTGAGTGTTTGAAATGGCAGCAGGATGGAAGTTAAAGATGAAGAGGATGAAAGAGGAACACAGAGTGGGAAGTTAGCCTGGGAAATGGATACAGTGGGTGATGATGACGAGAACCGTACGGGAGCAAAGAGAAAGATGCAGGCACTCCTTGGAGATATCCTGATCTTTATAATCTGCATAAGAAATACTTACATTCTAAGGATGAGGAACAGTACAAAGAATGTCCAAAACATGGATAAATATGTTGGCTATTAAGTGGACTTCTGGGTATTACCAAAAAATTTAAACTCTGATCTAATTCAGAAAACCCATAGTTTTCTTATCACACAAAAAAATCCTAGTTTCAAAACCATGCATTTAACTACTCTACCTCATTATCTATGGTAAGAATCATTTATAGAAAATGGTGATGATCCAAGTAAAACGAATAGGAAAACAAAAATGTAAATATTCTTTTCATGAGCACTATCTTTAAAGAAATTAATTACAAATAATATTTTAAAAGTATAAATTAAGTAATGACAATTAGCATAAAATTACATAGAAAAACAAAAACTAAGAAGCTTACTTCCTATTCTGGCACAATTCTCCCTCTTTGAATTTCATTAATACTTTTTTTCTTAAGTCTTTACTGAATTTGTTACAATATTGCTTCTGCTTTATGTTTTGGTTCTTTGGTCGCGAGGCATGTGGGATCTTAGCTCCCCAACCAGGGGTCGAACCTGCACCCCCTGCATTGGAAGGCAAAGTCTTAACCACTGGACCATCAGGGAAGTCCCTCATTAATACTTTATCACGTTCTAGTTTACGATAGTTATTTGCGATTGTTTTCAGTAAAAATTGAACCTAACCATTTGTATCTTGATAAACTGTTAAATGCCTATCCCACTCCTCTCTTGTATTTTCACCCGTTTCCCTTTTCTGCTGGTTTTGCAGTGCCTGTCACAGCTGTAAATAAACAAGAGAAACAAGAAAAAGGTAAAGAAATACCCAATCATATCATTGATATGGATGTTTAGGTTCAGCCTATAAGTGGACATGTCAACGTGTTTGTATCAAATGAGTTAGTTGAGATGGGGAAGGGGAGATGATATAGATTACGTCTGATACATTAAAAAAATTTTTAATTAAGTGATTATTAATGTAAATGGCATATTTTCACCACTAGATTATTTTGTACCTTCCAGCCTCTAGCTTCAACAGAGGCTGGAAGGTACAAAATATCTTTATTAATAAATTTTTATTTATTAATAAAGATTGGCCAGCTGGATGAAAATGGTATAGACATTTAACAAAAATAATAAAATGAAACGTAAGACCAAAAAAAGAGAGAAATAAGATAGGCTAGGAGTAAATGAAGAAAGCTAACTTATAAAAACTAGTCAGTAGTTCTCACAGCCAGTTATACATAAAAATCATCTAGAAATTAGAATCAGTGAGGGCTGGGGCAACATCCAAGTTTCTTAAAAGTCCCACCAGTAATTCTGCTGCATGGCTAGGGTTAGGACAAGCTCACCTTAGTGAAAAGAGGAAGCTCAGTGACAAGGAAAATCAAGGATGATGTGGAAATGTTAACAGACGGAAATAAAGTAACTCACATTACAAAAGCATAAGGGTAAATAAGACACAAACAAAAATGTTATACTACCCTTTGGTTATATTATGCCAAATCTGAAATGTTCCCTGAAAAACAAAACTTATGGAGACAGCCTGGAGAAAACCGACAACAGATGAAGTCATCGTCACGATGACACTCTGCACTACACAGAGATTAAGGATTTGTCATTACTACAGAATACAGGATTTTTAAAAAGTAGAAAACACAGAACAGGTAAACATAGCAATATGAACTCAAGAATTCAGAACTCATCCAACTTTTTTAAACTGTATTTAGAAAATATTTCAGTGACGTCTACAGGGAATTATTTTCTGTAATCGGCTTCCTGAGTAAAGAAAGGGTCTTTCAATCCTGAGTTCAGCTGTCTATGACTAAGGGTTGGGGCATTTGAACAATTTTCTCCTCAGAGTGTCTGGAGAGGCTGTGGTTTACTGTTGACTTTTCTGCAAACAGTTGGCTCTCAGAGATTTGAATTCAAGGGGTACCCTTCCATCCCAGATGATACCTTTTTGTCGAAAGCCACATAGGCAGGAATGAATTCTGCGCGCGGGGCCTGCTTGGGCTGGCCGTACGTGAGGACTGGTGCCTTGCTGGCCAGCTTGTCCAGCTCAGCCTGAGACAGCTGGCTGACCTGGAGCCGGTCCCCGCCGATCCCAACTGTTGGATGTCGAACAACTGCATAGCCATTCCTATAGCCAAGCGTCTGGCTTCTATGAAATGCTGTTTTCTGAAGAAAAAAACGAAGTGTGTCTTTATATTATAAATATTTGTTAGGTAAAAAAGCTAACTTTCAAAAATATAACTTCAACCTTTGTTTATAAACATCCACAAACCTTACATCAAAAAGTTTACCTACTTTAGAAGGTTCTTGTATTTTAAGCTAAAACACTCGGTCAGAAAGGAGGGATGCAGCAGCCTGATCTTAAAATAAAACTTAAAGCCCTGCTGCTGAAAGTCCAATTTAATTACCAACTCACTTTCCACAAAAGGCTAAAATATTATCACATGTATACTCCTAATTTTGTACTAGTCTTCCCATGTTTTTCATTTTATCTGGTGGTCATAAACCATGGAACTGAGAAGATCTAGTTCTGTGAAATGAATTTTTACCTGAAATGAAACAAAGGCCCTCTTGCTACAGTGATGCTAATATATTCATATAACTTTTTGGAAAGCAAATGGATATTACAGACTTAAATTGAACAGACTTGAACTCAATAATTCCACCCCCAATCCTTTAAGGATATAACCCAAAATTACAGGAAAGAACAATATGCCTAAGGCTGACCATTATAATGTTCAATAGTTATAATTATAATAGTAGATTATAATAGTTATAATTACAATAGTAAAACATGCCATGGGAAACAATCTAAAAGACAAGCATGAGTAACTGACGGAAAGCTCACCTAATGGGCTATTATGCAGCCATTAAAGACCATGTGGTAATCTGGGAAAAATATTTATGATTTAATAAGTCCAAAAAAGCAGCTTACAAAATTATATGCATATTAATTATAAGCATGCAAACACGTGCACAAAAAAGGCTAGACTTGGAGAATGTTCTCTGTCTGTACTATACATTTCTGATTACGGTTTTTTTTTTTTTTTACAATCAACACATTTTTATTGGTAAATGGAAAAAACAAAAGATTACAGAAAAAAAGTGGAAAGGAAATATTTTTGAAGGCAGAGGAGACCAAAACAGTGGCGTAGGATACCCAGCCTCCCCATCCCTCCACAAAGATCAATGGTTGGACAGCTGTCCATGAACACCTCTGGAAGAGGTCCAGAGTCCATTTAGGAGGTTTCAGCAACACAGTAAAACAAAAAACTGAGGATATTCACACAGGAAGAGAAGGAAGACAACCCATTTTCTCTGCATCATCCCATCCCCCAAGCCAGCACTGTTCAGCCCCAGGATGCAACTTCCCCTCAACCAGGAAAGGAAAAGCAGGGTAGGCAGTCAGCTCTCCAGTCGTTTGGAGACACTGCACGAAGGTCCCACCTCAGTTTCACCCCACAGACTAGTGAAGTAGAAGTGTACAGAGCCAGTTAGGAACAAGGAAGAAAAAAGTAGGGGCTACTGGCAGCACCCATTCAGTGGGAGCCACTGTGGTTCACAGAGACCTGCTTGGCAGACAAACAGCAGATTTTGACCCACAGCCAACAGCCAGCATAGCTGCAGCTGCCATGTATCCCCTGCAGACTTCACCAGCTTTTGTCCCACAGGCATTCAGGGTTGCCCAGGCCACCACCTGAGTCCCTCCTGGCTCCCTCCTCTCCCCTGTCCCCAGCAGAGCCCAGGAACCACACAGGCAGCCAGCTTAGGCCTCTAGAAAGCGATGAAGAAAAAAACTGCCAACCAAGAGTACTTTACCCAGAAAAGTTGTCCTTCAGAAAGGAAGGCAAGATAAAGACTTTTCCTAATAAGTATAAGCTAAAGGACTTTGTCACCACTAAGTTTGCCTTACATGAAATGCTGAAAAGAGTTCTTTGAGCTGAAACAAAAAGGTGTTTATTAGTAACATGAAACTATACAACACACTGGTAAAGGTAAATGGAGACACCCTAATACTGTAACATGGTGATGTGTTATCTACTTTACTATAAAGACTACTTAACCCTAGCTTCAACAATTTGTTAATGGATACACTATACAAAAAGATGTAAATGGTGACATCAAAAAAATAAGGGGCGGGGAGTAAAAGGGTAGATTTTTATGTGAACAAATACGGTTGATCTGAAGGGCAAAACAGACAACAAAACAATTATAGCAAGGGACTTCAGTACCCCACTCTCAACAATGGACAGATCAGCCAGAGAAAAAAAATCAACAAGGAAAACACTGCACTTGAACCATACTTTAGATCAAAGAGACCTAACACACACATACAGAACAATCCATTCAACAGCAGCACTCTTTATTCTCAAGCATGTGCAAAACATTCTCCAGTATAGATCATATGATAGGCCACAAAATAAGTCTCAGCAATTTAAGAAGACTGAAATCATACCAAGTGTCTTTTCCAATTACAATGGCATGAAACTAGAAATCAATAAGTGAAGGAAAGCTGGAAAATTCACAAATATGTGAAAATTTAAAAACACACTCCTGAACAACCAATGAGTCAAAGAAATCAAAGGGAAATTTTAAAAATCTTGAACAGATGAAAATGGAAGCACAAAAATGAAAATCTACAGGATGCTGCAAGAGCAGGTTTAAGTTTATAATGATATATGCCTGCATTGAGAAATAAGATCTCAAATAAACCACTTCGCTTTATACCTCAAGAAACTAGAAAAAGAAGAACTAAGCCCAAAGTCAGCAGAAGAAAGGAAATAATAAAGATCAGAGCAGAAATAAATGAAATAGACACTAGAAAAACAATAGAAATGATCAAAGAAACTAAGCTGTTTTTTTGAAAAGACAAACAAAATTGACAAACCTTTAGCTAACTGATTAAGAAAAAAGAGAGAGGACTCAAAATCAGAATGAAAAGGGAGACATTATAACTGATAGTATAGAAATACAAAGAAGCATGAGAGTCTACTATGAATAATTACATGCCAACAAACTGGATAACCTAGAAGAAATCGATAAACTCCTAGAAATGTACAACCTAGCAAGATTGAATCATGAAGAAATAGAAAATCTGAACAGACCAATAACAAGTAAGGAAACTGAATCAGGAATCAAAAACCTCCTAATAGAGAAAAGCTTGGGACCAGATGGTTTCACTGGTGAATTCTACCAAACATTTAAAGCAGAATTAATGCCAGTCCTTCTCAAATGCTTCCAAAAAACTGAAGAGGAGGGAACACTCCCAAACTCATTTTATAAAACTAGCATTACCCTGATACCAAAGCCAGATAAGGAAACTACAATAAAATTAAAGACCAATATCTCTGATGAACACAGATGTAAAAATCCTCAACAAAATACCAGCAAACCAAATTCAGCAGCACATTAAAAGAGTCATACACCATGGTCAAGTGGGACTGATTTCTGAGATGCAAGGATGGTTTAACATGTGCAAATAAATAAATGTGATACATCACATCAACAGAATGAAAGATAAAAATCACATGATCATCTCAACAGATGCAGAAAATGCATTTGGCAAAATACAATATCCTTTCATGATAAAAATGCTCAAAAAATTGGGTATAGAAGGAACATACCTCAACACAATAAAGTCCATAGATGACAAACCTACAACTAACATCATACTCAAAGGTGAAAGGTTGAAAGCTTTTCCTCTAAGATCAGTAACAAGACAAGAATGCCTACTCTCACCATTACTATTCAACATAGTACTGGAAGTCCTTGTTAGAGCAATCAGGCAAGAAAAAGAAATAAATGGCATCCAAATAGGAAAGGAAGAAGTAAAACTGTCTTTGTTTGCAGATGATATGATCTTATACTTATAAACCTTAATGACTCCACCAAAAAACTGTTAGAACGAGTCAACAAATTCAGTAAAATTCCAGGATACAGAAATCAACATACAAAAAATCAGCTGTGTTTCTACATACCAACAGTGAACTACCTGAAAGAGAAATTAAGAAAACAATCTCATTTATGATAGCATCAAAAACAATAAAATACTTAGGAATAAATTTAACCAAGGAGGTGAAAGGCCTGTACACTGAAAACTACAAGCTTTTGATGAAAGAAACTGAAGATAACACAAATAAATAAAAAGAAATGCATATTCATGTTTTGGAAGAATTAATATCACTAAAAAGTCCATACTACCCGAAGCCATCTAAGAGTCAATGCAATCAGTATCAAAATTCCAATGGCATTTTTCACAAAAATAGAAAAAAAAAAATCCTAAAATTTTTATGGAGCCACAAAAGACTCTTAATAGCCAAGCAATCCTGAGAAGGAACAACAAAGTTGGAGGCATCCTGATTTCAAACTATACTACAAAACTACAGTAATCAAAACAATATGTATTGGCAGAAAAATAGACACATAGACCAATGGAACAGAATGGAGAGCCCAGAAATGAACCCTCACATATACAGTCAACTAATCTTTGGCAAGAAAGCCAAGAATACACAATGAAAAAAGGATAGTCTCTTTAATAAATGGCGTTGGGAAAACTGGATAACCACATGCAGAAGAATGAAACTGGATCCCTATCTTACACCACTCACAAAAATTAATTCAAAATGGATTAGACTTAAACATAAGACCTGAAACTGTAAAACTCCTAGAAGAAAACATAGGAAAGCTCCTTGACATTGTTCTAGGCAATGATTTTTTGGATCTGACAACAAAAGCATAAGAAACAAAAGCAAAAATAAGTAAATAAATGGGACTACATTAAACTGAAAAGCTTCTGCACAGCAAAAGAAACCATCAACAAAATGAAAAGGCAACCTACAGAATGGGAGGAAAATGTGCAGATCATGTACCTAATAAGGGGTTAATATCCAATATATAAAGAACTCATATAACCCAATAGCAAAACAAAAACAATCCAAATAAACAAAGTCTGGTTAAAAAATGGGCAGAGGAAAAAAAATGGGTAGAGGAACTGAATAGATGTTTTTCCAAAAGAAGACATACAAATGGCCAAGAGGTATGTGAAAAGGTGCTTGACATCACTAATCATCAAGGAAATGCCAATTAAAACCACAATTAGATAACATCTCACACCTGCTAGGATGGCTATCATCAAAAAGACAAGAGCTAACAACTGTTGAAAAGGATGTTGAGAAAAAAACCCTTGTGGGAATGTAAATTGGTACAGCCATTATGGAAAACCGTGTGGAGGTTCCTCAAAAAATTAAAAACAGAACTACCATACAATCCAGCAATCTCATTTCTGGGTATATATCCAAAGGTAATGAAAAGAGGATCTTGAAGAGATACCTGCACCCCCTTGTTCAATACAGCATTATTCATAATAGCCAAGATATGGAAACAATCTGTTTCAAGCAATGGATAAAGATATGGCATATATGTGTGTATGAATGTGTATATACCTATCTATACATGTATATACAATGAAATAGTATGCAGTCATGAGAAAGAAGGAAATCCTACCATTTCTGACAACTTGGATGAAACTTGAGGGCATTATGTCAAGTGAAAAACTTCAGCAAGAGAAAGACAAATACTGTATGCATGATATCATTTATATGTGGAATCTAAAAAATCCAAACTCATAGAAACAGAGAGTAGAGTGGTGGTTACCAGGGGGTGGAGGTAGAAGAAATGGGGAGAGAGTGGTCAAAGGATACAAACTTCCAGTTTATTCAGTTATAAAATGAAATCATTCTGAGGATCTAACGTACAGCATGATTATAGCTAACAATGGTGTATTATATACTTGAAAGTTAAGAGAGTAGATCTTAAATGTTCTCATCACAAAAAGGAAATGGTAATTATATGACTGGGTGGAGGTGTTAGCTAATGCTATGGTGGTGATCATTTTGCAAAATACAAGCATATCAAATCAACAGGTTGTACACTTTAAATTTATACATCAATTATATATCTCAATAAAGTTGGAAAAAAGTGGAAGGGAAAATTAGAGATTATGTTAATTTTATGGAAATTTTTTTCCTTTTTCTGTTCTTCGCAATGTTGCTTTCAAAATCATATTTACACACATACATATATATACACACATAAATCATAAAATGTTTTTTATGAAAAAAATTACTGACTTACCTACCTAATTTCTTTGCAGCCCAACCAACCATCTCTCAGGATCTGTACTAGCATAAAAGGTGCAATAGAGTAAACTTCTTTTGCTAAGAGTTATGGACTGTGAACTTTATTTTATGGGTTGTACATTCAAGGTCACATATCAGTTGACAGGACATAACACAAATGACACAGAACAAAATGGGCTGAGGTGACTTCATCACTGGGTAACCTGTGTAACTTCAAGCTCCTCTTCTCCCACCTCTAAAGACAGAAGCAACATCAGCTGCTTCATTTGCTTTTCCCGTTTGAGACAGACATCTCTACCATCACTCAGCTATACGACCTTTATCAGTGGACTTCAAGGGCACCCCAAGCAAGGCCACCTCAGGCTCCCCACCTTAGTTCCTGTGGTTCATCTTCTGAAGGTCTTGAGAGTTACACATACCTAGTCTTTCACGGCTGAAGATAGTGATCATGTTTTTCACATATCAAAATAAGGCAAATTGGCTGACACTTGGCCAGTGTATTTAAAATCTGAAAGATGCCCAATGCACAGTTCATCTTACTTGTAGTACGGTAATATATGTTCTCAGAGCCTGGCACCTCCAACCCACACCTCTATAATCCCAAATCAAATCAACCCTGCCCCATGGGTAACCCACACTCACCAACAGCAAATGGTAAGCTGTTCCTGCACAGGGCAGGAACGTGCCTACAACATTTTTAAGTTTCATAAAACTGAAAAGTCCACTGAAGCAAAAAATCTACAATGCTGTGTCTTAATGCAGGAATAACTATGAAGAAGAGATTCAGAATCCAAATTCCCTCACCAAACAGTCAATTTCAATTCATTCTCCCAAAGAAAATAAATTGACTATGTATTTTATCTGACCTTCATGATCAGGGAGAGGAACTAATAGTTTAAATTATTAAACTATATAAATATAAATTATTATCGTTTCATCTCTGATAATCAGCCTATCGGCCTACTGAATCTTAATGTTGATATTCCAACATATATTTCAGTAACCCTGAAATTTCAGAATTAAATAATAATTTTGTCAAGGGCTAAACTATGTCAGAGAAAAAAAACACAAGCCTATTTTTTTTTCTCTTCAATTTTGTCTACAGGATGCAACTAAAAACACAAAGTAGGGGAAGAGTGAAACAAAATCTAAATAGGAATCTTTTACAAAAATGTTAAAGCGAAAAGAAAAGGGCTAGGAGAAGAAAAAACAGCAACGAATCAACTGTAGTGGAGGGAATTTATGTGGAATTATCTCCTACAAAGCACCTGAAGATGGTTTGGGAGGAAGACGGCCAAGCGTTGAAAGCCTAACTTTTGGAGAAAGGACAACTGGGAAAGAAGGTTAAACAAGAACAGGGTGAAGGTGGGACCAGACTGTAGAAAAAGGACGAGGTGTGGTAGACGCATAAATACGAAGGGAGGAGACTGCAATAAAAGACCTGGCAGAAAGAAGCCAATGGGTGGAAGTGGTAAATAAGACAGGAAATGCAGCTGGGAGTGGGAGCGCTTACTAGGTCTAGGATTCAGAAGAGGAAGAACGCGGGCGGGAAAGATAGGCCTGGGGAGAGTGGGTGGGATGGGGCTGTGGAAATAAGGATGAAGGTGTAGAGAGGCTGATTCGGGGAAAGGGCCCAGACTAGGAGGGAGGGTTTAAGGGTGGAGCTCATCAGAGAAGGGTATGGGGGTGGGAGAATGAGCTAGAGAGAGGACCAAGGGGGAGCTCGGGAGCAAGGTGGGGAAGTCAGTGATCTAGAGGAGGCAGAGGCTTGAGGAGAGCAGCAAGTAAGAACGCTGGGAGGCCAAGACACTGCCAGGGTGGAGTGGAAAAACTAGAGAGGAATGGGCGGAGGGCAAAATGGGACAGGGAGGGTAAGGCTGGGTGAGGGAGAAAAGAGAACAAGGTTGGGGCAGAGGGACGGGTTTGAAGGGAAAGAGGACAAACTCGAGCGGACGAGAAAGGAGACGCAATCTTTCAAGCAGCTGCGAGCCCTCCGAGGCCGCCCGGGGGTGGGGGCAGGGGGTTGGGCAGAGAAGTCCTCACCGTGGAGTCCTTAAAGGACATGCCCGGGAGAAAGGGCAGGCCATGCAATGGGTTGGACATCATCGCACCCGCTCTCGCCGCGGCCACCTCGGTCGGGTTTGGTCCTCCCGCCTTGCCGTGGGGGCCAGCGGCTCCTTGGTAACGCCAAACATCCCGAGAGCTCGCAGCAGAGCGCCCGGACCTGAGGCGCAGGCGTACTGGGTCTGCGCGTGCGCAGCCCGCGGGACTGGGCGCTCTCGCGGGAGTGTGGCCTCGGCGAGCTGGCCCCGCCCCTCCCCTCTCGGGACATAGCGACGTGAGAGCGGGTGGGAGGCGCGAGAGGAGGCACTTGTGATGACGGGATGGTTCTCGCCTTGAGGTCCAGGGTCGGGGCGGGCCCTTAGATCAGTTAGAGGGGAAGGGGCGGTCCTTCCTGCGCTCCAACGCAGTCCTCACCGCGCTCCGCCCGCTCTCTCTCCTCCCACCTGTGGGAAAAGGGCTCTTGTCCCAGTTCACACTGAAGTGTCAGTGGTTGGTTCCGGTTGAAAGTGTTACCTTTCTCGGACCCGTGCTTCCCTGGGACCAGGGGTTGCGGATTATTCGTGGTTATAACTCTGTTGCTCAAGGATGTTCAATGAACAAATGCAACCATCTGGTCCCTAATCCTCCCACTACAGCATTCTGGTTTTTTCCACTTTACCTTTCTTTATTCTACTGTCAATCCCTGCACTTCTGCACCCTCCCAGTTGTTGGCCGGGCCTTTGGGTCTTACACATTCACCGCAGGACACTCAATATTTGTTGACTGAAGAGCTACAGGGCGCTCGTGTCAATTCTCCACGTCCCTAGTATCTACCTAATTGCAGCTGTAATGAAAAGATCAGAACCAAGAGGGGAAACGCATCTCCTTCAAAGAGAAAACTAAGTCATAAGAAAAAAGCAAATAAGTGTGGCGACATATTATCAAAATCATAGGTACTCTTTTTACAAAACTTGTTTAAATTACTATCCCTTAAAAGAAATGTAATCCTATTCCTGAAACATTTTCAGGAAAGAAAAAACAAGCTATCCAGCAGCACTGAGGAGCTTAAAAAGAAAAAAAGCAAACAAAACCCAGCTGCCCAGACATTGGATTCATCGGGTCTGAAACGAGTCTCAGGCATCTGATTTTTATAACAGCTGTTTCTGATAATGAGCCAGTTTAGGAACATGATAAAGTAACAGACCTCAATCAGAAGGCATCCGCATCATGGGGTAGTTTACTGCCAATACAGACACAGCAGCTTTAGTTTTACTGCTTCTTGTCCAAGCAAATCCCCCTGTTGGGTTTCACTAATAGGTGTAAACCTCATGGGGCCCAGGACATCAATCCACTAGTGGTAACTGAAGCAGTTATTGGTGGCTGTCTCCACACCCTGCCCAAAGAATTTCTTTCCTTTTTTTTAAAATTAATTAATTTTATTTTTGGCTGCATTGGGGCTTCGTTGCTGCATGCAGGCTTTCTCTAGCTGCGGCGAGCAGGGGCTACTCTTCATTGTGGTGTGTGGGCTTATTGTGGTGGCTTCTCTTGCTGCAGAGCACAGGGCTCTAGGCACGCGGGCTTCAGTAGTTGTGGCACGTGGGCTCAGTAGTCGTGGCCTGCGGGCTCTAGAGCCCAGGCTCAGCAGTTGTGGCCCACGGGCTTAGCTGCTCTGCGGCATGTGGGATCTTCCCAGACCAGGGCTCGAACCCGTGTCCCCTGCATTGGCAGGCGGATTCTTAACCACCACACCACCGGGGAAGCCCCGAGTTTCTTTTCTAATAACACTTCCTCTCCCCAACTACTTCTAGTTCCCATTTTTGTCCCCTCTCTTTTTTTCACCTTTACAATTTTTTTTTAAAATTTCTACTGGTGTAGTACCTTAATGTAGGTGTTTAAAACCTTTTTTAAAAAAAATCAATGCATTGTTGAAGATACTGAAGACTTTTTTTTTTTTTGTGGTACGCGGGCCTCTCACTGTTGTGGCCTCTCCCGTTGCGGAGCACAGGTTCCAGACGCGCAGGCTCAGCGGCCATGGCTCACGGGCCCAGCCGCACCGCGGCATGTGCGATCTTCGCAGACCGGTGCACGAACCCGCGTCCGCTGCGTCGGCAGGCGGACTCTCAACCACTGCGCCACCAGGGAAGCCCTAGCAGTAATCTTTTGATGTTCCACCTACCTGGTTTTTGTTGCAAAAACTATGCATTTGGGCTCCTCCCTTACCTCTTTGGAGCAGTCCCTCGGAGCTATCTGAGAGTTTGTCTTCCTGGCTGGAGTCCTCAGAAAGTCCATCGAATAAAACATAACTCTCAACTTTTAGGTTGTGCATTTTTTTTTTTCCCATTCAACAGAAGGCAGCCACTGGGAGAATATTTCAAAATGGCAAGTTCAACCTCAGAATCACTGGGAACTGTAATCCTTGCTGACTCTTCAAGGTAACCTTACTCTTCCCAGTTACATGATCCCTTGCTGCCCTTTCTCTTAATAAAAGTAAATCCATGGCATTAGGAGACACTCAGAAGAGCCCTCCTGGACTAACTGCAGGGTTGCACTTGGGTCTGTATTCCCTGGGCTGGATAGGGAAGGAGCCAGTGGGGCTTGGAAAAGGTGAATCGTGCCTAAATACATTGTTCTTTGTGGCATCTGTTTCTATTGGAGGAGTGCCTTCTGCTCAAATGTCTTTCTTTCCCAGAAGAGCACACTAGTTAAATGGTTAACAGAGCGTTTTAACTACTTTCGGACACACGTAGAAATGTAAGGTGAAGGAAAATTCTCTTGGCCTGTGGCCTTGTAAAAATGCCATCACCTCTGAGGAGGGGAAGCCAGGCCATACTGCATCAGTGCTAAAAAGCGCAGGTACAGGTCTGTGAAGAGGAGGGAAGAAAGGACGTCAGAAAACCGCTTGAACCCTGAGAAGGGTGGGTGTGATTAAGAGTTTACAGCCTACTTCTCCCAATCAGGATGACTCAGCATGGATTGCACTCACCATCAACCTGCACTCACCACTTCCCACCTGTGGAATATATAGGAGAGGGCGGGAGCCTGACCATCCCCAGCAGCTAAAGTAGAAAGTGTGATGTTTGGAAGGCTGTACATAAAGCCTGGACTCAGAAGGCCACAGGGACGTTGCATGACCTTAGAGGGTGCTACAAAGCTTGGAGAATGGAAAAAAATGGGAAGATCCGACTGCCAGGGGGCCAAACCTGAAAGAGGACCTCTCTGAGGCTGGATGACGTCTCACAGGGACTCCTGATGGGAGGGGTCGGAAGGCAGAGGCTGCAAGCAGCCACCTAAAATAAAAGTCTCCTTTTTCAGCATTTTTCCCGGAGCTCGCTTTACCTAGAATTTGTTTAAAATCCTGGGACATCCTTATTCTTCAGTACCTAACATCACAGGACAGATATCAAGCAGGTTGCATGTGCGCGCGCGCGGGCCTTTCTGCAGTGATTGTAGTGCGTTACTGCCCTCTGCTGGAAGAAAACGGTACGGCAAGGTTTCTGAAAAGCAAACTCAATGACCCACCTGCAGGTTTGGAAGTACTGGGGGTGTGGCTAGTGAGTGACTATGGAGATGACACCTTGCAAGGGCGTGTCCCTCAGTCAGATGCTCTCTACCCTTCATTTCTATCACTCCGTGGTCTCTGGAATCGATTATCTGAAAAGCGTGCCTGTCAACCACTTTGATCTTTGCAAGGTATGGAGAAAGGTGAGAGAAGCCCTGATTTCCAAGCAGATTCTGGAACAGATTTAGGACCCACAGGAAATCTTCATTTGACACAAAAATCACACAGTTTGGGTTTAGACTATTTTAGTTTTGCAGTGAGCTCCTGCCAGAGGGTTGAAAAAACTTGTGTTTCTGATGCTTTTTCCTCTAAGTCAAACCCATTCTATGACTTTAGCTGATTTACTCAGAATTCCCTTCCCTCTGAAAAATCCTATCAAACGTGACCTCACAGAATTAGAGGTTCCATAGGATGTAAGCACAGGATAAGTGTTTTGTTTTGTTCAGTGCCATTTTCTCAGCTTCCACCACAGTGTCTAACACCTCTTAAATACTCAATAAACAGTTGTAAAATGACTGACCAAGTAAATGATGACTTGAAAATCACCCAGTAAAGTATTTTTCAAATAGCCAGTGGATCCCCATTACTAGGTCTTAAAACCATCTTAATGATTGTGACAACTAGAATTTTTTTTAAAAAAGAAATAGAGTGTAAATGATCAGGATGCATCCCATGTTGAATGGGTAAGAATAATTCAGTGAAAAAGTATTTTAAGATGTATAAAAACATACACATTGGCATCGTGGGTATTAGTGCGGTCAGAGTCAAAAAACTTGGAAAGTGATTAACACAACCCAGCCCCTCATTTTACTGATGAGAAATCCCCAGATCAAAAGAGATTAAGAAACCATGGGTTAATGACTGGTTACTAATCGGGTATTTCTTACACTCAACCTCAATCGTCACACAGCTGGGAAGGATATTCTTCCTTCAGCACATGAGGGATCATTGATCTTAGCATCCAGCTCGTAAGACATCTGTGCCTTAATCAGGTTCTTCACAGGATGGAGAAATAGAAGTGTTAGAGTGATATGGCAGTAATATTGATTATAGGTTTAGATTCCAAATGTGGACAGGGCACGAATCCATTGATCCAGGTCAATGGCACCCTTGAACATGGGGAAATGCCTCTGATTCCTCCTCTCCCTCTGAATATCTCAATCCACTCATCCTTCTCTCCTCTCACATATCTGGCATGAAACGAGCAGAATGTATGCAGCATGGAACAGAAAGTGAAATGCCTGTTTGGGCGCCCTGAGGGCTACATTCATGTCCTCACTGTGTCTTGAATATTTGTGTGAGCTTGGACAACTTACCTACCTGTGTTTCTGGTTTCTTCATCTCTAAAATGAAAAGTCTGGACCAGAATTAATGATCATTAATCGTTTTGAAAACCTAGTGAAAGCTATGGGTCCTGTCTCCCCCAAATGTGCATACTCACAGGTATAAATGTTAGTTATGATTTTATGGAGCCCCAGTGGGTTTAGGGTCTAGAACTGTTCCCTGTCTGAAATACGATACAGAAGGAGTCCGTATCATAGCTCCCCAGAGGCGGAACGACGTGTAGGTAGAGAGTACTGACTGTAGGAAGCTCTTCAGGACAGATGACCCTTTTTGGCCAACAAATGAATTGCAGGGAGGGGGACAAAGAGTGAAGTGTTAGGGAAACCAATAGTTTAAAAGAGACAAATGACAAGTCGACCGACTGTAACTTGTGGGCCCTGTTGAGATCCTGATTCAAACAAATACACTTTAAAAGTAACAATGCCATTTATGAGACCGCTGGGAATTCGAGTGTGAGAATGTTAAGAAATTGTTCTTCAATTTTTTAGGCATGATGGTTTTGCAAGAATGTCTTCATCTTCTCTAAAAACCTTTAGAGATACATACCCAAGTGTGTATCATGGAGAAAATGATAAGATGTCTGGAATTTGTTTCAGAATAATATGAGAAGGAACAAATAAGTGAGCATAGATGACACCAGACTGCCCGTGAGTTGACCCTTGTTGACATGACTAAACACTTCATTAAACATTTCTGTCTACTTTTGTATATACTGAAATTTTCTATAATAAAAAGTATGGACTCTGGAGCCAGATGGCCTGGGTACGGGTCCTGATTCTATCACTTACCAGATCTGTGAACTGTGGGAGTGTCTTAACCCTTCTTTACTATAAACATATAATAATAATTATTTGCAACTCATAAGGTTGTTGTGAGCATTAAATGAGTTAGTATATGTAAGTATGAAGCATGGTGCCTGGCACATAGGAAGTACCCAGGGACTGTTTGCCATTAGCGTGGTCGAGGGGACTCTTCTGAGTGGACTGTTTGAAGAGTGACTGGGGACTTGGAAAAATTGTGGATGATCAACTAAAGACAGGAAGGTAAAAGGAAGACAGAGAAGGGGGCAAGTGTGTTAGGCCTTTTAAAGCCTGTGTAACATTTAGAAGGTTTGGCACATGTGACTTAGGTCTTTCCTCTTGTACCCTCCAAACATCTCACAGAGACAGACACACACACACACAGACACAGACACACACAGACATACACACACAGCTAAACACAGACACGCAGACACAGACACACAGACACAGAAACACAAAGATACACACAGACTCGCAGACACACAGATACATACAGACACAGAAACACACAGATACACACAGACACACACACACAGACACGCAGACTCACAGACACACACACACAGATACACACACAGAAACACACAGATACACACGGACACGCAGACACACAGACACACAGATACACATAGACACAGAAACACACAGATACACACACACACAGATACACACAGACACACACAGATACATACACACACAGATACACACAGACACACACAGATACATACACACACAGACATGCAGACACACACACAGACACAGACACAGATACACAGAGACACAGAAACACACAGACACACACAGATACACACAGACACACAGACACACAAATACACACAGATACACACAGACACACAGATACACACAGACACACAAATACACACAGATACACACAGACACACAGATACACACAGACACACACAGATACATAGAGACACACACACAGAGACACACACAGAGACAAACACACAGACACACACAGATACACAGACACAGACACGCAGACACACACAGATACACAGAGACACAGAAACACAGATACACACAGATACACAGACACACACACACACACACGCACCCCAGATCCCTTTAGGGGGTGGGACTCCAAACTCTCCTTGCGGTTTGGGTTACAGAAAAGCACCGGCCTCCTCCCGTGTGCTGTGGAGGAGGCTGGGGACCGGAGCTTCCCACAGTGCCCCGACCTTTGCCCTGTTCCTGTGGTCACCACCTCCCTTCTGTCACCACTGGGATGGAGCGCAGACTGTGGCTTTGCAGCCTCTGCAGCCGAAGGTGAAGGCACGCAGGTGGACATGTCGCTGTGGGAGCTGAGAAGAGGCAAGGACCTGGGAGGGAAGCTGCCAAGGGGCCCAGGGGCCCCTGCTTCACTGGGTCGAGTACTGAAACTGGCATTTTGGAATTTCTTCTCTGTATTTAACCTCCTGCCACAGAGGTGCTACTGCATCACACGAGTGACAAGCTTCCCAGGAGTATTTCCACTGAGTTCACCCATGAGACCACAAATCCCATTTCTCCCTTTAATGGAGTGGGGGTGGGGACAATGGGGTCTCCACGTTCTCTCCTCCCCCTGAGGCTGAGCCCAGGGCCACTGGACAGCCAGATTGTATCAGCTGATAGAAGTAAAAACTGAGAACGGCCCTGAACCAGGTGTTAATTTCCTAGGGCAGACATCACACAGCACAACGGAGGGGCTTAAACAGCAGAAAGTTCTGCTCCAACAATTCTGGAGGCCAGAAGTTGGACATCATGGTCCCAGCAGGGCCACACCCTCCCTCCTGGCCTCTGGTTGCTCCCGTCCACCCTTGACCCTCCCTGCCTGCATAACTCCAGCCTTGGCCTCTGTTGCCGTGACTGTTCTCCCCAACGTGTGTCTCTGTGCTGTCACGGGGCTGTGCGTCCTCACCTTTTCTCCGTGTCTCTCTCTTCCTATAAGGACATCGGTCACCTTGGACTAAGGGGCCACCCTACTCCAGTATTACCTCCTTACATCTGCAGCTGCCATTTCCAAAGAAGGCCACTTTCTGGCTTCTGAGGAGACCATGAGATGCAGAGAATGCTTTGATATCCAAGGACACCCACGATGTACTTCTTAACCCCCACAGAAGTGATACGACCCTGGCTATTCTCCGAGGACATCAACATATCTTTGCAGGGGGGATGTAATTCACGACATAACAGATGTGAATCAAGAAGTAAAAAATGAGAGGAGGGATAAATTGGGATTGGGATTGACATATGAACACTACTCTATATAAAATAGATAACTAATAAGGACCTACTGTATAGCACAGGGAACTCTACTCAATACTCTGTAATGGCCTATATGGAAAAGAATCTAAAAGAGTGGATATATGTATATGTATGACTGAATCACTTTGCTGTACATCTGAAACTAACACAACATTGTAAATCAACTATACTTCAACTAAAAAAAAAAAGTAAAAACAGTGAGTGGAGAAGTGGGGTTTCCTCCATAGGCTGAGAACCCCTGGGGACCACAGTGTAAAAGGACCAGACTGCTAACCTGTCCAGGTGGGTCTGGGCACTGCAGGAAGGTTCTCTGCTGTTGCTTGTGATGGTCTGTGACATGCAGACAGAGTGACGAAGGAGGAACTCCCACCCAAACACACGCAGAACCCTGGGGGAATGACATACGCCTTAATCTGTCATGGGTGGAGAGTGACCCTTCCCCAGGGCAGTGAGCTCCCACTCTGGTGAGAAATTTCAGGAGCTCACCGGGCAGGTGGGCGAGTTTGCATAGAACCCACAGTTCCCTGCTCAGGGGAAGTGGTAGAAATCCTAACAATTAAGACAATTGCCACTTGGAGTGATTGAGCACAAACTTTGTGCTGTTTTTTCCCCCAGCAGCAAAATTAGTCAGGTTCTGAACTGATTTGTTCTTGTTGGAAAAAGAAAATACACTGAATGGAGATGTTTTGCATGTTGCTATTAAGTTGCTTTTAAGAAATTGTTTTAACTGGAACAGTGTTCTGATTGACTTTGAGGACTATGGTATTTTTAACAGGTTCTGAAGGCAAAGAAGGCTTCATGGGAGAAGCATAGGGAAATGATGTGAGGAGAATCGGTGGTTCTTCAAGCTGCCTGGAGTCCTTGGAGGTCATCCAGGTGGTTACAGATGGCCTCTGAGACTAACGTGATGGCCTTGGAGACTAATGTGACCAGGTGTGTGTTGGAGTCCAGCACAAAGTATATTTATGAATCTCACCATTGGCATCACATCAACGGTCACAGCCTAGGGAATGTTCTTGGCCAAAGTGTCTAGAAATGAAACAAAAACTGCCTCTTTCTGTTTATTTCATTTATCAGAGGAAAAAAAAATCCTCATTACATTTCCCTTTCATTCTACAGTTTTTCCAGTTCACCCAATTGGTAAAGGTCTGAGTTTCTGTGAGATTCTATTACTTAATAGCAGGTAGTTTGGGGGAAATTTATTTAATCTACCAGTTTCCTCATTTATAAAGTGGGAACAGTAACAGTACCTACCTCCCGAGGATTACATGAGGGTTAAAGGAAAGAATCTAAGCAAACAGCTCAGTGAAGGACTTGACAAGGAGTGAGCACTAAATAATGTACACTGTTCAAGTTGTTATTATTCCTGGTTTGCAGGTTCTGCCCTGGATGTTTCACTGCATTTCTGCCTGGAGGATTACCCAGAGCACAAACCGGGGTCAGCAGAACTTAAGGAAGCATTCAAAGCCTGTCTGGGACGTGGAGGTCAGCATTCTGTGAGCTTAAAAAATGCTCCGAGAATTTGGGAAGAATCCTGTGAGCACGAGATTGTGTCCACAGGAATGCAACCTAGAGGGCTAAGCCCACAAGTAGAAAAACTTAATGATAACCTGGTTTCCGGTAGACGGCAGGCAACAGAATTTGCTCTACGTTCTGCCAGCAAAGGTCATGTGCAATTAGTAATTAGTCCACATAGATAAATGGCTACCCTGCAGTTTTCTTGGGCAGGATTCTTCCCCAGCATTCCCCATCCTGAAGTTACAGTAAAAGCCGAGTCCTTACAAGGATCTCACAATCTGTCCTCACCTCTGTCTGACTCCTCGGCCCCTCTCGACCCCTCTCTGTTCAGGCAGGCTCTGGCCTCAGGGCCCTTGCAATTCTTCCCTCTTCCCCGGGGGAGAAAAACACACACACACACCTCTTTCTGTAGTCTCCCCTGATTCTGGTTAAAGTTGCACACTCACTCCATCCCTCTGGCCTCTCCTTCCTTGCTTTCTGTTTCTCCTTGGCACCAACACCTTCTAACACCTTAACTCTCTGATGTATTTATTTGGTTTGTCATTTTTTTTTTGGCCGCGCAGCTTGTGGGATCTTAGTTCCCCCACCAGGGATTGAACCCGTGCCCCTTTGCAGTGAAGGCACAGAATCCTAACCACAGGACCGCCAGGGAAGTCCCGGTTTGTTGTTTATCTTACCCTCACCCCCCACTGCTGAGGGTAAGGCTCTGTCAGGGCTGGGATTTGTTTTGTCCATGGCTATATCCCTGGTGCCTAGAACATGGACTGGCACCTGTGGGCTCAGTGTTTGTGGAGTGTGGGGCTGGATTCACACAGAGTTCTTTCAACTCGAGATAATGTATCATTGGCTTTGTTTCATGAGCCCCTGTCCCAGCCACAGCATCAGCAAATTACCTTCGTAAATGTCAGAAGGGAGTGTCATGTGACTGTAAACTGAGCCAGACTGTTGATTGATTTTTTTTTGTACTTTACAGAATCAAAGTATTAGGTTGCCTAAAAATTCCTAACTTCTGGCTTTTCAGGAAGCTTTATATCACACTGCTAATTTACGTATTGACAACATTTTGACATGGGCTTATTCTTACTCTGAAGGGACTCATTTTAGTGATGTGTTCATGAATTATCCTTTTTCTCCATTTTTTAGCATTTTCTTTAATAAGCCTTTATTACTTGGAAATGAGAAATAACCAATGACTTTTGAGGGGGCCTTCCTACTAATGTGTGCAAAACTCTTTTATGAGGCAGAGAAACATTACGCGGGCCTTTCACTGTTGTGGCCTCTCCCGTCGCAGAGCACAGGCTCTGGACGCGCAGGCTCAGCAGCCATGGCTCACGGGCCCAGCCGCTCCGCGGCACGTGGGATCCTCCCGGACCGGGCACAAACCCGTGTCCCCTGCATCGGCAGGCGGACTCTCAACCACTGTGCCACCAGGGAAGCCCCCAGAGAAACATTTTTAAAGTCATTGTCACTTGTCAGAATCCCTGGGAGAGCCAATCGTTTGAAGAATTGACAATCCCAGTGAAAGAGCAGAGGGCAGGGTTGTATCATCTTGGCGAGATTATCAATACTTGGTTTCTCTTCCCAGGATTCAAAGGTATTTTCAAGAAGCCATGACCGGAGAGTGAGATTTGACTTTAAAATCTAGGCCACTGAGGGCCTACAGCCAATGGAACTTTCCGGCTTCTGAGACCATGAGATGCAGAGAATGCTTTATTTGATATCCAAGGACATCCACGATGTACTTCTTAACCCCCAAAGAAGTGATATGACCCTGGCTATTCATGAGGTATTTAGGAACAAAAGTTAAAATGAGATTAAAGTATACACAATACGTTAAAAAGTGCTTTACACACTGCAAAGGGCTCTGCAAATATTTGGTGCTGATGTTTCGATTTAGCTGGGCCCTGAATTTATCTGAAGGAAAAAGGACTTTGAGTTTAAACATTCCTAGTTGTGTGACTCTGAAGCAATCCTTCTACTTTCTTAGTGTGTTTTCCGGTTTAATGGAACTCTTTTTGGTTTTACCTCACATGACTCTTTAGGAAAGCAAATGGTTGTGGAAATGTCTGGGGAAGCACAGCGCTCTGTATAACCTGAGCTGTTATTCTGGAGCCTTTGAATTGGCCAAGGCCTCCTAGAGTCTAAAACACAGTGCATAATTTCCTATGAAAATCATTTTGGTAAGTAGTGCCCTTACCTTATATAGATATGCTCCCAAAGTTAATATCTAAATGAATTTTCTCTTTAATGCAATGATTTTCTTTCTATATTAAATATTTCTAAAAACATTCCATAAGGGATAAGGTGGATTTTTTTTTTCCCCCCAAAGGAGGCAGCCAGGGTATAGCATGCTGTTTCCAACTTACCAAATCAGGAACTTGCACTCAGGTTGGAACCCTACATCCCTTTCCCTAAAGGATGGGCTTTATGGGAAGTCTATACAACCTGTGGAAATATAGGGCTTCTCTCTGTGTCTGGCTGTGTCAAGGATTCCCCAGGACTGGATTAAATCAAATAGAGGGCAGGAAGATGGGCTGTGGAGGCAGCAGGAGTATCAAGAAAGGTTGAGGTGACTCTAAGGTGACAGCCTTGCTGGAGTGGGAAGTGTTTCCAACCTCTGGAGGGGAAAGGAGAGAGCTCAATCCTTTTGAAAAGGGGCTGGCCCAAAGCAGGTCCCAGCCTCTCGTGGGTTTGGCAGGCCATCTGACCCTCAGGCTGTGACTGGAACCAAGTGCTGGAGTGGGTCCCCCATGATGGCCCAAGGTGGGAAGACACTGGTCCTCCGTTAGCATGGAGGGTCCCAGTTTTTTACCCTCACCGTGGTATCTCCAGAGCCAACATGGAGTCTGCCACCAAGAGATGCTCATAATCAGTAACTGAAAAGTGGTTAAACTATTAGCAGTGACAACGGAAGTATGTGCAAACTGCCTAGGGTCCCTACTGGTGATAAAAAGCATTTGGGCGAGAGGGGTATCCATAATTCTATCAGTGAAACCTCTAGCCAGAGAATGCTGTTTTCTTCCTGTTATGGTGACAGTAGAATCACCTTTTCCACAGCTATTTAAATCTAATAGTTAAGGCCACAGAATCCTTTGGTTGACAGGTGCCACATTTCACAACCATAGTACCTGTTACGGTATAACAATAGTATAGTTCATAATCTTTAGGTTTCAAAAAATACAGTCTATCAATTCAAAAGTTTGGAATATTTAACACTATTGTCCATGAGATTAAAATATTTATTCAATTAGATTGAAAATCCTTAGAGAAATCAACTCCATAGCTTTTGGGGAAGGGGGCCCAATTTGATCTACTCACAAGTGGGGATTTGGGGAAGGGGGAGAATATTTTGGGATTTGGGGTATGGAGATTTTTTTCAAAGCTTTTATACTTTCCTACTTCTAGGTGGCTAGGAAGTGTCCTGATCTCCTTCTGGTAATATCTGTCTAGATGAAACCTTTCTTTAAGATAGGCCTTGTCAAAGACACAAGGTAGCTGATGACAGTACAATAATGCATTTACAAAATCTGTTTGACGGTCATTTGTGTAAGTAGATTTATATAAACAGAAAATAGTTCTATTTTTTCTTTGCCAAGCAGTCAAGCAAAACCCTAGGAACAACAAAATTAGGCGGAGGCCTTGGGGACAATGGTCATGGCTTCTCTGAGTAAGACATAAGCACCACCTGGAGGGCCCATTTGAAACTACAGCGTGGCAACTGAAGAACCTAATGTTTTCAAGCATCAGGGTACAACTGGTGAACAGGTGGGCAACAGAGGCAGGAAAGAACTACCTCCATTCCATGGCTTGAGCGCCTACTATTTCAAGCTTCCAGTAGAGGACTGAGAATAGTATTACCGAGTGAGGTACTTTCAGCCAAGGTGGGAGAGGAAACCCTAACACCTGAAGGGTATTAACATTAGCTCCCTAGTAAATATAGGTCAGGAAGTGCTTGCAAGAGGGAAACAAACAGGCAAATAGGTCCCCAGTTCGCTGCATCCTGTTATTCCCTCTCTCTACCCTGAGTAGGGGGCCACATACAATACGCATTTTATTCCCAAGACGTAAATGACTAATAGTTTAGTTTTTTTTCCCAGAGGCATTTACATTTTAATAGGTTGAAAGCCTTAGTAAAAAAGAGCAATGACAGTAGAATTTCCAATAGATGTCAACTTTTGGCTTTGGTGGAATAAGAAGAACCATCCCCTTTATCAAATACTTATTATTCCTTTTAAACAAACTAGGTCTCTTCCTTACTGATTCAATCGTTTGAATGAAAATGTTTTAAAAGGAGTATTTAACCCCTCAAGAGTCTGAGTATTTAAAAACGGCTGCATCTCCTGTTTCTCTATTTCTCATGAGATACTGGAATTTCTAACCAGATAGTAGTCCCTCAACTCTTCTCAAATATCTCTGGTGAAAATTTTTTTTGTAAATTTCCAGTACTTGAGGGACCAATACTTGGGTAAATTAAAATCAAAATGTTATGAATTTTATGTTCATATCTTAAGAGTTTAGTGTCTCTCTGTACGTATCTTGTCACAGACGAATAAGTGTGCAGACCGGCACTGGGCTGCGGATGGCGTTGGAAGATCACTGCTATACCTTGTATTTTCTCCCTTAAAAAATACCTGCATTTGGCCTAAAGATCTCTGCCCACCATGGCCACCACGGTTACATGCAAGAGCTTGCCTTACATCTTCCTTCCAATTTTTAAAAGAAGATAGCCTCTGAATCCATAATTACCGACATTTCAGACAATTTCTCATCTCCATTTAAACTGACCCTCGGGCTTCCCTGGTGGCGCAGTGGTTGAGAGTCCGCCTGCCGATGCAGGGGACACGGGTTCGTGCCCCGGTCCGGGAAGATCCCACATGCCGTGGAGCGGCTGGGCCCGTGAGCCATGGCCGCTGAGCCTGTGCGTCCGGAGCCTGTGCTCCGCAACGGGAGAGGCCACAACAGTGAGGGGCCCGCGTACCGCAAAAAAAAAACCAAAAAAAAAAACTGACCCTCTACTTGCAGTGTTGTGTGACACAACTTTCCATTCCCTTGTTCATCAGTTCAACCGGTTTGGTGTTGCTCACTTTATTGGCGGTGAATTTGGCCTGGATGCCAGAAGCTCGTGTAAGACACTTGGGTAGCACAGAAGTTCAGGTATATGAGGATTCCCAGGAGAAATCCATCTAGGAAAACAACATAACTGACAAGACATATGCTTGCTTTTTTTTTTTTTTTGGCCACCCCATGGCATGCAGGATCTTAGTTCCCCAGCCAGGGATTGAACCCGCACCCCCTGCAGTGGAAGCGGGGAGTCTTAACCGCTGGACTGCCAGGGAAGTCCCGACATATGCGTTCTTGATATAAAGATTACAGGAAAGGCTCAGTTGAATTTTTCCCTCCAAAATACAGGTTGAAAGAGCCTTCTGATGGATAAGCAATTCTGATATTCATAAGTTTTTTCATCCATGGTTTGGAAGGCAATTAATTCTTTTTTTCTTATCCCTATAACCCCAAACTGAAAATTCCACAAGGCCATGTATTAAGTGTATTAAGTTCGTACATTTCCATTTATAAGGCACAAACTCTACACATCTCTCAAGAGAAAGGAAGAAAACAAAGATATGAAGACAACAAAGTAATCTAGGAAGAGAGGAGGTTCATCAAACTGGAATGAAAACCCACCTCCCTTTTTAGTAAACAGACCTTATATTGATAGGAAATACAGCCTCTGGGGAGGGTTCCAATGCAGCCCCCTTCACTAGATCAGTGCAGAAGGCAGTCCTCAGGGGGACTGCATGGCCAGAACACATCAACCGCAAGCCCCCCCTACCCCATAGAAGCTGCTGGGCAGCTATGTCCTAAACAGAACATTCTGGCTACAGGGTGCCCAGTTCACCATCCTCACCCAAAGGAGCCTTCAGGGACCAATCCACCATGAATGCACACATGTGCCTGTCCTGGGGCTTGATTAATTTAAGCTGCTCTAAGCTGAGGTACAACTGCCTCCCCGAGGACCTGAACTAGGGTAGTTGTGCGGGTCCTTCGTGGGGCAGCATCTATTTAAGAGGCTGGACCTTGAGTTCCTCTTGAAATAATCAGATCCCTAGTGGGACTCTCAGAACCAATTCACTCTACCAGGGGCTTTTTGAACATGCTGGTCAAAATCTGGAGAAGATGCTCTGGAGAAAGCTCCAGATCTTCTGGCATGTAAGGCAGCCCTAATAGATCTCAAGTAATCCTGCAACGCACAGGTATAAACCAGAAGGGTCCCATGACACCAAACGGTATCCATGCTTGCTGGCTGGACCTCCTGATGGCTCTTGGCACTGTATTTTCTACTACTGTTTCCATTAGTATTATATGAGAGTAAGTTTCCTGAATGTCCCCATGGATCCAAGCATTTCCTGGAAGTATGACTGCTTCATCGTCCTCTCTATCATCATGCAAGGTACAGATGGGAGTGAACAGCACTTGGGAGAAAACAGCCAGGCAGACATCATCCTGAGAAAAGGGTCGGTGCTAGAGTGGGCCAGAGAAGGGACCGGAAGTGAGACGAACCGAGTAATTCACGAGGTCTGAGGGTTTTACGGAATATTCTTGAAGATTCTGACTTCTCCACCCAGGACGATCTGAAATCCAAATGAAATCGGGTCCTTGGGTCAATGTACCCAATTACCGAAGACCAGCATCATAGAAGAATGCTCATTTCAATACAGTGTGGTCCAGCCACCTCCTAACTTCTCCAGTCCAGTTGGATTATCCCTTTACACCAGGCCTTGCCCCTGGCAGCCACAGTCGGAATTCTACTAAATTTTCAGGCATGAAGATGGTTCTTAATTCAGTGTCCGATGAATCTTAGCCAAGGTCCCTTCCCTTCCTGTGTCTCGTAAGGCTACAGCCCAGGGGATAAAGGGATACTTTCATTCACAACAATAACAGCAAAACTCTTGGACCCTTTGGCTTCCTAATGCCATAGCCATAGCCACCCTTGGAAATATGTACTCATTTAAAAGCCTGCTCTAAAAAACAAAAAGTCAACTCCTACTGCTGATTCAAGTTTTCCCCAAATCATATCAAGCCAACTCCACACCGCACCCTACCTGCCGGCCTCAAGAATCTTTCTTGGTCAGTCTGGCCTTGATTTTTTGCCTCAAGAAGGCTGCAGTGGCTGCACTGCAGGTGACCAAGAAGAAGAAGGAGAGGCAGGCCATGTAGATGGACAGGGGGCTGTGGCGTTGCAGGAAGATCTCCTGTCGCCCCCTGTAGTCTAGGAGGATGGCCTCCAGCTGGGACAGTGTGCAGACAGACAGAAAGGCGTGGAAGATCTGATGCCCGTGGCCCACGATGTCACAGGAACCCGGGAAGTACTTCTCTGGAACCGGGCAGGAGAAGAAGTAGGCACTGACCAGGAAGAAGACAATCTGCAGGGAGTGGTACCAGACCGCCTGCTCCTGGCAGCCAGACAGGTGGCACAGAACCACGCGATGTGCCACGGGGCTGATGTCCAGGATGAAGGCAAGCCCCGCCGGCACCACCTGACAGATCTTCCTCATGACTGGGTAAGGCCTGCGGTACCGATACTTAGCGTAGCAGCAGCCGGCGCAAGATAACCAGCCACAGAAGGCGGCTGCGGGCAGGAAGAAAAGCCAGAAGTGCTCGTACCAGGCCTGGTCGGAGGTGTAGAAGAAGTGGACCAGGGCACTGCCATACTGGTAAACGCTCACGCCCACATAGTCCACAAAGTAGAAGGTGTAGTGGGAGAGCTCGGATTTGGACTGCAGCAGGTGGGCCAGGAGGCTGAAGGTGAGGTAAGTGATGGAGGACAGGACGTAGAGGAGCAGGGGCAGCGCGTGGGCAGAGGTCCACGGCAGGCCCTCGGCCTCCACAAAGGCCCAGAACCGCAAGAGGACGGCCAGAGCCGCCAGCAAGTGGGTCCAGACGTTGACCACCTCGTTGTGTTTCTGGAAGAGGCTGAAGAAGTAGTAACGCCACTCGTGGCCGGTGGGGCGGTACCCAGCATGGATGTAGGGCTCCCGGAAGAGCTGGGGCACGTCAGTCTCCAGGACGGTGCCGGGCATCTTGGGCAGCCCATCCTCCAAAATCTTGGGCAGGCGGCGCAGATGCTGTCCACTCACAGACAGGGTGCTCAGACGCTCCAGGATGGCAGTCGTCATGGCTACACGGGGATGCAACCTACAGGAAACAAGAGTAAAATGGGCAAAGATGCGGTGAGGGGCTGCTGAGCAAAGACAGCGAGGGAACTATGGGTTTGCTAGTGCAGCTGGGGAGGCGGGACTGCAGACAACTTCTTTGAGCCTCCTTTTTTTTTTTCGTATGTAGAATAATAGAGTTGGACCAAGATCGCTTACTGCTCTGACATTCTGACTTTGTCTCTACTGCTCACTACGGTGTGAGGCAAAGTCACATCTTGTAAAATGGGAATGTCAGTCACCCCATTTTAATGACATCTAGAAGGTAAGTGAGGGTACCTTTAAAGCTTTCGAGTTTGCTAGATGACATTAAAGTGTAACCCTCAGGCCTTCCCTGGTGGCGCAGTGGCTAAGAATCCACCTGCCAATGCAGGGGACACGGGTTCAAGCCCTGGTCTGGGAAGATCCCACATGCTGCAGAGCAACTAAGCCCGTACGCCGCAACTACTAAGCCTGCGGTCCAGGGCACATGAGCCACAACTACTGAGCCCACGTGCCACAACTACTGAAACCCATGTGCCTAGAGCCCATGCTCTGCAACAAGAGAAGCCACTGCAATAAAAAGCCTGCACACCGCAATGAAAGAGTAGCCCCCACTCGCCGCAAGTTGAGAAAGCCTGTGCACAGCAACGAAGACCCAACATGGCCAAAAATAAATTAATTAATTAATTATTTTAAAAAAATCACAGTGGGGCTTCCCTGGTGGTGCAGTGGTTGAGAATCTGCCTGCCAATGCAGGGGACACGGGTTCGAACCCTGGTCTGGGAGGATCCCACATGCCGCGGAGCAACTAGGCCCGTGTGTCACAACTACTGAGCCTGCGCGTCTGGAGCCTGTGCTCCGCAACAAGAGGGGCCACGATAGTGAGAGGCCCGCGCACCGCGATGAAGAGTGGCCCCTGCTTGCCACAACTAGAGAAAGCCCTCGCACAGAAACGAAGACCCAACACAGCAAAAATAAATTAATTAATTAATAAACTCCTACCGCCAACGTAAAAAAAAAAATCACAGTGAGCTACCAACACAAACTCACTAAAAATCGCTAAAATAAAAAAAAAAAATGTAATCATCAGACAGGCTCTATCAGTACAAAAGTTGTTTTTTTTTTTTTTTTAAGGAATGGTATAGCAAGAGACACTGTTCCATTTTATTTATAACAGTAAGAAATTGGAAAGAACTTCCTTGTTCAACAATAGGAAACTGGTTTTAAAAAATCATAGAACCATAATTTAAGCCGTAAAACAGAATTGTGAGCAAACATTAGAAATATGTTGTGAATGTATTTAATGACATGAAAAGATCTAGCTGTATATTCATTGTCTATTATCCCAATGTCTTCCTAGTGGAACCTAGTAGTTTTCTCTCTTCAAATCTCCTATACTTCTTCATCCATCCTCACTCAGCCTAACCTTCTTCCTATTTTATTGAGAAAATGCAATCAATCAGAAGAGACTTCTGCAATCTACTACCACAACATTTACCCACCAGCCAGCATTTCTGTCACATATGCTCCTCCCCTGTTTCAATGGCTAGAACCATCTTGGTGAAGACCAACCCTTCACTTAGACATTATATTCTGTCCCTTGGCGCCATCCATTGTAGAGTTGCACATCATTGTAATGACACAAGAGGGCGCTTTAAATGAGGGATCTTGTAAACCACTCCAAATCAAGTCTCAAATAGTCTTGAACTGGCAAAGACAAAAGCACTCTTCATCCATACAAAGCTTTTTTATGTATTTTATTTAGTAAGAAGTATTATATCGAAATACAAAAATTATCAATGTTGATATTAGTAATGAGAGCCTACATTTCTTGAGCACCTAATCTTAAATTACCCACTAATTTCACTGGGAACTTGAAAATCTGAGATAAGCAATAGTTACTTGAACCTCAAGGTCAAATGAGTCATCAATCAGGTTGGTAAAAACCAAGGCATATTCTGAGAAATCTTTTTTTTATAATTAATTAATTAATTTTTGGTTGTGTTCGGTCTTCATTGCTGCACGCAGGCTTTCTCTAGTTGTGGCGAGCGGGGGCTACTCTTCGTTGTGGTGCATGGGCTTCTCATTGCAGTGGCTGCTCTTGTTGCAGAGCACGGGCTCTAGGTATGCAGGCTTCAGTAGTTGTGGCACACAGGCTCAGTAGTTGTGGCTCGTGGGCTCTGGAGCGCAGGCTCAGCAGTTGTGGTGCACGGGCTTAGTTGCTCCACTGCATGTGGGATCTTCCCGGACCAGGACTCAAACCTGTGTCCCCCGCATTGGCAGGTGGATTCCTAACCACTGTGCCACCAGGAAAGCCCTATCCTGAGAAATCTTATGAGCTGAACAAAATTAACATGTAGCCTAAATTTAATGAAATCTAATTGCAAAGACTGTGTGTGTATTTTTTTTTAATTATGCTCTGGAAAGCAAGTGGTTTTGGACTTGCCTCTCCTGAGAACCCAAATCTGTATGCAACAAATTTCAGCCCTCACAAGTGTTTAACTTGGGCTTCCCTGGTGGTGCAGTGGTTGAGAATCTGCCAAGGACATGGCAGAAGTGTCTGTGTGAGAGGTACCAGAGGCAGAAAAGGGGGCCGATGGTGGAACCCTGGGGACAGACGCCACAGTTGACAGGGTGATGGAAGAAGAAAGCAGAGGCGGGACCACAGAGGGCGGTGTCACTTAAGCCAGGAGAGGAGGCACCGGTCTATAGCATGAGTCCCCCGAGCTCAGGTGACATAAGGATTGAACAAGCAAAATCTCCAGGGTTGGGGTTTCCCTGGTGGCGCCGTGGTTGAGAGTCCGCCTGCCGATGTAGGGGACACGGGTTCGTGCCCCGGTCCGGGAAGATCCCACATGCCGCGGAGCGGCTGGGCCCGTGAGCCATGGCCGCTGAGCCTGCGCGTCCGGAGCCTGTGCTCCGCAACAGGAGAGACCACAGCAGTGAGAAGCCCGCGTACCGCAAAAAAAAAAAAAAAAAAAAAAACACCAAAAAAACCCTCCACGGATGAGAAACCTCCCCTCTTCCTTCTGCAACATCAAACCGAAACTCCCTTCGCTAATGCCACGCCACCCGCCGCACTCACTTCCTCTGTCTTCCGCAGCGGCCCCTCTGCTCGTGGGCCCACAGAGGCCGTAGCATCCTCGGTCGTGTTCTGCCCCTTTCCTGGAAGGCCCGCCCCTCACCCCTTCACATGTGTAAGTCCTATCCTCCCAGGAGCAGCTCTGCTCCGTAGAGGCCTGTCTGTATTTCTCTCCACTTAACACTCCGTTACGTGCGGTCTGGTGGCGGCTGTTGATTCGTGAAGTTTGACTCTTCTTGTAAGCAGCTTGAGGTAGGTGGTCTTATTTTATTCTTCCTCTGTGGCCTTGGTAGCCTGGAATATTGTTGAGCAGACAGTCCTTGCTCTGAAAAAGCTCTATGGTTGATCCACATTCTTTTTTTAAAAATTATTAATTAATTTATTTTTGGCTGTGTTGGGTCTTAGTTGCTGCACGCAAGCTTTCTCTTCAGCCAGGCCCTGTTATCATAGGATCCCCAAATACATGCCTCCAGCCAGATCTTTCCTGAGTTTGGATTCAAATATCCAGCAGCTGCGGTTTTGTCCAACTGAATATCCCACGGGCATTTCAAACTCAACCTCTTCAGCCTCCTCCTTCAGCCCAGACTTGACCTGTCCCTACCTCTGATCAGTCACGGAGGCCTGTTGATTTTATCTCAACGTTTCTGGAATGCACTTGTCCTCTCCATTTCTACCGCTCCCCCTTGATTTGGGCCTTCAAGATGAACTTGTGTTGATGAGGAAAACAGCGGCCTCATAACTGACCTTTCTTCCTCAAGAGATGGTTCCCCCACCTCATATCCCCAAACCCGCCCTCTAGTCTCCAAACCACTTCACGGTGATAGTTTAAAAGCGGAAACTGCTCACTACTCCCCTCCCCAAAGTCCCTCAAGAGCGCACCATTGTTTACCACACAAACTCTCAGCCCGTGCAAACAGGCCCTTCTGTAGACCTCCTTCCCAGGTCCTATTCCAGCCTCCTTTCCCAGAGCCCACACCCAGGCCACTTGGATGGCTTGGATCATAACACTGGGAGTTTTTCAAAGATACAACACTCTCTATCTCCCCTGTATGCTTCTGCACACAAGGGCGGCTCCAGCAACCCCAGCTCATCAACACTCTGCCCAGGCGCCAGCTCTGCCTGTGGGCTTTGCTAACCCCAGGCTGGATGAGGGTGCCCCACCTACCCTGGCCTTGCCTCCCCATCACACTTCTCTCCTGGGGCCCTGACCCTTGGTGATGAGCTCACTTCCCACCACACCCGGCTGCTTTAAGGGCAGGGGCTGTGTGGCATGCGAGTTCCTATGTCCAAGATGATATGTGGCATATAAAATAATCATACACCTAATCATGATTTACTGAACAAATAGTTCTTTAGGCCCAGACGTATGGCACCAATTTCCTTCTGTTCTGCCAGGTTAAGGGAAAAAAAGAAATAATGGTTTGCAAGTCGGGAAGTCTGGCTGTTAATATTTGCTCTATACAATGAGCTATGTGGCCATGCCCAAGACATTCAGCTACTCAGGGTCATTTTCCTCATAAACAAGGGTGGGTGGGAGATGATTTCCTGTCTCTCTACCTCTCAGGAAATAAAGAGAGTGGATAATAATAAAATGGACAGTAGCTGAATGATGCTTTGAAAAGGCAAACCATGCACATTAAAGTACCAGCAATATTTCAACTAAAGAACGCACAGAAGGGTTATAATTTAGTAATATATATTTTTTCTACCTTATAATTGATTTTAATGCAATCTTTGAAAATTGAAAAGGAATTTAATATTTTTGGTTACATTTCTGGGATTCTTCCAACTGCTTTATTAAGAGCTTTAATTAGATTTAGATTATAATGGGATTGGAATTAAAAGTTCTATTTCTTGAGTACAACAACATCTACACCATGAATTCAGTTAACATTCACAAGAAAGTGTTATAAAATGTTACATCATGCCTTGGACTATTTACGGGTCCAATCTTAAAGTTTTATCTCAGGTCCTCCTTTAAAACTATTAATAATGCTAATAGTTTTACACCTAGAGTATGCCGTCTAAAAAAACTAAAAGCTCCATGTTTGCAAAACGGACATAGTCTGGTACTGATGACATTTTATCTGGAGGCCAAATAGAGGACTCTAAAGCAATGGTGTTCCCTGATCTATTACAAGGGCCCTATGGGAACTGACCACAAACTTGGAATAGCTGATTCCCTGGAGAAGCCCTGGATGAGGAATTAGCAGTTCCAGCTCTACCACTGACTATGGGATTTTAGGCAAACCACTCAACTTCTCTACACTTGTGTCTTTGTCCATAAAACTGAGGGTATCATCTCTATACGTTCTAATGCTAAGAAATTCGTCTGGACTATGTTTTGCTTCGTGCTGAAGATCCAGCAGTGTGCTGAAGTCACCAACAAACAGATCCTGTGACATCACCTCGTGTCACGGCCTCATGCAGATGTCAGGAAGGTGGCCTGCTGGTTGCTGGACAGAGAACAAAAGAACAGCAATTTCCATCAAAGACGGCAGAGAAACGCTTCCAGAATCCACAGAAGCCCAGCCTCCCACAATGCTGCAAAGCCATAAATGGCTGAGAAGGAACAGAAGCCAAAATGCCAGCTTGATGCCCATTTATAAGGCCTGGAACCCTGCTGTGAGCAGCCTCTGGTCTGACCAGAGACAGAGGTGGACTTGCAGTGGCCTCAGACAACCCCAGGACCCCCCCAGTCATCCATCAAGTGAGAGGCTGCTGGGCCCACACTGATCTTTGCAGCCACATCTGCCAAGTATCATACCACTATTTATAAAGTCATATTTTAAAGAGCGGCAGAATCCTATTTTGAGCGGATACAATTTTAACATGGATTCAGATCCACCAACCATTAATGCATATCCACTCCATATTTAAGAAAACCTAAAACACAAACAGCATTTCAACATCCAAAAATGGGAGATCTGATTTAATGATGATAAAATCTGTACAATAGGATACTACACACCCATTAAAATAATTATGTAGATATATTACACTTATTGTTATAGAGAGATACACAGGACATAAACGTGTGCTCCGTTTGTTTCTCACTGCAGTCTCCCCGACGCTTAGAACAGTGAGTGACCAGCACATAGTAGATGCTCAACAAAGATTTGCTGAATAAATACATAAATGAAAGACATTAGTACAAGGAAGAAGCAAATTAAAAGTATGCATCCCATTTTTGTAATGATATACCTATGGCACAGAAAAAGTATGGAATTGAAAATAATCAAAACATTGATAGAGATATTGCTAAGTGGTGGGATGACGGGAATTTTACTTTTCATCTGGAGTCGATACTATTGTTATAATACTTTTGACGATGAATATTTACTACTTTTATAAATGAAGTTACTGCTATTCAACAAATAGGAATATTTGACAGAAATCTGTAAAAACTGGTAAAACGATTAATTAGTACAGTTAATTAGTACATCCTCCCCCCACCTGCCAAAACACCCCAGCATTATAAAGGAATACATACTTATTTGTATCATTCTGTGGATTTTGAGCTCAACTAGTTAGCAGATCATGTAATAAAGTTATTGTCAGGAGTGTCAACTAGAGAAAAAACACACAACCTAAAAGTTGAGAATTATGTTTTATTCGGGGACCTTACTGAGGACTATAGGCCAGGAGTCAGCTTCTCACATACTCTGAGGATCTGCTCCAAAGAGGTGAGGGAGGAGCCTGGATATATAGGAGTTTCTGTTGGAAAAACAACAACATGTAGTAGAACATCGCAAGATCACTGCTAATCTCGAAAAACAGACATCTCAAGTTAATGATTTTAGTGCTTTTCTATGTATGGGCAGATGCAAGAGTCTGGGCTCATTGAAATTATTCCTCTGATATGCATCTTAACTATGTAGGGCCAGTATCCAGTTTTTCTCCACCCTGAATTCCCCTCAGGGCTCACCGCAGGGGCAGCTGCAGTGGATGAGGGCTTGATGCTGGACAACATTCACTGTTTACTGGAATGGCAGGCAACACTTTTTGTCCGCAGGAGTAACCTAGCTATACTTGCCACCACGGATGTAAGCTAATGGTCATGGGGCTGGGGGCGGGGGGGTTAAAGGGGAAAAAAATGTGTAACATCTGCTGGTAAGGCAGCAATCATGTTCTCTTAGCTTGGGAAAACCAGTATATGCAATATTGTCGTAAGACTTTTCCCGCAGCGCACAAACCCAAACAGAGTTAAGGAGGGAGTCAATCCCCCACCTTGTGGGCACCTGGCGCTGCTGAACCCTGCCTATAAAAAAGGCGAGGCACACCTGTGTGCCAGTGTGCCAGGAACACATGTCACCTGGACTCAGTGACCCCTCCACCTCTGAACCTCTTCCTCTGTGGCTCCGCCTAACATGGACAGGAGAAAGAAAAGACGGCCTTATAATTTGCTGCTCTGCCCTGGGGATTTTTCTTTCTCCAGTTGGAACTCTCAGCTGGGATTCCTTGTATTTTCTTTTTTGTTACTTCCCATCCTTCCCACATCTCAGCTCACCTCCTCACTTGAGCAGGTACTATTTTCAAAACGCATCACTACAGACCCAGAATGCACCACCCACATGCAGTAAGTAGTATCTGTGTTTAATTCTAGCAGGAGAATTGAGGAGCTGGGAACAGTTTAGAATGCATTGAGCAGTCTAAGGTCAATGGCCAGGCTGGCTGGTGTGGTGATTCTTTTCCTTCAGAGACTGCTTGTTTGGGTAAAGGTAAGCTCTGATGTCAGAACGGCCTGTTAATTAAAGCCTGGGGACAGGAAGCCTCCCAGAACTTTCCACAAGAGTGTAACCACTGGCTTCATTTGGCATGGTCTGGCTTCAGCTATGCAGCCTCTCACCTGTAGGAAGCTTCATCACCTATCGGCAAACCTGCTGGGACCCGGGCCAGCCCAGGTGAACTCCGAAGAGAGCCGCAGATTGCCACTGGCAGGAAATCAATACTGGAAATGTACTTTCCATAGAAGAATCTGATAACCAAGGAAAGCCGGGTTGGTGCGCTGTGTAAGGTGTTCGGCGTTTCCTAGCAATTCAACGTTAACCCCTTTGCAGCTAATGCTGTACACTCTCCTGGTGGTCCCAAGACCTCGGCTTTTTATTTGCTACCAAGAATCAAGCAGGTCGCTTCATTCTCAGTTTCTCTTTAGACAGCCTCAAGGCCTTAGTTCAATCCCACATTGGCCATGAAGTTTTCTCCAGGTCATCTTAATTTCTTTCCTCCCAGAGTGCTTACCTACCTATACTCCACACGTTTCGGTTAGCAGAACGTCTGCACTTACGTGCTACTTCTACTTCCCTGCTGTGTGTGCAGAGAGCCCTCCTGGGTTGCAAGTTCCCTGAGACAGAAACATGGACTTACCCATCCTTTATTCCTCCTATCAGCAATTATCAGAGGAAAGGTGGCCCAGAATGTGTCAATGGATGATTGTTCAAAAACAGAGTGAAAGAAGACTCTCCTTTGGCCCTCTTTGCTTCTAAAGGTAAAACCGGTGAGATTTTAGACAAGGAACATGTTAGGGATTTTTCAACAGGAAATAACATCTGACTTGGATGTTGTTTATCTGGGTGTAGTTCATCCACTTGGGAGGTATCCATAACAATATTTAAATTGTTCACCAGATTTCCAATCACCAGATGACTTTTAGTCTATTTCCTCCTATCATTGGTACTTTTGTGCCCAAGAATGCCTAAGCAAAGATGCAGGGAAGGGAGGCCAGGCAGAAGAAAACTAAAGTAAAAGAACATTGAGGCAGAAGAAAACTAAAGTAAAAGAACATTGGAGCAGGAGTTAGGAGACCTAGTTTTTTATTCTCATTGCATAGAAAAAAGCAGAACAGACTGTCCTGGTTCCCTGAACAAGCCACACACTTTGCATCGCCAAGTACCCCTCTACGCCTGGCAAACCCTGCTTCTCTCTCAAATCCAGGCTCAGCTATAACCTCCTCTGTGAAGTTTAGCAACAGACTCGAGCAGAATTAATCACAACCTGTTATATCCCCTTAGCCTTATGATATAGCTGGTTGTACGTGTGCCTTCTTTACATTAAATTGTGAAATTCATTGAGTTGTACAAGGAAGTCACTCAAGGCATTAAAAAAATCTATGTTTGTGTTACTTAATTGTGAGAATAACTGAGGCATGGAGAATTTTTTTGAGTTTCCACTATTATCTTTTTATGTATATAAAAATTTGCATTTTTAATTTTTAAAAAATAATTTTTATCTAAGTATAGTTGATTTACAATGTTGTGTTAGTTTCAGGTGTACAGCAAAGTGATTCTGTTATACATACATACATATATATTCTTTTTCAGATTTTTTCCATTATAGGTTATTAGAAGATATTAAATATAGTTCCCTGTGCTATACAGTAGGTCCTTGTTGGTTATTTATTTTATATATAGTAGTGTGTACGTGTTAATCCTGAACTCCCCCGCCCCGAGACACAGAGAATCGAAGTGATTTATTCACAGCTCTAAACCGAATCAGCCCTAAGGTAGAGGCACTGCTTCTGACTTTCGTGCTCAAGAGCCCAGCCACCTAGGTCTCCGAAAAAGAAAGCCCATAAAACACAAATGGAATAGGAAGAGGTGGATAAGACGTGGGAGCCCGTCTGCCTGTGAGCTGACAGCAGGCTAGGAATCCTGACTCCCGCTGGGACATCTGGCTATGTTGTCCAGAGCCCTCTCCCAGGACACTCCAGGAGGCTCTCCTAAGGGAACCCCTCTCCACTATGGCCTTTTCTACAATTTGAAGGAGAAACTCATAATCAGTAGCTGAGCTGGTTAAAAATCCTTAGTTATTCCACAGGCAAGTTTCATCGGAAAAGTTGATTATTCAGTTCAGACCAACAGCTGTGAATCCTCGCACTGCTCTGGTCTTCATCTCCATCCTGTTACAACCCGGCTTGCAATAAGGCGGTCGTGGTTTCTCACTCGGGGTTACTCGAGCTCCAGGATCTCAGATTTGACATTCCTCCTTCCTGATCACAATACTCCTAGTTTCCACCTGGACTATTTCCTCACACCAGTTCACACGCTCCAGGCTCCTCATAACCCCCAGCCCTTCTGTCTTACTTCACCTGCTTCACCTGCCCCACTGCCATCCCAACGTGCCAGCCCCTTTGCTTCTACCCTGGAGCACTCCACGCCTGCCACCCAGCCCCACCCTGATGACATCGAATTTTTCTGTTTCCCTCATCAGTACTGTGTACTGCTATAAAAACGCATCAAACATTATGAGACCATGTTGTATCCGTGCCTTTTAACCACAACAAGACTTCACTTTATCCATCTGGAGATCCCATCAGCATCTTAAGCTTTGTGTGTTTAAAACCAAACTTTTGCTGGGACTTCCCTGGCAGTCCAGTGGTTAAGACTTCACACTTCTACTGCAGGGGGCGTGAGTTCCATCCCTGGTCAGGGAACTAAGATTCCACATGCCGAGTGGCACAGCCAAAAAAAAAAAAATAAAAAGCAATCAAAAAATCAAACCTCGGCTGTGCCTAGTTCTGTTACCAGTATGACCAATCTCCTAGTCACCAAGCCTTGAAATCAAAGTGAAATTTCTCCTTTTCCTCCTTCCCTCACATTCCAGTCATCAAATCCTGCCCCCCCCCCCCACTTTTTGTTTAAATTGCAGTATATTCCTTCTCTCACTCCCCTGCAGGCTGGTACACTGTCCCAGCTAAACCATGATGATAACCTAAACGACCTCGCCTCCTCCAATCTCTGGCCACAGTTCCGTCTGATTTGATTCAGCTAAAGTTCAGCTCTGATGAGGATAATGCCCCAAAGCTGCCGGGAGCCCTCTCCTCTCCGCCAAGTAAAGCTCAAATCCCTGAGGCTGCCGTCAAACTCTTCCCTGCCCTGATCCACATCCTCAACATTATCCACTGTCGATTTCATGAAGAACAAAACAGAGTGAAGAGAACAGAACATGTCAGGGTGCACCTCACACATTAAGGATAAGTACTGTCATGAAACTCCTGGTTCCTAAAATAAAATATATCTCTTACTAAGGGTCACATTAAAGTTCGAAAACCACTGATCTATATACCATTTACTATTCCTAAACATGCCCTGTGACTTTCATTTTGAAATTACAAAATACTTCAAATATACAGAAAAGTATAAAGGATGATACGACAAACAATTGCTTGTCAAATCTTATGTCATATTTACTTCAGATTTTATTTTTTAAAAAGTTTTTTAAAGGTATTTAAAATTTTATTTATTTATTTATTTTTGGCTGCGTTGGGTCTTTGTTGCTGTGCATGGGCTCTCTCTAGTTGCGGTGAGTGGGGGCTACTCTTCGTTGCGGTGTGTGGGCTTCTCGTTGTGGTGGCTTCTCTTGTTGCAGAGCACGGGCCCTAGGCGCCTGGGGTTCAGGAGTTGTGGCTCGCGGGCTCTGGAATGCAGGCTCAGTAGTTGTGGCGCATGGGCTTAGTTGCTCCACAGCATGTGGGATCTTCCCGGACCAGGGCTGGAACCCGTGTCCCCTGCATTGGCAGGCGGATTCTTAATCACTGTGCCACCAGGGAAGCCCTACTTCAGATTTTAAAATATATTCATGATCCAGAGAAAACTCTAATTCGAAAAGATACATGCACCCAGTGTTCATAGCATTACTATTCACAATAGCCAAGACATGGAAACAACCTAAATGTCTATCAACAGATGAATGGATAAAGAAGATGAGGTAAATATACAATGGAATATTACTCAGCCATAAAAAAGAATGAAATAATGCCATTTGCAGCAACATGGATGGATCTAGAGATGATCATACTAAGTGAGGTAAGCCAGAAAGACAAATACCATATATTACTTATATGTGGAATCTAAAATATGCTACAAATGAATTTATTTACAAAACAGAAACAGACACTGAGACATAGAAACAAATGTACGGTTACCAAAGGGGAAAGGGGTCGGGGAGGGATAAATTAGGAGTTTGGGATTACCAGACACAAACTACTATATATAAAATAGACAAGCAAAAAGGTCTTACTGTATAGCACAGGGAACTATAGTCAATATCCTGTAAATAAACCATAATGGAAAAGAATATGAAAAAGAATGTACATATATATATATATATATATATATACATATGTGAATCACTGCCGTTCACCAGAAACTAACATAACATTGTAAATCAACTATACATCAAGTAAAAAATATACATATGCATGTATATAAATATATGCGTGTACGTATGTATGTGTATGTGTGTGTATACATATTTATGACCGTGCGTACGCATGCCTGTATGTATCACCTATGCCTATAACGCAGGTAACTGGGACCCAGCCTCCTATAATCACTCATTCCTTTCCTTCCTCCCCAGCAGCAGCCACTATACACTGAACCTGGTGTTTTTCATTCCCACTAATATTTTCATATGAAAACATTATGAGATTATAAAATTATATAACTACATGTAATGATATAATAAAAAATCATAAAATTAAAAATCCAGGGCTTCCCTGGTGGCGCAGTGGTTAAGAACCCGCCTGCCAATGCAGGGGACGCGGGTTCGAGCCCTGGTCTGGGAAGATCCCACATGCCGCGGAGCCACTAAGCCCTTGCGCCAGAACTACTGAGCCTGCGCTCTAGTGCCCGCAAGCCACAATTACTGCAGCCCATGCGCCTAGAGCCCATGCTCCACAACAAGAGAAGCCACCACGATGAGAAGCCTGCACACTGCAACGAAGAGTAGCCCCCGCTCGCGGCAACTAGAAAAAAGCCCGCACGCAGCAACGAAGACCCAATGCAGCCGAAAATAAATAAGTTAATGTTTAAAATTAAAAATAAATAAATAAAAATAAAAATCCGTAAACTATATATATTGTTTTGGATATTTTAATCTTTATATAAATTTTGCACCTAACCTCCTGCAGCCTTCTTTCTTTCATTTAATGTTTTGTGTTTTTTCCATATTAATTGCTACATGATTCTCTAATTGATTCATTTTCTCTGCTGAATATTTTCCAAATACCCCAATTTATTTGTCCATCCTCCTGTGGACAGACATGCAGGTTATTTCCTGTATTTGCTATGACAAACAAGGCTGCAGTGTGGTCTTCTTAGCTGTGGGTCTAGAAGGGGGATTCCCCTTCAGGTCTTAGGCCAGGCTGTTCCCTTTACCTGGAAGGGCCTCCTCCCTATCTCCACCTTAGAAAACCTCACCCATTCCTGAAGGCACCTCTCAGAGGGTGATTCCTCCCCACCTTCCGATCTACCCAAAGCAATATCCCGTCTCCTGCAACCTGCAAGTTTGTGTCACAAAATTATGTCATCACATATAACTTTGTCCTGTGGTTGTTTGGGTACTTCTATATCCCTAGCAGGCCTTACGGGCAAGCACTGTCTCATGTGGCATTAAATTCCCTCCGCGCAACTTAGAGCCTGGCACGTAGACTTGCCCAGAGTAGACCCTCAATGAATGAATGTGGAGTCCACTGAACTTTCCTTCCTTCTTTTGCTACTAAGTACTGCTATCACCACGGAATGACTTATATCTAATGACAACAGTATATACCTAAAGGGTGCTACCTTCCCATGAATTATCATTTCACCACCAAGAGAAGCCTGTCTCTACTGTCCACACTCTGTGTTGGGAGAAAATGCATGTAGAGGGGGACACTCAGCTTGATAACCACCAAGGGCCAAATGCCTGTAGGCAGCTGCTTGTGCATAAAGATCAAGGAAAATATTCTTCCTCCTCTCTTCAAAGCTCCCAAGATACCACGTTTATGCCAAAAATTTTATAAGAATTTTGTTCAGGGAGTTCCCTGGTGGCCAAGTGGTTAGGATTCCGGGCTTTCATTGCCGTGACCTGGGTTCAACACCTGGTCGGGGAACAGAGATCTCACAAGCCGTGTGGCATAAAAATAATTTTGTTCAGAACTAAAAGCAAACATTGGGCAGATAAGAGTGTTACCAAAACATGGGTTGGGGGGTGAGGATGGGGCTGTTTTTGAGCTTGGTGCTGTGCTTCTTCAGTCAACCTATGCTCATTGCCATCAGCGTAGACAGGACCTAGAGAGGAATTACGCTTCTCCTCCCTTCACCTCGCCCCTGCAACTTTAGCAATGACTGTGCAACTTTAGTCTGGGGAGAGAGTCGCAAACAGCATGTGTGTTTTCAGTGGCTGCTGGTGTGGCTTCAGGATCCTCGCCTGGGGCCAGGATCGTGAAGGGGCAAAGGTGCCTGATACCTACAGATGTTCATCTCCCCTCCAAGTTCAGTGCCGTGGAGGTGGGGGCATGGTGACAGATTTCTTCCTGATTCCAAAGTAGAGATTCATGCTCATTGTACTTCTTTTTGATTAGACATGGAAAAGATTAAAAAATGAGATGTAAAAAAAATCAATTCAAGAATCCACTGCTGCAAACCTCTTTCAATTTTTTTCGTGAGTACAAAGTAGTGGCTTAAATGATGGTAAGGTGATACCTCTTTATACCAGCCTCATAAATTAGTAATGTAACATGTCCAGATCACAGGATTTTTCTAAGCAGCTCACCATTCCATGCCATATGACCTACCAGATAGAGAAAAACAGAAGTAAGTACTCTTGAGCTGCACTGCCTAGTTTGGGGTTGACAGAAAGCTCAGCTGAAGCCCTGAAAATCCTAGTCTTATGCAGTTTAAAACATGTATTGGAAACGGGCTAAACAACAACATGCAAACTTAGGTGTAATTAAAAAATCAAACTCCTGACTGTTGTTTCTAGGTTATGGAGTTTGACTGTAGGAAGGGCCAAGTATAAGAACAACCATTTCTCTTTACTGTAATATAACCTCAAGTCTCAGATGACATCTGATTATAATCTGTGCAAAGTGCTACCGGAGTGCCTGGATTGTTTTTCCAGTTGAGTTGAAATGCCCATGTCCACAGTTTCTGCGTCAGCTGCCCACCGCTCGTGAACTTTACAGATACATACCACGTGATCATTGCCCGGGCCTCGCCACACATCATCTGGGGGCCCTGGACGATCTAGACACCGACTGTAATCACAGCCGAGGGACAGACAACTCCTTCCAGGCCTTGCTCAAATCTCACCTTCTCAAGGAGGTGCAGACAAAACATGTTGCCTGCCATTCCAGTAAACAATGAATGCTGCCCACCAGCAAGCTGTCAGTCACTGCAGCCCCCACTACAGTGAGACTTGAGGGGAATTCAGGGTGGAGAAAAACAGGATATTGGCCCTACAGAGTTAAGATGTACATCTACGGAATAATTTCAATGAGCCCAGACTCTTGTATCTTCCCATAGATAGAAAAACACTGAAATCATTAACTTGAGATGTCTGGTTTTTGTGACTAGCAGTGATCTTTTGATGTTCAACTACGTGTTTTGTTTTGTTTTGAGCAAAAACTCCCATATATCCTGGCTCCTGCCTTACCTCTTTAGAGCAGATCCTCAAAGCTGTCTGAGAGGCTATCTCCTGGGTTATAGTCAGCCCTCGGTGAGGCCCCTGAATAAAACTTAACTTGCAACTTTTAGGCTGTGCGTTTTTCTTCAGTCGAAAGGGGCCTCCCCACTTCCCTATTGATCTAATACTGCATTTGCACCCTCCAGAGCTCTCTAGAACCCCGATACTCTGCTTTACTCTTTTTTTGGTTTTCTATTGTACTTTTCACCTTGTGACCTAACGTATTATAGTCTTTCTCATATTTTTTAAAAAAATTGTGGTACAGGGCTTCCCTGGTGGCGCAGCGGTTGAGAGTCCACCTGCCGATGCAGGGGACACGGGTTCGTGCCCCGGTCCGGGAAGATCCCACATGCCGTGGAGCGGCTGGACCCGTGAGCCATGGCCGCTGAGCCTGCGCGTCCGGAGCCTGTGCTCCGCAACGGGAGAGGCCACAGCAGTGAGAGGCCCGCGTACCGCAAAAAAAAAAAAAAAAAAAAAATTGTGGTACATACACCTAAGATAAAATTCCCCATCTTAACCCTTTTTAGCTGTACTGTTCAGTAGTGTTAAGTGCATTCACATTGTTGTGCAACCATCACCACCATCCACCTCCAGAACTCCCCTCATCTTGCAAAACTGAAATTCTACACCCAGTAAACAACAATTCTCCAATTCCCACTTCCTCCAGCTCCTGGCAAACATCCTTCTAATTTCTGTCTCTATGAATTTGACTACTCCAAGTACCTCATATAAGTTGAATCATACAGCATGTGTCTTTTTGTGTCTTATTTCACTTAGCATAACGTCCTCCAGGTTCACCAATGTTGTAGACCATGTGTCAGAATATCCTTCCTTTTTAAGGCTGAATAATATTCATTGTATGTATATACTATATGAATATGTATATACTCATCCACTGACGTACCTTTAGGGTGCTTCCACCTTTTAGACTATTGTGAATAACACTGCTATGAATGTAAGTGTGCAAGTATTTCTTAAAGACTGCTTTCAGTTCTTATGGGTATATACTCAGAAGTGGAATTGCTGGATCATTGGTAATTCTATTTTTTAAGTTTCTGAGGAACTGCCATACCATTTTCCACAGTGAGTGCACCATTTCACATTCTCACAATAGTGCAAAAGAGTTCCAACTTCTCTGCATCCCTGTCAACACTTGTTATTTTCTGGCTATTGACTGTAGCCACTCTAATGGGTATGAGGTTAAGATATTATTTTTATTTATTAAGTTTATTGTCTGTCCTAGCCCTGCTGCTGGCCCAGAATATAAGCCCCATTAGCAGAGGTATTTTTGTCTGTTTGTTCACTTATGTATCCGCTGGTACCTAGAACATTACTTGGCTTGTACAAAAAGTGCTCAGTAAATATTTATTGTAAGAATGAGTGAACAAATGGATGAATGAAAGAAAGACATACTAAAAGTATACTGGCTTTTACCTTCCTTGTTTCTATGTCAAAATCTCAATCTTGGCTTTGACCATCATATATATATATGAACCTCCATGGATGAACCTGGAGGACATTATGCTAAGAGATATAAGCCAGAGACAAAAAGACAAATGCTGTATGATTCCACTTATATGAGGTCCTACAGTTGTCAAATATATAGATAGATAGATGTGTGTGTGTGTGTGTGTGTATATATATATATATATATATATATATATATATATATATATAAAACCTTTATCCAAGCTACTTAGGACATTTTTTTTTTGGCTGAGCCATGAGGCTTGTGGGATCTTAGTTCCCTGACCAGGGATCGAGCCCAGGCCCCCTGCAGTGGAAGCACGGAGTCCTAACCACTGGATCGCCAGGGAATTCCCCCTTAGGACCCTTTGAAAGCATTTGCTGAGTTTACTATGTGCCGTTATTATGTTCAATATTATTCAGATGGAAATTCTGAGCACCTGGAGTTTAATTTGCTTCTGACAGCTCACAAGAAATCCATAAGAAAACCAAGGAGAGAACCCATAGTACACAGAAAACTTAGTCATTACATGGAATGGGGCTTATTTAATGCCCACAAGGTTATCTCTGCTCAGCTGTAACAAAGATACCTGAAAATGAATACAACCCACAGAGAGAATTGAGCTTCCTCTACTAAAGCTATTTCTATCCCATGTTCCTTGTTTCTGTTCAGTAAATCACTTCAGCCAGGTGCTCAAGTCAGAAACCAGAGATATATTTTTCCCTCATCTTTACCTGGTGCTCCTCTTTATCTAGTCGCCAGTAATAGTTATTATAGTAACTCAGTATAAGGAGCACTTATTCTACGCTGGGCACCGTTCTAAGTTCTTTGCATGTTATTAACTCACAATCATTCCTCACAACTCTATGACATGGGACTTATTCTTCCTACCTACTGTACAGATGAGGAAAGAGGTTAAGTGTCTTGCCCAAGGTCACCTAGACAGGAAGTAGTGGAGCCAGAATCCAGAACCAGGTAGGCTCACTCCAGAGGCCATGCCCTGAATGTCTACCCTATTCAGGAAGTGCTTTCTGTTCCAGTCTCATTTATTGAACATCATTCTAAAATGCATTAGTTCACTTTCCTAAATGTGTAAGTGATAATTTTGATAATTCAGAACTGTCCAGGTCCTTCATCTCCTTCTGGATGTCAGTGGTCATGACGCAGCTTGGATGATGGAGGTACCAATGGTCAAGAAGACTGGATGGTGCCTGTGGTGAACCTAAGGATTTACTGGGAAGTTGTTCTTAAATAAAAGTTCTAACAGGACTTTATTTTCTTGTGTTTTGATGTTTTTGTCTTCAAAGTAGAATATGTCAGTAAATATTAGTTTAATTGAAGACTTTGATTAATCAAAGCTACCCTGAAGTAGATACTCGGTCATTAATATCAACAAGCCACAGCCATTATAAACACCATTAAGAAACAGACAACTTCTCCTTTGAAGTTGTATTGATCTTGGAGGTAAAGTGAGCTGCAAGGCAGAAGGCCCAAATCCTACTCTCCTCAAATTAAATGAATCACATACTTAAAAATAAACCACAATCCTTCTGGCACCAGTAGCGCCATCTGTAAACTTAGAATATTAAAGGCCAACAATTTGATATTTCTGAATTAAAGTTGAAGGGAAAAAAAAAAAGAATGTCATTACAAGCCTAAGACAAGATGACTACAGGTCCAAAAAGTGTCACTTCCAAGTTTTAAGCTTATTCAGTGTCTAATAGCCAATTATATAAGCTCACCATCAAGTCAGCATTCAAATAAGATGCTTTTAAACTCCAGAGTGCATTCTCAAGTCCCAGGGTGCCGGTAGAAAACAAAAGACACAGTACCAGCCAGAAGCTATTCCAGCAAGTTCCACAGATCATATGGTCTTGGGAAGAGACAAGCACTTATTGTTAGGAGAAAAGTTCAAGGTCAGCACAGTACTTGCAGTTCCACTGCCCCAGTGCTCCCTTCCACAAAGGATTGTAGTATCTACTGAAAAGTTGCAATTATTCCCCAGCTCGCTATTTCAGCCTCACAGGCCACTTATCCACACCAGAGAATTCAAATACTTTGGACGTTCCTGAATGACAACAGCAAATGATGTTTTTTGGCTTATTTTATATGATGTCCTAAAAGATGGAGAAAGTAAAGAATAATAGTAAGCCAGGGGCTTCTCTGGTGGCGCAGTGGTTGAGAGTCCGCCTGCCGATGCAGGGGACACAGGTTCATGCCCCGGTCCCGGAAGATCCCATGTGCCGTGGAGCGGCTGGGCCCGTGAGCCATGGCCGCTGAGCCTGCGCGTGCGGAGCCTGTGCTCTGCAACGGGAGAGGCCACAACAGTGAGAGGCCTGCGTACCGGGGGGGAAAAAAAAAAAAGTACACACTTAGGAGAGGGATTCTAAATCTAACCTGATTTTTTGAAAAATACCGTTAGAATACTTGGTCAATCTAATGCGTTCTTTGACCTATACGGTTTTCCCCCTCTCCCTTCCTCTGCCCTCACTGTACTGTTGAGATTTCTGAAATGGAAAAAGTACCTCTGCCGGTCCTTGCTGCTAAGTCAGAGCACTCCAAAATGAGCTTTTTCTTGCGAAAAGACTTTTCTTGACGTTTTCTTGTAAAAGAATGTACTGTTGATTAAAACAAGAGAAAACCACACACACGCACACCAGCCTGATCTTAACCTCCCAGACAGCAGCTCGGCATCCTCTGTTAACCATCCTGGAGACAGCCAGGCCTGCAGCAGCCCTTGCAGCTTCTGCCTGACCAGCTTATCAGAGGGTAACAATTTCTGGTGACTACAGATGGGCCCAAACCATTCCTTACAGCCCTGTACATTATCTATAATATGGTCATAAATACTTATAACATCTTCTGTCAAGGAAGTCCTATTGCTTCACAGGCATTATCTTAATGCCCTCCAAATGTCTTCGAACGGATGTTAGTCAGCTGAGAGTGAGTTAATTATAACCAGGCACTAAATTTCTCCTTGCATCTCATTAAACTACACTGAATCTAAATTCAACTTAATACAACTGCTCTACCAGATTAGGAACTCCTAAAGGACAGGCTTTGGGATCCCATTTCCTTTATATTCCCCTTGGGCATTAAACATTCTGGTTCTCCATAAAAAGGATGGCTTTAATTAGTCTTACTGACTCACCAACCAAATTACAAACCCAATCTACAAACCCACTATGGGTTGGAAAGGAAGAGTCACGACCTCCAATTCCTCCGTGAACCATCAATGTTTAAAACATTTTCCCCATCATCTGCTTTCCAGAAAGGGTTTAGCATGCTTGAGTGGTAACACATCCCCTCCCTTTAATCTGATTCTTGGTGAAAGAGGAGAGAGCTGGTCCCTTGCTGTTAGGGACCCAATGTGACCACAGGCAGAAAGGCTCAAGAGATTTTAGTGTGGGAAGGGCTTTAAAGACCACTTACTTAGAAAAGGGCACAGAGGTGTCAACCCTAGGCCACACTCTTGGTAACTGGCTTCCTGGGGTCCCACACTGAGAGGCATTCAGGCCCCGGCAAGCTCCAGAGAAGATGCTGTGATCAATGTACAAGTCTGCCACCGCTCCTGGGGGACACCAGGCTCAGAAGGGGGCCGTGGCACAAAGCCATGTATTTGCCATCCCTGAGCCGACTCTATGATGAAGAGCTAGCAACTCACAGTCTACTATTTTCCTTAGTTTTCAAAAAGTAGAAGTCCCAGCAATCATAAAAAATTATTTCAGGGACCTCCCTGGTGGTCCAGTGGGTAAGACTCTGTGCTCCCAATGCGGGGCCCAGGTTTGATCCCTGGTTGGGAAACTAGATCCCACATGCACGCTCCAACTAAGAAACCCTCATGCTGCAACTAAGAAGTCCGCATGCCGCAACTTCAAAAAAAAAAAAAAAAGATCCCACGTGCCACAACTAAGACCTGGCGCAGCCAAAATAAATAAATAAATAATTTCAAAGATTTGCAACAGCAAAGGTTTAAGGAAAACAGATGTTCCCTGAAAAAGACACAGGCTGAGGTCCTCACGGACCCAGAAATTGTTACTGTCTGATAAAGTGGTCTCATGGTGTTCCCAGAGAGAGTCAAAGGTGGAATTTCTAGGCTCGTCCTCACCTGCACCCTGACAAGGACCACCATTTAGTGCTTCACAGGTGAGAGGATTAAGAAGGGCTGGGTAGTCCTCCAGTGATTTCATGGCTTCTGTGATTGGACTTCATGGGGAAGGGGGTAAGAAAAGAAACTGAGGTTTGAGAATCACTTAAAAGTCAGCGATTCCCAAAGCCAAAGGAAAAGTATTAAACAGAAAAGTCAGTGTGATGCTTGTTTTGATAGGAAAAAATGGAGAATCAATTTCTTGAACTTGAACTAGCAAAGCTCCTGATCAGTCAATCAACGTGTTTTCTGCTCTGTTCTTAACCCTGATGGGCCAAAAGGGTAGCCACAAGGCAAATGACACGGTTCCTTTCCCCACCAGCTTATATAATCTCTCTCCCTCTCCCCTGAGGTGGGCTTGGACGCCTGAGGCCAGGTCAGATCTCTGGAGAGACAGGTGGCCTCCCAACATCTACTCTGTGTTGTCAGCCAACCGCTCCCAGGTGAGGGGAACGTTTTTGGCAGCAACCGTAGTACAGAGCAGGCAAGATACCTTAAGAAAAGGCCAGGGAGAGGAGGCAGACATGTGATTCTGGAGACAAATAAACACAATTAGCTGTGCTAGAAACAAACTGAAAAGACTCAGTGGGAAGACTATGATTCCTTCTGCCAAGAGAGAAAACCAGAGGAAAATTCATTTTAAAAGAAACCTTTTACTTCCCTTGGCAGCCAGAGCACGACAGTCATATTCTCTGTGAAGTCCTTTTCATTGTGGGTTTCTCCACCCTTTCAAACACTAGCACGATAAGGGTTTGACTGCTTTGTCAGATTTGCTGCCCAAAGAGGATCCATTAATATTTCAGGCCAGTCCTTTCATTCCTTGAGATGACAAGTCTAAGACTTTCACAGCCATTCTAACCCTATGTACCTAAATAGACCCTGCTTGCAGCAATGACTGGGTGGTTGAATTCACAGAAATCAATAGTGTTGTCCCTGGGAGTTTATTTTCCTGCTTCCAGGATCCAATTCCACAGTGTAGGATTAGCTAGAGCAGAGGGGTCTAATGGCTACCTTAACACAATGTGGTGGTTAACAGGACAGGCTTTGGAGTTAGGCAACTTGGGTTTGAATCCTGACTCTGCCTTGGATGACCTTGGGCAAATAATTTAACCTCCTTGTGTCTCACTGTCTTTACCTATAAAATAAGGATAGAGTGGTACCTAATAGGGTTGTTGTCATGTTTAAAGAATTATGATAAAAGAGCCCTCATCTTTTAGAAATGCATCTGAAATGCTCCCAAATCATGAAATGGTGGCTTGGGTTTGCTTCAAAATCATTTGGAGGTAAGGTGTATGTAGAGAAGTTGGCCATGAGTTGGTAATTGCTGAAGTTGGGGATAGGCACATGGAGGTGTATTCTACTATTCTGTGCACCTCTGTCTGTCTGAAATATTCTATAATAGAAAGTTTAAGAGAGAGAGAAGATAATACAGGTAAAACTGCTAGCACACAACATGCGCTCAACTAATGCAATCTGTCCTAGATCAGAGAGGGTCTTGAAGCTGTCATTTCTAGGTTCAAAAGGAACCAGGATCACAGCTTGCCTCTCTAGAGACATGAGTTGGCTCTGGGGCCAGCAAGATGGGGGGTCAGGGGGTTGCAACTGAGAACTTCACTGTCACTCTAGGCCATCCATTATTGCCCAATCTTTTTCACTCATCAAACCTGTTTTTTTTTTTGTTGTTTTTTTTTTGCCAAACTGTGAGGCATGTAGGATCTTAGTTCCCTGACCAGAGATGAAACCTGTGCCCCAGAAGTGGAAGCGCGGGGTCTTAAGACTGGACACCAGGGAAGTCCATGAAACCTGTTTTAAAGTGATTATTGTAAGTTCTCCATGCTTTGAAAGTTTTCTAAATCAACATCCATTAAATGATTCATCACCCTGTATCTTTCAGCCAGATACACCTAATCACAGGCCAGAGTTTAGATGAGCTGGCAGGTGGCTCTAAATGAAGCTACTATCACCCCAGCCTAAAGCAAAGGACTTTCAAGTTTTAATGGTCTGTGCAGCTGTTTGACACACATATACAGTATGTGGTTTTGTAGGCATATGAAATCATGAAGATGGGCTCAACGCACTATCCCCAGCCCCTGCCCCCCTGAGCTTATGCTTTCAATAGCTTCAGGGAACCACATATATAAATCTAGTAACTCCGAGCTTCCGGAATCCCTTACATAGGGTGATGAGCTGGGCGGACAGGAAATCCCACCCTGGACCCATTCCAGGTTACAGATGCATTGTAAGGGAGCCCTTTATTAAACCCAAACTCATCTGCCCCAGGCCCTCTCAGAAATCTATAACCAGCTCTGATACTTACTAACTGTAGTGGCCTTGAGCAAGCCACTTCATTTCTTTTTCTCATTGGTAAACTGGGATCTCTCTCTCCTAAACTTGTTTCTGGGAGTAGAGACAAGGTTAAAAAAAAAAAAAAAAAGCGCGTTGCACAATGCCTGACACACAGGAATTGTTCAATACACAGTAGGTATTTTATGCTTCTGTATGCCTTCATGCACACGTGGGTGTATTATCATTACCCCCTTTGGAATTAGGTCAATATATCTAGACACGATGGTCCTCCAGGCCATAAGACATAACACAGCCACATAATTATAAATAGTTTATTTTTTTTTTTCTTTCATGGGACAAAATTGTGCACGTACTTCATGAATTAACCTGAACCTCTTCGCCACAGTGAGATTTGATGAACCAGTTTCTACCTGCCTGAAATGCTGCCCAGTTTCAATGAAATTCTTGGTGCTGTCTGTTTGGGTGACATTCTACCACTGCAGCCAGTTCCAACCCAAGCATTAGCCCATGCATGACACTGACTAATGCGACTTTATCAAGTGCTCAGGCTTCCTGGCAACTCACGAACACAATATTGATGCCCTTATCTTGCTTAAGTGCAGGAGTAGAAAAGCTAAGATGAGACTCCTGGAATGAATTCTTTGGATGGAGTGAAATACACCAGGGAGAATATAAATTTCCTGATTCAAGAGCCACTACACTCATCATTGGATTTTACATCCTCCTCCTTTTTCTTCTATATTTTATACAACCAATTTGAGTGTAAAAGGAAAATGAGAAGATAGTTTTCACCAACAAAGTCTCATTTCTCACAAAAGTACGATCTACAGGCAATATGCAGCAGAGTATGTGTATTTTCATTCCATCTTCAAGTGGTTTGGGTAAGGGTAGCCCTTCTCCAGTTTCTAGACTATAGACTTATCTTGAACCTCTTGGGAAATTCTCTCAGACTCCAAAGAGCAGGTGACAAGAATAGGGCAAATACATAGTTTCAAGCTACTGGTGAAAAGCAACAAATTATCTATTCCTTAAGAACTGAGGTGTTTTTTTTTTTCTTCTTTGCTTTTCTTAATCTTGGACTACATCACCCTAAGATGCCCTTAATGCTAGTGTCTCAAGACCAACAAAAGCCTCTTAAATCAATAACCCTATATCTGATCTCCTTTAGGTTCTTACAGTCCCAGGAACCAGCTCAGCCTGGAAAGGGGGAGAGCTCGGTTCTTCTCTGGGTGTGTTCGTCTCGAAATCTTGAAGTCTCCCATTACCTCTATCATAGACTAACATTTATTATAATTATTATTAATTCACTCATTCAACAAGCCCTGCTCTGCTATAGTATGGAGTCTTCGTCACATAAGACAACAGGGTCAGTTTATTAGCAATCTAGATGGTTTGGAGTTTGTACCCTGCCAGACACGCTGAGGACGAAAGACTTCCCTAAGCCCCAGGCTTAACTCAACCTGATTGTCCAACCCAGGTGATTACCAGCAGAGGGCGGTTCCCCACCTTTGGGGAAGTGGGGTTCTGAATGTCATGGATATTGACATGGATAACATGAGGTCTTTTTTTTCTTTTTTAATTAATTATTTTTTAAACATCTTTATTGGAGTATAACTGCTTTACAATGGTGTGTTAGTTTCTGCTTTATAACAAAGTGAATCAGCTATACATGTACATATATCCCCATAACATGAGGTCTTATTCTTCCACTCTAAGCTCCTGAGTACAGCCAACCAGCACCTTCTACTTACACATGGCCTGAGCTTCGCTTCAGCTCTGTGCACAGGTATGAAAAAGCCTTGAGGAATCCTTTCCCCACCTACCTCTGAAGCAAAACATCCTCCCTACAACTCAACTCCAAACTGTCACCTCTGTAGGGGCAGGGACTGCATTTGGGTTCAACATTCCATCTTTACCCCGTGTTCAGCATAGACCCTGGCCCTGGTAAGCCCTTAATACTGATGAATGAATGAACAAACAAACGCATGAACGAACAAGATATCCTTTGCTTCTCAGACCACTTCCCAGAAGTCCATCAAATCTCACTCCACAGGGTCACTGTTCAGGTTCCTTCTCAGCCAGGACTACCCAGGCCACACATAAGGTTGGCACTCCTAACCCCCAGGTTGCTCAAGGGTCAACTGTACATTTCCTGACATCAGTAGATGTTCAGTCAATAGTTATTATTTTGATGTATTATTTGAAGTTGCATCAAGTTCATGCTCCATCTACATCAGAAGAGACAGAAAGGTGTGGTGGATGGAGCCCTGTAGCAGTAATCGGAAGCTACTCAACCTGGCTTTGAGTCCCTGTTTTTGCCCTTTTCTCACTGTGACTTTGACAAATTTCTTACCATCTCCAGCCCCAAGTTTCCTTCATCTGTTAAAAAAAAATCAATATGCTATCTGCCTTCCATGCCTCACAGGGTGGTTGCAAAAGTTGTATTTGACAAGGTATATAAAAGCACTTCGAAAATCGTCCAGCAGGGCTTCCCTGGTGGCGCAGTGGTTGAGAATCCATTTGCCAATGCAGCAGTCACGCGTTAGAGCCCTGGTCTGGGAAGATCCCACATGCCACGGAGCAACTAAGTCCATGTGCCACAACTACTGAGCCTGCGCTCTAAAGCCTGCGAGCCACGACTACTGAGCCCACGTGCCACAACTACTGAGGCCCACACGCCTAGAGCTGGTGCTCCAAAACAAGAGAAGCCACGGGAATAAGAAGCTCGCAACGAAGAGTAGCCCCCGCTAGCTGAAACTAGAGAAAGCCCGCATGTAGCAACAAAGACCCAACATAGCCAAAGATAAATAAATAAATAAATTTATAGAAAAAGAAAAATGAAACCTGACTTGGTTCTGTACACAATGGGTTCAAAAGCCAAAGCTGTCTATTTAAAGCATAGTCCCTGGATTTACCAACCAGACATAATACTAAGAGTTACCATTCACGGGGCACCTCTGTGAGCTAAGTACTTTATATACACTATCTCACCTATTCCACAATAGCACTTCAGACTTGCATTTTATAGACACTCAGGTTAAGGAACTCACTCAGGGTTGTTCCAGGATGCTAACACAGGTTGGTCCCCACTCCAGGTCCCTTGCTCTAGTCTAGGGTCTCTCAGCGCTACTGACATTTGGGGCTGGAAAATTCTTTGTTGTAAGGGGATGTCCTGTGAATTATACTATACCTAGCAGAATCTCTGGCCTCTACCCATTAGATGTCAATAACATCTCTCCTCTTCCCACCTGTGAAAATCAAAAACATCTCCAGACATTGCCAAATGTCCTGGTGGGTTGGGGGGCGGGCGGATGCAAAAACACAGCCCCTGCTCTTTATTAAGAACCACTGCTCTAGTCTAAACCACGCTGCTGTATTGTTTTCTGGGTGTAAACCACCATTCAGAAGAGAGATAGAGCAGGGGCCAAACACTGCTATGGAGGTGATAATCAGAACACTCTGGGAAAGTATGGAACAACAATAATAGCCCTCTATCCTATGGTTATACAGTGATCCCTCAGTATCTGTGGGGGATTGGTTCCAGGACCCTCCTCAGATACCAAAATCTGTGGATGCTCAAGTCCATTATATACAATGGCATAGTATTTGCATGTAACAAACCCACATTCTCCCATATACTTTAAAACATCTCTAGATTACTTATAACACCTAATACAATGTAAATGTTATGAAAATAACTGTAAATACAATGTAGATGCTATGTAAAGTAAATGCTACATAAGTAGTTGCCTGCGCATGGCAAATTCAAGTTTTGTTTTTTGGAATTCTCTAGAATTTTTTTCCTAAATATTTTCTGATGTTTATTTCAATTCACAGTTTAAGGCAAGACAAGAAAATTTTAAACATGAAATTTTCCTCTGCCCTTTGGCCTCCTCCCTCCCCTCCACCATTCACTGTGCATCTGCATTCTGCATTAGCTAGACTCCCCAATGGCAGAAACACCTGCTCAACCATAAATGCCAGTTGTTCTTTGGATGTCAGCCACGTAACGCCTTAGAAGATAACATTCCTTTGTCAATCCTTAAGGGGTCACAGTGACCCACCACTCACCTTGTACCTGCAGATGTCTTTAGTGAACTTTACATACAATAACAATATGTCATTGCCCTTAAAGACAGCTATTGATGCAGAGCAGACTGGCAGACTGGTCAGATGACCTGGGGAGGTACTGGGCCACACCTAATGAAAGCTCTTCACTTAAATACCTGCTTCTGACCTTGTGAATGCTACCAGCTATATTACTTGTATTCTGCCTGTTGTACAAGATGATTGTTTCTTGCATCATCAAATGTGTGACTGAGCCGCCAATAAAATTAATGATGATTAGTCGACTTGAAACGACTGATCAAAGATATAGTTCTACAAAATCAATGATTATAATAGTGTAACTCTAGATGTGGGAAGAGGCAACAAGAGGGAACCTTTTCCTGGACCATAACGGAATGTAAGACAGGTGATCCACCAGTGGCTTTTGGCCACTGGTAACAGGGCCTAGTCCAGTAATAGCACGTTGAGTGGCTTATCAACCAAATCCTCGCCTGACCTGGGAATGAGCATTCCTAGAGCTGTGGGACAAAGTGCTCACGAAATGCCTCCTAAACCTTGGTCAAAATTAAGACTAAAAGGGAAGGGAGTGTAAGATGAAGAATGCTGCCCACCGTCCATTTCTACAAGGAACAAGTCATTGGCCACTGCAGTCGCTGACCTATGCAGAACACCCTGAAAGGAATTCAGGGCGAAGGTCAGGACGAAGCATTTTGTGCTGAGGGAAAACTGACAGAACCGGCCCTCAGGTAGTTAGATATTTTCGGGAGAAGATTTTATGAATCCAGTGTTTTGCATCTTCCCATACTTAGAGGAGCACTAAAACCATTAACCAAGGTACCTGTTCCTCACAAATAGCAGTCACCTCTACCAAGATGCGTGCTTGGTTGCACGTACCCCCTTCTCCAACATCCCATCTATACTGGCCTCCCCCTTTACCTCTTCAGAACAGTCCTCAGAGCTCTCTAAGAGACTGTCCCCTGGGTTATAATCCTCAGGTTGGCTCAAATAAAGATTTTCCATTTCTTTCTCAGATTGACTATGGATTAATATTTTTTTAACATCTTTATTGGAATATAATTGCTTTACAATGGTGTGTTAGTTTCTGCTTTATAACAAAGTGAATCAGTTTACATATACATATATCCCCGACTATGGATTAATTTTTTTGACATTTCCATCCACAGTTGGTTGAATCTGAGGATGCAGAGTGCCCCCCTCATCCAGCCCCCACAGGGTAGGCAGACTGTGTATCACTTTACAATTCACTAAATACTTTTAGAGCCCTTATCTCCTTTTATGGCATGTGAGTGCATAGCAGGATCTAATCCACGTCAAAAAATATGAACACTATTGAGAGATCTATATATTTAACCTTCTCCAAGAAATTGAGGGAAAAGAACATGCAGTGAAATCCATATTAATCCTTTGCCCTATAAGCCATTAGGAGAAAAAATACTCTTGCTAATGCATTGTCCTAAAAGAGCACATTACGCGAACTTCTGGAGGAAGAAATCTGTTTCTTATATCTCTGTCTCCTGAACAAACTTCGCTGAAACGCAGAGAACTCTCACTAAATGTCGAACATTCCATGAAATCTCTATTTCATAGTAACCCCGGACCATTGGATTAAAAATTATGATAAAATTATTTGTATGCAAATATTTTTAATAAAATTCATAAATCTGCAAAAGATTAAAGTCGATATTTATGGAAGAGCTGAGAACATAGTGCCAGGTTCTTCCTCCCTATCATTTAAAAAAAGCAGAACAAAACTCGTTTAACTGAAACAAATGTTCCCCAGAATCATCCCTTTCAATATATGCCAAGAAAACTATAGCTACGTCGTTAGAATAATATTTTATTGGATCAAGGGAAAAAATTGTAGGAGAAGCTTTTAAACAATTTTCCTTCAGCTTTTGACCAAACTCTTATACCTAACACACAATCAAAACAGGACTGTTCGTTTTTTAAAATATCAGAATTCAAAATAAAGTAGCTAGCTCTGGTTGCAGTAAAGGCGACTCTTTAAAAACTCCTGAGAGGCTAGGAGAGTAAAAACCAGGTGTTCTCACTGACATGTTGATTTGCAAAGCCCAGCCAAAGGGAATGTCATTACTTGGAAATGATAAATTTCTACATGGCTTAAAAGGAATTTTAATACAAAACTATCAATAAGCACTATTAATAACACAAAGAGCAAGACTTTATGTATGGGGCACTGATCTCAGGGCTCTATATGCATAATCTTATTTCATCTTCATCACAGTCCCATGAGGTACCTACTCACTATATCTTCATTTTAGGGTAGAAAAACTGAGGCCAAAAGAGATGGATAACTTGTCCAAGATCACAGCTAAATCAAGATTCAAGCCATGGCTATATGAAGCTTTGGGTTAACAACCTGAAAAAAAATTGGGAATTTATGGAACCAATGGCAGAAAAAGGATATGTTAATTTTTCACGCTGTGTGCTATGGAATTACAAAACTGAAATGGATTTTCAGAAATCATTCTCTTCCACTTGATTCTATATAGATTCTTTCACATAAAAACTCAGGTACCAGGCATTAATGACCCATGGGGTAAGTGACTTTCTGACTACATTTTTTTCTGAAAAAACAAGTCTTTTGTTCATCTTGCTTTCTGTAAAAATGCAAAGGGATGGAAACTGCCTGGTAAAGAGTACATGGAAGGGGAAAAGAAAGGCTTATTTTCTCCAGCCCAATAAGCCATAAGGTATAGCAAGGTACTATAGGGCCAGTTTTTTACACACGTGCCAGAGCACGAACATCCAAATGAAGGTTGCATTTCACAGCAACTACTTTACAATCCTAAACACATACATATACTCTTTACTGGATGACCCCTGTAGACCTGCTAGTCCTTCAAGAAGACTTTCATTACCTTAATGGACACACTTCCTATTACAACCTCGATTCTCCACCACAGTTGGCTCCACACAGGGCTTGGCTGTTTCCCAGCTTCAGAAGGTTTGCCATCACAGAGGCAATTCAGTCACCGTGTTGCCAGCTCTGAAGGCAACTCCAAAGCAGGAGCTCCAAAATTATTCTCAGCAATGACAGCATCACTAGAATTAGTACACAGCTGGCCAAGCCGAGGCTTCTGAAGGGGAGAAACATGCATTTATTTGAATGTATAAATACTGGCGTATTTATCCTAACGTTTGGATAAAGAATTGGAAGAATCAGCTAGCTCTACGTCCAAGTGGATAAATATGCCAGCGCAATAATAATAATGCAGATTTTGGTTCAAGGTTCTGACCACCCCCTGGTGAAAATAAAAGAAAAGCTTCTCCTGAAATGATACCTGTGAAATGAATAGATCACTCTTCCACTAACTTGCATAATTACTGAAGAGCTTTCCTTTTCATGAAGGGGGGAAAAAAAAGGGCCCAACATATGCTAGTTGCCAAAAATCTTTGGTCCTCCCAGGAAGCTCAGATCTCAGTGTGTGTCCATCAGAAGATGGACCTGTATCTACAGCAGAAAAGAAAGGGAATGGGAGGCATCTCTCACCCACTGCCCCTTAAAGCCTAGGAACCTTCTAAGGGAGAAATCCACTTAACAGGATTCCCAGGGCCCTGGGTCTTCCAGAATTAGCTGTTATATCAAATAATTAAACTAATTACAACACATAATTAACCATACAGGGTATGTTAATATGTCAATATTATTTAACTAATTAAAGGGAGCCAGGCACCCAAGACAAACAACAGAAAAAAACAAACCAGACAGGGTACGGGTCGTTTGTTTATCTTCAGAAAGACTCTAGAATGTCCATCCACTGAGGTCCTAAGCTGCCTAGTGCCCTGCCGGGTGACTTGTTCAAGGGTGTAGCAGCTCAGGGGTGGGTATAGGCTGTGCACATCCTAAGAGGGCAGTCAAGGGCAGTCCACCTTCCATGCAGGTAACTCCTATTAACTCCAGTAAAGGGAGCCCTCGCCAAAAGAAACAATCCAACACTGTACAGCACTCCTCGTGTTTACTCGGCTGTGGAATGCAATGCATTTGTGGGCGGTTCGGGTGTGCATGTGTGCAGGAGAGCGCCTTCCTGATTTTCTTCCAGTTTTTACTCAGAAACTGCCTCTCAAGAGTACAGGAGAGGGGGCAGCAAGTAGCACATGTGAGTCTAAAAATTACACACACACACACGTAGAGCTTACCTGTACATTTGAAAACTCACTCCAGAACTGTTCTTTTAAGCCCAGACTCTTCTCATCGGATCCCTGGGCAAAATCACTTCTAACCCAGCTCAGAAATACGAGGTGCAACCAAAAGCCCGTCCGGCCCGCGGGTCTCCCTTCTGTGAGTCTGTGCCTGAGGGCCCACAGACGCACAGGGCGCTGCGGTGCCCGCGTGGGGTCAGCGAGGTTCGCCCCTCCCTGGTCCCCCCGCCCAAGGTCCCAACACTCCCCGAGCTCGCTTGGTGCGGGGTCCCAACCTGTCCCCGTCTGGGGTGGCCCGTCTTGCTCTCTCGAGTGGGTGCCCTCTCGAGATTGCCATGACCCCATTCCACCAAGGGGATTGCGTCCCCTAGGCCGAGATGTTTCCTGAGTCCCCGACGCACCCCTCAGCCCGCCACCTCGGACCTCCGCAGCGGCGTTCCGGCCCTCCAACCCCCCCTATCCTCCAGAACAGAACCCCAGGCTCCCCGCACGACTCCGCTTCCCGCGCCCGCCCTCTCGGAGAAGCCCCCTCCATCTTTCCCCGGAGAAGCCACTCGCCTCGCCCCACCCTACGCTTTCCGGGGCTCCCCTCCCGCCCCGCCCGCCTCGGGCTTCCTCTCTCCGCACTCCCTTCCCGGGTTCTGCTCCCCTCCGCCCGGAGGAGGGCGCCCCAAGAATGCCGACAGGGCACCCCTCATTCCTCAACCCTCCGGACCTCTCCAACGTCAGGATCCTGACCGCTCAGTCCTCCAGGCTCGGGCTTTGGGACGCCCCAACTTCGCCTTCCTGACCCGCCGCTTCGCCCTCAGGGCTCCCGGACTCCCCAACCCCGGGGCACTGACTCCCCGCCCCCGGGCTCGGGTTTCTCCACATCGCGACGCTCCTCCGGGCTGGGGTCTGGGGCTCCCCAACGTCGCGAGCCTGACATCCCCGAGCTTGCGCCCGGGGTCTCCCCATAGCCCGGTCCCGACGCGCCTCCCGCCCCGCTCCGCGCCGCCCGCCCCGGGACTCACCGGCAGCGGCGGCCGAGCCCGTGCACTCAGCCCAGCCCGCACTCCCGGCCCGGGGTCCCGGCTCTCAGCTTCCTGCAGGCTGCAGAGACTGAGGCCAGCGCTTCTCAGTGGAGCAGCAGGGAAGAGGGGACCGCGGGGGGCGGGCTCCGCCCGGCTCCGCCCCTTCCCGACCCGGGGGCGGGACGCGCAGACCCGCGCGCCCACGGCCGCCGCGGGTGCAGCCGGCGAGGAAGTTGACTTACGCCTCTTCCTTCCAGCCCGGTGTTAGATCCGCGCAGCCCCTTAAACCTCTTCCTTCCAGCCCGGTGTTAGATCCGCGCAGCCCCCTTAAAGGCCCAAGGGGACGGGAGAAAAAGAGACTAGTCTACCGCTGTCCTGTTCTTTCCGAGACCCATCCCAGGGGGGCACTGCCGAAGTCTTTCGGGAGGGGGAACAAACAACAAACTTCATCTTTTATCTTAAGACTGAATTCAATCTACTCTCACCACCCGAATCTGCACATTAAGGGTCATTCTGCCTATGAAATCATGTTTTGACACACCCAGGAGGGCTATTGCAGGCACACTTTCACACCCCTGAGATACACCCTCGAAGGACTTATGCACCACAGGAACACACCTCTTATACTGACATGCTAGCACCCACTTCTATACTCCTGTCTCTTCTAGCGGGTACCGATAACAGTGACCTACTTAAACAAGGCGGGGAGGGGTGGTCAGGAGAGGAAATTCCACATTTGGTCCCAGACTTGTCCTCCCCACCCACAATGCTGTCCATATTTTACCATAAGAAAAATACACTTAAGATATAGGAGCATCGGTACATCCCTGGCTGTCCAGGAGTTCAAGACTCCGCACTCCACTGCAGGGCGCTCGGGTTTGATCCCCGGTGGGGGAATTAAGATCCCGCATGCTGTGCCACGTCAATTAACATATCAAATTGGCTTTTCTGTTAAAAAAGCAGTCTTCATTATCCGGAAAAAAAGAGAGGCCCATCAGATCCTGGGAGGATGGTCCACACCAGCGCTGTTCTAAGAGATTCATTTAATTCATTTCATGACTCTGCTGAGACAGGCAGGCCCGACTCTTGTCTGTTGAAACCTGGCACTTTTCCATTATATATTGTATGAAATCACTTACATGTGGAATCTAAAAAATAATACGAACAAATGTATATGCAAAACAGAAACAGACTCACAGGTATAGAAAACAAACTTGTTACTGAAGAGGAGGGGCAAGATAGGCCTATGGGATTAAGAGATTCAAACTACTGTGTATAAAATAGATAGGCAACGAGCATATACTGTATAGCACAAGGAATTATAGCCATTATCTTGTAATAACTTAGAATATATTCTTCAAAAATACTGAATCACTATGCTGTACACCTGAAATTAATGTAATATTGTAAATCAACTATGCTACAATTTAAAAAATTGAGATCAGGCTTCCCAGGTGGCTCAGCGGTTAAGAATCCGCCTGCCAGTGCAGGGGACACGGGTTCGGAGCCCTGGTCGTGGAAGATCCCACATGTCACGGAGCAACTAAGCCTGTGCGCCACAACTACTGAGGCCACGTGCCACAACTACTGAAGCCCACCCGCCTAGAGCCCGTGCTTCACAACAAGAGAAGCCACTGCATTGAGAAGCTCGCGCACCGCAAGGAAGAGTAGACCCCGCTCGCCACAACTAGAGAAAGCCTGCGCGCAGCAACGAAGACCCAGCACAGCCAAAAATAAATAAATAAAATTTTTTTTAAAAAGGTAACTATCCTTGGGCTTCCCTGGTGGCGCAGTGGTTGAGAGTCCGCCTGCCGATGCAGGGGACATGGGTTCGCGCCCTGGTCTGGGAAGATCCCACATGCCGAGCGGCTGGGCCCATGAGCCATGGCTGCTGAGCCTGTGTGTCCGGAGCCTGTGCTCCGCAACGGGAGAGGCCACAACAGTGAGAGGCCCACGTACCGCAAAAAAAAAAAAAAAAAAAAAAAAAAAAAAAAAAAAGGTAACTATCCTTTAAAAAAATAAAAAATTGAGATCAAACCAAAAAGTAACAACAAAAATAAAATTTGCTTTGCTAAATACACATAACAAAATTTAAAACATTTTAATTGTGGTAAAATATGCATAATATAAAATTAACCACCTTAACCATTAAAAAAAATATACAGTTCAGTAGTGTTAAGTACTTTCATATCCTTCATGCCTTTTAAAACTACTTGGATCTCACACTGGCCCCTTTCATTTCCTACTCTGAGATGATGGCCCACTTTGGTAACTCTGGAAAAAAGAGTGACCTTATTATTATTTTTGAGTCATTATAAGAGGCTCTTGGATCTTTCATAAAAGAGATGACATAAAATTCATATTTTAAGCCAAGAAAACTTTAAGCATAAACCTTTTCCTCTGCCCTTTGGCCTCCTCCCTCCCCTCCACCATTCACTGTGCATCTGCATTCTGCATTAGCTAGACTCCCCAATGGCAGAAACACCTGCTCAACCATAAATGCCAGTTGTTCTTTGGATGTCAGCCACGTAACGCCTTAGAAGATAACATTCCTTTGTCAATCCTTAAGGGGTCACAGTGACCCACCACTCACCTTGTACCTGCAGATGTCTTTAGTGAACTTTACATACAATAACAATATGTCATTGCCCTTAAAGACAGCTATTGATGCAGAGCAGACTGGCAGACTGGTCAGATGACCTGGGGAGATACTGGGCCACACCTAATGAAAGCTCTTCACTTAAATACCTGCTTCTGACCTTGTGAATGCTACCAGCTATATTACTTGTATTCTGCCTGTTGTACAAGATGATTGTTTCTTGCATCATCAAATGTGTGACTGAGCCGCCAATAAAATTAATGATGATTAGTCGACTTGAAACGACTGATCAAAGATATAGTTCTACAAAATCAATGATTATAATAGTGTAACTCTAGATGTGGGAAGAGGCAACAAGAGGGAACCTTTTCCTGGACCATAACGGAATGTAAGACAGGTGATCCACCAGTGGCTTTTGGCCACTGGTAACAGGGCCTAGTCCAGTAATAGCACGTTGAGTGGCTTATCAACCAAATCCTCGCCTGACCTGGGAATGAGCATTCCTAGAGCTGTGGGACAAAGTGCTCACGAAATGCCTCCGAAACCTTGGTCAAAATTAAGACTAAAGGGAAGGGAGTGTAAAACGAAGAATGCTGCCCACCGTCCATTTCTACAAGGAACAAGTCATTGGCCACTGCAGTCGCTGACCTATGCAGAACACCCTGAAAGGAATTCAGGGCGAAGGTCAGGATGAAGTCTTTTGTGCTGAGGGAAAACTGACAGAACCGGCCCTCAGGTAGTTAGATATTTTCGGGAGAAGATTTTATGAATCCAGTGTTTTGCATCTTCCCATACTTAGAGGAGCACTAAAACCATTAACCAAGGTACCTGTTCCTCGCAAATAGCAGTCACCTCTACCAAGATGCGTGCTTGGTTGCACGTACCCCCTTCTCCAAAATCACAACTATACTGGCCTCCCCTTTTACTTCTTCAGAACAGTCCTCAGAGCTCTCTGAGAGACTGTCCCCTGGGTTATAATCCTCAGGTTGGGTCAAATAAAATTTTCCATTTGTTTTTTAGATTAATTATTGCTTAACTTTTTTTTATCCACAAAAGACAGAATAGTCTCTAGTATATAGAAATTCATAGCTAATGTCCCTCCATGCAACGCTCTCATATGGCAACAAAATTTTGACTTGTGGTTTTTCAAAAGCTGGAAAGAGGCCAGATCTTGGATTGCAGTGTTTCCTCTAAAAGAAGAATGCTAAACTCTTACTGCAATCCACATTCTATCAGACACAGTGCCCTTTCTGACTGCTCTTGAAAGCCACAGAACAGGCATATGCAACATGATTAAAAAATAGATATGCAAGACTAAGGGGCTATTTTTGTCCTAAGCTCTAAGGAATTAATTTGGTCCATTTTATACTATGTACGTACCACACTGACAGTGTTTTTCTGTCACTTCTACTGTGTGTTTATATAGAATTGCTTCTCCAAGAAGTCCAAAGTGCAAGTGATGACATCATATCCCTAAACTTCATAATTTTATGTAAAGTAGGAAAGGGGTAAGAAATGTTAGCCTTACTGTAAACATGGAGACATGGAAGTGTGATGTAGTTAAACCATCTGCCTGGAATGTCTGGTATACTCATTTATACTGGTCTATCCTAAAAGAAGACCAACTACAAGACCTACTTGTGAAAACTTACACAAGAAACAGAGCTGTTTAAAAGCCCTAGTTATTATGGTTTTCTTTTCACATATGACAAAAGACTGAGGGCCATTGACTTCTTTGTGATGTTGGCAGAGTAAAAGAGAGGCACTTTGCGATGAGGTTAGAAGTGTGGTCTTGGAAGTGAGACCATTCTGAGTCTGTGACCCAGCCCCACCACTTAGAGCCTTTGGTGAATTACTTAACCTTTCTGTGGTTCAGGCTCCTTATTTGTAAAATGGATATAATCATAGCTACTTCATGCAGCTATTGCTAGAATTGAATGAAAGGCACACATTAGACACTCAGCATTGTGCCTATCACAGAATAAGGGCTTGATAAACGTGGGTAAAAAGGCAATAGTTTCATGTAAGTGGTTGCTTATAGGATCCCTGATCCAATTCTACTTGAAGGAAAGATGTAGGGAATGGCATGGGAGGAACTGGGGAAACTTAAAGATCTAAATTTTTAGCCTGTCAACTGAAATAAAAACAGATAATGTGAGTTTCAGTTTTATTTGGGGACTTACTGAGGACTATAGCACAGGAGACAGCCTCTCAGATAGCTCCAAGGAACTGTTCTGAAGAGGTCAGTGTCGATGTGATTTTGGTGAAGGGTATGTGCAGTCAAGCACACATCTCGGAGAAAGGGCTGCTAGTCACGAGGAACAGGTATCTTAGTTAATGGTTTTAGTGCTTTTCTAAGTACAGTATGAGAAGATGCAAGAATTTGAGTTCATAAAATTTTCTCCTGAAAACATCCAACTATCTGAGGACCCGTTCTGCCAGTTTTCCCAGAGCACAGAGTGCCCTGAATTCCTTTCAACTTGTATTGCATAGGTCAGCGACTGCAGTGGCTACTGACTTGATTTTTTTTTGGCTGTGATGCATGGCATGTGGGATCTTAGTTCCCCCACCAGGGATTGAACCCGCGTCCCCTGCGGTGGAAGCACAGAGTTTTAACCACTGGACCTCCAGGGAAGTCCTGACTTGATTTTTGTAGAACTTGATGGTGACAAACACTCTTTAGCTGGTAAACCCTTAAGTCAAATCTTTCTGTTCCTTAACATTCCATCATCAGATAGCTGCCCATACTTAGCTTTTCTATTTACATACCCTGCCATCTGGCCAACTGGGAAAGTGACCATGACACTAATTTCACCAATTTCACACACAGGATGCTGATGAGCCATGGTTGAATCAGATTGAAAATGAAAATAATGATTTTCTTATATTGTGTGTCTATGTTATCTCATTTAATAGTGGAATGATAAGTTTCATTAAAGGCTAGCTTGATTTCATCTGGTGTGGTTCATTCCTTTTAATTTTTTCCCTTTTATTTCTTTTCCTCTTTTTAAAATAAATTTATTTATTTATGGCTGTGTTGGGTCTCCGTTGCTGCAAGCAGGCTTTCTCTAGTTGTGGTGAACGAGGGCTACTCTTCGTTGCAGTGCATGGTCTTCTCACCGCGGTGGCTTCTCTTGTAGCGGAGCATGGGCTCTAGGCGCCTGGGCTTCAGTAGTTGTGGCACGTGGGCTCAGTAGTTGTGGCACGCGGGCTCTAGAGCGCATGCTCAGTAGTTGTGGCACATGGGCTCAGCTGCTCCGTGGCATGCAGGATCTTCATGGACCAGGGCTCGAACCCGTGTCGCCTGCACTGGTAGGCGAAACCTTAACCACTGCGCCACCAGGGAAGCCCCTATTTTTTCCCTTTTATTTCTTAATAATAACTATTAATTAACAATTCCGGGAGCAAGCCAATTAACACAGGTAGACAAGAGAGACAAGATGCAGAACTTGCTCCTGGGACCTCAGTAAACCTGAGCATGTTTGAGGTTGTGTGGCATTGCATCTGATCTCCCCTCTAGGTAACTAGTTCCTGGTTGAAGAGTTACCAATGGCAAACTGAAAAAAAATGAATGATAAAGTGACCAAACAGGAAACCTTCATATTATTAATAAAATAACATGAATTGCTAAATCCCAGCAACACTTGTTGTGTACAAGGGTTAATTTTAACATTTGTTCCTAAATGAGACTTAAATTTAAGACATACAGTATGTAATTGGATCAATTGGATCAATTGTAAATTACCATTTACAATTACAGTATGTAATTGTAAATGGTAATTTAAAGGCAAATAAACATGTGGATATTAAAATATGAGGCCTTTTCTTACTCTTCAGTAGAAATTTGCAACTAAAAATCCTCAGAGTAAAAAGCCCCAAAGGCTCCCCTCTTCAAAGGTCCTGAAAACTGTGTTTCTTCCATTCACTTTGCTCCTGATTCTTAATCATTATATCCTGGGGGAGGAATGTGGGGGTGGGGGGGTAGGGGATGGGGAAAAATCAGAAAAATTGAACTTCAAAGACTGACGTCAAAAGTTTTGAGAAGTAAACGTTTTTCAGTCTGCCCAACTCCAATTCAGACTGAGTTCTAAACGAAGATTTTGGAAGGAAATTTCTCAGATTTACTAAAGAAAGGAGGCCATGTGAATTTACCCAGGATGGAAAACTGAGGTTGAACCTTTGGACTTTACCACTCCCTCGTTGGTGCGTTGCTAGGGGTGGTACATACCCTCTGATGGCTCATTTTGGTCAGTCATCTGTCATCTAAATTAGGCCGATGAGCAAAGCCATCCACCATCCTCTGTTGAACAGCTGGGGCTCAGAATCCCCTGCAGTGGCAGTGTTCAGTCCATAGATTTTTAGCTGATTTCTGTCTGGAGGACTTATCTTGGCTCTCAGTTCCTTTAAATAGGATGGAAAAATGAAAATGGCAATTTTGGACAAGAAGAGTAACAATTGCACTATTCATGCTTGATTCTGGTTTGGTTTCAGAGTTTTAATGGTTTAAAAAAGAAAAAAAAAAGCATTGCATCAATTGACCAGTTTAATTCAGCTGGTGTTTACTGAGTCTCTTTTCACTGCTTAGGGGGGAGCTAGGCCTGTCCAGATGAGACTGGGATGGGACAGCTAAGTGTTGGAATCTTCTCCAGTTCATATTTATGCCTCTCTGAATGAGCTCAGGGACTTGGGTAATGAGACACAGCATCTTTTTTTTTTTTTGAGACATAGCATCCCGAGCTGACTTCTCTTACATCGTTACATCATTTTGTAATTCCCCATTTACTTCTTTAGCTCCTCCATTGCACTGTAAGCTTCTAGAGAGCAAGGTTTATGTACATGCTATTAATTGCCAAATCCATGTGACCTAACACATAGTACACGCTGGAAAAATATTGTTGAATGAATGAACCAAATAACATGAATGCTTAGCATATTTGGAATTCAGTTAGACGAGGAGTCCACGATCATTTACCCCAGAACTCTTAGAGGATGCTAGAACGATCTAGAAATGGACTAGAAGGGGATGTGTCCTAGGGGTGGAAACAACGACAAGAAAAAGCAATTGAGGTGAAATGCTTTCCCATCTGGGAGAAGGGGAGAGAGAAGGACAAATAATGAACAGGGTTAATTCTGGGTCCCTAGTAGGATGTGCTGCAGAAAAGACCACTCAATTTTTTTTTTTTTTAAGTAACGAACTGAACTGAAGTAAACTGAATTGTAGGCATGCAGCCTACAGAAGGGGCATCCAGAAGAGTTCCAACTAAAGCAAAAATCTCCTTCTTCGTCGAGTCGAATTTCTCTATTTCTCTGATTACCCTTCCCACTAACCTGGGATCCTTCAGCCCTGAGGACAACAGGGAGGAACCTGAAAGCCACTCATGTGTGGGACCCAACTTCACTAGGTCTGTCTCCCCAAATGTTCCTGAGAGACTCCAAGAATGATGTGACAGCCTGGGGGTCTGTACCAGAGCCTTAGAATCCTGGCAATGCCAACCAAAATTTCTAGCAGGAAGCTTACAAGGCAAGTAGTCCCTGGGATAAGATATAACCACTGAGGGAGGCCTGACCAAATTAACTAGAGTCCGTGCATGAGATGGAATGCTGTACAGTCTTCAAAAATTGTAGGGACTATATGGCACAGAGAAACACGCTCCTGCAGTTCTGTGGTTTGGTAAAACAAAGCAGGTTATAGTGAAGTGTGATCCAATTTTTTTAAAGACATATATGCGCTACAAAAAAAAAAAAAAGGAAAAAGGTTGTACCCTCATAATGATTATTTCTAAATGGTGATATTCCCAGAAAACTTAATTTTCTTTTTTATAATTTTCAATATTATTCAAAAATAGCCTTAATAAAATAAATACACAAATGAATGGCTGTTGTTCATAGTTCTGTACCTAAGTATACTTCTCATGGACTATAATTAAGTGTAGATTATTACAGGACAGAAATATAATAAAGTTAATTATAGCAATTGTAGGGTGCTTTGTGGGCACTGTGCTTCTGAGCTCATAACAACAACAAACGAGAATCTTTATTCTCTTTTTTAAATAGATGTTAAAAGAGGTAACCTGGGCTTCCCTGGTGGCGCAGTGGTTGAGAGTCCGCCTGCCGATGCAGGGGACACGGGTTCGTGCCCCAGTCCGGGAAGATCCCACATGCTGCGGAGCGGCTGGGACCGTGAGCCATGGCCGCTGAGCCTGCGCGTCCGGAGCCTGTGCTCCGAAACGGGAGAGGCCACAACAGTGAGAGGCCCGCGTACCACAAAAAAAAAAAAAAAAAAAAAAAAAGAGGTAACCTGCTCAAGGCAGCAATGAACTGTGTCAGTCACTTCATCATCAGTGGTACCACAGGAGCAGGTGGCAGGGAAGTCAGCCTCAGCGTGCTCAGATTCCAGGATCCCGAGGTTCTTGGAAGGGACATGTGTGCAATAGGCAATGTGTCCCTTCTCTTCACAGCCACTAATGGGCATGATTTTCTCCTTTGACCTGCTCCTTTGGATCCCTTCCTCCCACATACCCTGTTTTTGTTTTGTTTTGTTTGCGGTACGCGGGCCTCTCACTGTTGTGGCCTCTCCCGTTGAGGAGCACAGGCTCCCGACGCGCAGGCTCAGCGGCCGTGGCACACGGGCTCAGCCACTCCGCAGCATGTGAGATCTTCCCAGACCAGGGCACGAACCCGTGCCCCCTGCATCGGCAAGCGGACTCTCAACCACTCTGCCACCAGGGAAGCCCCCCCACATACCCTTTTAATGGTGCATTCAACACTTGTCCCTCTATTAAATCAGGGCTGGAGGACAACTGTGCCAGCTGATCCAATTTTATTGAGATTGAGTCCAGTAAACTCTGCAGCAAGATGAGGCTTGGCTGCTTTAAGTCTCTCCCCCTCATCATTCTCTTCCCTCTCTCTCTCTCTTTTTCTTCCTGTCTTCTGTTTAGACAAATCCAATTGGCCCTGACCCTTCTACATTTCTAATAAGGGGGTCAGCAAATTGTTTAGGTGAGAAGGGAAGCTGTGAGGATACTAAATAAGATTTAGTCTGGTAACAAAGGGATATGTGGCAATCATTCAATATGCAGTATTCTGTTCTTAATTCTTTCATCTCTTCAGAAACTATTTATTGAAAATGACCTAGGTTGCTAAGAGCACTTTGCTAAGACCTAAAGATAAGGAGATGAACATGATACAACCCCTCAACGTCCATCTAGTGGAGAGGACACACAAACAAATAATTACAATACAGTGTTACAAGGGCTGTAAGAGAGGCACACTGGATGTTACGGGAAAAGCAGAATAGGTGCTAGTCACCTAGCTTTTTAGTGTTAAGAGGGTCAGCAAAAGCTCCAAGGTGAGCCATGAAGGATGAGGTCGAATAAGCAGATAAGATGGGAGGGAAGCATTCCAAGCTGAGGGAACAGCAGCTGCGAGAGCACAGAGGCACACAACAGCCTGGTTTACAGGGAATGGTGATGGCTAGAGTGTAGGCACACATGGGTGCAACCCCTGCTCACACAATGGAAGGATGCGATGGTACGTACCGTCCACAGCCAAGTAGTTTTAGTGTTTCTAGCTATCAACACACATGGATCATAAAAGAAAGTGAAAGCAGTTCTTTGCTTTGGGCATGTTCCAACTTGTATAAAATCCTCAAGAGAAGAGATGTTTGGGGGCAGCTCTTCTTACCCAACCAGTTCCTCTAAATTGCATCAGGACTCAGTGTCAACATGCCCAGAGGCCACATGGTCCACGCCCAGAGGAAGCAAGGGCAGGGAGCCATCTCTCCTCTTCCGGTTCTCTCTGTCTCCTCTCTCCTGCCTCCTTTCCTTGGTCCATTTAAACTCTTTTGTTTCTTCCTCTCCCTGCACCGCCCAGTGTCCCTCCTCTTCTTGAGCTGAGTCTTATGGAGGTAGTCAATCACTCAGTCCCATCCACTTCTGCTGCTGGTCTGGATGGGGGCTTCAATCAAGTGGATGGCGGATAGAGACCATGAACTGGCCCCAGGGTCAAATATTTGAAAGCTTTTCAGAATTTTAATGTGGCCTTAGTTCAGATACCTGGCAACAAAGAATTGATGAATTTTTATAATAAGTCTATCAATGTCTCTGCCTCAGGGAGCATTCTCAGCTTGGTGATGAGTAGACTATGGGGATTGGGAGAAACTGGAGAAAGAAAATCCATCCTCCAACCACATGGGAGGAGCCATGGTAGTGAGATTGGAGAGGTAAGCAGGGGTCACCTTATGAAGGACATGGCATGTCCTGGGAAGGAATCTGAACTACACAGTGATTCTCCACCAGAGTTGAGGAAGAGGGTCAACCCTCTTCATGTCATACGTCACTCTAGCCTTTGCTCTGATGGGAGCATGTTAGAGCCTTCAGGTGTGTTGGGTCACTATAGGAGATAGAATATTATAAATAAGGAAATTTCATGAGAAGGTGTTTTGTTTTTGAATGACCTTTCTGGCAGCAGGGTGGGAGAAGAATTTGAGACTAGCAAGGCTGGAGGCATGAGAAACTAGGACAAGGAGACCAGTTAGAAAGCAGCTGTGGTCATGTAGACAGCTGATGAGGCCTTGAAGGAAGGCAAGGCTGCTTTGAATGAGGAGCAAACACCAGATTCAAGAGGTACTTAGAAGGCAAAATCAATAGCATTTGGTGAGTAATTAGGGGTAGGCATCAGCTCCCTGTACCCCCGGGCCATTGTTCTCATCTCACTGTGATTAGTCTCCCCAGGGTCCTCCACAAGGGCCAGAACTATGTGTGTCTCATTCCCAGCTATGTGTCCAGCACAGAGCCCTGTGCCTTATATGTGACAGGTCTTTTTAAAGGATTTGCTGAATTGATACACAAATGATTGAATAAGGAATGACTCACACATGGATGGCTTAAATGACAGGATGGTCAGGGGAGCTATCAACTGAAGGAGGAAATACAGGAGGAAAAGGAGGTTAGGGTCCAACACTGCAATTTTATTTTCATCAGGTTGGGTTTGAGGTGCCTATGGGACCTCTAGGAAGGTGTCAGCTGCAGGGGAGTCCTAGACTGGTGTAACAGATTAGGGAGCTGTCAGTGAATAGACAGACATCCACACACAGGTGTAGGTAGGACAAGTATAGCAAATGAAGCAAAGAAGAGAAAGAAGCTTTTTCTAATCAGAAGGCTGGTGTTTTTAAAAATTTGTCCTTGTATTGTTTTTGTTTTATTGAGATATAATTCACATACCATAAAATCCACAAATTTGAAGTATACAGTTAAATTTTTTTTGTATGTTTGCAAGGTTGTACAATAGTCACGACTAATTCCAGAACATTTCATCATCCTCAAAAGAAATCCTGTACCTGTTAGGAGTTACTCCCCGTTCCCTGTTCCCTCCAGCCCCTGGTAACCACAAATTATCTTTCTGTTTCTACGGATTTGCCTATCATGGTTATTTCATGTAAGTGGAAACATACAGTATGTGGCTTTTGTGCCTAGCTTCTTTCACGCAGCATAATGTTTTCAAGGTTCATCCATGCTGTAGCATGCATCGGTACTTCATTGTGAAGGCTGGTGTTTCATCTTGAGAAAAGTTCCAGCGCAGTCCCATCTCTGACTTACAAAAAGCTCTCTTGGACCTTCTGAATATAACCTTCAAAGTCCAGTTGGGGGGATTTCCCTGGTGGCGCAGTGGTTAAGAATCCGCCTGCCAATGCAGGGGACACAGTTTCAAGCCCTGCTCCGGGAAGATCCCGCATGCCGCGGAGCAACTAAGCCTGTGCGCCACAACTACTGAAGCCCGCGCCCCACGGAGCCTGTGCTCTGCAACAAGAGAAGCCACTGCAATGAGAAGCCCACGCACCGCAACAAAGAGTAGCCCCCATTTGCCACAACTAGAGAAAGCCTGTGCGCAGCAACAAAGACACAATGCAGCCAAAAAAAAAAAGGTCCAGATGGGGTCCCTTCATTAATCCATAGAATCTGGAAAATCTTTGTGCTGAAAGGAGACATAGAAAGCACCCTCAGCCACTCCCCGATGGTGTCCCTGACTCTCTGGTCCACAGGGAGCTCTCCTCTCTCTGATTCCCAGGGCACTCACTGTGCGCCCTGTACAATTAATGCCTGGTTCTGTAAATTTTTCGTGTCTAGAATGAAAGCTCCTGAAGGCAGAGGGTAGGGAGTGTCCTGTGCTATATTTTTCTTTCATTGTTTGCAACACTTTGCACACCGTTGTGCTAATAGAAACCAAAATGGCACTTAAATAATCCCTCTACTTGCTAAAAAAAAAAAAATTCCAGGAACACTATTACTTTGTTTTTAACATGGGCTTGAATATTTTTTCATAGACTCTGGACAGACCACTCTTGGATTAACAGCCCAGTTCATGATTATTTTCCATTTGCTGGGAACTTGCCCTCTTCTTTCCCCATCCCAGGCTAGACTGGTCCAGCTGCACTGACTCTTTATGGCTGGTGTCCATTCTCAATGACTGAAGCCCATCTCACACCAATTGTTAAGTATTTTCAATATTGTTCCTGTGCTATCATCCACATTGTAAGAGCAACAGGCTCCCAGTGGCTATTTTTTTTCCCAATATGATGAAACCATCCTGGTCACAGGTATATGGTCCAGGAAAAGGAACCTGACTCAAGCTTTGCCAGTTAGACCCCTTTCAAGAGGAATTTGGATTTTGTTCATCCCTAGTCTACGTGATATTTAGAACATATTTATTTGTTGGGTCTTCGCTGCTGCATGTGGGCTTTCTCTAGTTGCTGCAAGTGGGAGCTACTCTTTGTTGCGGTGCCCGGGCTTCTCATTGCGGTGGCTTCTCTTGTCGTGGAGCACGGGCTTTAGGGGCGCGGGCTTCAGTAGCTGTGGCTTGCAGGCTCAGTAGCTGTGGCGCACGGGCTTAGTTGCTCTGCGGCATGTGGGATCTTCCCGGACCAGGGCTCGAACCCGTGTCCCCTGCATTGGCAGGCGGATTCTTAACCACTGCGCCACCAAGGAGGCCTCTGTACATTTCTTGAAGGCAAATACTATCAAATATATACTGTATACTATATATACTGTATATCAAATATATTTCTGTATATCGCCAGGATAAAAGCATTTAAAAATTCATTAAAACCTTGAGTAGAACTTCTTAATGATACCTCAATTCAATTGAGCAGCAGTGTATCAACTCCCTTCTGTAGTGGTGGTAGGTTTCTACTTGGCATCTTTTCCTATAGAAGCTCAGCCTCCCTCGCATGGCAGTGCTGACAATCACATTGCTCCACTTTCCCTGGCCTGTGGGTCAGGAACGGATCCGGGCTGGCCAATCAGAGTTTCCTAACCCTTGGCAGCAGGGATGAATATGGAACCCAAACTGGACCATTTGGTGTTTTCTCTGGGACTAGCAGGACTCACTAGTAAAGAGACACACTTTTTCTCTGCATCATCTGCTTAGCAAGGACCATGTAAACTCAATGCTGCCTTTGGGACAATGACTGCCATTTTGAGAGAATCTGCCTGAGAATGAAACCATGTACCTCGTTCTGGCCTACGCAACTTAAAGAAAATCTGCTAGACTTGGCTCTGGAAAAATTTCTGTTAGTAAAGGAGACGGTCATGGTCCCTTTTCGTTTTCTCTTCTGACCTGAATGCATATGTTATGACTGGAGCTGAAGCAGCCACCTTGAGACCATGAGGGAAAGACAAAGGTCATCACAATGACATCAATCCTGACATCTTCAAGCCACCCAAACAGTAACTAGCAACTACCTTACTCTAGTCAGGGGTTGGCAAACTACAGCCCTCAGGCCAACTTTGTGTTCCTATGCCTCAGAGGTACCGTAAGCTGTGGAGACCAAGCCGGGGCCTCATCCTCTGCCCCTACTCCCCCATCTGCCTTCCTCACGGCACAGAACATCTCGAACCGCCTGTGTCTACAGCGACTGCAGCGCAGAGCGGCAAAGCAATCTCATTTCTTACTCTTGTGAAGAGAGAAGCTTTTTGACTACAACCCCAGCATTCTTAAAGAGAATGAATGTTGTAAATCAACTATATGCCAGTAAAGATTTTAAACGAAATAAAATAAAATAAAAAGAATGAATGGAACAAAAAAAAGATAGTGTATTACACATAGTAAGTGTACATATTGTTTTGTAAAACTTATCGTCTAGTTATATGTGTGTTTGTACATATATATAGGGTCATAATGTAAAAAATACACATATATTACATATATACATTTTAATTATAAATTATATATATTACTTTATACATATAATATATATTTTATAATATATAGTGTATAATTTTATAGTGCATATATATTAGATATAATATATAGTTAAACATTATATGATATATAAATACATGTATATTATGTGCATTTTTAACATTTTGACTATATATATAAACATGTAACTAAAACAAATGATTTACAAAGCAATGTTTACCCTTACTATATATAATACACAATCTTTTCTCCTTTTTATATATTCTATATTTTATATATAATTTATAGTATTATATATTATGTTCTAATATTTCTTGTGTGGGTAATGATAAAGTGAAGAGTTTAAGAAACTCTGTAATAGAAGACGGTGAAAAGGTAGGCTGGGGCTAGATTGTAAATGTGAGTCTGAGGAGTTCTGGCTTAAAGCTGCCTTCCATGAGGTGCCCTGGGGGCTTTTCAGGAAGGAGATGGTGTAACCAGATACACAGAAGCAAGAGATTGAGGGGGAGAGAGACCTACTAGTGGGCAGTAAATTCCGCAAGGGCACTGCAGGTACTAGAAGGCTGAAAAGAGAGTGTAGAATTTGAGGTTCTTTCTGTGAAAGTGATAGAAATTCAACTCAGACCCAGGGAAGCAAGAGTTTATTTATTGCTGGCACAGCTGAGAAGAACATGCTGGTATTCCAGAGAATCAGATGGTATGAGCTGCAGGAAAGCAGAGCTTTGGTGACAGCATGGGGACTCCTTGCTGCTAAGTCTCTCCTTCTCTCTCTGAGTTTGGCCTTGCTCTTTCCTCATTCTCCTTTTCTCTATGAGTTTGGTACAGAAGCCCTCTGAATGTGGTGGTAAAGACTGTTTCCCCAGCTTAGCAAGCCTACAAGACTTTGTCCAGGATCGGGATGTCAATCCCAGTAAATGACTCTGAGAGGCCCTGCTTTGGTCACATGCCCATCCCTTGTTCTGAATGTTTTACAAGGTTTCAGTTAGAGTGTTTTGGGCTGGAAGCTGTAGAACATCCATTTTAAAGTGATTTAAATATGAGGATAACATCATTATTTTACTTACAAGAAATTGTGAGGCAGGTTACTGTTTGTTAAAATAGCGATTCTATGATGTCAGGGTCCCAGGTGGGCTTCTCTGCTGTTCTTTTGACTTTCCCTCAAGGGCAAGACAGGTTGCTGCATTTCCAAGAATCATCTCCTTGTATAACAGGTCCAGGGCAGGAAGAAGCAAGTCCTTGACTTACATCTATATTTAGGATGAAGAAAGCTTCCCAGGAAGAACCCTCTTCAGTTTTGTTTGTTAGAATTGTGTCATAGACCCGTGTTCAACCAATCAATCATTGGTGAGGCAAACGGAATAAATGAGACCGGTTTAGACCAATCAACCTATACCCCATAGGGTTGGAGAGGGACCCATAAAGCACATGGGTGCTCAAAACCTAAAACACAGTTAGTGTCTGACAGAAAGAACATAGGGGAAAATGGCTGATAACCAACTCACATATTTGCCGTGCAACAGGGAACGGGATACTGCATTAGTTTTCTATGGCTGCATAAAAATGTACTACCCATTTAGTGGCTTAAAACAAGACACATGTCTCATCTCTCAGTTTCTATAGGTCAAGAGTTTGGGCAAAACATCACTAGGTTCTTTGCAAAGCTGCAATCAAGTGGTCAGACAGCACTAGGTTTTCATCTAGAGCCTAAACTTGGGCAAGGTCTGCTTCACTCAGGTAGTTGGCAGAATTAACCATCTTGCTTTGTGGGATTGAGGTCCCTGGTTTCTGGCTGGCTATTGGCTGGAGGCCACCCTAAGCTCCTAGAGGCCACCCATAATTCCCTGTCACTGGGCTTCCCCAACACGGCCACTTACTCATCAAACCTGCCAGAAGAATCTCTACAGCAAGTCTTCTAGCAAGACAAGTCTTATATAACACAATGTAAACATGGGAGTGACAGCTCATAGCCTTTTGCCATAGTCTGTTGGGTAAAAGCAAGTCACAGGTTCCACCCACCCTCAAAGAGAGGAGAACACACAGGGGCATAAGCCCAAAGAAGTGGAGACCATGAGGGGCCACGCTAGCATCTGTCTGCCACAGACATCATGAGTAGCCATGCCTGGGTCATATACCCGCTCAGTTGCCAGAAGAAGAGAGATGGGAAAGCTTTCTGGGAAATAAAAAATATGGATCCTTCAGTTCACATGAAAATGAACGAGATATTCTGAAAATGGAATTGCTGAGACTTGGCAACCATTGAGTATGGCACAATGATGTAGGAAATGGAAGACAGAAAGGTGACTCAGGGCTTTAGAGCCCGGGACTGGAAAGAGGACAGCGCTATGACTGAACCTGGGGATTCGAGCAGAACGAGAGAGAAGGAAGATGAAGAGATTCATCTGATGTTCCCACAGGACATCCCCATGGAGTTGTGTATCTGGAGCTCAGGACAGAGGCCTGAGACTTAGATTTGGATATCATCAACCTAGAAGAAGAAGACATGTACAGTTGTGGGAATGGATGAGACATTTGTGTACATAGCAGTGGGTGACCATGTCCACACACTCCCCTGCTAAAAGCCTTTCATATTTCCACTCACACTCCTTAAGCTTGCAAGATCCTTCGTGGTTTAGCTCTTGCTTATCTCTCTCCACTTTTTTTTTTTTTTTGTGGTACGTGGGCCTCTCACTGTTGTGGCCTCTCCCGTTGCGGAGCGCAGGCTCCGGACGCGCAGGCCCAGCGGCCGTGGCTCACGGGCCCAGCCACTCCGCGGCATGTGGGATCTTCCCGGACCGGGGCACGAACCCGTGTCCCCTGCATCGGCAGGTGGAGTCTCAACCACTGCGCCACCAGGGAAGTCCCCTCTCTCCACTTTTGATAGACCCTCTCCCTAGAACTCTATTGCACTCCCTACAAGTCTCCAAAATGTCCTGCTACTTTCCCTGAGCTTTGCTTACCATTTTTCCACTGCAGGAAATACTCGTCATCCCTCCCCACTCTCATTGCCTGGCTATGTAACCTTTGAGTCACCATGTAGATTATACCCCCAGAAAGCCTCCCATGATTCCCTGAGGCAGTTTACGTGTTCCCTCTTTGTGCTTCCATAACATGCTGTACAAACCCCTTCTGGAGTACTAATGGCACTACCTTGTCATTATCTATTTACTTGTCTCTTACTAGCTTACAGGCTTCTTGAAAGCAGAGATAGGGTGTAGCTTACAATGGTCTCCAGGTCCTAGCTCAGTCCTTAGCACAAAGAAGATACTTGATGAGTATTTGTGGTTGACCGGCAAGTGAACGTTAATGTACCTCTCTCTCAGTTAAAATTCATTTGCTTCTATGTATCAGAAAACTCAATCCAAAAGGGGATTAATGCTTAAGCAGAAAGGGGACTTAATGGTTCATGGAAGCAAGGAAGTCCAAGAGTTATGTTGTTTTCAGGTGTGAGCTGATGCAGAGGCCCAAATAATGCCACCAGAACCCAGGTTTTCTTTCACTATATTTTGGCTCTGCTTTCTCTGGTTATAGCTCCATTCATTGGCTAGGTCTCCCTCTTGGGAGCAGGATGGCTGCATTTGTATCTGGTCTTAAATCTTCAGGCTTTCAAACCCAGTGGGAAAAAAAGGCCTCACTCCCAGAAGCCTCAGTAGATATCTCAAGGACCGCAATGATGCTGTGGAGTCTCCAGGCCATTCCTGAACCAAACACTATTTGTCCAGGAAGCTGCAAGACTCTGACTTGCCATGCCCAGATCTGCTCCATCAAAACCACTCGCAAGGGCTTCCCTGGCGGCACAGCGGTTGAGAGTCCGCCTGCCGATGCAGGGGACGCGGGTTCGTGCCTCGGTCCGGGAAGATCCCACATGCCGCGGAGAGGCTGGGCCCGTAAGCCATGGCCACTGAGCCTGCGCGTCTGGAGCCTGTGCTCCGCAACCGGAGAGGCCACAACAGTGAGAGGCCTGTGTACCACAAAAAAAAAAAAAAAAAAACAAAATAAAACAAGAAAAACACAACCACTCACAAAAGGGTGGGGGATAGGAGGAGGTCAGGCAGGGGGGAGGTTGGCAAGGGAGAGACTCTCCAGGCAGAAATCTTGGACTTGCCCTGGATTTTTGGTAAGGGGACCCCCCGCCAAAAGCTAATTTCCACTAAGCAATGCCTGCAATTCAGGGGGATTGGGAGGATAAAGATCCTGCAAAGAAATTCTAAGTAAGAGAGATTAAAAAAAAACAAAACTAAAAAGACTGTGTAGTGTCATCAAAGGAAAAGAGACTAATATTTGTTTAGCATCTACCATGTGATAGGAACTTTTCACACAATATCTCATTTAATCCTCACAATAATAATGCATATAATGCATTCAATAATGCATAGAATTTTCAAATTTCCAGTCAACAGAGTCTCAGGGTAAACATCCCACAAGAGGGCTGGGACAAGTGAGCACAAAGGTGAGGATTGGACATTTGGAAATAGGAAGTCCCAGCTGATGTTCCCGATGGTTATTTCTGAAGAGCTAGGAGGGGGCCACAGGGCATGAGTAATGAACAGGTGGTTATTCTTCCAGGGAGTTTGACAATGAAAAGAAGGATAAAGGTGGCACCAAAATACACAGGTTTAAATGTGCTTCCTTGGGGCTTCCCTGGTGGTGCAGTGGTTAAGAATCCGCCTGCCGTTGTAGGGGACACGGGTTTGAGCCCTGGTCCGGGAAGATCCCACATGCCGTGGAGCAACTAAGCCTGTGCACCACAACTACTGAGCCTGCGCTCTAGAGCCGTAGAGCCACAACTGCTGAGCCCACGTGCCACAGCTACTGAAGCCCATGAACTTAGAGCCCGCACTCTGCAACAAGAGAAGCCACCACAATGAGAAGCCCGCGCACTGCAAGGAAGAGTAGCCCCCGGTCGCCGCGACTAGAGAAAGCCCATGCACAGCAATGAAGACCCAATGCAGACAAAAATAAGTTAAAATAAATAAATAAATAAATAAATGTGTCTCCTCTACCACAAAGCGGGCTTCTTAAAAGTCAAGGGCCTTGGGCTTCCCTGGTGGCGCAGTGGTTGAGAGTCCGCCTGCCGATGGGATCCCACGTGCCGCGGAGCGGCTGGGCCCGTGAGTCATGGCCGCTGAGCCTGCGCGTCCGGAGCCTGTGCTCAGCAACGGGAGAGGCTGCAACAGTGAGAGCCCCGCGTACCGCAAAAAAAAAAAAAAAAAAAAAAAAGTCAAGGACCTTATCTGTTCCTATGTCTCCAGCCTAGGAGAGGGCCTTGCCCACAGGGTCCATCACTATGTATTTGTTAAATTAATGAGTAAATGAGTGAATGAGTGGAAGAAGAAAAACAGTATCCCAAGAGGAAAGGAAGAAAGAGGAAGAAATGTAGAGATAGGTTAGATTTAAACATGTTTCTAGAGCAAGTGCAAAGAGGTTGACAATGAAAGAGAAAGTGGATGAATGAAGCAAAATTCCCTGTGAGGTTCAAATCCCATGGAGGAATAAGCCTCAGATAAAGATTTCCATTTTCTTCCCCCAAGGCAGGAGGGAGGGCTATGATCTTCAGAAAGTCTAGGGTGGAGGGGACGAAAACCAAATGCACTTGTGTCTACTGCCCTCAGTCTTCACTGTGAAATAGTAAAGGTGCTTATTTCTCTAACTCTGTTGAAGGTACTTTCAAGGCAGCCCTAATATTTTAATTCATGTCTCATTTCCACAGTGCCGGGCATAGAATAGATGCTAAAATAAATGTATCAACTCAGTGAGTTGAGTTGAATAAAATTAAATTATCTTTTATAAAAGTTTGAACAGAGCCTGCAGAAAGGACAGCCACAATATAATCCTGATTTGGTGGCTAGTAGGGACTTTGTAGATGTGGGAAGAGGGAGGCAGGCAGTGCAATGTGTACATGTGATCTGCTCTCCAGAATGTCTTTGATGGGCAAATAGCTCCTTATCGTTGTGTTTTTTGTTTTTTTAGTACAAGCTTAAATCCCATTTCTTCAGAACATTTGGGCTTTGGCTGTGATTATGAGGTTGAGCATTTGTAGTCACAGGTCTGTCTTGGGAAATTATAGGATGTGAGGTCTCAGAGGTTAGCAATCAGGCGGGATTTACTAAGCCTCTTCTGGGACAATGCCAGGGCCATCCCTCTTAACAGACTGACTCAGCCATCATTGCCACCTATTCAGCAGGTGGCAGAGTTGGTCACACCGCCTCTGCCCACATGCCCATTCTGCCCGTCCCTTCAGGGTCTCCGACACCAGCCAAGCGAGTAAAGCCTAGGGCTGCAGGGTACCTCCAGCTGCAGGGGGCAGCTTCACCTTGAACTCTAACACGGCTTTAAATGTTTCACCTCATAGAATGAGGTGACCGGGAAGATGGATGATTGCTGATTAGAACAATAGTGAATTGAAAAAATAAAATAATCCACAGTGAAAAACTCACTCTCCCGGCTGTATTTAGTCTCTAACAGGTACAAGGATAAAGTAAATGGATGGAGTGGGGGTGGGGTACGAGGTGGGGTGGTGACATCAGGAGGCCCCCTTTGGTGTGGGCACCTTTATGGATGTGTTCCTGGGAGGAGAAACAAGGAAAGGAGGCTGAAGAGAGTGGAGCTTACGTCCACCCCTTTGCGGTCGTGAATGGTCAAGAACAGGCTGGGCTGGCAGGGAAGCAGGAAGTCTCTTGCCCACCTCCAGGGATTTCTGCTCTTCTTCTCTGTACGAGCAGGTGGTTTACTTCCATGTAAGCTATTTTGAATTTTCACTTTGTACAGAGTTGGTGTGTCTTTTCTGCAGAGGCCCAGAAAGAGGCAGGGAGGGGAGGGAAGTCTGGCATTGAACCCAACCAGGATGAGGTTCTGGATGTATGACTCTTTCACCTAATTTCGAGTAAATATATCTGCTCCCTTTACTGTTCCACTTACCCAGCTCTACCAGGCAGGGTTCCCATCTGTACCAACAGGTGTACGTTCATCAGCTGTCCGTTGATGGGGGAGAGTCTATTATCAAAACAGGGGCCAGTCCTCGGAAAAACTGTACGATGATTGAAATCCACCTCAGTTCCTCTCTCTCCTGGCCCTGCCCTCCCCACTGACGCCCTAGCACCGTCTAGTTGTGAAGGAACTCAGTCAATTCCTGGTTGAAGAGGTGACCTTTCTCATTGTCTATATTCATTCTAATAATAGACCTTATGCTTTGCTTTCCTGTACATTATCTCATTTGGCAGCAACCCTGTGAGGAAGGCAGTCATGGTCATTATTTCCCAAAAGGTATTTCTGACCACTTATGAAATGAACTGTCATTTACTCAGTACTTTTTGCTCACCAGACCCTGTGCCAAATGCCTTACATACCTCGATTAATCATCATAACCGTTCTCGGAGGTTGACAATATTATCCCTATTTTACAGAGGAGAAAGCTAAGGATAAGCAACTTGCCAAAGGCCGTGAAGCCAACTAGTGGCAAAACCAGGATTAAGGCCTGAGTCTGGCCAAGTCCGAATCCTATGCTTTTATCTCCTATGCCATTCTGCCTGTGCAGGAGGCAGGCTAGATATTAGTACATCCCTTTTTAAGGGATCTTTTTCTCTTTTAAAAATGGAAGTTCAGAGAATTGTTTTATAGAACCTGGTAAAGCTGGGGCTAGAGCCCCCTCGACTAAACGATACCAGAGGACAAATTACTCCATCTAGAGGGATTGGACTGCCATGTTGGATTTCACGGTAATAAGCAAGGAATAGGGACGTCCCTGGTGGCGCAGTGGTTAAGAATCCACCTACCAATACAGGGGACACGGGTTTGAGCCCTAGTCCGGGAAGATCCCCCATGCCGCGGAGCAACTAAGCCCGTGCACCACAACTACTGAGCCCACGCTCTAGAGTCGTGAGTCACAACTACTGAGCCCGCGTGCCACAACTACTGAAGCCCTCGCACTTAGAGCCCGTGCTCTGCAACGAGAAGCCTCCGCAGTGAGAAGCCCACGCACCGCAACGAAAACCCCATTTGCCGCAACTAGAGAAAGCTTGCACACAGCAACGAAGACCCAACACAGCCAAAAATAAATAAATAAATAAATTTATACGAAAAAAAATAAGCAAGGAATAATCTTCCTTGTACCTCTCAAATCATACAGTAATGCCTGACTATAATACCTTCCTCTTGCTTCGTAAGTTGAGTCCAAATAAAATAGAAGAATTTCCTAAATCTCCAGCAACTGGCTTCCTTCCCTACTAAGTTCCACTGAAATTGCTCTCGTCAGGATCACCTGTGACCAGCTGGCTGTGCTATTCTACCTTACATGTGTATCTCTCTTGGCCTCTCTGCAGCATCTAATTGCTGACCACTTATTGAAATTCTCCCCTCCCTTGATTTGGGGGCAGCAGTCTGTTCTGGTTTTAGTGCTATTTCTCTGGCCTTTCCTTCTCAGCCTCTTTCAAAGGCTAAGGTTTCTGTGACCATACCCGTGATGGTTTAGGTGCAAAGGGCAGAACCCACCCTGGCTAGTTTAAGTGGAAAGGGATCATTACAAGGTATTCATTGGCTTATAGAATCCATGGGCGAGCTGAAGATCCTAAGTTGAGTTACTAGGAACAAAGATAATGTTAGGACCGAGTTGCCAAGGGAATTGCAGCTCCTGCCACAACTGGGAAGTGCCTGCTGAACCAGGAGACTGCTGGGATGGTCGCCCACCTGAGAACTAGGGCTGCGCCCTCAGCACCAGCATAAGGGGTGCCTCCGCCCTGCCTGGCCCCACTCATTCCACTTGGCAGTTGGAGTCTTACATGAGGGCGTCTAATTGGCAGAACCTAAATCACATCCTTGGAAACCCTAGCTGCCAGGAGTCTGGGAAATGACGTTTTAAGCTTTCCAACTTTGCTGTACAGGAAGGCACGCTAAAAGGAGATCCAAATAGGCATTGAGTCACACAGTCCCTTATATTTTGGTATTCTTCAGACTTATGTTCTTGTCCTTTTTTTTTCTGGTGCTGAGACTTGTCAATTCATGGCGTCAACCACCAGCTGGGTTATCTCTAACCCTGGGCTCCAGATCTGAATGTGTAGCTGGCTACCAGATAGCTCCTCTTCCTCTGAAGTCAGTGTTTTCCATCTCAACAAGTGGTACCACCATCTACACAGTAATCCAAGCTAGAAACTGGGGACTTTGCTCTGTCTCTCATCTGCCTTGTGAAAAAGGTTTTTGGGGTATGCAGTTGGTCTGTGTTTTCCAGTCTTCCTGCAGTTAGGTGGGGCCACGTGTCTGCATCCTGGCCAATGTAGTCTGCACATAGGTAGTGTGAGCAAAGTCCAGGTGAAACCCATGGAAACCTTTCACGCAGTATCTGCCAACTGAATGGAGAGATCTTTAGAAACCTGGAGGAGGGCAGAGCCATACAAATAAGGAGCCTGGGTCCCTGAATGATGACTTGATGGAAATCTGCAACTCCCAGAACTGATCCGCATGAGACCAATGATGAGGTGGGTGTGGGGTCATGAAAGCCCATGCTGTTCAGATCTCCTGCTGGGGGGGGAAAAAGATGTACTATGGCTTCAGCTCTGCCCCACTGGATCTATCACTGTGTTTGTGCCAAGCCTATACTTTCCGTGGGCTGGTCTCTGCCAATGACAGCCTAGTAGGAGTACAAATTTGGACCCATTCCTGCAAGACCTGGGATTCCTCCAGCAGGTGACTTTGACTATGGATTCTCCATCAGCCTGGCTGAGTCTTTCTTGGGACTACACTGAAGCCCAGAACGCTTCCTACCCCTCCTCCTTTCTTGGCTTTCTCCTTTGCAGGTGTCAGAGCTTCACTGTGGTCTGAAAGCTCTCCTTGCCTCCCCTGGCATCCTCCTATTTATCCTTCACAGGCATTTCCCCCAGTAAATCTCTTGCATGTCTAATCTCATCCTGGCATCTGCTCTCAGAAGATCCGAACTAACACAGAGTGAGAAATAAAAACTTTATTATGTTATACGATAGAGATTTGGGGGTTGACAATAGTTAGGTTACCCTAATGTAATCATCAAGTTTTGAATATTTCTAAAAGGTATTCTCTTTCCTCTTTGCAACTGCCTCCTGAGCTAACTGCTCCTATTATTAGTAAGTCTTCTGTATCTAATCTTGGTAACCAACCCAACTTCAGAATCCACATCCGAATCACCTTCACAGTGATCTTTCTACTATTAACCACCCCTTTTTTGTTTGCTTATTTGTTTTCTCTTTTTTTTGTTTTGTTTGTTGTTTTTAAATTATTTATTATTAATTTTTACTTATTTCTTTTTAGTTTTTTGTGTGTTTGTTTGTTTAACTGCTACTTTTGAAACACCTATACAAGGCTCTGAATACATGTTCTTTCACTTACCTCAACAATCTTGCAAGGAAATTATTATTAGCTCTATTTTACATAAAGGGAACAAAGATTTAGAGAGGTTAAGTATCTTGCCCGATGTTATATCTCTGGTAACTAACAGAATTGGTTCTTGAACCCAAATCTGTCTGTTGCCAAAATTTGTCTTTTTCTTACTACCCCATCAGTGCTTGGATTTAAATGTTTTTTCCTGTTGCAATATACCGTAACAAATGACATTCGCAGGCATTATCTACTCCTTTGAGTTGACCTAAATTCTGATGCAAATTTAGCTGGAAAGTAAAGCAAATAGACCACTGGCTAATCAGGGAAGGGGCATTATATTCATAAAAGCATATTATAAATATGTGAGTAAATAAGGTATCCATTTAAGGGTATTGATGCTCTAGGCGTGTTTTCTTCATTAAAATTTTCTCTCCGTTTTAAACTAAAAATATAATCATTAATAAAACTAAAAAGAAAGTGGGAAAAATGTAAAATGAAAAACAATCCCAATATTTGAATCTCCGCTGGTATTAGAGGTTACATTAGGTGCCAACTTGAAACATTGATAAGCTGGATGTGAGGTATGCATGCTACACCCACAGCTCTGGAGTTCTTTTGAACTCCATTCAAAAGAACATTTAAAAGCAAGCAGCTCAGAGTGCTGTTATGTAAAGGTACAACCAAGTACCTATTTTAATGCATTAAAAGCAAGTCATTTCCATTCATTATTATTGTTTTCAGGGTTAAAAGCATCTGATAGAGAAGCAATCTCTACGCATAGGTGTGAGTACTAAAACACACTGCCAAGCCACATGCAAATTTGATGACAACATGCCCTGATAAATAGCTTTCAGAGGCTCCACATCCCACTGAGCTTAAGGAGTAAATTCCTGAGACCAGCACTGCAGGCCCTCTGTGAACTGACCCTTACTTCACCTCTCGCGACAGTCTCCATGGCCACGCTCCACTCCAGCCCAAACACAGCAGTGACAAGCTCTCCCATGCTTCCTCCTGCCTCTGGGTCTTTGAGAATGCTATCCCCTCTGGAGGGAACATCTTTCTCCCACTCTTGTCATCTGAAAACTCCAACAATTCCCTAAGATACAGCTCATGTGCCTCCTTGTCCAAAAAGCTCTCCCTGAAACTACTCTCAGCCATATCCAACTCCCAGGCTGAATTCGGTGCCCTCGCCACCGACACCTCCCCTCACCCCTTTCTTTCCTGCTCCTCCAGGGTCCCTGTCACAGCATACAATTGTAATTGTCTATTTAAACATCAGTCCTACTCATTAACTGCCTTGATTCTTGAAGTTGGAGATTGATTTTACATAAAGGTGTTACTCCAAAATAGTAAGTGCTTAGCAAGCAAATGTTTGTGAAAAGAATGAGTAACTAACAGAAGGAAGGAATAGAAATGTTGGCTTCTTTGGTACACAATTCATATATGCTTTATGCAATTTATAAGGGCAATTCATTTGCCAATATCCAAAAAGAATGGATCTTGTGTCTTGTTGTGGGCATCCAACTGTATTTTAGTTTGGCTAAAATTTGGGGATCAGAATTTTAGGAACTGAGAGTTTGGCAAAGAAAGTAATTAAGTGGTTATTAACAGGGATTTATTCAGGGGTCCGGAACTCACTGAAGTTATATGAAAAATTGTGTTTGTGTGTATATGCGTGATGGAATAAAAATTCATATTTTAAGACAAGAAAATTTTGTTTATTTATTTATTTATTCTGGCTGCGCTGGGTCTTAGCTGCCATACGCGGGATCTTCGTTGCAGCATGCGGGATCTTTTAGTTGCGGCATGCGAACTCTTAGTTGCGGCATGCATGCGGGATCTAGTTCCCCTACCAGGGATTGAACCTGGACCGCCTGCACTGAGAGCACGGAGTCTTACCCACTGGACCACGAGGCAAGTCCCAAGACAGGAAAAATTTAAACATAAACTTTTCTTTGCTCTTTGGCCTCCTCCCTCCCCTCTACCATGCATTGTACATCTGCATTACGCATTAACCAGACTCCCCAATGGCAGAAACACCTGCTCAAACATAAAGATCGATTGTTCTTCTGACGCTAGCCACATACCTCCTCAGAAGATAACATTCACTTGTCAATTCTTACAGGGTCACCATGACCCACCACTCACCTTGTACCTGCAGACTTCCTGGGTGAACTTTAAGTACAATAACAATGTATCATTTCCCTTAAAGAAAGCAATTGGTGCAAAACAGACAGGTCAGATGACCTGGGGAGATACTGGGCCACACCTAAGGGAAGCTCTTCACTTAAATACTTACTTATGACCTTGTGAATGCTACTAGCTATATTACTTGTATTCTGCCTATTGTACAAGATTATTGTTTCTTGCATTATCAAATGTGTGACTGAGCCGCCAATAAAATTAATGATGATTAGTCGACTTGAAATGACTGACCAAATATATAGTTCATAAGATCAATGATTGTCACAGTGTAACTCTAGGTATGGGAAGAAACGACAAGAGGGAACCATTTCCTGGACCATAACGGAATGTAAGACAGGTGATCCAGAGGCTTTTGGCCACTGGTACCAGGGCCTAGTCCAGTAATAGCACACTGAGTGGCTTATCAACCAAATCCTCGCCTGACCCGGGAATGAGCATTCCTAGGGCTGTGGGACAAAATGGTCACGAAATGCCTCCCAAACCTTGACTGAAATTAAGACTAAAAGAAAAGGGATTGTAAGATGAAGAATGTTGCCACCATCCATTTCTACAAGGATCAAGTCATTGGCCACTGCAGTCGCTGACCTATGCAGAACACCCTGGAAGGAATTCAGGGCGAAGATCAGGACGAAGCATTTTGTGCTGCGGGAAAACTGACAGAACCGGCCCTCAGGTAGTTAGATATTTTCAGGAGAAAATTTTATGAATCCAGTTTTTTGCATCTTCCCATACTTAGAGGAGCACTAAAACCATTAACTAAGTTACCTGTTCCTCACAAATAGCAGTCACCTCTACCAAGATGCGTGCTTAAGTGCATGTACCTCCTTCTCCAAAGTCATGTAACTGGCCTCCCCCTTTACTTCTTTGGAACAGTTCTCAGAGCTCTCTGAGAGAATGTCTCCCAGGTTATAATCCTCAAATTGTCTCCAATAAAAATTTCCATGTCTTTCTCAGAATGACTATTGATGAATTTTTGTTGTTGTTGTTTGGGGGTTTTTTGTTTTGTTCTTTGTTTTTTTTTTTTTTTTTTTTCGGTACGCAGGCCTCTCACTGTTGTGGCCTCTCCAGTTGCATAGCAACAGGCTCCGGACGCGCAGGCTCAGCGGCCATGGCTCACGGGCGCAGCCGCTCCGCGGCACGTGGGATCTTCCCGGACCGGGCACGAGCCCGTGTCCCCTGCATCGGCAGGCGGACTCTCAACCACTGCGCCACCAGGGAAGCCCTACTGATGAATTTTTTCATCAATGTTGTCTATTTATATATCACTTCTTCCCATTAACTGCTTTGATTCTTGAAGTTGGAGATTAATTTTATATATGAATGTATTACTCCAAAATAGTAAGTACTCAGCAAACAAATGTTTGTTAAATGAGTGACTAACAAACAGAGGAAGGAAGGAAGGAATAAAAATGTTGGCTTCTCTGGTACAAAATTTATATATGATGTATGAAATTTATAAGGATTATTCATTTGCCAATATCCAAAAGAAAATGGATTTTGTATCTTGTCGTGGGCAAGTGTATTTAGCTAAAATTTGGGGGTCAGAATTGTATGAACTGAGAGAGAGTTCAACAAAAAAAGTAATTAAGTGGTTATTAATTGGGACTTATTCAGGGGTCCATGAACTCATTGAAATTATATGAAAAATTGTGTTTGTGTGTATATGCACAAGCCTGTACCTCACATTGATGTGTTCTCATCAGGCAAGTCGACAAGCATTCTTTAAAAGGACAAGTGGAACAGCCAGGTCTATTCCAGACAAAACATGGTAGAAACACTTTGATAGACAGTGAAGAGACTGAGGAGGGGATAGGAGGTCATAAGAATATGAGATGGCAGCTCCAAAGAAGAGGTGAGTCATACATTTTAATTATTATTGGGTTCTTCTCATCTGGTGAAGTGTTTCACGTAAAATACAGAGTTAAATAATACAACATATTTGCCAATTCAAGGGTGACAGGGTCCAAGTTTACAGTTTCCCCCAACCCCAACCAAGTTAATGAGTCTATGTTTGCCCTTTGCATGCTGTTGAGGGTAATGAGGACAGGAGAAGGGAGAAGTGCAGAGAAAGGCTAAACTGACTTGCATACATAAAATTGATTTGCATATATACTTGTGAAAGAAAACACTAAGTCCACAGGTAGAGGAAAGGGTCTTCGGAGTTTGCCAGCAATAGGAGAGAGGTCTGTAAAGCAACGCCTTGGATGAACGAAACCTAGGAATGAGCTGATGAAGTAAAAATTCACATTTTAAGGCAAGATGAGAAAATTTTAAACATAAAAAATGTTATTTGCCCTTTGGCCTCCTCCCTCCCCTCTACTAGGTGCATTGTGCATTTGCATTATGCATTAACCAGACTCCCCAATGGCAGAAATACCTGCTTAAACATAAATACCAGTTTCTTCTGACACCAGCCACCTAACTCCTCAGAAGATAACATTCCTTTGAGGAATGTTAACATTCCTCAATCCTTAAGGGGTCACCATGATCCACCACTCACCTCGCACCTACAGACATCTTTAGTGAACTTTACATACAACAACAATGTATCATTTCCCTTAAAGACAGGGATGGATGCAAAACAGACAGGTCAGACGACCTGGGGAGATACTGGGCTACAACTAATGGAAGTTCTTTGTTTAAATACTTACTTATGACATTATTAATGCTACTAGCTATATTGCTTGTATTCTGCTTATTGTACAAGATTGTTGTTTCTTGCATTACCAAATGTCTGACTGAGCCTCCGATAAAATTAATGATGATTGGGTGACTTGAAATGACTGACCAAATATATAGTTCATAAGATCAATGATTGTCACAGTGTAACTCTAGGTATGGGAAGAAACGACAAGAGGGAACCATTTCCTGGACCATAACGGAATGTAAGACAGGTGATCCAGAGGCTTTTGGCCACTGGTACCAGGGCCTAGTCCAGTAATAGCACGTTGAGTGGCTTATCAACCAAATCCTCGCCTGACCTGGGAATGAGCATTCCTAGAGCTGTGGGACAAAGTGCTCACGAAATGCCTCCGAAACCTTGACTGAAATTAAGACTAAAAGGGAAGGGAGTGTAAGACGAAGAATGCTGCCCACCGTCCATTTCTACAAGGAACAAGTCATTGGCCACTGCAGTCGCTGACCTATGCAGAACACCCTGAAAGGAATTCAGGGCGAAGATCAGGACGAAGCATTTTGTGCTGAGGGAAAACTGACAGAACCGGCCCTCAGGTAGTTAGATATTTCCGGGAGAAGATTTTATGAAACCAGTGTTTTGCATCTTCCCATACTTAGAGGAGCACTAAAACCATTAACCAAGGTACCTGTTCCTCGCAAATAGCAGTCACCTCTACCAAGATGCGTGCTTGGTTGCATGTACCCCCTTCTCCAAAATCACAACTATACTGGCCTCCCCTTTTACTTCTTCAGAACAGTCCTTAGAGCTCTCTGAGAGACTGTCTCTGGCTTATAATCCTCAGGTTGGCTCAAATAAAGATTTCTATTTCTTTCTTAGATTGATTATGAATTAATTTTTTTTGTAGACAGTGCTGTTGAAACAGGATTTTTAGGAACTATAATTTTTTAAGGAAGTATGATAAAACGTCCTTGCACACTTTCACCAGGCTTCAGTGAAGACATAAATAATTTTTCAAGGTCTAGCGTGTCAGAGTTATGCTTCTTTTTATTTATTGTGGGTGCCACTTCTCCTTCTCCAAGCAGAAGCTCTCTGGCCTGCATGTGTCTGTTCTGGTCACACAGGTTTGCCTGTTTGTCCAGCTACGGAGCAGTCTGGTGTCCATGCCCAATGCACCTGTTTCGGGTCTGGGTTGGGTAGATTAGGGGCAGGTGAGTCATGCCAGGCTAACTGACTCCCTATCACAGTTTCACTAACCAAGCCTCTCCCAAGTTTCTATTTATTTTATGGGACGTCTGGACCATTCTTTAGGTGGGGAAACTTCCCCAGGACAAACCATGAAGTCTCTGTGGACAAAATAACTCAAAGGATGTCACCATTTTTCTCCTGAGCATTTTTTTATGACTTTTTTTTTTTTTTACTACTAAAAGACAATTATAACAACTTAAAAAAATGTAGTAGTGGACACTGTAGTGTGCTGCCCAAATCCAGCTCCTCCTTTCACGCCTCTTCCTCCAGCTGCTTGGAGGCGGAGGGTGGATGGCTGGCGGATCCCATCGAAGCCCCCCCTCCTCCCCGATCGTCCTCTTCTGAAGTGAGCAGCTTCGTCCACATCTATGTCTTCTTCCCAGGGACAGCCCATATCCAAAGCCTGGTCAACGTCCCCAGTTTGAGGACGGCTCTGTAGGACCCTCACAGAATCTGCTGAGCCCTCTGCAGTGACAGACTCACAGGCTTCCTTCTCTGCTCAATCCTGCTTCTTCACACCCCTACAGATGTTGCTCCCAGAGCACCCCCCAGATAAATCTCCTGCGTGCTGATTTCCACTACAGAGTCTGCCTCTCAGGAGACCTAGCTTGTGGTGGCAGGACTGCATGCAAGAAAGCAGATGCTAAAGCTGGGTCACCCACCAGATGGCTGGAAATAAGGATCCCGTGGTGGGTGGGTGGCAGAGCGTGGGTAAAGCCAGGCACGCAGCAGCAGTGAGATTGGTGACACTTTCTGGGAGGACATGCCTTTGGAAGGGCATGCTTCGGCTGGGGCAATGGAACCAGTATTTGAGAAGCGTGAGCAAGTTAGTGATTATAAGGATAATGGTATCGGATAGCTGTTGCTGGGGGCAAAAGAAATTCTGGAGAAAGACAAGGAAAGGCCAAGGGTAGTGAATGGGCAATTAAAGGCCAAGATAAAAGCCAGAGGGCCTCCTTGGCAGAGTGCGGTGGGACTGGCATCTCATATAGCTGGAGGGCAGATGAAGCAGAAGCTCAGGCTCAGGATTTAAGCATAAAAGTAGCAGGCTCCAGAAAAGATTGAATTCCCCTTGGCAAGGCTGCTACACCTAAATCCAAGCTCTCATTGGGCAAGAGTGAGGCCCTGATTCAAGGGATGTGGATGTTTGGGTGGATGCAATGAAAGTCTTCAATTTGCATATTCCCTGAAGCCTCTTGGCCTCCAGAAACAGCCCACTTCTTCCTGTCAGAGGCTCGTGCTTGTACTCACCTGAGAATGGTCTGGAGGTCGCTACACTGGAAGACAACATGTGCCCCCATCAGGACCTGCCACACTTCCCTTCCTGACACGAGACCCATCGTAACCCATCATAGCCAATAACATAACCCTCTATTCAAAACACATGCCATCAGGGATATACTGGGTCTGCTGAGGAGAAAAGGGACTGTTCCTTGAAGGAGCGGCAGGACATGGTCGATATGTACCAGCAGAGATAAGAGAGCAAGTGTGGGGTAAAGGGGACGCAGAATATAAAGTTGGCTATGAGAGTGTTAATTGATATGGGAGCATTCTTTTAGGCGATGGGATTCTTTTTTTTTTTTTTTTTTCTTGGCTACTCCGCACAGCTTGCAGGATCTTAGTTCCCCAATCAGGGATTGAACCCAGGCCCTCGGCAGTAAAAGCATGGAAAGCTAACCACTGGACCGCCAGAAAACTCCCTGGGTGATAGTATTATTAGAAGCTGGCAGGACCCCAGCACACACTGCTAAGATGGCTCCTTGACACTTGGAGAAAATGATGCCCACACTCAATGAGTAATAAATGCCAAACTTCTCTTGCAGACAGTGGAAAAAGGAACCAAATGTCTCATAGGAGGGGGTATGCTTGTGTGGATTTATTAGTTGAGGCTGGAAAAAAATTTTAATTAATTAATTAATTAGTTGAGGCTGTGTTGGGTCTTCGTTGCTGCGTGCGGGCTTTCTCTATTTGCGGTGAGTGGGGGTTACTCTTCCTTGTGGTGCATGGGCTTCTCGTTGCGGTGGCTTCTCTTGTTGCGGAGAACGGGCTCTAGGCGCGCGGGCGTCAGTAGTTGTGGCTCGTGGGCTCTAGAGCGCAGGCTCAGGAGTTGCGGCGCAGGGGCTTAGTTTGCTCCGTGCCATGTGGGATCTTCCCGGACCAGGACTCGAACCCGTGACCCCTGCATTAGCAGGTGGATTCTTAACCACTGTGCCACCAGGGAAGCCCGAGGCTGGAAACTGAACCAGATGACTATTTACCATGTGAGGGCTAAGAGGACCCTCCATTTACCAAAGCATCAAGGCAGGATCTGGTAAGAGGGATATCAGATTCACTGAGAAACGTACTGGTGGCTCTCCTTTACAGTCCAGAGCTCATGGTAAGCGATGGCATTATAGAACTGGGCTCTTTGATGGGAATAATTGAGATATTAGAGATCACAGGAGTGCTTTAACCATTGGAAGCAAAGTGCGTTCAGTTGTTGCAGTGAGAGGCAAGGCTGGAGAGGCAGCAAGAGGGGCCTGACCCACAGAAAGCTGTGGAGATGGTTAATAGAACAGAGCATGCTTATGGGCAAGACAGATGGGCAGCCAACAAAAGTATTGTTCAATATTCCCAATCACAATAATCAAGGATGAATGATCAAGAGGCTAAGGGCAGCTGCCCCAATACAAACACATGATCCTTCACAGTTTCCATATCTGAGTCAGTTTTCACACCCAGAACTCTTAACTAAACTACAAAAGAGCCTAAGCATTAAGTAGACAGAATCACTCAGCCAGTTGACATCAGCCAGCCTCTTGGTTGAGCCTCATCTGTTGGCACAACAAAGTAGCCACAGTTTTAGGCTCAATAGCACCAGCTCCACTCAGCAAACCTGCTCTAGCTGCAGCTGCTACCAAAGTTCTAACCTGCCAGGGTAAAGACCAGCTCTATGTCCCTGATATAGTACCACCTCTTGGAGAAGACCCACCAGCCATTTAGTGGCAAATTAACTTCACTAAACTCCTACTCTGGAAGGGGCAATAATTCGTCTTGACTGGAATCAACAAATATTCCTTGGGGGGAGGGATGGACTTGGCGTCTGGGGTTAGCAGATATAAGCTATTATATATAGAATGGATAATAAACAAGTAAACAAAAGCAATGGGTAAACAACAAGGTCCTACTGTACAGCACAGGGAACTATATTCAATATCCTGTGATAAACCATAATGGAAAAGAATATTTAAAAAGAATGTATATATATGTATAACTGAATCACTTTGCTGTACAGCAGAAATTAACACAACATTGTAGACAACTATACTTCAATTAAAACAATTTTTTTAAAAACCTAAATATTACAGCTCTGAGTTTGCCTTTCCTATTTATAGGGCCTGTTGCCCTGAAACAAACAGACTGCCAGATATTTCTCCAGCAGATGTGTTGATTCAGATCAGCAGAGAACTGCAGTTCAGGGTCCACATGGCAAGCCACATGCAAGTCCCAGCACAGCAAGGGAAGGAGACCCCTTTTATAGAGGGGGAAAAGGAAGTAAGGAGGGCTGTAGTAAACAGAGTCTGAGGCTTTTCATTGGCTGAGTCCTTGCCAGGAAGGAAGAGGAGTCTTGTCTTCTTCCTGTTGGGCTCTGCTATCATAGCAGGGTGTGAGAGCTCCCCCTTCTGGTCTCCCAACTCTACTTCACTGAGGTTTCTGTTTATTAAATTTTTACAGGCCTCAGCACTATTATCCAAGGGCTTACAGAATGTTTGATCTACTAAGAGGAGATCCCACAAAAGATCACATTTGAATAAGGAACACACTTTGTAGCAAACAAGGTGTGGTAGTGGATGCATGACCATGGGATCCATGGCCCTATCCCGAACTGCACCACACAGAGCAATGGAATGGCTTGTTGAGATGCAAATGAGAGGCCAGCTGGGAGGTGGTACCTTAGAGTACATTCCCTAGATCAACCACCATTCTATGGTGCAGTGTCCCTAATAGTTAGAATACACGGGTCTGAGAACCAAGGGGTAGAGAGGAGTGACCCTGCCTCCCCAAACTACCAGAGACCCACTGGGAGTACTTCTTCTCCTGTTCCTGAAACTCTGGGCTCTGAGAGTTTACAGATCTTGGGTCCCAGGAAGAGGATGTTCCACTAGGGTGCAGCGCACGAACCCCATTCAAGTTTTGTTTGATGCCCAGTCACTTCAGCTTCCTCATGTCAAGAAATCATCAGGCTGGGAAAGAAATCACCTGCTGAAACAGGACCCTGTTCTGGAAGGACCCTGTTGTTTATCCATTTTTTTGTTTATTTGTTGATCCATTCTATATATAATAGCTTATATCTGCTCACCCCAGACTCCAAATCCATCCCCCACCCCAAGGAATATTTGTTGATTCCAGTCAAGACGAATTATTGCCCCTTCCAGAGTAGGACTTGGACCCTAATCGTCCAGAGGTAGGCACGTTGCTATATAATGGAGGCATGGGAGACTACATTTGACCTTAGATGATCCACTTGATGCTCCCTTGCAGCAGCCTTAGCCTGAGAAGGGCAAGGTGATCAGGAGCTCAGGCCCTGAAGGCAAAGGAGTTCTGGTCATCCCACTTAGGAAAGCCACCTAGACCAGCAAAAGTGCTAGCTGACGGGGAGGAGACTCCATCATGGATAGTAGAAGATGGAGATAATTGACTACTACGTGGGTCTCGAGACCAGCTGCAGCAGTGGAGACTCTAGTTTTTCCCATTAACCTTCCTCTTAGAAGTTTCCCCCAAGGAAAGATGCCCACTGGGCTGGAGAGAGCTGCCTCACCCAAAGCCACTGCTGCTTCCCAGGGCCAGCCCAGCTTCTGAGCTCCTCCTGGAATTCCACTGCAGTCCAACTTCCCCTCCACCCTCTTCTGCTGCCATCATTCCCCCTCAGGTGCTGATCCTGAGGGATCAAGAGGTAAAAAACCTCTTGCATTAAAATTTCCATCTCTTCTTTCTCTCTCTCTCTCTCTCTCTATACACACACACACACACACACACACACACACACACACACATATATATATATATTTGGTTGTTTGTTATCTTTGTGTACATATACTTTTGTGTTTATTTCTTATTTTCTAACTTAACACTATGTCATAAAGCACTCTTTTCACATATTATTACATAGTATATCTAATTACAACTTTAATGTTCACATAACATTCCTTCATTTGCTGTAGCACAATTTTTTAAAACCATCTTTCTATTGTTGGGCATCTAGGTTTATTTTTATTATAGAGTACATCTTACATAAAGTTAATATCTTCCTTAAGATGGCTATCTTCTTCAAATGACTTAACTCCTTATATAAATTCTGCGTACTCAAGTGATCCAGTGGAAGGGTGTGAACCACCTATCGAGGCCCCGTGGTATCTGGTACCAAAGTGCTTTCCCCCAAAATGAGAGCAATTTATCTTGCTGTCTCAAGGAGGATTTTGGCATAATCTTCCCATCATCAGAAATGATCACTATAGAATTTGCTGCTAGTTTCATAAATGTAAAATAGTACCTCGTTATTGTATTACTTTGTTCTTGGTATCTTTTTGGCAAATTGTGGCTGAGATTATGTTTGCTGTTATTTGAATTTCCTCTTGTGTATTACTGTTCTTGGGAATACTGACATTTTTATAAATTGGAAGGCACACCGTCACCTCCATCACCAACTTAGTGAAAGGGTTTCTGATGAGTAAAATTCAAGTAGAAGCAAATTCCCAATCTATTGGAAAGAGTGCTGGACTTGGAGTCAGTGGATGTAGCCTCGAGTTCTGGCTGAGTCAGCTACTACTTGTGTTAATTTGAGAATGTTTTAGACCACCAATAAAATGGAGAGACCTCAAAGTAGGCCAGGCCCTATTTTGATTCCTTTTTTTTTCAAAGAAGGTTGGGAATGACAGAAAACAAAAATAGAAGCTGTTCAGAAGGATTTCAGTCTCCCTTTTTGCTCTGCAAAATGCTGTATCAAGCAATACCCAGAAGTACCCTCATTATTTCTGCCCCCTACCTGGAGGTTGGAGTTTTCAGCTTTCCGTGTTGTCCAGGACCCTGGGGCTGACCAGCACAGTTCACTCAGTCTTAGGCAGATAGTGTTTGGTGATGGAGGGGTTGGTGGACATCTGAAGTGGACAGTTTGTTGGCAAAACAGAGAACTAAGCTAAGATGGGAAGGTGTTCTGACCTAAAAACATTATTTTATATTCCACGGTCTCAAAACATTTAAGAGAAATAGGGCTGGTTGACATTAATGCCGGTTGACATTAATGCCAGTTGACATTAACAGATTTTGCAGATGACAGTTATTTTAGCCTACTTAGGATTAGATTATTGGTTTTTAAAAAGTTTTCAACAAACATTTATTGAGGCACTAAGCTAAGTGCTAGAAATATAAAAAGGAATAAAACAGTCCTCTCCTCAAAGAGGGTCATTAAGTAAACAGTGGAGACCACCACTTGAAAGATTATAACTACAGAGAACTCCCTGGCGGTCCCGTGATTAGAACCAGGCGCTTTCACTGCCGTGGCCCCGGGTTCGATCCCTGATCAAGGAACTAAGATCCCACAGGCTGAGCAGTGTGGCCAAAAAAAAAAAAAAAGATTATAACTACTACATGTAATTATAACTATAAGACAGTGTAGTAACCACAGCTGTCAAAGTATACTCAATGACTTTCTTGTTGTGAATTACATAGAGTTCTAGTGTTCTAAAATATCTTGTACTTTGGATTGTTAATCAAAATAAAGAAATCTGAGGCTGAAAAATTGGAAAAGAGGCCAAGATGTCATGATCCGAAAGTGATAAAACTGCATATCTGAAAACCCTGAGAATCAACTAAAAAACTATTATAAGCAATAAGAGAATATAATAAGGTGGTTGCATTTAAAATTAATATACAGAAATAATTAACCTTCACATATACAAACAACCAGTCAGAAATACCCAGAAGAGACCCCACTTACAAAAAAAAATTTTTTTAAGATAAAATAGCTAGGTATAAATTTAACTATAGCTACATAAAACCTACATAAAGAAAACTTTAGAACACCACTGAGGAACACAAAAGATAATTTGAACAAATGGAAAGTCAAAGCACATTCTTGGAGAGGACGATGACTCTACGTCATAAATATGTCTGTTCTCTCTAAATTAATCTCTGAATTTAATCCAGTCACCACCACCCCGATTTAATTAGCAAGCTGATCTACTAATGACATATGCCATTGGGAGACAAACTCAGAGTAGGTGGGGTGGGAGATGCATAGAGGCCCCCAAGATAGTGCTCAGTTTGTTAATTTCATTACAGTTGACCCTTGAACAATGTGGGCACCTACCCTACTGCAGTCAAAAATCTGCATGTAATTTATAGTTGACTCTCTACATCCATGGATTCAACCAACCTCAGATTGTGTAGCACGGTAGCATTTACTATTGAAAAAAATCCATGTATACGTGGACCCACACATGGGTTCAAACCCATGTTGTTCAAGGGTCAGCTGTATTCCGTGGCTGGTTCTGCGATGTGCTAGTAAGAACATAGAGGCTTGGCAGCGATCCACACTAATAATTATAGTCCAAGGGCATTGCCATGGGACTAAGGTAAGAGAGAGAGGCATGCAAGGGATTGGAGGGCGTTGAGAGACTGCAGTCCTTTTTAGTAAAAATGCTAAGAAGGAAAGAAAAGCCAGAATCCCACAGGAAAGGAGCAACGCAAGGCAGGTGGCTCCATCACAGACTGGATTCTAAACCCAGGCTCGCTCGCTCTCTATTTATGTGTTTGTCCTTGAAGAAGTTGCACAACCTTTCAGATCTTCAGTTTCCTCATTTGTAAAACAGAGATGTAGCAGTGCCTTCTGCACAGAATTCTCACTGGGATGAAAGGTTATAAAGCATCTAAGTGTCTGGCCCAATCCCAGGCACATAGTGTCTGCTCAATAAGCGCTGGGATTTTGTATTACTATTACTTTTCTCTCTTGTTTTAAAAGTAGCGTGATGGTGCAATGGGGGACATTGGTGGGGCATTTCCTCTTTCACAAGCAGCAAATAACAGTGAAACCACACTTCAGGGGTAGACATTCCCTGCAGATATTCTGAGAAAATGGAAGTTAGACCCCAAGGCCGTGACCGAAACCAAGACTTGGGTGTCTGAAGACCATCTATTTCACACCCTGTCTCTCTAATCTGAAGCCAGCAGAAGCGAAGGTATCTTAGTGACTTATAACAACCATCTGCATAGGGGACAAAGGTGCTTTCTGCTCTGGTGGGAGGAAGAATTAGTGAGCTATTTTGTATTGCAAACCTCGCAGTCAGAATGTCAGAACTGGCTCCTTGCCTTGTGCCTGAATGGCCACCAATAACCCATTTTAATGGATTAAATCCATTATATTTAATCCCCCTTAAATTCTTAAAAGCTGCTTCAATGACGGTGAGGGTTTGGGGGGCAACTTTTGAGCCTTAAATATGCACAAATAAATTAGGTGGCTATTTAATATTGGGCTTGTTAGTCTGTATTTATAATACAACTGATAGAATAGATACATTATTTACAGTGTCCTGTGGATTCAATTTTGTAAGATTTATGAGATGGTGGATGTGTTTGTACTTGAGTTAAATTAGAAATAGTGGTCATCATCTATCATGTAAACTTAGTTTAAATCTCAAGGCTGTGCTTTCCCATTTTTTATAGCCAAGTATGCCTTTATCCCTCAAGATTATGCCAAGGTCACCAAATTATGTCCTGGTTCAGCCAGGATATTTCACTTCCACTAGGTGGTCCACATGGAAGACTACTGAATCTAAATGTCATCAGGGATGTCTGTTCTGCAGTGTGGTTTCTTAGCCTGGTTTTTGTACTCTGGAAAAGTCTATGAATTTCCCAATATTTAAAAAATAAATCCCTTTTGTGCTTAAAGTAGCCAGAATCCTGACTGATACATACTTCTCATCCATCAGGTTTTTTCATGTAGAATGTGAGTAGTGTTAATTAAACATCACTAACCCTAAGTTGGGTATTCAAATGTTAAGTAGGTTGTCTAATTATCTTTCCTGCAAATAATTACCAAGAAAATTACTGCACATTTAAAAATGAAATTAGGCCACTTTGCTTCTTTCTTCTTCTATTTTCTTTCAAAGAAATCTTCAGGTATTAAAATAAGAAAAACTAATGTCTTTTTTTTTTTTTTTTTTGGCCGTGCCACGTGGCTTATGAGATCTTAGTTCCCCAACCGGTGATTGAACCCGGGCCCTCCACAGTGAAAGTGCTGAGTCCTAACCACTGAACCAACCACTGGACCACCAGGGAATTCCCAAAATAATGTCTCTGAGTGAGCTGGAAAGTCACTGGTTTTTTTAAAAACAACTGTAAAGTATTTTGGTAATAAAAATATTACAATACCTTGAACATCATGGATGCTGAAATTCTGATTAATGAAAGAAGTATTATTTTAAAAAAACTTTTAAGAAGCTTTGATTTTCTAGGAAAAAGATGATAAAAATATAAGCTATTCTTATGTAAAGATGTTACAATAGACATATAAAGGACTTAGACACATATCCATACCCAGCTGCAAGAGAGAGCATGAAAAGTAGTCTTTATTCCTAGTGGCCATGTAATCAGTGATCACTGAGAGTTTGCTATATGGACCAAGGGGAGGATGGACATGTGGGTCTCTGCCACATGGGTTTCTTCCACATCAAAAAATACAAAGAACATTGTCATTTTTAACAAATGCATGGACATTGATATTTCACATTCTCCTTTAATTCAATGTCATTTTAGTATCAGCTTTATGTTTTACATGGAGTAAGAATTTTTCTCACCTCATTAAAGCTTTGTTTCAAAGAGAAACTTAAGGAACTAGACAAGATGAGGAAATATATGGAGATGCTCAGTCACAGAAGCCAGTGGTCAATCCAGCGGCTGCCAGGGCCTCTCTATAACTAGTGATTAGTGTCCAGTGGGCAGGTGATGCTGTATCAGCCAGCATGAGGCACATGGCAGCAATATTTGGGCAAGAAACACAAAGTACAGTCCTGACTCTCTCCCTCTATTTTCCATCTATGCAACAAGGATTGAGAAATTATCTCTTGATTTAGAGAGAAAAAATGTAAACTCATGCTCTAATTACCTCAGACACTTGATGATAAAAGAGATAAAATAAATCCATGGTTCAAATTGTGCTGAAGTTTCAAAGGAAATATGTGCTTGTTTTTTCACATTCTTTTCAGTTAAAGATTATTTAGCGTATTTATGTCAGAGTGTCTGTGCTTTCTCATCTATGTCCGCTATGGTTCAAACCTTGAATGCTTAGAATTTAATAAGGTGTAGTAGTGGCTATAAAGGAATAAAAAGTAGGATCCCTGCTGTTGAGGAGCCCTTAGAATGTCAGCCATGGAAAAGGGGTCTGTTAGCTGATCTCCCCAAACCTTGTCTCTGTTCTTTGCCCAGTTCACCATCGACCTTCCACTGCATCTCCCACTGCTTTCATCATGTTTTCTCTTAGAACGGCTTTCAAGCGCCTCCACAGTATGGTCTAAACCTTCCTACCCAAGTTGGCCTTTCACCATTTCCAAGGGAGAAAGAGGCAGGCAGGCTAGTGTTTCAACTGTTCTGAGACCAGCAAACCTATCTTTACAGCCCAGGCTTCTCATGGTGCTGCCCCAACTCAGAATGCAGCCCCCTCCTCCATCTACCCAAATCCTGTCCATCTCTCCTCTTCCTTGAAACTCTCTCAACTCCTCCCTTATATATACATGCCTCTTTTCTGGTTTCCTCTTTTTTTTTTTAAAGACTTTAATTTTTTAGAACAGTTTCAGGTTCACAGCAAAATTGAGAAGAAGGTACAGAGATTTCTCATGTACCTCCTACCCCCACTCATGCATAGCCCCTCCATTACCAACATCCCCCACCAGAGTGGTACCTTTGTTACAAGTGATGAACTTATGTTGACACATCATTCACAGCTTACATTAGGGTTCACTCCTGGTGTTGTACATTCTATGGGTTTAGAAAAAAATGCAATGACATGCGTCCACCATTATAGTACCATAGAGACTATATAGAGTCTTGTTATTTCCTTTTAATTCTAGGCATTTTTGCATTACCATTTAACTGCTTTAGGAGTATATGCCTTTCCACTCTCATTTATTAAACAAATGCTTAAGGAACACTTATTGTCTGCCAGACACCATGACTGGAACTGGACATACAACAGTGAACAAAAGAGGGCCAGTCTCTACCCTCCTAGAGGTTAAAAGTCAATGAGGCAAGATAGACTATAAACAAGCAAACAAACAAACATAAAGTAATTTCAAATAATAAGTGCTGCAAAGGCAAAACAAAAAATCCCCCAAACTTTAGGGAGTTATGAAAGAGTAATGGTGGTGGTGGTGGACCTAAATTAGATGGTGTGGAGGGTGAAGGCAGGGTGTGGCCAGGGAAGTTCTCTGAGGAAGTGACATTTAAACAGGTAACTGAAGGGTGGATAGGAGTCAGGCAGCCAGAAGAAAGATGGCAGGAAGACTATTCTAAGGAACAGCATCTGCAAAGGTCCTAAGATAGGAAAGAAGGAGCTCAGGGAATTTGAGGAACTGAAAAACGCTGGGGAGGCAAAGGAAAGATGGGAAAGATAAAGCCCACTTCCTACCAACTAGACCTTGAACACCATAAGCCAGGGGACCGCTTTTTATCTTTTGTCTATCACCCTTCACTCCACCCTGAGTACTGAGCACAGTACTTACCACACAGTAGGTACACCAACACATTGAAGGATTGGACTACCTATTGATTTATAGTCTTACTGAGACATCGAAAGTGACATAGGAAATTATAATAAAGTATGAAATAATGCATAATCAAGCAGAGTTGTTTTAAGACTCTGGTAGGTCCCAGGCACTGTTATTCTCAGAGGCCCTACTACCCTACATCACTCAAAACATGTTAAAATGAACGTACAATTTACATCAAACATTATTTATATGTTACCACCTAAGACTAGAGTTGAATTGAAGTTGCTTTTCATAATGTTAAATTTGTGGACATTTAAAGACACATATATTAATTTTGATTTTGCAAGTTTTTTTAAGTCAACTTTTTCCTGGTCTCAAACATTTCTTTAGACCCTAGAAAGAACTGCAGGTCTTGAGCACTTTGTGTAATAGGTTTCAGACCCTGTGATCAAGGGGTAGAACAAACAACAAATGCTACAGGGATTCAGGGAAAGGAGACATCAGTAGGAGCAGGAAGGCTCACATGCTGTAGGAGTGGGAGCAAAACAGGTTCATTACCTGTTTTGTTTTGTTTCACTTTGATACATTTATATCTTGTAATTTGGTTGCTATTGTAATGGTATTTATCATATTATGTATTTATAGTATAATATTATTATCTATATTCAATACATTAGAGCTCTATGGCTTATTTAGGACTTGTTAGACGTTTGTACCCTTAAACACCATCAATCTTATCTCCCCAACCCCCATTCCCTGATTACCACCATTTTATTCTGTTTTTGTTTCTGTTTTACAGGTTTGACTTTTTTAGATTCCACATATAAATGGTGTCATACTTGTTCTCTGTCTGACTTGTCACTTAGAACCATGCGCTCAGGGTCCCTATGCTGTCACAAACAGCAGGTAACCTGTGACTTGCCTGACTTACAGCTGTAGCTCCCAGGAGACAGAGGAAGTAAGAGGCACTGCTCATCTGGGCCCAACTTGGACCCCAAAGCAGATAAGTAGGTCAACTGGAAGCACTCAGAGTCTTGGTAAAAAGTAACCATGTCTTTTTAAAGTTTGGAGTACCCAAGAACAGACACAGATTTTTTTTTTTTTTTTTTTTTTTGGCGGTACGCGGGCCTCTCACTGCTGTGGCCCCTCCCGCCGCGGAGCACAGGCTCCGTACGCGCAGGCCCAGCGGCCATGGCCCATGGGCTCAGCCGCTCCGCGGCACGCGGGATCCCCCCAGACCGGGGCACGAACACGCGTCCCCTGCATCGGCAGGCGAACCCCCAACCACTGCGCCACCAGGGAAGCCCCAGACACAGATTTTATAAAGGCAAACGTCAAACCATTCAGGAAAAAAAATATAGGTCTGATTAGCTGGCCAGAGACACTAAACAGGAGGATGTGTCCAGAGGGTAAGAGAACAGTCACAACCCAACATGAAGATACAATGGACAATGGGAAGGACAGGAAGCTGTGAGCCGAGAGACTGACAGGCTGAAATGCAAGTTCTTAATTGAGGTCAGGTTTGAAAAAGGAGGGCATGAATGCAGCAAAAGTGTCTGAGTCTGTCTGGACTGTTCAGACTGTGCCAGAACAAAATACACAGACTGAGTGACTTAAACAACAGATATTTATCTCTTACATTCTGGACACTGAGAAGTCCAAGATCAAGATGTCAGCAAAGGTAAGCTTCATTCTGAGACCTCCTTTCTTGACTTTTGACTTGTAGGTGAGCACCATCTCGCTGAGTGTTCACAGGAACCTCTTCTTTGTGGACACGGGGCGGGGGGAAGGGGGAGGGGGAGGGGGAGGGGAGGGGAGGGGGAGGGGGAGGGGAGGGGAGGGGGAGGGAGAGCTCTTTTGTGCCTCTCCTTTCTTTTTTGAATTTTATTTATTTTTTTATACAGCAGATTCTTATTAGTCATCAATTTTATACATATCAATTCCAATCTCCCAATTTATCACCTCACCCCACCCCGCCTCCCGCCACTCTCCCTCCTTGGTGTCCATACGTTTGTTCTCTACATCTGTGTCTCTTATTTCTGCCCTGCAAACTGGCTCATCTGTACCATTTTTCTAGGTTCCACATATATGCGTTAATATATGATATTTGTTTTTCTCCTTCTGACTTACTTCACTTTGTATGACAGTCTCTAGAACCATCCACATCTCTACAAATGACCCAATTTTATTCCTTTTTATGGCTGAGTAATATTCCATTGTATATATGTACCACATCTTCTTTATCTATTCATCTGTCAATGGGCATTTAGGTTGCTTCCATAACCTGACTACTGTAAATATTGCTGCAGTGAACACCGGGGTGCATGTGTCTTTTTGAATTATGGTTTTCTCTGGGTATATGTCCAGTAGTGGGATTGCTGGGTCATATGGTAATTCTATTTTTAGTTTTTTAAGTAATCTCCATACTGTTCTCCATAGAGGCTGTACAATTTACATTCCCACCAACAGTGCAAGAGGGTTCACTTTTCTCCACACTCTCTCCAGCATTTGTTGTTTGTAGATTTTCTGATGATGGCCATTCTCACTGGTGTGAGGTGATACCTCATTGTAGTTTTGATTTGCATTTCTCTAATGATTAGTGATGCTGAGCATCCTTTCATGTGTTTGTTGGCAATCTGTATATCTTCTTTGGAGAAATGTCTATTTAGGTCTTCTGCCCATCTTTGGATTGGGTTGTTTGTTTTTTTAATATTGAGCTGCATGAGCTGTTTATACATTTTGGAGATTAATCCTTTATCCGTTGATTCATTTGCAAATATTTTCTCCCCTTCTGAGGGTTGTCTTTTCATCTTGTTTGTAGTTTCCTTTGCTGTGCAAAAGCTTTTAAGTTTCATTAGGTCCCATTTGTTTATTTTTGTTTTTATTTCCATTACTCTAGGAGGTGGATCAAAAAAGATCTTGCTGTGATTTATATCAAAGAGTGTTCTTCCTATGTTTTTCTCTGAGAGTTTTATAGTGTCCAGTCTTACATTTAGGTCTCTAATCCATTTTGGGTTTATTTTTGTGTATGGTGTTAGGGAGTAGTCTAATTTCATTCTTTTTTTTTTTTTTTTTTTTTTTTGCGGTACGCGGGCCTCTCACTGTTGTGGCCTCTTCCGTTGCGGAGCACAGGCTCCAGACGCGCAGGCCCAGCGGCCATGGCTCATGGGCCCAGCCACTCTGCGGCATGTGGGATCTTCCTGGACTGAGGCACGAACCCATGTCCCCTGCATCGGCAGGCGGACTCTCAACCACTGCGCCACCAGGGAAGCCCTAATTTCATTCTTTTACATGTAGCTGTCCAGTTCCCCCAGCACCACTTACTGAAGAGACTGTCTTTTCTCTATTGCATATCCTTGCCTCCTTTGTCATAGATTAGTTGACCATAGGTTCATGGCTTTATCTCTGGGCTTTCTATCCTGTTCCATAGATCTATATTTCTGTTTTTGTGCCAGTACCATATTGTCTTGATTACTGTAGCTTTGTAGTATAGTCTGAAGTCAGGGTGTCTCCATTTTTTTCCCTCAAGACTGCTTTGGCTATTTGGGGTCTTTTATGTCTCCATACAAATTTTAAGATTTTTTGTTCTAGTTCTGTAAAAAATGCCATTGGTAATTTGATAGGGATTTCATTGAATCTGTAGATTGCTTTGGGTAGTATAGTCATTTTCACAATATTGATTCTTCCAATCCAAGAACATTCTTCCAATCCGTTTATTTCTGCCCTGATCTTTATGATTTCTTTCCTTCTACTAACTTTAGGTTTTGTTTGTTCTTCTTTCCCTAGTTCCTTTAGGTGTAAGGTTAGATTGTTTATTTGAGATTTTTCTTGTTTCTTGAGGTAGGCTTGTATTGCTATAAACTTCCCTCTTAGAACTGCTTTTGCTGCATCCCATAGGTATTGGATCATTGTGTTTCGTTGTCATTGGTCTCTAGGTATTTTTTGATTTCCTCTTTGATTTCTTCAGTGATCTCTTGGTTATTTAGTAATGTATTGTTTAGCCTCCATGTGTTTGTGTTTTTTACGTTTTTTCCCCTGTAACTGATTTCTAATCTCATAGTGTTGTGGTCAGAAAAGATGCTTGATATGATTTCAGTTTTCTTAAATTTACTGAGGCTTGCTTTGTGACCCAAGAAGTGATCTTCTTGGGTCACAAAGAAGAACATGCTGGAGAATATTCTGTGTGCACTTGAGAAGAAAGTGTAATCTGCTGTTTTTGGATGGAATGTCCTATAAATATCAATTAAATCTATCTGGTCTATTGTGTTATTTAAAGCTTGTGTTTCCTTATTAATTTTCTGTTTGGATGATATGTCCATTTGTGTAAATGAGGTGTTAAAGTCCCCCACTATTATTGTGTTACTGTCAGTTTCCTCTTTTATAGCTGTTAGCAGTTGCCTTATGTATTGGGGTGCTCCTATGTTGGGTGCATATATATTTATAATTGTTATATATTCTTCTTGGATTGATCCCTGGATCACTATATAGTGTCCTTCCTTGTCTCTTGTAACATTCTTTATTTTAAAGTCTATTTTATTTGATATGAGTATTGCTACTCCAGCTTTCTTTTGATTTCCATTTGCATGGAATCTCTTTTTCCATCCCCTCACTTTCAGTCTGTATGTGTCCCTAGGTCTGAAGTGGGTCTCTTGTAGACAGCATATATATGGGTCTTGTTTTTGTATCCATTCAGCGAACCTGTGTCTTTTGGTTGGAGCATTTAATCCATTCACGTTTAAGGTAATTATCGATATATATGTTCCTATGACCATTTTCTTAATTGTTTTGGGTTTGTTTTTGTAGGTCCTTTTCTTCTCTTGTGTTTCCCACTTAGAGAAGTTCCTTTAGCATTTGTTGTAGAGCTCGTTTGGTGGTGCTGAATTCTCTTAACTTTTGCTTGTCTGTAAAGCTTTTGATTTCCCAATTGAATCTGAATGAGATCCTTGCCTGGTAGAATAATCTTGGTTGTAGTTTCTTCCCTTTCATCACTTTAAGTATATCATGACACTCCCTTCTGGCTTGTAGAGTTTCTGCTGAGAAATCAGCTGTTAACCTTATGGGAGTTCCCTTGTATGTTATTTGTCATTTTTCCCTTGTTGCTTTCAATAATTCTTCTTTGTCTTTAATTTTTCTCAATTTGATTACTATGTGTCTCAGCGTGTTTCTCCTTGGGTTTATCCTGCCTGGGACTCTCTGCACTTCCTGGACTTGGGTGGCTATTTCCTTGCCCATGTTAGGGAAGTTTTCAACTATAATCTCTTCAAATATTTTCTTGGGTACTTTCTCTCTCTTCTCCTTCTGGGACCCCTATAATGTGAATCTTCTTGTGTTTAATGTTGTCCCAGAGGTCTCTTAGGCTGTCTTCATTACTTTTCATTCTTTTTTCTTTGTTCTGAAGCAGTGAATTCCACCATTCTGTCTTCCAGGCCACTTATCCGTTCTTCTGCCTCACTTATTCTGCTATTGATTCCTTCTAGTGTAGTTTTCATTTCAGTTATTGTATTGTTCATCTGTTTGTTCTTTAATTCTTCTAGGTGTTTGTTCTTTAATTCTTTTAGGCCTTTGTTAAACATTTATTGCATCTTCTTGATCTTTGCCTCCATTCTTTTTTGAAGGTCCTGGATCATCTTCACTATCATTATTCTGAATTCTTTTTCTGGAAGGTTTCCTATCTCTACTCATTTAGTTGTTTTTGTGGAGTTTTATCTTGTTCCTTCATCTGGTACACAGCCCTCTGCCTTTTCATCTTGTCTACCTTTCTGTGAATGTGGTTTTTGTTCCACAGGCTGCAGGACTGCAGTTCTTCTTGCTTCTGCTGTCTGCCCTCTGGTGGATGAGGCTATCTTAAGAGGCTTGTGCAAGTTTCCTGATGGGAGTGACTGGTGGTGGGTAGAGCTGGGTGTTGCTCTGGTGGGCAGAGCTCAGTAAAACTTTAATCTGCTTGTCTGCTGATGGGTGGGGCTGCGTTCCCTCCCTGTTGGTTGTTTGGCCTGAAGCGACCCAACACTGGAGCCTACCTGGCTCTTTGGCGGGGCTAATGGCAGACTCTGGGAGGGCTCACGCCAAGGAGTACTTCCCAGAACTTCTGCTGCCACTGTCCTTGTCCTCATAATGAGCCACAGCCACCCCCCGCCTCTGCAGCAGACCCTCCAACACTAGCAGGTAGGTCTGGTTCTGTCTCCTATGGGGTCACTGCTCCTTACCCTGGGTCCCGATGTGCACACTACTTTGTGTGTGCCCTCCAAGAGTGGAGTCTCTGTTTCCCCCAATCCTGTCGAAGTCCTACAATCAAGTCCCACTAGCCTTCAAAGTCTGATTCTCTAGGAATTCCTCCTCCCGTTGCCGGACCCCCAGGTTGGGAAGCCTGACGTGGGGCTCAGAACCTTCACTCCAGTGGGTGGACTTCTGTGGTATAATTGTTCTCCAGTTTGTGAGCCACCCACCCAGCAGTTATGGGATTTGATTTTATTGTGATTTTGCCCCTCCTACCGTCTCATGGTAGCTTCTCCTTTGTCTTTGGATGTGGGGTATCTTTTTTGGTGAGTTCCAGTGTCTTCCTGTCGATGATTGTTCATCAGTTAGTTGTGATTCTGGTGCTCTTGCAAGAGGGAGTGAGCACACTTCCTTCTACTCCGCCATCTTGAACCAATCTCTGTGCCTCTTCTTATAAAGGCATTAATCCTATTGTGAGGGCCCCACCCTCATGACCTCATCTAACCCTAAATACCACCCAAAGGCCCATCTCTAAATACTATCATATTGTGGGTTAAAGCTTCAACAAAAGAATTTGGGGGGGACATCATCCAGTTTATAGCAAAAGTATATACCTAAAAGAGGTACAAGACTTGAAAAAAATATTTTTTTTTCCTAACGCAGTGTAATAGTGCAGAAAAGGGCAAGAGCTTCAGAGTCAGACAGACCTGGACTGAATCCCATTTACTAACCATGTAACCTTGGAGAAGTTACCTAACATCTCTAGGCCTCAGTTTCCATGGCTGTAAAATGGAGATAAGTGGGCGTGCATTATAGGATTGTTGTAAGAATTAACGAGGTAGAGAATTTAGAGTACCTGGACCAGAGAAAAGGGCTTTTCCAGGTTTTGATGGAGCACGGAAGGTACAGATATGTTGCTCAAGTGCATAAGTTGTGATGGTAATGGGTGATGGAAAGCAGCCGTTTAATGCTGAAATGTTTCATGAATACTGGTCTCACTGAGTGGGAGGAAGGTCTGGGCAACTTCTCCAGAACCTTCCAGCTCTGAAGTCCCATGAATTCACATAAATTCACACATTGATGAGGAAGCAGATATATTCACCTCATCTGCTTTGTTGTTGCTATCCATTCTTACAAATACTTTCTCATTCATTCTTCACTGTTATCTGACAACCTAATAATAATAGCAGCTATTATTAGTTCTATTTTACAAATGGGTAAACTGAAGCTCAGAGAATTGGATCACTTAGCCCAAGATCATATTGCTAGAAAATGACAGGATATGGATTTGCATCCAGCACCTCCTGGCTCCCACCTCAGAACACCAGCTTACCTGCTCTAACTTTTGTGATGTTGGATACACATCATACAGATATCAGTAGGAAGATACTGAAGCACGAAATGAATGATATATTGTAAGAGAATGCATGCCTGCCTTTAAATGAGCTGTCTCCAAGCTTGGACTAATTCCAGCTGGGGTACCAATAGAATTTATATATGAGAAGATTGTTGGCAGGTGTCCAGGGACTATGGAGTCAGGGAGGGGTGCCAGAGGACTGTTGATGGGTACACACTGTTCCAGTTTGGGAAAAGGGGAAGAAAGTTGATTCTTCAGACTGTAGGAGCCAGTCCTGGCCAAAGTTCTTGAAGGGCAATATGTGGACATCAAAAGGGGGAAGGAAATCATTACTAGGTGCCAGCAAGTTTTCCCTGAGAAGACATTATTCCAGATGAATCTTGCTGGAATAGTTTTTTCATAGGGTAAAAGACTAGTATGTTTTTATTTAGACAATGCCTTTTGCTTATTATAATCAGCAAGTTAGAAATGTGTAGACTGGAGGACATGGATTCATAGCAAATTGAAAATCGATTTTTTTCAAATTAATAAAGAATTTAAAATTTCCTCATTTCCAGGAAACATATAATTTTTTGGTTATCTACTTTAAAAAATTGAGACAATTGTAGATTTACATGCAGTTGTAAGAAATAAAACAGAGAGCTCCTCTGTACACTGTCCAATTTCCCCCAGTAGTTAAATTTTGCAAAATTATAGTACTATTTTACAATCAGATTATTGACACCGCTGATCTGATTCTCATTTCCCCAGTTTTACATGTACTCATTTGTGTGTGTGTATGTGTGTGTGTGTGTATTAAAATCTATACAATTTTATCACCCATGCAGTATTGCCTATCCACCACCACAATCAAGGTACTGAATAGCTCCATGTGAAAAATAATTTTTAATGGAGATGGAATTTTAAGTAAGCCTTGAAGGACAAAGGAGAGAAAAGAATATTTCAGAAGAAAGAAGAGTGAAAAAAAAAATCAGAGACATGGATGAATTTTGGATGTGGAGGAGGGCACTAGGTCTTTTAAAGGGAGGAATGGCTAATGAGAGAAGAGATAACCAGGTTAGTTAGATAAGATGCATAGCTACATTATAAATGGCCTGAATATCAGGGATCATATTGCTTGTATTTAAAAACAGGGAATTCCCTGTTGTTCCAGTGGTTAGGACTTGGTGCTTTCAATGCCATGGTCTGGCTTCAATCCCTGGTCAGGGAACTAAGATCTTGCAAGCCACGTGGCGTGGCCCCAAAAAGTAAAAATAAAAATAGTATACCTGCTAATCAGTGTTTTTGCACTTGCTGCTCCCTTTGCACAAAACACTCTTCTCCACAGATACTCAGGTCTAGCTCCATCTCATTATTCAGGTCTCAACTTAAAGGTCACCTCCACAGGGGAGGCTTCCCTGATCCCCCATCCTAGAGTGCCCAGCCTGCTCACTCTGCTCCACCTCCCTGCTTTATTTCTTTCATAGAACCTACTATTTAAAAAAAATCTTATGTATGTGTTTAATTACTTGTTTATTATTTCTTTTCCCCCCATAGCATTTATGCTTTATGAGAAAAGAAATCTTGACTGTTTTGCTTACAGCTGTATCTGACTGCCAAGCACAGCATCACTACACAGTAGGTGCTTAATAGTTGTGTAATGAATAAACAGGCTGCCTGTAGAAGTTGTGGCATATACAGCTTTGAAGCTTCCTTGGCCTTGTATCCCTCTTCCTATTTTTCCTTCCTATTCTCTCTTTGTGGGTTCCGAATGCACAAATATAAAATAGAGGTGACCATCATTACTCCTCTGTAGGCTTCCGAAATTTCACTTCAAACCATACAAAAAGCAGGTACTGAGTAGTAAGAGGATAGAAGGGTATTACTTGTTAATATGTGATCATGCCCCATAAAAGGCCATTCATTGATTTACAGATTTTGTGCCCATACTAAGTACTAGGCAGCAGCCAGAGAGACCCTACCTTCAAAGAGCTCAGAGCCTAGCATGGGAGAGAGGTGTGGAAAGGGAATGTTGCCTGCCATTCCAGTAAACAATGAATGTTGCCCACAATCAAGCCATCAGCCACTGCAGCTGACCCTGAGGGTGTGTCCTTTAGGGAATTCAGCATGGAGAAAAACAGGAACTGGCCCTACAAAGTTAAGATGAATATCAAAGGAATAATTTCAATGAGCCCAGACTCTTGCATCTTCCCATATGTAGAAAAGCACTAAAATCATTAATTTGAGATTTCTGTTTTTTTGTATTTAGCAGTGATCTTTTTTTTTCTTTTTTCAACAAAAACTGTATATCCAGGCTCCTCCCTCACCTCTTTGGAGCAGATCCTCAGAGTATCTGAGAGGCTGTCTCCCAGGCTATAGTCCTCAGTCAGGTCCCTGAATAAAACTTAACTTGAAACTCTTAGGTTGTGTTTTTCTTCAGTCAACACAGGTATGTAAATTTACAGTAATCACGAAAAGTGCAACAATGGAGGCATGAACTAGGTGCAGCGCTGCAGCCACTTAACATCTGAGTCAGAAAAGGATTCATAGAGGAGGAACCACTGAGATTAGGACTGGAAATAAGAGTAGGTATTTACCAGGTAATCAATCAGAATGAGGGCAGCTTTACATATTCCTAAAGATAACTCTATCCCTCTCACCACCATTTTTCTTTTCTTTCTTTCTCCTTTTCTCTCCCCCCCACCCCCATTTCTCCTTTCCTTACTTCCTATCATTTAATAGTTTCTGAGCATCTATATCTCTCTGGAGAGGTACAAAAAGGCAGACTCAGTTCCCTGACCTCAGGATGTTCCAAGGCACAGACACCAGAGCCCCAATCTGGAATCACACCCCAGGTTCAAATCCCAGCTCCACCAGTGCTCACTAGCTTTGTGACATATGAAAGGAACTTCACCTCTCTAGGCATCAGCTTCCTCATCCACAAAATGGGGATATTAACAGTACTAACCTCACTGTTCCTTGTGTATGGTAAATATTCAATAAATAGAGCTGTAATTATTATTATTTTCAATAAACTATTAAAAGTCATGGGACTAGAAGAGGGAAAGAATGAAGCACAGGATACCAATGTTAATCACAACCATATCCTCTCATATGTCTTCTGATAGTCTTTTATCAACTCCTTTTCGTCTATGTTGATGAAGTAAAATTTGTTTAACTGTCTATGACCATACTCACTTCCTTTTCTCATCACTCAGTTTCCATACATTTTATATCAACTGATGGCTTCAACCTGGCTTCCCAAAATATTTTCTCATGATTTGGGAGAGGCAGGTCAAGGTACCAAAGAGTCCCTGGGAGGTATGAGAGTAGGCTAAGTGCAGAAGATGAAGGTCAGCCTTCTGGGGAGGAGTGTTCCCAGGGAGCAGAGAAGTAGGGCAGAGGCCCACACTCAAATGCTCGCAGAGACCTGGCAGGAAGCAATGTGTGCATCTGGCTGCAGATGCAGTAAGGACTGCATCTAACATATCTAATAACTGTCTTTTGCTAATATGTGGGGAATAAAGGTCCAGTGTTGATGGAAAGAATGAATTTTTCTTTCCCCCCAAAGTTGAACATCTAGATTTTTATAAGAAATCTAATATTTTAAGGTTAGCAACTAATTTTTAAAAATTAAAAGATGGGCTTCCCTGGTGGCGCAGTGGTTGAGAGTCCGCCTGCCGATGCAGGGGACACGGGTTCGTGCCCCGGTCCGGGAAGATCCCACATGCCGCGGAGCGGCTGGGCCCATGAGCCATGGCCACTGAGCCTGCGCGTCCAGAGCCTGTGCTCCGCAACGGGAGAGGCCACAACAGTGAGAGGGCCGCGTTCCGCAAAAAAAAAAAATTAAAAGAAAACAAGTCTACAGGCATGTTGGAGACAGGAGGTAAGAGGGCAGGGCACAACCTTTAAAAGAATGACATAGCTATTGAGGATATGACATAAAGTGGTTCGAACCCATTAGGCCCAAGATGGTGGCAAGATTCAACTTCCAGTAGACCTTGAGCCTCATTATACACTCGTAATATATTAACATGCTAAATGACACACTCACAGGCACCACGATGGTTCTGAGGCCAACCATAAAAGGCCAAAAAGTGGGTGGTGATCCAGTTCCTAGAAATCTCTACCCCTCCCTCCCAAATAGTTAGAATAATCCTCCTACTCATTAGCCTATGGACTAACTATCCCGTATTTCTTTGGGGTTGCTCTCGCCTTCTGAGAAGGACCACATTCTGTCTATAGAATGTGTATCTCTGATTTCACTTTACTGTGGCTCTTCTCTTGAATTCTTTCCTGCCTGAAGCCAAGGACCTCACTTGACGGCCTGTTCCAGGGACTCAAATTTGAGACCTGGGGCATGACCATCCTCTTGCACCCTATTTTCCTGCAACCTCTTTACAAAGGTTATTAATAAATTTATTTCTTACCTATCACTTTGCCTCTCACTTAATTCCTTCTGTGCCGAGACATGAAGTCCTGAGACAAGCTGTGTGGTTTCAGTTGGAAGACTGTGGGTTCGAGTCCCAACCGAGGTGTGTGGTTTCAGGCTGAGCCCACCAGCCCATGAGCCTGGACTCTGAGACTGTTCAACGTCCCAGGTGCAGACAGCCTCGCAGTCGTCTACACTGGACTCTGGAAGCCACACAGCTGGTTGTAGAAGCAACAGAACTAGAACAGCACTGACAAAGCCTGAGTAATTTTGTCGTTACAGGTTGAATTTAAGCCTATGTTTCTCTAACAGTCTACGTCCCCTGGTGGCCGACTTCTTGCACGAAGGACTATCACTTACGTGAATTTTGTTTTGTAGTCGCTCAGGGAAACCTTTACTGCAAAGATAGGAAGTGGGAAGCCAGAACGTGTAGGTTTTGTTTTGTTTAGGTCTTGGTTTGTTCTTTCCTTGGAGAACTTATTTCTTTCTCTCTTCTCTCCCTGTTCTCTACTTTTTTCATTCTAGCTTTCCCTTGGTGAGCGCCAAGTTCCCAAACTGCAGAATCCAATTCAGGTGGTCCCTGACGGGCGACACCCTCGCCCTGGACCTGTCTCTGAGGATCAACTCTTCTTTGCATGAGGATCTGCTTTCAGCTAAGAGTCTGACTGGAGAAAAGCTGATAAACTCACTTCAAGTGTGAATAGCGGCAAAGTCAGCGGCCCAGGGTTTCGAGGTCTAAGAAGGTACTCGAAGTCATCTGTTCCCTCCTGAGGAGGGTTTTGCTGTTCTTTAACTTCTTTAACGTCAAAGTCAACTTCCCATCCCTGGAATTGAAGGGCCCTCAGTGGGTGGCCGGGACAGACCTCCGGATGGCCTGGTCGGGGAGAGAGGGCCCCTACTACTGAGGGTAAAGGCCAGCAAATGGGGCAAAAGGAGACAATTGGCGAATTTAGGTAAACGGCAGGAGGGGGTTCCTCTGACTCCTTTTGAAACCTTCCCGTTAACTGTAAATTAAAAAAAGAAACTTTAAAAAAGTGACTCAGGTAGGTCTGGAGGAAGCGAGGAGGGAAACGAAGAATGAGAGGGAGAGAAGAGAACCTGAGGAGGGTCGGAGATGAGGCGAGGGGTGGCGGGGCGTGGAGGGGGAGGGAGGAGGAGCGGGGGATGGGGGTGGGGGGAGGAGGACGAGCGGTCGGTGGGGGGGTGGGGGGGAGGAGGAGGGGGGGGCGGGAGGAGGAGAAGGAGCAGGGTGTGGGGGGGCGGGGGGAGGAGGAGGAGTGGGGGTGGGGGGTGTGGGGAGGAGGAGGAGTGGGGGGCAGCGGGGGGAGGTGGAGCAGAGGGCGGGGGGCAGAGGAGGAGCGGGGGGCAGGGGGCACAGGGGGGGAGGAGGAGCGGGGGTGGGGGGTGGGGGGAGGAGGAGGAGAGGGGGCTGGGGAGGAGGAGGAGTGGGGGTGTGGGGAGGAGGAGGAGCAGGGGACGGGGGCAGGGGGGAAGAGGATTGGGGGTAGGGGGTGGGGGGAGGAAAAGGAGTGGGGGGCGGGGGGCGGGGGGAGGAGGAGCAGAGGGCGGGGGGAGGAGGAGGAGCGGGGGGCAGGGGGCGGGGTGGGAGGTGGAGGAGCAGGGGTGGGGGTACGGGGGGAGGAGGAGGAGTGTGGGGTGGGGGGCGGGAATAGGAGGAGGAGTGCAGGGCGAGGGGGAGGACGTTGATCGGGGCGTGGGGGAGTGGGGGGTTGGGGGTTGGTGGGAGGAGGAGGTGGTTGGGGGGTGGGGGGTGGTGGGAGGAGGAGGGGGGTGGGGGGCGGGAGGAGGAGGATTGGCGGGGGGCGGGGGGAGGAGGAGTAGCGGGGGAGTAGGGGGCAGGGGGAGGAGGAGGAGCGGGGGTGGGGCCGGGGGCGGTGTAGCGGGAGGGTGAGGGCTGGGAGAGGAGGAAGAGTGGGGGGTGGGGGGCGGGGTGGGAGGTGGAGAAGCAGAGGGTGGGGTGTGGGGGGTGGAGGAGGAGGAGGAGCAGGGGTGGGGGCGGGGGAGGAGCAGGGGGTGGGGGGCGGGATTAGGAGGAGGAGTGAGGGGTGAGGGGGCTGGGGGAGGAGGAGGAGCAGGGGGTGGGGGGAGGAGGAGAAGCAGGGAGCCGCGGGGAGGGGTGGGGTGGGGGAGGTGGAGGAGGAGTGGGGGGTGGGGGGGCGGGGTGGGAGGTGGAGGAGCGGAGGGTGGAGGGGCAGGGGGAGGAGGAGGAGCAGGGGGTGGGGGGCGGGGGGAGGAGGAGCGGGGGGGGTGGGGGGCCGGGGGAGAAGGAACAGGGGGTGGGGGGTGGGGTGGGAAGTGGAGGAGCGGAGGGTGGGGGGCAGGGGGGAGGAGGAGGAGTGGGGTGCGGGAGAGGAGGAGCAGGGGGTGGGGTGTGGTGGGAGGAGGAGGAGCAGGGGGTGGGGTGTGGGGGGAGGAGGAGCAGCAGGGGCTGGGGAGTGGGGGGAGGAGGAGTGGGGGTTGGGGTGGCGGGATTAGGAGGAGGAGTGGGGGGTGGGGGGCGGGAGGTGGAGGAGCAGGGGGTGTGGGGGTGTGGGGGGCTGGGGCAGGAGGAGGAGCGGAAGTCGGGGGCGGGGGGGAGGAGGTGGATTGGGGCGTGGGGGGGGCTGGGGGAGGAGCGGGGGGTGCAGGAGCTGGGGGGAGGAGGAGCGGGGGTGCGGGGGCAGGGGGAGGAGGAGGAGCGGGGGGCGGGGGAGGAGGAGGAGCGCGGGTAGGTGGCGGGAGGGGGAGGAGGAGCGGGGGATGGGGGCGGGGGGAGGAGGAGAGGGGCGTGGGGGGCGGGATTAGGAGGAGGAGCGAGGGGTGGGGGCTGGGGGAGGAGGAGGAGCGGGGTTGGGGGCGGGGGAGGAGGAGTTTCGGGCGTGGGGGGGAGGAGGAGCGTGGGGGTGGGGGCGGGGGGGAGGAGGAGGAGCAGAGGGCGGGGGGGGGGGTCGGGGGGAGGAGGAGGAGTGGGGGGCGTGGGTCCGAGCCGAGGAGGAGGAGCGGGGTTAGGGGTACGGGGGGGGGGGGGAGGAGGAGGAGCGGGCGGTGGTGGGGCTGGGGGAGGAGGAGGAGCGGGTTGGTGGGCAGTTTGGGCTGCAGGGTGGGTGCGGGCTGCGGGTGGACACCTCTCGGACCACTGGCTTCCAGTGGCTTGGGGATGGGGGCGCTGTGGACGGGGTGAGGACCGTGGGTTCTTACCTGCCTCCGCTTGGAGGCTGAAGTTCAAGTTCGGTGAACATTAAGTCCCTCTCGAGGTGAACCAGGGATGAGGGAAAGTGAGGCATTTTAGGTCAGTCTTTTCTGTTCATCGGTGGCACCTGCGTTGCAAAGACGTAGTGCAGGTTTTCAAGTTTAATAAAACACCTTTTCCTTTAGAAACTGTGGGCGGCGGGGTATGGGGAGGGAAAGAAACCTTTAGCAGAACGGAGGGATTTGAGAAAGGGGATCTGGGGACCAGCTTCGGTGAGAGAAGTTTCGAACCTAAATGGGAAAATGAAGTTCTTAAACTGTCTTCATCCATTTTTTTTTTTTAAGGTGTGGGGCGGGGCCAGGTAGGAGCCTTCATTTTCCTTTCTCTTTTCACCAACCAATTAGTAGAAAGCGGCTTATTAGCAGCTGCAGCAGAAGCACTTGCTTAGTATGTAGGCAATGGGATAGGGAGAAAATTAGCTGGAAACTCCCCTTCACCTCCATCTCTCCTCATAGGGTCTAGTGAGATCAGTCTGGGACTGCTCAGAGGAAGTTTAAATGATTTGTGAAAAGCCCTGACATCTAGGATAATAAGGTGTTAGTAGTAAGTAAGGAGGAAGCCCGGAGTTGTGAACACGTTAGGAGGAGGTATTGCGGAAGATGGGTCATGAAGACGTCTCATACCAAAGGAAATCATAAGGCAAAGAAAGTGGAAGAGAAACTCACGTTTCCTCTTGATCAGTGGGGGTTAGCTACATTGTCAATTCCAAGTGGAAGATGCCAAAAGTTTAGTGAGAGTAATTTTCCTGACAGTTGGGCAGGGCATATGCTATTACAATGAGACTACAGTCAGCTCCAAGGTTGTGACAGTGACCAATAAACTCTTCCCCAGATAGAGTTTTAGGAAATATGTTTAATTACTTCATAAAAGGAATCATCTAAATCATTAAAGACTTAAGTGCCAGAATATTCAGTCCGGCCCAAGTCAAAAATTAACAGCAAGCGACTTTTCAGTTACAAACAGCTACAAAGAAGAGGATGACTAAATACTGCATATTCCTTCTCCAAGCTGCTGATCCAATAACCAACATGAAATTTAGTATCTATGATGGCTATTTCACTTTATCCTCTGTGCCTATTGTAATTTCTTAAACATAATAAGGCTCAATAAATATTTGTGGAATGCACTGTTCAGTTAATCATGTTTACCATATTATATTTATTAAGCTACCTGGAGACAAGCTCTGAGATGTAGAATTTCAGCCACCTTCTCAGCTGACATCGTGTGGGATCTGGACTTTGAAACGAACCTGAGGATGTTAGCACAGCAAGGAACTTTAGGGTTAGGTGAGTTAACCTATTTGTTTTCACTTGAAAAACAGAGAGGGATGGTAACTTTCCTAAGATCACACAGCCTATAGAGCTAGGATACAAATGCATCATCTTCTGACTCCTAGTCTTGTCTAGGATGGACACTAGCTCTTAGAGAAAGAGCAGCCTAAAGGACACATAGTATTATGGAAGTCGATTTTCATTAGGAGGAAAAGTATCAGGAAAGGCACTGCAGTGGTGTAAGCAGAAGTCCTTTGCAGCCTCTTAGCTCCAGCTCTAGGAGCTCATAAGGGCATTCCATGTGAGTTGGCAATGCCAGAACTCTCAGATCTAGAAATAGCCAGTGCTAATATTAAAGTCTGTTCTTCCTTGTGGTTGTTCATCCTGAAGGCTCTAAGGAATAATTCATCTGTCCTTTTTCTGCATTCCTGTGAAGCAGGCCCTTCTTCATAATAATGAAGTCAAAATCCAGAGTTAAAATTTTAACTAAAAGCCAGGAACCTAAGATTGAAAATGATCTTGTCTTTTTGTCCAAAAAAGTACTGTCTTTTCATGTGTTTTCTTGTGGGAGCACTGCATGATCAGGGCAAGTAAAACCTGTGAAATAGTCTGGTTTTTCAGGGCACTGTTTGATTTTAGTGTGTGGGAGGGGGCTTTCCATAGAATTTCACCAGTGTGTTTGCTTGGAGAAGAGTCAGAAGGCCTGGTGAAATGTAAAGTCCTTTAGAAGGAGTCATTAAGGAGAGGAAGTCTGTGAAGAAAAGAAGACAGTCTGAAATCCCCACTAAGAACCTAGTTTTATTTGCTCTGAGCCATTTTATCCTGGCTCTTGTATTGCTGAGTCTGTAAGAAAATGGGCAGAGGATGCAGATGTGTGGTTGACACAGATGTAGTTACATTCACACCCTTAGCAGGTTCATAATGGCAGGCCTGATATTCATCAGCTAACTCAGCCTTGAGCTCCCTGGTGCCCACACCCACCCGGGGGAGAAGAATGTCACTGACCATCATGAGGAAAAGCATACACACCCACACACCGCTGCTCAGCTCAGCTCAGCGATGGCCATAACTCCCAAGCACACTCGGTGATCCAGCTGGGGAGTGGCTGCATGGCTGCCACACTGTGGCTGACAGTGGGGAGGCTGACAGGTGGCTGCTCTGACCCAACTGAATCAAGCCATCCTCCATCCGTGGTCATCCACGCCCTGCTTATAGAGCCACTGTATCCTACCTCCTTGGAAGAAGAGCCCCCAGGACCACACTGCCTCATCTTTGGCAGGACCTCTGAGTGTGTAGACTAAGCCCCACAGATGGAAGCAAGCCTTCCAGATGTCTCAGGAGACATTTTACTGCATCTGCAAAAAGCTGGGCCCCCAGCTTCAAATGGAGCCCGCCCACATGAAATTGTCGCTCTCTGTGCCACAGAAAGCAGCTGTTGGACCATATTGGCTGGCTTCCCCGGTGCCTCTGACCGTGTGGGTAGATCTAGGGCTTGTGTGTGCCTTCCATGTCATCGGGTTGCCATCTGTGCTACCTTTTGGCACCTCCAGAAAAGGTGGCTTGACCTAGGAGGTCATGGAGAGGTCCCGATGTGTGCTGGGGCTACTGGAAGCACATGTAAAAGAACTATCTGAACAGCTGTCAGTGCCTTTCAGTAATTCTTTATGTCGTGCTGGTCCTGACCTTCATTTCAGCCAAGTGTTTGTCAGCTGCCCGTGATCCAGCCATAATTCACACGTGTTGGAAGCAAGTCAGCTTTGCCATAGGGGAGATGCAGGCACTCTCTTATCCACTGTCCAAAAAAAGAAACGGGGGCGCCGCAAGGCTTGTCCCAGTGGGTGGTGGAGCGTGCCCTCTCCATCAGGGGCTGACAGCCTGGTTCCAGCAACCCATCACCCCCAAGGACCTGTGTTCCAACAGGCGCTCTTGGCTGGCTGGGGCACTGTGGAGCAGTGTGGCCAGGGTAAGGCATGGGGAAGCAGCGTGTTTCTGTGAGGTGGTCACTGGCTGCTCCTGGCTCCACAATCTGTGTATTGTCTGAGGAGAGGTCCAATGCCCAGAGCTGGACCAGAGCCTCACCCTCACTATGGCATGGAGCGGAACCAGCCTGCAGAGTGGCAAAGGATAAGGCACAAAGGCTGCTCAGGTTCCAGGTGCATCAAGCCATCAGCTGGCACCTGGCATTCCAGGCCAGGCCAACTCGGGGTGATGACTATCCATCCTGCTTTTTCACTTGAATTCCACCTTCAGAACCTCTTTCTTCTCTCCATGTTAACCCTCCCTCCCTTTTCCATTCCTGAGAATTATTCTGTTGTTGATGTTTGTAACGCTCCAAGGTGTTGTATCTTTTTATAAAGTACCTGGAGAGGGCATGCAGGCTGGTCAGGGGCATGGCTGTTGATAGTGGCCCATCTATCAACTTTAGCTTTCCTGAGCACTGCTTTTATCACCCATAAAGCCATAAACATGTATCTATCATCTATTTGTCTATCTACACTTACGCTTGTGCATACAAACCTGCTCTTCTCTGAACCAACTCTGTTCAGAGAATAATCCTGCTGCTGCTATGACAAATTGCCACAAACGTAGCCACTTAAAACACAAGTGGGACTTGCAGAAGGCACAGGGGTGACACACTGTGGTCCTCTGGGAGAACGGCAGTTCTGCAAGCTGGAGGGCATGGTGGGAGTGGGAGGGGACGTGTGGGGCTGCAGGGGCGGGCAGGGGCCACAGGCCAAGCTAAGGAGGCTGAACGTATTCCTAAGAGCCAAAGGGAATCACTGATGGAATTTAATCAGGGGATGACGTGATCACTTTGGCCTTTAAAAAAGATAACCCTTAGTAGTAAAGAGGGATGAACTGGAGAGGAAGGAGAGGCAGCTGGGGGCAGCAGGACCAGCTAGGAGGTGAGCAGGAATATGCAGGAGGGCTGGAGACTCAACTGTACGGCCATGTGTGCGGAGGGTACTCGATCAGAACACACAGAAACTTCTTCCTTGTTAAGCACCCACCCTCTTCTGGTGGTGACTGGACATGAAATTGCCTCCCTCTGTGCCGCAGAAAGCAGCTGTTGGACCGTATTGGCTGGCTTCCCCGGTGCCTCTGACCGTGTGGGTAGATCTAGGGCTTGGTGTGCCTTCCATGACATCGGGGTTGCCATCTGTGCTACCTTTTGGCACCTCCAGAAAAGGTGGCTTGACCTAGAGGAGGTCATGGAGAGGTCCCGATGTGTGCTGGGGCTACTGGAAGCACATGTAAAAGAACTATCTGAACAGCTGTCAGTGCCTTTCAGTAATTCTTTTTTTTTTTTTTGCGGTACGCGGGCCTCTCACTGTTGTGGCCTCTCCGGTTGCGGGGCACAGGCTCCGGACGCGCAGGCTCAGCGGCCATGGCTCACGGGCCCAGCCGCTCCGTGGCATGTGGGATCTTCCCAGACGGGGGCATGAACCCGTGTCCCCTGCATCGGCAGGTGGACTCTCAACCACTGCACCGCCAGGGAAGCCCCTTTCAGTAATTCTTTATGTCGTGCTGGTCCTAGGACTGCAGCCCAGTAGTTCATTGGACGATGGGGCTGCCCGTTCTCCAGGTTGGGTTAACCTGAGGGATTACAGGGAGAGGTAGTTTCTGTGGCTGCCCTGCCCTTTCCAGCAGTTTTCAGAAGGCAGCCCTCCTCCCGGCCCACTGTCGCCCACCCAGTTGATGCTGAGCTGCAAGAGTGAGAGGCAAACCGCGGGCTGGAGTTCTGCAGAGCTGGACAGGAGCCTCGGCTTCCCCATCTTTAGAAATGGAGCTGGACAACCCCCAGACCCAGCTGTTATTTGATTTTGCTGTGTTTACCGCGTGCCCCTCCCCTTTTCCAGTTTTCTCCTTCCCTCACACAACGTCCTAGAAGTGAAAAACCTCACTGGAGGGTGGGTGTTTGTGGAGGGAGGGTGGGAAAGTGGGTGGTGGGGTGTGGGGAGGATTACAGGGTGAAGACTATACCACAGTGAGAAAGCTCTAGGAGTTAAAAAGTGTAACTTAAAAAGAGTTTTCTTACTCTTTTTACCTCCTTTAAGGTTTATCGGTTGGGAGCGGTGGTGGTATGGTAATAGGTGGTTTTTAATATTAACGATGAAAATAAGGCAGAGAAGGAAGCCTTTTTTTTTGCTTAGGGGACACTGCTGAGATGCGGCAGGTGTTTATTTACTAATCTGGGGCTCAGAAGGAAGACGAACAAGCCTAGGCCTGAGCTGTTTCAGGCTTGAGGTGAGAGGAAGGCTGGTCTTGGGGCCCCAGAACCCTAAACAGCTGGAATCAGTGACCAGTGAGGAAGGGTGGCGCTCAAAGCTTGGATCGGGAGAGTAGAAGCACACCTCAGGCCCATGTTTCACTTGCACCTGCCCTCTGCCGAGAGAATACTGCTGGGAACATAGTAGTTGGGGGTCTGTTGAGATTAAGGTAAGCTTTGGGTGGACCCTCAACTTGGACAAGTTCTGAACTGGGAAGCCCATCTCCTAGGACCCCAAGGTCCCGGAATCTCTCCAGGCCTCGACTTCTGTCTCTGTAACATGAGCGAGCCCCACTGAGATCAGGGAGCTCTGGCACCGCCCCACTTCCCGTGTGAAAATGATGTCACTGTGCTTGCTCGCTGCAGACCCAGCAGCGTTCTCTGGAGCCTCAGAGAGTCTGGCTGATGATCAGCATCAGTCCCAGGTCCTGGGTGGAGCTGGGTGGCAGGAGAAGGGAAGAGGGAAGGGGCCCTGCTTCTCCTGTCCCTGCCGTTCTCAACCTTCTGGAACCACAGAAGGCAGGTGCCTACCTAGAGGTCTGGTCATGACCTCAGTGAGGCCTGGGCTGAGGGGGGAGTTGAACAATGGAGCAGAGGTTGAGACAGTCAAAGGCACAGAAAGAAACTCTCCCATGGCTTTACCATCATTTGGTGATAGAGCATCACAGATAACTGTCTTCCCTTCAGGGAGTTTGAAAATATCCACTAAAACACCTATCCCCATGGATTAGTAGTTGGAGGTGAGCATTATGAGTTATCTGTGTATTCTACTCTCTTTACTATATCACCCTAAATAAGACACCAAGGATGCTTTGAGACCTTAAGGCCTAAAATAGGCGGTATCTATGCTTACAAAGACTAAAAAAATTCATACACAAAATGCTTACCATAATATCACACAATTAAGAATGTTCTGGACTTCCCTGGTGGCACAGTGGATAAGAATCCACCTGCCAATGCAGAGGACATGGGTTCGATCCCCGGTCCGGGAAGATCCCACATGTGCGGAGCAACTAAGCCCATGCGCCACAACTACTGAGCCTGCGCTCTACAGCCCGCATGTCACAACTACTGAGCCCGCACGCCACAACTACGGAAGCCCACACGCCTAGAGCCTGTGCTCGGCAACAAGAGAAGCCACTGCAATGAGAAGCCCATGCACCGCAATGAAGAGTAGCCCCCGCTCGCCACAACTAGAGAAAGCCCGCGTGCAGCAACGAAGACCCAACGCAGCCAAAAATAAAAATTATATCTTTTAAGAAAAAAAGAAAAGAGAGAATGTTCCAGTGTAGATTCAGGCAGTTAGTTGTCACCCTCAGCCCATTCTGTCCTGAAGAATGGCTACTGCCTCCTGGGGCTGGGTGTAGGTGGACCATTTGGACCAGGACGGCCATGTGGGAATTGTGATGGTCTCAGTGGCCCTGCAGCCGGGCAGCTGATTCCCAGGCCAGTTCACTGGCCAGGCGCCTGTTCGCTGCCATATCAGTGGCAATCATGGCAACAACAGTCAGGTGGCACCTGAGGGTCAGGCTCTGGGCTGGAGCTGGCGCACTGGCTTACCTGTGCTCTAGGGGGCACTGTAGACACCCCAGGAGCTGATGACGAAGTTTCTCTCTGAGGCTGGTTTCTGTCTGGAGACTGGTCCCCTCTGGACTTCTGTTGGAGGAGAGAGAGAAACACTAGCTGTTCTCCTTATCCCATTTTTTCCAAGCCCCAGTTTTAAGACTGGAAGAGATTACCATGATGCCCCATTATAAAGTACATTGAAGGCAAGAGTCAGTTATAAGCCGGTGGAAGGATCATTGTGCCGGGGTTCTAGTGTCAGCCTTAGCATTAACTTGTAGTGTCTGTCACCTTCTGCAAATTACTTTCCCCTGGCTTAGTTTTCTCATCTGTAAAATGTAAGAGTCAAAGATGGTCTCCCAGGGCTTCCCTGGTGGCGCAGTGGTTGAGAATCTGCCTGCTAATGCAGGGGACACAGGTTCGAGCCCTGGTTTGGGAGGATCCCACATGCCGTGGAGCAACTAGGCCCGTGAGCCACAACTACTGAGCCTGCGCGTCTGGAGCCTGCGCTCTGCAACAAGAGAGGCCGCGATAGTGAGAGGCCCGCACACTGCGATGAAGAGTGGCCCCCGCTTGCCGCAACTGGAGAAAGCCCTCGCACAGAAATGAAGACCCAACACAGCAAAAATAAATTAATAAACTCCTACCCCCAACATCTAAAAAAAAAAAGATGGTCTCCCAGTGTCCTTTCCAGCTTTAACAAGTAGGCTCCAACACCAGCAGTGAAACCATGCTTTCTTAAATTTTCAGGAGCTCCAGATCCTTTGAGGGGATCTCAACCTGGGTTTTATCACTTGTGACTTCCCTCTCCACCCAGTCCCATGGCATTAGGGCTTTGGTAGAACACATTTGGCCACTTACCTGGCCCAGTTTCTTAGGCATCCTGGCTAACCTCCATCTCGGTTGTCTTGTTGGTCTGGGTACCAGCCGGGCTTTCAAGTTGGAGGTCATGGGCAGCTCCAACACTTCCATTTCAAGCTTAAACTCATGCTCTGTCTCCATCTTCCACCTCTGGTTCTGGTGCCTCTGCTGCTGCTGCTGAGGAGAGCACCCTTCTGGCCCATCTTTCTGCTAATGACTTTTTTTTTCTTCGCTGGGTCAGCTGGTTGTGGTGGTCAAGATCCCATGGCCGGGTCTGCTCCCTGAGGTTGGCTGGGCTGGTGCACCCAATCCATCTCTTGATCTGCAGCACCCAATCCATCTCTTCATGGAAGGGGCAGTCCTGAGGGGCTGGCCCAGAGCACAGAATAGCCATGTGGGCCTTCATGTAGGCACCCTGAGGGCCTTGAAGTTGATATGACAGTGGTGTGTATACGAGACATATTCCTGCACCGGAAGACACCCGGCCACATCTTCGTAGACTGAAGTGTTGAGTTGAATCATCTTCAGGCGCCCCTTGACGGCAGGCTCCTCCATGATGGCAAGCAGGTGTCAGCTCTCTGCTGGGGCCCAGTGGACCCCAGATGGATCGTGCTGTGGTGCCTGGGATGTCCTGCTGGCTCCCGGCCTGGGGGTGTGAGGGCTGAAGCCATCAGTGGAAGTCCTGGACTGGCCCTGTTAAAGAGAAGCAGCACCAGACACTTGTTGAAGGCATAAGACAGATTTTATTCAGACTACTGCAGTAGGGAAGCGAGAGCCAAAATAAACTGGGCTCAACTCCAACTAAGACAAAGGTGGCTGAAGTTTTAAAAGGGAGAACAGAGGTAACTAAATGCAGCTATAGGGAAGTGAAAGTGGAGAACAAAAAGAGGCTAGGGAAAACTGTGGGAGCTAAAAAGGGGGCTATGGGGAAATGGAAAATTACAGAAGGGGGTGTGAATGGAAAATAACTGAAAACAGTTCGGCAACGTAGGTTGGGACTATATATATCTTGTGGTTTGGCAGCACTGTATTTTCTTGAGCAAAGACAGCAAGAGGCTGGGGTCCCCTTTAGGGACACAGCCTAGTGCAGGCAGAAGCCAGGCTAAACTCGGTCAATTGCTGGCTGGCCAATGAGGAAGCAGGTGGGGCCAGTCACCCTCCATCACACCGTTTGCACAAACATCTTTGTTGGAAAATCCCTTCAATGGAAATCAAACAGAACAGATCAGCTCCCGCAGCACAGCTGACAGAAATATCTTGCTGGGCCAGACTGCTGTCTCTGCTAAGATGCCTCCCACATCTGTAAGCACCAGCTGACTCCTCTTGAAAAGAGAGGACTGTCAGGGCTGGCTTTGGAAGGCCAAGGCTGGCTGTGAGAAGGCTGTTGGGGGCTCCACACTTCAAGCGGGGACACAGGGGAGGAAGGCTGGGTGTGAGAAGGCTGTTGGGGGCTCCACACTTCAAGCGGGGACACAGGGGAGGAAGAGCATGAACCCTAGGTGTCAGGAGCTGCCACATCCTTTTCTGCTAGCCTCTTGGCCATGGCTCCCTGCCGTGGCTCCCACAGTAAGACAAGTCAGTTGCAGGATTCTGTGGTGCTTCTGGGGCCCCCCAAAAAGTTCCCATTTCCAGACTTTGTCCTTAGTCTGTCTCCCTTGTTTTCCTGACAAAGCTCCCCCAGAAGTTAGTTTGAGTGTCCCAGCTTAGGGCTGGAGGAAGAAAAGGCTTCAAGGATTCAACTTTTTTTTTTTTTGCCACACCTCGCTGCATGCGGGTTCTTAGTTCCCCAACTAGGGATCGAACAGAGCCCCCTGCAGTGGAAGCGCGGAGTCCTAACCCTGACCGCCAGGGAAGTCCCCAAGGTTTCAATTTTTGAACGTCTCAGAGAGGACCCACGAAGGTGGTGAAGCAAGAGGGAAAGGCTTGGAGGGCTTCAACGAGAGGCCAGGAGATAATTTATATAAAAGGTACTGTACGTATCTTTCGCTACCTGATTTTTTCACTCGGCATTCTCTTGATTAAACTTCTGTATTCCATTATAAGAATAAACCAATTCATTTCTTATTTATTCTATAATAGTTCTTATGCTTTCTATTTACCCAGCTTTTCTTTTTTTCCCCACCTCTTTTCCTGTCTTCTGTGTATCAACAGTGTTTTCTTTATTCCTCTTTTCCTTTTATTGCTTTGGCAGTGATAAATTTTATTTCCATTTTTCTAGTCTTTACCCTTAAATTTTTAACCTAACTGCTTTCAAAATGTCATTCTCCTTCCAAATAAATAAAGACCTTAAAATATTTAACTTCGATCAGCTCTAGCAATTTGCCATGTTACTATACCTAAAGTTGTGCTGTATAATATGGTAACCACTAGCTACGTGTGGCTACTTAAATTTAAATTAATTGGTGTTAAGTAAAGTTAACAATTCAGTTCCTTGGTTACATAGCCACATTTTAAGTGCTCAGTAGCCACATGTGGCTAATGGCAACCAAACTGAAGTGAGCAGATATAGAATATTTACATCATTGTAGAAGGTCCTATTGGACAATGCTAGTTATTTCCATCTAGTTTTTGCCCCCCTCCAAATTAGTCATTATTATCAGTATTGCTTTTTAATTTTTTGTTTTTTTTAATGTATTTATTTTCAAAATTTTTATTGGAGTCTAGTTGATTTACAATGTTGTGTTAGTTTCAGGTGTACAGCAAAGTGAATCAGTTATACATATACATATACCCACTCTTTTTAGATTCTTTTCCCATATAGGCCATTACAGAGTATCGAGTAGAGTTCCCTGTGCTATACAGTAGGTCCTTATTAGTTATCTATTTTATATATAGTAGTGTGTATATGTCAATCCCAATATCCCAATTTATCCCTCTCCCCAATACCCCCTGGTAACCATAAGCTTGTTTCCTACATCTGCAACTCCATTTTGTAGATAAGTTCATTTGTACGCTTATTGCTTTTTAGATTTGACTTATTTAGATTTGTATTTGACTTCTTTAGATTTACTTTTATGTTTACCAGTTTCTTCGCTCACTGTTGTTTTTGCATCCCATTCCTTACTTCTGTATTCAATTTCTTTCTTCCTGAAATGTATCCTTTGGAAGTTGGCTGTGGGCTGAACTGTGTCCCTCCAAAATTCATATCTTGAAGCCCTTGTCCCCAGTTTGACTGTATTTAGAGATAGGGTCTTTAGGAGATAATTATGGTTAAATGAGGTCATATGGGTGGGGCCCTAATCCACTAGGACTTGTGGCCTTATGAGAAGTGTAAGACAGAGAGCTCTTTCTCTCTCTGCACATGCTCAAAGGAAAGGCTATGTGAGGACTCAGCAAGAAGGTGGACATGTGCAAGCCAGGAATAGAGCTCTCACCAGAAAGCAAACCCTTCCAGACCTTGATCTGGGACTTCCAGCCTCCAGAACTATGAGAATAAATTTCTGTTGTTTAAGGTATCCAGCCAGTGGTATTTTGCCATGGCAGTCCTAGCAGACAAATACAGAGTCCATTCAACAAGGGCCCAAAGTGTTATTCTGAAAGCATTTTGCCTCTTTAGTAATAGTTTAACAAGGTATAGGGACTTCCCTGGTGGCGCAGTGGTTAAGAATCCACCTGCCAATGCAGGGGACACAGGTTTGAGCCCTGGCCTGGGAAGATCCCACATGCCGTGGAGCAACTAAGCCCGTGAGCCATAACTACCGAACCTGCGCTCTAGAGCCCGCACACCTAGAGCCTGTGCTTCACAACAAGAGAAGTCACTACAATTAGAAGCCTGCGCACTGCAACAAAGAGTAGCCCCTGCTTGCTGCAACTAGAGAAAAGCCTGCGTGCAGCAACAAAGACACAATGCAGCCCAAAATAAATTAAATAATTTAAAACAATTGTTTAACAAGGTATAGAATTCTAGGGTTTTTTTGGTTTTTTGGTTTTGGACCTTTGAAAATATTATTCCATTGTTTCTGGCCTTTGTTATTAAAGTTGAGAAATCTGCTGTCAGTCTAAAATGTTCCTCTCTTCTTTGGGATTGCTTTTAATATTTTCCCCATATTTCTGGGTTACAGTGTGTCTAAGTGAAGGTTTAATTTAATATTCCTTGCTTAGGATCCATTGTGATTTTTTAACCTGAGGATTCTTTGATCAATGTTGGAAAAATTTTAGCTATTATTTCCTTTGTTGTTCTCCATCTGAAATCCCCACTAGATATATTTGAACCTTTTCCTTCTATCATTCATTTCCCTTAACTTCTCTAATATTTTTCATTTTCCCCATTCTGCTGCATATGGCAATTTTCTTAGCTCCGTCTTCTAGTTTACTATTTCTCTTTTCGATGTGTCTCTTCTTTTAACCGGTCTTGATTTATTCTTTCAGTAACTATACTGTTCAATTCTAAATGTTTGATTTGCTCAAATCTACCTTTCCTTCAGGGTCTTGTTGTCTCATGAGTATTTCTTTACCTTTTAAAAAAATCTCTACTTAATATATTGATTTTAGAATATAACTGGATTTCTTTGGACTTCAGCTGTCTAGATTATAAAATGAGGCTTTAGACTAAATGACCTCTAAGTTGACTTCCTGCTCTGCAATTCTAGCATACACCCTGATATTCATTTATTTTTAATGAACATCATTGGCACACTTTGCATTTTCATTAATGAAGGTGGCATTGGAAAGTGGCAGTGAATAAAGGATAATTATTTTAAAAGCCACCTTCCCCAGACCTCTAGGGCTCCAAGCCAACACCTTCCATTTTCTCATATCCCCTTCCTGTATTAGCACAGAGAGAAACAGGTGGCTAACCAGATGAACACAGGCCAGGAAGAATATCCATCTGGGTTTGGTTTCAGATCAGAGATATTTTTTGGAGGCTTATCAAAGAATCCAATGAAAGGCTTGGGAAAGAAGTAAATACTAAACCTCTCACCTTCTCATAGATTTTTGTTTTGAGCATTGTAGCACTTAACATATAAAATTAGAGTGTTAATGGTTTTTCTACACTCCTAAAACCAACAGAATAGTGCACGGCTGGAAAAAGGATAACTAACGCTTGTATTTCTTTTTATCCAAAGATTCCCACAACTGAGCTAGAAGAATGTAGGAAGGTACTGGAAGTGAACTGTGGGTATGAGTTGGGGGATGGGGCATGGAGGAAGCGATCTTAGTATATTTCTGTAAAGGGCAGATGAGTGATCAGAACAACCATTTTTGAAGCTTGTATACCAGGGTGCTTCACAAACAGCTTTCAAATTCTGCTCCTATGTTGTCGAATGTTCAGTGAGTAGAGGATGCAATGAGATTCAGTCTTTCCAAACCCTGGCCTCTGGTCTATCAAACTGATTCTAAATGCTGTGGCCTGGAACTGTGGGTTTTTAGGCAAATGGCATGGAGCCAATTAAAAGTAATACTTAGCTTGCTTCAAAGAGCACCGGCCCTTCTCCTGCCCACTAGCTAACCACATGCAGTCATGGTGCTTTAATGATTTATTTTCTTTGTTTAGATTTTTAGAATAAACTTGCTTGAGGCATAATTTATATATATTTCACTTTACTGAGGTATAGTTTATATATACCTTGTTTTAAAATTCAACAAGATATAAATTTCCTTCCTTTTCCATACTGTCCTAGAAAACGTTGTGGAACTAAATGTCACTTGTATTCCTCTCCCAACTACTGGTGTTTTAAGGATACCTGCTTGTCTCTTAAGTTGGTTTTTCTGTGTCTTAACTGCAAAATAATTATTCACTCTAAATAAAGATCATTAGCAACTACATGCTTTTTGTAAGCCCTTGAGGCACTATGTGTGAGGCCTGTGTATGAGAATGTATTTATTCTACATATATGTAATTTCTCGCTCTCTCTCCCCATCATTCCCACTTCCATCCAAATAGCTTTTAGATCTGTCCATATTTACTCTGGAATGTCTCACTCTCATCCTCTTCTTTCTGTCCCTTCTTTAAATACGCTTTCCAGGCCTCCTTTCTTTTTATCTTATTAAAATCATCATTTCTACACATTCTCTGTCTAGATTAATCTTCCTGATGCACGACTTTAATATTGTCTCTCCTTTGCTCAAAAGCCATCCATGGCTCCCTTCTGCCTACTAACTCCAGCACAGTTCTTTTACTCTGCTGGTGAGTGTCTTCTACCATCAGGCCCGATACACCTGATTGCTTCCAGTCCTACCTTGCACCCACCTGTCCCACTGACCCTTCATTCCAGCCACCTCAGTCTCTCCCAAGGAGTTGGTCATTGTTGCCTTTACATTTTGCTTAGAATGTCACTGCTGTCACATTTCCCTAGAGGAAATACTGCCCACCTTTTTTTTTTTTTTTTTTTTTTTTGCGGTACGCGGGCCTCTCACTGTTGTGGCCTCTCCCGTTGCAGAGCACAGGCTCCAGACACACAGGCTCAGTTGCCGTGGCTCACGGGCCCAGCCGCTGAGCAGCATGTGGGATCTTCCCGGACCGGGACACAAACCCGTGTCCCCTGTATCGGCAGGCGGACTCTCAACCACTGCGCCACCAGGGAAGCCCTTGCCCACCTTTTGATCCTCAAATCAAATACTACCCCCTTTCTTTAGCTTCCCCTCATCACTCCTGTGCAAATTTATGCCTGCAGCTTGTACCCCAAGGTGCCTCACAAACATATGCATAAAAATCTGCCATTTTTAATGCATATGGCACCTTGTACCACGCCTAGAACACATGTGCCTTTTCTCATGGTTATGTTTGTGCCTTATTTTCCATACTGGATTGTAAACTTTTCATCTTATTCACCTCCGTATCCCCCTAAATATCTTGCATACAATAAAATACCAGTAATATTATTTATAGTATGAATAAATATCAGCATCTCAAAGCTCTGTTGGATGAATAAAGACAGGCATTTTAAATATTTTGAAACTTCAAAATAATGATGTACAGTTTAGTTGAAGGATAAGATAGAATAAAAACTGATTATAAATAATATCTAATTCACTGTCTCATACATAGCTCACACATAATTGATTAAATGAATGAATAAACAAATGTTACAAGACACATACAGATGTTAGCCCAACGTTTTTTTTTAATTGAAGTATAGTTGATTGACAATGTTGTGTGATGCTCTGCCATCTTTAACTATCCATCGTGTCCAGAGAAAGGTCCCTCTACACCTTAAACAGTAAAATGAATAAGAAAAACTATAATGTACTAAGGTAAAAATAAAATCCACTGTCTTTTTAACTCAAGTAAAGTATTTTAAAATATAAAATATCTGTTTGCTTAATATTTAAGTAAATTCTACTGAGTCTTTTGGGTTAGATTCTGCATTTGGAGCTTAACATACTCATTTTTTCTTAAATGCTATTTGATAAAGACATATAGATTGGGGCCAAATCCTGCCTCTGTCCATTACTGGTATGGGATTCTGGGATCTTTTAAGCTGTAGCCTCCTCACCTGTAAAGTGAGGATTAAAAATAACCACATCACAAGGTATTGAAAAGATTAAATAAGATTACATAGTAAAGTACTTAGCATAGTGTCTGGCATAGAGTATATGTTCAATAAATTATTGCTATTATTTCAAGCTAAATCATAAGCTATTTCAAGAGATAGATTTTTATACTCTAAAGCTGTGCTGTCTGATATGGTAGCCACTAGCCACACGTGGTGATCGAGCCCTTGAAATGTAGTCAGTCTGAATTGGGATGAGGGTAAGTATAAAAATCACACTGGGGGCTTCCCTGGTGGCGCAGTGGTTGAGAGTCCGCCTGCCGATGCAGGGGACACGGGTTCGTGCCCCGGTCTGGGAGGATCCCACATGCCGCGGAGCGGCTGGGCCCGTGAGCCATGGCCGCTGAGCCTGCGCGTCCGGAGCCTGTCCTCCGCAACGGGAGAGGCTACAACAGTGAGAGGCCCGCGTAACGCATTAAAAAAAAAAAAAAAAAAAAAAAAAATCACACTGGATTTTTAAAAGTCAGTATAAAAAATGCAAAACACCTTATTAATACTTTTTAAACATTGATACATGTTAAAATGATATTTTAGGTATATTGGGTTAAATAACATATTGCCAAATTAATCTCACCTGTTTCTTTTTACTTTTTAAAATGCAGGTACTAGAAAATTTTAAATTATATATGTGTCTTGCATTATATTTCTGTTGGGCAGTGCTGACCTGAAGTCTCTGGTCAAGGACAGAATTAGGTATATAGGTGCTCAACTAATATTTGATTGGTTGATTTACATGGCTAAATCTCTTCATTTCATCACACCGGCACAGTTAAAAGCTTAAAGGACTATTTTTTTAAAAACTGCACACAAATCTAGATTTACAGAGTGGAGTTATTAATAGAGAATCTCATATACTGTATTCACTCAGCAAGTTTTTGGTAATTTCTCCCTGTAAGTCTTTAAGGACTGATGCAAACCTCTTCAAACAGAGCTTCTGTGAAATTTGTGCAATTAAGAATGGGGATGGGGCTTCCCTGGTGGCGCAGTGGTTGAGAGTCCGCCTGCCGATGCAGGGGACACGGGTTCGTGCCCCGGTCTGGGAGGATCCCACATGCCGCGGAGCGGCTGGGCCCGTGAGCCATGGCCGCTGAGCCTGCGCGTCCGGAGCCTGTCCTCCGCAACGGGAGAGGCCACAACAGTGAGAGGCCTGCGTAACGCATTAAAAAAAAAAAAAAAAAAAAAAAAAAAAAAAAAAGAATGGGGATGACCTTTTATTTGTCAATTATACCTCAATAAAACTGAAAAAAAAAACCCCAAAAGAACGAAGATGACTTTTCAGGTACTAAGAAACCTGGCTGCTGAAATTAACCTTGGCAAATGACAATGAATCAACTATGTTGATCGGCAGGTCAACTATGTTGTCAAATCTAACGGGCAAATCGGATCACTGATGCTCTCTGGTTCCTGGCTTTTCCTGCTCTTTGTAGCATATCTAATCCAAAAGATTACAGGAAGCAAAAGATGGGGCAGAGGCTATGGGGCTCTCCTGTCTTTACCAGACACGCTGGCTAACTCCAGGGACCATTTGGTCTTCTTCCATAATGTTCCTTAAGCATGAAGTAAACGCCTCTGATGGCTTTCAACACTGGCAGAACCTGAGCCAAACAATACTCTATGAATACTCCTTTAGCCAATTTGCAGCAAAGACGGTCTCACTCAAAGAAGTGTGTGGACTGGTTCCATTGTAAGCTTTGGGTGGGAGTGGGAAGGGGGCTTGAATTTGGCTGTTTGAATTGTTCCAGAATGTGCTGGTGTGCTTCCCTCCTTTCTCCCCAACATCTCTTGACCCCTCTCCAAACACTAATTACCACCAACACCACCACTATCACCACCACCAATGGTTAACATTTATTTAGTGCTTACTATATGCCAGACATTTTTCTCAATATTTTCCATCTGCTATGACTTCACTGAATATTCAAACCATTCTTTGAGCTGGATGCTACTTCTGTTCTAATTTTGAAGGTGAGAAAACCGAGGTACAGAGTGGTTAAGAGGGCTTCCACAGTCACACAGCTAGTAAGTAGAGCAGTCAGAAAAAGAAATGGGTCTGCTTGTCTTGGTGCTGTTGACCCTAGCTACAGCATCGGGAGAAGCTTCTGATTGGTCCATATCACAGAAGAAAACAGATCTGCTTGGTCAGGGAAAGCCTGGACCTGTAGGTTATTCCTTAAGCTGCTCTGAAACCTAGAGGTGTAGTTTTTGACCTTCAAAATTTTGTGGTCTTTGAGTTTAATGTCAAAAAGCTATAATGGATTATGGCACTTTCCTGAGTGCCTAAAGCTAGGGTTTTGTGTGTTCCAGATATTCCTTTTATTTTTACCTTTATTTATTTATTTTTAAAATTGAAGTATAATTGACTTACAATATTATATTAGTTCAGGTGTACCACACAGTGATCTGATCATTTTATACATTACAAAATGATCCCCAGGATAAGTCTAGTTACCATCTGTCACCATACAAAGTTATTACAGTATTATTGACTATATTCCCTGTGCTGTTAATACTAGTTATTAATCACAGGTGTTGTTTGAAAAGTTCTGCAACTTATAATATTGTTCATTGGTTTGAACAAAGATATATATCATTTGGTAAGTATAAATAATATTTATTATGGGTTTGTTCTGTGCCTTTGGGACTTTTTGGTCCTTGAGGACATGGAAAACTGTAAGTATTACATACACTTTGCAATCTGTTTTTCACCAGCTCCCTGCATACTTTTGCTCTACAAGGAGCGAGACTGGTTTAGGTCTAGGGTGGAGTGAAAAGGGATGCAGAGGAAAAGCAAGAATGTAAGCAGATATGGAAACCATAGATGCCATGCTTCATCAGGTGACACCTGCTTCTTCATTCTGGTAGAGGAGGGCGTTGGCTCCACCAGACTCTATGACATACATACGAATGCCCCTAACTTTTTTCTTTTAGCAACCTGATTGATTGTCCTTTCTGAGCAGTTTGGAGGAGCAGGGAATAACGAAGGAAACACTTTCTCTGCTCAAAGATCTCACGCCCTAATGAAAGGGAGAAATACCAATTAAATATCTGAGTGTCACCAACAAGGACCTACTGTATAGCACAGGGAACTCTGCTCAGTACTCTGTAATAAGCTAAATGGGAAAAGAATTTGAAAAAGAATAGAAACATGTGTATGTATAACTGAATCACTTTGCTGTATACCTGAAACTAACACAACATTGTTAATCAACTATACTCCAATATAAAATAAAAATTTAAAATAAATCTGAATGTCCTTCACAGATGAAGATAAAGACATTAAGGGAAATCAAGTCTTTATCCAGAACCACGGCAGGATGGTTCCATGTGCTGAACTCCACAATTCTAAAAGGAATTGTTGGGAATTCCCTGGCCGTCCAGTGGTTAGGACTCTGTGATTTCACTGCCGGGGGGCCCGGGTTCAATCCCTGATCGGGGAACTAAGATCCTACAAGCCCCATGGCACGGCGGAAAAAAAAAAAAAAAAGGAATTGTCTTTACAGTTTCCAAATTTGCCACAGGTTCACGGAATGTTACAGATTTTCTAATTTCCTCATCTTTTATATGAGAAAACTAAAGCCCACAGAAAAGTGTGTTAGAGTCAAAGGTTTAGTTTTTATATTTCTACTCCTTTGGACTTTCCATTGGAAATAATTTGATTTCTTGTTTGAACTAAGCTTCCAGGTTCTTTTAGTGTTAATTTCAAGTTGTTTTCAGAGAAGAGAATATTGTCAGCATTACCTTCAATATAGTCACAAAATGACAGTATGATCAAGTGATAAAGGTATTCTCAAGTTAATGAGTAATTACTTCTTACTACATAGTTGCAAACAGAATCTTCATCTAGAATTCCTTTCTTTCTTTTTTCTTTTTTTTGGCCTGTTTATATATATATATATAAAGCAAGCAGGCAGATGACAGCCTTTTTCCTTTGACTAAGGATTGATGTATCTGCCTGCTAGGATGACACAAAAAAAATGCTAACTATAAACTGTATAATAACTAAATATATATATATATACACATACAAATAGAAGGCATATATATTGATATTGTTTAGGCAGCTTATCAGGGCACAGTGAGTCCTGGAGACCCTCAAACATAATTTAATAATTAGTTGGTCTAAATTTCAAATATAGAATTACCAGGTGTCTAGTCCTGTTCAGTAAAATTAAAAATACATGCAGGGGGCTTCCCTGGTGGCGCAGTGGTTGAGAGTCCGCCTGCCGATACAGGGGACGTGGGTTCGTGCCCCGGTCCGGGAAGATCCCACATGCCGCGGAGCGGCTGGGCCCGTGAGCCAAGGCCTCTGAGCCTGCGCGTCCGGAGCCTGTGCTCCGCAATGGGAGAGGCCGCAACAGTGTGAGGCCCGCATACTGTACCGCAAAAAAAAAGAAAAAAAGAAAAAAATCGCAATATGCAATTGGTCTTTTAATTATTTATCATTTCATATTTGCTATATTTTAATTACTAATCGATACTTAAGAGTGGCTTGAAACACCTTTTTTGTTTCTCCTTGTGTTTAAATATCTTTCAATAAACTAAGTTTTTCAAAAAGAACTTGTGATCTTCTCATAAGGCGAGAAAACCTTTAACTTACCCGTTGGCAAGTAGGATGGTGTAGTAATTACGTCCAGAATTTCGTTTTTTATGGGGTATTTCAAGCCACGGTATTCAGATGGCAAACGGGTCTCACTGAACTAAAGAACCTCTCCCAAAGATGCTGTGATTCTATTTTCCACCCACTTTTTCCCCCTGGATGCCACTAGAAGTTGGTGGTTTGAAAAACATACCTGATTTGAATATATTTTTAAAACGATTTTCCTTTATGTTTTTATTTCCCTGCGTTCTAAACCTCCATGCTCTGACGTCTAGTCTACTTTCAGCCCAATCTCCGGGCTGAGTTTCTTTACTCTGCAGCAGGTCGGGAAACCACAACTTGAAAAAAAAAAATCCTTATAAAGCATCCGGAAATAAGGGGGACGACTACGACTCCCAGAATGCAGTGCTCCCAGGTCTCGCCGACCCTCCGGCTGCCCAATGAACGGGCTCCGCTAGCATCCTCTCGTCCTATTGGTCAGCTTTCCAGTCAGTAAGGGCGGAGCGGAGAGGGCCCCGGATGGCACATTTCCCGCCACAGCAAGGCGCCGCGCGGAAAACTCGGAGAAGAAGCAGCTCTCGATTGGATACTCTCTATTCTCGCGTAAGAGGATTCAGCCAATCAGAATGTAAATACCCTACAAGCTACCCCGCCCCTTCCTTAAGGTTACTTTTGTTGGCGGGAAAAGTTGGGAAGTTTTAGCGCCGAGGCAGGGTCAGCCAGGGGCCCTCAGCACGGCCCCGGTGGCAGAAGTTTCCGTGCGGCGAGCATGGCGGGGACCGTGGTGCTGGACGATGTGGAGCTGAGAGAGGCGCAGAGAGACTACCTGGACTTCCTGGACGACGAGGTGAGAGAGGCGCCGGGTCGCGAGACTAGGGCGCTGGGAGCCTCAGGGCCGCGCATGGGCCGAGGGAGGTCGGGGGCCTCCAGGCTGCGGATGCGGGGCAGCGGCTCGGGACCTTCCGCCCTGATCTCGTAGCTTTCCTAGAGGCGGAGTCAGTGGTTAAAAGCGGTCCTGTGACTTTTTCCCAGGTACAAATGGTGGCCGTTCTTGCGAAAGGCAACAGGTTTCCTCCAAGTGCAAACCAGCTGCAAAGACCACGTTGATCACTCCCTGCTCTAATTTGAGGGGAGGGTGAGGGGAAGGACGGCAGGAAAACGGTAGTGACCCGCCGCATTTTAGGGCCCCTAGGTTTTAGTGACCGACTTCCTAACCGGAGATTTGGCCGCAATCTTTTTCCATATCTAGTGGGTTGCGGAGGAAGAGTATTGGTATGCAGATAAAGGGGGTTTTACATGCAATTTAAGACTGACAGCCATGGAACGTTGGTAAAAACATCTTGAAGTGTTGACAGTGCTGTTTGTAAATGTAGCTAAGGCTCCCTACTCCTAGGTCCGGATGTAGGAACTCTTTTTATATTATACAGATGATAGGGAAATGAAATATTTTCATTCCATACAAAATTCTGCAAGGAAAAGTCACTTTGATATGCATATTAAAAGTCCATTTAATTTACACGTTGACAAAGTTTTTATTTGTTGTCCTCGTAGACTTAGGAGCTCGTTTTAATTCCCCATTAAAGGTTGAGAAATGACTGCACACAGAAGAGCTGTTGGTGATAATAGGAATAATATGGACCTTGAGGAAGTCATTATAATTCATACATTGGCCTCTTAGGGCGTATTTGGAATCCGAGGCTAGTGAGTGAAAACGTGGGAGAAATTGGGGTTCAGATGTGCCGCAGAGATGGATATATTTTTCTTGCTGTGAGAGCTGCCTCTGTTTAAAAACATCTGATTTTTGAATTTGTGGCTGCTGTGGCATGCGGTGGCTATTTTGCAGGAAGACCAGGGAATTTATCAAAGCAAAGTTCGGGAGCTGATCAGTGACAACCAGTACCGGTTGATTGTCAACGTGAATGACCTGCGTAGGAAAAACGAGAAAAGGGCTAACCGGTGAGTGGTTGGGGGTCTCCAAGGGCACATCCTGGCCCTGAGTGAGAATGGCTCCCCTCTCTTCCCTGGATTGGAGCAGGCTTCACAGGAGAGGACCTGGATGAAATGTTTTTGACCCTGAAGCCCTTAGTGTCTCACCAGCTCCTATTTTTTTACCTCTCTTCCCAAAGTAGGTGGTGGACATTTTCTTCTCAAGAGCTCCTTGTTCCATGTTTAACTGAGTATCATTTCTCCATCATTGAATTAAAAGTTGGCCCTCAGTTCTGATGTATTGTACTGGGCCTTGTAGGATGGCAGGAGAAAGTAGAAGCTAGATTTTGCCGTCAAAGCTTTGATGATCTAAGAATGTCCACGTCTGTTTTGTGGGTCATTTTTTGAGTTCTGCCCTGTCTGCCTAATGATTCTTTCTATTGCCCGTCTGCAGCCTCCTGAGCAATGCCTTTGAGGAGCTGGTTGCCTTCCAGCGGGCATTGAAGGATTTTGTGGCCTCCATTGATGCTACATATGCCAAGCAGTATGAGGAGTTCTATATAGGCTTGGAGGGCAGCTTTGGCTCCAAGCATGTCTCTCCCCGGACTCTTACCTCCTGCTTCCTTAGCTGTGTCGTCTGTGTGGAGGGCATTGTCACTAAATGTGAGTGGGCTAAAGTGGGGGACTAACGGAATGGAGGTGGCATAGGCTTGGGGGGCTGGAAGGCAGGAGAGGTGGAGTAGAGTTGGGGAGCTAATGGCTTCAGAAAGGTGGAGCACTGAAATTACAGGGTGAAACTTGGAGGAGCTCAAGTATTGCACAGTAACTAGGGGGACTTTGAGTGACCACCTGTGCCAGCAGAATGATGAAGTTGGCTGAGCGTGGAGGAGCCGTGGCTCTTGGCAGTCTCCTCATTCTGACCGTGAACTCCTACTACTTCTCAGTCAGGATCAGCTGTACTTGAAGTTTTACTTGGATTATGGTGTTGTTCTAGGTATAAAGGTGAATTAACGACAAGTAGTATTGAAATTGCTCAACTAGTTGGAAAAACACAGTATTTGGAGTCATCGTGGGCTTGCCGGGGGTACATCCTTCTCACTGTCTAGTTGGGTGACTTTCCATTCCTATAGGCTCTCTAGTTCGTCCCAAAGTCGTCCGCAGTGTTCACTACTGTCCTGCTACCAAGAAGACCATAGAGCGACATTATTCTGATCTCACCACCCTGGTGGCCTTTCCGTCCAGCTCTGTCTATCCTACCAAGGTGAGGAGAATGAATTGATTGGACCTCTTTAGAGGTTGGGCTCAAAGATGTCTGTTTTAATGCAAGTAATTGGGTAATATCTGAAGTCTTTCTTCTAGATGTGAATAGGACGAAAAGTAAGGGTTAATTTGAAGGAAAGATTGATTGCTAGTCAGAGTTTAATATGGAAAGTCCACAATTTTTTTTTTTAAAGAAAAAATATTCTCTTTAGAAAACTTGGAAAATTATGGAAGAATTGAAAGAAGGAACAAAAGTCATCTAACGTACGTTGATCTTTTAGCAAAGTTATAGTATCATATGATTTTGTAATCTACTTAGAGTAATATGGAAAAATACTTATGCAGTAATGTTACTCTGAAATCTCTGCAAATATTTTACTGTGGATTTGAGAGAAGGTTGACATGGAGAATGGCTTTAGTCTTGGTCTGCATTGAGGATGGTGCGAAGTCTTCTTACTTAGAGACACGAGAAGATGACTAATACTGATTACTTGATGTCTGAACACATTTTATCTCTGCCTGTCCCTGCCACCAAATTTTAATTGAGAGCGACTGTATCCAAAGGATTGTCGGGCACTGAGGAGGACACAGATGTAAAGAAGACCCAGTCCTTGCCTACAGTTTTATCAACTGGTGGAGGAATCGTAACATATAAACAAGACTGAGTTTCTTAGAATTGTAACTGAGTCGTACTTGAGAACCGTTTAGTCTATCTCAGGTGAAATGTGAAGCTCAGCGAGCCTCCAGTTAGAACTACTTATGTTCCAGTTAGTGATAGCCCTGAGGACAGGAGCCTGTGTTTTTACTTTCAGGCCAGTTGCATTTCCTCAGTCACCCGGCTCTCTTGTTCATTAAGATCCCTACTTTCTAGAATTTATTCTCCAGGAATTACTCAGGGGTACTCTGCTGATTGCTGTGGCCAAGCATCTTTGCTCAGGACCTGAAATATACCAGACCAGGTCTCCTGGAGGTTGTCTAGTGTGGTTCTTAAGAGCATGGGCTTTGGTGGACTGTGGAGAACTTCTTTATCCTCTCCCAGCCTCAGTTTCCTTATTTGTAGAATGTGGAAAATACCAGCTTTGGGGACTGAGTTGTGATGGTTACATGAGATAATTTCGTGAAGTTACAGCACAGTGCCTTGCACATAGTAGGCACTCCACAAGTGATAGCCGCTGTGTTTCTAGAAAATTCAAATGGCAAGGAAGTAAAACTTTGAAATGTTTTTATTGAAGTTTAATATACAGAAAAGCTTACATGAGTGTACAGCTCAGTGAAATTTTACAAGCTCACTATAAAGTCAGCATCCAAACCAGGAAACGGCACCTTACTAGTGCTCAGAAGTCCCTCTGGAAGCCACACTGCTCTCGAGATCCTGACATCTAGCAGCTTCGAGTACTTTTCCCTGTTTTTATATTTTATCTAAATGCTCATCTGTGTTGGGCTTCTTTTGTTCAACATATGTTTTTGAGTTTCATCCATGTGTATAGGTGTACTCCATATATTTTCACTGCTGTGTAGTATTCACTCGTGTGGCTATACCACACTTATTTAACCATTCTGTTGATGGCATTAGGATATTTTCTAGATTTTAGCTATTTGGAATAGTGCTGCTGTGAACATTGTAGCATGTGGCTTTGGGTGAACGTTTGTGTTGGGTATTACCTAGGAGTAGAAATACCGAGTCATAGCATAGGGGAAGTAAGGATCTCAGTATAGATGTTAATACAGCCATGGTCCCTTCTGGCTGTAGATCACCCCTTCCATTAGATGGTTTGTAACTAGAACAGACAGGAATGGAAAAAACTGGAGAAGATATTTGGCGTTTATTGTTCCTGGATACTAATCTCGTGCGGTTTATCTACAAATTATATTTGTTTCCTACAACAAACGAGTGTGGCATTCTAAGACATGGTCGAGATGACTGCCTCTCTGTGTGACTTTTCCAGGATGAGGAAAACAATCCCCTTGAGACAGAATACGGCCTTTCTGTCTACAAAGACCACCAGATCATCACCATCCAGGAGATGCCAGAGAAGGCCCCCGCTGGCCAGCTTCCCCGCTCCGTGGACGTCATACTGGATGATGACTTGGTGGACAGAGTGAAGCCCGGTGACCGGGTTCAGGTGGTGGGAACCTACCGCTGCCTTCCTGGAAAGAAGGGAGGCTACACCTCAGGGACCTTCAGGTAGATGGTTCGTCCTGAGGTGTTTGGAATGCTGCTGGCAGAGTACATTCTGGTAGCAATCTTTCTCCAGTTTGCCATCTTCCCCAGAGTTACATTGGACTGGTGAAACACTCTACCTGCCTGGGAGATAAAACTCGCCATACTGTCTTATGCTAGAAGTGGGAGTTGCTGGTCACATATTAGAGCCTCCTGGCTTACCTGGGGGTTTCTTGCATGTTCCCACCTCCCTCCCATACACTGTCCCAAGCTCTGTGGGTCAGCAGGAGGTAAATTCCCAGGGTGAGGCACCATCAACATATTTGTGTCATAGATGAAGAGAATCAGTGGTTGAATTCGGAACAGCTTTGCTTCTCTGTTTTTTCTTTTCTTTATTTTTTTCTGATTTGCTGTTCTAGGTTAGGAGCCTAAGAAGGCTTTGGTGTTAGGAATTGAAAATAGCCTCTTACTGTCCTCTCTGTCCCAGGACTGTCCTGATTGCCTGTAACGTGAAGCAGATGAGCAAGGACGTTCAGCCTTCCTTCTCTGCTGAGGACATAGCCAAGATCAAGAAGTTCAGTAAAACCCGTTCCAAGGTGTGGCGTCCTTTGAGGATTTGAGGGTGGGGATGGATTTGTTAGGGTCGTATTTGGGCATGGCCATCTTTGTACTGCATCAGGAGGAAGGTCAAGGCTTTTTCTCTGAAGTATTTGGTGCCAGCTTCTAGTTTTGAGTCAGTAAGCAAAAGGGTGTTTTTGCTGTTTTTCTTTAATATTTCTGTTGTGCTACCTGCTAAGTGAACCTAATACAAATATTAGGAGTTAGAATGTTAGTGTACCAAGGAGTCTATACGGAATACACCAGTGATACATTGTTACTTAAAGATAAAATATGTTTTTTTGTTTGTTTTTTTGTGGTACGCGGGCCTCTCACTGTTGTGGCCTCTCCCGTTGCGGAGCACAGGCTCCGGACACGCAGGCTCAGCGGCCATGGCTCACGGGCCCAGCCACTCTGCGGCATGTGGGATCTTCCCGGACCAGGGCACGAACCCGTGTCCCCTGCATCGGCAGGCGGGCTCTCAACCACTGCGCCACCAGGGAAGCCCTTACAATATGTTATTTTTGGTTTAGTTCTCTAATTTATTTTTCTTTAAAAAATTTCTCCTTTCAAAGACAGAATGTTCACATTCAGAATTGAACAAAATCTATGCATGTGTGACAGAGGTTACTGCTGAAGCACAATACATAGTCTTATTAAAACTAAAATGTTTTGAGCCTGGAAGCACTTTTTTTCCTAAAGATTAAAGCTCTGAGCAGGTTTTGGAATCCAGGCTTCCTCTGTGTCTGTTCTGATAATGCTCTGATCGGTGTGAAAATCTTAGAGAAGAAGCTTTTACAGTTAAGAACAGTGTATTTCTTCAACCACCTTCTGTGGGCTGAAGTGAGTTCATCCAACCCCATGGAGGCTCCTTAGGCTTTTCACTCCGTGGTTGTTCTTCCTCCAGGATATCTTTGACCAGCTGGCCAGGTCGCTGGCCCCCAGCATCCATGGGCATGACTATGTCAAAAAGGCAATCCTCTGCTTGCTCTTGGGAGGAGTGGAACGAGACCTAGAGAATGGCAGCCACATCCGTGGGGACATCAATATCCTTCTAATAGGTACGGTGTTGGGGATTTTAGTCTCCTGGTCTCCCCCTGTGGGGTGTGGTTGCAGGAATCTATCATCTGTCAAATTGTGTGTCTGTAGCTGGCTGTGTTTCAGTCCCATCAAAGGGCAAAAGTCTAAAATGAATTTTTTAAATTATTTTTATTATTTCTGGGGTTCCTGATTTATAATGTCTAAAATCTATTCTTCTGTGAATGGTAAAGGGAAAGGGAAAGAAATAATATTAACAACCTGTTACTATACATTTCTGTTGTGTCAAGAGCTGTGCTAGAAAAGCAGCACTTGCTGGGGGGCAGGGGAGTTTCCAAGAGTCACTACTGCCCCGTCCCATTACAGGAGACCCATCGGTCGCCAAGTCCCAGCTTCTGCGGTACGTACTGTGTACCGCACCTCGGGCCATCCCCACCACTGGCCGGGGCTCGTCTGGAGTGGGTCTCACGGCCGCTGTCACCACAGACCAGGAAACAGGTATGGGTGGAAGGGTCCTTGGCAGAGGTCCAGCAGTGAGATGAGCATAGATGGTTTGAGCTTGCTCCAGGCGCTGGCCTGTATTGGGAAGATACACTTGAGAGGTTAGTGTGGGCCAGATTGGAGAGGACCAAGTATCTGGCAACAATGGGTGAATTACTGAAATGTTTGGGTGGCCCTCTAGTGACAAGAATGTCTCCTGGAAGGCTGTTGGAAAGAGCTGTGAAGGAGCAACTTTTGACATTTGAAGGGAAATAAAAAAGAAGATTGTGCTGCTTTATACGTTAGAGGAAGGGATTTGAAGACCAGTGAAAAGAGAACAGAGATCTAGTTGGGAAATGGCTTGAAGATGAGGATAAAGAGAGGAAATCTGTGAAGGAAGTGTGGTGGAGGCTAGCTGCTTAGATATCAAAGTGTGACAAGGAATACTGTTCAGATACGAGCTTCCTCAGGGTTTCCTCTGAGTCTAGGTGCTGACACCTCTTAACTACACTCTCGTTCTCATGTATGGCAGTGCGAGGTGCTTAGGAAGGAGACTGACATCTAGTCCCGTCCCCTACAACCTGGATGGTAGTGTGTGTTTTTCCCTCCCCACCTCCCAGGGGAGCGGCGTCTGGAGGCGGGGGCCATGGTTCTGGCTGACCGAGGCGTGGTTTGCATCGATGAGTTTGACAAGATGTCTGACATGGACCGCACGGCCATCCACGAGGTGATGGAGCAGGGCCGAGTCACCATCGCCAAGGCCGGCATCCACGCTCGGCTCAACGCCCGCTGCAGTGTTCTGGCAGCCGCCAACCCCGTCTACGGCAGGGTGAGTGGGATCAGGCACTCAACTGTTGTCCTCACCTTCATTTGGTTTTGCTGAGTGACTGGGCTGCAAAGTTTATTGGTGACCTGGGGAGCAATAAGCCACAAACCAAAGTAAGCTTGTCATCCTGTTACTGTCCTTGGTTTAGGGCAGTGGTTCCTCACCCATTCATCCATGTCAGAATCCCCTGGAAAGTTATTTATTTAAAATAAGTTTTTAAAAATACAAAGAAGAAAACAAAAGTGACCTGCAGCCTCACAACCCAGGTAACCTACATTGACACTGAAATAAAAGTACTGCATGCAGATGGTCGGAGGATTTATGAACAGAGCAGAGAGATATAATAAGGAAATTAATAGCCTGCCTTCTCTCTCCTGTTCCTTTCCCAAGAGATGACCACTGACAGCTCTTGAGTGTTTCAGGAAACAAAAACTTCAGCATGAAAAGAAAAACCAAACTTTAGCATGTGCCAGTAAATACACTATCTCCTTGTTAAGAATTAATCTATTTATCTTTGTTTTTTAGTATGACTATGATGTGCTTAGGTGTAATCTTTTATATTTATCCAGCTTCGGGTTTGCTGAGTTTAGGGGTTTTGTTTTTGTTTTCTTTTAAGCAGCTGTCTAGTATTCCATTGTATGGACTTATAATAATTTGTTTAACCAGTCTCCAAATAATGGGCATTTGGTGTTTTCCCTTTCCCCTCTGCTATTATGAATGAAACTGTAGTGAACATCCCTTTACGTGCATTTTGTTAAGCATTTGGGAATGAATACTTAGCAATGGAATCACTGGATTAGCAGTTACATGCATTTTTATGGTAGAGATTGCCAAATTGCCCCTTTTAAAGATTGTACCATTATAATACTATTAACTAATACTTACAGATGCTTTATATTTATTAACTCCTTTCACTCTCACAATAACCTTGTGAGGTAGGTATTATCCTCATTTTACAGATGAGAAAATGAAGGCATAAAAGGTTAAGTAACTCGCTCAAGAGTCACAAGCTAGAAAATGGCAGAGAGGATTCGAACCCAGAGCCCATGCTGTGCTCTGACAATTTATGATCCCGCAGTGAACGAGAATACCTGTTTTGCTGGCATTTTTTAAACATACGGGTGCCTAGTCGCCAGCCCAGAGTTTCTGAATCCAAATCTCTGGGTTGGGGCTCTTGGTAGCTGTGGTTTAGAAAGGCTCCGTAGGTTAGTTCTAATGCATAGTGTGGGTTGAGAACCATACAGTTTTAGATTAATGGTAACACGTGTTACGTCATTCTGAAGAATTTCTCTGGGGAACGTAGGGAGAAGATGGCAGGTCCTGGAATGTGAACGTGGCCAGAATCGTTAATGTTACCTACGAGGTTGTCAGGCCTCTGACTGACGTGGGGAGGCGTCAGCTCGTAGGCCCGGGAGTTGAAAGATAAGAGTATAGGCGTTCTTGAGTCCCAGGAAAACCTCCCTTGATCCTTAAGACATTATGGTTTATAGATTATCATGCGTTTTTGTTGAGACTTTACCCAGTACCTTCTGAGTAAGGAAGCCAGAGGCTGCAGGTGTTTCTGGCTTAGCCAGCTTGTCATGTCTTCATAATAGGTAGGGAAGAGGGACTCATCTTCCAGAGCTAGTCCTGCCTCGGATTGAGGAGCAGAGTGAAGCTTGGGGAGGAGAAGGCTGGTTTTGAGACCCACAGTCAGCTTGCTAGAGGCACCGGAGTGAGGAGGTGGGGCTCTGTTTATCTGGAAGGAAGGGCGTGGGGCTCTGAGCTTGCTCAGGTCAGCTGAGCGTCAGAGGAGGGCTACACATAGAGGAAATGAATTCAGTTTCTTAGTAGCTTGGAAATGCTTTACATCTTCACTGCTTATTCGCTTTGCGTTTGAAGGTCTGGTCTTCTGTTCTCACTCACCTAACCGATCCGGCCTCCTTGTTCTTTCTTCCCATTGATGTTGTCTCCACTCTCCTTTTTTCTCGTGTTCCCCACCCAGTACGATCAGTACAAGACCCCCATGGAGAACATCGGGCTGCAGGACTCACTGCTGTCCCGATTCGACCTCCTCTTCATCATGCTGGATCAGATGGATCCTGAGCAGGATCGGGAGATCTCAGACCACGTCCTCAGAATGCACCGCTACCGGGCACCCGGCGAGCAGGATGGTGACGGTGAGGACGGGGGAAGAGGAAGCCTGACTGAGGGGAGGGCACCTAGACACAGGCCGCGCTCTCAGACCCAGCCTGGCGTTGGTGGGCGTGGTAGCGTCTGGGGTGATGTGGAAGGTGCCCTCGCCTCCCTGGTTCCTACGGTGTGTCTCTTGTCCATTTCAGGGTCTGGGAACACCTTTGAGCCTCTTCTGTGGGCCAGGTGGTTCTGCCTCCTTATTTGTGGGGCTCACGTGTCTGCTTCCTTCTGGGTCCTTGCTTCGAGAGTCTTGTATCTCTTCAGAAGAAGCGATTTCCCCTGGGTTCAGCTCTTTCTTATTCTTTCTCCTGACTTGGTTTTCCAGCTATGCCTCTAGGGAGTGCCGTGGATATCCTGGCCACGGAGGATCCCAACTTTAGCCAGGAAGACCAGCAGGACACCCAGATCTACGAGAAGCATGATAGCCTTCTGCATGGGGCCAAGAAAAAGAAGTGAGCATTCTTCCCACCTCTTCCTGGAGGGAACCTGAGATTTGTGTAGAACATGTTTATATGTGCTGCCCAGGCCAAGGTCATGCTTGGGGTCGTTATCATGGGGGCCTGTTTTCTCTTCTGGATCCACAGATGCACCCTTTTTCATGGCCACTTGCCGTGTGAATGTTCATGGGTGATCAAGCTTAGGTTCTGGTCTTTTCCTAAAATGGAAGGCTTTGACGCCCACCTAACTGATGGTGGGTGTGTCATGTTACCCGTGTACGTGAAGTGTTGCACAAGTCTCGTGGCCATTCGTGGTGAGCTTCTGTTGAAGGGGCAGTAGATCACAAGCACTGGAAAGGTTGCAAGTGGATTTGGATAAAGGAGACTTGTGCTCAGTGCCTGACATGTGAGATCCCATTCCTCTATTTTTGGCCTTGGTGCAGTCGGAAGCATAGTGTAATCTTCAAACCTATTGGTTTAAGAATGTGGAATTTGGAGTCAGAAAATGAAATTTGAGTCCACTTAAGATTCTCTGAGCCATAGTTTTCCCACTGATAAAATAGGACAGATAACACCTACACTTCGTACCTAAACTACCTACTTCACAAGTAATACCTAAGTAACACCATAGAATTAAATAAAAGTATGTGAGAGGGTCTTGTACATGTTGTGTATGAATGGGGTTTGTGACACTGGGTTCCAGGCTGTATCTCTGCTCTGTCACGTGACCTTGACTTCCCTGAGGAGGGGCAAGGCTACGACCCCAGGCAGGTGCTGGGCTGTGGCAAGGGAGTGAAATTTGCCGTGTGCGGGTCCAGGGAGAAGATGGTGAGTGCAGCTTTCATGAGGAAATACATCCACGTGGCCAAAATCATCAAGCCCATCCTGACGCAGGAGTCGGCCGCCTACATCGCAGAGGAGTACTCATGCCTGCGCAGCCAGGACAGCATGGGCTTGGACACCGCCAGGGTGAGCCTGCCTGTGGGATGGTGACCGGAGCCCCTCAGGGTGAGGCTGGGGAGGAAGTCCCCGCTCCCTGGGAGCACTGGAAGCATTTTAACTGAGTGATTCCTTACCTTTTTCTTTCTGGCCTGAAGGGCTTCCTGTTACGCTACTGTAATCATTTCCTTTTACAAAGGAAAATGCAATGTGAACCCCAGAGCTAACGTGTTTCTCATGAGTTCAGATGACATTGGCTTCTAGAAGCTGTGATTTATTCAGCAAACGTGGGACTTCCCTGGTGGTCCAGTGGTTAAGACTCCGCGCTTCCACTGCAGGGGGCACGGGTTCGATCCCTGGTTGGGGAACTAAGATCCCGCGAGCCGTGCGGCATGGCCAAAAAAAGAAAAAAGCATTCAGCAAACGTGAGCGACTTCTAGGAACTGAATGAGTCTCTGTTCTTACGTGCAGTCCCCCAAGAGCTCAGTCCTGGGCCCGGGAGGCAGAAAGTAGATGAAAAGGTCATATATACCTATAATTATATACCACAGTGTAGTACCCAAAGGGGAATGAATGTGAAAGACAGTTGGAGTGTAGATGCAGAAGCTGTTAATTTTTCCTTTAGACTTTCCAGAAGGGATATGAATGTCAGGGAAGGATTCCCAAAGGGTATGATATTTGGGCTGGACTTCGAAAAAAAATTAGGAGTTGCGTAGCCATGACGATCATCCAAGGCTATTTCTAGAAACCTAATACCCCTGCCCGTGAATTTATCGAAGTCTTTGGGGCAGTGTAGTTTATATAGGTAGGATTTCACAGCAGAAAGACCCAGGTCCCAAACCATCATGATGTGATAGAGGCATAGAGTCTTGGATTCAGACATGACCCCAGATCATCTATTCCAGACTTACACCCAGACAAGCATTCCATCTTCTGGAATTCCTGCTGGGACTTCCATGACACCTCCAGTGACAGCATGCCTGCATTGAAATCACTGCATTGAATCACTGCATTGAATCACTGCATTGAAATGTTAGAATATTCTTCTATTTATTGAGCTTAAACCTGCTTCTCCATGACTTCTACCCCTGGGCCTTAATTTTGTTTTCTGGAGACTGTGTATGACTTATTTTCTTCAGATTAAACAGCCCCCTGTCTTTTTAACTGTTTTTCCTGTCACATGAACATGTTCCAGTGTGTCAAAGGCCCTCTCACTGAATACAATACACTATCTTGGTTGTGGTCTTAGTGGGATTGGTAAATCTCTCAGTTTGGGCTCTGTAGTTTTGCTCGTGTAGGATTTCATCAGCTTTAGGGTTATTCAAGAATTGGAGTTTACGATGGAATGTATAAGCTACATACTCTGGTAGCTTTCTAAATCATTAAAAAAATTGGTGAATTTATTTAAATATGAATGTATTTGTTTTTGAATGTCAGATTGGTTGTAAGTGATCATTTAGAAAGCTAGAAAGCAGAAGTGACCAGATACATCCCTGAAGCATCATAGGATGGGGGACGGGAGGTGTGGTGGAAAGACCAGCCCTGGGCTCTGACCCCAGGGCTTCAGTAATGTTTGCAACTTGTGCACATCCTTTCACCTCCCAGGTCGCAGTTTTTCAACCCATAAAATGAGAAGGTTGGATAATGTCAGGGCTGCTTACCTAGGAGGGCACATCAGAATCATCTGAAACTTTTCTTGTTTTGGCTGCACTGCACGGCTTGTGGGATCTTAGTTCCCTGACCAGAGATTGAATCCGTGCCCTAGGCAGTGGAAGTGTGGAGTCCTAACCACTGGACCAACAGGGAATGAATTCTTAAACCAGACATTCTGATCCATTAGACCAGGGATGCCTTTCAGACAATAGCATTTTAAAAAGATGAACCCTCCACCACCCCCACCCCCCCGTTTGGGATAACACCCACCCCTTTGGGAACCACTTGATAAGAACATGTCAGAATTCTGCTTCTCCTCTGGACCTAAGTGGGTTTACCCAACTTTAGAAAGTTTGTCCTCAGATAACCTCTCTCACACCCCCACGTAGCGTGACATTAGACAAATTATTGGAAGCTCTTCGAGTCCCATTTTTCATCTCTAAAGCTGCTCCAGGTTATTAAGGCCATTGACTGACACAGTGAACATAAAAGCGGGATCCTGGCGCGTTGCAGGCCTGCGGCAAAGGTTCTTCCTCACTTTCCTCTCCAGCTGTAAGATGCTGGATGGTTTTCTTCCCCGTTCACCTCGTTCTCCCTCCCTCAGCCCTCAGTCATGTTTCCTTGGTTGTTTTTACCTTTCTGAATTTTACGTACTTTTTTCTGGCTCCGTGGGTTGGTTTTTCTGGTGGAGTCTTTCCCTCTCTGTGTGGTGGGAGTGACGGGCATGACCGGCATGCCGTGGGGGGATCCTGGATGAGTGAGCCCCCTTGTCTTCTCCCCCAGACATCTCCAGTGACAGCCCGGACACTGGAAACTCTGATTCGATTGGCCACGGCCCACGCCAAGGCCCGCATGAGCAAGACCGTGGACATGCAGGATGCAGAAGTGGCTGTGGAGCTGGTCCAGTACGCTTACTTCAAGAAGGTGAGCATCCAGGTGCTGGGCCTGAGGCTCCTCTGAATGAATTGTCGGAGCTCGTGCCTCACAGCCGTGCACGGTTGACACCTGTATCTGGGTTGTTGGCAGAAAGCAGCATCTTTCCACTGGCCTCCCCCTGACTTAATCTCTTTGCTAGCATGGGGGTTGTCTTAAATTTAAACTAAACACCTGATCTATAAAGAAATGAATTGTTTTCCACTTAACCATTATGGGATAGACTTTTTTCCATTCACTTCTGTACTCAGTGAACGCTCCTTGAGCACATACTGTGAGAAGGGTATGGCACCCAGCTTCCAGCAGCTTTAAGGATGGGTCGCAGCCAACCCCCTGCCCCTGGTCCTGGACTCAGGAATGAGAGAGTTCAGGTCATCAGACCCAGGGAGTCACTGCTATTGATGGTGCAGGAGGGACTGTTCTTTACTCAGTCCCCGGCATCTGTGACCCTCCTGCACACCCACGTGTGGCTTGGTGTCCTAGGTTCTCGAGAAGGAGAAGAAACGTAAGAAGCAAAGTGAGGATGAATCGGAGACAGAAGATGAAGCGGAGAAAAGCCAGGAGGGCCAAGAGCAGAAGAGGAAGAGGTCGGATGAGGCACCGAGGAAGGAGATGAAAGACTTAGATTAGGGCTGGGGAGGGGCGGAGGGGGGCAAGGCTGCGGGGAGGGGTGGCCAGGCCAGTGCTGCAGTGAGTCAGGGTGAAGGTGACTCGAGCAGAGAGGGTGACAGCCCCCTTTGTCCTCGGTATGAAGCTTTTGGCCTCTTTCCTGCTAGGGAAGGGCTAAGTAGAGGAGCAGTAACCCGCTCGGAGGCTGTTGAGTCCACATTTCAGAAGTCTCTCCTCCAGGTTATCTTTTCCTCTCACACCTGTGGTTGAGTTTATGAGGGTGGGCGACAGAGAAGAGCGTTGGGAAGCAGGGCCTGCTCGTGTCTAGTCCAGAGACGTTTGGTCTCTTTCAGAAAAGGTAGCAGTTTGTACAGCCCTGGGCCTAGTGTTCCATTTGGACTGTACGTAGATGGTTCTCTGTGGTCAGAGGTGCAGGACGGAGCTCACCAAAGCCCGTCCCCTAACTGCTGTGGGCATTTTAGGAGGAAGACCCGTCACTCGGATGCCAAGGATGGGGACTCCTATGACCCCTACGACTTCAGCGACACGGAGGAGGAGATGCCTCAGGGTAAGCGAGCGGCCCCTAGTGCTACGAGGTGATCCCTGACTGCTGACCCTTCAGTGCTCTGCCTGTTGTGTTTGCTGGTGGACTCCCAGTGGGCTCCCCACTTGGGACCCTGTGTCTAAGAGGTCTGTCCACGAGAATCCCAGGAAACTCAGTCAGAACTTTGGAAATAAGCTTTGCCCCCTTGTCTGCTTCCTCCCTGGTGAACTGTGCTCCTTGCCAAGCCTGGTGTGAGCGTCCCAGATCCCGTGTGCTGAGGGTCCCCTGTCTGACTTGAGGCCTTTCTCCCTGCCTGCCCTGGCTGGCCCCCGAGGGCCCCAGGAGTGAGTGTTGCAGGCTCATGAGGGCGGGGTTGGAGAGGGGCCTCTGGGCTCTGTGGACATGGCTTCACCTTGTCGTCCTCCCGCTCTCTGCCACCCTTTCCCCCTCAAGTGCACACTCCAAAGGCGACAGACTCACAGGAGACCAAGGAGTCCCAGAAGGCGGAGTTGAGTGAATCCAGGTGAGGAGGGAAGACCTCTCCCGGGGATGGTAGGAAAACTGTTATCAACGGAGCTCAGAACTAGAGGCCCGAGGGTTTTTAGAACAGTTTCTATTGTGATGACAATTTCAAACTTGAAAAAAGTTGCAAAAATAGTGTAAAGAATTCTTTACACTCTTTACTCAGAATCCCCAGTTGTTTATGTTTTACCATTTGCTTTATAAATAATTCTCTCTGTGGGAATTTTAAATCAATACCCTTGTGAGTTCAGGAAGAAGGGTCGTAGAGCAAGGACAAGTTGTGTCTCACTGTAACCTTGGGTTCCTCTCAGTAGGAGATATATATATATATATATATACATATATATATTTTTTTTCTCCTCACTGAACTGTTGTCATTTGTTTTGAGATAAAGTATTTTTACCACTAGAGGTTCAGAAACAGTTTTATCTATAAATTTAATGTTTCCTGGATTTCAAAGTAAGTCCACGGCTAAGGTTTGCTGTTTACTTTTAACACCTTAACAGACTCAACACAGTGTCTTCACTGAAAAAAGTTTGAACAAATTGAAAAGTATTTAGGAAAAAACATTAAGATCAAGTATAATTCCATCCTCCAGGACAACCATTGAACTACATTTTTTTTTTTCCTTTTTTTTTTTTTTTTTTTTTTTTTTTTTGCGGTAAGCGAGTCCCTCACTGTTGTGGCCTCTCCCGTTGCGGAGCACAGGCTCCGGACGCGCAGGCTCAGCGGCCTTGGCTCACGGGCCCAGCCACTCCGCGGCACGTGGGATCTTCCTGGACTGGGGCACGAACCCGTGTCCCCTGCATCAGCAGGCAGACTCAACCACCGCGCCACCAGGGAAGCCCCATTGAACTATATCTTAAAGCACTTTGTGAATCAGCACATGGAGATCTCTTTTCAATGACTGCAGGGTTTCCATAGTATGGATGTGTAAATTTTTATTTTTGTTTTCTAATGGTGGACATTTACCCTTCATAAGACTGCTGTTGACAGTAAAACATTCTTAACATTTATCACTGTGCGGTGGTGGGGGAAGAGCTGTGGGGTTAGCTTCTAGGAATGGATTCCTGGGGTCAAAGGAGATGCACTTTAAAATTGTAGTACATGTGACTAATTCGCCTCCCAAAGATGCCATCCAAGTTTGCGTTTCTGCCGATGGTATATGGATGCCAGTTTCGCACATGCTCAGAGGCCTCTGTTTTTTAAAATGCTGTTATTTCTCACTGTGCAGGAAGCTCTGTACTACAACAACTTAGCTTTAAGGGGGGAGCTTGGGCGTGGAGCAGCCATCCGGGGCAGGCTGTGCAGTTGGAGGATGCCTGTGCTGATGGACTCCAGCATCGATCTGGCCTAGAGCACGTGGGCCACTTCCTGCTCCTTCACCCTGTCTCTCCTGTCCTGGGCAGGTTGAAGGCCTTCAAGGCGGCCCTCCTGGAGGTGTTCCAGGAAGCTCACGCACAGTCGGTGGGCATGAATCGCCTCACAGAATCCATCAGTCGGGACAACGAAGAGCCCTTCTCCTCTGCGGAGATCCAGGCCGCACTGAGCAGGATGCAGGATGACAACCAGGTCATGGTCTCCGAGGGCATCGTCTTCCTCATCTGAGGGCCCTAGTCTGTGGACGGTGGGGTTCGGCCAAGAAAGTTTCTTCCCATTTCCTCCTCCCCGTGCCCCCAGCCTATGTGTTCATTCCCTGAATGTCAGTGTTGAATTGAACTGAAGTGGAGGACGGATGACCAAGCGGAGGCAGGGCTTGGTGGAAGCCTGGGGATGGGTCATGAAAGCTGCTTCAGGGTTAAGAGAAGAAGGTGGGCAGGACGAAGACGATGCACCTTCACTGCAAAAGACTGGACCACACTCCTCACGGCCCCTCCCCAAACAAGCCACACCATTGTTCGCTGTAGGTAACATGACTTCTGAGTATTTTGGGGGGCACAGCTGGTTTCTGTTCATCCTTTCTGTGTTGGCTTTTTATCCCCCCACCCCCGAGTACTTTGGTCTAGAACAGACTTTGGGTGTTTCTGTGCTGATGGAGAGAAGCTCTGAGGCAAGTCCTAAGGCCAAGAAAGCTTGCTTTGCAGTAGCACTAGTTGACTTATACGTACTTTTGACTCAAATATCCAAGACGTTGAATAAACTTACCCATTGTGACCTTAATACTGTGTGATTTTATGGACATGTTTAATTGTGGTTTTTTTTTCCTTGAAAGCTCCGCCCTGCGGGATGGGCTGCCCGCGTTTGGACTGAGTCACCACAAGGTGGCAGCAGGCAACTGCACTCTGGGGGCTAGGCCTTCTCTGGGCAGATTTCTTCCTCAGGGATGCCAGCATTTATTGGTTAAAGCTGCAAACCCAAACAGCCGCAGGAGGCCAGTGAGTGAAAGTCCAGGAGAGTTGACCTTTTGCCAGGCTTTTCTGAGCAGGAATCAAAGCCCCTTCATGGAGAAATAATACCCAATACATCAGATGCCTCAAAATCATGTGAATTCTTGCCCGTTAAGAGATCCCCTGACAGGAGCGTTATGAAGCGTTTTTGTTTTTTAAGATTTTTTTTTGATGTGGACCATTTTTAAAGTCTTTATTGAATTTGTTACAGTATTGCTTCTGTTTTATGTTTTGTTTTTTTGGCTGAGAGGCATGTGGGATCTTAGCTCCCTGACCAGAGATGGAACCTGCACCCCCTGCCTTGGAAGGCGAAGTCTTAACCCCCAAGACCGCCAAGGAAGTCCCTTTATGAAACCTCTTAACACCTGTTGTCCAGCCCTTAGGGTTTGTTAGTTTGTTTGCACAGAAGTTTGTGGAGGGGCCAGGGCGGGACTTCTATCCTCTGTATGGTTTAGGTAGCTTCTGAAGAACTTTTGAGGTTACTTAAATAGAAAGAAAAAAACAGTGTGACTTGATGACGGGCCTGGGTCACATGGATTGGAACTGCTCTGAGGAGAGGCTGTGCAGGTTCCCAGCCGTAATATCCGGGAGCTGCTTCCTCCCCCTTGTCGCTGAGGGCAGCCCGTTACCCTGAGGCCGTGAGGCAGTAGGTGAGAGTTCAGGGTCATCTTCCTGGTTTTTCCACAGATGTGAAATCCAAGTCCTGTTGGGAGAGCTCTAGAGAGTACAGTCCAAGGAGCGGGCAGTGGTGCCAGCGGAGGAACTGGACGCAATTGCACACCGGCAGTGAGTCCTGCGTTGTGCTGGGTGCAAATGGAGGACCTGATGCTCTGGAGACCTCCAGGCTGGGGGTTTATATACGTCTAATGTGTCAGTGAAAAGTTGAAAACTTTATATGCCAAAGGAGAGTGCACACAGTGAGAGCGGAAGGAACTGAGGGGCCATGAGGGAGGCTATCAGGAAGAGGCGGGAGCTTCCGATGGGGTGCTGTAGGGAGATAGAGCTAGGGGCTTTTAGGGTCCCCTCAGATGAGCATTTCCTTATTGAAAGGCTAAACGCTTTGTCAATAGGACTTTTGTCCTCTCTCCTTCACACCTGAAGAAACTGAGGCACAGGGTGGGAGAGTAATTAGGTGCACACCGGATTCAGCAACAGCTGTAATGCCACGTTTAGCCACAAGAACGGAAGGTAGCACAGTGTATTCGGTCGTCAAAAGGGATGTCAATTGTACTAAATAACCTAACTCTTAGGAACTCAGTGAATCTTCACGTTGACCTTCTAAAAACTTGTGTGTGTTGTTTCCCAACTTAAGCAACATAAGAAGGTTGCTAAGCATGTAAAGGAAATATTCCTACTCATTGTCCAGAGGCCCCCTCTTCCTGCTGCAGGGACATGGACGAGGCTGCTGGGCAGGGGTGAACTGGTCTGCGGGTCAGTGCCCGCTGAGGGCATCACTGTGGCTTCGCAGAGATCACGGTGGTGGCCCCGATTCACCGGGAAAAAAAAAACAAAAACACGCTTCCTTATCCACGTGCTTCCTTCCAAAAGAGAAGTCTGTTTCCATTTAGGTTTGCCATCTGAAAGAGTTCAAATAATTTGTGGGGCTTTGAGAAATCAGTTGTATCTTGAAAAATTTTATGCTTATTCTTTAACCCTCCTGGATAAATGAAGTGTCAGTATGAGAGAGTTGTCAAAACAGACAATTGGTAAGTGTGGCTGGAATCTAGGTCCTCTGCCGCTTATCAAATAACTTCAAGTGTTGAACTGATGGTTAATTCATCTGTAAAATGGGGATAATTCCTGCCTTTGCAGGGTGCTTGTGAGGTGACTGAGGGCAGCTGGTAGGTGCTAGCCGGCAGGGAAATACTCCATGGTACTGCCATTATCACCTCACATTCCTGGTTTCACTAAAACAAAGTGATTCTTTTTTTTTTTTTTTCAAAGTGATTCATTTTGATGTGTTTTAAAAAGCCCACAATCCTTTGATCAAAACCATTTAAAACGATTTCCCTGTGTTGAATCCCCGAACTCGGTCCCTTTCCCTGCCTTTCCACGCTTTCCTCGATGGTCCCTGTGGCTCTGACTCAGGCCCGTCTTGCAGGGAGGACCCCTGCCTCGGCTTGTGACAATGGGCTCTTGAGCTGTCTCCCAGGGACAGAAGCCTGCCCCGGGTGGGCAGTGTTACCTCAGGCCTCAGAAGAGCCCTGCAAGGTTAGGTCATCAGGACAACAAGGAGGAGGAAGAAAAAGAGGAGAAGGGGGGCTTCGCTGGTGGCGCAGTGGTTGAGAGTCCGCCTGCCAAGGCAGGGGACACGGGTTCGTGCCCCGGTCCGGGAAGATCCCACATGCCGCGGAGCATGTGGGTCCGTGAGCCATGGCCGCTGGGCCTGCGCGTCCGGAGCCTGTGCTCCGCAATGGGAGAGGCCACAACAGTGAGAGGCCCGCGTACCGCAAAAAAAAAAGAAAAAAAAAAGAGGAGAAGGGCTCCCCGAAACCAAAGAATCAATAGGTTGTCCTCTTTTCATTTTCCCTGAGTTTTCAAACTACACCAGTTGTCCTACTGACTCCAGACTTTTTCTGGGGTGAAGTTTCCCCAAAGGGTGTAGTTCGTGGAATCACGCAGGTGCCAGGGTCACCTGTGTGCTGGCTGCCCGGCTGTTCCATCCTCACACCAGCTCTGAGTCCTTCCCTCCCCGCAGCTTCTCCCCGCCCTCCCCAGGAGACACGTGCCACCACTTCTGCTCCCCAGGAGGGGAGAGGGGAGGTGGGGCGTTTTGCCCTGGTTCTGTATGCGCAGGAAATCTCCCCGGAGAGCCTAACGCTGGCAGAGGAAGTGAGCCCTGCGCTGGGCAGCAGGGGCCCTGCATTTGAGTTCCTTTCTGGCAGTAAGTGGCTGATTAACGTGCCAGGCTGGCCAAGCCGCTTCCTTATTGGTTTCTTTATCTGGAAAAGGAGGTGGTTGAACTAGGTGATTTCTGAGGTCCCTTCTGGTAATGCATGAGACACCCAGTGTCAGTTCTACCCAGAAGACATGTTAGCCCTGGCAGGCAGGTCAGAATGAGTCGACCATCCTGTTAAACATACTTTTTGAGGATAGTAATATTTGTGCTTCTCGATTTTGTGGGTGGAACTCCAGTATGTTTCCAATTATCTCAAGGAATTGTATTTAATTCTTAGAAAAAATTTAGAATAAAATTAATTTTTGTTTAACCCCATTTTAATTTGCTGAAATATAAACCTAGTTCCTTTTCTTTTTTGGGTCTGCTGCCTCGGTGATGAATGCTGGTTTCTGCCTGGTCCATTATTAACCAGCATGGAATCCTACCTCATTCTCTTCAGTTATTCCTCAAGGGAGAGAATTAAGATTCTAAATTCTTTTCCTAAATATTTTTACTATGAAATTCTGAGTATTTTTCCATAGCCTGTAGGAGGATATTAGCCTCTGCTAAGAATTACCCTTCTGATAATAGTTCTCCCAGCAAGTACTTTTGTAGCAAGCTAAGCCTTCTTACATTTACGTTTCCAGCATTTAACCTTGACATAGAAAGGTCAGCTCATGCTGCTATTCTAATTTAAGTAGATGGAGTCCTGAATGAGAGCGATGACAGAGCTGGTAAAATCTCCAAAAACATACCCTAAAGTTGAAATTTAGAACTATGGGCATAGTTCTATTTTTAAAAACTATAATTATGACTAATAAAACAACATGGAGTATTTAGGAAAACAGAGAACAAAAAATTATCTTACCACCCTAATATAACTACTATAATTTACTTTTGGTGAACTTTAAAACCAGTTTTAAAGGTGACACGTCACAACATAACACTTCACAACATACCCTGATACAACTACTATAATTTACTTTGGGTGAACTTTAAAACCAGTTTTTTTTTTTTTTTTTTTTTTTTTTTTTTGCGGTACGCGGGCCTCTCACTGCTGTGGCCTCTCGCGTTGCGGAGCACAGGCTCCGGACGCGCAGGCTCAGCGGCCATGGCTCACGGGCCCAGCCGCTCCACGGCATGTGGGATCTTCCCGGACCGGGGCACGAACCCGTGTCCCCTGCATCGGTAGGCGGACTCTCAACCACTGTGCCACCGGGGAAGCCCCTAAAACCAGTTTTAAAGGTGACACTTCACAACATATCCAGTGGTATCAGCAAGTTACAGATCAGGTGTCTTGAGACTGAGATTCATATACAACAGGAATTTAGGGATTAGTAGTTTGAAAACTTTGAGCTGAAAGTCAGATTTCTAAAAATCTTACTACAGAAGAAGTGCAAAAATTCAACCTGTCACGTTGAACTTTGATGATAAAAAAAAAAACTAAGCAAGTTAGAGTTAACCTAGGCATGCTGTTCCAAGCAAACTGACTCCCAGAAACAGCTTCTTTGTGCACCTGGTGATTGGGACAGGTGGGAAGGGGTTGGCCCTGCTAATAACAACTATCATGGTTAAGGGCTTACTATAGACTAGGCACCACATAAATTATCTCAATAAATCTTCCCTGCAATCCTGTGAGGTGGGTTTTATGATCCGAATTTTACAGAGGAGGAAATAGGTTTAGAGTAAGATTACATAGTTTGCCCAGGGTCTCATGGCTAGTCGATGGTGGATTCTAGATCCAAACCCAGGGCCATTTGATTTTTATTGAAGTATTGTTGATTTACAATGTTGTGTTAATTTCTGCTGTACAGCACAGTATTCAGTTATACATATATTTACATTCTTTTTCTTTTATTTTTTTGGCTGTGCCATGTGGTTTACAGGATCTTAGTTCCCTGACCAGAGACTGAACCTGTGCCCCCTGCAGTGGAAGCGTGGAGTCCTAACCACTGGACCACCAGGGAAGTCCCTATACACTCTTTTTCATATTCTTTCCCATTACAGTTTATTGGATATCATTTCCATTCCCACTCTCACCTTTTTAAAATTGCCAAATTTACTCTGGTTAGAATTTGAAATTAATTTTTATGATCTCATACCATTCACTTCTCATATCATACCTTCAGTAACGCTTGCAATTCAGTGATATGTAAGTGGCTTAGAAATTCTTCCTCTCATTACACGTAGCAAATGCAGAAAAGGCAACTTTCTACCACTATATAATCTTTGAGAACCAGAGGTAAAAAGTTGGTAGAGTGAGGCATCTTAAGAGCTGTCATTGAAACCATCTGGCTGCTTGTTCATTTATCTTGTTAAAACACCGATAAATGTGTGTAAGACAATGTGCAAAGGCTAAAAAGTGTTCAGAATCAAAAAAAAAAAAAAAAATAGAAGACTGGTTTCACTTCCCATCCTCTTCAAAGGATGGGCAGAGGGCTCAGGTGTCCTGACTCCAGGGCAGGCGTCGCTTGGAAGATGCTGCTCACCCTGCCAGTCTGGTCCTCTGACAACTCTTCACTCTCCACCATGGCCTGGGTGCCTGTGTTTCAGATTTTCTCCAGCCTGCATCTGGAGAAAGTTATTTATCCTTTGGGCTCAGAATCAAAGTCCTGGGTTTGAATTTCAGCTCTGATATTTAATCGCTGTGTGGCTTTGGACAGTTTCCATGCACTCTGTCTCAATTTCTTAACCTGTGAAATGGAGAGATTTATGGGTTTGTTGTGTGAATCAGATAAAATCGTGGACATGAAAATGCTTTGTAAGCTGTGTGGCTTTATCTACCATGTAAGGTAGATACTGATTTCCTTCTCCTCCACCTTCTCCTTCAGGCATCCTTCATCCCCTTGCCTCAGCAAGCAAGGATGAAGAACTGCCTCTCACGGGAAACCCATTTCATCCTGTCGTTCTACAGCGTTTCTAGGAACAGTAGGAGAACCCCGAGATTCATTCGGCCGTCTGAGTCAGTCCACGCAAGAGTGAAAGTGGCACATTTCTCAGAAGTGTGGTTGTTTCAGTGCCTTTCTTTCTTGTCCTTCTCCCCTCCATTTTATTCTCTTCTTAACCTGTATTTTCATGGGAAACATGCAGTGATGACACAGAATTATTCGAATTGAGTCATGCGACTGCTTTCCAGTAAAAGAGGAGAAAACTGAAGCTATGTTAGCTCCTATCTCCCACGGATATGCACACACAAAAACACTCATGATATGTGTGCACTCACACACACCTCTACTCCTAAGACTGAGATTGTGGGTGTGTTTAATTAAAATATCAATACATATTTTTTTGGTTTTCATAGGATCCCCAAATTGAAAGAGAAGTTGGAGATGGTCCCGTTCAAACAGAGCCCCCTGGTGTACCATTCCTCTCTGGAATGTCACTACCATATGTTTATCAAGCTTTAGTGTGACCTTCTGGTGACTGTCCAATCCCTCTCCCTTTTAAAAATTTTCTAAATACTTGAAAATAATATTCTGTGTCTGTAAGTTTTCTTTTCTCCAAAATATCCCCCTTTAAATAAGATTTCTTAAAAGTTATCTGATCTATTAGGAATTGAAAGTAATGAAGGAGGGGAAAAACTTTCTCCTCTACCCTCTTGGGTTTAGTCCCTGGGGTCCTGCAAATTAAACTGACAAAACCAGATTACTAGAGAAAGAATTTATTATGTGTGCATACAGAGGCCTTTGTAGAAAAGAAGTGAAGATTCAAAGAAGCAGTTAGACCCAGCAGCTTAGATACCATTTTAACAAAGAGTCATAAACTGTGGATAGATAACTAGACAAAGGAAGGAGGGAGTGTTGAACTTCTAGGGGAAGTAGATTAAGGGAAGGTAAGTATATGGGGGAAGCTAATCAAAGATAAGGGTTATTTAGTAAGGTTTATTATGCAGACTCAAGTTAGTGCCTTTATCATCCATAAGAGTTGTCCCCCTCTTTCTAATATGTAAACTTCCTTTACAAATGGAAAATTGCTACCTTTACAAAAGGAAATTTATGCCTGGTTTTTAGACAGAAAGGGGGACGGCCGAGAGCTTTTCCTGAGTCTGCTGTTTCTCAGTTGCCTTCAGCTCAAATGAATCCTTATGCCAAAGTGGCACCTTTTGTGGTGGCATATTCTGATCCCCCTCTTTAGCGAGAAAGTGGGTGGAAGAAGAAATTAATTAATGTTCATACTAAGAACTTAGTATGAACATTAAATTAAATCGGGTCAAGTGAGTAAGTCTTCACTGAGCACCAGCCATGGGTAGTGTACTTGCTGGGATGGGGGTGTGCAGAAGCCACGGGTGTCTCCTTTAAAGGGTTTAAGATCCAGAGAGCAGATTAGGAAGAAGCATTTGAAAACGTAAAAAGCCATAGCACATACAAATAGCTGTTCAAGTGGATGGTAGAAAAGTTGTCTCTAGTAACTGCTAAATGAAATTCCACGAGAGCAAGTGGAGAGTTCAGAAGAGGGTCAGACACTAGTGGGTTTTGGGTCAGAGGACACAGACTTTGAGGAACAGTCCAGGAGTTTGGGTAGTGCCTAAATGAGCAGAAGAACTGAAATGAACTTTCCAGGAAAAAGGACCTGGCCTGCAGAGGATGAGGCCTCAGAAATACCACACATTTTGTGGAGCAGAAGCTGGAAAATGAGGTTCTTTCATGCGGAAGGTTGGGGAGGGTGACTTCCTTTAACAAACTGGGTTGGGGCCATGCATCAGATTTAGGCCAATGTCTAAGGAATTGGTCATCCAACCCAGAGGCAAGAGTAGAGTACAAGCTCATCTTTCTGGAGCAAGACCCTCCATCCTAGTTCACCACCCCAGAACTTTGTGGGTTGTCAGCATGGGACTGGGGGAAAGTCCAGGAGCAAACGTTGCTGATCCCTGGTTCCTGTACAACCCTGGTGGAAACAGCTGAGGGTTTTTGTGGGAGGAAGCCAGTAACACGGGACAGCATTTGACAGACACCCACTTGGGCTTTCCCTGGGCATGACGCTCTGGTCGTCAGTTGACTAATTCCATTCACCTTGATGCAGGAAATTATTGAATAGCTTGGCCGATGAGTAAGTGAAAGTCTGCACGAAACCCTGAGTTGCCTGTAGCTCGCCTGTGGGTGGCTCGATCAGGTCAACCCAAAGCAGCTGCTGCTGAATTTCGACATGGAAAGACCTCAATTTCCTGGTCTCTCCATCCCCACCCTTGCCCAAGAACCTTGCAGAGTAGAAGAGGTGTATGGTTCTTAGCTTCGACGAAGTGCAGCTCTGAGATTTAAGGCTCTGATTTTCTTATCCCAATCACTTTTCAAGTGTACTTGACTCTCAATTTCTCAGCTTCAGAAAACGGAATGTGTCCAGTGAGCCCTGCTGTAATTTTATAGGAAATCCCACACTTTCTTTAATGTTCCCTAAAGCAGTGCAGTCCAGACTTTCATGTGATGAGAATCACTTGGAAATCTTGTAAAAAGGCAGAGTCTGATTCAATAGGTTTGGGGTGAGGGCCCGAGATTCTGCATTTATTTTTTGCATATATTTTCAGGCTTTTTTCTGAGCGTACATTTATTTACACATATACACACACATACAAATATACATATACATGTACATAGTGTGTTTGTATCTACATCAAAGGAATGTCATGCTTTATATGAAGAACTGTATCTTAATATTTTCAAAAATTGTTACAAAAAAGGTATTTTTAAAGTTATTAAATTTTCTTGGAAAGCAATTTCTAGTGGCTACATAGGTTTTATCATATATACATGCTAACAATTCACTGAACTATCAACATTATTCTACTGTTAGAAGTCTAGGGTGTTTTCAATTTTCCCACACTGAATATCCTTGTATGTGGGTCTTTGGGTACTTCTCTATTTCTTTAGAACAATTCCCAGGGGTAGAACATTTTTTTAAGGTTTTTGCTTCATATTATTAAATACCCTACAAAAGTTGTACCAATACACTCCCAGCTGTAATACCTCAAAGTACCCCTTTTTCCTATTCTCCTATTAATATTCATGGTTAAAAATCTATGCCAGTTTGATAGCCTAAATATGGAATTCTATTTTAGTTTGCATTACTTTGATTGCTTTTGAGGTTAAACTGGGTTTTTTTTCACATATTTATTATCTATTTTCTTCTAATGCAAACTTTGCTACTTTTTCTTTTTTCAAATTGAGGTGTAATCGACATGTTATATTAGTTTCAGGTATAGAACAATGATTCTATATTTGTATATATTGTGAAATGATCACCACGATAAGTCTGGTTAACAACCATCAACTGCGATTCTGCCTTTTTAACAAGCTCCCAGGTTCTAGCAAGCTAGATGGCAGGGGTGGGGCTGGTGCTTACTTTCTCATTCCAAATTCTTGTTGACCCATTTCTGCTGCTTCCTCTCCCGAGGCTGCCTTTTCTTTCCACATCTCCTTGCTGCTGTGTGGACATTATAGGACTGTTTGGCATGTAAAGAATTTTATTTTAGATGTGGTAATAATGGAAGAGAATTAAGGCACAATGTAGACATGGAAACAATTTGAATACTAGGCTCATGACTCTTTAAAGTTCCCTTGCTGTGTCAGCTACTGAAGTTTCTAACTGGCATCTCTCTCCGTTTCTCTTCTCTCCGGTGATAACTCAAGTTCTTGTTATTTGTATGTGTAGTGATCTCCTTCTCTGTTTCCACCATGGAAGAATAGAACTTCCCTCTCTGTGTTTACCCTGGATAGAGATAGGCTCTATCTTTGCACTTCCAAAAAGGCCTAAGGTAAGTTCTCTCCAAAACAGAAGTGCCATTTTGTCTAACATGAAGTTCATGGCACTCCTGGATGGAGGAAACTCATGATGATTTTCTTCTTTTATGGATAGTACTTTTATTTTTCTTCTTCTTATCCATGTTAAGTACCCAGCATGGCGACTGGCACAGAGTGGGCATTTAATAAATGGTGTTTTTGTTAATAAGGAGATAAAATTCTGATGCACACAGCTCCATGGTTCATAGAATAGATTCAGAATTGAGGGGTTCTGCTTTTGATCTGGAACTTTCTTCAGTGACCTCAACCCTATTCCATCCAGGGTTCTCACGCAGCACTCTGGGAAACTGCTTTCCTAAGTCTTCCCCCAACCTGATACTTTTTTTCTTTTTCAGCTTTTGCCTCCAATCCACTCCCTTCATTTCTGTTCCCTGTAACTCTTTCATAGATTCTTCACCTTTTCATCAGAACATCAGGAATTACACTGTTTTTTAGACAATAGACAGATAAACACACACACACACACACACACACACACACACACACACACACACGGAGGGAGGGAGGGAGGGAGGGAGGGAGGGAGGGAGGGAGGAAAGGAGGGAGGATGGGAGGGAGAGAGAGAGAGAGAGAAGGTTTCTGTGTCTAAGCCCCAAATAATTCCTATGGCCACAAACCTCGGCATGTGAAGACCCTGGCGCAGCATTTTCATCTGAAAAATAATCATTGTAATGAACTCTGATTTTTAACCCAAAAGTAAAGCTGTTTTGTTCTTGAAAATCTTTTCACAGTGGAAATATGTTGACCTTTAAAAAAAAAAGAATTGGTTGCTATGGAGTGTGATTTTATGGAGGTTCTATTAAGTACATAATGGGTTTGAATATTTGACTCAAACAAATAGGTAAACATGAAGTAATGGATGCAAAGAATCTTGAAACTGGAAACAGTCGTTTGTATTAAAAGGGGGAAAAAAAGAATTATGTGGATTTGTAGGGTCTGTGGCTTTATAGTTTTAAGGATGCTCCATGTTTTTTCTTCAATAGGGGACGGAGAAGTAGGGTTATGAAAGGGAATGGGACATGGACTTTCTAAATGATCTAGGGACTGAAAAGGCAAATAAACCTTATATTTAATTAGTTTGAATAGCCTAAAAGGAGGAAGACTTTTTGTGCTTGATGACGAGGAGAGCTGCAAGAAGGTTGGGAATAAAAGCCATAATGCTTTGAGGCCATTCTGACCTAATGTTTTAACCCATATTCAGAGGGTCTGACTCTAACATAAATAAATCAGTGCTTCAGGGAAATTAGAAAGGCGTGTTTTAATTTCATTTAGAAAAAAGACTGGAGTTAAAGTAAATTATATACTAATAGCTTTTGTTTGGTGAATAAGAGAGTGAATGATAATAAGAATGATAATGAGATAGTGATAATTTATATTTTGCATTTAATTCTTTATCAATATTCTTTAAACCTGTTATATGCTAACATTGTTTAACTGGCTATTTTAATAAGGAGTCAGAGCTCTGATAAACTGAGAGTAAGAAAATCCTGTAAAATTTTTAAGGTGTCTCTCAGTCAGTTTAGACTAGGATGAAACACTTCCATTTAGAGAGAGAAAGAATGGGAGGTGCACACAGTAGGTTTGATCTGTTGCAACCTTGAAATCCTGTTTGGCTAACATTGTGGGGCTCCCTTAGCCAGGGCGTGTGGGATATGCTTTGATCAGACCCAGATTCTGCTTTTTGAGCAGGGCTCACCTCCCCAGTACTCTTTGTGATTGCTGGCTCCACCCAGCTGGGAGGTTCCCCCCCAGTATGCTCTTTGGCTGCATCTGAAATAGTGATGGCAAGTATAACTCTCCCTGTCTTGATTTAATGGTAGATTACTAGAACTCTACCTTTACACTGTTTTTTTCTGAGTCCTCTTACCTACGTAAAGGGATTTCCAGATGCTTCATTTTGATTCCCGCTTGTAGGAAATGTATTTGGTTGAAAGGTTTTACTGGGCACTTCTACCTCAGAGGCTTTTCCAATCGTATCTTTTGCTTTGGGGGGATAGAAATAGTTGGTTTTTTTCCAGGGGATAGAAATAGTTGGGTTTTTTTCCAAACTTGCAAGGCTCTGAATTTCTGGACTGTCTTCATTCTCTTTCATTTTTGTTTGCAAACCTGCCTACTCTTTCCTGAGCTCATGTCTTTCTTGTGTTACCTCACCAAATGCAGACAATAACCTCCAACACACATAGCTGGCATTCTGTTCCCAGTGTCCTCCTTTAGAGGTCTTATTGGACCTCTAGGTACAATATCTGCCTCTCACGTTACTGCAGGCAATAATTTTACCAAATGTTTTGCCATTCATAACATCATTTATCTAGCTTCCAATTTCATTGTCATCATAGCCTACCACCTGACCACCATGGACAATGCCACCATTTCAGCCTTTTGCTGTGGAACCCCCTCACTTCTAGGCATCGATTTCTGTATCCACATGTATTCTGCTAGGTTGTGCCAACATTTCTTGATTAGACTCCCTTTTCTTTCTTTCTTTCTTCCTTTCTTTCTTTCTTTCTTTCAAGTTGGTCCAATTTTAGTGAAATCTGTTACAGAAGACAATTCAAATAGGAAGCACTGTCTGTGGTTTTAAGGCCTATAGAAATCTGAATTATGTTTTACTGCAAAATAATATAAAATACATTAATTCAAACTACGGTGCAAAAAGATTTTAATTATGAATGTATGTCCTCATTAAATATTTGCAAATGTTTAGACTCCCCTTTCTTGAGTGAAGAGGAAACCTCTTGAGGGTTGGATTTGTAAAGCTAAATGTGTTCATTTAGCTCTCAATATATCCAACAATCCCGTGTCGTTATCTTATTGGTTAATATACCTGTGTTTGCTTTCGTTCCATAACTATATTTTAAACTCATTAAGGTAGAGACTCTACTAGTACAGTCTATTACCTATAATGCAGCACGGCTTCCAGAACATGGGAGGGCATACAAAAATCTTGCTTAATTGAATGTTTGAACAGCTGTAATATTTTACGACATGGAGGCTGTGTGTAACTCATTCATACCACTACAGAGCTTCCTGCTGTCTTTTTCTGTGGGCCCTTGGAATTGTGTGTAGAGTGCTGTAGCTGTTGGTGTGTTGAATGATAGCTCCACTTGGATTATTGAAACTCTTAAAGCCAGAAGCAGCTTGGGCCACAAGTGGTACAGGGTCAGTTAGTGAAGGGCTTCCGCCATAATCAGCTTTGTGTTCATCATATATTTATTACTGGGTCCCCAAATAAGAATGGTTTATTATTGTTAGAAGAAAGAATGATCTGGATCCACTGATGGAATTCAAACTTGGTGATGGTTGATTACTAGTTTGACATCCTGATAAGTTAGTTAGTTTTACCTTGATGGGGGAAAACTTTGTGACCATTGGGCACATAAAAATTCAATGTTGCTTCCTTCTTACATAAAAAAAAATATTTAATTTTCTCTGCAACCAGCAAATCCTTCTGTATTGAATCAGGCATTCTTAATTCAAGGCGATTTCCTTGTTTCTTCTTCCAGGAGAGCTGCTGTGGTCTTCTCTGCATGGAGGTATGGCTCTGCGTGGAGAAGAGACTGCTGCAGAAAGTGAGTGGCTCAGCCCACTCAACTTAATATGCTTTTAAGGGTCTATTGCACGTATTGCTCTGATAGCTTGTGTGATACAAGCAAATCTGAAAACATGACTCTTGATTTCACGGTGTCAGCTTCACCGAGTATATGGAAGAATGTATCCAGAGAGGCCTTGAAAATTCTCTATAAGATGGGCTCAGGGAAAGCCCCTGAAGGGGTTGCCTAGGGGACTTGTCTTGAATTGGTGTATGCATAGAAAATATACTGTCTTAATTAATTAATTTTAAAATGAATTTTTATTGGGGTTTAGTTGATTTATAATGTTGTGTCAGTTTCTTCTGTACGGCAAAGTGAAACAGTTATACATATACATATATCCACTCTTTTTTAGATTCTGTTCCCATATAGGCCATTACAGAGTATTGAGTAGAGTTCCTTGTGCTATGCAATAGGTTCTTACCACTTATCTATTTTATATATAGTAGTGTATATACGTCAGTCCCAATCTCCCAATTTATCTCTCCTTCCCTTCCCCCTTGGTAACCGTAAGTTTGTTTTCTACATCTGTGACTCTATTTCTGTTTTGTAAATAAGTTCATTTGTACCACTTTTTTTTTTTTTTTTAGATTCCACATATAAGTGATATGTTCTTCTCTCTCTGACTTACTTCACTCAGTATGACAATCTCCAGGTCTATCCATGTTGCTGCAAATGGCATTATTTCATTCTTTGTTATGGCTGAGTAATATTCCATTGTATATATACACTGTCTTAATTTAGATTGTATACTTGGGGATATATATTTAGAGAAGGATGCTGGCAGAGATTACTGGGGGGAACTGAAGTTACCCCAAGTCCATGAAGACCCCAGAGAACCATCCTAAAACATATAAGCAAGTGTGAGGTAGACTAAAGATGAGCACAGAGTAATGAGGGAGGGAGTGGTGATTCAAGGAGGTCTTCTTAGGGGGGTTACATTTCTGATTGTCCCAGAGGAGAGGTGTAGAGAAGAACGCACAGGCATGGGGAGGAGAAACACGGGTGAAAGACTCATGATCACAGAAGAATTTTGATCAATCTTGGAGGGGCTTCATGAGCCCAAGAGCTGTTTCCTCTTTATTTCCTACATTTAAAGAAAATGGGGCAAACTTGTTCAAACACGTGATGGAGGAGAGTAAACTTACCCTGCTAGAATGTGCCCTGCCTTATTTACAGGTCATGTGTAATTTTACCTGATCTTAATGGGCATTAAAAAGAGTAAGTTATTGTTATTTCAGAAATGTCTGTGTATCCCTAGGCTATAATGCCCAGCATACAGCAAGTGCTTAATAAATGTTGACCTGAACTGAACTAAGATAAATTAACATTTTTGCAAGTCATTTAAAATTACACATCAGAGCATTTAAAGGTTCTACTTGCTAATCCATTTAGTTTAAAAAATCAAACCATCTTCAGTCAGACACAGCCAAGATAATAGTTGTTTATATGTTGTATAAGTAACGATTATCAATCTATCAAACACTGGTTGGAGTCTAACCATGGGGTTAAAACAGAATTAGTTCAGGGAGACCATGAAACTAACTGCCTGGGATATAATTTCTGAATCTCTCACTGATGCCATTCATTTCTCTGGTTTTGTTTTTTCCATTCATAAAACGGAGCTAAAGATAGTCCTCTGTTTAATACCGAGCCTCCTCGAAGGATGACTTATCCACTTAAATCTCAGTTTACATTGCATGACTGGAAAGTAGAATGTAAGGTGCGTGACTAGAGTTCTTAGCCATTTTGTGGAAGAACATGAAAGATCATGACAGCAGTTTGTCACTTGGTTCATCTCTGTAGTACATAAGAAAATTTGCTGTAGTGTGAGGACAATGGGGGTGGGAGTGGGGCAGAAGAAGAGGAAGATTTGATTCTTTTTTCATCATCCCTTTTTAGGGTCCCCCTTCGATTCCCCTTCAGGAAGTGGAATAGAAAAAAAAAACAAACACTACATTCGTCAGTAACTCTGGGGCAACCACAAGTTAGACAGTAAGCAGGTCAACTGAAACAAGGACAGAGATTGCTATAAAACCAACAGTGCTCTCGTTGACACCACACGGGCACACAGAAGGCAACACAGCACAGAAAGAGCTTCCTGCACAAAACAGGTGACCAGAGCAAAGTGACAATGACATTCCTGCGTGACATGGCCATGGTGAGTAGTCAGGATCATTCTTGTGTTGGTCATCCCTAGGATTTCAGGAAAGCAGATTTATAAGGAATGATGCTAGGTTGGGGTCTTTTGGGGGGTCATTTCTTTAAAAAACAGAGCTGACTTTAACGCTGATCCTTGTCTGGTGGAGAAAAAGAAAAAATAACCAGAAATTATAATGGGGTGTAAAACCATAGCTCTTCACCGATGGCTCTGGCATAGTTGGTGTTAGCTTTTGAAGTTCTTGACATCACAAACTGGACATGGTCTCTCTTGTGGCCACCATTGTAGAGTTAAGTTGGCCCTCATCTCATGGGGGAGCTTAGCCAGACTTTTAGGATCTGTACATGTTGATTTTAACCAAGGAAGCTGGGGCCCCAATAGGGGTAATGATTCCCCCAAGATGAGCAGATGACAAGGAGTGCCCTGGATGCAGGGAGTGAAACCACCTGGTGATGCACTTGGACAGCTCCTATGGGAGAGACATTTGACACATCTCTGAGAGCTGATCATTTTTGCATTGTCTCCTTCCTCCTGGAGGAGAGGAAGATGTTAATGTGATGGAAATCTGCATCCCCTGGGTCTAGAATCTCACCTGGCATTCGTCAGGTAAGACCTTCGAAGAATTTAAAATACAGCAGCATGAAAGCAGGGCTTGGGAAACCACTCACCATATTATTGGTTTAAATACTCCTTTTCTTCTCTCTTTTTACAAGCCATGCAACTTAAAAGAGATTGGATTTCATAAAAGGTCATGGCATATGGTGATGATAATACTATGTTATATTCATATACTGTTTTAGAGATGGTAAGAAATGCAGCAAAGTGCAGTAGTTAGCGGGCATGGGCTTTGGAGTCAGACAGACCTGGCCTCACCACTTACCAAGTGTGGGATTAGCCTCTCTGTGCATTCTTATTCCTCTTATCTGTATAGAGGAATAATAATGGTATCTCCCTCATGGAAGGATTGATTGATATCATTGAGAATGACTAAACCTATTCTCTGAAATAGCAGATATATGCAGGCATGGCTTTTAGTTAACTTGGCCACTTTAATATAACAACCAATAAGGATAGAGAAAGCATTCAATAAATTTTTTTTTAATTGAAGTAGAGTTGATTTACAATGTTGTATTAGCAACATTGGTATATAGCAAGTGATTCAGTTATATATAAGTGAATAAATAAACCATAATTTCCATTATGGTTTATTACAGGATATTGAATAGAGTTCCCTGTGCTATACAGTAGGTCCTTGTTGGTTATCTATTTTATATATAGTTGTGTCTATATGTTAATCCCAAACTCCTAATTTATTCCTCCCCCACCCCCTTTCCCCTTTGGTAACCATAAGTTTGTTCTCTATGTCAGTGAGTCTGTTTCTGTTCTGTAAATATGTCCGTTTGTATCATATTTTAGATTCCACATATAAATGATATTATATGGTATTTGTCTTTCTCTTTCTGGTTTACTTCACTTAGTATGATAATCTCTAGGTCCATCCATTTTACGGCAAATAGCATTATTTCATTCTTTTTATGGCTTAGTAGTATTCCACTATATATACATACATATATACACACACACACACACACACACACACACACACACACACACACACACAAACCTCACCTTCTTTATCCATTCATCTGCCCATGGACATTTAGGTTGCTTCTATGTCTCAGCTACTGTAAACAGTGCCACTATGAACATTGGGGTGCATGTATTTTTTCGAATTAGAATGTTAAATATTAATATTAATGATGTCATCATTTTTACCTCTGAGTTTTGCACCAGTCCAGGGGAGTGGATTGGGATGACTTTCCCCATTGTCAGCTCAATGAATTTAAGTGATTTAACATCACTGGATACTGTATGCCCAAGAATGAGGACATGAATCTAGGTTTACTGGCTCCAAGTAATATTCTTTTCCTTGAATGGTTCAGAAGCAAGATTTCTGAATTTAAAGCCATTGTGTTTAAACAGATTTGTTGGATAGTTCTGTGTTCTAAAGCCACGTCTATTTTTGGTTTCTTTGAAGAAATCTGTTGTACTGTCAGCAAGAAACGTGACAGGGCAAAGGACATTAGAATAGGATTAGAAATTGGAGGTGCAGGCACACAGGACATCCTCAATACGGTGGTAGGGCAAACTCTTATGGGCTGGGAGCTGTCCGGGTTCTGGAGCATGTTCCTACATGGTGTGAGCACGAATCACAGGTGAGTTCAGGAGACAAGTGTTCAGATGTTCTCTTTACAGGAGTTCACAGTGCAGTAAGTAAAAGGTTGGGCTGAGCATGTTGGGAAGCTAAGGACCGTCTTGTCTAAGCAGGCATCCTTTTACTTTTTAAAATGTCATAGTGCTTTGTCTAGACAGACGTTACGTGAGGGCAAATTCCACATCTTTCTCGTCCACTGTGTATCATTAGGACAATGTAGACTTAACAATAGTACCTATACTGAATACTCTCCATGTCCCAGCCCTGCTCTTCATGCTATATATGGGTCCTATCATTTAATCTCCACATTTGCTGGTGGAGGAAACTGAATCACAGCTAGTAAGAGTCCTGGAACTGAGTTATGGACCCAGGACTTTTGACTCCAGCGACGGGAAAGAGTTGTTGAATGAATGAATGATTGCAAGAGACAAAAGTAGACACCTGCTGATTATCTGGAGGGAAATCAGCCTCTTTCAGGCTTATCTGGGTCGATCTTGCTTTCAGCTTCTTTTTAGTATCAGCTATAACTCACGGAAGGTGTGAGCCTGAACGACACTGAGCCCTGAGGATGAAAGTAACTCACTTTCAGCCCTGGGTCTGCGTTATGTTGAGTATTGGTGATGAGGCTTGTCCATCCCCAGAGAGGGTCGGTGGTCACCGTGGGGTGAGCAAAGCAGCTCATGAAAAAGGGAAGCTGGAGAGATTTTTAGCTCTTCCTTTATTTTAGTTAGGTCTTCACTGAACGCTTTCTTTGTGCACTCCTGTAATACCAGATAAACGGGTATTTCAATGTCAGTATAAAAAATATATTTTCTGGAGCTAAAGAGAAATAGTTTCCATTTCTCTCTTGCGCATCCTTAGTGCCTCCGCTTCCTTCAGTCAGCATGGGCCATTGGAACTCTGCTATAGTCGGTTTTGCATGGTGTTTTTCTTAATGCGTTGAGCTTAACTGTGTTGTTAATTTAAATGGATTGTTTTGTTCATACATTCACTCACTCGCTCTTTCATTCATCCAGAAAGTATTTTGGAACACCTGTTCTATGACATGTTCTCCTGCAGGAACTTACCATCTAATAGGTGTAGATCTGTATGAACACAAATACTGCATGTCCAGACAATAAAGAAGGGCTGCTTGAGTGCTAGATGGTAAAAGCTTTATGAATGAACGACTTTCAGGACAGTTCCTGGAGGAGAGGGAGTCCTAGTGGGGCCCTGATGGAAGGGGAGGATTTGGATGGATAGGGGTGGGGCTGTGTATTCCAGGTGGAGGGATGGCTGGGACAAAGAGTTTTGTGGAGGATTCATGGATGTGAGGTTGGAAATTAAAAGCAAGAGTTATCATTTCTTAAGCCCCTATTTTTATTGTAGGTGCTTGACAAAGAACGTTTTATTTAATCTTGGGAATATTATTGTGAAGCAAGTGTTATGCCCTGGCTGGAAAGAAGAGAAAGCAGAGGCTCAGTGAGGAGACCAGGTCAGGATTTAAACCCAGTCCCAGATCCTGATATCTGTCTTTCTCCCTGTTCAGGAGCTCTCGGACTGTGGAGGGCTCAATCACCAGGCTAATGAGCTTAGTTCTCAGGTTGGTACGCTGGTAGCTTATTATGACTGTTCCTGTTGCCAGGTGAGGATCTGAGGTTCAGAGAGGAGCCCTGATCCCATCCCAGGGATGCTGAGTTCAGCTGAAGCATGACCTGTCTCTTGTCAGCAAGTGACACCGGAGTCCCTAACCAGTTCCATTCTCATCTATTTCCAGGTCAAGTCCCTGCTGCTGTTGACATTGGGGCTGACCCTCCTGGGGGAGGTGGCAGGTCGGAAAAGCCCCAAAGCTGGGGATCCTGCCCTCTGCCCCCCTCCGGAGGACCACACTGTGAGGGTTGACATCCGCATCCTCAGGCAGAATCAGGGCATTCCCCTCTCACACGGCTTCCAGAACCGCTCCAGCACCCCCTGGGATTACAAGTACGTGCCAAGGAGACTGACCTCCACGTTCTTTTGAAAAACATGTTAACTTATTCTAACCATAAGTAGAAAATTTCAAAAATATAGAAAAAATAATAGTCCTGACATTCACTCTGAAAAATGGAAATTCCACTTTCCCTGGGTGCTCACATTTTCTTGCTATTTTGGGCTAAGTCCTCCTATGTGGTCGAAGGTCTATTTTGCTTCCAAACTCTCATCGACGCTTTGCCCTTTTCTGCTTTACGCAGCCCTGGATTTGGAATTTACAAACTTTCTGTGCTGGAAGAGAGGACTCTTTAAAGCAGCCCACATAATGGTCTCTGCATGGAGATAAATGGGAACCAGAAAAGTCAGTTCAGAGAGAGCCACTCAGATTGGATTTCAGTCTTCAAGGAGTGTGGAGGAGGCCAGAGTGGAGGAGAAAGGCCAGTTTGGGAAGGGGATGCTAGGTGAGGATGTTCAGGGTACAGACTTGGGATTTTGTCTCACATGGAGGTTCTCGGAATAGCAAGCACTCATTTATATGCTCTAAATATAAGTATGAAAACAGAGCCCGAGGGCCATTAAAAGTGCTTCTGGGGCTGCCTGCACTGCTTGCCTTGGGAAGCCAGAGTGTACGCTTGCCAGCTGGCTGGATTGGCTTTGCTGCCTTTATTCCCCCTGGCAAGGGGGCTATTCAGGGAGAAATTGAAAGAAGGCATTGGATTCACCAACCCCCCAGGGCTTTGGTTTTCTTTCCCAAGCAGCAGGCTTTGCAGACTGTGTACTGGGGGACCTCCTAGTGATGTTCAGCCTCTAACCAAAGGATGAATGATGATTATAATAATAAAAATGAAAAGGAAAATGAACTAAAAGATCTAACATGTATGGAATGCCAACGTTTTACGGTGTGGCGTTTCATACGCATTTGTATCACCGAGTGTTGGTAACAATCCCACAGGAGACGAATTTGCGAACCCCCATTTTAAGGTTGAGGGAACTGAGGCCTAAGGAGTTAAGCACCCGCCACGGGCCAGCGTCTGAGTCCAGGTTGTCTGCTCCGCGCCTGCGCTGCCGCCCTGAGTTGCCCGGCACCGCCTCCCTGCAAGTGGGCGCCCAGTGCCGCGGGGCCCCCATCCTTTGTGCATCTTTCCCCGCCTCCCACCCCCGGTCTCACCATCGGCTTCTCCCTGCTCCTCCTGCAGCGTCACCCGGGACCCCCACCGATATCCCTCCGAGATCGCAGAGGCCCGGTGCAGGCACACGGGCTGCATCAACGCCGAGGGGAAGGAAGACAGCTCCATGAACTCCGTCCCCATCCAGCAAGAGTTCCTGGTCCTCCGGAGGGAGTCCCAGGGTTGCTCTCGCTCCTTCCGGCTGGAGAAGGTGCGGGTGACTGTTGGTTGCACCTGTGTCACCCCCATCGTCCGCTACGTGCGTGGCTAGAGGGCGGCAGATCAGCTCAGCTGAAGAAGCTGTAGAAACGCCCCTCTTTACCCAGCACTTTGCCATGAGTCCTGTGTGGTTCCCAATTCTCTCCACTTCCCAGGTCTCTTCATAAGATCTGCATGGGACTCTCAAAGCTCTGTATTAGATAGAGTAACTTTCTGGGGCTTCAGAATCTTTATACGGTCCTGAGATGTTCCAATGTCCCACCCCCCTGAAAATAGATGGAGGAGAATGCAGGACCCTCACCTACTCTGCTTATGTGCTATCACGACCACCTCCCAGCCATGCCGTCATTGGATGGGGGCCCTGTTGGTAAAATGGGCTTCTGCTCCACAAAAGGCAACAAATAAAATAAACACAATGTAAGAGTGTGTGGGAGGGTCTGTGCAGGACGGGGTGGGCGGGAAGAATGGAGATAAGGATCCAGCACCTGTTTATTAAGCATTTGCTAAATATAGATGAGGTTGGCCTGATATTTATACCTCTAGGGAAACTGTTCATGTATTTATGATATATTGATTATATGAAATTGTAGGAGAAAAATTAATATAACAAGGACTAAAATAATAAAGTATTGACGATTGAAAAATACTTTAGTTGTTTGTTTCCAGTCTCAGCTTGTACTCACGAACCTTGTGGACCTGAAGACTATGAAATTCTATACACCTGTCATCTGTTTTTTCGTATTTCATCAGAGTGCTAGTGTCAGAATTATTATTATTATTTGTGTGTGATCTTGGTGATATTAGCTCCCCCCCCAGCTTTCTTGAGACATAATTGATAAATAACATGGTGTAAATTTAAGTGATAACAATGTAATGATTTGATACATGTATATATGGTGAAATTATTACCACAATAAGGTTCCTTAACACCTCCATGCCTTCACATAATTCCTTTTTGTGTGTGTGTGATAAGAACATTCAAGATGTACCCTTTTAGCAAATTGCAAGAATACGATACAGTATTGTTAATTACAGTTACCAGGCTGTACGTTAGATCCCCAGAGCTTATTAATCTTATAAATGAAAGTGTGTCCCTTTCATCCAACATCTCCCCATTCCCCCACACCCTGCCCCTGGCAACCAGCAATCTCCTCTCTGTTTCCATGCCTTGGAGAGTTCCTCTATTATTAATGGTTCTTGGGGGTTAGGAGGAGAGTTAAAGAAAATGGTGCAAACAGGGCTCGTGTTCCCTATGACTCTTTACTGCTCTGTCTTCCTGGCTATATTATTTTACAACGTGAACATCTACTGGCCACTGTGGTAGCTACTGGAGACACGAAGAAAAGTAACAAATGCACATGGCGGGGGCCATGGTCTTGGTAGTGGCCGCCTGCAGACCCCTGGTCACTAGGGCCATGGCAGTCACTCTGCATCTGGAATCACTAGTGGTCTTTCATGAATCTCTTGTGCTTCTTGAGGACACAGGGGCTTCCAGATTTTGGTCTCCCTACCACTCAGAGGCTCACTGGTCCCTCTCTCGCCCAGATGCACCACATTTTCTCCTTCACCGCTACACTCCCGGCTCAAGGCACATCTGTGTTCTGCTGCCTTTCAGTTCCGGAGAGGGGATGGGGCATCAGTTCTCACTCCCACCTGCAACTTGGCTTGAGGATGGGCAGCGGGCAGGAGACTGGCACCCATTTTTAACTCTTTAGTGGGGGCAACTTTTACCTAGTCTGTAGGTGAGGGTGGGGATGGAGGAGGGTAAGTGGGCTCTTCTCTTTGCTTCAGAGTCTTTCACTTATGGTATAAACATTGATGTTGGTACTTAAAATGCTCAGCCTCTTGGAATCTAAAAACCATTTTCTCTCATAGTTATCAGCTTTGTAAGTTTGCTGTGAATCCCATAAGTCCATACTGGTGCAGAAATCTGTGCAATGAATCTTCCTTTCCCTGTTCATTTTGGCAGTAATAGCTTTACCCTGAAGGTAGTACACACGAAAAGCCTCAATCTGAGTGGTGAGAGAAGTAGAGAGGTGAAGGACATTGCAGAGGAAAAAATTATGCCTCTGAATGTATCAAGATATTATCTTGTTACATGTGGTCACATGTAATTTCAAAATGATGTGCTAAGTACCATGATCAAGGTCTGAGATTTAAAGAAGACACAGCGGATGATAGCTCACCAGGAACTTTCAGAAAGGAGATGACTTTTGCACTGGATTAAATAAGAGTTGCTCTAGAGGAAAATGAGGGAAGGGCATTCCTAGCAAAAGGAACAGTATAAACAAAAGTGCAGAGGCACAAAAAAGCTTGGTGTGTTAAGGGAACAGCATATGCCTGGGATAATGTGGACACGGGGACACAGTGGAGGATACATAAATATTTCTTGAGAGAACGATTGAAAACATGAGTGAATGAATGAACATGGCAGTAGGCAAAGGACAGTAGGCAGAGGGCCCCCTCGTGGATGGTTTTGTATGCTCCATTACAGATGTTATAAGAACACAGCTGTATTTCATAAGAGAATTTTGGTGGTAAGTGTATAAAAGGGATGGAAACCAGAAGGCCGGTTACAAGGTCAGAGGGAAGGCAATTTCTCCTGTGGTAGATACACGTAGTTAGAGCTGGAGGGGTGCCTGTAGGTCACCTGTCAACCTTTTTTATTTGCAGATGAGGCCCAGATGAATTAGATGTCTTGCTCAAGGTCACTTGGGTAGTTAGTGACATAAGCAGGTTCACTGACTCCAAGTTCGTGACTTTTCATGTTGGTTCTATAGCGTTTCCAATAAGGACTCTGGGAGCCCTGACGAAGGACCTCCCCAGCCCACATCTCCAGGTACATTGTACATGGCGCCCCCTGGAGCCTGGAGCCCTGAGTTACAGCTTCCCTCCACGGTTGGCTGCTGTTCAGGAAATTGCAGGTCTTCTCCCACTCACAGAGTGGCACACTGCGTCAGTTTGTCCCCAGATTCCCTAAGCATAGGTGCCTAGGGAATGATGGCTCCCTCCTGGGGGACCTGGCAGCCACCTGAGACCCTCCTGTGCTCCTTAGCTTTGCGCCCAGCTTTCTGGGACTTGGAGGTGTCTTGTTTTGCCTGTAGGAGAAGTGGTCAAGTTGAATGGTTCAGGCGTCCAAATCCAATCACCATATAGTGTGTGGAGAGAGGAACTTTTCTTTCCACATGGCAACTTGAAAGCATATAGAATTTTCTTTTGATATCCAGTTCATACTTACGAAGTCTTGGCTGAGGGGAAAAACACGTTCTCAATCTCTCTCTTTCTCGCTCCCTCTCTCTTCCTCCCCAAACATGGATAGAAGTCACCTATATTTATGACGTCACACGGGAGAAGTTTTGCTTGTAATTTACAGTGAGGAAAACGGTTATGAAATTGGTTTGTCTTTTTTCTAATAGGAGAGGTAGAAAAAATGCGTTTAATATTTAGACAGCTCTTGATTTTGAATCTTGGTTCTATTTTCTGGTTGTATAAATCTAGGCCAATTAGTGGTTCTGAGACTCAGTTTCCTCATATGTTAAGTGGGGATAATAGCTATTTTAAAGAGTAGTGTAATATAATCGAAACAAAAAACGTAAGAGACAATTGAGTACCCAGGAAATGGTAGGCACCTAGTTACCGGTAGTCATTACTCCAAGAGGAACAGAACTTATGTTTCCCGTTTTGCTTGGCCCCAGGAAACTCACAACCAACTTTTATGCTTAAACACCACAGTTATAATATTCCTCGTGGTTATTAAATTTATACTCTCTAGTTACTCTCTGTGTACACATGTATTCAATATATAATTTAAGGTAGTTTAAACAAATGATCTATATATTGTTAGTATGTTATTATTATAAAGATGGTTTGTTTAAACACCTTAAATTAAGTTGAAAAAAGTAGAGGAAGCTATAGATTTTTTCTTTCAGTTTTATTGCGATAGAATTGACATATAGCACTGTATAAGTTTAAGGTGTACAGCATAAAGATTTGATTTACATACACCAGGAAGTGTTTATCACAGTAAGTTTAGTGAACATCCATCATCTCAGATAGATACAAAGCTAAAGGAATAGAAAAATAATTGTGTGTGATAAAAAATTTTGGATTTAAGGGCTTCCCTGGTGGCGCAGTGGTTAAGAATCCGCCTGCAGGGGACACGGGTTCGAGCTCTGGACCAGGAAGATCCCACATGCCGCGGAGCAACTAAGCCCGTGCGCCACAACTACTGAGCCTGTTCTCTAGAGCCAGCGAGCCACATCTACTGAGCCTGTGTGCTGCAACTACTGAAGCCTGCATGCCTACAGCCCATGCTCTGCAACAAGAGAAGCCACGACAATGAGAAGCCCGCGCACCACAACTAAGAGTAGCCCCCGCTCACCGCAACTAGAGAAAGCCCACACGCAGCAACAGAGACCCAACACAGCCAAAAAATAAATAAATAAAATAAAATTTTTTTTAAAATTAGGATTTATTCTCTTAATAACTTTCATATATAACATACAGCAGTGTTAATTATACTTATCACATTGTACATCACATCCCTAGTACTTATTTGTCTTATAACTGGAAGTTTATACCCTTTGACTACCATCCAGTTCCCACCCTCTCCCCCGCCTCTTGGTAACTGCAAATCTGATCTCTTTCTCCATGGAGGAAGCTATAGATTTAATACATTAAAAAAATTCCCCTTTGTCCCAAATGTACATTGTAGCCTATTCCACAGATACAAAGCATTTTGGTTCAGTAAGTTGCAGAAAGGGTACCTGTTCAGCCTGACTCCCCTCAGGTTACAAAGGAGCACACATTTTCTCCAACACTGAGACATCATTTTTTTTTTTTTTGGCACCCTCTTTGGTGCCAAGGAAAGAATCTTTGGAAAAAAGGTAGCCTCTGAAGTTGACGAGCTCTAAGCCTTGCTTGTGCATCTCCAAGTGTCATAACAGACTACAAAAACATTCCTTCTTCCCTAAAGAGTACCCAGGAAAACAGAGTCCCTCCAGGCAGTGAGAGATCAGGTGTGGGGTAGTGGGGAGAAGCACTTATCCCTTATATCTGTGAATCTGAAAATCAGGGGGGTTGTACTTACCAAGTCATAATTCTGCATCTTCTTATGTTTGTGATAGGATTTAATGGTATTTGTAACGGAATCTTACTTTTTATATCTGGAGTATTAATGTGACCCAGGAAGCTAAACCCAATAACAATTCTATCGAGGGTTGTTAAAAAGAATGAAAATGATAACAATGACAGCAGCTTGTATACATTGAGTGTTGGCTGTGTGTGTCAGCCACTGTGCTGTTTTACACGCACCTTAGTCCTCACAACAGTGGTGTGAGTTTGGAAATATTATTATCCTCGTTTTACAGATGAGGGAACTGTGGAACTAAATACTTACCCAAGGTCACAAGAGCTAGTAAAATATTAGCCTCAAGGTTTAAACTCCGGTATCTTGGACAACAGATCGGATCTCCTATTGCCTGATCATCTAATCAGTTGATCCGGGTAAACTTGGATAAGTGTCTTAATATTTCTTCACTGGAATCTTTTCCTATCTGGAAATGAAGACTGATTAACATGCTTCTTACAAAGGTCACTGGAGGGTCTCAGGATTAACCCTTGATCTACAAATAGCACTTCTTGATGTCCTTCTAGAAACACACCTCTGTTTGCTAGTAGCAGGTGTGTGACCTTGGTCTTGTAATTTTATAACAGGGGCTGCGTGAAATGTATGCTTTAAAAATTGTGACCTACTGCTGGTACACTAGCAGCTACTTACCCGTGCTGATTTTGAGAATTTTGCTCAGTAGTGAAGAGAAAATATTTCAAAACTAAAAAGAAAAAAAAAGAGCACGAAAACTTCTTACCTGCAAAATGTTCATCTCTTCTTTTAAATTGTATGAGCATCATAGCAATATCGGAAACCACACCATAATGACTAAGCATGTAGGTGTTGGAGCCAAATGCCAGCTCTGACACTTACTGGCTGCACCAATTACTAATAATCTTGGGCAAGTCACCTAAGCTCTCTGTGTTCCTCTTTTCTCAATTGTAAAACGGGGATGATCACCGCGCCTACTCCACAGGATTGTTGAGAGGCTAAAATAAGATAATATATATAAGGTGCTTAGCATAGGACCTGGCATGTGTTGTCTGGTGTGTTATTAAGAAAGGGAAAAACCATCCATTATCCCACAATAACAACATGTACTTTTTTTCTCGAAGTATAGTTATTTACTATATTGTGTTAGTTTCAGGTATATAGCAAAGTGATTAAGTTATATATATATATATATTCTTTTTCAGGTTCTTTTCCATTATAGGTTATTACAAGGTATTGAATATACTTCCCTGTGCTATACAGTAAGTCTTTGTGGTTTATCTATTTTATATAAGTAGTGTATAGCTGTTAATTCCATACTCCTAATTTATTCCTCCTCCTGCCCCAACTTACGTTTTTTTTGTTTGTTTGTTTTTTTACATCTTTATTGGAGTATAATTGCTTTACAATGGTGTGTTAGTTTCTGCTCTATAACAAGGTGAATCAGTTATACATATACATATGTTCCCATATCTCTTCCCTCTTGCGTCTCCCTCCCTCCCACCCTCCCTATCCCACCCCTCTAGGTGGTCACAAAGCACCGAGCTTATCTCCCTGTGCTACGCAGCTGCTTCCCACTAGCTATCTACCTTACGTTTGGTAGTGTATATATGTCCATGCCTCTCTCTCGCTTTGTCACAGCTTACCCTTCCACCTCCCCATATCCTCAAGTCCATTCTCTAGTAGGTCTGTGTCTCTATTCCTGTCTTACCCCTAGGTTCTTCATGACATTTATTTTTTCTTAAATTCCATATATATGTGTTTGTCTTTCTCTTTCTGACTTACTTCACTCTGTATGACAGACTCTAGGTCTATCCACCTCACTACAAATAGCTCAATTTCGTTTCTTTTTATGGCTGAGTAATCGTCCATTGTATATATGTGCCACATCTTCTTTATCCATTCATCCGATAATGGACACTTAGGTTGTTTCCATCTCCGGGCTATTGTAAATGGAGCTGCAATGAACACTTTGGTACACGACTCTTTTTGAATTATGGTTTTCTCAGGGTATATGCCCAGTAGTGGGATTGCTGGGTCATATGGTAATTCTATTTGTAGTTTTTTAAGGAACCTCCATACTGTTCTCCATAGTGGCTGAACCATTTCACATTCCCACCAGCAGTGCAAGAGTGTCCCCTTTTCTCCACACCCTCTCCAACATTTATTGTTTCTAGATTTTTTGATGATGGCCATTCTGACTGGTGTGAGAGGATATCTCATTGTAGTTTTGATTTGCATTTCTCTAATGATTAATGACGTTGAGCATTCTTTCATGTGTTTGTTGGCAGTCTGTATATCTTCTTTGGAGAAATGTCTATTTAGGTCTTCTGCCCATTTTTGGATTGGGTTGTTTGTTTTTTTGTTATTGAGCTGCATGAGTTGCTTATAAATTTTGGAGATCAATCCTTTGTCAGTTGCTTCATTTGCAAACATTTTCTCCCATTCTGAGGGTTGTCTTTTGGTCTTGTTTATGGTTTCCTTTGCTGTGCAAAAGCTTTGAAGTTTCATTAGGTCCCATTTGTTTATTTTTGTTTTTATTTCCATTTCTCTGGGAGGTGGGTCAGAAAGGATCTTCCTGTGATTTATGTAATAGGGTGTTCTGCCTATGTTTTCCTCTAAGAGTTTGATAGTTTCTGGCCTTACATTTAGGTCTTTAATCCATTTTGAGCTTATTTTTGTATGTGGTGTTAGGGAGTGATCTAATCTCATAGTTTACATGTACCTGTCCAGTTTTCCCAGCACCACTTATTGAAGAGGCTGTCCTTTCTCCACTGTACATTCCTGCCTCCTTTATCAAAGATAAGGTGACCATATGTGTGTGGGTTTATCTCTGGGCTTTCTATCCTGTTGCATTGATCTATCTTTCTGTTTTTGTGCCAGTACCATACTATCTTGATTACTGTAGCTTTGTAGTATAGTCTGAAGTCATGGAGCCTGATTCCTCCAGCTCCGTTTTTTGTTTTCAAGATTGCTTTGGCTATTCGGGGTCTTTTGTGTTTCCATACAAATTGTGAAATTTTTTGTTCTAGTTCTGTGAAAAATACCAGTGGTAGTTTGATAGGGATTGCACTGAATCTGTAGATTGCTTTGGGTAGTAGAGTCATTTTCACAATGTTGATTCTTCCAATCCAAAAACATGGTATATCTCTCCATCTATTTGTATCATCTTTAATTTCCTTCATCAGTGTCTTATAATTTTTTGCATACAGCTCTTTTGTCTCCTTAGGTAGGTTTATTGCTAGATATTTTATTCTTTATGTTGCAATGGTAAATGGGAGTGTTTTCTTTATTTCACTTTCAGATTTTTCATCATTCCTGTATAGGAATGCCAGAGATTTCTGTGCATTAATTTTGTAACCTGCTACTTTACCAAATTCATTGATTAGCTCTAGTAGTTTTCTGGTAGCATTTTTAGGATTCTCTATGTATAGTATCATGTCATCTGCAAACAGTGACAGCTTTATTTCTTCTTTTCTGATTTGGATTTCTTTTATTTCCTTTTCTTTTCTGATTGCTGTGGCCAAAACTTCCAAAACTATGTTGAATAATAGTGGTGAGAGTGGGCAACCTTGTCTTGTTCCTGGTCTTAGTGGAAATGCTTTCAGTTTTTCACCACTGAGGACAATGTTGGCTGTGGGTTTGTCATATATGGCCTTTATTATATTGAGGAAAGTTCCCTTTATGCCTACTTTCTGCAGGGTTTTTTATCATAAATGGGTGTTGAATTTTGTCGAAAGCTTTCTCTGCATCTATTGAAATGATCATATGGTTTTTCTCCTTCAATTTGTTAATATGATTTATCACATTAATTATTTTGCGTATATGGAAGAATCCTTGCATTCCTGGAATAAACCCCACTTGATCATGGTGTATGATCCTTTTAAAGTGCTGTTGGATTCTGTTTGCTAGTATTTTGTTGCGGATTTTTACATCAATGTTCATCAGTGATATTGGCCTGTAGTTTTCTTTCTTTATGACATCCTTGTCTGGTTTTGGTATCAAGGTGATGGTGGCCTCGTAGAATGAGTTTGGGAGTGTTCCTCCCTCTGCTATATTTTGGAAGAGTTTGAGAAGGATAGGTGTTAGCTCTTCTCTAAATGTTTGATAGAATTCGCCTGTGAAGCCATCTGGTCCTGGGCTTTTGTTTGTTGGAAGATTTTTAATCATAGTTTCAATTTCAGTGCTTGTGATTGGTCGGTTCATATTTTCTATTTCTTCCTGATTCAGTCTCGGCAGGTTGTGCATTTCTAAGAATTTGTTCATTTCTTCCAGGTTGTCCATTTTATTGGCATAGAGTTGCTTGTAGTAATCTCTCATGATCTTTTGTATTTCTGCAGTGTCAGTTGTTACTTCTCCTTTTTCATTTCTAATTCTATTGATTTGAGTCTTCTCCCTTTTTTTCTTGATGAGTCTGGCTAATGGTTTATCAATTTTGTTTATCTTCTCAAACAACCAGCTTTTAGTTTTATTGATCTTTGCTATCATTTCCTTCATTTCTTTTTCATTTATTTCTGATCTGATTTTTATGATTTCTTTCCTTCTGCTAACTTTGGGGTTTTTTTGTTCTTCTTTCTCTAATTGCTAGGTGCAAGGTTAGGTTGTTTATTCGAGATATTTCCTGTTTCTTAAGGTAGGATTGTATTGCTATAAACGTCCCTCTTAGAAGTGCTTTTGCTGCATCCCGTAGATTTTGGGGCGTCGTGTCTCCATTGTCATTTGTTTCTAGGTATTTTTTTATTTCCTCTTTGATTTCTTCAGTGACCACTTCGTTATTAAGTAGTGTATTGTTTAGTCTCCATGTGTTTGTATTTTTTACAGATCTTTTCCTGTAATTGATATCTAGTCTCATAGCATTGTGGTCGGAAAAGATACTTGAAACAATTTCAATTTTCTTAAATTTACCAAGGCTTGATTTGTGACCCAAGATGATCTATCCTGGAGACTGTTCCATGAGCACTAGAGAAAAATGTGTATTCTGTTGTTTTTGGATGGAATGTCCTATAAATATCAATTAAGTCCATCTTGTTTAATGTATCATTTAAAGCTTGTGTTTCCTTATTTATTTTCATTTTGGATGATCTGTCCATTGGTGAAAGTGGGGTGTTAAAGTCCCCTACTATGAATGTGTTACTGTCGATTTCCCCTTTTATGGCTGTTAGTATTTGCCTTATGTATTGAGGTGCTCCTATGTTGGGTGCATAAATATTTACAATTGTTCTATCTTCTTCTTGGATCGATCCCTTGATCATTATGTAGTATCCTTCTTTGTCTCTTGTAATAGTCTTTATTTTAAAGTCTATTTTGTCTGATATGAGAATTGCTACTCCAGCTTTCTTTTGGTTTCCATTTGCATGAAATATCTTTTTCCATCCCCTTACTTACAGTCTGTACGTGTCTCTAGGTCTGAAGTGGGTCTCTTGTAGACAGCAAATATATGGTCTTGTTTTTGTATCCATTCAGCCAATCTGTGTCTTTTGGTGGGAGCACTTAGTCCATTTACATTTAAGGTAATTATCGATATGTATGTTCCTATTCCTGTTTTCTTAATTTTTGGGGGTTCGTTATTGTAGGTCTTTTCCTTCTCTTGTGTTTCTTGCCTAGAGAAGTTCCTTTAGCAGTTGTTGTAAAGCTGGTTTGGTGGTGCTGAACTCTCTCAGCTTTTGCTTGTCTGTAAAGATTTTAATTTCTCCATCAAATCTGAATGAGATCCTTGCTGGGTAGAGTAATCTTGGTTTCAGGTTTTTCTCCTTCATCACTTTAAATATGTCCTGCCAGTCCCTTCTGGCTTGCAGAGTTTCTGCTGAAAGATCAGCTGTTAACCTTATGGGGATTCCCTTGTGTGGTTTTTTTGTTGTTTTTCCCTTGCTGCTTTTAATATGTTTTCTTTGTATTTAATTTTTGATAGTTTGATTAACATGTGTCTTGGCATATTTCTCCTCGGATTTATCCTGTATGGGACTCTCTGTGCTTCCTGGACTTGATTAACTATTTCCTTTCCCATATTAGGGAATTTTTCAACTATAATCTCTTCAAATATTTTCTCAGCCCCTTTCTTTTTCTCTTCTTCTTCTGGAACCCCTATAATTCGAATGTTTATGCGTTTAATGTTGTCCCAGAGGTCTCTGAGACTGTCCTCAGTTCTTTTCATTCTTTTTTCTTTATTCTACTCTGCAGCAGTTATTTCCACTATTTTATCTTCCAGGTCACTTATCCTTTCTTCTGCCTCAGTTATTCTGCTATTGATCCCATCTAGAGTGTTTTTAATTTCATTTATTGTGTTGTTCATCATTGTTTGTTTCATCTTTAGTTCTTCTAGGTCCCTGTTAAATGACTCTTGAATTTTGTCTATTCTATTTCCAAGATTTTGGATCATCTTTACTATCATTATTCTGAATTCTTTTTCAGGTATACTGCCTATTTCCTCTTCATTTGTTAGGTCTGGTGGGTTTTTATCTTGCTCCTTCATCTGCTGTGTGTTTTTCTGTCTTCTCATTTTGCTTATCTTACTGTGCTTGGGGTCTCCTTTTTGCAGGCTGCAGGTTCGTAGTTCCCATTGTTTTTGGTGTCTGTCCCCAGTGGCTAAGGTTGGTTCAGTGGGTTGTGTAGGCTTCCTGGTGGAGGGGACTAGTGCCTGTGTTCTGGTGGATGAGGTTGTATTGTGTCTTTCTGGTGGGCAGGTCCACGTCTGGTGGTGTGTTTTGGGGTGTCTGTGGACTTATTATGATTTTAGGCAGCCTCTCTGCTAATGGGTGGGGTTGTGTTCCTGTTTTGCTAGTTGTTTGGCATAGGATGTCCAGCACTGTAGCTTGCTGGTCATTGAGTGAAGCTGGGTGCTGGTGTTGAGATGGAGATCTCTGGGAGATTTTCGCCATTTGATATTATGTGGAGCTGGGAGGTCTCTTGTGGACCAGTGTCCTGAAGTTGGCTCTCCCACCTCAGAGGCACAGCACTGACTCCTGACTGCAGCACCAAGAGCCTTTCATCCACACGGCTCAGAATAAAAGGGACAAAAAGTAGAAAGAAAGAATTAGTAGAAGTAGAAAGAAAGAAAGAAATAAGGGAGGGAGGGAGGGAGGGAGGAAGGAAGGAAGGAGGGAAGGAAGGAAAAAAGAAAGAAGATAAAGTAAAATAAAATAAAGTAAAATAAAATATAATAAAGTTATTAAAATAAAAAAATAATTATTAAGAAGAAAGAAAAAACGGACGGATAGAACTCTAGGACAAATGGTGGAAGCAAAGCTATACAGTCATACTCTCTCACAGAAGCATACACATACACACTCACAAAAAGAGGAAAAGGGGAAAAAATCATAAATCTTGCTCTCAAAGTCCACCTCCTCAATTTGGGTTGATTCGTTGTTTATTCATGTATTCCACAGATGCAGGTACATCAAGTTGATTGTGGAGCTTTAATCCGCTGCTTACGCGTCTGCTGGGAGAGATTTCCCTTTCCCTTCTTTGTTCTCACAGCTCCCAGGGGCTCTGCTTTGGATTTGGCCCTGCCTCTGCGTGTAGGTCGCTGGAGGGTGTCTGTTCTTCGCTCAGACAGGACGGGGTTAAAGGAGCCGCTGATTCGTGGGCTCTGGCGCACTCAGGCCGGAGGGAGGGAGGGGCACGGCGTGCGGGGCAGGCCTGCGGCGTCAGAGGCCGGCGTGACGTTGCACCAGCCTGAGGCGCGCCGTGCGTTCTCCCGAGGAAGTTGCCCCTGGATCCCGGGACCCTGGCAATGGCGGGCTGTACAGGCTCCCTGGAAGCCGGGTGTGGACAGTAACCTGTGCTCGCACACAGGCTTCTTGTTGGCGGCAGCAGCAGCCTTAGCGTCTCCCGCCCGTCTCTGGGGTCCGCGCTTTTAGCCGCCGCTCGCGCCCATCTCTGGAGCTCCTTTAAGCAGCGCTCTGAATCCCCTCTCCTCGAGCACCAGGAAACAAAGAGAGAAGAAAAAGTCTTTTGCCTCTTCGGCAGGTCCAGACTTTTCCCCCGGCTCCCTCCCGGCTAGCCGTGGCGCACTAACCCCCTGCAGGCTGTGTTCACTCCGCCAACACCAGTCCTCTCCCTGCGCTCCGACCGAAGCCCGAGCCTCAGCTCCCAGCCCCGCCCGCCCGGGCGGGGGAGCAGACAAGCCTCTCGGGCTGGTGAGTGCCGGTCGGCCCTGATCCTCTGTGCGGCAGTCTCCCCGCTTTGCCCTCCGCACCCCTGTTGCTGTGCTCTCCTCCGCCCGCGAAGGGGCTCCTGGTGTGTGGAAACGTTTCCTCCTTCACGGCTCCCTCCCACTGGTGCAGGTCCCGTCCCTATCCTTTTGTCTCTGTTTATTCTCTTTTCTTTTGCCCTACCCAGGTACGTGGGAGGGTTTCTTGCCTTTTGGGAGGTCTGAGGTCTTCTGCCAGCGTTCAGTATGAGTTCTGTAGGAGTTGTTCCACGTGTAGATGTATTTCTGGTGTATCTGTGGGGAGGAAGGTGATCCCCGCGTCTTACTCTTCCGCCATCTTCCCGGAAGCCCCCCCAACTCATAAGTTTGTTTTCTGTCTGTGAGTCTGTTTTTGTTTTGTAAACAACTTCATCTGTATTTTTTAGATTAATATTTTGCTTTCTTTTCTGCTCATACATCTCACAGATACATGCTTTATATGAGGCTGTAACTGCAACATATGTGCAATCTATAGTTTTTAATTAATATTATATTTTATACATTTTCTGTTTCCATATGGTTCACAATGATTTTTAGTGGCTACATACTACTCTTTCAAGTTGACAAATCAGAATTTGTTTGGGTATTTCCTTATTTGTGAACCTTTAACTAGTTTTGCTTAGAAGAATTAGATAATGCTTATACCTGTTTTAATTACTTTTTTTTTTTTTTTTTGCTGTACGCGGGCCTCTCGCTGTTGTGGCCTCTCCCGTTGCGGAGCACAGGCTCCAGACGCGCAGGCTCAGCGGCCATGGCTAATGGGCCCAGCCGCTCCGCGGCATGTGGGATCTTCCCGGACAGGGGCACGAACCTATGTCCTTTGCATTGACAGGCGGACTCTCAACCACTGCGCCATCAGGGAAGCCCTGTTTTAATGTGATATATACACTACAGACAGAAGAGTGTACGTCTCTATATATGTACAGCTGCCTTCCATGTTAAAATTCTATGTGCGTTCTCTCTGTTCTCTCAGAGACTTCTCCACTAGCTTACCTCTGTGGTTTCCTTACATGCTGTCTGTAGGTGACATACCACAGCCCTTTGCATGGCCTGAAGGCAAGGATCAGACCTTGTTTGTGGTGGTAACAACACCAGAAGCCATGTAACCATTTCCCACAACCATGGTCTCGTGATTTTGACAGAAACCAGATCTGGGAGGCACAGCTCTGGATGGGCTGTGAGTGCGGAAGCTGGAGTGGGGTCTGTGTGTGATGAGCCTCCCTGGAAGGGACATGCTATTCATGAAAAATTCTGAAAATACTAATCCATGAGGCAAGAGTTTCCCAGGTTCCTAAGAGACCTCTAAGAGAAAAAAGACCCAGATTTCCCACAGACCACTTGTCAAACGCCTGACTGCCTTCTGCGGTTACCTCAAACCTCAAGTGAGGTCCATTAAGAAAGCCACTTGCTTTTGACTGTGTCTGCATGTGGGATGCCAAACTTCTGGTGACTGTATTTGAAAACACATAGACATTGAATTAAGTATAAAAGCAAACAAATCTTTTCTCTTTCTGTGTTGCTTAGCTCTGTGAAATCCACGAAGTACTATGATTTGGGTTTGAGAATTTAGATGAATTGAAGTTCTTGTCATATGAGAATGAATTTTACTAGGTACGGCCACTGTATGGCGGTTTCACAAAAAAACTAAAAATAGAGCTACCATATGACCCAAGAATTGCACTCCTGAGTATATAGCCGAAAAATCCAAAAACTAATTCGAAAAGATACATGCACCCCAATGTTCATAGCAGCATTATTTACAATTGCCAACATATGGAAGCAACCTAAGTGTCCATCATCAGATGAATGGATAAAGAAGAGGTGGTATATGTATACACACACACACACACACACACACACACACACACACACACACACACTGGAATATTACTCAGCCGTAAAAAAGAATGAAATCTTGCCATTTGCAGCAACATGGATGGACTTGGAGGACATCATGCTAAGTGAAATAAGTCAGACAGAGAGAGACAAATACTGTATGAGATCACTTATATGTGGAATCTAAAAAATACAACAAACCAGTGAATATAACAGAAAAGAAGCAGCCTCACAGATACAGAGAAAAAACTAGTGGTTACCAGTTGGGAGAGGGGCAGGGGGAGGGGCAATATAGAGGTAGGGGGATAAAAGGATTATTATGGGATTATATAGAATCATGTGTGTGAAACTTGAAAATCATAAAGCATTATAGAATTTAAAGAATCATTCAATAAAAAATTAAATAAAAGTAAAAAAAGAATTGATTTAATTACTCTTACTGATGAATACCAAGGGATTCCCTAGTATTCTTACTAGTATTGGAACCCTTTTTAATGAAATCTGACACTTGTTGAATGGTTACAAATGAATAGACCTCTTCTAACTTACATGCATTCACACACTCATTTGTCGTAATAACTCTACAATTAGGAATTACTAATTCGTGTCACTGTACAGATGGGAACACTGAGGCAGAGACTGAGTTAGTGCCTTCCTTGAGGTGACAATACTTATCCTGTCTTTTGTTCCTCAGCTACATTGCCTTGCTGTAGGCGGTCCACTGGGAATCCCTTGCGTGTACTGGAATCTCTGAATCACAGCGTCTTCTCTGAGGATCGTTCTCACTGTGAGTGTTCAGAGAGAGCACGTTAATTTCAGTATTTGCTTAATCATGCAATTGCAGAATTTTAAGCTTATGGAAAGCTCATTGGAAATGTAACCAATAGATTCTCAACTGTGCCAGCTTCCATAAATACCTCAGATTGTAATGGCCCTCATCTTGCTTGTGTATAGGAAGGCCAGTTCTTTCCCAGGCCCTCTTCCTCACAGGTTTCTGGGAATCTCTGAGCAACATCCTCATGTCCCTCCAATTTTCCCCGAGGATGCTCACTACCTTAATCAACTTTCTGGTTTTTGACAGTCAATATCTGCCCCGCCCAGCCACCGGCAGGTGGAGGCCTGGTCATTTCTGTCAGGCTCTACAACTTCCCAGGCTAGATCACAAGAGGTTATGCAGCTTCCACCGGGTTCTCTGGGGACGCCCATTCTGGGGAGACCAACTGCCATTCAAGAAGCGCAGCTACCCTGAGGATGCCATGCTGGAAAGCCCATGTGTAGATGCTCTGGGTGACAGTTCCAGGGCACTCTCAGCCGACAGCCATGTGAGGGAGCCATCTTGCTCACTTTGTCTAGCTGAGTCTTCAAAGGCCGGAGCCCCAGCCAGGATCTGAAGGCACCTCATGAGCAAGGCCGGCTACATGGTTTATGGGGCCTAGTGACGAAGTGCACAACTCCTCATTACAAAATTCAGAACGTTGAGCAGAGAGTTAAACCAACAACAGGACCTGTTTAAGCTGAGGACCCTATGTGACTATACATGTTGTGCACCCAGGAAATCAGCCTGCTCGTGATCCCAAGAGAAAACTGCCCAGCTGAGCCCTTCTTAAACTTTTGTGATTGAAATCAAATGGTTGTTTTATATTTTCTAGTTTTATTGAGATATAATTGACATATAACATTGTAGAAGTTTAAGGTGTACAGCACAGTGATTTGATACACGTATATATTGTGAGTTTGAATCCATTCTATGTAATGAAGCCTCCATAAAAAACCCCAAAGACTAGCTTTGGAGAGCTTCTGGGCTGGTGAACTGGTGAAAATTTGGGGAGAGTGGCGAGCCTGGAAAGGGCATGGAAGCTCTGCCCTGTTTCCACCCTATGCATCTCTTCCATTTGGCTGTTTCTGAGTTACATTTTTTTAATAATAAACTGATGATCTGGTAAGTTAAATGTTACTCTGAGTTCTGTGAGCTACGTTAGCAAATTAATCAAACCCTAGAAGGAGGTCATGGGAACCCCCAATCTGTAGCTAGTTGGTCCGAAGCACAAGTAACAACGAGCGCTTGTGGCTGTCATCTGAAGGGGGGTTGGGGGGAGTCATTTAGAACTGAACCCCTACCCTGTGGAATCTGATGCTATCTCGGGGTAGGTGGTGTCAGTATTGAGTTGAATTATAGGACAACCAGCTGGTGTCTGAGAATTGCTTATTAGACATGTGGGGGAAACCCCCATGCCCAGGTGGTGCAATTGTGGTACTGGAACACAAAATAAGGTTCTTTACCCATTTTTAAATTGGATTATTTGTTTTTGTTATTGGGTTGTATGAGTCGCTTATATATTTTGGATATTAACCCCTTATCACACAAGTGGTTTGCAAATATATTCTCTCAATTTATAGGTTGCTTTTTTATTTTGTTGATTGTTTGTCTTATTGTGCAGAAGCTTTTTAGTTTGACGTGGTCCCACTTGTTTATTTTTGCTTTTGTTGTTTGTGCTTTAGGTGTCATATCCAAAAATTCATTGCCAAGATCAATGTCAAGGAGTTTTTCCCCCTATGTTTTCTTCTAGGAGTTTAATGCTTTCAGGTCTTACATTTAAACCTTTTAAAAATATATAATATATTTAAGTCTTCAAACTGTTTTGAGATTATTTTTGTAAACAGTATAAGATAGGAGTCTAGTTTCATTCTTTTGAATGTGAATATCCAATTTTCCCAGCCACATTTTTTTTTTTCATACCATATGGCATGTGGAGTTTCCCTGACCAGGGATCGAACCTGTGCCCCCTGCAGTGGAAGTGTGGAGTCTTAACCACTGGACCACCAGGGAAGTCCAACATTTATTAAAGAGACTGTCTTTTCTCCATTTAGTATATTCTTGGCTCCCTTGTCAATTATTTGATCATAAATGCATGGGTTTATTTGGAGATTTTGATTCTATTTCATTCCATTGATCTGTATGCCTATTTTATGTCTGTACTGTACTGTCTTGATTACTATGGCTTCATAATATAGTTTAAAATCAGAAGGTGTGATGCCTCCAGTTTTGTTCTTCTTTCTCAGTATTTCTTTGGCTATTTGGTGTCTTTTGTGGTTCCAAATGAATTTTAGGATTGTGTTTTGTATTTCTGTAAAAAATTTCATTGTAATTTTGATATGGAGTACATCAAAGCTATAGATGGCTTTGGGTAGTATGGAAATTTTAACAATAGTAATTCTTCCTATCCATGAACATGGGATATTGTTGCATTTATTTGTGTTTTCTCCAATTTCTTTCACCATTGTCTTACAGCTTTCAATATACAGATCTTACACCCCTTTGGTTAAATTTATTCCTAAGTATTTTATTGTTCTTAATGCTATTGTAAGTGAGGTTGTTTTCTTTATTTCTTTTTGAGAGAATTCATTGTTAGTGTATAAAAATGCTACTGATTTCTGTATGTTTATTTTGTATCCCGCACTTTTACTGAAGTTGTTGATTAGATTGAACAGTTTTTTGGTGAGTCTGTAGGACTTTCTCTACATAAAGTCGTGTCATCTGAAAACAAAGACAATTTTACTTCTTCTTTTCCAATTTGAATGCCTTTTATTCCTTTTTCTTATCTGATTACTCTGGCTAGGACTTCCAGTACTATGTTGAATGGGAGTGAAGAGGTGGGCACCCTTGTCTTGTTCCTTATCTTAGAGGAAAAGCTTTCAGCCTTTCATCATTGAGTATGATGTTAGCTGTGGGGTTAAAATGGTTGCTTTATACCAGGAAATTTGGGGGGGTTATTACATGGCCATAGTAATTATGATATGCTCCAAAAACAATTATTTCAGACTGCAATAGCCCAGCACTGTTACCCTTTCTAAATGTTCATTCAGCTTTAAATCTGTGAGTCTAGGCAACCTGAGCTATGCCTAGTTCAATTCTATTTTTTGTTCTGTCGTCCAGCAGGAGTTAAAAATTGTGCCTTTATACCTTTGCAGCATTTTTTGGCCACCTCAACAACGTTAATTAAAAACTCACAAACACAGACATGTATATTAAAAAACAACAGGGTGTAACAATGAAGTATATTGATAGTTAGAAAGGAATTTTTGTGCAAAGGACGTAGTCTGCAGAGATGCAACTCTGCCTTCGGTATTAATGACCTTTAAAATCACCTTTTACAAAAAGCAAGTTAATCCCCAGGAACTATAGTACCTAAGTTGCTGTATTTTATATTTGCATGATTAAATGGCCCAACTGTTGGCACTTCTCAGAAAAAAATAGGGGGTTTCAAGATACCTCTAGTGCCAAGCAAAAAATTTCCTTGCCTCTTGGAAATAAATTCTCAAATTCTACTATTTGCTCTAAGGTTTCAAAGATATTAGGGCACTCTTACTGAACGGAAATGATTCCATACCTCATAATTTATTCTGAAGTCAAATAGAGCTGAATCTCTGGTTTCGTTTATTCGCCAGAACTCTATACTAACAAGCATTTCTGTGCCCCTAGAATATGGTGATGAACTGATGTTCATTATGAGAATGATCTTAGATATTGTTTCCTAAATAATCAAGAGAATATTATGTTCAGTCGTGTTAAGAGTGCTGTAGGGTGTGTCTGATTGTTTTCTTCTCTGCAAATCTTTCTTGCATGGAATAGTAGGTTGAATAATGGCCCCCAAAGATATCCACACTCTAATACCTGGAACGTGTGAATGTTACCTTAAATGGCAAAAGGAACTTTGCAGATGTGACTACATGAAGGCTATGGAGATGGGGAGATTATCTTGCATTATTATGGTGGACTCTAAATGTAATCAGATGTCCTTATAAGAGGGAGGCAGAGGGAGATTTGACAACAGAAGATGATGTGATGTGATGACTGGTAACAGAGGCTGGAGTGATGTGCTTTGAAGATGAAGGAAGGGGCCACTAGTCAAGGAATGCAGCTCTAGAAGCGGGAAATGGCAAAGAAACTGTTCTCCCCTAGAGCCTCTGGAGGGACAGCCCTGCTGACACCTTGGTTTTGACCCAGTGAACCTGTAAGAGAATAAATGTGTGCTGCTTTAAGCTACCAAGCATGCGGTAATTTGTTATAGCAGTGATAGGAAACGAATTGGATTTTCTTTTTCTTTGACATCTTTCTTGCATGGCTAATTCTTCATCAACTTGGATGCCTGATTAGCCTAAATAAGAATTACATTTCGAGGCTGGGAGAACATTCACTCTAGAAATTATTGGTTATGATCTACACATTTCTAATCTCCTGGCCACTGTTCATGCCTCACAGCAGTAATTGAGGTTCATGTGCTTAGACCTCTTTTTAGTGTATTCTGGACAATTTGCTTGATCCCGTGGCCAGTCCTATTGAACCGTGTCTTTGGTGAGAGCAGGAGGTGGAGGCCTCAGAGGGAAATGCCTCTGACTCACTCTGTGGTAGGTCTGAAAGGATGCAGAGGGATGCTGTTTCAGTTTGACTGCTGAGTGTCCTGTGTGGGAGATGCATGAAGAGCATTCTGGGACCTGAAGTTGGCTTCTCACCATCTGACTGAAACAGGCAACTTCTTACAGTAACCTCAGGGGAAGGAAGTCAGTGTTGGTGGGGTGCTCATTCCACGAACTTGAACCCGACCTACATTTTCAGCCTCCCAAGTGACCTTCACTATACCTGTAGCTGTTCAAGGTTAAACGCATAAAAGTAAACAGTGCATGACAATCCCATTTAATCTAAGGATTAGTTGAAATCCTTCGGTTTCATCCAACTCTTTGAATCTGATAGATTAAAGGGCAGTAGGGCAACATGGTTGAGGGGATGATTATTAGTCTTTGTGGGCATGCTGTTTTTTAGGAAAACCTGGTTCCTCCACTTCCACAGCCTCTCAGGCTTCGTTCTCATCCTCATGTGGGATTCCTCCAGGAATGTCAGCTATGGTTGGGTCTCAAGCTTAGCAAGACAGACTGCATTCCCTGTGCTGTAATTTGTGGGCCATGGGAAGAGACTCTGCCAGCGAACTATATCTTTGTGCTCAGCTGAAACCCTCTCTTTGAAACATCACTTTTGAGGACTTTACTGAAAAATACACACCTCTGGGAGGTTGACACATTGAGCTGGTAAGGTAGGTTCAATTTTCCAGTCATCCTCCGAAAACCCTCCTTTTAAGGTCTAGTACTGTGTCAGCTACTGGGGAATCAGAGATCACAAAGGTGCCATTCTCTCCACTGTGATGCTCATGGTCTACAAGGGGGACAGAAACAAGTCAGCAAAGATGGCCCCGGTCAGCTGGGGTCCTCCTGTCTATTGAAATTTAGATGACAATTGGTTCAGACAGCCAGAGGGCCCTCCCCTCCTCCCTGTGGAGATTCCTGGAGAGAATCTTAGGTTCATCCAGCCCCCTGGGTTCTTAGGTGCTGCTCTCAGGACCTTCTGATCTTATTCATGGCCTATCTCCTCCTTCCAGGTGGCTCTGCCCTGAACTGACTGGAAAGGTTTGCCTTTGGGCACCAAATACTTCTCTCTCTCTCTCTCTCTCTTTCACACACACACACACACACACACACACACACACACTCTCTCTCTCTCTCTCTCTCTCTCTCTCTCTCTCTCTCTTTCTCTCTCCCCCCCTCTCCCCCCCGCTTCCCCTCTCCCTCTACTGCTATCACTATCTTTGAGGCACAAGGAAAGCTTATAACTGAGGAAAAGGGTGGATGTTGAAGGCTTTGGGCTGAGGAAGCAGGTTCTGGGAGTAGGAGGGGAATGAGGGTAGGGTTGATATTTTGAAGAGAAGGTAAACTTTGGTATCATAGACACAGGGATTGCCTGGGCAGATGTTCCCAAACTTGTTCGAGTGACAGAACACCCAGGAATCATGGCCTTTGTGAATCACTGAGAGGTAGTGATAATTTAATACATGCCTTAATAGTATTTACCTCAACTTTATATAATCGTCTATTTTAAGTTTACATGTTTAGACTTATTATGTTTGGTTAAATTTACATGTTATAAAACAATATACAGTCAATCATAGGCACTTGTCCATTAACAATCGCTCTGTAAGATGAGGTGTGAGAAGCATCTCTGAGATTTGCCCTGAGATTTGATTGCTACTGACTGGACTGGGGATGAGAGAGTGGAAGGACGCTGTGGCCGAATCATGCTTATGCTTATGGTGGATGCACCCACTTTTCTAATATGTGCTGCTGCTGACATAAATGTGGTGATTAAGCTCATTGATTCTTTTGGTCACATCTGAGTATTCAGCAGGAGTAATTAAAAATGAGGATTTAGAAATGTCATGTATGTTGAGCAGTTGTTTCTCCATAGAAGCTCTTTTCCCTCCCTCCCTCCGTCCCTCCCTTCCTTCTCTCTTTCTTCCTTTTTGTTTAGAACCTATTTGAACTTGCTGAACTGCCAGTGTTTGAAAAAATCTGGAAAAATTACAACTACGGTAACAACTCAGGAGTATTTCAGGTTGAGCCCTGAATGATTATAGAATCTTTCACTTCTAGAAGTAGAGAAGAGTTTGTCCTGTTTGATTTTTCTTTAGCCTTGAACTTGAAGCTGATGCTGAGAACAGGCAAAGGGTCTTCAAAGGAAGAGAAAGAGTCTCCAAAGGGAATGGCATTGGAGTAGCTCTCTTTCTGTCTGTGTTAACTTCAAACATTATTCAAGACGAGAATTTCTACTTCACTGCAATGAAGAAAGTGCATGCATTCCCCTACCCCAACCCCACCTTTTCTCTCTGGAGCTGAGAGATACAGTCATCACATTCTTGTGGTAAGCATCACCATGGCGAGCCATCAACCATTCAGGACGGTGTAGACGGTCTGGTTAACCGCACGGCTCGCAGAGACACAAGGCAGACTGAGCCTGGAGAGAAGGGGGCTTGCGCGAGTTGACTTGGATATGACACAGAAATAAAGGCTCAGTTTTCTGGGACAGTGATGAGCTTCATGAATACTTTACAGAACAACAACATCTATTCAAGGGCAAAAGTTAAAACCAGATACTGTACTATGTGCACCTCTGTCATTTCAGAAACTTTGCCAAATAATTCTGAAACCCTTGGTTAAAGAAATATTAAACAAATGCTTAAGCCCAGTTGCAGATACTGTACCTCCTGATAAAAAAACGAAACAAAACAAAAAGAAAACATAACTGTACAATTTATAAAATAATGTGTAGCCTGCAAATATTTTTGTTCTTCTTTTCCGGAACTTGCCCTCAGGCAAGATTGTTTGATCATCACGGGTATAGTGAAATGGTAGACTGAATGTATGGTTGTCAAATATAAATACGATTTCTTAGTTTGAGCAGCGGGTAGTTTGAGGCTATATTCTCTGGCAATCGCCTTCTTTCATGTTCGTAATGCTTTTCAGAGGCAGTCATGTTGCTGGGTGTCAGTGGTTTGCTCCTTGTCATTGTTGAGTGTGTCCCATTGTATGTATGTGCTAACATTGATTCCTATACTAGTTGATGGGCATTTGAATTGTTTGCAGTGTTTAGCTATTATGATGAAAAGTTTACATGTAGGTCTTTGTTTGGACATACGTCTTCATTTCCCTTGGGCAAATGCCTAAGAGTAGGATTTCTGGGGCCTATGACAAGTGTACATTTAACTGCCGAACTATTTCCCAAAGTGATTCTGTCACTTCGCATTCCCACTAGAAACATATAAGAGCTCCGGTTGCTCCCACAACCTTGCCAGCACTTGGTATTGATGGTTTTTAAATTTTAGTCACTCTAGTGAGTGAGTTAGGGTATCTCAGTGTGCTTTTAACTGGCATGTCACACTATATTGATTTACACACTTGTGCCACCAAAGAGCCCTGCCCCTTCATTTAGGTGTCACTGCTTAGGGACTGCATGCACAAGGGCTGATCCCAGGTCCTGGCAGTTCCATCTGAGTCAGTGTTTTATCAGGAAAGTTGATTTTTCCCCTATCCTTTTATGTCATCTTGTCCTGATCTTGGGAGGATTCCTCTGAGCCTCTCTTCATAGAATATATGACATCTTGTCACGTGTCCTTCGGTGAATAATCTGGCTTCAGTTTTATCCTTTATTCATGGTCCACCTTTCGTCTTTCTCTTGTCTCCTGGTGGGTTGGCATTCGTCTTTATTCTAAACCCACTGCAGGTGATACTGGGTATTGCTGCTTTCACGTTTGTGTAGCCATCACTCAATCATAGCTATGTGTTGGAAAATTTGGCCCATCATCATTGATTTTCTTTATCGATTTGGTGCTATTCACAATGCCCAGTGACTCTGATTCATCTGCTCTATTGCAAACAAATATCTTGGGGTGGAGGCCTGAACAACACAGTCCTGGACAGGTAAGTCATATAACAGGGATTGGACATGTAACTGTGAATGCCATCTTCATCAAGATGAGAGCTGAACCCACAGATCTTGGGGCCATATCCACATTTAGGGCAGAAGACAAAGAAGGGAAACCAATGTGGAGACAGAAGAAATTAATAGGGAGGTGAGGTAGAATGTCACAGTGTCACAAAAACCAGGGCAAAAGACAGTTTTAGGAAGGAGAGGGTGTTCAGTAGGGTGAATGCTCCACAGAGGCTTAGAAGGAAAGAACTGAGAAGATGCCACTGAATCTGAAATTGGGAGGTAATTTGAGAATTTGGAAAGTGCAGTTTCAGCAAAGCAGTCGAGTCAGAAACCAGAATGCATAGAATTAGGTGATGAGAAAGTGGGGGAAAGAAAGACATCTTTCAGTAGCATGGCAGATAGAAATATGCCTCCATCTGAACCATTCTTTGCTGCTTCCAGTCGGGAAAGACATCTTTCTGGGCTTTATATTTGACTTGTCTTTGCCCAAGGAACCTTACTCTTCTGACAGCTCTCCTATATCTTTAACCTCCGGCCATTTTCTCTCAGTTTATTAACAGGCTCAAGAATTTTCAGTCTTCGTAAGTCAGAGAAAAACAAATATCGTATATTAATGCATATATGTGGAATCTAGAAAAACGGTACAGATGAACCAGTTTGCAAGGCAGAAATAGAGACAATGTAGAGAACAAACATATGGACACCAAGAGGGGAAAGCAGGGAGGGGGGTGGTGGGATGAACTGGGAGATTGGGATTGACATATATACACTAATATGTATAAAATAGATAATTAATAAAAACCTGAAAAAAAAAAGGAATTTTCAGTCTTCAACAACCAAAACAAACAAAAAACCCTACAAATAAGTCACAGGTTCCCATGGCCATCACCTTTCGTTTTACAGCCAAACTCCTTCAAAAAGAGCCTCTTCCTGCGTCTCCCACGTCCTCCCCTTCTATTCTCTCCTCAGACTATTCTAGTCTGATTTTGGCCTCCACCCTTCCAAAGAAACATCTCCCTCTAGGGCTTGATGGCTTCATAGTTCATATCTAACAGATGCTTTTCAGGTCACAACCTGATCCACATTTCTTGGCATTGGATTCCTTCGACCAGTTCCTTGCCTTTAAGTTCTCTCTTCTGTTGGCGTTTCTCTGCGATTTCTCTTTATACATCTTGGGTAGCTCTTTCCTAGTCTCCTTCATGGACTCTTCTCCTTCGTTTTTTTTTTTTGTGTGTGTGTTTCGCAGGCCTCTCGCTGTTGCGGCCTCTCCCGCTGCAGAGCACAGGCTCCGGACGCACAGGCCCAGCGGCCATGGCTCACGGGCCCAGCCGCTCCGCGGCATGTGGGATCCTCCCGGACCGGGGCACGAACCCATGCTCCCTGCATCGGCAGACGGACTCTCAACCACTGCGCCACCAGGGAAGCCCTCTCCTTCCTCTTGATCCTTAGACATCAGGGCTCTGCAGGGTTCAGTCTTTCGCTGTTGGATCCTTTCACTCTGTGACTTCTCTTTAGGAGACACCAGTGAACGCATGGCTTCTGATTATCATGTATGTGCCCTCGCTGTGCGTTGGAGCCTGCTTTTGCCCGAGGGGCTTTACTCTCCAAGTTCCTCAAGCTCAGCTCTTGGCTGAGCTCATTCTTCCATGTCCCCGCTGGACAGTGCCACACGGATATCCGACAGATATCTCAGACTCAATAAGCTCAAAGTCGCTCACCACTCCCGTTGGCCCCTAGCCTGCTATTCTTCTTTCTTCCATTCCTTATCTTATTGCAGGGTATTGTCATCCACCTGATTAAACAAGTCAGCAATCTGGGCACCACCATTAACTTTCTCCATTCCTGCTTACTTCCCCCCAACTTCCCCATCAAGTCATATTAATTCTATCCTTAATATTTCTCAAATTCACCCCTTCTCTCTGTATCTACTGCCACTATTTACCATCTCCCGTAGGAAAATCATATCCTTCAAATTACTTCGTCCAGGCTGAGAATGCCATTCATGTATCCGTTCAATTTCACTCTTCAAACATATTCAGCAACTATTTGTTATATGCAAAGTACTATTCAAGGGGGCAGTCTCAGCTTCTAGTCAAGTGTTTTACTCTCTCTTGGATACTTCCTCTTGACTGATGCCTCACTCAACCCCATGTTAGGAGTCTCAACCTAAACCGATCTTTCCTCCACTCCCACATCATACCATCCCCCCAAACTGGCCACTCTGCCCATGATCAATTCCGTTACTCTGAAGGCTGGATTGGAGTTACACCAATTAGCAGGAGATTAATTTGCAGCTCAGTGACATGCAAGTGGAATGGAAAAGTTAATAGTCATCAGTGACTGATGTGAGGGTCCAACAATCTTTGTCACCTGCTCTCTCGCCCCTGCTAAATCCTATAGTCAGTTTACTGTCTCTTGCCTTTGTGTCCTATTTCCCTTTCTACCCCACTTAAATCCCACGGCCAGCTATGATAACCACTCCTTTAGCACCTGACCTCGGTCCCTTGCCTCTCTCACTTGGTCATATTCAACTGGTAAAATCCCAACACCAGTTAAATTCAAGTCTTGACTTACTTATTCCGTGCTTGAACCTACACTGCTGAATGTGGGTGGAGAAAATCCTGCAATTCTGCTGACTCTTCTTACTTGAAATGTATGACCGTTAACCTCAGCTGGGTCTGTAATTCTCCTGAAACACCCATTTGCTCCCTCATTCCCCTACGTGACTGTTTCACGTTCTCTCTTACCTTCTGGTGCCAGATCCCAATTTATTGCCTCTCATCTCCTTGATAAATATATTCTTCAAATCTCCACTACCTCCTTCACCACCATCACTCTGGGTAGATGACCTTGCTTCTTATTTTATTCAGAAAATAAAAGCAACCAGAAGAGAACTTCTATAGGTCCTAAAAGTATACCCACATACCTGGATCCAGCTACTCTCCTATTGCTCTGGGTGACCTGACTGTACTCCGAGTTAAGGCCAACTCCTCCATTCATTCACCGGCTCCCATCCCCTCACCCCTACTCAACCTTACAGCTCCAGAATTCTTCCTGATAATGATTTCTTTGAAGTTCTTGCTCCATTTAAATTTCCATAGACCTTCCTGAAAGGGTAATGCCACTTTGCAATACGCACTTATTGAATAGAATTTAACATAGTATTATATCATTATCTGATGTCATTAAGACCAACACTGCATTATTCCTGAATCAGTGGTGTGCGTTTATTTTTTTAAATAGACATTTATTGGAGTATAATTGCTTCACAATACTGTGTTAGTTTCTGTTGTACACCAAAGTGAATCAGCCATATGTATACATGTCCCCATATCCCCTCCCTCTTGAGCCTCCCTCCCATCCTCCCTATCCCACCCCTCAAGCTTATCTCCCTGTGCTATGTGGCTGCTCCCCACTAGCTAACTATTTTACATTCGGTAGTGTATATATGTCGATGCTACTGTCACTTCGCCCAGCTTCCCTCTCCCACCCTGTGTCCTCAAGTCCATTCTCTGTGTCTACATCTTTATTACTGCCCAGTAACTAGGTTCATCAGTGCCATTTTTTTCTTTTTTTGGATTCCATATACATGCATCAGCGTACGGTATTTGTTTTTCTCTTTCTGGCTTACTTCACTCTGTATGACAGACCCTAGGTCCATCCAGCTCACTAAAAATAAGTCAATTTCGTTTCTTTTTATGGCTGAGTAATATTCCATTGTAGTATGTGCCACATATTCTTTATACATTCATCTATCGATGGACACTTAGGTTGCTTCCATGTCCTGACTATTGTAAGTAGTGCTGCAATGAACATTGTGGTACATGTCCCTTTTTGAATTATGGTTTTCTCAGGGTATATGCCCAGTAGTGGGGTTCCTGGGTCATATGGTAGTTCTATTTTTAGTTTTTAAAGGAACCTCCATACTGTTTTCCATAGTGGTTGTATCAATTTACATTCCCACCAAGAGTGCAAGAGAGTTCCCTTTTTACCACACCCTTTCCAACATTTATTGTTTGTAGACTTTTTGATGATGACCGTTCTGACCGGGGTGAGGTGATATCTCATTGTAGTTTTGATTTGCATTTCTCTAATGATTAGTGCTGTTGAGCATCTTTTCATGTGCCTCTTGGCTATCTGTATGTCTTCCTTGGTGAAATGTCTATTTAGGTCTTCTGCCCATTTTTTTCTTAATTAAAAAGTAAGGTTATTGTGGCTTATTTGACATCCCATATCATCCCCCCTGATAATGAGGTAATGTAACCGAAAGTGGGGTCCAGCTGCTCGCCTCTCAAAAGCCATTAAAGAGGTCAGATTGGTGGAAAGGAAAGTTTACTTTATTTTGGATGCTGGCACCCGGGTCGGTGGGAGGGGCAGGGCGGACACCTGTCTATAGGCCGACTCCCCATGCCCCCGACAATCAGGGGGCAAGAGCTTTTATAGACAGAGGGAGGGGGCTCCATGCAGAAACAGCACCGTCAGCTCTGACCGTCATCTTGAAATCGGTCATCGCTGGTCTGACCTGCGTCATCTTGATAGTTTTAAGTACAGTTAGCCTTCAGTTCCAGGGTCGGTTGTTCCCATTTCCTCGAGGCCAGTTCTTGGAATTGTGGCAGCTTACGTCATGGCTACAGTCTGGTCATCACGTAGTTAACTTCTTCCACCTGGCGGTGGTTTCAGTGTCTATAAGACAGCTTTTCAAAGGATATGGCTCAGGATATTATCTGTAGCCCTTGAGAAGGAACTAAAGGTCCTTGACTATGCTTAATGACTAAACTATTATTATTTGGTCTCCTTTGACTATTTTCCTTTGTTTCTGCATGTTCTCACTTCTCTGATTAAACTTATTCTTTGGCTAAAGTTTTTTCACGGACAAAAGGCAGGCAGAGGACCCGGGGGACAAGGATCATAGGGTCCTGCTCCATTTTAGTAATAGTTGTAATGAATTTTTATACAATGGTGCATGGTCCCAATTCAAGATAGAAAGATTTCAGTTGGGCATGAGAAGGACTTCTTGCCTTTTTGGGTAATAATCCCTGGATTGGGGTAGGTCTATATTTGAAGTTGTCTAAAACTAATCTTCGTAATGTTTTTGCTCATACATAGTATCACTTTCTCTTATCTTTTGACAGAGAAATGGACTGGAAGACTGTTCAAACTTTCTTCCAACATAAGCTTTCATAATTTTCCTTGTAATCATCCAGTAAGACTCAGTCAGCTAAAGTCCTTCTCCTCCAGGAAGGCCCTGGGCAGATAAAGGTGAATGAGTCAGCCGTTTAACCTTCCTCTTCCAAGATATTAATGCAGGCTCAGTGACCCAGGTGTCCTCAATCAATGTTAGTTTAGGAGCAAATCTTATTGCCATCCCTGTCACCATCACCATCATCCCTATTTGGCACACATCTGGGTATGTGCAAACCACGTGTTCTGTTACTTCTTCCAGGAACTCATGAGGGTAACCAACCTGTGGTCTTCTAGCAGGAGGCAGTGAGATACAAATCACCTTTGAGAGGAGCCTTTGAAGGCTGCTTGCTCTTAACCACAGACATACACTGATTTCCCCTCCATCACCATTAAAGAGCTCCACGCTTTGAGAATTGACCTTGTCAGCTCTGCCCTAAGTTGTACACCTGGTGGTAGTGGATGCCTGAGGATGTGAGGAATCACAAAGACAAGCAACCACCCTGGAAGCCTCCAGGCCTCTCTTGTTGATGTTAGCACCAGCCTTCCTCAGTGCTCTTTTTGTGATAGGCTCTGAGCTTCTGAACCTGGATTCTAAATGGGCCTTTGTGGTAAAAGAAACAGGAAGACCCCATGCCATGTCCCTGCTCTCTCTCTCTTTCTCTCTCTCTCCCTGTCTATCAGTTTCCTAAGCCTTCAATTGCTTTGATCACTTCTTTCTCCAGCTACTCTGAAACTTTGCCCAGGCACAGCTCAAATTTCTTTTTCTGGGTGAAGGTTTAGGGACATTTAAAAACATGCTTGATGTCACAAAAGTACTAAAGCTGAGGCCGGTGTTGGTGACAGGAACCGTTTCGGGGGAATGATGGTAGGGAAAACTTGATTAGAGTGGATGTTGTAATGTTTAAAACCCTTTCCCGATGTGAGAGGTGGAAAACTACTATTGTTACCTTAGCATTTCGATTTGTGATGTTTTGATACTTAAAAGCTTCTGAAGCCAATTTCCTCTTGTTTCCCCACCTCCACCTAAACTGCCACCATATCTTGTTTTTTTTTTTTTTTTTTTTTTTTTTTTTCATATCTTGTTTTTGATCCTGACGAATTTATTTTTCATCTGAGGTACCACAAGGCTGAGCATATGATGGAGATATGGCAGTGATGATCTAAACTGATAAAGATAAATAGTCCATTTGGGTAATTTATGCCCCAAAGTAGATAATTTGTGCCTTCAACATGGATGGCTCCTTCATGGTGGTGTAAAACAATACCTGTGGCGGCAGGTTTCAATCCCAGGGGACAGACGCAACAGCATAAAAAGAATGAAGCCATGTGTTTATTTCAGTGTTGCTTTGTATGGGTGACATGTTTTTCCTGATGTTTTGAACATGGAGCTATGTCTTTAGACTGTACTATTTGTTAATTTTGCAGTTTTTTTTCCCAGCTAGAGTGGATTCTTACCTTACTGTTTCCCTACTTGGCATTCCTGCCACAAGGGGGTTCAGTGGCCATGATCATGGTGGCCTGGGTATTTTAAAGTTTTATTTTATTTTATTTACCTTATATTATATTATATTATATTATTTTACATTATTTTATTTTATTTTTTTGGTCTGAGGTTCCAGGTTTCAGATACTGACTCTTTCTTAGAGCCATTTTCATATAATCTCATATTTCCCATTCATTATACTATTTCATTAAAAATGGAAATGATTGGGCTTCCCTGGTGGCGCAGTGGTTGAGAGCCCGCCTGCCAATGCAGGGGACGTGGGTTCGTGCCCTGGTCCGGGAAGATCCCACATGCCACGGAGCGGCTGGGCCCGTGAGCCAGCGCGTCCGGAGCCTGTGCTCCACAACGGCAGAGGCCGCAACAGTGAGAGGCCCATGTACTGAAAAAGAAAAAAAAAAGGAAATGATTTACTCAAATTACCAAACAACCATTATTTTTATTTATTTATTTATTTATTTTTTTAACCATTATTTTATTTTATTTTTTTTTGTGGTGTGCGGGCCTCTCACTGTTGTGGCCTCTCCCGTTGCGGAAAACAGGCTCCGGATGCGCAGGCTCAGCGGCCATGGCTTACGGGCCCAGCCGCTCTGCGGCATGTGAGATCTTCCCGGACCGGGACACGAACCCGTATACCCTGCTTCGGCAGGCGGACTCTCAACCACTGCGCCACCAGGGAAGCCCAACCATTATTTTTAAAGCTGCCAGTTTTCAGACCATAAAGGCATCCCTATTTAAAAAGAAATAGATGTTCATTTAAAATGAGAAATTAGAAAGAAAACATGAAAATTATCCATTCCCCATGACCCAGAGTAATTCCTGTTAGTATTTTTATTCCTGTATTTTTAATATTTCCTTCTTGTTTTTTAATACCTTATTTCCTTCTGTAAAAATTACTTAATTAATTGATTAATTTTTGGCTGCGTTGGGTCTTCGTTGCTGCACCCAGGCTTTTCTCTAGTTGCGGAGGGCGGGGGCTACTCTGCATTGCGGTGCGCAGGCTCTAGGTGCGCGCGCGCACTTCAGTAGTCGTGGCTCACGGGCTCTAGAGCGCAGGCTCAGTAGTTGTGGCGCATGGGCTTAGTTGCTCCGCGGCACGTGGGATCTTCGCGGACCAGGCGCTTGAACCCGTGTCCTGTGCATTGGCAGGCAGATTCTTAACCACTGAGCCAACAGGGAAGTCCAGCTTATTTTCGATAATTGAATTATTTTCTCTCTCTCATCCTGATTTTTACCCAAGTATTTAGAATACATTTTAAACATTTCAAAAGTTTTCTTGATACTTATGATAAGCTGTGATAATTTTGTGCACAGTTTTATTAATATATTTTAAAGTTATTTTGCTCTGATAACTTTCTAGAAGAGTAGTTAGTGGTCCAAAGAGCATGAATATTTTTAAGTTTCTTGAATGAAATTGTGAACTTGCTTTTCAGGATGTTGTATACTTTTACACTAATTAGCAGTGAATAATTGCTCAATTTGGCACATTCTTGCCAACATTACTATAGTTAAGATAAACTTGGCTACTTCGATAGGCAAAAGATAGGTAATTGTTTAACGTGAATTTATTTCTTAGTGATAGTAAATATTTCCACATGTGCTTCAAAGACATTTTGATGCCTTATTGTGTTGTTAGTTTGTATCTTCTGTCTTTTGAGTAGATGTTCTTAATGCTTGTCTTATCAATTAATGTGAACTTTTCCACTATATATAAAATAGATAACCAATAGGGGCCTACTGTATAGAACAGGGAACTATAGTCAATATTTTGTAATAACCTACAAGGGAAAAGAATCTGAAAAACAATTATACATATATATGTATAACTGAATTATACATACTTATGCATATACATATAACTGAAAAATTATACATATATATGTATTGCTGTTCACCTGAAACTAACACAACATTATAAATCAACTGCACTTCAGTAAAATAAATACAAAAAATTTAACGTGAGCTTTTCATAATCATTCAGTCAGCAGATGTCTAGTGAGCATTTATAAGGAGGAAATCGCTGTTCCGGACGCTGGGCATACGGCATTGAACAAAGCAGACAAACATTCCTGCCTTCAAGGGGCTTCCATTCTAGTGAGGAGAGATAGACAAAGACAGAATAAATATGTGAAATAGTATATTTGGAGGAGGTGAATGCCATGGAGAAAAATAAATCAGGGAAGTTGCAGAGGGAGTGCCAGGGTGCTCAGAGATGCCTTCACTGAGAAGGTGACATTTGCCCAAAGACTCGAATAAGGGGAGGGAAGTTCGTGAGGCTTTCAGTGGAAGAGTGTGTCAGGCGAAGGGAAGAGCAAGAGCAAAGTTCCAGAGGTGGGAGTGTGTCTAGTACTGAGGCTCATAGTCCAGATATTAACCTCTTGCAGTATTCCTGACAGATATTTTCTCAGTTTGTTGTTTGCCTTTCAGTTTAATGTTTTAACCTATTGAAGATTTACAGTTTTGTGTAGCTGCATCTATCACTTTTTTCCCTTTTTTCTGTACCTTTTTAAAATTTTAATTGTGAAATGCATCATATATGCAAAAGAATGAATAAAATGTATGTGTACAATTTAAAGAGTTCAATAAAGACAAACAAAATCCAAACACTACCCAAGTTAAGAAGTGAAACATTGCCAGGACTTGCTGCCCAGATGCTCCTCCCCTCCCCTCTAGAAGGAACAACTATCCTGACGTTGGTGTTCATGTTGGTCTTGCTTTTCTCTATAGTCCTCTATAGTATCACACTTATATTTGCATGCTTAGACGATATATTGCTTAGTTTTGGAAAACCAGGTGGTGAACACAAACCTGGCTGATGAGGGAAGAACATCATTCCCACTGTTGCGGGAGGCTCCCAGGAGCCGTGTTCTATATTTTGCTCATGGTCTGGCTCCACCTTCCTGGAAGGTTTGCAGGAACATCCGGGGAGGGCAGCAGTGAGGCTTCGCAGACACTGCGAGCTGTGGGCTGGGGCCAGTGAAGCAGAGCTGGCCAGTGCAGAGTTGTATTTGGGATGCATCTGCTCATCCAGGGATCTCATTTCCCAATACCCCTTATATTCGTGAAATGAAAAAGAGACTGGGTTCCTGAATCTCCTCAGGAAGGAGGCATGCTCACCGACCAGGAACCCCTCACTTGAACTATTCTGTGATGTTTTAGTCCATTTGGGCTGCTATAGCAGAATACCAGAGACTAGAGGGCTTATAAACAACAGAAACTCACAGTTCTGGAGGCTGGTAAGACCACGATCAAGGTCTGGCAGAGGACTGCTTCCTAGATCATCTTCTTGCTGTGTCCTCACGTCACCTCATGGTGCAGCCACTATGGAAAGCAGTATGGAGGTTCCTTAAAAACCTAAAAGTACTCTGTGGTAACCTAAATGGGAAGGAAATCTATAAAAAGGGGATACATGTATACATATAACTGATTCACTTTGCTGTGCAGCGGAAACTAACACAACATTGTAAAGCAACTATACTCCAATAAAAAGTAAAAAGGAAAACAACCAAAAAACCAGAAACAGAAACTAAGAGAAGAACTACCATATGATCCAGCAATTCCACTCCTGGGCATATATCCAGAAAAAAACAAAAACTGTAATTTGAAAAGATACATGCACTACAATTTTCATAGCAGCACTATCTACAATAGCCAAGACATGGAAGCAACCCAAGTGCTCATCAACAGATGAATGGATAAAGAAGATTCCATATATATATATATATATATATATATATATATAGAGAGAGAGAGAGAGAGAGAGAGAGAGAGAGAGAGAGAGAAGCTACACGTTAGACATTTTTTTTCTTAAGCAAAATTTGTATTGAACCATTGCATACATACAGAGAAATGTGCAACTCTTAAGTGCATAACTCCATAACATGTCACAAATGTATCAATTGGTGGTCAAAGAAGGCTTGTCAGAGCAGCTGCTGTCTGATCTGTACTTTCTCTCCTTTGGGGCTTTGAAGATTTTACTCCATTACTTCCTGGTGTTCAATGTGGAAAAGTTTGACATCAATATAATTTTGGTTCCTGATTTGGTATTTTGTATTTTCCTCCTAGGTGTGAGCCTTATATCTTCTTTACTTCTAAAAATTTTAAAAGTTCAATATATTTGAATATGGTCTCTTTTAATTAATTTGGTCTAAACCCAATTTTCAGATTCACTTAAAAACTAGCAAGATATTTTACATTTAAAAAAATATTGGGATGGGTGAAAATGGTAAGAGGGTACAAACTTCCAGTTATAAGATAAATAAGTCCTGGGGATATAATGCATAGCACGGTGACTATAGTTAACCATACCATATTGCATATTTGAAAGTTGCCGAGAGAATAGATCTTAAAAGCTCTCATCATAAGAAAAAAAGTTGTAATTATGTGTGATGATAGATGTTAACTAAACTTATTGTGATAATCATTTTGCAATATATACATATATCAAATAAACTAACACAATGTTATATGTCAATTACATCTCAATTTTTTTAAGAATAAAGGAAAATGTCAGATCCCCAGAACTAAGGAACCAAAATGAAAAACAAGTATCTCACCATTCCACTGCCTTAACCCCCTCAAAATATTAAGAATATTTTCACAATCTCCCTAATATCTTATACATACCTGTTCGTGCTTTGTACCTAGGAAAGATACATGCTAAGTGTACTGTTAGCACCCTCTCCATGTGGGCCACACATTAAAATTATGACTCAGAAAACTGATAATTGAGCTCTTGCAAAGAATTACTCTCAAAAATAACAAAAAACCCATTGAAATCAGTATGTATTTTACGCTTATAACACAACTCAGTTAGGATGAGCCACATTTCAAGGTTTCAACAGCCACATGTGCTTGGTGGCTACAGGATGAGACAGTGCAGTTCTGGTTCTGCTACAAGGAGGGGGAAACTCTATCTGCCTGGGTCCTTGAATGTCTGAGTGGAGCCTAGCTCCCTGACGACCCCTGGGGGATAGTAACCTGAGCAAGCAATAAACATTGTTTATTTGAGTTTTGCTTGTTGCAACAGCTCTTAATTACTTACCCTGACTAGACTCCCCAAGAAGCTGAGAGACATTGAATTATAAACTATAAGAAGCTAAGCAGAGAGACCAGTTAGGATCCCATTACAGTGCAACTTTTTTTTTAAATTAATTAATTTATTTTGGTTGCACCAGGTCTTAGTTGTGGCAGGCGGGCTCCTTAGTTGTGGCATGCAAATTCTTAGTAGTGGCATGCATGTGGGATCTAGTTGCTTGACCAGGGATTGAACCCCTATCCCCTGCATTGGAAGGCGGATTCTTAACCACTGTGCCACCAGGGAAGTCCCCCTTTACAGTGCCCCTTTAAACATGACTCTGGAGTTAGGGAGGAGGGAGAGGATACGAGACAACTGATGAGGGATTTGTTCTTCGTTGGATGAGAGGAGTGAGTGACAGAGAGAAATCTAGGTTTTTCGCTCAGATGAACAGGTGATATCATTTGAGTCGATAAAAAAGGCAGTAGAGAAGCTAGTTTGGGAATAGAGCTCATGACTTTAGTTTTGTCTGTTGACTTTGAGGTGTCTCTGGACAACTGGTTCAAAGTTTACCTCAATGTTGACTGTCTGCTATGTGCTAGGTCAGGTGCTGATGGGCTGGCTCTCAAGGGACCACCAACTGGTTAAAAGAAAGAGCTCATATCGTATGTAAGAGTAGTGATAAGTGATACCCACAGTGCTTTTGGAGCCCAGAAGAGAGAGACTTAATTTGGGATTGCTGGAGTGATAGGTCCAGGAAGGCTCTTTAAAGGAGATGATACCTATGTGGAGAGAATGGGTAGAGCAGTGGGGGTAGGGCAGAGTGCAGAGGGCAGGTGTCCTAGGCCATTTGGGCTGCTGTAACAAAATATCACATATTTTGGGTGGCTTATATGCAAGAGAAATTTATTTCTTACAGTTCTGGAAGTCTGAGATCAAGGTGCCAGCATGATTGAGTGAGGGCTCTCTTCTGGGTCCAGGACTTCTCGTTGTGTCCTCACCTGGCCAGAAGGGGAGAGGGAGCTCTCTGGAGTCTCGTTAATAAGGGCGCTAATCTCATTCATGACCTAATCACCTCCCAATGATCCTGCCTCTCAGTCCCATCACTTTTGGGGTTAGGACTCAACATGTGAATTTTGGGGGGACACAGACACTCAGACCATACCAGCACGGTATGAATAGAGGAGCAGGAAGGGAGAAGGTGGTAAAGGTATACAGGTAGAGCGGACCGCATGACACAGGCACGGAGGTCAAGAACAGAGTGGCAGTCAAGATTGCAGGGTGAAACATCAAGGTGGAAGCAGCATGAGATAAAGCAGGAGCACGGCCAGGGCCAGGTTACAGAGGGTGTCTTTTGTCATGTCTGATTTTGTGCCATAGATAGATGTTGGAGGGTAGATCAGCAGCAACGACAGGCAGGAAGCTGTTCCAATAGCAGGAGGGAAATGAGAAAAGATGAAGTCCTGAACCTGGGCAGGGAGGGCGTTAATTTGAGAATTTTCAAGAAGTGAAACAATGAGGTTGGGGATTTGTGGGTGTCGGGAGTGAGAGAGAGGAAGAGGGAAGAGTCAGGGATGCCTCGCAGATTTCTAGCAGAGATGATGGGGTGAATGATGGTGCTAACTGGGGAAAATGAAGGGAGAATAAAAGCAACCCACATCAGGGAGAAGAGGCTTGGAAAGCAACTCCCTCTTCCCACCCTCAAAATTCCCAGGAATATAGTCTAGTGGGAAATCATGGTTCAGGACTGTGGATGTATATGTCCTTTTCTTGCTCTCCGTCCCAAAGGAAAAACACGGTTTTATTTTCACCACTACCATTCAAGGAAGAGTGAGAAGTGAACAGCAGGGAGAGGTTTTAAAGCACAGACTGTGAGAAACTGTCAGTGGCAGCTGCCTGTGAATCTCTTGTGTGGAAACCATGATGGGAGTTGGTCATGAGACTCAAGATCTCAGGGCACAAGAACACTGGAAGGAGCGGGGCTGGAGAAGATGACCCCTGGGTTTGGAATTGGAAAAGAAGCAGAGAAAAGCCATGGCCCTCTGGGTACGGCTGGAGTTTCGAGAAGAAAATATTGCAGAAGATGGTCTTTCGAGAAGCAGGGAGCCTGTGGGTCCAGCCTGAGAGTTCTCAGGGGCACCCAGAAGTAGGGCAAGTAGGACACGCTGGGCCATGATTGGGGAAAATGGTTATGACTTGAAACTTGAAACTACTCTGGAATTGAATATGGTTCAGTTTTTATTTTACTTGGGCTGAACTTTTCTCATGCTTGAAGTTTGTTTTGCCCCGGTGGCTCTTTTCTGTGTCCTGGGGTGCACAGAATCAGAGGCCGAGGGCAGGAGAGGTTGTCCTAGGGGTATGACCTGAGCAAGAGAGAAATGTTCCTTTCTAGATCTCTGGTTGACATTAATCTTCAAAAGCAGACTGAGCTTGGGGAGACACTGCCATTCTAGTCTGAAAACAATGTCTCCTCCCAGAACTTCCTCCTTCCTGTCAAACCTCAGGTCATACCTTCGGGAGGATTTTTTCTTCCCCCCATATGATCTTTAAAAATGACATGTCATTTTCCCAGGGCCATTATTTTTATTTGCTTAATTTGCTCCAGAGTGCACGTGTCCACAGCATTGGCTAATAGTATGCGGGCCTCCATCCTGTATTGTCTTGAATAACATTGAGAACTTGGACTTGGGGTGGGTGGAGGTTGTTGCTACTCAAAGGCATGCTTTGTTTTGCTCTATTGATAAATTTGCACACCCTTCCAAATATGAAAGAGCTGAGCTCACGGAAGTCCTTTTTTTTTTTTTTTTTCTTTGCGTTACGCAGGCCTCTCACTGTTGTGGCCTCTCCCGTTGCGGAGCACAGGCTCCGGACGTGCAGGCCCAGTGGCCATGGCTCACGGGCCCAGCCGCTCCACGGCATGTGGGATCTTCCCGGACCGGGGCACCAACCCGTGTCCCCTGCATCGGCAGGCGGACTCTCAACCACTGCGCCACCAGGGAAGCCCTCGGAAGTCCTCTTAATGAGAAAACAAATAAGGAAATGAGTTTTCTTCCCAAACTTTATTATTATCAATTGTTTTTATTACAAGAGTTTAACAGAGCAGAGTTAGACTTGCCGTCTCTCTTGTGAAACTTGAACAATTTACAAAGTTAGGGTAATAAATATGAAACTAGGTTTAGTCTTTCTTTTCAGCCATGTCATGCACTCCTAAGAGACAATGAGAAGAAAATCCTGTAGCCATATGCAGTACAAACTCAGAAATTTTCACCTGCTATTTAATCCTATCTAGGATTTCCCTAGGCAGTACAGATACTCATATATTTCACCTTTCTCTAAAGACTAAGAAACATAAATAGATCCATAAATAGCTCATATAAATATAGGTTTTACCTTTTAAATAATAAAATTCCCAAGTCTGCAATCTTGTCTTAAAAAAATACAAAATAAGGCATGTAATTCATTAAAATGGAATCTCATGCCCCAGAGTTATCTTGGGGCCTATTAAATACATAAATAACTTAAAGCCCTTAGAAAAGCAAACAAGAAGCAAATTGGTACTCAGTCTAAAACTTCCTTCTTGGGGAAAGGGAAAAATGGTTCAGATTCCATCTCTAAACCAGTGTTCCCTCTGGAGTTTCCACTGGATGAACTAAGAACCCTGGTGATTTGGGTCAGAAATGGGGCTGGGTCTAATCCCCAGAAAGCCTAACTGATTTGGGGAGTGGGGGTCAGACCGGAAGCTCTTAAGCCATGTGGCGGACAATGGGGGTGACACAGGTGCAGCCGACGGCCACCAGCATCTTCTCCAGCCGGAAGGAGTGGGGGCAGTGCTGAGGCTCCCTTCGCAGGACCAGGATCTCTTGCTGGATGGGGACGGAGTTCATGTGATGGTCCACCTTCCCTTCAGCATTGACACAGCCCAAGTGGCTGCACTTGGCCTCCCAGATCACAGAGGGGTACCTCTCAGAGTCCTCATTGCGGCTGCAAGGGAGACAAAAGCCAGGAAGAAAGTGAATTCCTGGTAGAGCAGGAAGGAAATCAAACAGGAATAAACAGAGGGAGACAGATTCACAGGGGAGCAAATGATAGGCATTGTGAATTCTCTAAGTGCTGTTAGTCTGAAAAAGAAGTAGTTTGGGGAAAACTTGTGTTTCGAAGCCCGTGAAGTGTTATAGAAAAAAAGACAATGATTAGTTTTCCCCAATTTCCGGCATACACAAAAGAAGATAGACTGAAACCACAGAAAGGATTTAAATTGGACACAAAGGTTAATTTCTTTAGGGTACATTTGATAGATGAAAAAAGACTAAAGGACTAGTATAGAAACAAGATATCTGTTAATCTGACTTAATGAAGTCTGTCTTTGAAGCAGAGAATGCACTCAAATTTTATCTGACAGCACACTGACGGAACAGAGCCCACGGCTGATATGAAGGGCTGCAAACAAAATCTTAAGCCCCTTTATAACCTTCTCTCTCCCCTCCAGCTGAGTGAATAATTTGCTTCGACTTCTGAATTCATTTATTTGAACTATTCTTAGTAAGTAGAAGTAAGAAGACGAGAAACCCTACAGTCAGGTGACTCTGTAGGCTCCATACAACTGAGGATTATTTGCCTAAAATCAAATTATCAAAATACATTTTGTACTTAATCCATCTAAATACTAGATGTACTAAGGACGCAGCAAATATTGGTCTGTTGGGGATGTTGTCTAACTCAAAAAAGGGTGGAAATACCCAGAATGATACTTCTTCCACTGGTATTCAAGCTATATTTTCCCAGTGTTAATACAACCAAAAAAGCACAAAAATTCCAGTTAATTAATAGTTATTTTCAACACATCTTCTCTGGGAGCTCTGGTAAAGAGAATTCAAGCACTAATCTCCTACAATAAATGTCTATTTCTTTTTAAAATAAATAAACAACAGACTTGGGGTGTCATAAATATGAGAATGATGACCACCGTTCATTTGGATGGATTTCTGGGGCAATGAGAACTAGTAGAATAGGTGTTATGGGGGCTGGGGAGAGCTGTGCTGTATCAAAGCAATCTGTAGAATGAAAGCTTGAGAATCATTGGTTTACACAATGGCCCTTCCAGTTTTGACGGATGATTCTGAGTAATACCATTCTCAAGGTGATTTAACTGGCAGTCTGATACATACAAGGTAGAAGAATACAGAGATTTTATCTGGGACTTTTACTTACTGGAGAGTCCAAGGTGAGGTGGAGCGTTTGTAGTAATCGGAGGGTCTTCTGGAATTCACTTTCTGGTTAAGGATGTTTAGGTTGAGCCTCACATACTGGGGGAAGTTCTTGTCCTCAACATGCGGGCAGCCTGGACTTTGTGGGATTATGATTCCTGCCTTCACAAGAGCCACCAGACTCAGCAGCAGCAGCAGTGACTGGAACTGGGTGGGAAATGAGAGAGAGGTGGGAAACTGGGTTAGTGCTACATGGGTTTTGTCAACAAAGTGTGGTTGGTGATGATGGAATTGCTGATAGTTGAGAACGTGCTATGGACAAGGACAATCTATACGAAATTTTCAGGTCTGTTAAATGAAAAGCTGGTTAGATGAATAAAATAATATTAGGATGGCATTTCCACCAGTCTTGAACACTTTTCTTTTCTGACTTAGAAAAACCACATTATTCATTGGCTGGCAGTAATTTTAGTGAAGATGGCAAGTCATCAACCTGTCAGTACATGCATCACTCTCAGGTCATTGGGATGGTAATGACCTTGATTTTCTAGGAAGAAATGTCCTCCTGCACCATCGATCCTGCCCCGTGCATTCTGTGAAACCCTATGTGAAATCAAATGTACACCTTAGAAATAAAGGGCTCTAGAAAATCCATGTGGTATCAGTTAAAAATTCTGTTGGTATCACTGGCAAACATCCAATCCAAAATGGACCCCCCCCTTATGTTTTTCTTGGGTATATTTCCCAGGTTTTCTAAATTTACATATACTGATTCGGTAATCAAATTGGGTTTCAAAAAAGACGTTTTAACTTAAATATTTTAAAAACATAAAGACCGTTTACTCTAAACCACACCTATACCATCTATACATCTATGTCTAGTTAGAATAAATAGGGTTAGCGTACCAAGACTATAGTATAATAATAGAATAATGGAAAGAAAAGTCACTGCCACAACTTATTAAATCCTCAAGGATAGTGACCCATCTCATTTTGGATTGAAGAAAAATGGGAGAATTATATTAAATCCCTTGTACTCAGGGAAACAGATTTTCAATAAGCATTCTTTCTTAGAGCACAGCATCGTGTGACACTTCTTGTGTGGTTTAGCCCCAGTATAGCTATCTTTCATTTTTAATCTCACCTTTCAAACTGATGTGTACCAGTTCTTGAAAATGCTATACAATGACAAGTATCTATCAAGGGTTTCATTTCCCATCCTACGTAGACAGTATTCTTGGATTTCCATAGCTAGAATCCAGGATTTCATGCCTGCAGTCCAGAAATATTATCTGGCCCGAATCGACGAGAGCATTGCACGTTAGTGCGGGACTCACCACGGATGAAGTTCTCACACGAGCCATGGTAGTTTCTCCCAGTTCACTGTAAGTGGATGAGCTTGTGCTTGCTGCGAGATGGACAAAGTGTAGCGCTACCTTCTCTCTCTTTATAGGGCTTTTCTCCTTCTGTGGTCACTTACGTTGGCGTGTAGGAGTGAGTTCAGGGGTGACACCATTTTGGTTAAAAGTTCCATCCCCAAATGAGGTCAGAGAAAAACCTCCCCTTCATGACGGGCAATAATCTGCTTCTGGAGGAAAATGGGAAGGACAGAAATTTATGCTTCTAAAGACTATGTCTTCTCTTCATTCTTCAAGGAACTATGACTTGTCAGAAGCTGAGTGGAAACACAGAAACCATTTATTTATGAGCGTGCGTGAAACTGCCGTTAAGAGATATCTTCTATTTTAATGGCTCGTGGGGAAATAAAAGTTTGACCTCACATTCAAGTCTTCTTTGGTCATATGCCTTGATTTCCCATTTGATAACTCCTTTCCTCACCAGATTCCCTAGCCAGATGTGGTGGAGACCGTTCCAGAAACTACCCATGGTCTCACCATATAAACAAACAAAAAATGGATACATAATTTCATGATGACAGGACATATTATTTCATCGATTTAATGCCTGCTTTGTTGAATGTCTGCTCTGCTTGAGGAACAAATAACTAGGTTCAAGGGACGTGAGATTTACTATCAAAGGCACGTCTAACACTGCATGTTACCAAGCAACTTATTAACTCACGCAATTCCTCAGGAGGAAGAAGGAGTGGGGAAATGTAACCGGACAAAGAGAGGAATGAAAATGGAGGTAGAGACTGCAGGAAGGTGGGGGTAGAGAAAAGGAGGGCAGGCAAGAGCAGACAATGATAACAAGAAAGGAGGAGAGGAAAGGGGGATAAGAAGGGAAGAGAGATAGGGCTTCCCTGGTGGTCCAGTGGTTAAGACTTTGCCTTCAAGGCAGGAGATGTGGGTTTGATCCCTGGTTGGGGAGATAAGATCCCACATTCCTCTGGGCCAAAAACACCAAAACATAAAACAGAAGCAATATTGTAACAAATTCAATAAAAACTTTAAAAATGGTCCACATCAAAAAAAAATCGTTAAAAAAAAAAAAAAAAAGAAGGAAAGACAGAAGGAGATGGTTCCTCCTTATTTTTCTCTCCACTTTCTAAGTGAGGTGAACTTCGATTTCAGGTCCTTGAGGATGGCTCCTCCTCGGAAACATTGAGGTCTATCCCAGGGTTGATAAAATGAGGGGTCAGGGGGCTTCCCTGGTGGTGCAGTGGTTGGGAGTCCACCTGCCGATGCAGGGGACACGGGTTCATGCCCCGGTCCGGGAGGATCCCACATGCCGCGGAGTGGCTGGGCCCATGAGCCATGACCGCTGGGCCTGTGCGTCCGGAGCCTGTGCTCTGCAGCGGGAGAGGCCACGGCAGTGAGAGGCCCGCGTACCGCAAAAAAAAAAAAAAAAAAAAAAAAAAAAAAAGGGGTCAGTGGATGCAGACATGGCTGGTGACGTGTCACCCTGTCTCTGCCCGTTCTCCGCAGTGAGGTGTTTTCTTGGGTAGACAGACCCTGACTGATCAGTGAGGAAGGCCATGAGCAGCTGAAATCTCAGTGGCGATGGTAGATGGATGACCTTGGTAGGCAAAGCAGATACAGATGGAAGAGGAAGTGGGATGCAGTTTCTCCTGATTTCCTTGGTTCTGGTGTTGACCTCACCATGTACCTTGGAGACATGGAGTCATCGTGAGCTCCCCTGTCCCTCCTCCACATGTGATCACGTAGCCATCTCAGCAGCATCTGTGTCTCTCACATCTATTTCCTATTCCCAGACCTACTGCCATTCCTCTAACTCATTGCTCACCCACTTGGACTGTTTTGGTTTTGTTTTTTAGTTGAAGTATAGTTGACTTACAATGTTGTTTTAATTTCTGTTGTACAGCAAAGCAATTGTTATACATATATACACATTCTTTTTTATATTCTTTTCCATTATGGTTTATCACAGGATACTGAATATAGATATAGTTCCCTGTGCTATGCAGTAGGACCTTGTTGTTTATCCATTCTCTGTATAATGGTTTGCATCTGCTAATCCCAAACTCCCAATTCATCCCTCCCCAACCCCCTCCCCCTTGGCAACTACAAGTCTGTTCTCTATGTCTGTGAGTCTGTTTCTTTTCCGTAGATGGGTTCCTTTGTGTACTTGGACTGTTTTAATAACCACATTTGCTCTTCCCAATTGTTGCCTTCCACCCGCCTTCAACATTCCTGCAATAATGATCCTCAAAGCATGGCTCTGATTGTGCCTTTTCTTGTATCGTTTGCTTGCATTCAGAACAAAATGCAGACCCCTTAGCATTTAAATTATTATTTGACTTAGTATCTGAAATCTGCAACCTTTCCAGCTTTACCTGCCACCACGCTCCGTGACCTGGGCTCATGGGGTCCTGATTGTTCTCCTTCCACAGACGGTCCCCAACTTACGATGGTTTGACTTACAATTTTTCAAATTTGCGACGGTGCAAACGTGATATACATTCGGTTGAAGCTGTACTTCAGGTTTTGAATTTTGATCTTTTCTCAGCCTGGTGCTATGTGGTATGATCTTCTCTCATGAGGCTGCAGTGGCTGTGAGCCATGCAATCATGAGGGTGAACAACCGGTATATTTACCAACATCTGTACCCAGACACCGATTCGATTTTTCACTTTCAGTACATTATTCAGTAAATGACATGAGATATTCAATACTTTATTATAAAATAAGCTTTGTGTTAGATGATTTTGCCCAACTGTAGGCTAAGAAAAATGTTCTGGGCACATTTGAGGTAGGCTAGGCTAAACCATGATGCTTGGTAGGTTAAGGTGTATTAAATGCATTTACATCATGATGTTTTGAATTTATTGGGTTTGTTGGAATGTAATCCCATCTGAAGTCAAGGAAGATCTGTAATGCCTGCATGCCTTTTGTTAGGTACTGTCTCTGAAATGCCCTTTCCCATCCTCAGTTTATATCAAAATGTGCCTTGTCCTTCCAGCTCCGGTTCAAATGTGTCTTCTAAGTCTGGAGGTCCCTCCTGATCATTTAGCTGAAATGAGCAGCTCCCATAACACAGAGCTTATACCTGCCTCTCTAGTAACTTTTGCTTCATTATGTACTGTGTTTTATTCGGCTGGAAAAAGTATGTCTAAGACATATGTTTATTTCCAATTTTAGATTTTACTGTTATCCTTCAAGGCCAGTGTGTTATTCATCTTCGTAACTCCCATGGTGCTTCCTGTGAGGCTTTATACAGCATAGGTCTTCACAGATTGCTTCTGTGTTGCTGGTTTTTCTCTGGTACACAACTGTCCATGCATGTTTCTATCATATTGCATGTCATTTGTTTATGTATCTGATTTTCCTGCTAGACTGTGAAGCTACCTGGAGACAGTTATTATTAGTCTTTGTATCATCTAACACAGTGTCTAGGAAATAGGAAGTGCTCAATATGTTGACTGAATTAAAGTACAAATAATGTTATTTGGGTAGGTTGGAATCTTGAATATTCCTTTTGGGACCCAATTGCATGCCAGTGACCATACTGAGCTAACACCTTGACTCTCCAGCTGATCATTTTGAAGGTAGTGTGACAAGGTTGTGGCCTGTTTTGGACCATCCTTAAGTAGAAGATTTCTTGCTTGTTGCTGTCTGGTAAGGATGAGGTCAAGGTGAATGTGTTTGCAGGCCAAAGAGGCAAAGCTGATTCTAGTTGTCCTGCCTATGCCCGCCTCCTGTGCCAGTGAAATACACCCTGTGTGCTGTCCTTTGAAATACCAACCCTAGCTTTGAAATAAGGATGGGAAACAAGGTGGGTTTTCACAAAAGTGTAAAACTGGCCATTTTGAGGTGGTGGTTGGAGCTCAGTGTGCCCAGTCTTGAGTAGGACTGGTTTCTCAGATACACTCTGGAGCTGGAGGAGCAGTCAGAAGCACAAAGATGGTGTGCAGAGCAAGGAGGGTATTTGTCTACAGAGGCAGCTGGTTCAGGTTTGGACCGCAGTCTGTTCAGATAGAAGGAATGCTGGACTGGAAATTAGGTGCCCAGAACACTAGAGGAGAGGACACTTTTATTTTCACTGTGGTTCTGCCATTAACTACCCATGCCCTTAGGTATTTCACATCCTTGAGGCTCAGTTTCCCTCTCGATAAAATGAGTTTTTGCACCAGGTAATCTTTGATTATCTGAGTTTTCAGACAAAGAAAATAGTGAAAGAACAAATAGGGACAGTAAATTAGGGGTGATGATTTTGCTTAGTGATTTCCCCCAGTTTATCAGTCTTGCTTCTTGGAGGGCTTGGGAAACAGATATCCACAAAGTAACGGGGAACTGCATCCTGGGAGTTGGGAGCTGGGAGCTGGGTGAGGTGAGCAGAGGAGGAGCAGTGGAGGCTGGGAAGTCTTCCTGGGAGCCAAGCATTCATCTGCTCCTAGTAAAGTGTCTGTGGGCTTCTTGATTTAGGGAAATGATCTTCAAGGCTCCTTGACCTCATTAGGTCATCAAACAGCATCCCCTTGTACTTATAGTAGAGAACAATGTGGGAGATAGAAGAACATATATCCCTTAAATTAAGACTGTCATTAAAAAATTAAATAAATAGTGCTCGCTTCAGCAGCACATATACTAAAATTGGAATGATACAGAGAAGATTAGCATGGCCCCTGCGCAAGGATGACACGCAGATTCATGAAGCGTTCCATATTTTTTTAAATTAAAAAATAAATAAATAAGTAAATAAGTTAAGTAAAAAAAACTTCTTGCTTAGGTGGTGGGGTTACCATCGAGATACTATTGTCTTTTCTACTCTACAGCCTTAAAAAACAAACAAACAATGGTCTCAGTAGAGGAGGAGGCCCTGTGCCACCGTTAACGACTTATGTACAGTAAGTCCCCTACATACGAACCTTCAAGGTGCAAACTTTCAGAGATGTGAACGTGCGTTCCATCAACGTCAGGCGTGAGTGACATTGCAGCTTGCCCTCTGTCTCCTATTGCTGACGATCCTTCAGCTCTACCATCTCCCACCTCCTCTCCCTCCTCCAGTCCGTAACTCTTCTTGCCTGTTCACTCGATGCCAGTGCCTGTATGCCAGCAGTTGTGCTGTACTACTGTACTTTTCAAGGTGCTGTACAGTAAGATTAAAAATGTTTTCTTTATTTTTTGTGTTTGTTTTTTAATGTATTATTTGTGTGAAAAGTATTATAAACCTACTACAGTACAGTACTATATAGCTGATTGTGTTAGCTGGGTACGTAGGCTAACTTTGTTGGCCTTAAGAACAAACAGGACTTAAAATGCGCTCTCGGAATGGAACTCGTTCATATGCAGGGGACTTATTGTATATTATAGTTTAAAGACAATGGCTACTCAAAGAAATGGGTATCATTTTATCTCATGCTGTGCACATCACAAGGAAAACTCCTTTTCTCTTGATTTTGATTTAATATAGAGAAGGTAATGAGTAGCTGCAGAGAATCCTTTTGGGTTTTTAATCTGGGGGCTGATATTTTGAAAATGGGCCAACTGACAAGAAGCAATGTCAGATACTTAATAGGTAGACATGGTTTTGAGAGAGGAGAACGTTTGCAACAGAGGGTCATCTGGAGGGCCTCGGGGCATTGATAAAATCAGGATTTAGCTGATATCCACATTTAGATCTAGTTGTTTAAGATCTAGATCATCTATAATATCTCTAAGTTCAAAGTATTAATAGTGTTATATACCAGAGGCTCAGCTCTGAGGTTAAAGCTGTTGTTTTTCAAGAATCAGGACTTATTGTCTATGAAATTGCCATGGTTTATTAAATAAGAAATATCATCTTAGTACCAGCCTGACAGTGTCAGTGTTCCTCTCCAGGGCAACACTGTTAGGTGTTCACTACGGCTATGTTTCTGAGGGCCGTCCTGAACAATGAATCGTTGGGTGGGAATCCTCCAGGGCTAGGTACAGGCTTCCTCTGGAATCCCTGGTGGAGGAATTTCTCCTCCTTATATGACATGAGGAATTGAAGGAATGATTAATAATGAGGACTTCTGAATAAGTCATTGTTAATGGGCTGGTGTGGGCTAAGAGCTGAGAGGTAGAATCCTTTTTCAACATTTCAATTCTGTTTTTTCACCACTGGGCATTCTAACACTTGGTGGGTTGTTCTTCCCTGATGAAGACCCTCTGTGAACAGCTCCTGTGAGTGACTAATTATCTTTCGTCTGCTATTCATTTTTTTTTTTTTTTTAATTTTTTTTTTTGCTATTCATTTTTGATGCTGCAGGAGCCTAGTCCCAGCCCAGACCAGACTATTTTTATCTGATGGAATCAGATCACAAAACTGTACGTCTTTAAAAAACAAACTTAATCTATGGAGTCAAAAGAATGTTGATGGCCCATGACGTTATCCACGTGAGGGATTTGATAGACAGGCATTCTGTTCCTGGTGACTCCCCAATAGGGCACCACACCTTCATCTTTTCGGTAAATGAGGCTTGCTCTTACACATCTTTCCCAGCCTCAAAGCATTGAGGTGATACCTGGAAGCTGTGATGAGACCAAGCCATACAAGGAGGAAGACACATCACATCACGTCATCTTAAAACAACTGCAATCCATCAGTGTTTCCCCTATCTCTACACGAACATCCACAGCCCAACTCATCAGATGAGCATGTCAGTTTCTCCTTTGAGTAATAACTTCTACTAACCTCATGGAAACCAAGCCTCTTCCTTAGGTAGGTTTCTCACTAGCCTTTTACTGAAACACTGATTTAAAGTGGGTCAGAAAACTTTCCATTTTTTTTCAAACCAATACATTTAGAATTCTATCCCTATATATTAGCAGGCACATGCAAATTTTTTTACGGGTGGCCTTCCCTTTGGCAATGCTGACTTCATCTAATACCCTGAGAATTAAGGTCAGCAAATGACTGAAGTTTCAAGTCTGAAAGGATGTCACTGAAAAGTAAGGTCTAAAATTAAACAAGCAAACCAAACCACACACTGAGGTTGGGCTATCAAGTTATCAGCTTTATTTTCTTTTCAGCAATTTTGAAGTTAATATGATTTACAGACAACTGCAGAATGTATTTAAAGGACAAGATACAACATGTGGACTCAGAGCAAATTGCTGATTGGTTTTTCTTTTTAGACACTATAGAAGATGCTCTGGTGAAGTGTCTTCTCCACAGATTGGAAATATAGTAAAATCAATAATAGTGATGCTATGTTCCTTTATTCCAAAATCCTTCGAAGGATTTGAGATGATCTGTAACAAAAATTCAGGTAATAAAGTAGATAAAAAATATGAATCAGGCGCAGCAAATATAGAGTCAAAAGTCAAGATCAGGGAAAAGAAAACCCAAAGTCACAGTCCATAGGGATCAATAGAATTACTCTAGTTGAGGTTTACATTTGTCTCTGAGCTTCCTGTCAGCCAAAGAGAAAAGGTAGATACGCTCAGTTACATCGTTTTCATTATCAGCAAGGAAGAGGCTAGCTAATTCCTTAGAAGAGATGGAGTTAGAAGAATGGATAAAGAAAATGTGATACATATACACAATGGAATATTACTCAGCCATAAAAAGGAACAAAACTGGATCATTTGTAGGCACGTGGATGGACCTAGAGGTTGTCATACAGGGTGAAGAAAGTCAGAAAGAGAAAAACAACTATTGTACAATATCGCTTATATGAAAAGTGATAATGGTACAGATGAACTGACTTGTAAAGCAGAAATAGAGTCACAGATGTAGAGAACAAACTTATGCTTACCAAGGGGGAAATAGAGTCACAGATGTAGAGAACAAACTTATGCTTACCAAGGGGGGAAGGGGAGGTGGGATGAACTGGGAGATTGGGATTGACATATATACACTACTATGTATAAAATGGGTAGCTAATGAGAACCTACTGTATAGCACAGGGAACTCTACTCAATGATCCATGGTGACCTAAATGGGAAGGAAACCTAAAAGAGAGTGGATATATGTATACATAAAACTGATTCACTTTGGTGCACAGCAGAAGCTAACACAACATTGTGAAGCAACTATACTCCAATAAAAATTAATAAAAAATATTAAAAAATATAATGTACCAAAAAAAAAAAAAAGAAGAGATGGAGTATTTCCTATCATTACATTTTGAAATAAAATTTCCATCTGGGGCTCATAAGAGGCTCCTGTTTAATATATTGGTTAAAGACATGTTTGGCATCAGACATTCCCATAATCAGATCTCAGCCCCACTTTATTAGCTGTGTGACCTTAGGAAAATTATGTCACGCACGTCTCAGTGTCCATACCTACAAGATGGAGGTAACAATAGAATATGACTCATAGATTATTGAAAGGAGTAAATTAAATAATATATGTGGCAATGCATATTGATGAAATATTAACTTTTGTAGGAATGTCAGGGCAAGAGAATCTGACAGAGTTTGTCAAACTTTTTTGAGAAAGAGAACCATTGGGTCTGAGGGTCAGACACTGGATGTGAAAGTCAGACACTGGATGTGAGGGTCAGACATTGGATGTGAGGGTCAGACCCTGGATCTGAAGGTGACATCGGAGGTGAGGATCAGACATTGGATCTGAAGGTCAGACATTGGAGGTGAGGGTCAGACATTGGATCTGAAGGTGACATTGGATGTGAGGGTCAGACACTGGAGGTGAGGGTCAGACACTGGATCTGAAGATCTGACATTGGAGGTGAGGGTCAGACATTGGATCTGACTAGTTATCCGCTCATTGAATGTCTACAATGTGAGAAAGTAGGGAGATTTCTTCAGCTTCCACACGGTCTGGGTGAAATAGCCCTTCATTCAACAAATGTTTCTTGAGTACCTGTTCTGAACCGGGCACTGCTGAACTCTGGGGATAGAGCAGGGTACAAGTTGACAAGGCCCTACTTTCAAGGAGCTGACATCCAGGGTAATCCAGGCCCTTTATTCATATTCTGTGCTTTTCAAACTGATTGCTGATAATGAATTGAGCTTATTAGGTACTTAGATAACCTGGAAACCAGTGCCCTGGATAGCAGACACAGGCATCTGATTAGTGGAAAGGAATAGTCCCTGCTACAAATTATTAATTTGTCCTGGTTTATATACTGTTGTACTGATGATAAGGAATTTCAAGGTTTACCATATATTGTATTGAACTTAACTCAGAACTGCCACCTTGTATGTGTGTAATACATATTTTATATCTATCATATATCTATCATCTATCTACTTATCTATCATCTATCTATCTATCCATCTATCATCTATCTATCTACACCATGCAGAAGCGCACACACACACACACACACACACACACACACACACACACACACACATCATTTTTCTTCTGACCATGAAAGTGATATATGGTCATTTGTTATACAAAATAATGGGGGCCAGGTGAGGGGAGCAAAAGGAAGAAAGCAAAATTAACCCGTAATCCTGGTTCTTAGAAATAAGCTTTTGGAGTATACTGTTCCTGTTATTTTATAAAACTGGAATCATTTGAAGTGTATTGTTCTAGTTTAAAAAATACATTAAAAAAACTATAAGTATTATTATTACCAAATTGGGCTATATTATAATACTGTTTTGTGACCTGTTTTCTCACCTTACAATACATTCTGAACATTTTTACCCTTTTTAAAGCTTTTGTTTGTTCGTTTATGTGTGTTTGAATCCTGCCTAACATCCTGAGACATGGATGAAGAGCAGACCATTTAACCAGCTGCCTTTTTTTCAATATTTTGATTGCTTCCATGATTTTATTATTTCTTTGACTTCTCTGTGTCATCTGTCCATAGTGGCAAAAAGTCTCATACCTGAGTACTCAGTAGAATTATTGTAGAGTTCTACCTTTGCAAAGTGACTGAATTTGGCTGAAGAGCAGTGCTGTCAACACCTAAAAGCAAAGGAAGAGAAAGATCCATAGAGTTATACATGCTTGGTCGCGTAAGTAGAGCGACAGTCGTAAATTCATAACACTGGGAAGTTACAAATGTTTTTAATAATGGCTTGATTCAGAAGGAAGCAACCCCAACCCAAGAGTTAAACAAAGAATGACTTAGTGACAAAGCCCAACAGGATGGGTTAGGAGCACAAAGATTTCTTTGTAGTTACAGTGGTTTGAGAAGTTTAACTATAATGGGACACATTCAATATTTTAATGGTTATAAATTATTAAATAAAAAGATTTATTTGTTCAGGCTTCTCTAAGTTGCAATTTTCTGGTTTGCATTTTCCCATGGTGAGAAAGGAGTGAGTATTTTGACTTAAAATACTTTCTCACCAATTTTCGCTTGATAAGAAAAAATAGAAATTGTGTTGATGTCAACAGCTTTTTAAAGTATGTATCTTGTCTATAAGCACATGAATATAATGTATTGTAGTCTATACACAGATGCATGACAATCAAATATAATAATAAAGCTAATGCTTAAAATAAATTGACAGAGATCAATGAAGCTTGTTAAACATTTTAGGTAATGTTATTACAAGGGCAATAGCCATTAAAGACATCAACAAAAATATTAATATATACAAAAAAAAGCTTATGATAGTATAAGAAACGGTGATCTGCCATATGACTGGTGTCAAATAAATGTAAGTGATATAAATTTTGTAATGTCACAGAGAAAGTCCTTCTTTGGGGTATTTATCCATTCTTTTAATCTCTACAGCAATCTTGTACTTGGATCCTATAACTATCCTATATATTTAGATACTATTATCCAAATTTACATTAAAGAAAACTAAGGTTTGGAAGGTTTCAGTAACTAGTCCAAGATCATCTAGTTGGCAGGTTGTCAAAGGATCACAGACATGGCTGATTCTCAGGTCTGGGGGCTTTTCATTATGACCAGCTGAAAACATTGATATTGAAAACATTTTAAAGACTTATTCTGCAAGTGACTTTCCAACTTTCTGAAGCTGACTGTCTGATGTTTTTGAAGTTTGAAAAATTTGAAGTCTTAAAAATTATAGAATTGTTTTTCTTTCATCCATTTTGTGGTATCACCTCTTTCATTTACCCTTGTCCATTATCTTTGTTTTACTGACAATCCCTCACTGTCTAGTGCTATGACTGTATCTAGACTAAGATATCCCCAACATATATTTATTTTGTGATTCCCTCAAAGTGGAGATTTTTGTGAAAATAATGAAAGGAGGGGCAGAGAGAGGTGTCTATATGTCTATGTTTCACTGAGGATCAAGGTAAGAGGATTAATGCTCACTTTCCCAGCTGGATTAGAAGAACAGTAACCTTTCCTTTATTTTTCTTTTTTTCCTAAAAAAAAAAGGTGGGTGTTGGAAGAAGCTGAACTTAAGCATGAGAACCTCATAGGGGAGTATTAGATGATGGCTATGAATCAGATTGGTTTTCTCTTTGATCTGAAGAACTAGGCCATTACAGTCATAATGCATTTTAGCTACAGCAAAAAACTGCAGGAGTCAGGTTTTTAAACATTTGACCAGTATTGAGTTAAACCTCATGAACCTGATGCCAAGTATAAGAGGATAGTATATGAAGAGCAATTAATTTTGAAAAATTTCCAATGTACATATCATTTAAAAATATTTGGTTAGAATTCAAGTGCATGTATATACCATAATTTATTTATTTAGTCTCCTATTAGTACATTTAAAATTCATTTCAAATTATTCATTATTCATCAGTACATGATAAATATTTATTCATTAGATCTTTGCTCAAATACATATTATTACTAGAGGATATGGAACCATTATGGGTTTTTGTATTATTATCTATATTTTACTAAGATTTTCTAGTTTCTGTCTTGGTTTGTAATAGAAACTCAGTTGAACCAGCTTAAGAAAAACCTGGTTTTAGGGAAACCAAGGGAAGGAATTACAGCAGGAAAGGACTGGAACAAGAGTTAAAAAGCAAATGGGGGGGATTTCCCTGGTGGCGCAGTGGTTAAGAACCCACCTGCCAATGAAGGAGACGTGGGTTTGAGCCCTGGTCCGGGAAGATCCCACGTGCCGCAGAGCAACTAAGTCTGTGCGCCACAACTACTGAGCCCACGTGCCACAGCTATGGAAGCCCATGCGCCTAGAGCCCATGCTCCGAAACAAGAGAAGCCACCACAATGAGAAGGCTGTGCACTGCAGCGAAGACTCAAAACAGCCAAAAATAAATAAAAATAAAATAAATACATGTATAAAAACAAATAAACAAACAAACAAAAACGGGAGTCAAACAATTGCTTTTTCAGTCTCTCAAACACCCTCTTCCCTGAACTATGTCATTTCTCTCTCCGAGGATTCATTTTCTCTGTGCTCCCGGCTCTGCCAAGTTCACATATTAAAGGTCCGCTGATAGGCATTTCTCAGTTTCAAGCCATAGAACCAGGAGAGTCTGATTGGCTTAATTTAACTCTTGTGTCTAATCAGCTATGGTTGAGCAGAATCATGTTGTACAAACAGGGCTGCTGGGGATCCAGCTTTGTGGTTAAGTTAGCCCTTATCTCGAAGAAAAGCAGTGTGGGCTGGGAAGACATTCTAAATGGTGTGTGTACTCTAGTAAATTTCCTCCGACGACAGGAAAAGCATACGTAGGTGGCAAAGTAATTTCTTCCCTCCACCCCATCAAATCTTGGTAAGAATGCCTCCAGCTCGCTGAGCTTTGTTATTCCTCCTCAACCTGAGTGATAGGATTGTTTTTATTTTGTTGATGGTGTTATATTTTATTTATTAAAAATAATTTTATTTATTTATTTTTTGGTGGCGTTGGGTCCTTGTTGCTGTGTGCGGGCTTTCTCTAGTCGCGGCGAGTGGGGGCTTCTCTTCGTTGAGGTGCACGGGCTTCTCACTGTGGTGGCTTCTCTTGTTGTGGAGCACGGGTTCTAGGCGTGTAGGCTTCAGTAGTTGTGGCTCGCGGGCTCTAGAGCACAGGCTCAGTAGCTGTGGTGTACAGGCTTAGTTGCTCCTTGACACGTGGGATCTTCCCGGACCAGGGCTCGAACCAGTGTCCCCCGGATTGGCAGGTGGATTCTTAACCACTGTGCCACCAGGGAAGCCCCTATATTTTAAATATATTTATATAATTTATACATGTACTTTATAATTTATATATGTGATGTGCATATATCTCTATATCTTTGTGAATAAAATTTTGGGGGTCTATATTGACTAGACTCAAACTTATTAAGTTGCAGTTCTTAGCATTGTACAAAATATATACAGTAGACGTTTAATACATGCTTGTTTATTATCTTTTCAAGATGGTCTTCCTGTCTGAAAAGGCTGGATGCAGAACGATTGTCTGCCTACTTTTAAAAATAGTTGTATGTTTTATGTAAGTCTATGTGGATCCTGCTGAACCTATGTGGTTTTTAAGCTTTTTTTTTTTTTTTTTGATAAGATCTGCTGCATTAAGCATGTGTAGACCAAATGTGAGCTTGACACCTGAAAGTGAGAGACAGGGAGCCGGGTCCTATGTGGGCTAAACACAGCATCTGCTAGACGTGGTGAGTAAACAGCCATCAAGGAAGTGGTTGATGGACCATTTGACTGAGGTGAGAAACTCATCTGCCTTTAGACTTGTTGTCAGAAGACATACTTCAGCAGGATGCCTGGTGTAAACATGAAGGCTCTAAACTTGCTTTTGTTTGGGAACCTGGGTCTCAGCAGAAATATATTGCCCACTGGTTGTCCTAATTCATCAAACATCCCCATCCATCCATCCATCTATCCACCTCGTAAACATTTATTGAAAAATTACTGTATGAAAAGCAGCAAGAACTATAGTTTTAGAAGGAGCACTGGTTGAGTCACACTTAAAAGTTTACAAATGAATTACCTATTCATTACCTAGCTTTGAGTTAGATACGTCTGGATTCACTCTGTTGCCTCTTAGCTATGAGACCTTAGTCAAGTTACTTAATATTCTCTAAGCCTCAAATTCCTCACTTTTAAAATGACAATAATAATAGTACTTACATCATAAAGTTATTGTAAGGATTGCAAGAGATACTGTAGGTACTGTTTTTTGCACAGAGCCATAAATATTATGTACTGTTACTTCTAATCATCAAAATCATGTTCATTACCAACCACAATGAGTTCTTACAGAAGCTCAAAATTTTATGCATTGTGGAATATACAGAAAGAAGGTAAATTCTGCCTGTTACAAGCTGTCACTTTAAGGAGACTGACTGCTTCATGTGGGATGTGTCCATAAAATAAGACATCTGAAGAAAGAAAAATCCAGGGTTATCAGAATGCTTTGCCAACTTGTTGCCAAATATACTTATTTCTTATTTATGTACTATTATATCTGGGTGGGCTAATTTTTTCACTTTTCATCTGTAGGTTTGGCTTGCAGATGAAGCCTGCAGAGATGGCTTTAGACTCACAGACCCACAGAATGAAAAATGAAAATAATACAGAGAGCTTATTTAATCAATAAGTGTTCTTAAAAACTTGCCTAAATATTTATGCTTTATCTAAACACATTCAGAGAAGGAGATGTTGTAACTGCCTTAGAAATATACCCTAATTTCTAACTGAACTCCCCCCATTTGTAAATTCAATTAATTTGTTTTGCTTTATCCTTAAGTGATATCTTCTAAGTTAATGAGGTCCAAAACTTTTCCATTGTCTTTGACTTTTCATTGCCTTTTAAAAATTGAAGTATAGTTGATGTACAATATTATATGTTACAGGTGTACAATATAGTGATTCACAATTTTTGCAGGCTATACTCCATTTACAGTTATTATAAAATATTGACTATCTTTCCCGAATATATTCTTGTAGTGTAGTTTTTTCTTCCCCTGCTGTCTCCCTTCTGAGGCCTGTCACCAGTTGTCGCAGAGTCCTATTGATTCTCTGTGTTCTTCTGCCACGTGGTGGACGTTCTTCCCACCTTAGTTCAGGTCCCCCTTCCCTTGGGCTTTTCTAGTAGTCATTGCCTCCTACTGGGACTTCCCTGTTTCCAGACCCCTCCTCCTTGCAGCCCATCCTGCTCACCAAAACCACATCCATCTTCCTTAGCCATTTAAAGGTTTTCCCATGGAAAGTTATTATAGGACAGATCACATTTGGGCTTCTCCGTTGTACATTGGGGTCCTCCACATGTGGGACTGCCCTTCCTGTACAGCCTTGACCTTTATCATTCCCAGCTCTGCTTCTGTCCAGCTAGTTTTCTGCCTTGCAAACACAGTACTCCCAATCTTTCAGCAAGTCTTTGCTCCTGTAAACTATTTCTTCCTTCACTTTTTGATTGTTGTATGGCTAAATGGTTCAAAAACTGTACAGTTATAAAGGTTTAAACTTTTGCTAGCAATTCATTGCAGGAGAGAAGAGTTGAGAGGGTCAATGGATGACATAGAACTTGTGGATAATCATCTCTGCTTACACATGAGCTGGGAACTGTGTGGTTTCCTCAGACCAGAACCTGGGAAATTGGGAAGGTCTCAGACAAGGATTCTTAATTTAGGGTCCATGGGTTTCTAGGAAGTCTATGGACGGGATTCAAGGAAACTGTGAACTTACTAAAATTACAATTAAAGACGCATTTGTTTTCGGTGGAGAGGATCCACCACTTTCATGAAGAGAAGCAGGACATTTGACAAGAAGAAACTTTAGTTAAGGGTTTGAGTGGATGCAAGATGGTAGGATGAAGTTGGGACTGAGCCAGGCCAAGATGAAACTTTGCTTGGATACTATGGAGAAATTCAATGTGAAGAAACCAAGTCTCACTAAAGGCTGAGCCAAGCACTAGCACCGGCTGGGAGAAATATGGACAATATGGTCCTAGAACCTCCAGGGTGTCAGAATGCTCTAGACTTAGGTCCAGGTTGGAAAAGGGCTTTTCTAACTTAAGGAAGTCAGAGAGAGAGAGAGAGAGACCAGGCAATCATAGGTTTGGGCTGATTCAGGACACCGATTTTGGGGGTAAGATGGAAATGTCTGGTTGGAAGAGGCAAGGGCCATGTGGGACATACTTGATTAAGAACTGGATTCTGCAAAGAACTGAGATTTTTTTTTGACAGGGCCACTCTGAATGATTTTAGGTAGAAATATTCTTGTAGGTGAAAAGAAGAACAGCGACCTGTATGTATTTAGAACATTTTGTTGACTAAGAAATTTGTGACTAGGGTTTAGTTATCTAAGTTTCATATCTGTTAGCTTGTATGTTCAACGTTTTTTTTTTTTTTGCTTTCAGATTTTATCATAATTTTTCCTTTTAGTTTTTCATAAAGATGTTTTGAAGATGTGAATCTAATCTGTGTTGAAGAGGAGGAAATATAGGAAAGTGATGGGTTTAGTGGGGAGGGTGAGGGGTACTATCTTAGCTGGACAATGGAAGTCATGGTGGTGCAGTTAGTGAGGGGAATGCTTCCACAGCTCTGAGGGATATATAGCTGGGGTCCTTCATTTATAGCCCTCTCACCCTCAAAGATCCAAGGCCTAACTATCCCTTGATCATTTTCAAATTCAGGAGGCTATAACTTCCTACTGACCTTCTGACAAATCTCTTACTCTCTCCTCCTAGATCAGTGGTTCTTAACCAGGGGGGAGATGGGGGAGGTTTTACAAAATAACCGCCCACCATACAGTCCAGCTGAGCACACATATATGTGTACCACTTGGTAAAAAAATGATTTGTCACTTATCCTGTGTGGTGATCTTCCCAGTAATACTCTAAGTCTTGGCTGCTCTACAGCCTGTGTTATTTAATGTGAAGTAAACAAGCTTGCTAAACCATGGTTCTTCATCTTTAATTGATTAATTGCTATTGGCTGGTAATGTGACAAACTCACTACAAGCATTGAAAAATAATGGATATGGAGAAGAATTGAGGTTGATAATGTTTAAGGGTAGAAAGAACATATGTACTTAAGACTGAAGTACCTGAAACAATGCATCTTAAATTTCCCATATACTAATATCACAGAAAAGTAAGGCTTTTTTTTAAACAACAGAGACACTTCAGAAATAAATGAATCTAAATTTAACTGAATGGAATTTGTTGGTAAATTAGATCCCATATTAGAACTAGAATGTACAAGAGGAGAATGCGTAACAGGTTTCAGGCAATCAACTCGAAATAAGGGCAGTGAAAGGAAATATATGTAGTTTTTAAATTAAGAGGTATTATTAAAATTATTAAGGGGAGAAGGCTGCATAGTTTATATCCCCTAGCAAGAAGATTAGAAATTGCTGGGTTAACAAAGTAGGTTGATCTTATAATTTAAAACGCTGGATTGCAACATGTTAATCTTTGTTAGCGAAATAGATGGATTCAGTGAAGATTATTTTATGACCTATTTTCTAAGGAAATAAAGTTTCAAGTTTACTTACAGAAACTATGCAAATGAAAGTGATCGGAAATCAATAATGACAAACGGAGAGGATGAGAGAGGTAAAAGACTTGTAATTTCCCTACAAAAAGATTTTCCGATTGAAGTTAAAAATCTGACAATTCAACCCCTCCAAGAAATAAAAAAGATATATATCTATGAAAAATTAGCAGACAGTTTAGAAGCTTTTGAGACTTGTGAATATAAAAAAAAACAGCATGTACTGTGAAAGATATTTTGAGCAATAAGAATCTAAGGATTCTGAATTTGTCTCCAATCAAGTAGCAATTAAAAGGACAGCCTGAAAAACGCATCAAAGATAAACGTTTGGAAATAGAAGAAGAAATGAAATTGTGACTGGAATAAATCTTCACTGTTAGAACAAGAAAGATTTTATTATTATTTATGTTGAATAAGAATTAAAGTATTTATTTATTGAATATCAATAAATACAAATGGAAAGAAAAAAATGGTCCAAAAATACAATTTTAAAAAAAAATGTTAAGAACCTTTTATGAAAATGGATATAATTGTGAGCTTTGTTCTTTAGATGTCTTTGATGTAGGATTTTGCAGAGTACCAGCATCTTAGCACAACTGGGAGGAAACAATCCTCTTTCTTGCATCAGAGGCCTGGGACTCCCTTGGGTGCTCTTCAGGCATCTGAGCCACTGAGTGCCAGGCCCCAGAGGCACGGTTTACCTGTAGCATTCTTGGTTATCGGAATATGTGCTTCCATAATAAAAGCAATCTTCTGAGATGCTGGGGATTTTCTTGGAAAGCCACACCCGTCTTTGTTGCTCTCATGTAGCAGCAGATGAGAAAACTTTGCTATGGACATGCTTGACTCAGTACACGGATCTTAGGTCTGATGCTGTAAGAAGGAGTCTGAAAGTGGCATGGGGATTGAGGATAACAAATACAGTTGTTTTTCTTTAATGAGATCTACTTCACATTTGGATGAGTCTTAAAGATCAGGTTTGAGATTCATAGATTGTGGGGGACGAGTAAAACTTTCTTGTTGCCCACAGGAAAAGGAGACAGAATATTTAAAGCTCCAGATGCCAAAGCCCAGGCTGCTTTTGCATTTACAGAGGCTGAATGCACGACGTCTTCAAAGCAGGGTCCCTTGGTCACATTTTTCTCACCCCGGAGTCACTGTAGTGCTTGAAATGCCATTGTTAGGGGTAAATTTCTTTGCCTACAGGCAAGATCTGCCGTTCTCTGGAACTCTCTTTTTAGTAAAATAAATGATGGTAAGTCAAGCACGTAGAAGAGTGGGTTACTTACTAAGTCTTTCCTGTGTCGACTGGAAAAAAAAATGCACGATTTTAAGAGTTGTGAGTTCAGTTTTATTTGGGGCAAAATGAGAGAGCTCTGAGGAACTGCTCTGAGGAGGTGCAGGGGAGGTCAGTATATATGTGATTTTGGTGAAGGGGGTACATGAAATTGAGCACACGTTTCGACAGAAGGTTGCTGCTAGTCACAAGGTTCAGAGGTCGACATTAATGATTTTAGTGCTTTTCTAGATATGAGAAGATGCAAGAAATTGGGCTCGTAAAATCTCCTGAAAATATCTGTCTGAAGGTCTGCTCTGCCGGTTTATCTCAGAGCACAGAGTGCCCCATTCCCGATCTCCACCCGGAACTCTTTTCAGGGTGTTTTGAAGGTCAGCGATTGCAGGGGCTAGTGGCTTCATCCTTGTAGAACCAGATGGCAAACGACAATTTTTAGTCGGCACCTGGTACTCCAAGGGCACCTAGGAAGGGAGGAGCGGCTGCCTGGGGATAGAGTGGGATGGGGAAAGGGTGCAGAGAGAAGTGCTGACAGGGCAAAGGAGATCAGTTTTCCTGCGTCATCATGTGCTCAGAGACCTGTCCAGTATTTCTAATCCCTGGGGTTGCAGCCTTGATTGGGGGCTCCATGATCTGTAGCTCCTCTTTCAAATTCAGTCCCAATTGCAATGCTGGGAATCTCCAGTCACATGCCCAGGTCTATTGTTTTTGGCTTAGAGGAACATTAGAGGAAATAACACTTTTCTGCACATTTTGAAAAGCTGGAAGCTGTAGAGAAATATTCATACGATAAAAACCATTCACCTCTCACCCCATCACCTCATAAAAGCATCACAATAAACACTGTTAGTATTTTGGTGCCTTTGTCTATTGTCATATGTGGCTGAAATTAGCCTAGATATACAATTTTATATCTGACATTAAAAAAATTTTAAATTGTATGATACATATTTCTCTATATGATTAAAAATCTTTGTAAATATTTTTAATGGGCACCTACATTTTCTTTTTGTGGATATGCCATCATTTATTTAAAATTTCCATGTTCTTGAGTACTTAAGACTTTCTTGTATTCTGCTATAATACTGTGATGAACATCTCTATGCATAAATCTGACTCCACTTTGGATTATTTCCTTAGGGCCCTAGAAATGAAATATATAGGGTATGAACATTTCTGAGGCTCATGTTACATACTGTCAAGTTACTTTCTGAAAACCAGGGTTCCAATTTATACTCCTAGTAGAGAAGGTGAGTGCAGTTTCTAGTATACATGTAAAAAATGAATAAACTGAAACCCAAAGAAATAGAGCTGGGAGACCAGAAGGGGTTGCTCTCATGCCTTGTGACCTTAGCAGAGCCCAACAGGAAGAAGAAAGACTCTTCTTTCCTGGCAAGGACTCAGCCAATGAAAAGCCATGGACTCTTTGTTTACTGCAGCCCTCCGGACTTCCTTTTTCCTTCTACATATAAAAGCCGTCTCATTCCCTTGCCTTGGGGGAGACCTACCTGTGGCTCGTCATGGTTGCAGACCCTGAATTGCAATTTTCTGCTCATCCTAAATAAACTCATTTTTGCTGGAGAAATATCTGGCAATCTATTTGTTTCAGGTCAACAACGTTATTAAATTGACTGAATGAAATGAATGATAACTGTTTATTGAATACTTGCTGGCATTGTTATCATGAACAATCCAAACTAGAAAAAAACATCAATAACAATACATATCATGCTAATTTATGCACAAAGGTTTACACTTAGCTATTATAATTTCCACATCCTTGAAGACTGGTATACATGGAAAATTTCTGTGGAAGGAATTGTTTCTATGCTGACACCTGGGACTGTTCAGAGGCAAGCTAGAATTTGTAATCTGTACATGGGAGACTGGCTCAAGTCCCAAAGAGAATCTTCCTCTATTACCTGTGAATGAAGAAAATCTCTAAAATGGGCTCACCTGCAAATGGATATCCCAGAGAGAGCTCCCAAATCCACTTGGATCTCCAATGATGATAGCAAACCCTTGGGAAATAGTGCTAAATATTTGCAAAGAATATTCTGACCCACTAGAGTTCTGTATTGACCCACTAACTCCTTTCTTCCATGAAACCATGGGATTAGACAGGATCATCGATTTTCCAGCTGGGATCTGAGATGTGCTCAGAGTTCCACATGTGATGAGGCCAGAGAGAGAGAGAGAGGAAGGGAAGGGGGTGCTTGGCCGGTGGGATTGGGACCCTTGCACCTACCCCTGCTACCTCCTTCACTTCTTTTACATGATAGTTTCTTAATTAATGTTTTCGTTCTACAAATGCTTTAATAGCGAAAAGAAAATTTAGAAAAAAGAGGGCCAAATTCTTCTGGGGACTCCAGAAATACTTGATGGGAGATACATCCCCAGACAATTGCAGGTGGGGAGCATCACCAAGACAAGGTTCCACTTCTCTTCAGGAGAGAAGCAAAGGAAATCCATTTCTACATGGACGATTCCAGCCTAGCACTGAAATACAGTTGCCTCTGTAGAATATTTAGAATATATGCTAATAATATGCTTACAATAATAACAGAGTTCTCTGTCCATGGGGAGAACCTAAGAAGAAGCCTGTTTTATGTTTGGAATAGGATGCAGATTTAAAGGAAAAATCTTTACTTTGAGAACTTTTAAAGCTTTTTCTTTGGGGGAGCAGGGTTTAATTCAACAGAAGCCGAAAAGAAACAAAGCAAATTATGTACTGTCAGTTTTAATGTTTCCAGTGATTTTTTGCCTACCAAAAATGCATTAATAATTCTTGGCATATTTATATCTCATTTTACTTTATATTGTATTACCTTGATTATGCTATATTTTGGTTGCTTATTGGATATGCAGTCTTTGACAGTTTTGGTCCTGGGTGATAGATTTTATCTCAAATATTGAAATTTGTGCCCCTTCCAATGACAATGACTAGTGCATAGCAGGTATCCAGTAACTCTTGAGGAATACTACTGTCCTTTCATGAAGGAACATGCTACATTGGAAACTACCCAGTTTAATTCTTTGGCTTTTGGGCCTACTGAAGATTCACTGGCTTATAAAATTGATTTTTTTCGTTTACTGGTTTCCCCCATCTTATAGATACAGAAACTGAGGCCAGGACAATGACATTGTTCCAATGTGTTAGGAAAAGAGAATCAGGTTTTCCTGATGGCTTGATGTCAGCTCTCCAAAAATCAGCTTCCTGAAAGCCAGTTCATCAATTGATCAACGCACCACCTTTACTTGTTTCTTTTCAAGTGTTCATCTTTGGTTGACCTACTTTCATAGCTGCATTTTAAGGGATGTTAAATTTGCTCTCGTACCAGCACCTGCCACTGCACTTGGATGATGAGGGTATGAGTAGGGGGAGGTGGAAGCTGAGGAGGGGACGGGGCTGATAGGGGGCTGGTTCATAGACAAAAGACTGTAAAACATCTTCATTTTCAAGAGTGTACTAATGAGTCATCATGAATATATTCTCTTTTTCCTTTGGATCATGGGATTCTCAATTTATTAAATGTCATTGGTTGGCTTAAGGGCTTTCCCCCTCCCTCTTTCATTTTATTCCCATTTCCTCTTCTCATCTCCCCTTACCCTGCCCCCATCTCAGGCAACATTAAAATGAGCTTATTGTGTATCTTTTTGCTTGTTTGTGATCTTCGAGGCTGGGTATTGTTTTGTGCACGTGTATTAAGTTACCCAAATGGTATTGTGTTACAGATCGCATATTAAGTTACCCAAATGGTATCGTGTTACAGATCGCATTTTGTTTCTCAGTTTGCTCAGGACGCTGTTAGAGGGCCATCTAAATTGTTTCGAGCACATGTTGACCACTGCTTCTGACCCCGTGGTGTTCAGGCCCTACACTTTACCCAGCCCTTCCCTCTGTGATGGACACCAGGGTGCAGCCAACTGCCCTCTGCCTCTACCCCAAGCAAGGCTGCAATGAGTATCCTTGTACCCGCTCTTTTATAGACCTGGGTGGCAGGTCTTTAGGCTGCGTACCTAGGAGCAGGAATCCTGCGTCATCAGTTATGGTCACATGTTTCTGTTATGAGAACAAGAATTCCTGACATTTCAGGGGGAAATTCTATAGGTAGATGAGAGCCACTTATTAACCTTCTGTGAAGAAACAACTGAAAAATTTTGGGGAGTGGATGAAAATGCAGCTACTGTTTGTTTTCCCAGAGAAAAGCTTAAGAGGAAATGGGTTTTCATAGCAGTAGGGGGATTTATGGGGAGCACCAAGGAAAGTTTTCTGTAGCAAGATTCTGTCAAGGATGTGCATGAAGCTTCTTACCTTGGGACAGAGGATGGTCAGAGCAAGGTCCAGGCTGGGCCTTGGACAGAGTGGCCTCTACAGTGACCCCCAGCCCCTCTTCTCCCAGCCCCCTCTGCCTGCAGGGACTCAGGGGGTGGATTCAGTGTCCGAATTTGGCCCTGCCTGTCAAAGAGCCATCAGCCTTTTACCCTAAGTAATGGTCATATTTAGATGGTCTGACTTACAGTAGATTCCCAAACTGCATTTCTGGTCAGGACCTGTGTTCTCTCCTCAATATTTCTACTGTTTTGGGTGTGGATACAACTGGGGAGTAGAACTTGGGTATGGGACAGAGGGCTGCTTTTTTTCATTAAAAGCTTTAAAAATGTGAACTTTGTCCATATGTAGCTTTGAGAAAAAGTAAAAATATGTAAAAATTTTATTATAAAAACATCTGCTGCTTATTTTTGGTTATATAAGTAATACATATCCACTGGGCAAAATTTAGAAAATTCAGAGAACCACACCCAAGCTCCACCATCTGGAAATTATTTACTACTTACCTTTGTCCTAGATTCTTCCATATTTTCTCAACATATACATAGATGTATTTTTTTTTAAACAAAAATGGATCATGTTATTTTGCTTTTGCCAGTAAAGAATATAGCTTTAGAATAAACTCCTAAGTCAAAGGGTGTGCATTTGAATTAGGATCCTTTTGTGTCCAAGTGACAGAATTTCAGTGTTAAGTACCTTTGGTAAAAAGGGATACAGGTTATAGGAACTGGGCCTTGGGAATAAGTAGGTGCAGGACTTAAGTGGCTCCAGGAATCTGTATCTCTTCTGTCTTCGGTTTCTTTTTATGTAATTGGTTCATTCTTCTCTCTTACTGAACACTACAGGGAAATACTGGGACCTGTTGTGGAGCGTCACATCTTTCCATCTGAGCTCTCCAAGGAAATGCATCCCTGATTTTTATAGACCTCAAGTCAAAAGTCCCACAAAAGGGCGCACTAGGATTGCTTAGATCTGATAGCAGTGTGTGATCAGGAAAGGTTCTCACAGAAAGCTGGTGAGTGGAGTGGAGCAGGAATCTTAAGGAGAATGGCCAAGGAAGAGAGACAGTTATTAACAGGAAGGGAGGATTCAGAGTAAAGAAAGTAATAGCATCCTCCATGGATATGTGTGAATAAACTATTCTCTAACGAGTATATACCAGTATTCACTCCACACAGCAATACAAGGTGGCCTGTTGGCCAAGGGCTTGCCGGCACTGGGAATTATCATCAAAAGGAAAATCTGTGATGAGCTTCACCTAATGGGATTTTCCCGTTTGTTCCGAATTCCTGCATGATAGATGGCCCCAGCACTATTTCCCATCAGCTCCTCCCGGGGAAGAGCAGCGTCAGCACTTTCTGCTATTGTGGTGTCACTTGTAGAGATAACGCTTGCCGGAGGTGGGGCTGGGAGCCATTTTGAAGGTGACCCAGAGTTGTCAAGTTTGATCAGTGTGACTTTGTCATGTGCCGCCTCTTCCTGGCACAGGAATGATGATTGTACAGGAACACGCACAAAGGGACGAAGCAGCAACAGCAAAACCACATGCCCCGCTTGAGTGGCTTAACCTAGATTTTGCCTTGAAAAGGGGTCATGGCAGGATGCGCCAGCACAGCCCTGAGGCACGATGCCTGCCTCTGACTGAGCTTCATTCCTGACTAACACGCTGTCTGGTCTTGGGGGACTTTTGGACAAAGATGCCAAGTCCATTGAAACTTACCAGAAAACACGTGTCACCGCTCGCTCTGCTCGCACGACACGTCAAGAAATCGGCAGACAGGTTGTTGAGGAAAGTAGACTTTATTCGGAAAACCAGCAGACCGAGAAGATGGCAGACTAGGGTCCCCCCAAAACCATCTTATTGGGGTCTGGATGCCAGTTTCTTTTATAGAACGGAGAGGGGGAGGAGGTGAGGAAGTAAAGTGAAAAGGCCATTAGTTTTGCCTGGCTTGGCCAGCAGTGGGGAGGGGATGTGTTAATTTCTTCTCTTCTCCAGCCATTCACACGTGGGCAGGGTCAGATTGTCTCCCTGTGAGATGAACAAAGGCACTTTAGTTTAACATTCAGGCAGAGGGGCAGGGTTCCCTCTGAGGCAGGCCATTCATCATGTGTGATTATAATAACAAAAGCAACAAAAAGCAAAGGTTAAAGTCGAAGAAACAGATCCAAAATGGAATCACAATTGGCTCTTCCCTGTTACACATGTGCTTCCTTAAGGGTTCTTCCTTCCTTTTTAGTGTGGTGGGAGCAGGGGTACTTTGGCTCCTCGTCTGGTTTTATGAAAATCTGACTGAAACATGTATTTACATTGTATTCTCAGGGGCTGAGCACGAGGGACCAGTATGGTATCCTGAGTTTGGATGCAGCCTGTGGCTAGAGCTGCTTCCAGAAAGATGGGGTGGCCAATGACACCAAGCAGGACCCTGTGGGGCTCCTGGGAACAAAAGCCTTTCTGTGTCCCCCCATTTCTTGATTACAGGAAATACGCTTCATTCAGCCTCCAAGACCTTCCTTGAGTTCCAATGAGCAGGTTCAAACAGTTGCTAATTAAGGAAGGGAGGGGATGCAGAGACAAGGGAGGAACAGTCAAGAAACAATAGTGCAGCCTTGAGGCAGGGTCCTGATTCCCCCTCAAGGGATACAGGCAACAATATCTTTGAGCTGTTTTGCAGATACTGAAGCCCCCCCCCCAGCACCCCCAGGGAGGAGGAGTTAATCTCATGCTGCCCACCAGTACGTAGACCCCAGACCAGTTGGAACCAGAGGATTGATGATGCTGACTCCCACTTACCTCACCACCAACCAATCAGAAGAATGTCCACAGGCTGATCACACCCTCTTTGAACCATTGCTATAAAACTTCTCACTACCCCCGTCCAGGTTGGGACACATAGTTTTGAGGGCATTAGCTCTCTGTGGCCCCCTTTGCCTGGCAAAGTGATAAAGCTATTCTTTTCTACTTTATCCATACCTCTGTCTCTTAGATTTAATTTGGTGTCGGGGTACAGAGACCAGATTCGGCTTCACCAAGGGCAAGGGTGGGTGGGTTTAGATGGTAACATTTACCCCGTGTTCTCTGAGTCTTGTTGGAAATCCTATGACCTGCCAAGGACAAGGAGATGCCTCTAAAACCACCCAGTAGGTGGGAGTAGCTGGGTGTCCTTCAAGTCAAGCTGTGTGTGGGTTGCCTTCTTCCTAACATAGAGGAAGATATTATTTAGTCTTAGACTGATACATCCTGTCCAGTTTCATCAGGTATTTTAGCCATAAAATTCCAAATCTGCAAGTGTTCCTGCCTGCACCTGCTGTTGTCTGTCTAACCTACCTAAATGACCTCTGCTCTCCTGGATGCAAAGGTCTCTCCTTGTTATGTAAGCACTTGACCTTGCCATGTTTGTTCTCATGTTGTTTAACCCTCTGTGCTCCCAGGAGTCTGAGTGCTCTGCCACTGTGCTCCAGGGCCCCACTGTCTCTCCCCCGGAGACGCACATCTAACTCTTGGGAAAGCTCCATCACACACTGCAGACCTGGGACGCAGAGCCAGCTGGCGGGCATCCCACCCTTAACTCGGTGTTTGCACCAGTGCACTGTATTTAAAGAGATACACAGAAGTAGAAAAACCAGAGATTACATGATCTCATATTTGTGTTTAGAATAAAAAAATAAGGTGATAATTTATTAAATAAATTTTTATTGAACACCAACTTAGTTTCAGGAACATTTCAGGTACAGTGTCAAAGATAAAGACTTAAAAGTTTATTACGCACCCAGCACTAGTTGTATATCTTTACATGTATTTTCATTTCATTCTCATGCAAACCTTATGAGGTAGATACTATCACTAATATCCCCATTCTACATATGAGGAAACCCAGGCCCAGAGAGGTCAAACACTTTTCCCAAAGTGGCACAGCTGCCACTGTGAGGTTGCTGGGATTTGAGCCCAGGCAGTCTGGCTCCAGCCCCCTATGTCTAAACTCCATACACTATGGCCTTCATGTACTCAGTGGTTTCAGACTGGCTTCTTGACAGTGTTCACAGATGAGGGCTTGCTTTCTAGGCAGGATATTTCTTGAAGGTAATATGATCAGTCTCATACACGAAGCATTTACTTTTTAGTAAAACTTATTACGTACTAGTAACACATACCAGAATGAAGGCATGCTACATGATAGTAGAATTAATAGTTGGAATATAAAATGACGCTGTGATGAGGTTTTATTGATTTTTTTGTTTTTCTATTTTTTTGTTTTAAATCTCGTCTTTCCCTTCCAGTTGTGAGTGCCCGTGGACACAACATTTTCTCTGAGCTGTTGCTATGTACAGCAGCCAAACAACATCAGCTGCCATTTCTTGGGGGCTTGTATGTGGCTCCTGATAAACATTACCTTTTAAAATCCTTCAATCAGCCCTAAGTATTATTGTCCCCATTTTACAGATGAGGAAACAAAGGTTTACACAATGTTAACTGAGGCCCAGGGAGGCTACATCAGAGCTAATAAACGAGAAGGGAAGGCTTCAAACCCGGGTCTCCCTGACTCCCTAGGCACGTGCAGATAAGCACAAAATAAGCTTCCCTGGGTGGAGACTTTGTGGTCCCTGGACATCAGGAGACCACATTTGTGTCAGAGGACAGCATGTGAACACAGGCTTCTGGAATTCCATCAGCAAATGTAACCCCGGCTAAGTCCTGGGCACACCCTGAGCAACACGGTCAAAGATAGAAATTTTTTTTTTTTTTTTTTTTTTTTGCGGTACGCGGGCCTCTCACCGTTGTGGCCTCTCCCGTTGCGGAGCACAGGCTCCGGACGCGCAGGCTCAACGGCCATGGCTCACGGGCCCAGCCGCTCTGCGGCATGTGGGATCTTCCCGGACCGGGGCACGAACCCACGTCCCCTGCATCGGCAGGCGGACTCTCGACCACCGCGCCACCGGGGAAGCCCCAAAGATAGAAATTTTGAGAGAGGAATTGGAAGGCAGGTCAGGATCACTTCTTTAATAGCAGGTAAAAATTATTGAGATCTTTCTAACTCCTTTACATGTATTCTCATTCCATTCCACATAAAACCATATGTGGTGGGTACTATGGTTATTATTATCCCCATTCTGCCGATGCAAAACTGAGCTACGTGTGAATTTCTTAGTGAATAGCTGTCTTTGGGCTGACCTGATAGTACACAGTGTGCCAGACACATTTGGTGGGCTGTGTAAAACAATTATGTCTTGGAACCAGCCTTGCCATGACTTGCAATTCCATTGAATTGTGCCATATTCATATGTCCAATTTCTTTCCTTAGACTCTTAGCCCTTTGAGCAGGGGCCCTGTCTTCTGGGGCTCATGCTCTTCCCTTGGCTGGCCCAGGGCTGAACCACAGTCCATCCTAAAATCTTTACTGTGTGTCAAGAGCATAAGAGTGGGTCTAGTTGTGGGTACACAGGCACAGAGCTCTGTGTGTTAAGCATGGAAATCTGGGCTCACTTTTGAACCCAGGGCTCCCCTTTTCTCCCTTCCTGGAAGCATGAGAGTGTGATAACAAAATCAGAGTCGCTTTCTTAAGGGAAACGTTAGTAGGTAACTTCAGCCACAGATGAATCTCTTCTGTTTCTCCAAGGACTGGGCCTTGCCAGCCCTGCTGTAGCTGGTTGAAGGGGACCAAACCTCTCAGGAAGACGGACTTGGTTCCGTTTGACCAGCCAGAGCAGGGGGCAGCTTCTGTAGGAGTTGACTGCAGCCTCTAGGGTGAGGATTCTTGGTATGTCCCGAGCACCACTGGTCCAAGCCTGTGAGAAAGACAGAGCTGGCATTAGCATGAATCAGATCCCAAGAGCTTGCCTTTCCTATAATATTCTCTTTTAGGGTTTGTGAAAAACATACATAATTTGTATTTTGCATTGCATGACTTTTTTTTTTCTTTGATCCTTATCCTTTTTTCAGATATGAACATTGTGGAGAACTAACATGATATAGAATTGTAGAATATGGAAAATAAAAATTTCCCACAATTTTCCCTCCTCCCATCTTCCAAAATAAATTTAACATTTTGATGTATATTTTTTGAATATCTTACATTATAATTTTAAAAGTAAATTAAATTTTATAATTTTTAATTCAAATACTGTATATTTATAAAAGAATGAATGTAATACATGTGTAAGTTACGATATATAATGATGAAATCGATACCCACAAACAACTGTTTACCTTAGAAAAAGAATTGGTGAAACCAATACTGTTGAAGCTTTCTGAATGCTTTTCCCAAGTTATCTCTTTAGTTTCCCCTCAGAGGTAACTTATTCTGAGCTCTTTTTTTCTTACAATTTAACTGTTCTGCTTTATGGTTTTTGCCATTTATGCATATATTCCTAAATAATATATTGCTTGTTTTTTAACATAACAGTATCATACCATAGGTGATCTTCTGTGATGGTATTTTCACTTAAAATGATATCTGTAAGATTTATCCAGATTTCATGGCAGCTATCATTTATTAACTTTCATTATTTTTCTCCTACATGAGTGTACTTCAGTTTTGTTAGTCATTCTCCAGGTGATAGACATTGAGGTTGTTTGCTTTTGACAAATGGCCAGAATTGACTAAACGGTTGCCCCAGGGATGTGGGGAAACCTTTGAATCTTGTAGATGTTAAAGAAGTCTGGGTGCAGTGCGGAAGAACCTGTATGTTGACTTTGGAAAGGGAAAGCAACATTAACCAGTCCAAACATATGGGAGATGTTTGAGATCTGGTAAAAGCTGCTCTTCAGGTGAGTCTGATGCAGCTAAAGTTTGAGAACCACTGGATGAGCAGAGGTACCCACTGGTTCCTCTGTGTTACTGGGAAAGTGCGGCCAAGGGGGCAGGGAGCTGATTAAGGAGGAGACGTTCCCCAGCAAGGTGGCTTGGCTATCGTCACCATACATTTGAACAGGTGGGGGAAGAAAGGATATTTTTAGTGATGCCGGGAATTTGCTCTTGGGAGTGGGCTTTGCCTGCCCTTTTATTTCCTCTCCCTCATCTGAAGAGAGTGTAATGGAATGCCAGGAGGGTGGCCTTGGAGTCACACTTACCTGGGTTCAGATCCCACTGATGTTCCCTGGCTCTCTTGCTTTTTGGAAGTTAAACCTCAGTTTCTGCCTCTGTACAGTGGGGGAGCGTACCTACTGCACCTACCTGTTGTAAGTCTTAGTGAAAACAAAGAAAGGGGCCCAGGGGACACTTTCAGGGGTCGTGGGAAAGTCCTAGGGACAATTCCCACTGCTTCTGAGGCCCAGAGTTTCTCTCTCAACTCCAGCCTCTCCTTCATATTCTTGCCTTCCTTTGGCTGCAGTATTTTCATTTGGTCTCTGAAATTGTGGAAACCACTGATCGGGAAAAGCAGAACTGGTTTACCCAGCCTAGCAGATCTCTGCCAGGTAGACCCCAGCTTGGGAGCACTGCCTGGAATAAATAAGACACCCCAGAAACCAAAGGGCTCAACAAGGCACCGGAGAAGTGGCAGGTGCGAGGGTAGTGGCGGGGAAGCAGGGGCCCCCGCCCACTGTGGCTGGGTTCTAGAATGGTTTGTGCACAGTGATACTGAAGCATCTTTCTTGCTCTGAATCCCCTCCTCCTTGGCTGGCATCCTATAACTCTGCAGTCAAGTAGCTCATCTTCACCCTCCACCTCCTACCTGTGACACAGGTGTCTTGTGGCTGCCGCTCAGGGCTCACCAGCTCTTCCTCTGGCTACCCTGGTCCTAGCCCAACCATCCTCCAGCTCCTCCTGGGGAGCGAGGGAGAAGGCAGCTGTGGGGGCAGAGGTCATCCAGGAGGAAAAAGTACTTGTGTCCAGCTCATCATTCAAGCCCCTGGCGTTGCAATGTCTTTAACTCAGGACACTGGTCTTCATCATCTCTCCCCTCTTCTTCACTCACGTCCTGCCCCTCCCACACATCACGCCCCCAGTTCCTGAGCAGGTGACATGAAATCAATCTCAGGGAAGGAAAAGGAAAACTATTATGGAGCAGGCGTGATTCAGAAAAGGGAAGGGTTGTCACTGGAAAGAAGCACAACTTTGAGGCATCTGCCCATTTTACAGGCTCAAAGACAAAGCAACATTTGTAAAAGAAGGGCGATACTTTTCTTTGGGAGACAATATACCATAATATGCCCGTGTCGGAGACGTCACTCGTTCATAGCACTACTATCTAAAGCAAGGGTTTCTCAACCTCGGCATATTGACACGCGGAGAAGTCTCTGTTGTGGGCGCTTTCCTGTGCATTGTAGGGCGTTTGGCAGCATCTCTGATCTGTGCCCACTTGATGCCAATAGAACCCCCTAGTTGTGACAACCAGGAATGTCCCTAGACATTGCCAAATGTGCCCTGAGGGGCAAAATCACCTCCAGTTGAGAACTGCTGATCTAAAGCTGTAGGTTTCTGTAGCTGCCCCATCTTTATAATTCTCCCACATTCTTCTAAGTTTTCCCCAGTTTTCAAGGAGTCCAGTTTGGCTGCCCTTGAAGGATGTTAGTCAACGGCCTGGTGTCTGGAAGAGGTAGGCGGGTGATGTCACCTGTGTTGCTGCAGCCCGGAGAGAGGTCCAGCCTCTTGTGCTCTGGGTGCTGTCCCCCAGTGGGGATGGCATTCTTCATTGCTGGCCACTCAGCCTTCACCTGCTGTCTGCTGTGTAAACATGGCGGACCTTCCCTTCATTCTTCCCTTTTCTTCTCATCCCAGGTCCTCGTTCTGCTGCTTCTCAGTTCCATTTTACAGCCCCTTCCTGTGCGTCTCAGCACATATCCATCAAATCCTGTGGTGTTTCCTCTTGTGGTTCTGCTTGAGAACTCATAGTATAAATTTAGTGTGGTCCCAGCTGTCGTGTCATGCACCTAACAAGAAGGAAGCAGAGCTGTGGGATGCAGGAAGCCCTCCTGGGGCTGGGCGTCAGTGAGGGAGGGAGACCCTTCTCAGAGCTGGGGTAGCTGATGGCCTGAGCCTTGGGGAACCGCAGCCTCCCCTCATGCTCGGGGTTTGCCTCCATACGTCCAACTCCTTCCTGGTGTGGGCTCAGGCCCTTTATGTCAGGGCTGGGAACACAGGGGTTCAGGGAAGAGGAGAGAAAGGAACTGAGCTAATTGGATGAGTGAGTCACTATTTTAGCGCCTCAGACCTTTTCCGCAAACAGGCTCATCCAGCACCGCTTGGCGATGGGGTTGTGACATGAAGAGGAAAAGACAGCAGAGCAGGGTCAGGGGACTGGCTGTGTGACTAGGCTGCAGTCTTCTGAGCCTCACAGCACCTGCGAAGAGAGCCCTTGGAGATGCGCGAACTGCCCTAGACGCCGATGATTATGAAAGAAAGTGATGCAGCCAGGTATGAAGACACTACGGTTCAGTTTGGTTGGTAGAAACATCTCACTTCAGGAGCAAACGGACAGAAGGAAGGAGCTTGGAGGGCGAGGGCTGGTCCTGTGACAAACCTTCAGGGGACGTGGCCTCTGCCTGCATGAGAAGCTAGGTCTGGGAGGCTGGCCACAGAGGGGTCTCGGCGACTGCAATCAGTGTTCCTGACCCTTGGGCAGAGGGTGAAGCCTCAGAAGGGGGCGGGGGGCAGGGGGACCCCAGGCGGGATTCGGAGCCCTCGGTGAGGGATGCCCACGGGCGCAAGGCCAGGATGAGGAAGAGGGGGACCAGGTGCTCCGGGTGGGACCGTGGGGCCGCGGAGAGGCGCTCGCCGAAACCACACACTTCCTTACATTCCATAGCAAAGTAATCCGTATGGGGATATAAAGAAGCATGTGGCCTCGGGAAGCAGTCTTGGCCCCCGCCTGGCTTCCTCCATCGTCCAGATGCAGCCCCGCACTCTCCTCCTCCTCTAGGTGGGAAAGCTCCCGGGACCTCATGCCATCCGTCCCATCATTCCCCGCCGAACCATCCTGTTGTGAGGCATGGCTGTGCTTTGGGGAGCGGGGTGGTCCAGTCCTTCCCCTACTGTTTGTTCAGAAATAAATGGCACCCAAGTTCCTCTGGCTTATTTTGGTGCAGTTACAATGCATCCAAACTTTTATTATTATTAATTCTATTCATTAATTTGCCTTGGCTTTGTACCGCTCAATATGATTCTTTTTTAACGTTTGGAATCCCATGAAGGAAAATTAAAAAAAAAAAAAAGAAGAAGAAAAAAGGAGAGAGAGAGCATTCGACAGAGAATAACTCCGCATGTGCACAGTGAACTACCCTGGCTTAGAGCACGCCAGGCTCTCCTGTGCGTCCTGCTGTATGTCTGTCCTGGGCGCAGTTGATGGGCGGCAGCTGCCACGCAGCATTCCAAGCACGATTGTTCATTGTGGGAAGGATCTTTTTGTTCGGCTTCTGCTCCCCCTTCCCCATCACCAGCCCTACGTACGATCTGTGAGGCCGGAGCCTCAGAGAAGTGAGGGACACTGGCAGTTGGGGAGCCACCTGGGGTCTGGACAGGCCACCCCTGGCTGGAGGGAGATGGGGTTTTCAGCTTCAGAGGATCTGATACTCTGCCAGGAAGCAGGGAGGAAGCCAAGGGAAGAACTGCACCCCAAAGAAGGTTTGGGACTTACAGCACTGACAAGGGCAGTCAATGACATACAATAAAAGTAATAAAAATAAGAACAAAATTTCTTTCAAGCATGACAGGGATGATTTTTGGTGCTTTGACAAATTCCTTGAATCGTCTCTGCTCTATGAAATAGGCATTACTTTTATCTGGTTTTACAGATTAGTGTCGTAGAAATGAATTGGTTTACATATATGTAAATGGTAATCCTTTTTAAAAAAAACTAATCAGGTTGGAGGAACAGTCTTGGATCAACCCATGGAGATAGGCTTGGAAGGTGAGAGTTCAGAGGGAAGCAAGGGAAGAAAATGTCTATGGGTTTTATACTCTGTGAACATTTATTCTTCTGCAGCTCTGCCTCTGAGGTGTTGGTGATAGTCGTGGCTTATGAATCACACTTTTTCTCAGGAAAATAGGAAAATGTCCTAGGCACCCAAGTCAAAATCTTTCTGGCTGACCTCAGGAATCATCCAATAACTCATTTAATCCAATCCAAGGGCTGTGTATCAGCTTCTGCTGTGAAAGCACATTTGTCCCCCATAGTCAAGTGCAGGCTTAGTATGAGTGAGAATGTGGGGTTGGTCTTCCGCCCCCAAGTTTGGGGGCGGTGGTCCATCAAAAACAGGGGCTGGTGGCGAGGAGAAGCAGAGGGGCCAAGGAGAAGATGTAGCTGTGCCTTCGAGAAGATTAAAATGTCTCATCTCTTCCAGTGAACCAGAGAACTTAGAGCTGAGTACAGGTTCATTTTAACCCATTAAATCTGTCCCATCAAGATCTCCAAAGTGTGAGTTTCAGGTTTGCACAGATGAGAGAGACTAAGTTTTTTGGTCCCAAGAACTAGAAAGAGCCAGCTTTAAGGGACCCACCATTCATAAGCCAGCTGAGGTCCAGAAGGTGATTAATTCACGTAAGGATGCAAAAGAAATCGATTTCCCAAGAAATGATGTGAGATAACCAAGACCCTGCTAACCCTCCCGTGAGACTGTCCCCAGCATTTGGGTGTGAATTATTTTGTCCTTTTGTCAAGCCCAACCTCATGTGGTCAAAAAATTACATAAAAGTTCACTTCAAAATTTGCATAAAAGACCAACAATAAACTTTTAGTAACTAATTACTTGATTGTTTTGAGTCTCATCTTACTTTCCCACGTCATCTAACTTAAGATGCTAGGAAGGAAGTTCATGAAACAGATGAGGAAACGAAGTGAAAGGAAGGCTGGAAAAACAAAACAAAACAAACAGCTGCAGTAAAATCAAAACATTTCAGACCAGGCATAAATGAGAGGAAAAAATCTAGGATGGGAATAGAAAGACAACTTTCTCTGAGTTTTGCACAGGGCAAGGGACATTGATACAGCAGTGTCCTGTGACTTTGGCTGGTGGTGTTAGTAGGAAGGATGGGGAGGTATGGTGTGTTAAGTGGCCACGGGTGTGCTCTGTTGGTGAAATCACTACCCTTCTCTCCCTCATTCCTGTAGTGGTTGTGTAACCCCATCTGCCCATCACAGGGTGGGTTAAAGATTAATGAGATAACACATGTGGAGAGTCTTGAGTTCCTTAGGAGAACAGGTTGATGGCCATATAAAATGTCACTCAACATGTTATTGAAAACAAGATTTATTTTTCCCTGCTTCTGTCCTGTAGTCAGACAGTTGATTAGAAGCCTTAAATTTCCTTTGTTCTTGAGAATTAAGTTCCATTTAAAGACACTCAGAACTTAAGTAACGGTTAAGGTAGCATCAAAAGCATAAGCAGAAATTATAGTTCTTTCCTATTTCTTTCACCAAGCAGTATTTGAACATAAATGTCTCAGATACAGCATGACAGGGAAGTGAGGATGGTGATTTCCCATGAATGGTCCTCAGAAAGACTCCTGGGTTTGGGAAAAATCAAGGATGGGTTAAGACAGGGAGAGGTCTGAATGATAGACAATGTAATCGTCAAGATTATTGGTGGCAGAGGGGTATGGGGAGGAAGAGCACGGCTTGGCCATCTGTGCGTTCTGGCTCTGTGACTGTGAGCAAGCTACTTAACCTCTCTGAGCCTGTTTCCTCACCTGTAAAGTGACTATAATACTTATTCAACAGGAGGCTTCAATGATATAGATTCATGTAAAGTATTAGAAGTCTAATAAATGGTCACTCTTGTTACTATTATTTAATATATACTTAATATTAATTATTATTAATTAATACGGCAACTGAAACTACCCACACCATGGAGGTCCTTATATTCGACTTACTTTAAAGAGTTTCATTCACGTGACAGTTGTACAAGGGGTGATTCTAAGATATTTGGGAAAGCTTAAATATTTTCAAAAATATTTCACAATTTTGGTTTCCCTTTTTTAAAAAACCCAATTTTAAATAATTTCATATGTTTGAAAAAGATTTGTTAAGGAAAGGAATTCGTCAGTATCATTTCTGACAAGAATCGATAGAAGTTCTGAATATCCAGGGCTCCAGTCTCATTGTCAGGACCTTTAGGAAAAGATATAAATGGTGAGATGCTCAGACTGTCCCCTTATTGACCACAAGGCCTTGCCCTCTGATGACGGAGCTGACCTTAGTTAGTCAGCCCTTTGCTGGATGAGGACAGGAAAGCAAGACTGAAGGAAAATCGCCCCATCTCACTCTCTGAATTTCGAATATAGACATCTTAGTTTTCCCTATCCCTTCTCTGCCCCGTAGAAAGGCCTGATAATAGCTTCTTAAAATGTAACCAAAATTTCATGCTTTTATGGAGGTTAGGAGCCTTCTAGTATCTGCAGGAGGAGTGGTCCCCACAGACGCACCCACCCGGGAATACGACTGCTGGTGTTCTTGGTGGGTGTCCATGAAACAGAATCTGTTCTGGAGTTCACCGAGGCACAAGCCAAATTATTTGGGGCTTACCATCATCTGGCTGAGGAGGTAGAAAATAAAGCAGTGGCCCCTCCTTTTAAGGCAAGCCTGGGTAACATGTTGGGATAGAACCTTATTTTTCCAAAGACTCAGCCAGACATCTTGCTATTTTTAGAGGACTGCCCAGTTCTGCATGTTGATTCCAGCACGGGCATGAGTTGCATTTTAACTTCCCAGGGGCAGCTAAGAGCAAGGCCAGCTCCAAAAGCCCATCTTCTCTCCCTGTGGGCACCCTGCCACCTTTCTCGGAAGAGGTGAGTTTTGGTGGCATTCTTGCCCTGTTTCTCGTCAGAGCTGGAGAGCTGAGCCCTGACTTGGGAGGCTGGGGCAAGGGGATGAGAGAGAGCCAACATTATACTAAGCCATTTACTTATTTATGCTTCCAGACATTCTGTGAAGTACCTTTCATTACACAGGATGAAACGGACTCCAGCAGATTAGATAATTTGGAGGCGTAGAGCGGTTAAGAAACTCAGCCAAATCACACAGCTGATAAATGTCTAACCTAGGATTTGAAGGACCTCTCTAACCCCAAACACACATTCATTTAATACGCTGTATATCCCAACCTAACCTGATCCTAGCGCCACAGAGGTGCTTATTTAAACCCCTGTTCTCTACATCCCAGAGCCACAGAATTGGAATCTCCATGGGAATGGCCAGGTATCCACATTTTTAACAAACACTTGTAGGTGACTTCTATGCTCAGCAAATTTGGGAAAGAACAGATGTGGGAGAGCTGCTTTCAAACTTGAGTGAATGTTAGAATCTCAAGGGAGTTTGTTAAAATGCAGATTCTTCCGACTTGCCCTCAAAGCTGCTGAGAGAAGCCACGTGGGCCGGGACTCAGGAATCTGCATTTCTGCAACGATTTCCAATTTATCCCATTGCAAGCGGGCAGAAGAATTTGAAAAACATTGACCTAATAATAAACAAGAACGAGAGATGTGGATACTAAAGTAATGAAGGCATTAATACTGGAAAGGACTCATTTCACAGCAGTCCGAGGAAAATTACTTAGTTTGGATTAAAGGAAGAATTTCTGCAAATATGATGACAAATAGGTGATCCCTTTCCATCACATGAACAGTTAACATATTAGTAACAGAAAGGGGAGCAGGCCCTGTGGTCCACACCTGGCCACTGATGTCTTATCTTTTCCATGTTCCCTATTCTCAGCTTCCACCTGGAATGTTCCTTTCCCTTTGCCCATCTTCACTAGTTAAAAGTTCTCTTTTATGTCTCAGTTCAAAAGACACTTTCTCTATAAAGTTTTCTCCCAGTTGCCCCTCTTCCTCTCCTTTGTTTCTATTGTTTTTACCTATCCTTGGGCACGTGTCACATCTTACCCTGCTGTTGGAATCCTTGGGTACCCGTAATGCACACATTTCCTCAAAACGAGGGCTGGGACCTGACTGCTTTGTTTTTGATTTCCCACATCCCTCGGAGAAGGCCTTTTGCACAGCAAGGGTACAGCAGATAAAACCACCACCCCTGCAATACCTACTGTGCACAGGCATTGTTCTCAGTGCTGTGACAAGCAACTTTTATTAAATATTCCTATTTTGCAGCTGAAGGACACAAGACACTGACCCAGAGGCGGTTGTTTGTGGAAGGGTCTCTTTTAGAAGTGACAGCCCTGTAGGCAACCAGACTCCCACCTGTAAGGAGATCTGAGCTCTGCGTTAAAGGAAACAGCACTTTTAAAAAACCTTAACCTTCGAATTTGGTGTATCAGAGTTCCCTGGAGGGCAGGCTAAAGCACAGAATGCCAGCCCCACCTCTGGAGTGTCTGGTTCAGTAGGCCTGGGGTGGGATCAAGACTTGGCATTTCTAGCAAGGTGATTTTGATGCTGCTGGTCTGGGGACCACACTTGGAGAACCATTGCTGTGGTTCAAGGTTTCTGATGCTGAACTATTCAAGGGCAAGGAATCAGCCCTTACATTCTGAGCTTCCTTAAAATGAGGAGGTGAGGAAAAGAAGTAAGGCCATCCAGAAGCTAGGAAGCTGTGAGCTCTGTACAGGGGTGCAGTTGTAGGAGCTTTCACCAACGAGGGTGCAGACAGACAGGCAACACTTCAAAGAGAGGAGCCCGGCCTGCGAAGTTACTAAGTTACTAAGAGTTTTCAGCTTGAGGGGTTGTACACAACTGGAGACCATCCCTTTGGCTTCCAATCTTACCAGTAAACTTCAAATGGGGTTTGAGGAAGAATGGATATCAAATGATGTGAATGTTTTTCTTGAGAAGGTAGCTCAGTAGAGGGTCCACTGACTCACCTGACCTCAAATTGTATTTGCAGAGGGATCATAATGATAATATAACAGTACAGAATATTGATAAAACTCTTTAGCTCCAAAATCTTTTACTTTTTTTTTTTTTAAGTGCACCTATTAGATTGAGTGAGGATTAAGAAATGCTTAAGATCCAGGGAACACATTAGAGAATCTGGTTCTCGTCCTAGTTTTCCAAAGAAATACATTGCTCAGGGACTTTGTTTCTTAGTTTTTAAAAAAGAGGTAACATTTCACATTGTCTTAGTGGGGACGTCTGTGGGGGTCATCAGAAGAAACTACTGCCATTCAACAATTATTTGAGATAAATGACAGATTAGAAATAAATTCCTTTGTTTTGCTTTGAAGAAAATTTCAACATATGTTCAAAATATTTAACCAAGGCACTGAAAAGGCAAGCTGAAGGTTCAAGGTCAAGTGCTGTCCAAGTCTCATCCCTCACTCCCCAAACCCTAGCTCTTCTTTAGGTCATGGACCAGCCCCTAGGCGACTGTGAAATCTCTCCCCTCTTCATCGTCCCTCTGTCTTTTACACCCACCCTCCTCCTTCCCCTTTGCTTTTGCTTCAAGCCCCAGCACACAGAATCAAGTTCACTGTCAGGACCAGCCGACAAGTCATTCCCACACACCAATCATGCGGGCTGGGGTGATTTCTCTCATCCACTTCCCCTTGCCTAGCTCTGCCTGATGGAGCTGGATCCCAGCGATGCTCCCCTGCCCATGTGGGATGCAGACGTGAAGCTTCACCTGCTTCTGTAGACACTGCGGAGCTGGCTTCAGATGACAGAAACAGGCTGCCCGCAGGGCTTCCCCAAAATGCACAAAGAGAGAAAGACAGATGGGCAAGGCAGGAACGGCCAGAGGACAGTTAGAGGAGAAAGCCCCACGTGGGAGCAGCTCAGTACATACCTGGGGAGAAGTCGCCGGCGGGTCCCTCCTCTGTGTGCCTTTTTCCCTGGCAGGCTTCAGCCCCGTGGAGGTGTTTAGAGCATGGATTTTTTTTTTTTTTTTTCCTCCAGAGCTAGCAGTGTTGGCTTGCATTTCTATGCCTTGCTGTCAGAATTCTCTCAAGGAAACAGCAGCTGGTGAGAAATGTCAGTCAGAATCTTGGCCTAGTTTGGGGCCTTGAAGATTTTACAGAAAGTTAAAAAGGTTTCTGGGCCAGTGTCTCCTCTGGGTTTTCCCTCTCCTGCTTCTCACCTTTTCCATCTTGGTTTTTTTTTTTTTTTTTTTTTTTTTTCATTTTTACCTCAGGAGCCAGCTGCTTAAATTGCCTGCCTCCGTCTTTCTGATGGAGACCTTTTGGGCCTGGCTATGGTGCTTCTCCCAGTCAGCCTAACCGCCTGGTGACTTTCTAACCACTTAGCCAGTCCTATGCACTTTATTCCTTATTTTGTCTCCTTACTACTTCCCTTTTCCCGTTTCCTTCCTTTTTTTTCACTCGTATCTTTTTCATCACTATCCGTGTAATCACACACAGAGAAATCCTCTTTGTCTTTCCTTTGGGTGATTTCCCTATCCTGACCGTCCATCTTTTCTCCCTATTTGTGTCCAGTCCACTCATTTGTCCTTCATCCCTTTAGTTCTGTCCTTTTTTCTAGCTTCACCTCTCATTGTGTCCTGCCTAGATGGGACCTCCTCTGCTGCCCCCTCTCCTCTTGTTCCCAGGGCAGCCTCGCCCTCTGCCTTCTCTGTCTCTGCTCTCGAAAGGCCAGCCTCCTCCTTTTGTACCCTCCAGCCCTCCGCCCACCCCCAGCACGCTCTCCCACCTGTTTGTGTCTTTTAAGGGCCTTGGTCATGTCCATGCCTTCTGTCCACCTCAATCACTGAAGTGACGGGCCTCTGAAAGCTGTTAAATGACACCTCTTCAGCTGTCCCTTCGCAAGGAGAAATGCCCGTTGCTAAATCCTTTCTCAGATAGACCAATCTATAGTCATGCTTCCGTTTATGGAATACACTGAAATGATGCATCTATTATTTTAAAGACTAACGACAGAAATTTTTTTCAAGCGAATGAATCCCCATCTCCCGACACTAGGTTTCTTTTAGGTGATGTCAATATATGCCACCTCAGATACAGTCCTTTTAGCTTGTCTCTAACTGATTTTGGCCCCTTTTCAAATGGGTGGGTGTTAGTAGTGGACTTAGGGAAAAGGTGGCTAGCTGGGGACTCGACAAGATGCTCATTCATCTATACTCAGTAGTAGTGCTTGCCGAATATATTCAGTAGAAAGCACTGGTATTACAGACAAGAGTCTATGTTTCCTGACTTGAGAGACCTAAGGTTCTTTTGGGGATAGGACCTGTATCTGGAAAAATATACACACACAGAAAAGAATATGATAATTGCAAACTGATAATACAGAAAATAAGTGCTATTGGCATTCAGAAACAGGGATTGATGAATGAGGGACCAGGTTGTGAACGCTTCCTGGAGGTTGCTGGGTTTCACCTGGGTCCTGCAGGTGGGGAGGGCTGACATACCTGGAGAGGTGAGGGAAGGGCTTTCCCAGATGGGAAGCGCTTGAGCAAAGGCATGGAAGCAGGAATGTACAGAGTGTGCTCAGAAAGTCCTAGTAAACCAGTGGCCAGATCCAGTGCTTTGTACGTGGTCAGCCTGAGGGCAGCCTTGGACACAGAACAAATATACTCATAGTAGGAGATCTCAATTTTTAAAAAAGTTCCTTTGGCCCACACCTTATAGGTACCTTTATTTTATTTTATTTTATTTATTTATTTATTTTCCTTTGCGGTACGTGGGCCCCCCACTGTTGTGGCCTCTCCCGTTGCGGAGCACAGGCTCCGGACGCGCAGGCTCAGCGGCCATGGCTCACGGTGCCCAGCCGCTCCGCGGCATGTGGGATCTTCCCGGACCGGGGCACGAACCCGCGTCCCCTACATCGGCAGGTGGACTCCCAACCACTGCGCCACCAGGGAAGCCCTAGGTACCTTAATTTTAAAAGGAGAAAAGAATAATTGCTATAGTGTTATGATTTCTACAACTTAAATATATATGAATTCTTTGAGAATTAACATCTGAAAAACTGTGGTCTGAAATCTGTTGCTATTGAATATAGAGAGAAATAAACATTTCTCTCCAAACCGTAAATATTAAAATTCTGTTTCTTATTTAATTCTGGCATTTGGTATTGAAGGTCTACTCTTATAAATATAGAAAACTGCTCTCTCACTCATTTCCAGTCTGTCTCCAGTTCTGTCTCCTTCACGAGCCTGCCCCAAACTCTGGTTAACACCAACCTTTCCCCTTGCTGAAGGCTCAGATCCCAATTTGGCTGGACGATGCATTTGTTATAGGCCTATATACAGTTTAATGTGTCGTTATACTGTTTTAAAATTTGTTTCACAATTTTTTTTTTTTTTTGGTATGTGTGCAAGTCTTGAATTTACAAGGCTGTAAACTCCTCAAGGTCAAGTTTATTCTTATTTTGATTTCTTCTCATCTCCAGCACAATGTAAGGCATACAGTGGGCTCCTGAGAATGCTTGTAAATCAGACTGGATAAACAGGTTTGCTAAAACTCTACAGCAAAATATAAACCCACCAGCCACCCTACCGATGGGAGCTAAGCATCTTTTTAACATTGCATCAGTCTTTTAGCTGTTCTGAGATTTATCCAGGGTCAAAGGAGGGAAGTGACCTTCATTTCATGACTTATCTGGATAGAGAGTTATACTTCACATTTTCAAGCCACATTTTCTTGTGGGCCTCAAAGACTATTTGCAGTAGGTAAGTCAGAGAAGTATAGCTATTTGAACTTGGAGGATGAGCCATCGGAGGTACAGAGCAAAGAGGGGCCTTGCTGAGGGCTACCTGGCTAGTTACTGAAAAAGCTGGCCTGAAATCCAAATCTTTGGACTCCTGATAAAGTTATTTATTTATTTATTTGTTTGTTTATATTTATTTATTTATGTAACCTTAGTACATTTTAGGTGAGGAATTCTGATTTCCCTGGTAAAGAGCTACTTTTGTTTTCCCTAAAGTCTCGTTTAAACCAGGTTGGTTTTTAAATTTTATTTATTTATTTTTCTTGGAGTCTAGTTGATATACAGTGTTGTGTTAGTTTCTGGCGTACAGCCAGTGATTCAGTCACATAAACCAGGTTGGTTTTTAACAGGAGTGAGGAGTGGGGAGGCTCTTTTCCTGAGATCTCTGCCGGTGAGGTGCTCTTCCTCGTGGAAATCTCCAGAATCCAGGAAAAGGGTAAAACTAGAGCTGTCTGAGCAAAATTATCCTCAAGATTAATCTTCAAAATAATCTCACTTGGTTACCTCATTTAATATATGAGGAATCCTACAGCACAGGGGACTGTACTCAATATCTTGTGATAACCTATATTGCAAAAGAATCTGAAAAAGAATATATATATGTATGTATATGTGTGTATATATATCCGAATCACTTTGCTGTATACTTTAAAGTAACAAAACATTGTAAATTAACTATACTTCAATTTATAAAAAAAAAAAAAAGAAAAAGAAAAAAGAAAATATGAGAAATCCAAGGCCCAGGTTGGCAAAGAGACTTGCCCTCATTCACAAAACTGGCATCCCCAGATCAGCTCTGTGCTCTTTGTATCACATTGTAAATTGCTTCAGTTGGTAAAGAGCCCTTTGAAAGGTCTTTTCCCCACCAAGGTGACCCTGGGACAGAGCAGTGGTGGTGGAGGGACTCCTCGGGCTGACTTCTTCATGGCTGCAGGCCACTTCTTAGAGCCCTCCAAAAGTGAGCAGAAACTGGGGGGAAATCCCTCACTGGTGGGGGGAATGCAGAGAACAGACCGTTCCACGTTAAACATGGGCTTCACGCTTTGTAGTGGGCTCAGCTATGGCATTTCATAAGGGCGATAATAATAATAATGAAATCATGGGATGATAAGAATAAATCCTTTGAGATGCTGCCAGAACTATGAATCGGAGGCTTTAGACGCCAATGGGCAGCTGCTTGGCTAAATGTGGACCCCAGTTGTCAAGCAGAGACCCACCCTGATATGGGAGAAACAAATCAACAAGGATGTGCAGGGCACACACAGGGAAGAGCCACTTGGAGGTGAAGGTTTCAATTTAGACACCATTTCTGCCCTTGAGGAATTAGTCACTTGAAAATGTGCTCAAACTGTCAAATTTCACTTAGAGGCGTTTATGGCCCCATGTGCTGGCTTGCATGAATCAGAGATCACATATCACGTGCTCTGGCTTGTTATCATGGTTTCAACCACACGGTTGACAGTTACCAGCGCGGTGGAGCTGGACACACCTTACGGTAGTGTGAGCAAAAAGTTTCGCTAACTTTCTCATTTCCAAGATGGTTTGGTTTCTTCAGAACTGGAAGGTAGGACTTTGCTACCTTCTGTGTGATTGCCAGAAATCACTGATTCTCACCTCAGCTTCCTCATCTGCAAACTAGTGGTAATAAGTGAACTACCTCCCTTACTGGGAGGATTAAATGAGGTAGCTTATTTGCTGTAAGATAGCCCGAAGGGGATCTTAGTTTGTTTTAGTCGTATTTGAGTGGGTAAACAGTAAGCAGTGCAAAGAAAGGAGGGACCAGTTTGAATTTCATTCAGCAGTGGATGGAGTTGACTGGGGGAAGTTTGCTTTGAGGCATCTGCCCATAGATGTTCATTTTGAGGGGAGATCATCTAGTCCAGACTTCTCATTTCGTAGTAAGGAAATGGAGTCCTAAGAGTTGAAATTGATTTCCAGCCCCTCCCCCTCCCCCGCCAATGTCATTCATGGAATAATTGTCAGAGCTGGGGTCAGAACCCAGGCCCAGATTCCTAATGTTACAGAGTCAGCCAGGCTTGTGCTGAAGGCCAAGGGAGACCAAATGAGATCGTGATTGTGAGAGTTATCTGTCAACTGAATAATACGACATAAATGTGCAGTATTATTTTAATGAAATGTGTCCCCAGAATACCGTTATTGCAGAAAATGACACTTCATCCTGGGTGATGGCAGCAGTGTGAGGTCTTGGACACCAGCTGCTCCCTAGAAGTTTTCCCAGCTGCTGCTCAGGCCAGCTCTGTGGAGGGGAGCCCCGTGGCGGGTATTCCAAGAGTGTAGATTCCTTACAGGATCAGGCCAAAGCAGGTCAAAGGCAGAACAGTTGAAGCTATTCAGGAAACAGGTGGGAACAATGAAAAATTCATTTGGTTAAATGTGTGCTTAAATCGACACAGAAGTTTATTCCAGTTGCTTGGTTTGGGAAGACAGTCCATGCAGTGTTTAAAAGCTTTCCTTCCTTTCTTCCTCCCATGTTCCCTCCCTCCTTTCTTTTGTTTCCTTTTCTTCTCTCCTCTTTTTTTTCCTCCCTTCCCTTCCTCTTCTTCTTCACCTTCCCCCTCCTCCTCCTCCCTCCCTCCCTCCCTCCTTCTCCTTCTTCTTCTCTTACTCCTTCTTCTTTCTCTCTTTTTGTTGTGGCCTCTCCCGTTGCGGAGCACAGGCTCCGGACGTGCAGGCTCAGCGGCCATGGCTCACGGGCCCAGCCGCTCCGCGGCATGTGGGATCTTCCCGGACCGGGGCACGAACCCGCGTCCCCTGCATCGGCAGGGGGACTCAACGACTGCCCCACCAGGGAAGCCCTTCTTTCTCTCTTTCTCCCTCTGTCCCTCCTTCCTTGTGCTTTGTTCTTTTTTAAATTTACATTTGAGACTTGGTCAGAATTTAAAAGAAACTAGAAATGTGAATTAACTCTCTTTCTGAAGAAATATTAAATGAAAGTTGATTCCCAGTCATGTGATTTTTTTTTTTCCTGTTCTGTAACAAGAGGACTTGATTTCAATGCAGGGGGAAAAAAAGATTAGTTAAATGTAAGGGAAACTAAGTTTTATCAGGCCCCTGGCCTGGGATAGCTCCATGCTTTCACACGTTTTTCAATTTAATCCTCACAAAACTACCTTTACCCCCCAATAGATGCTAAACTCTTCAATGGCAGGGGTTGTCTTGTCTTTTGTATCCTGTCACGGCTTTCTGCATTCAGATTATTATTTTAAAAAAGGTAGCTTATCAATAACAAAAAAACAAACAACCCCATCCAAAAATGGGCAGAAGACCTAAACAGACATTTCTCCAAAGAAGATATACAGAATGCCAACAAACACATGAAAGAATGCTCAACATCATTAATCATTAGAGAAATGCAAATCAAAACTACAATGAGATATCATCTCACACCAGTCAGAATGGCCATCATCAAAAAATCTAGAAACAATAAATGCTGGAGAGGGTGTGGAGAAAAGGGGACACTCTTGCACTGCTGGTGGGAATGTGAGTTGGTTCAGCCACTATGGAGAACAGTATGGAGGTTCCTTAAAAAACTACAAATAGAATTACCATATGACCCAGCAATCCCACTACTGGGCATATACCCTGAGAAAACCATAATTCAAAAAGAGTCGTGTACCAAAATGTTCATTGCAGCTCCATTTACAATAGCCCGGAGATGGAAACAACCTAAGTGTCCATTATCGGATGAATGGATAAAGAAGATGTGGCACATATATACAATGGAATATTACTCAGCCATAAAAAGAAATGAAATTGAGTTATTTGTAATGAGATGGATAGACCTAGAGTCTGTCATACAGAGTGAAGTAAGTCAGAAAGAAAAAGACAAATACCGTATGCTAACACATATATATGGAGTTTAAGGAAAAAAATGTCATGAAGAACCTAGGGATAAGACAGGAATAGAGGCGCAGACCTACTGGAGAACGGACTTGAGGATATGGGGAGGGGGAAGGGTGAGTTTTGACAGGGCGAGAGAGAGTCATGGACATATACACACTAACAAACGTAGTAAGGTAGATAGCTAGGGGGAAGCAGCCGCAAGGCACAGGGATATTAGCTCCGGGCTTTGGGACAGCCTGGAGGGGTGGGATGGGGAGAGTGGGAGGGAGGGAGACGCAAGAGGGAAGACACATGGGAGCATATGTATATGTATAGCTGATTCACTTTGTTATAAAGCAGAAACTAACACACCATTGTAAAGCAATTATACCCCAATAAAGATGTTAAAAATAAATAAATAAATAAAATAAAAAAAAAATAAAAAAGGTAGCTTATGTCTTTTTTTGGTCTGTGCTCCACTTAATTTTGAAAATGGACATATTCTCTAACACATTAAAAATTATATTTAGGGTTTAAAATTATAGTTATTTAAAGAAAATTTCTGGTATGTTATGAATATTGACATTTTAAGCTCGAATATTACATCATTCTTTTGCATCCTGTGAAACCTAAAGCATAGCAATTTAACATTTGTCACCTTTCTTTAAAGGAATATGAAAGCAAGCTTTTCTAAACAGTTGGAATTTTGTAATGTTCCTTTTTTTTTTTTCTAGAACTTGTATTACTCTGTTTTAAAATGTGATCCTAATGAGAGCATTATGTTTGAAATTACCCTATCATATTTTACTACAACGAATGAATATACAAAGATTGAAATTAAATTTAAGAACTTTCTAATTAAAAATTAAAATAAAAATAGTTTTAATTTCCTGTGACTTACACAGCTAAGATTAAAATTTTTCTTTTGGACTTAATTATCATTACAATTTTTACTAGTACAGAGTTGCTCAAAGTACCATAAATATATTGCAAATAATAATAATTACTAAATGTAAAAATTAATATTTATTGGAAATATATCTCTCATGAAATTGATAGGGCTTTTAAATTTTTTCCTTCGTTTCATACATCCATAGATAGATATTACTAATCGTTAGGGTGGAGGTTTAGCATCAGCTCTTTTTTTTTCCATTTATAGATACGGACACTGAGAGCATTTGTTCACATAAATAAGAAGATGGGAATGGAAGGAATTTTATGGTGGCGATTTCTCAAAATTCTTTGATACACATCTGAGTTTTATGCCAGAAACTGTATGGTATCCCATTGTCAAAATTATTATTAATGATCCATCACTCACAGCTTGTTGAGGTTTTCTTTCAATTTTGTTGAAAGCTATGAAATGGGAACTTCATGACTTGCAGGAGAGCTTGTTACTCGGTTATGAGAGTATTTTGTTGGGAGAGGCCATGAGTGTCTCTGCACATTCTTGCCTAGTGTGCCAAGAATGCGAGGTTCTGGCTGCTTTTTATCCAAACCATTTCTCAGGGTAGTGAGCAACCTTGAGATGAGGTAAGATCTCCACCCAAAGAGCAAGCTTGCTTCTGTTGGCTATAAAAGTGTCAAATCCCCCAGCTCAGGGTGATACAAACCCACAGTGTACACACATCCAAGACCATCCATCTACTTGCATTGCCCCCACGGGACTTGGAGCACATAGGAAACCAATGCAAGCTAACATTATGCTTCTTGCTGTGCCTAAAGCAATGAAGGTCACAGTCTCTGACCCATGAATTTCATGTCTTTTGCCAGCATCCATGGGACCTTAACAGACTAGTTTATTAGCTTTTCAGTAGAGTAAAATCCCAGACCCTTCACAGACCCTGACATATTATGTTTTTAATTTCTGGGAAGAATACCAAGAAGGCATTACCATGGCTCATTGAATTGTTAATTGTAGCAGTCACTCTTTCACATGGAGGCACCCTGTTTACTATAATCCAAAGTGTTAGAAAAATCTAAATATTTTTAACTTCGATGCACCCTTGTCAATATATTTTTGAAAAACTCTGAAAAATCTTACTATGTACTTTAAATATATATTCATCAAAAATTTGGAGCCATAGATTTAGTTTATTCAGTTTGCGGGGGTGTCTTCCATTATAACTTGATTGGCAAAACCAGTCTTTATAGTCAAACCAATCAGCCAAAGTAAACTTATTCAGTGTCATTAATCTGTCTATTTTTGTGTCTAAGGGCACAGAAGCATGCAATCAGACATCTAGAGGGAGAGTCCAGGTGACTGCCTTTTACACTTTTCAATTACAGTGGAAACTCTTACTTTGTTCAAAACATCAGATTGGATTTCACTGTTTTGAATTAGACTTTTTCTTTAAGTAATGGAGTGAGAGTTTCACATATCCATAATTCCATCTGGGAGACATCACATGGGTACAAATAAGCTACATTTCTATCTATGTATGTTAGTACTTTATTAATAATGTGTGTAAGATGGATAAAAATTAAATTTGGAGAATGGTGCAGTCAGAGGGCACGTTTAATTATACTCTATACAAAGCAGAATGGCATCCATATTCTGGTCCGTAGTACCCAAGGAAATGTCAGCAGTACTAGCAGAGGCCTTAGGTAGGTTGTGCACTCATTTGTAATAAATGAAACCCTCCCTGAGGAGTCTCAGAAATTTTGTTGTAGTTGGGGAGAGTTGTAGGAAGTTAAAGTTCTGCTAAGCACGTGGGTAAGGGCAAGTACCACAACATTTGGGTTAATGACATCCCATTTGTCACTACATTCCAATGTATGAGGGGGTCCAGTGGAAACTTAGGTTATATATAAAAACCTTAGTTCTTTTGAGCAGCAACTGGTGAAACCCCTTCCTTCTTCCCTGTGAGCTGCCTCTTGAATTACCTCCCCCAGTGCCCTCCTTCGTTCCATAAAAGGCTAGGGCTGGAAGGTATCATTTTTGCAATGATTCAGGGTGAAGCAAGCCTTTTTCTTTTTGTTTTTTTTCCAAAGCAAACGCTGGAATGTTCCCTTTAAGCCCTTTGATGGACTAATTGAGACAGATCTCCAGGCCTCCTGGAATGTGAAGGAGGAATGAGACGGTCCTCACAATGGCAGTGGGAAAATGATGGTTTCTCTCCATGGACAGAAACCAGCAATCCCACCTGTTCCCCAGCTTGGTCCTGTCTTCAGAGCCCAAGGCTGGCAGGTTGCTTAGTTAATGTTTAAGACAAAAACCTGTTGAACAGAAAGAAATTCCTCCAAAGCACAGAGGCCTTCACACTGAAACCCCCCTCCTAAACCTCTCCTGGGCAGAGAACACTAGACACATTATCTCCAGTAATGCTTGGTGAGAAGGCATTCAGTTTCTCAGGGAAGAGTATTATTGGCATTTAGGTCAGGAAAGATAAAGTTCTGAGGGAGAGCCTAGAATTTTAGGGCAAGGGAGGGGGCACTGAGAAGATTAATGGGCCCCAAACACTGGTGTGTCCAAAGAGGGTCTTTGGTCCTTTGAACACAAACCAGCTATAAGGATGGCCATGAGTTGGGTCCATAGAACAGCTGGTGTCAGAGTGGCTTCTGAGAAAGCCCGTCCTGTCAGCCCTTTGGTGGTGAGACAATCATTAACCCGCCCTAACGACACTGGAAGAATGTTTTGGAATTCTGGGTAAAAGTGGTTAACGTGGGCAATGAGAGAGAAGAACTAAGTAAATATTTGACATTTAGCCTGTGATCTGGAAAAGTGGAGGGAATGGAGGATTCTTCTGAAATAAAGGGTATTTTATTTAGAATTGTTTGATAATAATGAAAGAACACGTAATGAGAGTGTCTGTACCCCTTCATCCTCAGCGTGGGGCGCCCTAGCAGACCCCTCAGGGGCCACCCTCCCTTCCCTACTCGGCTAAGAGGTAGAGGTAGCCCCTCTAGGGATTATAAATGTCTGGGGCATAACAAGGGTTGACCTCATGGGTGGACAAATAAATAGTTATTGAAGGAATTTTACCTGTAGGGTCATGTTCCCACAGAGGCAGTATCTGGAGAGTGGATGGGTGAGGTTTCTGTGCACAGAAAGGATGATGGCTAAAATATAAATTCAGCGTTTTATTCATGGATGTATCCTAAATGATCAGACCAGTGTTTGTTGCATGAATGGCTCCACTCACATGATGGGATGGACAGCCTGCTAAGACCAGCACAGCCTCTGGACACACGGGTGCTTCTCGCAGTCTTGGCTTTCCCGGTGCCCTGCTCCTGCATCCTCCAGGCCGTGTCTCTCTTTCCCCTCTTCTTAGACTTCTCACCCTAAAAATCATCTGGAAGTTGATACTATCCCTTTTTCCAACTGATAGCATTTCTGCTTCCTGTCTTAGGGTAGCTGCCCTAATCCCCCTCCAAAGGGGAGCTACCTTTATAGTTTTCAGGTGAATAAAAGGAGACAAGAAGCACAATTTTATAGTCTATCAGGATATTTGCTACAGGGCAAATAACTGATCTGCATGTGAAGTCGGACTGTTTCCTCTGTGTGCTCCCAACCGGCATTGCATTTCTAAATTCTTAGGGAATATAGCTGTTATTTACAGGATATTTTATGGGATAGAAGAAGAGATAAATCTTCATTCCATAAGAGAAAAATACTTGGCCCAGCAACTGCCAGGTTGATGTGTCATGATATATCCCATGATGGCACAGAATTGAGGAATAGGAAAGCAGAGAGGAGATACAATTCTTTCTCCTTTGTCATTCATTTATTTATTCCACACATACTTATTGCGCACTGACTCTCTGCTAGGCACCGTTGCCAGAAGCCAAGATGCAGTGGTAAAACAGAGATAAGAGCCCTGTCTTTCTGGAGCTTAAAGTCTTTCTGGGAAGTTAGGTCTTTCCTTCCTAGGCCAGTGGACAACTAGAGAGAAGAGTAATAGACAGCTAGGAGGCCTATGGCAATCTACGAGTTCTTCCAGAGGAATCTAAAATTGAAGGCTGGGAGGACTTTGATGCTGAATTAGCCTGATGTAATCAAGGCTATATTAACTCTAGGGGAGCTCTAACTGGACCCTAGGAAAAGAATTAAGAACGAAATACAAAGAAATTTTCTAAGAAAATCTGGGAGTACGTCCAGGATACGTTTTTAGCTCAGTTTTAATGTTGCAACTATTAATATACGACTCCTTCCTAGCTTATTCCTGACCATACCTGCAGAAAGCCAGAGGTGATATTCCGTGCTGTTTGGACGGCAAGAGTGGAGAGGGAGAAACCCACTCATCTCACCCCTCTCCACACGCAGAATGTCTGCTGCCCTTATAACGGGGGGTGGGGTGACAGGTGGGATGGCTGCGAGCACACCTCCTGAGCACCCATGGATACAGGAGGGCTGCACGGGGCTGAGCTGGTGGCTGAAACCAAAGAAGCCCCAAACCTGTCGTCAGAGCAGCTGCATGAGCCATAAAGTGTTTGTAGAAGCAGCCCCGGTGGCTGTCTAAGGGGAGGGGACGACGGGAGCAGCTATAGTCAGGATCAATTTCCCTTTCGTTTCTCCATCCAGCTCGGAGCTGTGGGATTCCAGGTTCTTTTCTGGAGGCAGAAATACATCAGCTGTATTTTCCTTTGGATTCCCTTAGTCAGGGTAGGGCAGGCAAGCTCAACCACCCTTGTGTGTGGTTCTACTATTAGGCTGATTCCCATTCCCAAGAGAGCATTGAAGGCCTTCCCCCTTGTGAGGCTGAGAGAAAGGCCTCCCTTCTCTAGGTCTTCTGGGGCTTCTTCTCATGTTGGTCTTTATGGCATCATATGTGTCTTTTTACAGAAGAGAGAAAGCAATTCTGTGAGTTTGTCTCCACTTTATGTTCTTCCCTTGCAGATTACAGATAAAGACTTTGGGAATCAAGTGAGGTCCCGTGCCTGTCTCCAAGAGAGGGCCATACACCACACAGAAGTTGTGTGTTTTTATGTGTATGTGAGAAGGAGTGGCCTATGATTAAATTTGAATTTTAACAAGCATGTTAGTTTACTTCCTGTTACTGAAGAGTTTTTTTTTTAATCTCTTTTTTTTTTTTTAGAGGGGCTGCGCTGCACGGCTCGTGGGATCTTGGTTCCCCTACCAGGGATTGAACCCTCACCCTCAGCAGTGAAAGTGCAGAGTCCTAACCACTGGACTGCCAGGGAATTCCCCTACTGAAGAGTTTTAAAGAAAGGAGATAGAGTTTGCGATTAGCAGGTGCAAACTCTAATATATAGGATGGATAAACAACAAGGTCCTACTGTATAGCACAGGGAACTGTATTCAATATCCTGTGATAAACCATAATGGAAAAGAACATGAAAAAGAATATATATATGTATAACTGAATCACTTTGCTGTACAGCAGAAATTAACACAAAACTGTAAATCAACTGTACTTCAATAAAATTTTTTAAAAAAGAAAGGAAATATAGAAAAACTACTCACACTGGGCATTAGAACTACTATAAGGGCAGTGATTTTACATCTTATATAACTCCCTGCCCTTCCTTCTCTTCCTCCCTCCTTCCTTCCTTCCTTCCTCCATCCAGCAAACCTTTATTGAGTACCTCCTATGCGCCCATTATTATACTAGGTGCTGTGGATATTAAAATGAATTAGAGGCACCCCTGACACTGAGGAATCATCTACACTTGCTGTGTATCGAGAGCATTCCCCAAATCCAGAAGCAGGTTCGTTCTGTGTGCCAGTCAGCAATTACCAGGTGCGCATTACTTTGGTGTTACTGCTGATCTAACCTCTTGATGGCCTGTACTTGGAGTTCTTTCTGTCATAGCAAAACTTCTTGAAAAAGTCATCTATTGGGCTTCCCTGGTGGCACAGTGGTTAAGAATCCTCCTGCCAACGCAGGGGACACGGGTTCGAGCTCTAGTCCGGAAGATCCCACATGCCGCGGAGCAACTAAGCCCGTGGGTCACAACTACTGAGCCTGCGCTCTACAGCCTGTGAGCCACAACTACTTAAACCCGCGCGCCTAGAGCCTGTGCTCCGCAACAAGAGAAGCCACTGCAGTGCAAAGCCCGCGCACCGCAAAGAAGAGTAGCCCCCGCTCGCTGCAACTAGAGAAAGCCCATGCACGGCAACAAAGACCCAACACAGCCAAAAATAATAAATAAATAAATAAAATAAATTTATTTTTTAAAAAGTCACCTATTGTCTCTGACTCCACGTTTTCACCTTTTATTCTCTCCTCTGCTTCACAGTTGGACTTCTGTTCTTCTCTGCAGTGAAAGTATCCATACTCTTGCAAGGTCACCAATCGCTTTCACATCATCAAGTTCATCTATGATTTTTCTAGTCCCCTTTTGGCATCTCAGCAGCATTCAACTCACTTGCTGCATCTTCCCAGTTACTTTCTTTGGTGCTTTCTCCTTTGCTTGGCCTGTAAATACAGTCAGAGGACCTGGTTTCGAAAAATAGGACGTTCAGGTAGAATCTGCAAACATTTAGTGATTATTTCTGGTATTGCGTTTTTCATCATGGGTGGGCTGATGGCCATTCATGGAAACTGCTGGGAGTCGAAGGACATCACCATCACCCAACTAGAAGATTATCAAGTGTATAAGTAACCAGGATCCGATGGAGGCTTTAGCAATGGAGGAACCAATAGAAGCATAACACTTCTCTAATTATAATCTCTCCCAAGGTGATCCTACACAGTCCCATGGCTTCACACAGTATCCTTATGCACATGACTCCAGATTTACTTCTCCCCAACCTTTACCCTCATACACCCAACCTGCCACTTGACTCCTCCATTTGGAAGTCTAAGCACCTGGCCAAATTGTGACTTTTACCTCTCACCTCTACTTTACGTTCTTCCCTTCATTCTTCTCCATCTCAGAAGATGACAGTTGGGGCTCAGACCCCAAATCCAGGTTGGCGTCCTCTTTGATTGCCTTTTTCTTCACTCTCCTTATCTATCTTTCAGCAAGTTCTTCCAAACAGGTTTCCTATCTGTCTCCTCCAGTCCCTTACTACCTTATTCCAAGCCAACATTTCTCATCTGGGTCATGACCAGTCTTGATTTCCTTCGGTCAATTTGTACCTAGTTAGTGCTAAGACTCTTAAAAACACAAATCAGATTATTTTATTTTGTGGCTTAAACTCCTCTAAGAGAGTTCCATTTTATTTCAAATAAAGTCTAAAATATAGACTTCCTCTGTGAATTATAGGAACCCTGTCAGCTTCTCTTGTGTCAGTCCTTCCATCCATACCCTAAGCTCTGGCCACGCTGACCTCCTTCCCATTCCTTTGACACTCCAGCTCATGCCCACTTTAGGTCCTCTGCCCTTGTCCCTTTGTGTGGAATCTTCTGCTCCACACATTCATGTGGCCGTCTCCTTCTGGGCATTTTGGTCTCAGTTGATACATCATTGGCTGAGAATGGTTTTCCCTGAACATCTAGAGACACTACCTTCTCCCTCCCACCACTTCATCTTCTCTTAGTTTTTATTATTGATGTTTCTCACTATCTGAAATTGTCTTGTTCATTTATTCTTTACTTGTATGTTGCCTGTCTTCTCCAATACAATGGAATCTTTATGGGATCAGAGACTTTGTCTGATTTAATCTCAATCCCCAGTGCCTACAAAGGTGCTTGTCACATAGCGGGTGCTCACCAGTCCCCTCTCTCCTCACAACCCTTTACTTCTTCCCATCTTAGAGGTGGTTAAGGTCTTGTACTTTGATGACCTACAAGGTCCTCCAAAATCTGCAAAACTTCCTTGCCTCTCAAGCACCAACTCTGTAAGGTCACCTTCTTTCTTGCTCCTCTCTGGTCAGACTGGCCTGCTCACTAAATGTCGGAGGTGCCAAGCAGATGCCTTTCTGAAGGTCTTTGCCCTTGCTGTTCCCCTGCCCGGAACTCTCTCACCTGACACATCCATGGGCTTGTTCCTTCATTGTTTCATGTCTTTATCTGATGTCTTCCCTCACTCCCGATCACAGCTTTTCGTCCCACCCTGACATTTCCTCTCTTCCTTCCTTTATTTTCCTCCTTGGCACTTAACACCATCTAACCTGTTCTATAGTTTACTTGCTTTTCTTAATTTTCCCTCTCTCCCACTAGACTGTAGTTCTCTGAGGGTGGGCGTTTTTGTTTGTTTCGTTCACTGTCATATTCCAGTGCTTGAGCAGTGCCCAGCACAGAGTAGTTCTCATCTCAGTAAACATTTATTGAGTGAACGAAAAATCAGGGAGAACCTCGTATTCCTCGTCATAAGTTCTGGACTTATTGGAAGCCATTGAATGATGTGAAACAGAAAAGTGTCAGTTTTCCATTGAAAAAAGATTGCTTTGGACACTTGGGACAAATAGATTGGGAGAGTAAGTGTGTATATGGAGTGACAAATTAGGAGGATTTGCAGGAGTTTGGAGGAGAGAGAGTGGTAGCCTGGACTAGGGCTGGGGGAGTGGGGATGGAAAAAGCAGGTGTGTTTGAGACTGTTAAGAGTCTGAATCTGGGACTTCCCTGGTGGCGCAGTGGTTAAGAATCTGCCTGCCAATGCAGGGGATGTGGGTTTGAGCCCTGGTCTGGGAAGATCCCACATGCTGTGGGGCAAAGAAGCCTGTGCTCCACAAATACTGAGCCTGCACTGCAGAGCCCACGAGCCACAACTACTGAAACCTGCATGCCTAGAGCCCACGCTCCGCAACAAGAGAAGCCACTGCAATGAGAAGCCCGCGCACCGCAACGAAGAGTAGCCCCGCTTGCTGCAACTAGAGAAAGCCCTCACGCAGCAATGAAGACCCAACGCAGCCATAAATAAATACATTTATTTTTTTAAAAAAACAGTTAAAAAAAATAGAGTCTGAATCTGTTAGACCTGGGGATCGATTAGAAATGGGAAGCTGTGGTTGGAGACAAGATGGCGGAGTAGAAGGACTTGAGCTCACTTCCTCTCATGAAAACATCAAAATCACAACTAATTGCTGAACAACCATGGACAAAAAAAGAAATGGGAAGCTGCGTCAAGAATGAATCTAAGGTTTTCCCGTGTGAATGGTTGGTTGTTCTATTCCTGGAGACAGAAAACACTGGAGGAGGAAGAGATTTCAGACAGAAGACCAAGGGCTTAAAGTCTCTGGACTTGCTGAGCTTCGAGCGTCTGAGAGATAGCGGAGTGGAAATACTGTGTTGGCAGTTGGATATTCAGGTTAGGAGCTCAGAAGATTCGAGTCATCAGCACATAGATAGTACACAAAGCCATGGAAATAGACGATAAACAAAACCCGGCATTGGGTTGCATCTGTGAGGTCAAAATTCATCAGACAGTTTAATGGTTCTAGCATGGCTTTATCAACTGAAAAAAATGCACAGCCTAAAAGCTGAGAATTGTATTTTATTCAGCGAACTTTCTGAGGGCTCCAGCTCTGGAGGCAGCCTCTCAGATAGCTCTGAGGGACTGCTCCAAAGTGGGAAGGGAGGAGCCCGAATATATAGGGGCTTTTGCAACAAAAACCAGGTAGTCAGAACATCAAAAGATTATTGTTAATTAAAGAGTTTTAATGAATTCAGCACTTTTCTGTGTCTGGGAAGATGCAAGAGTCCACGCTCATTGAAACCACTGCTTTATGCACCTTAGCTGTCTAGGGCTAGTATCCTGCTCTTCTCCATCCTGAATCCCCTCAGGGTGCACCGCTGGGGAGCAGCTGCAGTGGCGGCAGGCTTCATGGCCGCAACATCCTTTGTTTACTGAAATGGCAGGTGACATTTTTCTCCCACAGCTGTTTCTCTCTGGGAAGGCTTGTTTGCTTGGTCACTCCTCTACAGTGTCAGAGTACTCAGAGTCTCCAACTGGAGCCAGAGCTTTCTGTTGGTCTGGCCTGCGACCCTCGCACCAGGGTTACTCTGGACAAGACTGGACCTCTCTCTTTAGACTTAGTTCTGTTTTGAAGTTTCCCTTCTGCATCAGGTCTGAGCCTTCCTCAACAACCGAGCTGGCAAGGGGATGGTGACGGTCACCTAACCCAGAAGTGCATGGGGACAGTATTTTCCTGAAGCTTTTGGACCTGTGTTCAGACCACCATCATTCAGTGTTATACGCGGGCAGCGGGACAGACAGCTCAAGAAAAGAGGAGCTCAGGACAAACAGAAGGGCTTTAAATTGAACGAAGATCTTGGTGTAGTTTTGAGAGCATTTTGATAACTTTGTATCTGAAATGGTACTTGTAGGAAACCATGCATTTATTTTAGGCTTGGTTTTTTTTTTCCTCTTTCTTATTTAAAATATTTAAAAATTAAAAAAAAATATTTTAAAAAATTGTGGGCCATACCCAGCAGCTTGCAGGATCTTCCCTGACCAGGGATTAAACCTGGGCCACCGCAGTGAAAGCCTGGCAATACTAACCATTGGGCCACCAAGGAAGTCCTAAAACACTTCTTTTTTTTTTTTTAACATCTTTACTGGAGTATAATTGCTTTACAATATTGTGTTAGTTCCTGCTGTATAACAAAATGAATCAGCTATATCTATACATATATCCCCATATCTCCTCCCTCTTGAGTCTCCCTCCCACCCTCCCTGTCCCACCCTCGGTGGTCACAAAGCACCACCCTCGGTGGTCACAAAGCACCGAGCTGATCTCCCTGTGCTATGCGGCTGCTTCCCACTAGCTAGCTATTTTACATTTGGTAGTGTATATATGTCAAGGCTACTCTCTCATTTCGTCCCAGCTTCCCCTTGCCCCTCCCCGTGTCCTCAAGTCCATTCTCTACGTCTGCGTCTTTATTCCTGTCCTGCCCCTAGGTTCATCAGAACCATTTTTTTTTTTAAGATTCCATATATATGTGTTAGCATACGGTATTTGTTTTTCTCTTTCTGACTTACTTCATTCTGTATGACAGACTCTAGGTCCATCCACCTCACTACAAATAACTCAATTTCGTTTCTTTTTATGGCTGAGTAATATTCCATTGTATATATGTGCCACATCTTCTTTATCCATTCATCTGTTGATGGACACTTAGGTTGCTTCCATGTCCTGGCTATTGTAAATAGGGCTGCAATGAACACTAAAATATTTTTAAACATTACATATTTATGGTAAAAAGTTCAGTGTAGAAGAGTATAAGTGAAAAATACAAGTTCTTTTTCCTCCTCTCCACTTAAAAGGAAAGAAACCGGTTCCATTGCTTATCCTGTTACATTTTGTTTTAAATTCAAATTTGATTGGGTTCAGCAACAGCGTGATTCACTCTCCGGTTTCTTTGTGGCAGCTGTTTGCCATGAATGAATATCTTGCTTGGGCTGGGGTCTTCTATGTGGCTTCTCCAGGCAGCCTGTGACTGCAAGGCACCTGGGAGAACAGTCAGATCTTTTTATTCTTGGGCAGGAGATGGCGTGCTCTGAGGACAGGCAGCTGCCTCCCTGCGGGAGGAGAGGGAGCAGGTGGGGCAAGAGGGCCGCATGCCACCAAATCCCTTGCAAAGTTCCATCCTTCCTCAGCAGAGGCTGCCAAACGGGCTGAATACCACAGGGAGATTTTTTCCACTGTGAACAACTGTCCCAGGATAGGAAGCTGGGATCACATTTCAGGAATCTCGTGTTGCCCTTGAGAAGCCGTGTGGATGGCTGTCAAGTATGTATAGGGGATAAGAAAGCTCCAAAGAGAGGTGATGAGTCACAAGGCACTGGGGTGAAAGGGGTGCCTTCTGGCGGGGTGGGAGTGGAGGGTGACCAGATACCTCCAGCGTTCCCTTCAGCTTTTCATGGAAGTGAATCATCAAACGAATAACTCACACTTTAAGGATTTATCAATACTTTTTTGTTTTATTTAATCTTTTCCTTTCCTTTGAATTTTTTTCATTTTAATTCAGTTTCCAATCCAATTTGAAATATAGTACTGTGAGATTGATTTATCTTCAATAATTTATTAAAGTTCACTGAACACATAATCATGTTGTTGCTCTTATTTTCTTTCCTAATGTCATTTGACTCTGAAACATATCATTAGTACCTTCATTCCCAGCACCAACCACCTGGGATTTTTAAAAAATCACACAAGTTATGTATGAATACATCTTACTAAAATGTTCAAATAATACCCATCCTTCACATTTGAAGGCACTTTACAGTTTACAAAGTGTATTCACAGTTATTCTCTCATCTGATCTTCACTAGCAGGTGTTCTCAGCTAATGGTCCATATCTGCGTATCTTTTGAAAGACTCTGGAAGAACAGCCCTGGCCAGTAGACTTTTCTAGAGCAAGTGTGGGCAAGAGAGATGGAGGAAGAGGGAGAAGGTAGCTGCCTGGAGGTGGGAGGTCAGAAAGCAAATCTGGTCTAGTTCCTAATTTAGTTCAATGACCTTAAATCACTGCCCAGGAGGCTCTGAGTGGCTCCTGACCTTGGTCCCACCCTTTCTTACACTCACCCCCTCAAATCAGGTGACTCCTAGATCCCATACTTGTGGAAGGAGGGTACCCCGATTTGGTGACCAAGGGTATGGACAGGGGTTCAAGGAGGCAGCCACCTAGAGTTAAATAACGAAATACAAACCACAGACCCTGGGGAATGGTGTGAATATCCCATGCCCACAGGTCTCCCTCCCTCCCTCCCCTCTCCCCACCCTTCCCCCTCCCTCCATGCAGCCCATCATAATTAGGGCTAAATAACCAGGTGAGATGCTTCTCTCCATTTACCCCCATCCCCTCGAGTGCTATTTTATGTGCCTTTGAGTTACTGAAGTCAGTACTTGGAACTCATTTTATCCATATTTCATCTGCATAAATGTGTTGATGTGCCCTTAAACTTGTGGGGTCTCCCTGGCTCAGAGTTCCACGAGAAGAGTCCTATTTGCAGGAAACAATGATGTCATTTCCTGCTTCCCAGAATGTCTCTAAGCTTCTTCCACTGGTCCTACATGCCAGAACTTTTAAGATGAAATCTCTCTGCTCCTAGCCCATCTCATAAATTCTTTGGCAAATAGAGGAGACATTAGCAGTCAAACAGGTAAAAGGATGGACCAGGTAGCTAGTACTTCTAGAAATGGTTGAACTCTACCAAATTACAGAAAAATCAGTTTCTGAAATCCCATCTGGCATTTGTGGAATATGTTGTATCTCTCGGGTAATATATTGGGGGCTTTTTGCATCCAACCGTCTAAATCAGGTGTGACTAAAAAACACTCTCCTGGGTGTCACCTCTACTCTCAACACTTCACCACAACACCACTTCACTTTTTTAAAATTAAAAAAAATTATTAGGAATTCCCTGGTGGCTCAGTGGTAAAGAATCTGCCCGCCAATGTAGGGAACGTGGGTTCGAGCCCTGGTCTGGGAAGATCCCACATGCCGTGGAGCAACTAAGCCCCTGTGCCACAACTACTGAGCCTGCGCTCTAGAGCCCACGTGTCACAACTACTGAGCTTGCACGCCTAGAGCCCGTGCTCCATAACAAGAGAAGCCACTGCGATGAGAACTCGTGCACTGCAAGAAAGAGTAGCCCCTGCTCACCGCAGCTAGAGAAAGCCCGCACACAGCAATGAAGACCTAACACAGCCATAAATAAATAAATAAATAATTTATTTATTTATTTATTTATATATTTTTGTTGAAGTATGGTTAACTTACAATGTTGTGTTAGTTTCAGCAAAGTGATTCAGTTATACATACATATATATCTCTATTCTTTTTCATATTCTTTTCCATTATAGGTTATTACAAAATATTGAATATAGTTCCTTGTGCTATAGTCCTTGTTTATCTATTTCATACATACTAGTTGTATTCCTTAATCCCAAACTCCTAATTTATCCCTCCCCACCTTTCCCCTTTGGTAACCATAGGTTTGTCTTCTATGTCTGTGAGTCTATTTCTGTTTTGTAAATAAGAGCATTTGTGTCATTTTTTTTAGATTCCACGTATAAGTGATATCATATGATATTTGTACACTTTTGACATCAGATGTATGGGTTTTCCACACATTAAGCGATTCTTGCTGAGTGCCATACTATTTTACTCAATTCTGAGCTTATCTACCTAGAGGTAGTGTCAGAACCCTCAGGTTTAGGGCTCAGTCCTAGAAGACTGTCCCCACGTCAGATGCCAATGGCAAGGACGGGTTACCTGTGTTTCTGAACCAACTGCCTATAAATTGGAGGTTGCCAAGAACTTCTCCTCAGGATTGATTAATTTCTGTGAGTTAGAGCAGCTCACAGAATTCAGGAAAGCATTTTACTTACTAGATGACTGGTTTATTATAAAAGGATAAAACTCAGGAACAGCCAGATGGAAGAGATACATAAAACAAGATAGTATGTGGGAAGAGGCACAGGGCTTCCACGCCCTCTCTGGGCACATCACTCTCCCCACATCTCCATGTGTCCACCAACCTGGAAGCTCTCTGAACCCAGTTCTTTGGGGTTCTATAGAGACTTCATCACATTACATGAGCACAATTGATTAGTGATTGGTGATTGAACTCAATCTCTAGCCCCTCTCCTCTCCCTAAAGGTTCCAAGGCTGGGGCTGAAAGTTCCAACCCCCTAATTGCAGGGTCAGTCCCCTGGTAACCATCCCCCATCCTTACTTTTCAGAAATCATCTTATTAACATAAACACAAGGTAGTTGAAAGAGGTTTGTGATGAATATCAAAAGTCACCTTTACTCCTCTTATAACTTAGGAAATTCCAAGGGTCTTAGGAGCTCTGTGCCAGATCTACATTTCTTATTACAAATATATATTTCTTATTACAAATCACATAATCACAGCAGAATTTTCCAAAGAATGTTCAGAAACCCTAGTTCCAATGAAAATGATGGATCTGTGATGAAGTAAGTATTTGGGAAATAACTTCAATGAACCTAAATAAGATTCATTTCGGCAGGACATCTCAGAGGCTTTAATAAGCCAATAAATATCCTTTGTGAGTCTTTAAAGAAGTGTATAGCTCATAGCCTTTTCCACCCTATTTGACCACAGAACTTGTTTTCTCATGACTTGTCTTTCTAAATTATTGAGTTGCACAGAATATACTTTTTAAGCCTCCTTCAAATGAAAGAAGTTGCTCTAATGTCACACTGTGAAGTTGATTGATGGGAAGATATTCTGGGCCAGATTGGGTGCTAAGGTGCCTGAAATTTTACATTTTGGATGGCCGTCTTTTCCGAATTCGTTTTTTTTTTTTTTTCGGCTTAAATAACAGAAATTTATTTCTCACAGTCCGAATTAATATTTATTTGCTCACAGCAGTCTGCTTCTGTGTTCGTCTTCAAGGGTTCAATATTGCCCCCTAGTGGGTCCAGTCACATCCTAAAATTTTCTGCGCAATTGTCCTAAACTTGGGAAATGACCTTGGTAGTTTCTACAAAAAAAAAAAAAAATCTTTTAAAGTCACAAGAAAGATACTACTTTTATCATACCTGATATCACTTGAAAAAATTTATGACACAATAATATGTGTTTGTTTTAGAAGGAGAAAATAAAGGTAAGTAAAATGAGGAAAATAAAAATAACCCATAATCTTACCTCAGTGGTTAACCATTACCATTCTAACGTGTATATCCTTTCAGTCTTTTTTATCTACATGTACATAAAAATTCAGACTTTCCCTGCTCCTAAACTAAAAAAAATATTTTTTTCCAGCCTTTCTCTTGCATGCCCATTTTATTTGAACTTCAATTATTAAGAACCTGCTCCTTGAGTATTTTTGGTCCTTTTGAAGGAGCCAGGAGGAGAGAGAGGGTGAAACATTAAAGGGGTAATTCAGGGGCTAAGTAACCCACTATGTTTCATGGGTAATTGCACCAGTGTCTTCCAAGAGGGACATATACACTTTAGTGGCACCAAATGACAATCCTTCCTGGCTGTGTTAAGTTTCCTATGGCTGCTGTAACAAGGTACCGCAAACCTAGTGGATTAAACAATGTGGATTTGTTATCTCACAGTCTGAGGGTCAGAAGTCAAAATCAGTCTCAAAAGGCTAAGGTCAAAATGTTGACAGCGCTTGTTCCTTCTGGAGGTTCTGTGGGAAAAATCTGTTTCCTTGCTTTTTTTTTTTTTCAGCTTCTAAAGGCCTCCTACGTTCCTTGGCTTATGGCCCCTTTCTCCTATCACGTCAAACTCTGGCTTCTATCATCACATCTCCTACTACTGACTCTGATCCTCCTGCTTTCGTCCTCTAAGGACCTTTGTGTTTATGTTGGGGCCACATGGATAATCCAGGATAATCTCCCCATCTCAGGACCTGTCACTTAATCACACCTGCAAAGTCCCTTTTACCATGTAAGGTCACGTATTCACAGGTTCTGGGGATTCGGATGTGAATAACTTTGGGAGGACCGCTATTCAATCCCCCATACATACTGGCTTCTCCCCCTCCTTCTCCTTTTTCTTCTTTTTTTGTTTCGTTTTAAGGATTTACGATGAGAGTTAGGTGTTCATTTTCTGGAAACCATGGTCTCTAAAAGGCCATGGATTAATCTGATAAATATGAGAGTTGGTCAGATCTTGCCAGAAAGGCAAAGAAAGCCCACTTGGATCACCTGCCTTGGCTGAAAGCTGCACTTCTGGGATTGACATAAATGGCTTTGGCCATTTACTGCACGGGGGGGGGGTGCAATCAGGCCTTTCTGGCAGGGCTCAGAGCTGGCTCCCAGAAGCTGTTGTGTCCCATCCTTTCCTCTGAGTGTTCCCTCCACCTCTCTGGCTTGGCTATGTGCCCCCTTTGAAGTTCTGCAGCAGTTGTTGTCTATAAATAAGGCATACCCAGCACCATCAAAGTTCTGAGATGAAGGGCACGGCTCACTTACAAGATTGTTGAAAGTGCAGGACAGTGTTAGGTAGAGATCCTGCTTTCATACTTCTTCCCCCACCTCTCCTCAATTCTCCCACTTCCGACTTCATGTAAAAAATACATGAAGGCCCCAGAGAGAATAATCAAAGCTCCATCACACTTGGCGGACTCTCCCTTGCTTCCTTTTGACAAGAAGGAAGAAGAAGGAAACGAGCATTTGGATAAGAGCCCAGGAGCCCATATCAGTTCAGACTTTCCCCCAGCAGCAGAGCCTCCTGGAGTCTTCTGGTGGTAACACAAAGGATGACTGCATTATTTGACTCTAAGATGCTAGGTTATCTCATCTCATCCTCACGACTTCCCCCCGGAGTGGGAGTATAAGAATTTCCATCTCACAGAAGGGGAGCTTTCCCCAATTTTTCACTTCTAGGCACACATAGAAAACGGTAATATTTGAACTCGTGGGGGCAGAGGGAGAGGCTTCTTTCTAAGTGCTTCTCCCGTCTCTCTGCCAGAGTCCTGAGCATCCCTTATGGCATCGGTGCCTATTCAGTCCATACAGCAGAAGGCGTATACTAGTTACAGCCGAGAAAGCACGTTTGGGTCTGTGATCCAGGCATTTGGTTTCTAGGCCCGACTCCACATTAGTTAGCTGTGACTTTAGAAGAGCTGCTCGATACTTCCAAGTATCATGAAACATGGGTACAATAGCCCCTGTGATTGTAAGCCTTACCGGAGCCTTTCTCCTGGCACGGTGGCCCCAGGTAGGCGGAATTCTTAGGGATTGGCTCAGAGTCCCAAGAGTTAATGTTCCAACCCACAGGGCAAAATCGCATTGTTTTTTCTGACTTAGCCTCGGGAATCAGGCGGCATCTTCTCCGATGATTTCTATTGGTTTGAAGTGAGTCACAAGTCCTCCAGGGCTTAAGAGGGGGGAGACATATACCTCCTTCCAAAGAGATAATTGACAAAGAACTTGTTACCATTTGTAAAAACACTGCCACACTATCTGTCTTCACAAATAAGCATCTGAATGGTTTTCCTTCGATAGAGTAATAGCTTTAAGTCTTACTGAGCAATTTGATCCATTACTGGTTGTTTTCATTGTTTAACTCTGAAGGCAATCTTACTTCTAGACTTTTGGAGTTCCCCTCATTTTCACCACCCATGTTGTCCCTCATATCAGGTATTGGACTCTCTGCTATTTCATCAGCTGTGCAACATTTGCCAGAGAAGGGGAAAACATTTCTTCCATTTTAAAAACAGTTTTTCTCATTTTAAAAACAATTCTTCTCTAAGATATAGAATTTGACAGTATCATAACATTCTGCTGCTAAAGCAAGCGTTCTACTGGGCTGCAGAAATGTATGACTTCCACGTCACTCATAATTTTAAAACAAGGAGTGAGATACGCTTGGGCATCTCAGTTGGGCTCCTGACTCAGAGAGCAGCATGGTATCGAACTAGAAAAAAATTAATTGCTTTTGTGTTGTTGCTCCCTGCTGACGTGATTTATTTTAAATTCTGCTGAACCCAGGAGAAGACGCTGTACCGTAAGTAATTCAGAAACTGACATATGCTGTTTTGCCCACATTTCTCACAAATGCTCCAAATTCAAAGAGAAAGACGTTACTGTGGTCTGGAAAACGTTGGATGTTGCAACACCTGTTTTATCTGACATGGCAGGAATTGAGTTACTCGACATATAAGTGAATTTTATAAGGAACTGAATGAAATCTATCCTCTTTGAGTGCCAAAGCATTTTAGAAAATGTTGACTATGTCTGGGCTAGGAGCTGTCTAAAGTGTAGGGTGATGAGCCATCCTGTTTTTCCCGGGACTTTCCCTGTTTTACACTGAAAGACCCATGACCTCGGAAACCTCCTAGTTATAGGCAAACTGAGACAGTTGGTCATCCTACAAGTTAGATATGAACTCGATTTCACCGCTTTCCGATTACCCTACGTCATTGGTATGAACCTAGCTATGTTGAGCGTTGTGAGACAGCGATGCCCTCGGGATGATTGAACGTGTGGCCCCATAGGCTCCCAGACTGTATGATGCTGGAGTAGCCAGTAAGCTCTGCTCATGCAAATGAGGAACCTACCCGCAGTTCAGTGTCACTCCCAAGTTCATGGACTTCATTAAGTTATTTTCACCTGTGTCACCCAGGGCACCATTGATGGTTTTCAGGACCCTCATCAGGTTGATGCAGGGTACCACAGTTTGGATTCCAGATAAGTGGGGGTCATTGTTATCAAAATAAGTTAATAAGCAAAACTGACTCCGGTCAGAGGCAATAATGATAGATAACTTTTAAGTAATTTTACTCTAGTGGGAAAGAAAATCTGTCTAAAGAAACTATGAAGCAAATATTTTATCCATAGCTTTGACCCTCTAGTGGAACAGATTCATTTCTTCTACAAATCTGAGTGCATATACTCATTATCCTTTGGATCCAAAGTTAATCAGGGGTATGATATTGAACCAGAGAGAATATAATTCCTTTAGCTTTGTTTCTTTATGAAAAAGGGAGGCTAGGAATACTTCAGGAAAAGGAAGGAGGAGGAATTGGGTCAATCCTAGACAGGTGAAAGGGGAATTCACCTGTCTCACCTCACCGGGGAGGACTCTGACCACACAGAAAATGTGAGGGCTGTGGCTGAGGCATAGCTCCAGGGCTAGTCACACAAATGGTGTATCAGGAGAGTAAGAACACAGCTTACTCCAGAGCCCCACTTACCCAGTGAAGTTCTTACTTAGATGGAAGGACCATGTTACTGTCCTGTTCCAGGTTCACTTCCTATCAGAAATATGCCTGTACCACATGGATAAGTGCGTGTCACCCTCAGGAATGTATCCACAGTGGCCTTCCCTGCTTGTGGGCGGTGTATCCTGACAACAGGTATGTGCGTACTTAAGGGTCTGCAACATAAAGCCTTAAAGAGAAACACACACACAAGAGAAAACTGTCAAATGCTGAACGTTGTTATTTATATTTTTTTAAATGAAAAAGAGGGGCTTCCCTGGTGGCGCAGTGGTTGGGAATCCGCCTGCCATTGCAGGGGACACGGGTTCAAGCCCTGGTCTGGGAGGATCCTACATGCCGCGGAGCAACTAAGACCATGTGCCACAACTACTGGAGCTTGTGCGCCTAGAGCCCGTGCTCCGCAACGGGAGAGGCCACCGCAATGAGAAGCCCACGCACTGCAATGAGGCATAGCCCCAGCTCAGTGCAACTAGAGAAAGCCTGTGCACACCAAGGAAGACCCAAGGCAGCCAAAAACAAAAAACAAAACAAAACAAATAAATCAATAAATTAAAAAATAAATAAAATAAAATACAGATTCTGATAAAAAAATGAAAAAGATCATTGTTTGTGTGCTAACCAATTACTTGATTCTGTTTTGTGGTGGACGTAGACAGTTACGTTTGAGCTTTGTATTTTGTGAGAACCGTAATGAAACAATGAATTCCAAAGACAAAAAAAAAAAAGAAATATGCCTGTAAGTTGAAGAGGGTATGATAAAACAATTTTGATAAAGAGAAAGCAAAAAAAGAAAAAAATGCATTGAGCATTTTTGGTTTCCATTTAAAACCTGCTTTTGACTTTGGTGGCCCTCATCCATTCCAGAATGTTTTTCCTCAAATGGATTCTCAGGCATTCCTTTCCATTTGGGTACCTACTCTATGTAAGGCACTGTGCAAAATGTTTTGAGGGTACAGAGGGAACATATCATTTTTTTCTTTAAGAAAGGCAACATCTAGTCTGGGAATGACACGTATAACCCAAAAGTTGCCAGGCATCACCACACTCATGAGGTCACATTTACAGTGGCACCCACATTTTGATGACTTGTAACTCTGTATTTGCCCATGTGGGAACTTAGTTATCTCTCAGGGCCTATATATCAGTTAGAGTCTGAAGAAGTGTGGCCTTAGTGCAAATGTGGAGATGAATCTGAAAGGACAGCAGCTAGGCCTTTGGTCATTATGCTTCCTATAATTGGAGATCGGTGAGATGCATTTTCCTACCACCCCTCCCCAATTCCCAAAGCTGTTAGTCCCCGGGAATTCAGAGTGGTGTTGAAATCCAAGGGAAAGGGGTCAGAAAATGACCTGCTCCCTTGACCTCTTTGAGTTTGCTTTATAGGCATTTTTTTGTGTGTGTTGAGAATTTCACAAGGTCTTGTAAAAATAGCTTCCTATGGAAGAGTGTCAGTGTCTGGGGGTGAGCATGGCTACCTGCCTTGGGGTGGTAGGGGAACCATGCTCTGGTTGCCTTCAGAGACCCAAGCTCAAGATTTTCTTTAGAATTTCTGTATGACAGGGACTTTGGAGTATGATTAGATGGAAGAGTTGGTGGAGGGGACTTGTCTGGAGGTTGTGTTTACATGACAAACTTAGATATGTGTGTATATTTGAGGGTCTTGAGGTGGATGGAGCTCACAGAGAGGAGTATTTAAGGCTCCCCCAACTTCCATGTGGCAAAGCCACTGCCTGTGGAGTTCTGCAGCTTCTCCTTTTAGGCCTTGGAGCATGAAATGGCTCATTCTACTTCATTTCTGTAACCGTGGAGCTTGATTGCCCACCAGGAAGTTCCTAGAGCACAGAAGCCAAAGTCCTGCGTATCGTTAGGTTTCTTTAGGTCAAGAGTAAAGAGACACATCTACCCATAAGAAAATTAGGGTGTTTTAGTCTTGATAGCGAGGCTGCCAAAAAGAATTATAAATATCCATTATAGGCTCTTTACTCAAGGATAGATGGGGTTAATCTCTGGAATCTCTTGTTAAAGTAGCAAGAAATAAAACATGAGTTAAGTCTTAATCACGAGACTTGACTACAATATAGTAAATGAACCTGATCATGATGTCTCCCTTGTCAGACAGCAAGCACTTTGAGGGCAGAAACTGTGTTATATTCTTTAAAAAAATAATTTTGGATCATCTAAGTGGTTCATGAATATAATTTTCTTTACAAAAATAAAAATTACCAATAATTTTGAAATCTCCTTTATCTCCCCAGAACCTGGTCTGTCCCCTCTTCCTTATTTCCCACGTGCCAAGCACACAAGTGTGGCTCAGATGATGCCTGTGGACCTGAATTGGAAGATCTAGAATGGAACCTGAGATTCGGTAGGCAGGAGGGTGGCCCGATGACTGACACCCTAGCTGCCTAACCTGGCCAGGCATCCTCTCTCTACACTACTGTCAGCAGTGCTAGGAAAATCATTCTTCTTGTCGCTCGTTGCCAAGCTGAGATGAACATCAGATTTGGTATAAACTCCCATGCTTTCTAGAGGATAGTTCCAGCACTCTTATGAGAGTTGTGCTCTATTTCCATGGATTAAATCTGGTCTTGCTGGGGATGCTTCTCAGGCCCTTTGAGGCAGAGACTCGGGGCTATCAAATTATGCTGGAAAGGCTTCTGTCTCAAAGGAAAGAAGATGAGAGTTTCTTCTGGTCAGGAAACACTGGGCATGGACTGACTCAGTCAGGAAGCTGGTGATGTGAGTTGGAGTGTATGGTGGGACAGAGACAAGGAAGTCAGATGTGGACCAGGTAAGGAGGTGGTGCTGACTTCCTAGGTCAGCTTCTTGTCTCATCAAGAGAGTCAAGCCAGTGACTGAGACCCATGGTCTCTGGGTCCTCACAGAAGGTGATGGGTACAAGTCAAGGACTTCCTCTTGGCCAAGAAAGCAAGGTCAGGAGGGAGGGAGGAAAGTAAAAAACAGGGAGGGCTAGTTGGACCTTTTTCAGCAAGACTTTGAGTTGATCATCCTCTCTCTGCTTCTTTAGACTCCCCCCCCTCCCCCGATAGTGAGAATGCCAGCCCGTGGCAGGCACTTACAAGCCATTTCTCTTGATGAAAAGTCAGAGACTGCTCATGAATGGGGACCAGCCCCTGGTGGCCCTTTCTCCTGGGCCTGTGTTCGGTCCCTGACTTACTGGCAAATTCTTTCAATCATTGAATGTCTGTTTGTGTCACTGGGTGGACTTTCACTTAAAATTCTTGTCTAGGGCACATGCAGTAAGTGGAGAAAAATGTAGGACACGCTTTTTTTTGGTCATTAAAAAAAGACCCTGGGGAAAAAGCCTAAACAGCTTGTGTTAATCATTAAACTTGCCCCATGGTCAGCCTGAGCTTTCACTTTGGCATAGGTTTGGTCGGGACACAAACGAGTTAGGTGAGTTACAGTCCAACATGAGTGAGTTACCTGCGTGGTAGCTGCAGGCTGGGCTCTAACCAGGTAACACGGCCATCGGTTCTTGACAGAGAGAAACAAGGTCATTTGGAAAGGAAAGATAATTTGTCCCTTGAGTCGCAACGAGAGAGAAACAGAAAAAGGTACTGTTGGATTCAGAAATGTCTCTGCTCTGTGTTTTCTAGGTGTTGCCTTTCTTGCCAATGTCGTGGTGAACAAAGGAAATGGGGGATCTGTAGTAGCAACCTTGCAGCTCTGTCTGTCAAAGTCCCAAAGTCGGGGGAGGCTGGGAGGGGAGGGAGGAAAGGAGAAAGAGGAAGAATGAGGGCAGAGGAGAGAGCGACAAGGGGAGAGAGAAGACTTGACCCAATGCACACAGCTCTCCTCTGTTTGAAAATATTCTGGTTAAAAGAATTAAATGGAGGCTGAGTTTGTTCTTAGGAAGAATTAGTGGAAAATCATATAAAGGAAAATACATGTATTATTGATCTGATGGTTTTGTTTTAAAGGAAAGATGTAGCTCTGAACATAGGGCTTGAAGAAAACCAATGTGTGACTAGTTACTTCCATTGTTTTAAGCTTGAAAAAAAATGTTAAAATCACAGTCAGATTGGAAATAGACTCTCCTGTGCTGAGCGTATTCTGTTGGGCGTCACAAGCAAATCAGATCCTGTGCTTTTGGACTAAGTAGAAAATAGTCCTGGGTACCTTTCTCTAGGCAGTAGATGTATTTCTGAAAATTAAATGTTTTAAAAACGAATTCTATTCCAAATAGGTGTAAAAATGTAGGGAATTTTGCAATTTAAAGGAACACCTGCTGAATCTACTTGAAAACTTTAGAACTCCTCTTGTAAATGCAAGTAGCCTCCACTCCTACCCCATCCACTGGGGACTTGTTGGCAGGTACACAGATTATTTGCCTCTGTTTTCCCAGCTCCTAGCACAGTGCCCAGCATATATTAGGTGTGTAATAAGTGTTTGTGGAGTTGAATTAACTAGAGATGATTTTATCCATTGCACCAACTTAATAAGGACATACCCATAAGATATGCTTCTTAAAAAAATTAATTAATTTATTTTATTTTTGGCTGCATTGGGTCTTCTTCGCTAAACGTGGGCTTTTCTCTGGTTGCAGTGAGCGGGGGCTACTCTTCGTTGTGGCGCACGGGCTTCTCATTGCAGTAGCTTCTTTTGTTGTGGAGCACAGGCTCTAGGTGCGCGGGCTTCAGTAGTTGTGGCACGTGGGCTCAGTAGTTGTGGCTCATGGGCTCTAGAGCGCAGGCTCAGTAGTTGTGGCGGCATGTGGGTTCTTCCTGGACCAGGGATCGAACCTGTGTCCCCTGCATTGGAAGGCGGATTCTTAACCACTGCGCCACCAGGGAAGCTCATACACATAAGACACGTTTATTCTAAGTTTTTTGTAGATATTCCTTTTCTGGGCATTTATCTTGGCTTTTACTTTTTTGAAATGGTATAACTATTTTTTCTGGTCTCAGTGTTTTCTTAATCCCCCTGTATCAATGAAAGGGATCCATTACGTCGATGATAGAAAGTTAACACGTGAAGCCTTGCCTCTGCTGCAGGACATTCTGCAGATTTTGCTGGAACATCTGCAAGGAAGAGGATGGGCAGTGAACCCACAGAACATTCAAGGCCCAGGCATCACTGTAAAGTTGTTGGGAGTTGTGTAGTCGGCTAAGACTCAAGTTGTTCCAGAAGCTATAACTAAGATGTAAGCCTATCCAAGCCCTACGAGTATGAAATAGATGCAAGTCTTTGTAGGCATTTTGGGGATTTGGAGGACTTTTATTGCCCACCTGGCACAATGCCTCTGTCCCTTATACAACCGGGCAAAAAAAGGGCACATGTGGAACTGCGAGTCAAAACTACAAGCTACCTGTGAGCAGGCAAGAATACTAGTGAAGCAGATTAAAGCTCTGGGCGTCTCCCAAGCAGGGCTACCACGAGTTATATGTGTCTGTGACTCCAGAAAGTGTCAATTAGGCCCTGTGGCAGAGACAACGGAAGGAAAGAGTGTCCCTAGGGTTTTGGTCCCAGCTCTAGAAGGTGGCAAAACTCTGATATGCCCCCAGAGAGCAACAGCTCTAGCAGTGTACACAGCATATCATGGTAAGAACTTCCCTTCCTTTTAAGGGGTGGATTGAGAATATGTTCCATCAACCCACATTTGCCATGACTCAAAGGCCCAGTTTGACTAAGTGGCATGCCTCTGTGTAGCAGGGGAACACCCTGTCCACCAGGCCCCTGTCTCTAGAAATGTGAGTGCTACTAGGTCCTGTAGAATAAGTAGATCCTTCAAATGCCCCCTCTGGCAATCAGGAAGCTGATTGAAGCAACTGACCCTTCAGTAGCCACAGCAGATTGGGTACATAGGAAGAGCGGCCACTGTAACACCTGGGTAAGATGGCATATTGCCAAGGATGCTGGATTGCCCTTGAAATGCAGTGACTTGGTTAATGTAAGTAACGGCATGTCCTATGCGTTCTAAACAACACCCAAAACAACTTCCAAAGTGGTCTGGTACCATCTACTGGAGTTTCCAACTGGTGAAGGATTGGTAAATTGATTATACTGGACCCCTCCCTCTGAGGGAGGGTTCTAAATATGCCTTGGTTTCTATGAACACTGCATCTGGCCTAACCCAAGCTTTCCTCTGTCTCTGCACGAACCAGGCTGCCACCATTAGGGGATTAGAGAACCGAGCACTATGTTTGGGTACCCTCATCCAAAAAACAGCGATTGATGGGTCACATTTCAAAGGTCATGATATGCAAGACTGGGCAAAAGAACATGACATGAATGGAGGTTCCATCTCCTCTATAACCTGTAAGGAGTAGGGTTAGTAACAAGGAAAAGTGCAATATTAAAGCGGCAGATTAAATTAATAACAGGTAAAGCCACCTTGGCTGCGTGTACTAAAGTACTATCCTAGGCTTTAATATAGTTGATCAACCAGTAAAACCTGTTGCCCCGTGTATGAGACTGAGTACCCTTACCAGGACACCCAACATTGTAAAGGTACAAAAGTCATGGGAGAAGGCCATTGCCCTGACTCTCACCGTGCGTCAACGTGCTATACTGCTGATAATAGCAAGCCCTATCACACCTTCCCAGGTGTCCTAAGACATTATCTACTGCAATTTACTATGGGACATCCCACCAGGACAGGCGAATTACTTCCATCTCCACAGGATCCCATTGTCCTGCTGCCAGCCAGACCTATGGAAATGTACTGCATCTGGAATGGAGCCGGCACCATGGGAAAGAGGGGAGAAGGTGCGGTCCTGGTATGGCATATCGCCCAGTCCATTTCCTCATGCCTAACAGTGCTGCCTTCCCTGGCCTTGTATGGTATACACAGCCAGGTCAAGTTTCCAAACTTTCCAACCTCCCCTTCCTCAAGACCAGATGGGCTTATCTGCTTTCCACTGGTGCCATCGTTTGACTGCTGCCTTTGTTCCCTCCATTGGCCTGGAGCACGTAGAAGCTGTTACTAAATTCACCCAACAGTCCTTAAATGATAGCCAACAAAGCCTGTCCTTACGGAACACTGAAATGTCCCTAATGAGAAAAGCTGTCCTCCAGCATAGGATGGCCTCAGGTGCTATCCCTGCCTTGCAAGGAGGCACCTGAGCCATTATCCAAGCAGAATGTTGCGTGTTTGCACCTCATGCATCTGCTGATGCATCGTCTTTATTAAATCACATGAGGACACAAGTGAACTTCCTGAGTGATCTGACCACCAACCCAGGGAACTTGAAAAATCAGTGGTTCAGATCATGGAGCTCTTGGTGGAAAAAAATGTGACTTATGTTGGGAATGTTAATCTGTGTTTTCTCTTGCATGTGCCTATACCGTTGCTGTGGCCTCTATCTCCTATGCAGCCAGATAGCTGCCAAAGGAGCCCTCTCCATGCTGGTGAAACCCTTTGCTGACCTCTCAGGGCACATCTCGGAAGAGGGGGCAAGTGAGACTGTTAGAGCTAGTCATGAGGGGCAGACTGCTGGAGGCGGTCATGCACAGGGCGTGACCACCAGTTGACCTGCAAGCAGTCCCCGGGCAATTGGAGGCTCCTCACTCCCTCCCTGTCCTTGAAATGTACATTCTGCCCACAGGTCCCACAGCTGGAGCTGTTTTCAAGGATGCAGGTTTCAGAGTCATGTGGTGTTGAGACCACTGGGATTGAATACGTGACTGAATTCCGCTGAAGACTCTATAAACTTTTAAGATTGTGGAGGGTGTGATCTACTCATCTCGCTGACGCCCACGACAAGCCGCCTCGTTTGTAAGTTTTCCTGAAACCTGACACCTGCCAATCTGGAATGTCTCCCTCTTTCTAAGGTCTCTCCTTGTCCTCTGTGTTTGGGGGCCAGTTAATTTATGAACCAACACAGGGACAGATTACGTGGAGAGGTGGCTCCCAAGCTGGGCCCTGATGCAGGCCAGGAGTTCGCTGGGGCACAAGAAAGTTTGGGGAATCCAGAAAGCATCCAGCAGGATCCAAGGTAGAGGCTGCCGTGTGGGAAGCTTGTGCGGGAGACGGTGGGGAGAACAGCTTCGCCGCGGTGCAGGGGTCACCTAGGAGAGCAATGCGAGGGGAAGTTGGAAAGGTGGGGGGCAGATCATGGTGGGACTGCAAAGTCAGAGAGAGGGCTTTCCTTTGGAAGCAGAGAACTCTCAAAAAGAAAACTAACGTTCGTGGGCATCTCCTTTGTGCCAGGCCCTGTGTTAATTTCTTTTTGTATCTGTCGTCTCAGTTAATCTTGATAAAAATCCTACCAAGTGTTCTTATCATCATTTTTGAAGTGATAGTGGTTTTGCTTTGAATTGAAAGCTTTAAGCAGGAGAAGGGCACAGTGAAGGCAGAGTTTAAAGAGATTGATCCCGGCATCGTGGATTGAGGTAGAGGGACCTGGGGTCATAGGGTCCAGTTTGGAGGGTCCAGCTTTTTCTTCCTGTTTCTTTCCTTCCTGTTTCCTCTGCTGTGAGGATAAGATAATTTCCCCCAAATTTCCATTAACACCATTTTTTCCCCAACTTGTTACCATGTTTAACATTTGCTTTAACTCTTTATTCTTTTTGTGTTGATTGGTTCCTAGAGGACTGAGACTTCCAGAAAACAGAACAAAACAACCCGCACCCCCTCTCCGTAATCGCCATTAACTAGTATTTTGAATCTGGAATTCATTTATTTTAAAAATTTAAGTGTTTATTTAATAATGAATTAAGGAAAGAGGTTATTATTACTTACCCAGCTTAAACATGCATAAAATAAGTCAGTGGGACAAGGGGGTAGAATAATGATAATTTTATGTAAGATTCTTAGATTATCCTTTTCTTCCAAGCTTGGGAAGATGGTGGGTCCCTCTGAAGACTCTAGGGTCATATTGGTATAATTTCCTTAATTTCCCAAGTTTTAACGAAGCACAGCAGTTGTATGTAAGCAAAAGTGATAGTAATTTTTCATTTTGTTTCTATAAAGCTCTGCTGCTCCAATCGAAATTGAAAATGTGTTTAATGTCTGAACAGTTTTGAAAGGATTGATTTAGGTGAACAAGATGACTGGCTGGCTGGTCTCTCTGACAAGTATCAAAATACTACTTTTAGCAGGTGAGTTGGATGTGTTTTGAAGGGATTTTGGATAGAATGCAGCAGGTTACCTTGAGAACTAATTTACTGATACTTAAATATTACTTTGGGAGGAAGTGTTAAAGTATCTCCCCTAGGTTTAAATTTTCTCTGCTTAATAATTTTTTTCTGTTTAGTAGTTGAGGTTATATATTAAAGAGTTATATACTTTAATTTTTAACAGCCAGTGGAAGTTGCTGTTAAGTCTAGAGCTTTTAATAATAACTTATAACCTTCCTTTTATAATTTCTTTTTGAGCCATACAATGCAATTCTTTTTAGATTTTATTCCTTTATCTTCCCAAGGGGAGTAGCTTATCTTGTCTTAGTGATTAATGACCAATAAAAATTTCCTTTTCTCAAGCCGGGTCTCTAGTTTTCTCAGTGACTTTGGTTATCCTCTGTATCTTTTTATGACATTTGTTTTTGATCTTCGTTAGGTAGAAGTACCTAATACACCTTTGAGGGGTAAGCATGAGCCCATCTGGCCAGGGCTGCCACGAATGGTTGTGTCCATGTGAATGATTCTTCACCACTCTTGGTTGTGCAGAGTGCCCCCTGCATAAATGTACATGGAAGCCCTGGGCTAGCCAGAGTTAGCGTGGCTTGGGTGATCCTTTAACTTTTCTGATACAGAAACCGAAAAGCGTTCTGTAGACCTCACTGAGGAGCTAACTGATTTCTGCTGGCTTTACCTCGGACAAGGCATGTCCATCCAGGATCCTCTTCAAAAATAAGGCATTGATAAGGTCACGCTCAGCCCATAGTCTCTATGCGAGAAGCCAGTCTAGCTTAGTGTGTAAGTCTATAGTGGGCTTTTAAAAAAATTCCAGCACTGATTCACGCTTCAGCCCCTCTCTGAGCAGGCAAAGCAAAAATCTAGAGAATGCTGTGTCTCTTTGGGGAGTCATTCTGATCATGTATTCAAAAGGGAGAAACTAGAGGATGGTGTTATAAGCAGGAGGACTGAAATAGGGATAACTTCCAGAACTTTCTCCTCTTCTCTGGGAAGTGGAAATATAAGAAATAAGTGGTAACAGTTAAATATGACCACCTAATTAAAGAGTGGGAAAGAGAGAAGACATTTTATGGATTCAGTCAGGAACCAAATGTATCCTGGAGCCTTTTCCAAAGGAAGTGGAAATTCAGGATTGTCCTCGTGAACGCATGGTTTTTGGATGTCTAAGATAAGAAGATCAGTCAAAACTTTCCTTAAAATGGGAGGAAGGCGTGGTCCCCAGACCAGTAACACCAGCAGCACCTGGTTAGAACTGTAAATTCTTGGGATCCGCCACAGACCTACTGGATGGGAAACTCTGGGGGTGGGTGCAGCGATCTGTGCTGTATGAAGCCCTTGCGGTGATTCTGAGGAATGCTCAAAGGAAGCCGGTGGACTGAATCTGCACACTGAAGCCAGGGTTTCTCCTACTCACTTATAGTGCCTTGTCTGAGTGTCCACATCGAACCTGAAGAAGGCAGCCTCGCAGGAGGAACGTGGATCACTGTCATTTTTGACGGTAGGTTTGGGCCTTACCGAACGCAAGTTTCTTATTTGTTGATCTAAAGAATCCTAAAGAATGAGTCCTGTTTAAGGACAGATGTAAAAGAGATCTGGAAGGGAGATGGACCAACTGACCAACTTCTGTGTTACCGGATGCCCACATGCAAATGTTACATCACACCATTATGTGTCTGTGTCCACTTCCTTATCCCAAGCTGTGGGGTGGAACTCTAGGAACCCTAACGAGATGATACCCATGTAGCACAGAACTTGGCAAGGTGACCCTCAGAACCTTGGTTATCTTCCCTGTCGAGAATCCTACATATGGGAGCTTCTAAGCCATGGCTTAGTGTATCCATCTATACCACTGGAAAAGAGTAACTTTGAGGGTTGGAAAATTCTTTCCTGGATTTAAGTAGATGGACCTGAAGAGAGAATTAAGAAAAAAAAAAGTCATAAAGAAGCACACTCATTCATACAGCCTTTGGAAATGAGAAATATTACTTTTAACCCTTCGGTAAACTCAGGGCCTGCCATTGCCCCCGTGTGGCAGGTTTTTGTGTTACCCTGTGTGGCTTACTGCTCTGTTCAGCCTGAGACTCCACTCTCCCTTGCGTTTAGGTTTGGAGCCAGGTCTCCTTTATCCTGCCAACGGCTCTCAGCTGGAGATCCACCTGGTGAACGTGGCTGTACCCATGCTGCCCATCATACCCTGTGACATCTCTCCTGTCCTCCTGGATTTGCCGGTAGTGATGTGTAGGACCAGGTACACCTGCCCCGGGAATGAGAAGGCCAGACAGGATGAGTGCTTTGCTCATCTCAGTAGCTTTCAGTGGCAAATTAGAGCAACTCCTGCCATGATTGCAATTACCAGTATAGTTCCCTATCAGAGCTTTAGGGCTTAAGGGAGGATGAGAATATGGGAAAGATTTTTGAGAATTCTGAGACATTTATAAGGAGGGGTTGGGGGCTGGATGATGTTTCCAGTTTTGTGTGTGTGTGTTTGTGTGTGTGTGTGTGTGTGTGTGTGTGTGTGTGTGTGTGAAGGTCTCTATTGCTATTCAGATTTCAATAAATGGGGCCATTTTGCCAACTAATTTTTTGGAATAGGCATAATTGTAATGATTGTACATAAACTAAAAATCAGTTAGAAAGGAAATTCACCTTAGTCCTCAGTTTGTTTGCTGAGTCTGATATGATTTTTACAGGATTCCAGATTATCTGTTGTCCTACTTAAGTTTTTGTTGACCTCTAAAGCTTACACTAGTTCGTTCTTTCTTTAATATCTAAGAGATTTTGCCTGAAAGTGGATCATTGGTTAAGAGAAAAAGAGATTGTCATTTCCTTTTGTTTTCTGTTCCCTCTTTCAGGAAAGTTCCCTCTCTTCCATCTCTGCCTATTGAACCAACCATATTGCAAATGCTGCCTCTTCCCTGAACAGCCAACTGAGTGTCATCTTTCCCTTCTTTGATAGGGGACAAGTAGGAACTGAAATCCAGCTTTTGAGGAAGGAGCACATTTTAGTCATTCATCCATGGGACATGGAGGATTGTGTATTCAACACATGGGACACGTGTTTGTGTATTCACACACACAAACACACTTTTTGGGCAATTCATCTTCCTGAAGGGAGGAATTTCTGTAATTTACACAAAGGCATAGGATGCACAGACTTAGTGGCCCTGTTTCTTCAGCCCTATGTTTCTCATGACACTTTGTCAATTGCCCACTTTTCAGATTCAGCCTCACAGAATTAAGTGCTTTGGGGACAGAGGATGTGATTCACCCACCTTGTAGTCCTTATGATGCTGAGCACAAAATCTTGCTAGTAGAAGCTCAAAAGATGTCTGTTGAACTAAAGTTCCTTGTAGCACTGCCGTTGGTAGAGATGATTTCCATAGGTTTTATGGTATATTGGGGCATAGAGTTCCTGCAGGAACTTGCTATGAAATAAGTCAAAGCTCTAACGATTTGTATGTTCTATCTCCTCAATCCCCAAATGCTAATGACTTTAAGATGGGGTTTCCCTGGTGGTGCGGTGGTTAAGAATCCGCTTGCCAACGCAGGACACACGGGTTCGAGCCCTGATCCGGGAAGATCCCACATGCCGCGGAGCAGCTAAGCCCGTGTGCCACAACTGCTGAGCCTGCGCTCTAGAGCCCGCGAGCCACAACTTCTGAAGCCCATGCGCCTACAGCCCATGCTCTGCAACAAGAGAAGCCACAGCAATAAGCCCGCGCACCGCAACAAAGAGTAGCCCCTGCTCACCGCAACTAGAGAAAAAGCCCGTGTGCAGCAACAAAGACCCAGTGCAGCCAAAAAAAAAAAAAAAAAAAAAAATGCACCAGTGACTTTATAACATCATTTTAGAAAAAAAGAAATAGCACCCTCTTAAATGTGCTCATTGATTGGCAGATGAATATCAAATTAAATTAACACTCAAATGTGGGAAAATGTGCATTTTATCATCAATGAAATACTGTCATACTCATTATTATAAAAAAACAAGTCTGCGTTCGCAAAAACAGGCACTGTTGCATCTAAATCAGCAGTGCCCAGCCAAAATATAATTTGAGCCACAAATATAACTTAAAATTTTTTAGTGGTCACATTAAAAAGTCAAAAGAAAGAGGTGCAATTTTAATAATACATTTTATTTAACTCAACATATCCAAAATATTGCCACTTCACATGTAATATAGATTATTAATGAGATACTTTATATCCTTCTTTGAATACAAAGTCTTCAAAATCCAGTGTGTATTTTACACTAATAGCATATCTTAATTGGGACTAGCCACATTTCAAGTGCTCAATAACCACATATGGCTAATGGTTAAACACATTGGACAGTGAAGATGTAAAGATTTAAGGTCATACTAAAGATTTTAGGAGAAGTTTTGGAGGGGAGGCACATCTAAAATCTAACTCCTTATTCATCATATTCCCCCTCTCAAAATTCAGATTGAATGGCAGCCTCGAAGAGGCAAAGAAATCACTGTGATCCTCTTGAAAAGAGGAGAGAAGGTCTAGGGCTCTCTTTATGGATATGTGAAGTGTTTATGGGCTGCTGGGGTAATTATTAAGTCAAGAATTTTTGGCAACATATAAAATCAATGCGTTTTATTAGAAAGAGCCTAGGATTCAGATCCTCCTTTGCCCTTAGACTGTGGTGTTTGCATACCCAGGTCTCTTAATCTATATGGAACTTGTTATTTTTTTAACGGAAACTGGAATAGATTATCTATCAGTGTCCCCTCCAACTCGTAAAGTCCTGAGAAACTATGAGGCTGAGAAACAGGACAAAATTTAAAAAATTTTTTGGCACTTTCAATGAAAACTTCATAACTTCTTTTGCTGAAGGATCTGATGTTTAAAGTCTATTGGATGAGTGGATAGAGGAGGTGAAAGATGAAATACAGGACTCCTGGGTTAGCTCTGTTTCACAGGTGCAGGAGGGAAATTTGAAGTGGTCAAGTGGGACTGCCAGCTTTGGCAATTTGATTGATTCACAAGGATTGCCACGTTCTGCCCTCAGATCTCTGCTGTCCGAAGCACATGAAGGTCTCTATTACCTGGAAGTGCAGGCTGGGGGACAGGTCGTAGGCAGCCCAAGTTCAGGACCACGAGACAGCTGCACTTTCAAGGTGGGTACCAAGCACGGAGGAATGAGTGTTTGCCTGGTCTGAGAGTGTGCTTGCGCTATCGACAAGAAGGTTATAAATCAGCTGGGGAGTCTTTCTGCTTTGCCAGGATGAGAGAACAGGTGGATGATAGTTACGGAGTTTCTGAGACTATCTTAAGAAGGTAAGTATTGAGCACGTGTATGTCAGGCTCTCACTAAGTGCTTTATGCACATTCATTTAATGCTTACAGCAATTTTATGGGGTAGCTTTTTTTTTTTTTTTTTTTTTGCATTACGCGGACGTCTCACTGTTGTGGCCTCTCCCGTTGCGGAGCACAGGCTCCAGACGCGCAGGCTCAGCGGCCACGGCTCACGGGCCCAGCCGCCCCGCGGCATGTGGGATCTTCCCGGACCGGGGCACGAACCCGTGTCCCCTGCATCGGCAGGCGGACTCTCAACCACTGCGCCACCAGGGAAGCCCTATGGGGTAGCTTTTTATTATCCTGCTTTTACGGATGAGCACCTTGGGGCTCAGGGAGATTAAATAATTTGTCCATGTCATCTAGTTTGTAAATTGCAGAACCAGGATTGGAACCTGCATCTAAATCCTCACTTATACTGAAGCCCATAGAGGAGCCACAACGATTACCATTGTGCATCAGTGTTTCATTTTACAGCTGAGATCATCTGGAGTGTAAGAATGGTGAAGGGACTCAGGGACCCAAGTTCCGCCTTCCTCTCTGCTTAACGGTTGATTTCTGCTGCTTCTTCCAACCCTAGACCGAAAGGGCGTGTGCTGTTGGAATTCTCCTTCGAGCTCAGAGAGAGCAGAAAGCAAGCAGATAGAGTTTACGAGTCGATGTCTGCTTATTTCAGAGCTTCTAGATGCATTAATTTTATGTTGGGGCTTTGTTTTATGTTGTTGAGTCTACTGTCCATTTCAGATTGGTTTTACACTAAAATGCTCTCTGAAAGCATAGGTTCTAGACTTTCCATAAAATGCAGCAGTTTGGCAGGGTTGTACTTGCCCCAGGGAGCCTCTGTTTAAGAGCAGTTCCTAATAACACGATTTAGCTATTAATCATCAATGCTCCTTTACAACAAGACTTCATCTTCTAAATTCATCTCTCATACGAACCACATTTTACGTAGGCAATTCATCTTTAGAATTTGGAATTTGCCATCAATTCACATTTAACAACTTGTTTCTTACTCCAAGAGAATCTTGTTTTCCAGAATTTTGCTTTTGCATCTATGCGGCAGAAAGAAAAAAAAAAAGTCTTTTTTGTTAAGACCCACACCAGCACCTCTACATTGTATCAGTGAATAAAACAGAAGAGAGACGGCTGAGCATGGTCCTTAATCACTGTGCTGTTTTCGGTTTTGATGTCCTTTCACCCCAGATAATAGTTTTCCTACTTCTTAAAAGACCGGTAAGGAGAGAGAGGGGAAAGAAGAGAAACACTTCCTAAAATTGCACACAAAAGAAAGCAAGTCCTCCGGTGGTTCCACTAGCTTGGTGAATTGATGAAAAATCACCAGGGGATGCAGTTAATGAGAGGCATTCTGAGCTGAAGGAAACCCAGTGTCTCTCTTTGTTTGGGGACTGGGGCTGGGGGAACCATATGTATTAAAAATTAATTCCACCTCTCCAGTCCACTCCAAAGAGCCTGCTGCAGGCACTGACAAGTTTGAACAACTCACAGAAGGTTTATCAAGCAGCTGGAAGCTGCGGCTTTATCATTCTCATCCTCTGCTTTTCTGCTCCCCCCACCTTGCTGCTGCCGACCCCATTCGGGCTCAGGGATCAGCATGCAGGAAGCTGGATTTGGAAGCTCGTTAATTTTTCACTTTGTCATGTCTCTAGCTTCGTGGGTGACCAGAGACCTGTTTCTCTTAGAAAAGTGCCATTTTATATTGTGTCAGCTCAGAGAGATTCACAAGTGAAGCCTTTTTTTGAGGTTTCACTCTGAGCCTGCCCTGCCACTCTCTGAGGACCTGGGAGGGAGTGATGCAGGAGTCGCCTTATTTCCCCTGCACTTCTGGTGGAAGGCTCTCAGCCTGAAGGATAGACCTGGATTTTTTTTTTTTTTAACATCTTTATTGGAGTATAATTGCTTTACAATGGTGAGTTAGTTTCTGCTGTATAACAGAGTGAATCAGCTATACATGTACATATATCCCCATATCTCCTCCCTCTTTTTTTTTTTTCGGTACGTGGGCCTCTCACTGCTGTGGCCTCTCCCGTTGCGGAGCACAGGCTCCGGACGCACAGGCCCAGCGGCCATGGCTCACGGGCCCAGCCGCTCCGCGGCATGTGGGATCCTCCCGGACCGGGGCACGAACCCGTGTCCCCTGCATCGGCAGGCGGACTCCCAACCACTGCGCCACCAGGGAAGCCCTCTCCTCCCTCTTGAGTCTCCCTCCCACCCTCCCTATCCCACCCCTCTAGGTGGTCACAAAGCACCAAGCTGATCTCCCCCTGTGATGCAGCTGCTTCCCACTAGCTAGCTATTTTACATTTGGTAGTGTATAAATGTCCATGTCACTCTCTCACTTGGTCCCAGCTTACCCTTCCCCCTCCCCGTGTCCTCAAGTCCATTCTCTATGTCTGTGTCTTTATTCCTGTCCTGCCCCTAGGTTCTTCAAATCCATTTTTTTTTAGATTCCAAATGTACATGTGTTAGCATATGGTATTTTAGACCTTGTATTTTAAATTGGAAATCGAGAGGTGTGTTTCCTTGTGTGGTTTGGATCCAGTTGTTCTGTCTGCCTCAGTTTCTAACATCTGGAAGATGGGCAGTAACCACTGCTCTGTATCATGAAGCTCCTGTGATAACGTTCCAGTGGGAATGACAATGGTATGAAGGGCATGCCAGTGGGAGTTGAAGGTCTGGGTGCAGGAGGAGGCTGGGAGGGGTGTAGTGTACGTTTGGCAGGTGTGTGTGGAGTTGTATTAATCTTTATCCTTCGGTGAGATCAGAGCCAGCTCCCAAACTGTGAGGCCACAGCATTCTTATTTTGACCCCCTAACTGTACATATTTTCTGTGAACTCTTTTCTAACCCTTTCTGTTAGGAAGGGAGGAAACAAGCCTTGATGACAGACTGTACAGCCATGTGAATCAATACATAAAACCTGCACTTGCCAAGCCAGCATCAGCTTTGTTAAAATGTCTGTTGATTCTCCATGTCTGGTGAGGGTTGTTGATTAACACCAGAGTTATTCTTTATCGCTCTTCTCCCTGGGGAGGTGGACTCCTGGGGTGCTGGAAGCACACCAAGCAAAACAATTTGCTGTCTTTGTTTTGCAAATGGGAGGTACAGTAGGTTAGGGGAGTGAAGGTGGTCTAGGCGTCTAGAGTAGGATAGGGGTGAAGGTAGCAGGAAGGGGAGACCAGGTCTCTTCCTGGGGGAGTCATTAGGCCATGGCTCACACCTTGGCCAGGTCAGTCCATCCTTACGCTTCTCTCTTTTTTCATGCTGGCCCTGACTGTGAAATGCTCTAATCTGGAACTAACCCAGAGACCTATAGGTGAGATGGAGTTCCCGGAATTGTCTCCTTCTCTCCTCTGCTTCCAGGCAGTGTATCAGTCATCTCTGATGGGGCCACTCCATTCAGTCACAAAAATGTGAATGTCTTTTACATACCAGGCTGTGCCCAGGGATACAACCAGTGACTCAGCCAGGCATTGCCCCTGCCTTTCTAGAGCTTATAGTTAGCAGTTGATGTGCTTCAGGGGGTGAGGGCATCATAGGGTGACTTGAGTGCCAGGACCAGGCTTCTCCAGGCTCCTGCCTCTCCAATCAATGCTGGTTTTCTCCTTGGAGAGTAATGTTGCCTCTCATTCCTTGCATCCTTTGAATCATTTTCCTCCCAACAGGCACCTTCCATTTTCCCAAACAAACTTCCCTTGTGTATCTCTCCAACTTCCAATTTTTTGTAGCTTGCTAATCCCTACCAAGGTGCTGGCTGATAATAATTTAATTTGCAATCCTTTTTATCTAAATAAGCAAACTATTGTCTAGAAAAATTAAATAAAAAACTTCAAGACCCCAAGATACCAAGTTGCAATAATGGAATTAAAAGGTTGGTATTTTAAAGCATGGCCTGCCTACCTTTCCTTTGGTAAAACATGTTCCTGGTATGGCAGGTGAGCAAGTAGAAACGGACTTGCCCAGGTGTGAGGGATATGGTGCAGGGAAGAGACACATGTCCTTGATCAGATTCCCTTGACCTCATCTATGGAAGAACTATAACAATGTCTGTTATCTGTGCTTCACAGAAATATCTTGAAGATGAAAGGAGATAGATGTAAGGTGATTTGAGGAGATGTAGCCACTTGCTGCCTTAGATGAATGCTCTGTGCAGAATGACTTAGGCTTCCTGTGTATGTGGCTGTGATGTTCTAATGAAATGCTCACTGTGATAACATTTTCTAAACAGTTTTCCAGGGCACAGACACCCATCGTTTACCAAGTTAATCCACCGAGTGGAGTGCCAGGTAAGAAATCTCCTATTAAGATAGCAATAAATAGAAATCCCTTTGCTGAAGCTTATTGCAAACTCTTCTACCCAGGTGGACGGTTTCTATAAATAGGAAATTTTAACCGCTTCTCTGATGCTGTTTTGAAAATAAGTGTCAATCTCTGGTTTATTTTTCACCTGGTTTGGTTTCACCTCTGGGCACTTTTGCTCTATTACTTCACTGATAACCAAAGGAATCTCAACATGAAAAGAAAAAGAGGCCAGCGAAATCAAACCAGATGGTGCTGGAGAATGGAGAATATAGATATCATCATCACTCCTAACTTTATAATCATCCACATAATAAAAAACCTTTATTGACCCTTCCTGGGAGTCAGGTTCTGTTCTAAGCTTTATTATTATATTATCGCATTAGATCTTCACAACACCTGATGATACAGGAACTATTATTATTTCCATTTTGGAGGTGAGGAAATGAGGTACCAAAAGGTTAAGTTATTTGCCTAAAGTCGTAATGAGTGGTACAGCTGAGATTTGAACACAGACAGTCAGAATCCAGAGTGGGCCCATATACCTTACATTTTATTTTGTGTTGACCCAAGTTGGGTACCACTTGGAAGGCCATTAACCCTGGTCCTGATCCTGGGGGTTTATGAGTTAGAGAGCACACTTACATGCAGAGACTAGGAGGCTAGAAAAGAAGAGAGAGAACGCTGGGAGGGTGGTTGTAAAAGAAGGAATTGCAACTAAGAAACAGGTTCAGGACCTGCCAAGCCCGCCTTAAAACTAAGTAGTAAACAGAGCTGGGATCACATATAATTGGCATAATCACAGTAATGCTGTCTGATTCTTGACAAATTCCTACATCACTTTCAGGTTTTATTTGTTCGGGGTTTCCAGATGGTATAAGTATGGGAATACAAGTTGCTCAATTTTTCCGTGTGGTTGCATCTCAATGCATAAACTGATCTAGTTGTTTCGAACGGTTCAAGAATGTCAAAATGAATCTCTGAGTCCCTGAAAAGTGTCTGTACTTTTGGTGTGTGTGTGTGAATAGACACAGATGATGTATGTGTGTATTTAAATTACATCCTGAAGAATATGAATTCGGCCTTGTCTTATTAAGGCCTGTTATTCACAGATCTGTTCCTTTCCATTCATCTGAATAATCAAGACGTGATCATGTTTTATTAAAAAGAGCTGTGGTCTGTGAAAGTCACACGCCGTCATTTTGTCCCCCCGACTGCTCTGGTGTTGTTAGAAAACTCCCGTTCGGATGGCAGAAACCTTGTGAGGGTGAGGGTTGAGGAGGAAAGCCCGCCGTGAGAGATGTGACATGGGGCATCAGCTGGCGCCCAGATCTGTCAAGCCCCTTTCTCCCGCCCAGTTTGAGTTCTGCACACTGTCTCCTCCACCTTCGGGGAGAACGATTGGTGGCTGAGCTGGTTGGAGTGATCCCTCGGGCAGGATCCACACGGCTGCATCTTTGAAATCTCTTGCTAGACGATTACTCTCACCTCCTTTGGGAAGCCTGCCCAGAGTAGCAGGCAGGGAAATGGGGGAGGTGGCAGAGACAGGAGAGCTGTTTTGTGAGCCGCTGAATTCCCATATGCGGTTAACAGGCCTCCACTGTGACGCGGGGTCCCCCCTCCCCGCCCAGCACACGGTCTGGCTTAGCCATTTGTCACCTGCTGTTTATTGGGCTTCTTTGTTGAGAAACAAAACAAAAACTCCCAGGAATTCCTAGTTTCTATAACCCGTTATTCGTTTGTAAAATTGTGCCCATCAGTTGTAGAAATCATGCCTGCCAAAGCCAGGAAGTCCATCGGTTAGCCCTAGTAAAATGGAGAATTACTTTGCTGGCTGGCAACAGTAGCCGAGACCTTCAGACTCTGGGCTTCTGCCAGTTCCACAACCTTTGTCTAAGTCACTGAATTTCCTCTCTTTCTACCCGCTCTTTGGTCAAGGGTCCGCCATACTTCCTGGAAGGTTTCCACTGTCTTAGGGCCAGTCAAACAATGACTGCAGATCAAAGTCACTTCCTATTAATAAAACACATGCACAGTATGTAGGGAAGCATTACTTCTTGCTCATGTTCTTTCGTGGCCTGAAGTGTAGCCGTGAAGAGACCCAAAGTCCTCTGAATTCAGGGACCTCATGAGCCCCAAAGATGCCCTCTTCTCTTCTATTTGTGAGGTTTTGCCTCGTTAACCAACACCTCTCTTACCTCTCAGTGTTGTGATGCTGGAAGAGCCTTGATGGTTAAATTCCGTCATTATTTGGAAGGCACACACTTCCACGTTGTGGGGTTGAGTGGTGAACTTTAACTTGCTTTGGTGTGTTTGCTTAAAACCTTGCTTTGTGCATTTCCGTGGAACTGAATTTAGGTGTTTTTCAACTCTGGAGGAAAGCAGCTCATGTAGCATGAGGTATGGGCCCCAAACTCTTTCTGAGAAGGGGCTGCTCTAGATTTCTTTCCCAGATCCTCTGAGCAGAGAAGGTGGGGGTAATGCTGAGAGTTCCCCTTGACGAAAGGGGGTTGTTGATGCCTGCACCCCCATTTTTATGAACTCAAAAGAGGTGAGTATCAAGGAAAAACTTGCTACCCAATGGGAATCCCTACACATTGCATAGAGGAGACCCAGCAGTGGAAGTCGTCCATTTATCAGTGGACAAGGCAGACGCCAGCCGTCTTTGGATGCCCATTTTGCCTGATCTTTGAACATGAACATATTTGTTGAATTAATTGCATGTGCAGTAGCCCATCCTTTAAGCCATAACTCTGCTGCTCTCTCGTGCCCTTCTTTCTGACTTCCTGTCCGTTTGATTCATCCATGACATTCATCTTTTGTACTCTGAGATACAGAAAGAAGTTTAGTATCTTTGAATATCTATCCAGATTGTGTGATACGAGCTTCCTCTTATCGTATGTGTCCAGAGGAAAGTCTCCTGAAGCATGGAGCACCCCCAAAGAATATTATTTTTAAATCCCATATGGGTGGATGGTCTACACACAGCCAAGAGAGCGGAACAAGGCAGTGTGTTTAAATGGGCCCCTCCCTGCCTCCCTTCCTGGGACTGTGAAGAAGCCCTGATATTCCTTCTGTGCTCCATACATACATGAATAAGTCCACAGTGGCAATGATTCATTATTTTTGCCTCTTTGATATTTAATATCGATGAATGGATTATACTTGGTGATCCTTTCCTGTTGTACAGTTTATAAAAATGTATTAATATTCTGAGTCATGACTGGCTTGGCCATTTTGAGTAGAGGTAACAAAAGAGAAATACAGTTTACGTTATATATTTAGAGTGTGAGCTAAGTAGATTAATTGAAAAGAATCTTTTTCAAACAGGAAACCTTATACATGTGTATGGCTGGATTATCACCGGAAGGTCGGAAACCTTTGATTTTGATGCCGAGTACATTCATAGGTAAGCTTGTGCTTGTTTCTGTGTTCAACTAGTTACAGATATGCTGGATTGATTCCTGAGACCAGCTTCCCCGATAACGATAAATTGTAAGCAGCTGGCATGGAATTCCTCTTTTCCTCTTTGCAGTTTACAGTCCCTCGTGAGCTGGGCTTCAACAAACTTGGTTAATGTAATTGCGACTGGTCGATTAAGTTGGTCCGTTTATTTACTGACAACTAGTCACTCTGGGCGCAGTGTGAGTTGTACTGTAATTGCATCTGTGGATTTTCTTTCTTGATTCTTCCCCTTCCCCTCTTGTTTCTCAGGCTGAAATAAATTCTTTATAACGATGTGTGAACTCAAAAGACCACTATAACATCCTTGTTTGTTATACATTTGTGTATACAGAATTTCTGTTGGTGTGATCAGAGGAAAATGTGGAAGAGGTACTGAGAGCCATTGAGTTATTTTTAAGATTTATTTTATTGAAGTATAGTTGATGTACAATATTGTGTTAATTTCTGCTGTGCAGCAAAGTGATTCTGCTAATCCCAAACTCCCAATCCTTTCCTCTCCTACCTCTCCTCCCCTTTGGCAACCACAGGTCTGTTCTTTATGTCTGTGAGTCTGTTTCTGTTTTGTAGATAAGTTCACTTGTGTCATATTTTAGATTCCACATATGAGTGACATCATATGTTATTTGTGAAAGCCATTGAGTTTTTAATGTTTTCTGGGAATGATTAGGATGCCAACATGACTTTTTTCATTGGAGACTTTTAAAGTGCAGAGTGGTACTAGTAAATCATCCTTGCCAGGGAAAGGGGGGGACAGGATGGAAAGTGTTGAAGCTGAGGTGTTTGTGGGAAGGAATTGTGGTTACTCAACGTATGAAGCAATTATAATGAGGATTTATAGGGTAGAAGGACCACAACTTCATTAGATGCTCTGTTGAGAGATGCTACATTCTGTGTCTAATATTTCCTCAACCCCTTGGACAGAATGGGGGGATCCTCATGTTCTGCTCCAAACCTTTGATTCTGTTCTGGTTGAAAAGAACGTGATTTGGCAAACTTTCAGGATATACATTTCTGTAATAAAATAATGGCCAGGGTATTCCCCGGTGGTCCAGTTGTTAGGACTTCGCACTTCCACTGCTGTGGCCCCGGTTGGATCCCTGGATGGGGAACTAAGATCCTGTAAGCCACATGGTGAAGCCAAAAAAAAAAAATACAGTAAATCCCCTACATATGAACCTTCAAGTTGTGAACTTTCAAAGATGTGAACGTGCATCTGGTTCTAGCAAGGAACCAGAACCTGTGCCATCAACATCAGGCATGAGTGAAATTGCAGCTTGCCCTCCATCTCCTATTGCTGACAATCCTTCAGCTCTACCATCTCTCACCTCCTCTCCTTCCTCCAGTCCGTAACTCTTCTTGCCTGTTCACTCGATGCCAGCCCCTGTATGCCAGCTGTTGTACTAGACTACTGTACTTTTCAAGGTACTGTATTGTAAGATTAAAAACATTTTCTTTATTTTTTGTGTTTGTTTTTTATGTATTATTTGTGTGAAAAGTATTATAAACCTATTATAGTACAGTACTATACAGCTGATTGTGTTAGTTGAGTACCTAGACTAACTTCGTTGGATTTAAGAACAAATTGGACTTACGGATGTGCCCTTGGAAAGGAACTTATTCGTATGTAAGGGACTTACTGTAATGGTCAACTTGTCTTGAACGGAAATTACTCTTCCTGTGGAGGACTGAAGCCCTCCCGGGACTTGGTCCCATCACAGCCTTGGTCTGGGATACAGCTTTTGCAAGGGGGAACAAAGACACAAACTCCTCCATGGCTCTGTGTGAACCCAGTATAGCCAAGGAGATGATGAAGATTTTTCAGGAAAGGGGAAGTGCTCCCTCTGTGGTGTGGAAGTGTGGGCCACAGACCAATGTTATGCACCCTGCTCTTGGGTTGAGGGTCTGATTTAGCATCTCCTTGGGGGACAGTCCCCAGTCACCTGCATTAATGCCCCATAAGTTCAGAGATGAATGTCCATAACAGTGTTTCCTCTGGGTTTTTCCAAGAATGTTTGTTGAGAGCATTCACTCTTGACTTGTGTCTCTTGTTTCTATTTTGTATCCAGCCCATTGATGTTGGAAGCTCAGGGAGACAAATGGGTCACTCCTTGTTCTCTTGTAAACAGACAGACAGGATGCCGGTGAGTGCCTTTCTTGCCAGCATGTATGCTTTTAGGTTCTCCCACATGGGCATAACACACACACACACACACACACATCTATTTTTAATATAAATCACCCATAACTGTTGACTGCCTCATCTTTAGACTCCCTAGAAAAGACACAGTAATTGATTCACAATGCAACTTGAAGTGGGTTCTGAAAGCTTTCTTGAAAACAAATAGCTGATACTTACTAAGTGCTTACTGCACTAACGGTTTCACAGTTAAGGCAGATAATAACCTTGTGAGTACATACGGTTATTAGTCTCACTTTACGGATGAGGAAACCAAGGCACAGAGAGGTTAAGTAACTTGTCCAGTGTCTCACAAAGAGCAAGTGGCAGAGCTCGGGTTTCAACCTGGGCCCAGTAACTAGCCTCCAAAGTTCATCCTCTTAACCACTATACTGTAATGACTAGCCAGAGAGAAAACAGCTAACTTTTCAGTATTCAGTTATTTATTTATTACAAGGAAAATTTAGAAAATGAGTGTCTATGTGCTTGTAGTTCAGATAACCAACATTTTGCTGGATTTTCACTTCCCTCTGGACTGAGTGGATTAACCTTCTATACCCTATGGCTTAGCTTTCAGGACTAGCGTTTAGTAGAGCCAAATTCTATAATGTGGTTTCTTACATTTGCTCAGAATTGTCCTGTTTCAGTTCACACTTGCTAATAGACTTTTTTGGGGGGATAAGGATCTTGCTGTCCTCATATAAAATAGATTTTGGAAAGAAAGGACCCAATGGAGATGAGGAGTAGACAGAATTTTGTGTGTTTGACTGGTATTGATGATAACTCTAGTTACAGTTGTGTTTTATTTTATTTTATTTTACATTTTATTTTATTTTATTTATTTATTTTCTTTCCTGGCTAAAGAGCCAGAGCTTCTGAACTGAATTGTCTGGTGATTCTTACCTCTCACCTTTTTTGGTTCTTTCCCTAGCTATCCTATTCAGGAAGACCATGGTCTTGGGACTCTGCAGTGCCGTGTGGAAGGCAATTACATTGGTCTGTGTGAGAAGTAACAGAATTTTAAAGTCTTTCTCTGTGTTGGAAAAAAACGATTTCAAGAATTGGTTCTCCTAAAAGGGAACCCTCCTGCACTGTCCCACTGTTGGTGGGAGTGTAAATTGATACAGCCACTATGGAGAACAGTAATGGAGGTTCCTTAAAAAACTAAAAATAGAACTACCATATGACCCAGCAATCCCACTACTGGGCATATACCCTGAGAAAACCATAATTCAAAAAGAGTCATGTACCACAATGTTCATTGCAGCTCTGTTTACAATAGCCAGGACATGGAAGCAACCTAAATGCCCATCAACAGACGAATGGATAAAGAAGATGTGGCACATATATACAACGGAATACTACTCAGCCACAAAAATGAACGAAATTGAGTTATTTGTAGTGAGGTGGATGGACCTAGAGTCTGTCATACAGAGTGAAGTAAGTTAAGAAAGAGAAAAACAAATGCCGTATGCTAACGCATGTATATGTAATCTAAAAAAGACGGTACTGGTGAACCTAGTGGCAGGGCAGGAATAAAGACACAGACGTAGAGAACGGACTTGAGGACACGGGTGAAGCGGAAGCTGGGACAAAGTGAGAGAGTAGCATGGACATATATACACTACCAAATGTAAAATAAATAGCTAGTGGGAAGCTGCTGCATAGCACAGGGAGATCAGCTCAATGCTTTGTGATGACCTAGAGGGGTGGGATACGAAGGGTGGGAGGGAGGCTCAAGTGGGAGTGGATATGGGGATATATGTATACACATAGCTGATTCACTTTGTTATACAGCAGAAACTAACACAACATTGTAAAGCAATTATACTCCAATAAAGATGAAAAAAAAAAAAGAATTGGTTCTCCTGAGGATGAGAACTCCCTGAGAGACACTATATGAAGCAACTTAAATATAAACTAAAGTAATCCTCATGTATAAACCTGGAGGCTGGTGGAATTGTTTTTGCTTTACAGGTGAGAAAGTTGAACCTAGTAACCAGTGGGGCAGGATTTATCATGCTTGGTGTAACTCCAAGCCTGCTCTTCCCTGCTCTGTGCTTCTACATTTATCCTTTTGTGGTTAGAAGTCACCATCGCTGATGGTGTGAGTCTGGAACCTGTTTATTTGGGGCACTGTTAAAGAGATTAAGGTGTGGGTGGTACCTTGGTGATCGCCAGAGTCCTTGGGTTTATGGTAGCAGTGACCTGGTCCAGGCAGTGCAGGTTCCTGTATTCATGTCTGTTTCTTTTTGTTACAGGCTCCCAGAATGTTAGTTTCTCAGTATTTAACAAAGGAAAGTAAGTAACTGGGAGGAAGCAGATTTATCTTTATCTTACACTATCTACTCTTTTGTCTTGCTTAGCTTCTTTAACCTTTTATAATGGAAAATTTTAAACGTACCCAAATAGAGTAGTATAATAAAACCCCACGTACCCACTTGATTTTTTGTTTTTACCTGGGTGAATATAATTGTGTCCTATGCACTCGTCCTGAAGCAATGTAAATGTTTCAGTGTGATAATGGTACAGAATTTGGGGAATTACTTCTTAAATAATTTCATAATACTGGAAATTTAAAACAGTACAGTTCCATAAAATGCTTTGTGTCATTCCAGGAAATGCCTTCTTCAAGATGGAAAGTGTCCAAATTTCATAGCGCTTTGGAGAGATCTATTAGGATTCTGGATTTCTGCTTGCCTCATGTTCTGACACTATGTACTTTGTCAGTGTTTTCCTGAAAAGGGCATTGTCTAGCTGATATTAATTTCATTGTGAAGATAGTGACACAGCCCAAAGTAGAGAGATTTGCTCTTTGTTTCTCTCTGTCGCTGTCTCTCTTTTAGGAAGGACTAAAACAGTATCTATTGAGTATCTTCCACAGGCCAGCTCCATACCAGGTCCTTTCACATTCATTATTCCATTTAACGCTAGTCACACTCTGTAAAGTAAGTATTATTATTCCCATATAATTTTCTAGATCAGAAAACAAACTTTGCCCCATTGGTATTCTCTAGTCATCAAAGGGAGCTGGTATTGGAACAGCTTTAAAGATCACTAAAGTTAGTGATTTTCCTTTCAGGCAATCAGTTTAAAAAATGTAAGCCCAGATGCAGTTTTCATCCAAAACACAATTTTGTCTTTTTGAAGGTCAATTGTACACAAGGATGCATGGCTGGTCAGTGCTAAGCAGGACCTTTTCTTGTACCAGACGTATTCAGGTACCATTTCCCTTCATCGTGTATTTCTCATCCCTCCTCTCACTCGGCCCTGGACCTTGGACCCTCCGTCCCTTCTTTCTGGCCATTTCTCTATGACCATTAACACCTGAAGCCGTCCCTGAAGTCATGGATGGCCCTTTGGTTTTGTATGAGAATAGGTTGCTTGTGTGAGTGTCCACTTTAGTTGCTATATTAAAAGAGGCTTGATCATAGATTTTTATACAAAGTCTAGGGATATAGACAATAAAAGATAGGGGAGTCATCCCTGTTTTTTGTTCTAAACAAATAACAGAAAAGAGATGGCACTGAAAAATCTAAAGCACATCTTTGCAGTTATTTTAACATCTCATCTCTGAGCATTCATTCAACAATTTATGACTTGCTGATACAGATGCTAAGTTTGCATATTCCTATCTGATGAGTAAATCCTCATACCCAAAGAATCTGAAAACTGGAAACTTGCATGAAATCGTGAACTCAGTCCAGTAGTAGAAAGCTGGCTACTAAATGTGAGTGCTAGGTTCTCAGCTTGAATACAGTCCCAAAACCACTTAAAAAATGTCTGCGAGGTTAGTGCAGATTCCAGAGGCGGCAGAGTCCGCCTTTGCCAAAAGTGCAAGAAATTTCCTAAGTCATGGGGCCAATGCCATTCACTCTGTAGGTAGCCTACCTCTGTCAAAGCTGAATTTTGACCCTTGGTTTTATTTTGAAGCGGTAACCATGCATAATTAGCCTCTTTGTACCTTCAGTTTATCAGAGAACACGACTACTCATTCCCCTTGTGGAGACAAAACTTAGAACTCTCAGAGTTTGATCATGGGAGGGGGAAGGATCAGAAAAAGTTAAATTCTTGGGGATTTGTGGCATATGACAGTGTAACTCATTCTTTTGCTTAGAGCGAATTGCAGACTCGTATGGGTAAATTGAGACCTTGCCTGGTGCATCCAGAGTTGATTCCTCCATAAAGTGTAACCGACTGTTCTGTGATGTGTAAACAGAGTCCTTGAGGTCAGGAGACAGAGTTCCTAAGAAAGCATTATGGTACGCAGGGACTTTTGCTGATAGCATGAGTGACTGCATTTCCCATTCCTTTCACATATTGATCCTGTATAATATATATTATTATCCATATTGTTATATGTGAATCCTTTTCTTATTATGTGCACTTTTAAATGACTATTACTAGAAAAAAATTACAACTGTTGCTGGTCTTAGAAAGTTAAAGTAAGAAATAAATTATGGATCGCTTCTATGATTATATTATTATCTGGCTCACATCCTGGTTTATATTTGGAAGCTTACTGTTTTTTCCCCTCTTGCAGAAATACTATCTGTGTTTCCAGAAACTGGGAGCCTTGGGGGAAGAACAGACATCACGATTACAGGGGACTTCTTTGACAATCCTGCCCAGGTTACCGTTGCAGGTAACTAAGTTGAAATGGCTGAAAAGAGTTCATAGATTTAAATGCCATAGGAGATGATGTATCTCTTACGGCCTGGAGAGGATGGGGGGAAGCAATATTTGCCTCTTCCGACTCATCATGGGACCCTGTTCTGAGGTCTTTGACCTGTGTTTGAGGCTGCAGGGGTTGGGGGGTGTTTTGGTCCTGCAGCTTGGCAAACACGTAACGGAAATAGGGTGTCCTGCTGCAGACACACTCACAACTCAGGGGCAAGTCCCTCACGTGTCCCCATCTTGGGAGGGAAGAGAAGGAAAAGCACAGCTGCGTCTACCTTCACAAAGGTCTACTTCTAAAAGGCGACCCCTCTCCCTCCCCTTAGCTCTGTCTGAATAAGTAAGGGTGGGCAGGCTTTTGCTATGCAGATTCTTCTGGAATGCCCCCTTAGCGAACCCTTTTGTGGAGAACAAGTCTAGAACCTTTTGTTCTGCCTAGTGGGATGCTCCTCTAGTTGGTGACACCAAGGATGCAGGAAAACGTCCTCACACGCTCCTGTCAATTCCTCTCCCCAGCTCAGTTCATCTCCAGTGAACGACATGGCAAGGCACTTTCTTCCTGATTATTCTGAGCAGCCCCGTGTTCCACTGCTCTGCCACTCCCCCTTTCTTGCCTCCTTCCATTGAGGTGACAACTGTCTCTCTACTCTCCACTTCTGGCCCTTTGCCTGTCTACCTCAGTGTGGTCCTCTGTCCTGCCACATCTATATCGCCACTGATATTGACATCTGTATCTAATGTAAATGTTCCCCTCAGGCATTCTGTGTGATATTAGACACGTGTCTCCCAGGAGGATTGAGTGCACCACCGGAGCTCCAGGTAAAGGTGCAAGACTCTCCGCTCCTCAGGCAGGTAAGGAAGTCTCCACGGCTGGTCTATGATATGTGGTTGGTCTCAGCTGTTTGGCTGCTCAGTGAGCCCTGGGTCCTGAGTCAGAGCTTTCATTTCAGAGAGGCTCTTAGCTTTACTCAGATGCTTGGCAACACCCTGCACTCCTAGCCCCAGCCAGCTGAATGACCAGTGTGGTTCAGTGGAAACCATGATCCAGGAAGCCTACTGCCATCAAGACGTTGCTATAGTGACTGGTGGAAACCCCTGAGTGGCCTCCTCCGTCCTCTGGGTCACTTGCCCTCTTGCCTACTATTTAAGAAGACAGAGCTTCAGACCATGTCTTCTATGTTCATAGGACAGCTTTAGACGAGGCGGAGGGTGGGGTGCAATGGGGTGCATTTAAATGTTGTTTCTTCTCCCCTGTGGGCACTGTCTGCTACTCTGAAAAGTAGAGATGTATTGTGATGGGGCCACCAGGTTACCCCTGAAGTGGGCAGAAATGGAGGGGGCGAGGGGACAGGTTCCATCTGTCCTTCTGTGTTTGTTTAAACCTTCTACTCCACGGCTGCAGATTGCAAGTGCACCGCGGGAGCACTTTTCTGGAAAGCGTTAGAACAGGAGCTCAGGCTTAGTTAGGGACTAAGGGCAGTTGGCGTGCTGGGCAGCCTGAATCACAGGCCACCAGTTGGGAGCCCTATGTGCCCCGCAAGGGCTGTCTTCACCGTTAATCCACAGGCAGGGAGCTCGTCTCCTGAATCTCATCAGGGGAGAAAACTTTCTAAAGAAAGGCCATTCGGGTGTGAAAACACATGCAAAGCTTTAGCTGGGAATTCTCCAGGTCCCCGATCTGCGGTTTTTACTCAGGGAAAGCTCCCATCCAAGGAAACAAAACTACTGTATGAAGCAAGTGATGGAGAGAATGCGTTTCCAGAGTCAGGAAAGAGGGCGCCTGCTCTAGCTACTGGCGTCGCGGTAGAGGAATTTCCTGAACACAGCTTTTCTTGATGGTTGATAATGTCCTTTCTGAATCGCTTTGGAAATTTCTTCCATGGAAATGTGATGGGGTGGGGCGGGCGCGCAGCTGTTAGCAGGAGACCATTATCGCGAGACCCTTAGTGCGAGACCTTGAGTGCGTGCGAGGCAGTGAGAGGTCTGGCCCCGCCAGCGGCGGAACTCGTGGGGGTCCGTGGGGTAGAGTGCGGTGAGAGGCGGATCTCGGCCTTCTCTCTGGGGCCCGTGGGTGAGCTGGGGGGGCCCCGGGACAGACTGAGGGCTGTGTCCTGCAGAGCTCCAGAGCCGTCGCCTTGGCCGCGCGCTGGCCGGGCCCAGGCCTTGAGGCGGCGGCGGCGAACCTCTCCCCTCTCCCCACCTCTGTGACCTACTGACAGTGGCAGTCTCCAGGGGTCCCAGTCTGAGGGACCTCAGCCCCCGTTTGGGAAGCCTTAGGAGCCTGAGGGCAGGCCGGGTCCTGGGCGTCTGGCTACGTCAGTGGTGATGGCTGGGTGGGGTCTGGGGATCTGGCCCTGAGGGTGCCACCAGCTGAGAGCTGCCTCGTCAGCCGGGCTGGGGCACTGGTGGGAGGACCCAGACTGGGTGCTGGACGAACCCTTCCGGGCAGGGTAACCAGCCCGCCAAGGGACCCCCTCCTCCTAGCCTGGGCTTGGACCTCGGAGGGAGAAGGTTGAGCCTTGGGACCTTGCCCTTTCTTGTCAGAACAGAGAATAACATTTGTTTGGTAGAGATGTACCGGAACATCGTTACCTGACCGTGACCTGACTTCAAGAACAAAGGATCTGACACCAAGTAGTGTGCAACAGATAACCGCGCCCCTCCCTCACCTCTCCTATAAAAGGGCTTTGCTGAAGGCTTTCGGGGAGTTCGGGTTTTTTTTTTAAAGGCATGAGCCACCCTTCTCTTTGCATGGCCCTGCAATAGACCTTCCTCTGCTCCAGACTCCGAGGTTTTGGTATTGTTTGGCCTCACTGTGTTGGGCACACGGACTTGCGTTCCGTAACAGAAGGACAAAGGATCCTGTACTGCAGTGGTTCTCAATGGCCTGCAGGGGCACTTGGCAATGTTTGGTCCTTACACCTGGGATGGTGGTGCTACTGCCCTCTAGTGGGTAGAGGGTGGAAGTGCTGCTAAACATCCTTCAATGCACCGGGCAGCCCTCACAACGGAGTTATCCAGCCCCAAATATCAATACTGCTGAGGTTAAGAAACCTCAAATAGTGTGTTAAAATATGCTTTTATTTTTATGCTTATTCCTTATCTGTTTTCCCTTCTTAGGATTTAACAAGGAATAACAATAGTAGTTTAAAATAATAATAACTACTCTAGCTATCCTTTATTGAATACTTACTATATTTCAGGCTCTTTGTGTATATATATTAAACTCCCTTAGTCTTTTTCCCCTCAGAATTGTCAAACTGACTTTATTTCTCTCCCCAGCTTTACTGTGATATAATTGACATATAACTCAGCTCCCTTAGTCTTTAGTGCAGTATCTCTGTTTACTATTGGCCCCATTTTGATGAAGGAGAAAACGAAGGCATGAAGCAATTTGCTCAAAGCTACACATCGACTAAGTGGCAGAGCTGGACTCTGAACTCACCCATGTGTGATTCCAGAGCTTTTACCCTCACCCCAATTAGTAGCCAATATTGATCGCACATATGCCTTCGCTCTGAGGGTTTGTTTAATATAAAACACAAATGAATAAGTACGACATCATTTAGAATGTTATGTAATAGCAGCCTGTCACGTGATTTGCTCCATGGCTAAAAATTGAGGCCGTGACCTGTGAAAAATTTAAGGATTGCCAAATTTCTGGGACTCAGGGTTTTAGGGAATAGAATTCCCAAGCTGAACTGAATATTAAAAGAGACTGAAGTCCAGTCCTGGCTTCACGAGCCTTCATTTGCTCTTTTACATTTTCTCATATCCAGACACTCGCATTAAAAAGAGCTCCTTCGTCTTTTCTGGTTCTCTGAGAATGTTTCCCCTTACTGCTCCTTGTCAAGTCTCTCTTTCCAAGAACTTAAATCCTACATCAAGCAGTAGTTTCCACTTTCTAGAACATTTGTATTATCTATAGAACATCTCACATGGCTACTCCATCTGTTTCTCAGTTAACTCACCTTCTAGATAGTTCCTGGATCATCTTCTCTCTGTAATCTGTAGTAAAGCAGTTCCCCTGCTTGGGGGAGAAGTGCCCTCTGATGTTCATGAGGCTTACATGTCTTACAGGCAATCGAGGGCTCCTCTTTGAAGTTGGAGACGCGGCTGAGGGCTTGGACCTGACAGAAGCCACCCCTGGGTACAGATGGCAGATTGTCCCTAATGCCAGCTCTCCGTTTGGATTTTGGTCAAAGGAAGGGCAACCTTTCAGGTATGTTGTAGGAAAAGTGGGGGTCCATATCACAAGTGTCTCTACTGGCCTAGGTGAGGCTAGGAGACAGGTAAGTAAGCAATGAGATTTCCAGGGGAAAGTTTAAAATATCTACTAATTCAACAGCAACAAAGTTTGACCGCTGTTCTCAGCTGGTGTTGGTTATGCTCGTGGACCACAGGCCCTTTATGGGTACACAGTAAATTTTGATCAATAGGTAAAATTTGTATTTTCTACAGCTTAGTTTGAAATCTGTTTTGGGGAGGACTATTCGTGAGAACATTGAGCCGGATAGTCTAGGAAGCTTGGTAGAGAGCAGGGCAAAACTTGCCGCAGGAACGTGGTTAAGAGGTGAAACTAGTATCTGGATGATACTAAAGAAAAACTCGAGAATTTGCCCTTTGGGCACATGAGGGAGCAGAGGCTGGGCAGCCAACAGTTCTGTGGGAACAATTATCTAGTGCCAAAGGTCAACCAGATGGCTGGTATAATAGCAGGGGAAACTCCAGTGGGCTCTGGAGACATTGTTTTCTATAGTGGTGACTGCAGTGTGATAAAGTTTTTCCTGCTTAGTTTAGTTTTGTCTTTTTAATCCCTTCAAGGATGTGGCCAAAATTTCTCATATTTTAATGTGGGCTTAAAAATACAGAAAGTTAGAGAATTGTGGAGACACGGTGTACTCTAAAGGTGTAGATTCAGGTGACTGAATCCTTTAGGTGTGATGGATCTCTTCTCCTTTTGAAACTCTTCTCAAAGAGGTTGGTCATGACTCCTGAGTGTGAATTCCAGCCAACCTGTGACCTCTTTCAAGGATTTGGCCATTTTATTGAACTTTATTCTTTTTGGCCATGTGACATGGCATGAGGGATCTTAGTTCCCCAGTCAGGGACTGAACCCATGCCCCCCTGCAGTGGGAGCACGGAGTCTCAACCACTGGACTGCCAGAGAAGTCCCTTGGCTATTTAAAACTTCAATTCAGTTGTGAAATGGAAGGTTTTGTTCTCTGTTCAGGGAATTTCAGACATTGAAAAGCCAAGTAGGGAAGGAAATCTGAACAGAGTAGAGTTTCTATTGTCTTGGAAGCCATACTAATTAGATATCTAACCACCAGTATACATGGTTTTAAAGTGGCTATATATATATATATTTGTGGCACCTAGTACTGCGTCTTTGTCATAGTTTTTGAGGCTCATCAATAGTGTTCAAAGGAAAACCTTTCAGCTATATTCAGTGTGTGCGGGAGTGTCAAGGAGAGTCAGGCCACCTCAAAAGACAAAAGAACATTTGGACTGTCTGGTATGACCTGTAGGGTATGTCTCTCTAATTGCCATTTTGAGGAGGCACAAACCAGACAGTAGCTCTTTCCATTCTTTGTGCCATTCGTTTCTATAAAATTCAAAATTTTTAAATGAAAAAACTGAAATATTTATTGATTGAAAAATTATGATAATGATGGACCTTTACATAGTTCCTTTCAAAACTATTATCAGAAAAGATTCTTGGTATTCTTGGTATCTAGACCAAATCAGCACAAACTCTGATTGGTGATCTCTCTTTATTTGTAATAATGAGAATAGTATTTAGTATTGATTGAGTTCCTACCATGCACCAGGCTCTGCACTGGCTGTGTTAGGTGGGTGATCTCAGCTAAGCCTCCAGGCAAACCTACGCTGCGACTACGACTTTCCCAAAGACAACAGGATTGCTCAGGGAGTTGTGCCAGTGCAAAGAGATGGGTTGAGATACTGAGCCAGGCAAGCACCGCAGGAAAAGCTGTATCCAGAGGGCTTTGGCCAAATACATGGCACAAGAGTCAGGTGTTTCCTCCTCATTGCCATAAAGACAAACAAGGTCCAAGGGCACCATTTTTTGGGTCAGTGATTCCGGACTTGGTTGCCCTCACTTCTTTGTCTGTGTTCCTCTGCTTTCCAGAGCGCGGCTCAGTGGGTTCTTTGTGGCCCCAGAGACAAATAATTACACTTTCTGGATCCAGGCTGACAACCAGGCTTCCCTGTATTTCAGTCAGTCGGAGGACCCGAGGACCAAGGTATACACCTCCCTCTCATTTTCCTTCTTCTGGTCCCCAGTCCTTAACTCTTAAAAAAAAAAAACAAAAACTCACAATGAAAGCTCTCATATTCTACTGACAGTTGTAACATGCCATTAAGCAACCAGAGATTTTTTTTTTTTTTTGCAACCAGAGATTTTTAACGTTCTGTTTTTGTGTGTGTGTGTGGTTTATTTTTTATTAAAGTTTTTTTAAAAAATTGAGATATAATTGACATGATTTTAATTGTTGAAAAAGAGCTTGGCTGAATGTGTTGGCATGTTTATTGAGGTCTTACTGTAAGCTGGGCATTATGCTACAGCTGTTATACACCTTGTTTCTAACCTTCACAGCATCTTGTGAGCTATGTCCCTTTATCTCTGTTTTCCAGATAAGGGCAATGAGGCTTAGAAGGATTGTATGGGCAATCCAGGGCCACTGGGATAATAAGAGGCATATTAAGAATTCAAACCAAGATTTGTCTGACTCCAAAACTTCCATCTTTACCACTAATTCTGGGTAGGGATGTAGTTAGTTTTATGCAGGAAATTTCTGATCAGCTTTGAAGGATAAGAAGAAGTGTTTTAACAAACAGCCAAAATTGACTAGTGCCATTGACAAAGAAACACAGTATTTCCTCTCAAATGATGAATATACTTCTATGAAATTGCTTTGGTAGTTGGCTAGAGAAACATCATAGATTATGATGCAGTCAAGTAACATTTAGGTTTCTCAGAGGACTTCATACAACTTTACCCACAGCATCATGTAAGGCTAGGGTTTCAGGTTGTCTGTTTCAGCTCTGAACATGGACCATCCAGCCTCTTCTGAATACTATGTAATTGAGAAAGAGAGAGAAAAGAACGGCTGGAGAAACATACACAGGCACAGGTCCTAACTTGTTGGAAAAGGCCACCAGCCCCCAAATTCCTGTTAAGTAGCTGTCTAGACACTTGCTGTTTGAAAAAGAGACCCAGAAGCTTCATAGTGCTGGTCCTGATGTGTTGATTGGGGTGCAGGTGAAAGTGGCCTCCATCACAGTGGGCACTGCTGACTGGTTTGACTCCTGGGAGCAGAATGGGAGTGAAGAGACCTGGCAACAGAAGACCCCCAAGCTGGAGCTGCTCGGGGGAGCCAGGTACTACCTGGAAGCAGAGCATCGAGGGAGAGCCCCCAGCCGCGGGGTGAGGATTGGTGTCCAGATCCATAACACCTGGCTGAATCCTGAGGTGGTCAGCACGTACCTCCGGGAGAAGCATCAGATCCAAGCCCGGGCCCAGAGACTTCCGGAAATCCAGGTCTCCGTGTCTTCCCTGTCCCATGGGGTTAGGTTCAGGGGGTGAACTCTGCGAGGAATATAGTCCTGCCTAGTGGAAGGATCGCTGGCTGGGAGACAGGAGACTTGAGCCGTGATGGTAACTCTGCTGCCAAAGAGATAGGGTATCCATCCAATAGGGTTGAGAGGACTTTAAAAAAAAATGCAAAGTCTTATTGTTGATATGCCCTGATTTATGGATTTAGTTCCAGGAATTTAAGTTCCTGGTAAATCTTCCTTTGGAAACATATTCCCCAGAGAGGAGATAAGGTCATCCTAACACCCACACCCATGTATGCATGCCTGTGAACGTACACATATGAGATTTCATAGCTTTTTGACCCATTCAGGTCCTATTTCCCTGTATATTGTGTTTTCTAAGTCTGCTTTGTAAGGGTCAGGGCCTTTGGGTCTCTTGGTTGTGCCCCATATTTTGGTTGAACAAGTTTGGTGTGCTTTCTTTTTTTTAATTGAAATATAGTTGATTTACAGTGTTGTGTTTGTTGTACTTTTTGTTGTCCGCTTTTTGGTGTACAAGGTTGACGCAGTATGGACTGTGCCTCTTAAAGCTTACGGTATAATAGTAAAACATGCAGATAAAGAACCACAGAGCAAAGGAGAAAACAAGTAATATAAGATGTTAGGTCTCACCCCATTACAAAAGTGGGATGTGCCCAGCAGGGGATGCAGTGGAAGCAAAGCAGAGGCTGAATCAGCCTCTGAGAGGGTGTGACACGCATGGGGATGCTTCTCCCTCCCAGGCCACCCCTGGGAGGGAGCTCGGTGAGAAGGGCTAAGAGTGGGCCCTTCAGTGGTGACATTTAGGTGTCACATTCTAAAGAGAAGGAGGGAGGCAGGCATCAATGGGGAGATAGACATGTATATTCTTCCAAGAAAAGTTTTCATTACGTGATGACACTTGTGTTCTCCAGATAGTTCTAGAGGATAGTGAGTTTAAAAATTGAAATTGTAATACAAAGGAAATAACAAACCAGGGAGGTACGTCCTGTGTTTCTAGGTTGTCTCCCTGGTTCAATGAGCACATGTTCTTTAATCCCGTCACTCTTGACTTTTCAGATGCTGATGGTGTCTGGCACAGGGAACTTCTTCCTTACCTGGGACAATGTCTCTAGCCAGCCAATCCCTGCAAATGCCACGGCCCATCAGGTGGGAACCTTCTTCACTTAAGCAGAGGTGGGGGAAGTAAAGGTGGTCTTTCTGCCCATGGTAGGAACTCCTGGTTTTTCTTTCTTCTTTTGGCCACACTGTGTGGCTTGTGGGATCTTAGTCCCCCCATCAGGGATCGAACCTGGGCCCTCGGCTGTGAGAGTGCCGGGTCCTAACCACTAGACCTCCAGGGAATTCCCTGTTTTTCTTTTTAACAGATTCAAACAGCCCTTGAGGAGTTACTTGCAGTTAAATGCAAACTGGAACCCCTTTCAGCGAACATCCTCCTCCGGCTGGGATTCGAGCAAGGTACGATCTCTGGTTCGACAAATTCCTACCCTCTTTTTCCTCCTTGTCTTCTTCCTTTCTTTCTCTTCTTTTTTTTCTGTCAAAGGGGAACAATCTTCATTTCCTCTCCCAGGCGACTCTGTTAAGAGTCAAATGAAAATATGGAAACTGGATTCGGACCCTGAGTGCTTGGGAGGGAGCTGTTTGGTGTGGGAATCAGAGAAAGAAAAGGCATCCCTCCCGAGCTGTCAGGTGGAGCAGAGTTAGAAACCTGGATGCCGGGGAGCTGGAATAAGGAACTGTGTCTCATGCCGTACAGTGGGAAACGGGCAACAGACATAGCAGGGAAACAGCAAAACAGCGCAAATCTTGCTTAATTCAAATTGCATCTCAAGTAAAGGAATTATATATGACAGTAATCTAACAAATTCTAAAAATGTGGGGGTATGTTTTAAAAATACTAAGGTGAACTAAGTTACAGTCAACACTCTTTACCTCCTTGCTTCTCAGTAGTTTTTCTGTGTCATGGTATACATAGAAAAGGGTAATAGATTTTCGATGCTGTAGGGCAGACACGATGGGTTTCTCATGTCTAGAGCCTTCAAGCTGGGGGGTGGGCCGACCACTTCGATCCCTGCCCAGCTCACTCAAGGGCTGAGGGGTCGATGTCATGCTGAACCCATAACCCATTCCCTGCAGACATGTTGGGAAACTCTATATAACATTTACACCCATCTTCCTATTTTGTTCGAAATGCATCCAGGCCTAGAAGGTTCCAGCTCTGATGGGCACCTCACCAGTGGGATAGAGCCCTTTTGTGGAAGGTTCAGCTTCCATCAGCCTCGACACCTTGTCCTGGTACCCCCGGCTGCCCAGAAGGGCAACCGGCTAGATCAGTACACACATGTAAGTAGCAGCCTTCGTGCTTGCAGGCGAGGTGGGTAGGGAGGAATTGGAGTTATTCTCTGGGGTTGAGCCTGGGGAAGCACAAGAGAGTGATTGCCGTGCCTTGTAGGGCTTTTCGGGCTGAGATGCTAGGTTTCAGGGGTGAACAGACACCTCTGGTCCTCCCATTAGCTAGTTGCTGCGTGGAAATGCCTTTCTATTAGCTGAGACCTACAGAAGTTTTTCTACACTGTAGTATTTTCTTTGCTCTCCAGGTATGAGCGCCAATTCTACAGTCAGATTCTGGTTTTGAATTCTGACTCTATACCCTGCATGCCCTCCATGTCTTACTTTAGTTTACTCATCTGTGAAATGGGTAATAATGAGGTTTGGCTTTCAAGATTTAGGTGAAGAGTATATGAGATAATCCAGTAAAGTGCTTGGGCAGTGATTAGGACTCATTTAAGGATAGTTTTTATTATTTATCATAGTTATTGTTATTGATGGATAGACTGACACATTCCTTCAATACCCCTTATATCTTTGTGTCAGTAGCTCTGCTGTCCTTCATAAAAAATTGCAGCTTACTTGCCCTTTGGGAACCAGAGTGAACCTTCTTGGGGTGGCTGAACTCATGGTAGTGGTTTCAGGTCCTTTCCTAGTTGAATGGCAGTGGGAGCCAGGACTAAACGGTTCAGGACAGGGCACTGCCCGACTTCCAGCCTTTCCTCTACAGCACAGGCTCCCAACGCTGGGTGGTGGGGATTTTGCCCCATGGGGAGAATTAGCAGTGCGTGGAGACATTTTTGGTCACCAAAACTGGAGAAGTGTTTGTAGAACCCAGCGGGTAGGTTCTAGGAATGTTGCTAAACGTCCTACAATGCACTGGGCAGTCCCCCTCACAGAAAAGCATTATCTAGTCCCAAATGTCAATAGCACCACAGTTGAAAAATCCTGCCATATAATTTGACTTAACTCAGGGTTAGAACCCAAGGATGCTGGTGAATTAGGGTTAAGGAGTGAGGTTCAGAGAGGTACAGTGACTTGCTCAAGGTAGAACAGGTATCTGGGTCACAACAGGGGGTTTCTATTGATAATTGAGATGCTCTAAAATCCTCACGGCCACGCACAGTGTTAGGCATTGAATAACTCTCTGTTGGATGAATAACAATTTGCTCTAAACTGTTTGTCTCTCCAGCTAGACCGGTAAGCTCCAGGAGGGTAGGAGCGGGCTGGCTGTCTCTCTGAGCACAAGGCAGGTTCTAGGGAGTGGATTGTCCTTGATAAACATTGCTTGAATTGCTGCTTCTTAGTGACAGAGCTGAAGGACTTCTTGTTTGGTGTCTCTAGCTGTGCCTTGCATACAAAGGCCACATGAATACGATCCTGACAGTGACAGTGTCCTTCACAATTGGCTTTCAAAACACCGTTAAGAAGAACGTCACCTGTGACTGGAGTCTCGCGGGGGCCAGCCCTAACAGGTAGCTCATCTGCGGGCAGGTGTGGTGGGAATTCTGCCAGCTGGGATGATTAGCTTTCCTGGGGACAGTGGCCCATGGGAGGTACTAACTGTCTCTGATATGGGGGACTTGGATACTAACTTCAGCTCTGAACACATTTTATTTGGCAAAGAAATTTGATTTAAGAGCAGTTAGTTGTTACGAATCTAATACTCCCCAGAAGGAGTCTGACATTTCTCATCGGGATAGAATCATAGACCACCATATTTGGAAGAGATTTTAGGGAACATTCCTTGACGTTACAGATGAGAAAAATTGGGGCCTGGAGAATTTGTGATTCACCAAAATTCATTCAGTGAGTGAACAAAGGTGCTGGAATATAATTCAGCATCCCGATCTCTTGATTCAGCTCTCTTTCCACATCTCTTAAGGGTTTTGTAAGTGTTTTTAAACTTAAATGAGTCTGGAAATGTCCAGAGTATTAATCTTCCCTGATAGTAGAGCCCAACAGGTGATCTGCTTAAGACACATAATCATATTGTAATTTGAAAGTACTGCTGACATTGTTATGAATGGGTGGTGGACTTAAACGTGATTCACTCGTGTTGCATCCCAGCCAAGCTGAGCCCATCTTGGATGGATGCTTGTACCGTGGCAGCCATGATGGATTGGGTCTCCTGGCTGCATGGTCCTCAGGCCCAGGCTAGAGAACTGGGGCTCTCAGGAGAGAGAACTGCGGTGCTCACAGGAGGCCTGTTTCTGCTCTGCGCTTGTTTTCAGCTGGCAGTTCGCCTGCACCGACCTCTGGAAGACGTGTGTGCATCGCTCCGCGCAGCTCCAGCCACCTCCCGCAAACTCCCCAGTGCTGGTTCATCAGATTGACCTCCTCCCTTTGTCTCCGGAGATGGACGTGTTCTATGTGGATGAGATTATTATTGCAGACACAAACCTAACAGGTGATTATCAAATCCACTCTCCTCCACGGACCTGTCCATCAAATGCTGTCTTTGAACTTTTCTGGAGGGGCTGCTTTTCTGTTAATGGTGAGAGAACATATGATTCTCCATCTTTCTGGCCTCGATCCTGGAGAGAAGATGGAGTTGGAATTCTGTGTCCTTGGCCCCCATATCTCTCTAACGAGTTCCTTTTTTCCCCCCTATTTATTCCAATGCTTGCTCTTGCTTTGGGTGTCTGTGATCTTACCCCAGTTTTACCACTTTCTTGCTGAGGGGCCTTGGTTTTCTCATCCATAAAATGGGCTTAATGAGGGCCCTACCCCATTGGATTACTATGACGAATAACTGAAGTATAGTGTAAAGCGCTCATCATGGGTCCTGACTAGTAAGTGCTCAATAAGTGTAATCAATTATTAGTACTATTATCATTACTGTTGTTAGGCCAGCAGGATTTCTCCATCTCTCCATCTGTTAATATCTGTCATACAAAGTGCTATAAGGAACACAGCAATATCTGGCCCTGTAAATGGGCCACAAGTCTGATTTACAATCCTTAGGACAGACTCGGTGGGAGTTGGAGGGTCACCGCATCCGCATGAGAACAGCCTCGTCTTTCCTTCTCCCTAGCTGGTTCCTCTCACATATCACTCAGAGCTCAGGCCTGGCCCCTCTCTGCACAAAGTCCCTTGACCTCTCTTGGGTGCAGTGCTCTCACCTGGCTTTGCTTGTCTTAAGGGCAAGGTGCTCATCAGGGGTTCTCCTGAGGCCACGTGTGACGCACACCCTGGGGACAGAAGCCCAGACAGATGGTGTGGTTTGCTCGCAGGGCCTCCAGGCTTCCAACTTTGTTCCCCCTCTCTTTTCTGTCAAATCCCTTGTGACTCTGGGGCTCGGCTTTCCTGCTTCTCATAGCTTCTCTGTTTTTCTCTCTCCAAGGAGAAAAGTATGGAACAGGCATTTGCATTCTGATTTTCAAGTGTGCAGCTTTTTAATCTTTTGCCTGGAAGTTGTAGAGCTGGGGGCAGGGGAGCGTGGAGGTGGGGGGTGGGGTAGGAGAACTCTCTTTCAGCCCTGAAAATACATCATCTTTGATACTCTTCAGAATTCCATCTCTTATCTGTTCCAGTGATGTGAGTGTTTTGGGGGTATCTGGGTCAGAGTGCGTCATTGCTTATTTCAAACTCTGTGTTCTGACACACAGAAAATAATATTCAAATGGTGTGCTGGGGTAACCATCTGAGTTTCTTGGTGCCCAAGACAACTGGCTGGGGCCTTTGGTGACCCCAAGTGCTACCCAGATTCCCAGAGCACTGAGGGGATCATTACTGCGTGCACTGGAACCCACTGACTGGACTGGGAAACTCAGGACTGGATAATAGGTGTCATTTCCCTTTATCCTCCCCAAACCCTCAAGGCCCAGGATCCAGAATCCTTTCTCACTGCCATCACCGCTTTGCCACCAAATGCTCCAGTATCTGGAGCCATGTAAGGGTGAGGTGGGAGGGGAGCAGGGAGGCAGAGACAAGAAAGATGGGAGATGGCTTGGGTAAAACCATCTGATCCCCACTGTCCAGTCATCCTGATGGCCACAAGTTTCCTGTGAGTATTATTTAATGGTAACATAAACTCTACACAATAGGGCTCCATATTCATAGTTAATTGTCTGACATTTATCTGATCAGCTTAACACTTGGTTATATTCTCCCACCGAATGTCCTCTATGAAAGTTCTTTTCATCTAGTGGTAGCTACCAAATATTTCTCATTTAATTCTCAGAACCCCATGAGATGGTCCTATGATCCCCACTCTATAGATGAGGAAACCAAAGCTGACAGGATACTAAGTGTCTTGCCTCAAATCAGCTGGGATGTGGGGGATATTGGAACCCAGTGATGGTTGACACCAGAGCCAAACCTTCAATGACTCCATACTCAGCTGAGCAAATAAACTTTTATTGAGCCCTTACTCTGTGCCTGGCGTTGTGCTCAGCATTGGGCCTGCAAAGACTGCCTCAATTGTACAGACTTGGAAAAGAAGCTGCCTTTACATGGTGCCTGGTAGGAGGAAAAGAGGATATTAAACTATATTTGCTGGTCATTTAAACCTGCCATCTCACTAAACTCTCCCTGCCATGCAGACTGATACCTGTCGTGAGTCCCACTTTATCAATGAGAAAACAGAGTCGTACAGAGGTTATAGTGATTAGCCAAATAGTAACCCAATAGAAGTGGAAAGTAAGGATTTGAACACTGGTCCATCTTAAAGCTTGCACTCTCTCTGCACACATGTTGACGCCATGGCTGCGGATAAAGCTCAGGTACCTCTAGTATGTGCTTTGTGTGTTCAGTGTTCCCAAGGGGGTCAGCTTGTGTTCCTGGAGCTGCCAGGCTTTGGGAAGAAAAGGAGGAAAGGGGGCAGTCCACACTGCCATAGATGAGCTGTGTGTATGTGTGGCGGTGTCGTGGTGGGAACATCCAGTGTTACAGGCAGTGATGCTTGGTTGAGTTGGGGCTTATTGAACTTTGCTGTGGAATTAGTCATCGTCTCCTTATACCATGACCGTGCATTTTCCTTAACTAAATTCCTACTTCCTCTTCCTTTTCTCTTCCTGGCAGCAGGTAGGTAGGAGTCTCTGCTTTAAGTGTATGCTGGGATGTGAGTAACTCAGCCTCTCCAACGGGGACCTTCCACACAGCAGGTCTTCCATCTTGATTTACTTGATAATGATTGGATCATTGGTCTCTAGTTTCTCAGGCTGACTCTGGAACAGCTCGCCCTGGCGGGAATCTGCTGGAATTGCTCTCTGTGGTGGGATCCCCTCCTGTCTACAGTGTGACCTCCTGGTTGGCAGGGTGTGGCTTGGAGCTCCCGCTCATCACTGCAAGGTAGGGAACCATCTTTGCTCACCTATCCTTGCTTAAAATTGTTAACTGCCCTTAGAAGACACAGAGGTGAGACTTTTTATCAGGAAAAGCTACCTGCCGTGTTGCTCAAAGCAATAGTTCTCAGTCTTAAGAATGCCGTATCAGACTTACCTGGAGGTTGTGTTAAAACACAAATTGCTGGCCCCTAACCACACCATCATAGTTCAGTACGTTTGAGGCAGGACCTGATAGTTTGCATTTCTAATGAGTTCCCAGGCAACGCTGATGCTGTTGATCTGGGGACTACATTTTGAGAACTAGTTCCTAGTGAATTTGTTTACAGGTAGTTGTATTTTTATGCTTTTCAGAGGTTCACATTACCACTGTTTGAGAGGAAAACCTTGTTCCTCTCCTTCCATTCCCCGTATATTAATCTTACTGGAATCATTTGAGGCCAAAGGAAATAGTCAAAGGAACAAAACCAGCCAGTTCTAAGAGCTCACCACCAGATGGCACTAGAGCGCCATAAGCATTGGTTCTTCAATAATCAAACCTCTCTGGCCACAGTTTACAAAGCAGTAACTAAGAATCAAGTCTCCTCCAAGCTCTTGGAACACATGTATGCTGTAATTTGTTCTTTTAGATTTTCACTAAAATCCAAGTAGGATGGGAAGAATTGAGATGCCCTGTCTTTAAAATTTCTTTTTTCCTCCCATCTCTTTCTAACATGTTTTGAAATGAGTTCTCCTACTTATGCTATGCTTTGGACAGTGTGTGAAAAGTAGGCAATCTGTGCTCCATTTTCCTTGGCTTAGTGTTTCATGGGCCTCTGGGCAGGACAGACACGGAAATCATCAATAGAATGAAGGAGGGAAAGAGCTTCAATGGTGGAGAGGGAGCTGTCAGATTACCCAGCCCGTGGTCCTGTGCTCCAAACCTACTGAATTATGTAGTTATTAACTCTGAAATGATGGAGTGTAATTTAGGTCCACACTTAGAGGGGTCCTCACAACCTCCTTTTTTTTTTGGCCGTGTGGCATTCGGGATCTTAGTTCCCTGACCAGGGATGAAACCCGTGCCCCCTACTGTGGAAGCGCAGAGTCCTAACCACTGGACCGCCAGGGAATTCCCACAGCCTCCCTTTCTGAGTTTTCCTCAAGTCCCTTAGTTCCTTCTGGAAGCCTCCAGCCTGAGCAAGTCAGGACAACCTTCAGAGTGGCCCCCAAAACAGATAGTATCTTCTGTATGGTTTAAGTATGCACATCAATATGTAGCACTTAGGTAATATTATTGATTGAAATCACACATGTTTGTTGTTGAAAATTAGGAAAATACAGAAAAACACTTAGAAAAAGTTACAAAGCACTCAGAATCCCTCTGCTCAGAGATAACTTCTGTTAATGCATTGGATCCATATTCTAACAGCCTTTTCCCCAAGCAGTTTTTATATGCATATATACATGTATATGTTTACTTTTTAAATCTCAGATTGGGACCACACATAAGACACTATATTTGTAACATGCCTTTTCACCTCCTGCTATAAATGGAATATTTCCCCATTTCATTAAGCCTGCTTCTAGATATGGTTTTTAATGGCTGAATACTATTCCGTCTCATGGTGTGTCATGATTTATTTGACTTATTTATTGTATTAAAAGCAGGATTAGTCAGGCAGTGTGTTTGCATACAGGTGCTGGATAAGGACTCCACTAGATGGAGTGGCCTGTTTTTCCTGGGGATACTGAGTGCAGAGGATCTGTGGACTAGGGCCCAAGTTTTCATCTGACTGTGCAAATGCGTTTAGAGAACACTGGGTTCTCCTTCCACTCTGCATCAGGACCAGAGCTGTGCGGACCAGAGTCATCATTCTTTGCTCTGCATCCCTGTGCTTCCAGGATCAATAGAGGGGAACTGTGGAATGCCCTAAAGAACCCTCATATTTACCTTACATTTCCTCTGCTGTGGTGGGAGAGGGGTGCCCAGTATTTGGGAGCTTGAGCTCATGGTCTGGAAACATGCGAGACCGCTGGTCTTTGAGATGGAGCTATATTCTGTCTGGAGCAGCTGCTGGAGGGTCCCCATGGGTAATGCTTTGCTTCTGATATGTCACAGCTCTGTGCCCACTGGAGGAGCAGAAGAAGGATCCGGGTTGGTCCAGGTGACAACACAGAGACTACAGAGGACAAGTCCACCTTTAGGAGGACACTTTCGCATCCAGCTTTCTCACACAGTGATTCCTGGTAAAGGGGCCATTGGGAGTGCAGTGTTTCTCATTTGACAACATCCTGCCAGGCAGGGTGACAGTCTTAAAGTTATTTTGTTTTCCAGTGTCTGAGAATGACCTTCTTAAAGTTAAAGATCTGGACAATAACAACAGCATATCATTGTTAATATGATCCCAATCTTTCAGTTTTGTAGATGTGGAAACTGAGTGGATTAGCTTCCTGGGGCTGTCATAGCAAATTATACAACCTTGGTGGCTTAAAACGACAGAAATTTATTCTCTTCCAGTTCTGGAGGTCAGAGTCCACAGTCAAGTTGTTGTCAGGGCCACTCTCCCTCCTCAAGCTCTAGGGGAGGATCTGTTCCCTGCCTCTCGCAGCATCTGGCGGCTGCCAGCATCCCTTGGCTGCGGGCGCATCACTCCAACCCCTACCTCCCTGGTCACACTGTCTCTTCCTCGTCTGTGTATGAGTGCGTTTAGGGCCCATCTGGATTATCCAGGATGAACTCCTCTTCTCAAGATCCTTAACCACATCTTTTGCTTTATAAAGTAATGTTCATAGTTTCCTGGGATCAGGGCAGTGACATATCTTTTTGAGGGCCACCATTCAGCCCACTATACTCAGGCTTGCCCAAAGCTCATAAAAATAGTTGATGGCAGGGTCCAGGTATGAACTTGAGTCTTTGCTTCTCAGTTTGGTCCTCTTCTCTCTGGAGTTTCCTAGGCCAAAATCTGTGGTAGCCACGGCCCTTCCAAATTAAACTCCGCGGTGACACCACATGATATTGAGGATTTTAGGAATCATAACTCATGTAGAAAGAGCTTTCAGCTGCGATGAGGGTAGAACAGTTTCTAAATCTTCACGTACATACACATCTCACAAAGGACAGGATTAGACGTGATTATAATATGTTATTTATTTGGTAAAAACATAGGGGAATCAGAAAGGAGGCTCAGGAAAACTCAAGAATGGCTGTATAAAAATTGGCACTTGGGCTTCCCTGGTAGCGCAGTGCTTGAGAGTCTGCCTGCCAATGCAGGGGACACGGGTTCGTGCCCTGGTCTGAGAAGATCCCACATGCCGCAGAGCGGCTGGGCCCACGAGCCATGGCCGCTGAGCCTGCGCGTCTGGAGCCTGTGCTCCGTGACGGGAGAGGCCACAGCGGTGAGAGGCCCGCGTACCGCAAAAAAAAAAAAAAAATTGGCAAATGTTCCAGGAGTCTTCTGCCCTCAAGCAGAAAGATGCTGGACTTGCAAAGAATCTTCTTGGCTGGAGGAATGGAGTGGAGTTTTTTCTCTAGTAGGGCAAATTAGGAAGAGTTGATGGCCCCTGGGCTATTGGAGTCTGATAAGTGGGTGAATAAGATCATCAGAGCCCTGCCTCTATGAAGCCCACTACTGTGCCGTTTCCCTTCTCACTAAATGAGAAAGCTGCAGCCTGTCTGTAGAGAGACTTGTCCTGCTGTCATATCCTGTTGCTGATATTCCTTACATCACTGCCTGTAGAACAACTGGGGGGAAAGCCAGCCTTCACCTGGCCATTTGAAATGGCCCTCAAATGACATATAAAATCTTTTCAAAAAAGATGAGAATTTTGTTTGCATTTTGGAAATACAGTGGTATTTCACCAACACTCCAGGGCAGTGTGGGATTCAAAAGGAAAGCTCTTGAGTAGGTAGAAGGCAACCTGGGTTTTAATCTAAACCCCTCTCACTTGGTTGACAAGCTTCTGAATCACACTGGGTTTCATTTTCTTCATCTCCCAAAGAGGTATTAGGATATTTAGATGACCCGCCTCACAGAGATGTTGGGAGTACCTAAGGAAATGGAAACTTTTGGTAAAGCATGAAACAGCGTTCAAACACAGCAAGGCTTAAGCCCAAATTGCTGTTATTTCTCTACAGGGATGTGAGATGGGGAAGCGGTGGTTGGGCTTAAAGGAAATTGTAATGGAGAAACCGAAGTTCAATGCCAACATTCCTCAGCTTGGTTGGCTAAGTTTTTATGGGTGTCAGCTGCTTTGTGCCTTCCCTACTCCTTGTGAAAGGTGGCCGGCCAACTTTTCCCTGTTCACAGGGCCAGCTAACTTTTTCCGGGGAAAACCCAATATTTAATTAGACTTTCAGGGATTACCAGGGTGTCTGGAATTTACATTTTGAGTTGACAGTTGAGATAGGTTTGTCTGATGCGATTGTGTTCTCTGCTTGAGAGATGTGATGCTGATTAAAGGGACCATGATATAAAAAGTGAGCACCTACTTATATTTGCCCTAAAAATGGCTTAAGTGGACAGAGGATTTTCTTGAACTTGATGGTCTCTGCATGTGTAGTAGGCATTCTGATGTGTATTCTCTGCTGTCTTGATGATGAGATGCTGCAAGGTGGACTAATTAGTGTCCTGTACGTTTTATATCATGACCTTCTTCCACAGCTGTCCCTGTGCACATCTCAGCTAGTCACCTCCAAAAGCTCTTACAAACCAATGCTGATGACTTCACATCTAGGTACCTTAATGTCAGTGACTTCACTGTGACGGAGGATCTAAAGTCTTGCTATGAACATGTGTGGACTCTCTCCTGGTCCAACCAGGTTGGGGACTTGCCCAGCTTTATAAGGGTATGTATGGTATCCCTTTTGGTTTTGTGGATTTAGTGCTCTGGAGCAATTTTGTGAAAAAAAATCAGAATTATATGAATGAAAACTGTCATGATTTGTGAATTTTGTTGGAATATTCAAGTAAAGGGGTTCAATGATCTTTCTGAAAGTTTTCAAGATGTATTTTATATCTCATATTCCTGATAAAGCAGTTTAAACCCAACATCACCTTTTCTAACATGATATAGGTAGAGAAGTTGTTGGTCAGTGTCCAGCATACAATAATTCCACATCTGTTATTGCATAATTTAAGCAGATGTGATTGACTTAGATTATCATGGAGGCAGATGGCACAGCAGAAGGAAGTTTAGGAAAGGATTTGCTGTCTTTGGATAATGACAAAACCAGATGCTCTTGCATATTTAGGGTTTTAAAAAATAATCTAACGATCATCTAGCGTTTGGTTTTATGAAGTGAAACCCGAGATGAAATTTTATTCTTGTTATTTGGTATTGCGGGTCATCTGGTTTTCAAACAGAATCCTTGGGTGGAGATTGAGGAAGGATAGGAGTCATCTCATGGCACTTGTTTCCTGACATTTTATTTTAATATTTTGGATTGAAAACTTGTAAAATAGAAAAGCACATGGAAACAAAATATCTCAAGACTTAGAAGATCAGTATAGTGTGCATTTTTTTGGGTAACTCTACTTGCATATAAATATTCTTCTAGTCTACTGGGGCTTTCATTAGCCATTACTTACTATTAGGTTACTAGATTTCAAGCCCCTGTCTCTCCATTTTCACTTTGTAGCTATCTGATTATCTTAAACAGAATGTGAAAACACCCTTTGTTATTTGTTTTAAGCAAGATTAGACTTGATTCCATGGCAGAATTCACCAGAACTGTAACCATCTTAGGTATCTGATGAAAACCTAACGGGAGTTAACCCTGCTGTAACCACTCGTGTGGTATATGATGGTGGAGTCTTCCTTGGACCCATATTTGGAGACATGTTGGTCACTGCCAACCAGTACACTCAGGTGAGAGCGGATGGGCCACCCAAAGTGAAATACTAGTTTCAGGTCTACTGCAGCCCCTCCTGATTTGTAATGTGGACCAATCCTAAAGGTCAGCTTTCTAATTCGCAAAACAGAGCTGTGGCTGTGCTTTTCTACCTCCACAGGGTATGGAGAGTACGCTGAAAATATAAGTGCTTTGTAAATACAACATCCTGTTATTATAATTATTGATGCTACGATGGTACCAAAAATAGAGACCCTCTCTAGCTACATATGATTTATACCTCCACACAGTGGCCTTGGAAAGTAAATGAGCTAAGTCAATCCCTTTTCTCTTTAAAAATGTCCTTTGCTATTTCCCATCTGCCCATACTCTTGTTATAAGTCATCTGCTTTTAATTAGAGACAATTTTGAAATGCAAAACTATAAAGAATAATATAACCAACACCTGGGTACCCAAACGAGGATTAACAATTGCCAACACTTGATGTATTTATTTTATTTTATTTTTGGTCTTTATGAATAACGTGAAACACTACAGATGAAGAGTTTCTTATCACCTGTGCCTTCATGCCATCCCAGTTCCCCTTCCCTTATAAGCAAACACTATCATAAATATAGTGTGTGTGCTTTTAATCCTTATTTTATATGTAGAGAATCAGAGTTCAATCTTTTTCGCCTTTCTTATCTCCAAGTATTGTAGAGTTCTATTAGATTAACCTTAGTCCCAGTGAGAGGAAAAGACATATAATTTATTCTTGGGGACCTCCCATTTTAGGATAAAAAAGACCCCAAGCCAAATGTCCAAATACACTCTGATCTTCAGTTACACATCCATGTAGCAATGGTAGAACAGAGGTGCCTACTTCACTGGCATTTACCAGCAAAGACAGGGCTTTTCACAGGAAGTAGGTACTCAGTTGAAAATATAAAGTGATAAAAAGTTCTCACTCAGTTTGAATTTACTTCTATATGCCAGAGAGGGAATTTACTCCATATTGAACATATTTAATTGCAAAAATGTTAGGTTTCCCCTTATTTACCATCGTTTTAAAAAAGCCTAACATGTTTGGAGTCATGCTTTACAATTTAGGGTCTATTACTGGAAAATAGAAGGAAAAAAAAGAGAATAAGTGAATCATTAACACATTTTAATTTGGGCAAACTTCACAAGTACTTTATTAATACACTGGAGCGTATGAAACATGAACGTTTGCTTTTAATGCTTTTGTCTTTGCCAGGTGGTTGTGCGAGTGAACGACATACCAGCTCATTGTTCAGGTTCCTGTTCCTTCCAATACCTTGAAGGGTCAACTCCCCGGGTCCACTCTGTGTGGTATGCCCTTGGTATGATGTGCACTTGGCATTGAGATGGGCATGAACTTTATTTTTTTATTGAAGTATAATTGATTTACAATGTCATGTTAGTTTCAGTACAGTGATTCGGTTATATATATGTATACACATATATACACATATATATATATATATATATATATATATATATATATATATATATGCGTTTTAAGATTCTTTTCCCTTATAGGTTATTACAAATATTGAGTATAGTTCCCTGTGCTATACGTTAGGTCCTTATCTGTTTTATATATAGTAGTGTGTATATGTTAATCCCAACCTCCTAATTTATCCCTCCCCCACCTCTTTCCCCTCTGATAACCATAAGTCTGTCTTCTATGTCTGTGGGTCTATTTCTGTGCATGAACTTTAGACTGAGAGTGACTTGTTGGAGACCGTGTACCTGGTGATGTGTGGGTAGAAGGTGTGTCCGTTCATGGGGTGGATGTTGAGTGATGCAGCAGAAGGTGAATTTTTTAGCCAATCCAAATGAAATGGTTATGATTTGAAATGGTGGATTTTTTTTTTTTTTCTTCGCTGCATCGTGTGGCATGTGGGATCTTAGTTCCCTGACCAGGGTTCGAACCCGCGCCTCCTGCAGTGGAAGTGCAGAGCCTTAACCACTGGACTGCCAGGGAAGTCCCGAAATGGTGGATTTTTGATGACTTAAAATGTTGTATTCTCTTTGTCCCTTGTTTTGAAATATTCTTTATTTTTATTTTTTCCCCATTTTTTGTTGACTAGTGATTTCTCATCACTTGATTGAGAAAATTTAAGATGAGGGCTCTATGCTATTCAAATCAATATAGATTCCAATGCATGAGTCAGCATTTAATTCCTTGAATTTTGGGAGAGGAAGGTGAGAGGGAATGAATATTTGATAGAGTTCTTGTAAATGGAGTGATATCACTGAGAAATGATTTCTTTCTTTTAATTTCTTTCTTCTTTTAAGGTGACATTGACCTACTGGTCTATATTACTGGAAATAGTTTCTCTGGTGACTCCAAGGCCTTGCAGGTTACAGTGAACAAAACAAGTTGCAAAGTTATTTTCTCAAACCAAACGAACGTGGTGTGTCAGACAGGCCTGCTGCCTGTTGGAGTGCATCAGATTTCAATGTTGGTGAGACCCTCTGGTCTTGCCGTCAATGCCAGTGGAGGAGGCCTCTTCCTAAACGTGGAGCCCAGACTGGATGCTGTGGAGCCTTCCAGAGCTGCAGACATTGGTAATCCGGGGACACCTGCATTGCATCTGACCCTCTGAAGCTAGCATTCTTGCCCATCTGCAGGAATCTAGTCCTGCCATGTAATGAATTCTGTAGCCACTGTGATTCACAGCTTTCTGTTTTCTGCCATCAGCATTTCTTCCAGTGAGTAATAGACATTTGAGCCCTTAAATGAACTCACTTGCCACCTAAAGGACCATAGTTTGGCTGATGGTGTCAGGCATTACTGGGTCAATCATTGAGTCATTGAGACAATCTGATCAAATGGAAATGACACTAGGAGGGGGAGTTAGGACATGTGCCTGGGTTTTCAGCCTCCCAAACTCAGAAGTGTGACCTTAGAAGTTTCAGATACTTCTGTGGGACTTAGTTTCCTAACAGTGATGAGGATGGGCACAGGATCGTTTACTGAGTACCTGTTCTAGGCAGTCGCACACCCTAAATGCTTATAGCCGCTGGAAAGGTGGAATTATTATCCACATTTTTTCAGATGAGATAATAGTATTTCTAAGAGAAGAGTGACTTGCCCAAGGCTTCCCGTTGGAAAGAGGTGGAGCTAGGATGCAAACCAGGATTGTGGGACGCCAAGGCTCCTGCTGCTTCTACCTCACCATGCTGTCTTACCCATGCAATGGGCTGAACAATGCTTAGACCTCTTAGTTTTGAGTGAGATTAAAATGAGCCAACAGGTGGGAAAGTCCCTTGAAAATTAAAAACATTTGCAAATGTGAAGTACAGGCCTGGCCCACTAGGAACTTAATGGGTGTTTCACAAATGTTTGTAAAATGACGTACACTTGGTTACTTGGCTAGCAGTCAAAGCCAACTACCATTTGAGTAGTGGGGTATGGAGAGGTCAGCAGGGCTTGCCAGCATCAGCCCCGTGCATTGGGTCTTAGTGCCATGGCAACCAAGGCTCTCCCCAGGCTTTCTGAGGGACACAACCTGTTTAAAACAACCCAGCCAGACTGCAAGAATCTCAGGAACACTCATGCTTTATATGTTAATATATGATTTTTAGAGCATAAAATTTTTTCCTTAATGCCTTGGATTTTTGTCATTGTTTATTCTGTTGGCCAAAGATTCGTGGCTTAGAACACTTATTAAAGTAGTGTTTCCTGGCTACAAATTCATTGTTCAAAAGGAACAGTTGATTTCTGAATTTACTTGGCTTTATAGAGTAAATCAAGAGGCCTGCTTTTTTCTTCTCGCACATAAAACCGAACAAGCTTGCCCTTATTTCTCAGTGATTTAAGGAGGGAGCCAGATGGTCTGTGGTGCTCAGAGTGAAAGATCACACTCTATATTCACCCAATAATTATTAGTTTGAGTCTTCCCACCAGATGTATAAGTGGCTTTGATCTTCCTATAAAGTTATCTTTGCAGTTCAGACCACACCATCCTTCCCCACTGGACTCCCCCACTGGACAGCAGGTACCTCCAGGGCAGACAGGTGACTCAGTCAGCTTTGTCCTCTACACAGAGTGACTCACACAGGCAGACTGGCCAACTGTCCCAGTTTCCTGGGACTGAGGGGTTTCCCAGGATGCAAGACTTTCAGTGTTAAAATTGGGACATGGAACTCTACGTGCTAAAACTTGGAAAGTCCCAGGCAAACTGAGTTGAGTTGGTTACCCTGTCAGGGTATGCTGTACCAACAATACATGGTGAAGAGTTTGTCTAGGAGGACTGTACACCACTCCTCTGTATTTTAGTGAAAGATGGAAAACTCAGAGAAGGGATAATGTTGGGTGGGTCCAAATTAATCTCTGGTATGACCGAGGGGAAATGGAAGAAGAGAGAGATTCTAGCTGCTACTTTCTTTATTACTGGATTTAAACTTTCCCTCTGAACCCTTCCTCCGCCCTGCCACCTACCTAGTACCAACCAGTATCAGTCTGTCCATCCATCCATCCATCCATCCATCCATCCATCCATCCATCACTCAACACTGACTAAGCCACCCTGCGGAAAGCTCTGTGCCAGGTGCTGAAGACCTTGGTTCTCAAAGTGTGGTTCTGGACCAGCAGTATCTCCATCATCTGGGAGCTTGTTAGAAATGCAGTCTCAGGCCCCATCTCTCACCTCCTAATCAATCTGCATGTTCACAGGATCCTCAGGCAATTTCTATGAATAGGGTAGTTTGAGCAACACTGCTATTGGGGATTTAAAGAGAACCAGGCTGAGTCCTACCAACAAGGAATTTTCAGAACAGTTGAGTATGTAATGAATACATGTAATAATGTGATCAGTAATATTCCAAATCACCACTTGCCCATATGCCAAGTGCCCTTAAAAAAAAATACTGGTTCATTTCTGTGTGTTAGGTCCTAAGTGTGGACCCTTGTGAGGCACTTCAGCTTTCAAATGGGAATGGCATTGTCACTGCCTCTCCAACTTTTAATTATTATCAACAATAATAACGACAACAATTTATTTAGCTCTTACTATGTGCCAGTCACTATGAATGTTGAGGATACAATAAATTGAAACAAAGTCCCTGCTCACCTGGAGGTAAGTGTGTAAGAGAAAAATATAGCAGGGGAATAGTGACAGAGGGAGTGGTGGTTGTGATAGGATGGTCACTGGCATTGGAGAAATGACAAGGTTGTCACTGGAGGACAGAGACAGGGAGGAAGTGAAGGAATGAGTCCTGGGGAAATCTTGGAGGAGATTCTAGGCAGAGGGAACACCAAATGATAAAATCTTAAGTCAGAATGAGCTCAGCTTGTTCCAACCAAGGAGGTTTCTGTGGCTGGAATAAATTGAGTGAGGGGGGTGGTAGGAGATGACTGGGAGCAGATCATATGGCTTTAGAGGCTATGAAAGGATATTGGGTTTTTGTTGTTGTTGTTGTTTTTTGGCCATGCCGTGTGGCATGTGGGATCTTAGCTCCCTGACTAGGGATTCAACCTGCGCCCCCTGCAGTGGAAGCTCAGAGCCCTAACCAATGGACTGCCAGGGAAGTCTGAAAGGATGTTGGCTTTAATTCTGAGCGAGACAGGTGCCATTGGAAAAGTTTAAGTGCAAAAGCAACATGATCTGACTTAGGCTGCTGTGTGAGGAAATACTGTAGGGAGGCAAGGATGGAGGCTACTGAAGCCATCCAGGGGAGAGAGAATGTTGGGTTGGACTAGGGCAATATCTCTTAGAAATATATATTTATCATTTTATTGTTGTTGCTTGTGCCTTGGTGTCCTATCTAAGAAACGATTGCCTAATCCAATGTCACAAGATTTATACCTATATTTTCTTCTAAGAGTTTTATAGCTTTAGCTCTTGCATTTAGATGTATAATTCATTTTTAGTTAATTTTCGTATATAGTGTGGGTTAGGGGTCTGTATTAGTTTTCTAGGGCTGCTTAGCGAGGTACTGCAAACTAGATGGCTTAAATAACAGAAATTTATTGTCTCACAGTTCTGGAGGCTATAAGTTTGGTATCAAGATGTCAGTGGAGGTGATTCCTTCTGCAACAACCTGTGAGAAAGAATTTGTTTCATGCCTCTCCCCAAGATTCTGGTAGTCTGCTGGCAATCTTTGGCATTCCTTGGGTTGTAAAAGCATCACCCTGATCTCTGCCATTATCTTCACATGGTGTTCTCCCTGTGTCTTTTATGTGCCCAAATTTTCCCTTATTATAAGGACACTAGTCATATTGAATTAAGGACCCACCCTACTCCAATATGACCTTGTCTTAGCTAAGTACATCTGTAATGACCCTATTCCCAAATAAGGTCACATTCTGAGGTACAAGTGGCCAGGACTACAACATATGAATTTTGAGGGGGACACAATTCAGGACTCATCTTCCTGGTGTTGAGCCCTAGGGTTGGGGTGCCCAATATGTGGCTCAAACCCCTCACTCCCCAGGGAGGGTCCCCGAGCCTGAGATATCCCCCTTTTCTTCTGTGTCCCCTGCTAGGGGTGTGGGTCCTGAGCTGATTGCTTCTCCTCCCTTCCCACCCAACTCTGTGAGGATTTTCTTACAGCCTTGGTTGTAGAAGAACCTTTATGCCAGCATCCAGGTTGTTTGCAGTGAGAGTTGCTCCACATGTAGATGTATTTTGATGTGTTTGTTGGGGGAGGTGAGCTCTGCACCATCCTACTCTGCCACCTGATCTCCCCAATTATAGCTGTTTTATAAGGTATTTTAATGTCTGGCAGAAGACCCCTTCACTCTTATTTTTGAAATTTTGTTTTCTGGCTATTGTTTATTTTTCATTGAATTTTAAAATCAGCATGTCTAATTTAAATTAAAAATGTTTTTTGTATTTTTATCATGATTGTATTGATGCTTTAGTTTAACTTAGAAAGGTATGCCACAGGCATCTTAGGTAGCCTTATCCACAAGAGGGCAGACAGTAGAAGCAAGAAGAACTACAATTCTGCAGCCTGTGGAAGGAAAAACCACATTCACAGAAAGATAGACAAAATGAAAAGGCAGAGGACTTTGTACCAGATGAAGGAACAAGAATAAAACCCCAGAAAAATAACTAAATGAAGTGGAGATAGGCAACATTCCAGAAAAAGAATTCAGAATAATGATAGTGAAGATGATCCAGGACCTCGGAAAAAGAATGGAGGCAAAGATCGAGAAGATGCAAGAAATATTTAATAAAGACCTAGAAGAATTAAAGAACAAACACCTAGAAGAATTAAAGAACAAACAAGCAGAGGTGAACAATACAATAACTGAAATGAAAAATACACTAGAAGGAATCAGTAGCAGAGTAACTGAGGCAGAAGAACGGATAAGTTACCTGGAAGACAGAATGGTGGAATTCACTGCCATGGAACAGAATAAAGAAAAAAGCATGAAAAGAAATGAAGACAGCCTAAGAGACCTCTGGGACAGCATTAAACACAACAACATTCGCATTATAGGGGTCTCGGAAGGAGAAGAGAGAAAGGACCCGAGAAAATATTTGAAGAGATTATAGTCGAAAACTTCCCTAACATGGGAAAGGAAATAGCCACCTAAGTCCAGGAAACATAGAGAATCCCAGGCAGGATAAACCCAAGGAGAAACATGCCGAGACACATAGTAATCAAATTGGCAAAAATAAAAGACAAAGAAAAATTACTGAAAGCAGCAAGGGAAAAATGACAAATAACATACAAGGGAACTCCCATAAGGTTAACAGGTGATTTCTCAGCAGAAACTCTACAAGCCAGAAGGGAGTGGCATGATATATGTAAAGTGATGAAAGGGAAGAAACTACAACCAAGATTACTCTACGTGGCAAGGATCTCATTCAGATTTGACGGAGAAATCAAAAGCTTTACAGGCAAGCAAAAGCTAAGAGAATTCAGCACCACCAAACCAGCTCTACAACAAGTGCTAAAGGAACTTCTCTAAGTGGGAAACACAAGAGAAGAAAAGGACCTATAAAAACAAACCCATAACAATTAAGAAAATGGTAATGGGAACATACATATCGATAATTACCTTAAACATGAATGCATTAAATGCTCCAAGCAAAAGACACAGGCTTGCTGGATGGATACAAAAACAAGACCCATATATATGCTGTCTACAAGAGACCCACTTCAGACCTAGAGACACAGACAGACTGAAAGTGAGGGGATAGAAAAAATATTCCATGCAAATGGAAATCAGAAGAAAGCTGGAGCAGCAATACTCATATCAGATAAAATAGACTTAAAGAATGTTACAAGAGACAAGGAAGGACACTACGTAATGATCAAGGGATCAATCCAAGAAGAAGATATAACAAATATATATACACCCAACATAGGAGCATCTCGATACATAAGGCAACTGCTAACAGCTGTAAAAGAGGAAATCGACAGTAACACAATAATAATGGGGGACTTTAACACTTCACTTCCACCAATGAACAGATCATCCAGACAGAAAATTAATAAGGAAACACAAGCTTTGAATGACACAATAGACCAGATAGATTTAATTGATATTTATAGGACATTCCATCCAAAAACAGCAGATTACACTTTCTTCTCAAGTGCACACAGAACATTCTCCAGGATAGATCACATCTTGGGTCACAAATCAAGCCTCGGTAAATTTAAGAAGATTGAAATCATATCAAGCATCTTTTCCGACCACAACGCTATGGGATTAGAAATGAATTACAGGGAAAAAACCATAAAAAACACAAACACATGGAGGCTAAACAATACGTTACTAAATAACCAAGAGATCACTGAAGAAATCAAAGAGGAAATCAAAAAATACCTAGAGTCAAATGACAACGAAAACACGACGATCCAAAAACCTATGGGAGGCAGCAAAAGCAGTTCTAAGAGGGAAGTTTATAGCAATACAAGCCTACCTCAAGAAACAAGAAAAATCTCAAATAAACAATCTAACCTGACACCCAAAGGAACTAGAGAAAGAACAAACAAAACCCAAAGTTAGTAGAAGGAAAGAAATCATAAAGATCAGAGCAGAAATAAGTGGAATAGAAACAAAGAAAACAATAGCAAAGATCAATAAAACCAAAAGCTGGTTCTTTGAGAAGATAAACAAAATTGACAAACCTTTAGCCAGACTTATCAAGAAAAAGAAGGAGAGGACTCAAATCAATAAAATTAGAAATGAAAAAGAAGTTACAACAGACATCGCAGAAATACAAAGTTTCGTAAGAGACTACTGTGAGCAACTCTATGCCAATAAAATAGACAACCTAGAAGAAATGGACAAATTCTTAGAAAGGTATAACCTTCCAAGACTGAACCAGGAAGGAATAGAACATATGAACAGACCAATCACAAGTAATGAAATTGAAATTGTGATTAAAAACCTTCCAACAAACAGAAGTCCAGGACCAGATGGCTTCACAGGTGAATTCTATTAAACATTTAGAGAAGAGCTAACACCCATCCTTCTCAAACCCTTCCAAAAAATCACAGAGGAAGGAACACTCCCAAACTCATTCTAACTCATCATCCTGATACCAAAACTAGACAAAGATTCTACAAAAAAAGAAAATTACGGACCAATATCACTGATGAGTATAGATGCAAAAATCCTCAACAAAATACTAGCAAACAGAATCCAACAACATAATAAAAGGATCATACCCCATGATCAAGTGGGATTTATCCCAGGGATGCAAGGATTCTTCAATATACGCAAATCGATCAATGTGATACACCATATTAACAAATTTAAGAATAAAAACCATATGATCATCTCAATAGATGCAGAAAAAGCTTTTGACAAAATTCAACACCAATTTATGATAAAACCTCTCCAGAAAGTGGGCGTAGCGGGAACCTACCTCAACATAATAAAGGCCATATATGACAGACCCACAGCAAACATCATTCTCAATGGTGAAAAACTGAAAGCATTTCCTCTAAGATCAGGAACAAGACAAGGTTGTCCACTCTTACAACTATTATTCAACATAGTTTGGGAAGTCCTAACCACGGCAATCAGAGAAGAAAAAGAAAGAAAAGGAATACAAATTGGAAAAGAAGAAGTAAAACTGTCACTGTTTGCAGATGACATGATACTATACATAGAGAATCCTAAAGATGCCACCAGAAAACTACTACAGCTAATCAATGAATTTGGTAAAGTTGCAGGATACAAAATTAATGCACAGAAATCTCTTGCATTCCTATGCACTAACAACAAAAGATCAGAAAGAAATTAAGGAAGCAACCCCATTTACCATTACAACAAAAAGAATAAAATACCTAGGAATAAACCTACCTAAGGAGACAAAAGACCTGTATGCAGAAAACTATAAGACACTGATGAAAGAAGTCAAAGATGACACAAACAGATGGAGAGATATACCATGTTCTTGGATTGGAAGAATCAGTATTGTGAAAATGACAGTACTACTGAAAGCAATCTACAGATTCAGTGCAATCCTTATCAAATTACCAGTGGCATTTTTTATAGAACTAGAACAAAATAATCTTAAAAGTTGTGTGGAGACACAAAAGACCCCAAATAGCCAAAGCAGTCTTGAGGGAAAAAAACGGAGCTGGAGGAATCAGACTCCCTGACTTCAGACTATACTACAAAGCTACAGTAATCAAGACAGTATGGTACTGGCGCAAAAACAGAAATATAGATCAATGGAACAGGATAGAAAGCCCAGAGATAAACCCACGCACCTATGGTCGACTAATCTATGACAGAGGAGGCAAGGATATACAGTGCAGAAAAGACAGCCTCTTCAATAAGTTGTGCTGGGAAAACTGGATAGCTACATATAAAAGAATGAAATTAGAACACTTCCTAACACCATACACAAAAATAAACTCAAAATGAATTAGAGACCTAAATGCAAGACTGGACACTATAAAACTCTTAGAGGAAAACATAGGAAGAACACTCTTTGACATAAATCGCAGCAAGATCTTTTTTTGATCTACTTCCTAGAGTAATGGAAATAAAAACAAAAATAAAAAGACAACCCTCAGAATGGGAGAAAATATTTGCAAACAAATCAACAGACAAAGGATTAATCTCCAAAATATATAAACAGCTTATGTGGCTCAATAGTAAAAAAACAAACAACCTAATCAAAAAATGAGCAGAAGACCTAAGTAGACATTTCTGCAAAGAAGACATACAGTGGCCAAGAAGCACACGACAGGTTGCTCAACATCACTAATTATTAGAGAAATGCAAATCAAAAGTACAATGAGGTATCACCTCACATCAGTTAGAAAGGGCATCGTCAGAAAATCTACAAACAAATGCTGGAGAGGGTGTGGAGAAAAGGGAACCCTGTTGCACTGTTGGTGGGAATGTAAATTGATAAGCCGCTATGGAGAACAGCATGGAGGTTCCTTAAAAAACTAAAAATAGAACTACCATATGACCCAGGAACCCCACTACTGGGCATATACCCAGAGAAAGCGATGATTCAGAAAGACACATGCACCCCAGTGTTAATTGCAACACTATTTACAATAGCCAGGTCATGGAAGCAACCTAAATGCCCATTGACAGATGAATGGATAAAGAAGTTGTGGTACATATATACAATGGAATATTAGTCATAAAAACGAAATTGGGTCATTTATAGAGACGTGGATGGATCTAGAGAGTGTCATACAGAGTGAAGTAAGTCAGAAAGAGAAAAACAAATATAGTATATTAACGCATATATGTTGAATCTATAAAAATGGTACAGATGAACCGGTTTGCAGGGCAGAAATAGAGACACAGATGTAGAGAACAAACGTATGGACACCAAGAGGGAAAGTGGCAGGTGGTGTGGTGGTGGTGGTGGTGGTATGAATTGGGCGATTGGGATTGACATGTATACACGAATATGTATAAAATAGATAACTAATAACCTGTTGTATAAGAAATAAAGTAAAATTCAAAAAGAAAAGAAACGTATGCCACCTTACAATGTTCACTCTTGCCATACACTTACTTTAGTTTTCTTATTTAAGTTTTAACTCATCTGTTACGTTTGTCAGCAGCATTTCAAAGCTTTCTTCACATTTCTTCATACTCTTGAATTGTTCATGTCAAGATTGTTTCCAGATATTGTATCTTTTATGTTGCTAATGTATGTTGGCTCTTCCTCAATGTTATTCTTTAACTTAGAAGTTTATTGTAGTCTTGTCCTGAATCTTAAGGGCATGTTTATATATTTAACTTCAGGGTAATATTCCACTTAGTCACGTGCTCCTGCAAGAGTTTCATCAGGTTGTATAAATTTCCTTTCTCACCCTGACACATTGGGGAAGGACAACCTTGCTTCTGTGGCCTCTCCCCACTGGCATGGGATATGTGTCTCTATTTGGTGGCTTCACTGCCTCTTTTAGATCCCTTTCTGGAAAGATGGCAGACCAGAATCGTTGCTGATCAACAATAAGTGGGCTTCCTGTCCATCAGCTGGATCAAGGGCTGGTCCTCCAAATGGTATTGTGTGCCGTGATATCAGTGCGATTGGTGCCATTCCTTCTCTTACTGACGTTTGTGGTGAGGAGATGGGGGTTTCTGGGGTTGCTCCTCCTCAGTGGTCAGTACAGAAATCCTGGCGGCACTTGGTGACAATGACAGTCCCTTCTATATCATTATGGAGACCAGAACATAGTCTGTGTGGTATCGAATCACAAAGCTGGAAGGGTTAAGGCTGTCATTTAAAGATGAGGGAGTGGGAATTCCCTGGTGGTCCGGTGGTTAGGACTCTGAGCTTTCACTGCTGAGGGCCGGGTTCAATCCCTGGTCGGGGAGCTAAGATCCTGCAAGACGAGTGGCATGGCCAAAAAAAAAAAAAGATGAGGGCGATGAGGACCAGTGAGCTCAGGGACAATAATGCAAATGACCTGCTCTAAGTGGTAGAGCAGACTATAGCCCTGACTCTGGGCTGCCTGCTCTATCTACTGTCTTATACTTGCTCTCTTAACCTGGTTTCTTGGGAAGAGAGTATGTTTTATAGAATTGGCAGGGATGATGTTCAGAAATCTAGAGCAGAAGCAGTTTCCAGAGACCATCTATTGATACTCTACTTCTCTGTTCCATGTCTGTGTTTTATCTCTATGTTTTAGTCTTAAATATTTCCTTCTCTCTGCCCTTCAGTCACTGTATCTCCCATCTCATTTAGTAGTTTATATTTTTAACTTCAGTTTGAACATGCCTTGTGTTTTGACTAAGGAGTTTCATATTTTGATTTCATTTATTTCTCTTGTGGATAATTAATTGTTGTCTGTCTGTACGGCTATGTGTCCTATCTGAAAATGCTGCTTTTGTACAGGAGGGCTCTGGGCCACCATCCGAGGCTCTAGTTTGGAAGATGTTAGCCTGGTTTTATTTGGATCCCAGTTTTGTGCCATTAATGTCACCACAAGCAATTCACGAAGAATTCAATGCAAAGTTCCACCCAAGGTAAGTGGAATCTTTTGGCATTTCCTCTCTGAGTGAGTGACCATTATTAACGTGTAGTGTAAGGTTCTCAGTGAATCGTTTCTTAGAACTAAGTTAACTGACATGACGTTTTCATCATGAGAGCATGCTTATGTTGCTTACATGGAAGCACTTCTGTTATGAATTGGGAAGCTGACCCTGCCAATGGGGCTTGTAATTAGCATCAGTTAATTTCTTTTAAAAGAAGACAACCAGGCAGTCCCAGTCCATGCTCTTAATGAGTATTAGTGCCACAGAATAATATTTACCTACTGCACATTCTGAGTGTTAGTTTGCAAGACATATATCTTAGAATCTCGCTTCTTTCTCAAGTAAACAAATAACTTAGTTTTCATTAGCAATTTTGTTTTCTGGCATGGATGTGACTGGTGGAACTTGGAATCCTCTAGAATGTCTGGTTCCTATGAAATAGCTTCCTGGTTAGTCCCTACTGCTTCCCTTGTTTCTTAAACACAAGTCCCTTAGCTTTCCCATCCCTCTTCAGCTGGTGCTCTCCCATAGATGGCATAAGAGTTTTTGGTCCAGACCCTTCCCTGGTGCTGTGGGTGAGAGTCATGCTCACAGCTGAAATTGAGCTTCCTATTCAGAGTTCACTTCAGTGCCATCAAGATTCCTAGCACATCCATGACCCCCAAAGAAGGCTGTCTGCTGAACAATAAAGATCTCTGGAAGAAGAGAGGGTTCAGAGTAATCTTTGATCTCTGGTCCCATATTTTTATCTCATCCAGTTATTCAAATATTATGAAATGTTAGCTTTTATATATAAACTGCATGCAATTCTAATATGTTTGTGTTGTAATTTGTATATTTCCCATTACTGGACATTTAGATAATTTCCAAAATTTCCTGTGTACTTACTATGTGCCAACAATAACAGCACAGAGATATAAAGCTTTTGACATGGATATCCAGTTGTCTGAAACTCTTTTTAAATAATACTCTCACCATCGCTGTGTGGGTGTCTGATTTCTGGTGCCTTGGCCAACATTGAGTATCAGCACTTTAGCTATATTTACTATTTTAATGGTAAAATTTGTACTGTTTGAATTTCTTTTACTAGAGAGAATAAAAATTAGGAAAACCAACTTTTAATTGAACAAAGCAATACATGCAAAGTTCAAAAGAAAATAGTAAGACAATCATACTCTCTCGTACCCACTTCCCCATTCTTCAGTCCCCCTTTCTGAAACAACCACTTTAAATCCTTTGAATATAGTTACAGTGTCATTTGTTGGTTAAATCAATAAACCATATTTACATTATTAAACTATTTGAATGATACTGACAGAATCAGGCAATATATATATTTAGTAGTTTGTCTTTTTCTTAGAGTTTTTTACTTTATAAATTTATTTGTGTTTTTTTGGGCTGTGTTGGGTCTTCGTTGCTGTGTGTGGGCTTTCTTTAGTTGCGGTGAGTGGGGGCTATTCTTCGTTGTGGTGTGTGGGCTTCTCAGTGTGGTGGCTTCTCTTGTTGCGGATCATGGGCTCTAGGCGCGTGGGCCTTAGTAGTTGTGGCACGCGGGCTCAGTAGCTGTGGTGTATGGGCTTAGTTGCTCCGCAGCATGTGGGATCTTCCTGGACCAGGGCTCAAACCTGTGTTCCCTGCATTGGCAGGCGGATTCTTAACCACTGTGCCACCAGGGAAGTCCCTAGAGTTTTTTTTTTTTACATGTTTTCCTTATTATAAAAATCCTCTATCTTAAAAAATATTTCATTATATCAGTTGCTCTTTTTTCTTGACGCTCCCTCTTCTTCTGCTTCAATCTAACTTGGTGTTTTCTAGATTTATTCTATAGGTTTCATCCTAGTATTTCCCTTGACTGCTCTCCTGAGTAGCTTCACTGTTTCTTGGAGTTTTTTTTCCTCTTTTTTTGGTTATTGCTTGTTTTATAAGATAATAGCCTTAAGAAATATCCCAAGAAAGAAAATGTGGGAGGGAAGTTTTCTTAGTACTTAAATATCTCAAAGTACTCTCACACTTGATGGGTAGTTTAGCTAGATATAGATGTTTATTTGAAATTGCTTTTTTTTTGCAGAACCAATTGGTGTGTTAATTGCAAATCATTCTTCTTTACACTTTAATCTGCTGGATGCTGCACTTGCCTATTCTAAGCACTTGTCACTGTGAGTGTGTGTGCATGTGAGAGAGACAGAGACAGAGAGAGACACAGAGAAAGACTTCAAAGTAGCAAATATAGTCTTTAAAAACAATTTTCTTGAAATTAACCTTTTAAACTAATTCTGTATGGACTTTGCTCAACTCAGTCTTATTTACAGAGTTTTTATTTTATTTTTAAAAAACTATTTATTTATTTTCCTTAATTTTTTGGCTGTGTCGGGTCTTAGTTGTGGCACACGGGATCTTCGTTGAGGCATGTGGGACCTTTTGTTATGGTGTGTGGTCTCTTCGTTGCGGCACCCGGGCTTCTCTCTAGTTGTGGCATGTGGGTTTTCTCTCTTTAGTTGTGGCGCAAGGGCTCCAGGGTGAGTGGACTCTGTAGTTTGCAGCACACGGGCTCTCGTTGAGATGCAAGAGCTCAATAGTTGTGGCGCGTGGGCTTAGTTGTGCCGCGGCATGTGGGATCTTAGTTCTCCGACCAGGGATTGAACCCACGTCCCCTGCATTGGAAGGTGGATTCTTTACCACTGGGCCACCAGGGGAGTCCCCAGAGTTTTGATTTTAAAAATTAATTTTTCAGGGGGAAGATGGACCTACAGTGAATGTGACTGTGATCAGAGGGGACCATTCTGTGGTTCTTCCCAAGGCATTTACTTACGTCTCCTCTTTAAATCCAGTAATTGTGTCTCTCAGCAGAAACAGAAGCAGCATAGCAGGTAAAATACCTGATCCTGCAGGATCTTTTCAGCTTAGAGCACTGATTGTATAAAAAGGCGAAACAATGGCCTATTAATTTTATTGAAGATAGTATTATATTTTGGATGGTAGTTATTTTTCTGAAAACCTGGAGACTGATTTTCTCCTGTTAGCCATCATTGAATAAATCTCCTTATACCTATTTTTCTCTCTGTAAAATTGGGACCATTTCTATCCTGAAAATTACATGGGAATTGGAAGTTAAAAATTCAGTAAACATGTATTGTGTACCTACTATGTGCCAATAGTAATAGCACAGACATATAGTAGACATTAATCTTTGTCATTAATTTATAGAATTATTAGCCTCAGTTTACAGATTAGGAAACTAAAGAACAGAGAGAATAAGTTACTTGTCTTAAGATGTTACTTGGTAGTAACAACCTGGTAGTAAGTACCAGAGTTGGGATTTGAACTCAGGCAATCTGGTTGCAGATTCCAAGCACACAGCCACTTACAGTTTATTGTAAAATAGCATTTGGGGCAGCAGGTCCTTTTATAGCAGTTATTTGATATGATTAGAAAATAGTATTCTGATTAACTTGTTCCTTGAGAGACATATATATAAAGAGTGTATTATTTAACATCCAACTACATGAAATGATTTAATCTTTCTTTGATGATTCAGATGATATGACTGGATGGAATTATGACAATTTATTATCATGTCATAACATATAGATTTGGAAGAGTAGCAGGTAGCACTGTGTTCTGGTTAATTGGGTGCCAGTTGACAGAGTTTATGGCAGACATGTCTAAGGGTTTATTATACAAGACCATCAAATTTCCTAAAGAAACAGGCTGGACTCAATTTTTCTGGTACTATTTTCATTTTCCATTGCTCAAGAGTACATAAAGGGAGGTGTCCTTTAGCTTCTCAATATTATTCAGCTCAGATAGTGCAGAAGAAGAACTTGCTGCCTGAGGCGACCAAAGTGTGTAAAATTCCTTAGTGGTATAGATTCTTCCCAACGAAGTAGAAAAGGGAGGAGGGAGCTCCATGTTCTATTCAGATTTCAGTGATTTTGGCTCTTAATAAAATTTCCCACCTATAATGAAAAGAATAAATACATTGCATCAGTGCCTCAAAGGCATCTCAGATTAGCTTGACAATTGACCAAGAGCCCAAGGAGATCATGTTATTGATATATACAACATGATGCATTATTTGCAGGATTTACACTTGCAATGAGATCTTTCTACAGGCAGAATAAAGAAGAACTTGTTATAAAACCCACAGTGAGTGGTGCCCTGTTGGGAAAGTTTCTTTTGAAAGTTGGAGGGCTACATATCTCCATCCAGGAGATGCTGATGCTGATGATGACAGTAGAGCCAAGATGAAATCAAAGAGAAAAGAAGAGGGGCAGGGAAGGAGGAGGAAGGATTTGATGTGAGAGACCATTAGTGTGATTTTTGCTGTCAGCGCCCGATCTGAATGAATTCCAACTCAACCACTCCTTGGGCACAATACTTAACTTCCTTTATCTTTAGCTTCTCCAGCTGTTAGGTAGGAATAAGTCTTTCAACGTTATTGGGAAAAATGGAGATAAAGTATCAATAGGTAAAAGTACCTGGCCCAGGAACTAACACAGAGTAGCACTCAATAAATGCTTTATTGAAGTGAGCACCACCATCATTCTGCCAGATACGGGGTGTTGTATAAATGGGCCAAAGATGGCCTCTCTACATTGGCCCCATGTGGTTTCCTTCTTCACAGCAGGCTGGGATCCATTAGCTGAAAAGTCCGCCAGTGCCAAATTCAAATTCTTACACACCTAATTGTTTTAAATATAGCCCCAATAAGCAGATTTCCTATAACCTTTCAGAGCCTATCTGCTTTACATACCCTGCAAAACTTCATTTAACATCTGATAGCCATATCTGTTCCTCTTGATACTCAATACATATATGAGATAAAATGAAGTGTCCGTAGTATACATGGCATTTTAGTAGAGTTGCTAATAAACTAAAAAGGCATTGAGATACAAGACTGGACTCAGGCCCTCACATTTCCATTAATCAGCTCTGAGACCTGGGCTACTGAGCCTTAGTTTCCTCAAAAGCAAAATGCCAGTCCTGCTAACTGCCCTGCATATGTTATCAGGACAGTGTGAGGGTCAAATGGGATAATGTGGGTGAAAGGGCTCTGTAACTGCGAATGACTGTGCTCATATATAGCATTGCTACGGGGCTCGGTGCATAATCAAGACAGAGCTTTAGACGTCTATCTTCAGAAAAGTAGAGGCTACAAAAAGGACATGGGGTGTTATTTTCTGGTTATGAAGACCATCATAGCTACTTGATTTACCTTTGTATGGAGATGAATTAATGCCTCTTGTGTACAATTGTCCTGACAATTTTTCTTTCTATGCCCTTGAAGTTATAGGCTGTAGCTCTATTAAATGAGTTGTAAGTTTCATGATAAAAATTAGGTTGGCATTAAAAGCTTTTTCAAATTGTTTTTATTTTATTTGTTCTGGCCACGCTGCACAGCTTGCAGGATCTTGGTTCCCTGACCACCGATCAAACCTGGTTCCAGCAGTGAAAGCGCCAAGTCCTAACCACTGGACCGCCAGGGAATTCCCGGCATTAAAACTCTTAATCAGAGTATTATGCACAGGGCTAACCACGTGTTTAATCTCAAAAGCTAATCTTAGAATTGAATAAACGGTTGAGACCACAAATCCACTTCACGGGGGCTAATGGATTCTTTTCAACACAGGAGGTGAGACCCTTTCCATTCGAATGGTGCTGCCAATGAACCACACGGATTTGGATGCCCAAGTCCACATTGGGGACACCAGAGCTCGGGTCCGAGCGCAGGCAGCTCAGGGCCTGGAGGTGGTGCTGCCCCCGCTGCCTGCTGGGCTCCACGGAATCTCAGTCTCCATCAATGGGGCCCACATTCACGCACAAGGGTGAGGTGGACCCTTGCCATTCATTTTAAGTCTGTTGATGGTCTAGCGATTCAGTTGAGGAATTCTAGTGTTGAGTTCGGTCTTTATTTTTTCTTTTTCTTCTGAAGTTAAGGGATAAACATATGAGAACCCTAAAATTTGAACAAATCTTGGAGACCCTACAGGACAGTTCACTCTCAAGACCAGTTTTTGGCTTACTAGTTGGGGAAAGGAGAACTTTCTGGAACTAAGATGTCATGTCTCTCAGTTGGGTTGGGATGAGATGGGATGGGCATCTCTATGTGAGGAGGAAGAGTCTGCGCTTAATAAGAGACTGTGATTTCACTAAGACCTTGAATAATAACAGTGTCTTGGGCTTTGAATAAATGGCTTCAATTACTGCACAAGCCGTGCTCAGTCCTCTTTACCCTGAAGTCCCCCTGCCCAGTATTTCTCCAGAAGTTCCCTGGCTTCATTCCAGAAAGTAGCTAAACTCTACGAGGCTGATGTGCCCACTTGATATTGGAGCAGGAAAATATCCCACATAGCTTCTCTTCTTCACGTTTCCTTCCTTCTCTGGTGGACTGTGCCCCTCACCTGTGCTGTCCATCACAGCCCCCTTTCTTTCTTCTTCTCCCCTTAATACATACATCTCGGCTGTCTCGTGCCTTCTTTTCTCTTTTTTTTCTGACTCTCAGTTATTTCATGACCATCTCCCCATTTTCTATAGTGTGGATCTTCACATCCAGTACATCACAGAAGTCTTCAGCATCCAGCCTTGCTGTGGGTCCGTTCTGGGTGAGTGGCTTTGACCTGACTGGTATTATTTATTCAGCAAGGAGAGGTGCTTTCCCCTGCACTGGGAACTGAGTGATGTACTTTGGAAGGTGTGAAAACTCAGGATCCCTTAGCCCAGTGAGTTCAGGAAATTGAAGAATTTTTACGAAAAGGAGATGTGCCTGGTTTTCTTTTTTCCTAATGGAAGGAGGCTGACACATCTAAAAAATGGCGCATCTTGAGTACATATCACCGAATCACTTTGCTGTACATCAGAAATGAACACAATATTGTAGATAAACTATATTTCGATTATATAAACAACAGTAGTAAACGAGAGAAGAGCTTCCTGAGTTAGCCGTTTTGATACTGCATGTGCAAGGGCAAGAGGCATGAGTCTTTGATGTCTTCGCTTGCTCTAGGGACGTAGATGAAGGACGAGACAGAGTCAGAAACACAAATGTCAACATGGGAGATGTCAGGACAGGACAAATAGAGAAATCTAGAAAACTACTCATTTTCAGAAAAAACTGAAAGCTATGTATTTGCCTATGATAATCATTGTGATAGTGGATGAAATAACACATTATCCTTTAAAAAATTTTTTTTGATTGGGGTATAGTTGATTTACGATGTTGTGTTAGTTTCAGGTGTATATCAAAGTGAATTAGTTATACACATACATATATCCACTCTTTTTTAGATTCTTTTCTCATATAGGCCATTGCAGAGTATTGAGTAGTTCCCTGTGCTATACAGTAGGTACATTCTCCTTCTTGAACATAGTATAATCCTTTTTAAAGCTGCTTGGCTATACCACTGATTTGGTAATGATAAGGGGTACGTTGCCCCCATCCCTGTCCTGAAGATGGGATTTGATTGTGCCTCAACTAGAAAGTGAGACAATGTCTATGAATACAGCAGCAAAATTATAAGCATGCTTCAATGTTTCAGTTCTTCTTGATATGTCATATACACACACACGACTACATAATATATGGAATACTGGAATATTACATAGAATAATATAGAAGATAAGTAGAAGACTTCAACAAATTAGATTTTTCATTAGTAAGTTTAATATATATAGAACAATATATATACTACATAATAACATAGAGAATAATACGGAATATTAGGGCAGATAATACAACAGATGACAAGAAGACTAAAGAATTTGATTTTTCACTATGTGTATGTTGTATACATATGTATATGAAATATACATATCCTCTTTCTCCATAATAATTTGTAGAATCATATAGACATGTTAAGATAAAATAGCAGATGACAAGAGCACTTCAAGAAATTTGATTTTTCATTAGTGTCCAAGTTGATGGAGGTTTCTAAGGATCTATAAACATACTTGGAAATTTTGTCTTACATAGCATAAACATTCCTCTTATAGGACAATTTATATTGTTTTACTGTCACGTGAAATTTAGCACATCTGACTCCTGCCAAAATGATCACACATCAACATTGATGGGTGAGGTGAGATACTTTCACTAACACTTACTCCACCTTTTACTTGGTCCTGCTAGGGCTCACACAGGGGCTGTGAGTTCCTAGTTCTGAAATACCAGCTTTTCAGTTTTGTTCTCAATATTTGTGCTTTAGGTGGAACCATCCTCAGCATCTCAGGAAGAGGGTTCAGCAGGAACCCAGCTTTGGTTTGGGTGCTCATGGGCAATCGGTCCTGTGACATTGTGAACTCAACGGAGACGAACGTCTGGTGTGAGACCCCGCCAGCCCCCCTGTCGCCTGGTGCCCCAGCCCCTGTGGAGGTCTGGGCTGGCAGCCAGCCCTTCCCCCACCAACCTTTGCCAAGCCTGGTGGGGAAGGGCTTCATCTTCACATATGAAATGGCAGCAACCCCGGTGGTCACAGCCACGCGAGGAGAAATCACAAATCACAGCCTGAAGCTCTACGTGGAAGGGCAGAATCTCTCCAACTCAGAGGTTCTTCTGGGGAACTTGAGCTGTGATGTTGAGACCCAGTCTCCCAGTAGCAACACAAGCCTGTCTGGGTGCGCTTTTCCTCTTCACAGTTTGGAAGCGGGCATCTATCCTCTCCAAGTACGTCAGAGGCAGATGGGGTTTGCTGACATGTCTGCGGTGCCCCAGCAATTTGTAGTGTTGCCTCAGATAACAGCCATTTCCCCAACACTTGGGTCCACTTGTGGAGGGACAGTACTCACGGTGAGGGGCTTGGCTCTCAATTCCAGCAGGAGGTCAGTTCAGGTTGACATTTCAGGTCCTTTCACTTGTGTGATTTTGAGTTTGGGGGACCAGACGGTCCTCTGTCGGATTACCCCGGCGGGTAACCCCTTGCCTGGCGCTTCCTTCACCCTGAATGTTACTGTCCTGGTTAATGGGCTGCCCAGCGCCTGTCAGGGGAATTGCACTCTTTTCTTGTGTGAAGAGACAACTCCTGTCGTGGATGCCTGGACCACAACCATCAGTGGGTCTCTGACCACAGTGCTGATTAGGGGTCAGAGGTTAGGTACCGCGGCTGATGAACCAATGGTGTTTGTGGATGATCGCCTTCCTTGCACTGTGACTTTCTTTAATACAACCCACGTGGCATGCTGGATCAGTGACTTGGCGCCAGGACCCCACTACCTATCGGTTTTTCATACAAGATATGGGTATGCTTGCTCTGGTTACGTTTACAGACACTTCCACATTTTGCCTCAAGTGTTTCATTATTTCCCCAAGAATTTCAGCCTCCATGGTGGAAGCCTCTTGACCTTGGAGGGTACAGCCCTGAGGGGACGGAACTCCACTTTAGTCTACATTGGCCAGCAGGCCTGCCTGACTGTGAACCTCAGCTCTGAGCTCATCCAGTGCGCTGTTCCTGCAGGGAATGGCTCCGTTGCCCTGGTCATAGAGGTAGATGGACTTTCTTATCAGGTGGGCGTCATTGGTTACAGCGATGCCTTCACCCCCGAGTTGCTCTCAGTTTCTCAGACTGATGATGTCTTAACGTTTTCAGTGGCTGGGATCTCAGGAGCTGCAAACGTTGACATTTTTATTGGGATGTTCCCCTGTGTGGGTGTCTCTGGCAATCGTACCCTTCTCCAGTGTGTGGTCCCATCCCTTCCTGTCGGGGAGTACCAGGTCAGAGGTTATGACCACCTGAGAGGGTGGGCCTCATCTATCCTGGTGTTCACATCCAGAGTGACCGTTACAGCAGTGACCGAGAACTTCGGTAAGTCAGGCAGATGAGGCAGAAGAGCTTTCTTTATATAAGTGGATCAGTAGCTCCTGTCCCTACTCTGTGAGGTAGGAAATCAACGTCAGTCTGAATGACAGAAGGAGAGAGAAGCCGGTTTTCCTCTTACAGCCCCAGCTTCCTCCTAAAACTTTGTCATGCTCCATTTATGAGGCTTTGTTTTTTATCGAGGAGATTGTGCATATTCTCTAAGTGTTTGATTGTATTTTAATTTGATACATTAACCCGCTTTAATTTGTGCTTTAAGTAATACCATTTGTAAGAGCTCATAATTTGACCATTTAAGTAGAACATAAATGCCTTCATTTATTTTTAAACCTATCTGCCAATTTGAATTGTTTTAAACTTATTAAATATGATTAATTTTTATCATTTTGTACTATTTCACAGATGAATTCATACTCCACCAATAATAAGCCAATCGCACAGTACGATTTCATTGGTTGAACTTTTTCTCCTTTTAGATGTATTGATATTTGCCTTGCCTTTTCTTCCAATGATGGTTTGGGTTTCTGTCCCCTTAATGTCTTACTACACTTGAGATAGCTCAAATGCGATTGTGATGCAGAAAGGTAGAAGTAATTATGGGAGCAGGATCCTAGACTGATGAAGTACGAACCAAGCCATTTCTTGGAACAAATATGTCTGGCCTCAGCTGGGCGGGATGCTATGGGGATTGGGGTTTGGTCCTGAGTCTGTCACTATCTTAGCTGGGTAACTTTTTTAAGCCTCAGATTTCTTATTTGATAAAGGGTTTGGGGCTGGATGTTCCCTTGTTCCCCTTTCAGCTCTCTAGGAATCCATGACTTTTATGGTGAGAGAGGAGGGGTAAGAATGCACCCAAGCAAAAAGTTTGTCAGGTAGCTGTGTAAATACCACCTAGATTTGACATTGAAGGCAGGAGAAACTAGACCTCTATCTCAATGTAGACTAGAGGTCTCTGCACATCTGACATTTTCAGATGTCAGCTGACATTTTCCTTTATTGATTTTCAGACTGAAGCAAAACATGTTGCCTGTTAAGAACTGACATGATTTTACCCATCAGACAGGCACTCTTCTTACACAGAAGGTAGGAGTATAAACTGGGGCAACATTATTTTGGAGAGAAATTTGGCAGTATTCGTCAAAATTAAAAATTTCCTTTGACCTAGCAATTCCACTTCTAAGAAGTTGCACCAGTTTTACTCATATAAGTGTATATAGTTCATTGCACCATCCTTAATTGCAGCAAAAGAGGAGAAATTATGGAACTATCAATCAATAGGAAGATTGCTCAATAAATTATGGAATAATCATATGATGGAATTCTAAGTGGCTATTAAAATGATGAGCTAGGGGGCTTCCCTGGTGGCACAGTGGTTGAGAGTCCGCCTGTCGATGCAGGGGACACGGGTTTGTGCCCCGGTCCGGGAAGATCCCACATGCCGCGGAGCGGCTGGGCCTGTGAGCCATGGCCGCTGAGCCTGTGCGTCCGGAGCCTGTGCTCCACAGCGGGAGAGGCCACAACAGTGAGAGGCCCGCGTACTGCAAACAAATAAATAAATAAAAAATAAAAATGATGAGCTAGATCTGTATATATAGACTTGGAAAAATGTTTATGCTACACTTCTAATTTTTAAAAAAAGTTGTAGAATATTATGTATAGAATGACCCCTTTGTATAAAAATCCTATATGCTTAGAAAATTCAAGAAGAATTCACAAGAAATTCTATACATGGCTACTTCTGGGGAGTGAGATAAGTAGTTAGGGGAAGTTTTTCTTTCACTTTATACTCTTCTGTATAAAAAGTTTAAGAACTATAAATAAGCATTATTTTTCTACATAGGAATTTTTACACATTTTATAGGTTGTTGAATTATTGGGATTTGACAGAATAAGGGCTCTAGGCTTTGGAGGCCAGAGCTCAGTGAGAAGAAACTGAGAAAACAGGGAATCTAAGGCCAGTGTGTGGACTCAGGAGGGCATAGAAAGAATGAAGGGGAGCAGGAAAGCATGGGTTTGAATTCTGAGTAAAGAAAGATTTGCCTCTATGATAGTGAACTCATCATTTTGTCTTTAAAGGCTGCCTGGGTGGAAGGCTCGTGCATGTGTTTGGAGCAGGATTTTCTCCCGAGAACATCTCAGCTGCCGTGTGTGGTGCTCCCTGCCAAGTCTTGGCTAACGCGACAGTGTCTGCCTTCAGCTGCCTGGTTCTGCCCCTGGATGGTCAGGAAAAGTGCCATATTCGTTTTTTAAAGAGTGCATGTGAAAATGACATACTTTGGTTAACTCCATTTTTTTGATAATTAATGCTGTATTGACTTTAAATTTTTCTATGTGTTCCTGGCGGGGGAAATATGCTGATCCCCATCTAAAATGGTAGTTAGAATTGGGCACCACCTGTTAAGATGAGTCATAATAGCTTTTGTCATATTAATGACAACAAAACGTTTATCACCTATGTTCTTTTTTTTAAACGTCTTTATTGGAGTATAATGGCTTTACAATGGTGTGTTAGTTTCTGCTTTATAACAAAGTGAATCAGTTATACATATACATATGTTCCCATCTCTCTTCCTTCTTGCGTCTCCCTCCCTCCCACCCTCCCTATCCCACCCCTCTAGGTGGTCACAAAGCACCAAGCTGATCTCCCTGTGCTATGCGGCTGCTTCCCACTAGCTATCTATTTTACGTTTGGTACTGTATATATGTCCATGCCTCTATCTCGCTTTGTCACAGCTCACCCTTCCCCCTCCCCATATTCTCAAGTCCATTCTCTAGTAGGTCTGTGTTCTTGACGGCAGTCATATGAAGATGGAGAAAGTAGAACTGAGTGGTGAATACTAGTTTCAGTGACAGCCTAGGCATCGTGGAGAATACAATCTTGTCTTGCTCTGAGGTGGGGCTGCTGAAAATGTCTGCCTTCTGGAGGTCCTAGTGAAGGGATCAGATCATTCTGCTGGAGAACTCTTGCATATTAGTGTGCTCAGGTCTTGAATCTTATTATAGGAAAAAGAGGCCAACATTAACATTATCCTTTTATTCTGTAAAGTCCAGATAATTACCTGAGCCCTTACTCAGTAAAACACCACGATCTCTCACTGCTTTAAGCTTTGTAGCCATCACGTAAATTGTGGCACGGGAAGCCATGTCTTTGTGGGGTGGAGGGTTTAGAATGGAAGGTGCAAAGCTTTGATATTTCTATGATGGGGCTCACAGCACATGCTTACCACTGAGCTTCAGAAAAAAAGTCTCAGGGATGAAATTACTATTATCACTACAGGGTCACCTAAGCCAGGTGGTTATTTGGTTTGCATAATCATAGATCTTATACCCGTGCATTTAAAAATCATTTGTACTCACATTTTCTGTAAAATGCTTTAAGTTATATTCCTAATTTCTGTGTCTGCAACTTGAATGTTGGTAAAAGATCTACAGTGATAAAAGCATCACTTCTGAGCTTGGACAAAAATTCCATAATGGATAATACTGTTGTGATGGCAGTTACATTGGATGGTCTTAGACCAGAAGGAGGAGTGGTGGTGGTGGCCGTGGGGATTGGGAGGAAGGAGAGGAGGAGGAAAGGAGGGGAGAGGAGAAAGAATCCTTGCTTACGATACTGGAAATCGAGTGTCCTATGACCATGATGTATATGAGCAGAATATCACAGACGAGAGATCTGTTCTACTTAAGATTCCACAATAGGAAATTTAGGATATGGTAGAAAGTTGAAGTTAATATGTCTGTTTCTTCCTCTGTTCTAACTCCTGTGCGTAGAACTGTCCTGGCTTAGGGGACGTGCAAAATTAATGTTCGATGAAAGAATAAATACGGGAATTGGGAAATGGTGGAAACGTAAAACCGACTCCCCATTTCTAGGTCCTAGTATTTAACAAATACTGCTACAGTTTTTCTGGAGGGGGCGGGGGGCTCTAACATATACACTATTTAAATCAATCAACTCTTTGCTATTATTTCAAGACATCTAGTTTCAACCAGAAGTACAAACTAAAAACCAATAAAGTTTCAGGGTCAGGTAAATTGTGTTATTGCGAGTTTTATAACTCATAGGAGAGGAATAAAATAAATTATTATATTTTAAAAGATTTGATTAAATTTAGAAAAAGAATTCTCAAAATTCCTTGATTTTTAGAAGAGGAAAACATGAGTGAGGCGCTGTAACTTTTACCATTGTCACTAGGTGTCAGCAAACACTCATTGATTGTACAAGGGCCGCTCATTTACTCTGGGGAAATGGATAATTTATTTTCCTCTTTCATTAAGAGGAGAGATTGGGAGATTGGGATTGACATAAATACACTAATATGTATAAAATAGTTAACTAATCAGAGCCTTCTGTATAAAAAAATAAATGAAATAAAATTCAAAATAAAAAAAGTCTTTTAAAAGACTTTTAAGTAGTGTCTATAAAGATGGAGAGGAACTGGCGGAATCCAACTCCACTGGTTTCTTTTTTTTTTTTAACATCTTTATTGGAGTATAATTGCTTTATAACGTTGTGTTAGCTTCCGCTGCACAACAAAGTGAATCAGCCATATGTATACACATACCCCATATCCCCTCCCTCTTGCCTCTCCCTCCCACCCTCCCTATCCCACCCCTCTAGGTGGTCACAAAGCACCAAGCTGATCTCCCTGTGCTATGCGGCTGCTTCCCACTAGCTATCTGTTTTACATTTGGTAGTGTATATATGTCCATGTCACTCTCTCACTTTGTCCCAGCTTATACTTCCCCCTCCCCGTGTCCACAAGTCCATTCTCTATGTCTGCGTCTTTATTCCTGTCCTGCCTCTAGGTTTGTCAGAACCGTTTCTTTTTTTTTTAAGATTCCATATATATGTGTTAGCATACGGTATTTGTTTTTCTCTTTCTGACTTGCTTCACTCTGTATGACAGACTCTAGATCCATCCACCTCACTACAAATAACTCAATTTTGTTTCTTTTTATGGCTGAGTAATATTCCATTGTATACATGTGCCACATCTTCTTTATCCATTCATCTATCAGTGGGCATTTAGGTTGCTTCCATGTCCTAGCTATTGTAAATAGTGCTGCAATGAACATTGTGATACATGACTCTTTTTGAATTATGGTTTTCTCAGGGTATATGCCCAGTAGTGGGATTGCTGGGTCATATGGTAGTTCTATTTGTAGTTTTTTAAGGAGCCTCCATACTGTTCTCCATAGTGGACGTATCAATTTACATTCTCACCAGCAGTGCAAGAGTGTTCCCTTTTCTCCACAACCTCTCCAGCATTTATTGTTTGTAGATTTTTTGATGATGACCATTCTGACTGGTGTGAGGTGATACCTCATTGTAGTTTTGATTTGCATTTCTCTAATGATTAGTGATGTTGAGCATCCTTTCATGTGTTTGTTGGCAATCTGTACATCTTCTTTGGAGAAATGTCTATTTAGGTCTTCTGCCCATTTTTGGATTGGGTTGTTTGTTTTTTTGATATTGAGCTGTATGAGCTGCTTGTGTATTTTGGTGATTAATCCTTTGTCACTCCACTGGTTTCTTACTTAAGATCCAGGATGGGAGTTGGGGATTCTGTGTATCCCTGAAATTGGATAAGACATTTTGAGAATATGACTGTGTATTTTTTTTTTTGTAGGAAGTAGGTCTACAGTGTACATCGAATTGTCAAAGGAGTGTGTCTCATAAATTATTAAAAACTACTAAATAATTCCCCTACTTTCAGATAGGATTGCACAGAACCAATTTAGTTAAGAATCTGTTATATTTTAAAAGATTTTTTAGCAGGCACTTTCAGAGCAGCGACCCATACAAGTGTTTCACAGTTGCCTTTCTCAGGGAAATCTATCCTTTTACCTACTAATGCTCCCCACTCTACTTTTTTCAACCTTAATCAGCTGGCAGCCCTTGGGAAAGCTGAATAATTTCAGTCCTCTAACACAGTGCTTCTCAATGATATTATTATTGAGAATTACTGAAAAAAATATTATTACCGGAGCAGCAACAGTAGCAGCACCTGGGATTTTGTTAACAGTGCGAATCCTTGGGACCTACTGTATCAGAAAATTTACAGCAAGTAAACATTTTAGTATTTCTCCTCTGAGCTTCTTGAGTATAATCTGTAAAAATATGCAGTCACTGTGCTGTACACCTGAAACTAACATAATATTGTAAATCAACTATACTTCAATAAAAGTTAAGAAATGTAGAGCTCTAAAAATGTCCTGTTGCTGCTTTTGGGGTCATCATCTTTACTTTTCCCCCAAATTGTACTTCTAACAAAAGAAGAATTTTCTTTCTTCATATGATAGGTTGCTAAAGCATCTTGTCAGTCTAATACTCTGTATTTGTTTAAAATCAGCAAGATCTTTGCTCTTTTGGTTTCCTGCATTTATATCTTGAGTTATACCACATGACTTCTTCATGGAAACTTTGACTTTTCCATGAGGCATGAAAAGCTAAAGTGATTAAGGTCGCACAGCTATTTTGTGGCAGAACCTTGAGTAAAATCCATGGATTCTGATCCCCAACGCTGGGCACTTTTCATAATCCACCTTGTCAATTTGCATCCACCTAATCACCCATAATGAGTTCATTATTTTATAGGTGTTAAGCCTGTTTTTATTTGCCCCAGGGCTTACTAACTGGAAAGTTCTCATGTTTCCTCTATCCATACAAGACTCTTACTTTCCAGACATTTTAATTGCTGTAATTCTTTGGGAACACAGTCACAGAACCTACTATGTGTTAGGTGCTTTGGAATATACCAGCAATAATAATACTATTTGTGTGTGATTGAATAATGGCAAACCCTCTCATGTACTTGTCTTATCCCTTGCTGCATGCAGCCCTGTGATGTAGGCAGGCCTCTTAGCTTCAAGCTCATAGCCCTTGATAACATGTGTTACGTACCTGCATGAACGAGCTAGCTGCAGAGGTAGAAGGCTAGAGAAAATTTTTCTTTTCTATTTTATTAAGGTTTTCAGGCAGAGATGCTCCCAAACCATCTCATGTAGAGATTTGTTCATCCTCCTGTTAAAGGTTATTGCCAGTCTGGCTTGGTGATGCTTTTTACATCGTGTCTCATGACCTGGAAAGAAATGGTCTCAGGGTCAGAGGGCTTCAAATCATTGCTATTCTTCTTTATGAAATGTTAATGGTCATAACGCTATGAGAATCAAGAACTTCTGTTAATCAAGAGATCCCATAAAGAGAATGAAAAGTCTAGCCACAAATCTGGAGAAGGTATTAGTAAGCATATAACCTCTGTAGGATTAGTACCCAGAATATAAAACTCACAAATCAATAAGGAAAAGACAAGCATTCCAATAGAAAAAAAGGCAAATGACAGAAATGGGAATTTCATAGAAGGGAAAATATGTTGTTACTAAACATATAAAAACTCGCTCAACCTATAAAATAATGATGAAAATTCAAATAAGGCCACAATGAGATGCTGTTGTATACTCACTGGACTGGCCAAAATTAAGAGTCTGATAATCCCAAGTGCTGACAATTATGTGGGTTACTGGGAAGTCATAAATATAGGTGGTAGGAACGTGAAATGACACAACCACTTTGGAAATAACATGGCACTGTCTTGTAAGGTTGAACTTGCACCTACCCTATGAGTAGACAATTTTCTTAGAGGTATACACCCTAGAGAAAATTCCATACATGTTTGTAGTAGCAAAACCTGGGAATTACCCAAAAGTCCATTGGTGACAGAATAGGTAAATATATTGTAGTACTTTCACAGAATGCAGTGTTGAACAGCAGTGAAAATGTTTGAACAACAGTTACATGCAATAATAGGGCTAAATCTTGGAAACATAATATCGAGTGAAGAAAGCAGGTCTAAGGATATTATGCCATGTAGTCTATTTTCTAAAGTTCAAAAAGAAGTAAAACTCAACAATCTCCTGTTTAGGATACAAACCCATGTGAGAAAGCTATTTAAAAAATGCAAGTGTTTGTTTCTGAGAATGAGGAGGAAGTGGGTAAACTTGGCCAGGAGCACATAGACTGGAGAGCATCTTGACGGTATTGGCTTATGTTGGCTGAATTTATGGTACATTCACATGAGTTTTCTGACTAGATGATTCATATTTTACAAAAACATGATTTGTATCTTCTGTATGAATTATGTACACATAGTACACTTTTAAGAAGAGTAAATGAATAAGTTTATTTTCCTATTGGTCAAGGAAAAACACATGGGCTTGGTTGATGTAATAAAGTAAGGCCTTTAGTTCTTTCTGTGGTTATTACCTAACCCAACGTTGACCATTTCATGCAGTGTCCTTGGCTTTCCTGTGTGGCCTGAGGCCTGAGGAGGAGAACTGTGAGACCTCCTGCTGCAGCTACGTGCAGTGTGATTTGACTGTTGCTGTGGGGACAGAGAGCCTGCCCGAATCATGGCCTTATTTCTACACCTGTGAAGAGAGTTCCCGATGCATCTGTGCCCAAGATCGTTGGACAGAGTCCGTCTTTCCATCTTTCTCAGGCCTCTTCATCAGGTAACCCAGTCCTCTCCCTCCCTGACCTTCCCCACGAATGCATAGCCAGTGGATTAATGGAATTCTCAGGAACTGCAGGCTGCGTGGACACAGCCCTAGGGCCAACCCTCTTGTTGGAGGGACTGTTCCATTGTGGATTCCAGCCAGTCTGCATATCAAAGAGTCTCCTGTCTTTTCAAGTGTTCAAGAGAACATCTGAAAAATCTGCCCAGTAAACAGCCTGCTTTGTTCTTGCTTAGATTTTAATATTTATCTTCCGATCCAGAGGCAACATCTGGTGAATGCCAATGGGGGGAAAAGATTAGACATTATGAAAAACAGAAGGCTCTTTTCCCGTTTCCTTTTTCTTTTCTTTCCAAACAGATTCACAAGTATGAGAAAAAGTCATAGAGAAATCCAGCAGATTGTGCAATGTTTATTCAGAAGAAAGGGGGATGCATGGGCCGAAGGACTGTAGGTCTAGGATTTAAAAGCCATAGGCTTATACGTTTTTGAACTTAAAAAGCAAACAAATAAATACCACAACTTTCCAGGTAAAAATCCCTTTTTCTAAACACATTTAAAAAAAAGTGTGGCCCTGTCGGTTGCTCTAGATGACCTTCATTTCTGCAAGCAGCTTCCTTACTGTGAAGTGTGATATTTCAGTGCTGAATGTGGCCCTGCGTCCTTCTTTATTTCTTATCTAGATAGAGTGGTTACATCCGATTATTTAATGAAGGCCTCTTTCCCCATTAAAAAATAAAACTAAACAAGACCAACTACCCAGAGGAAAAGTGAGAACAGCCCTTTCCATGGCAGTCAGAATTCTGATGTCCTAAGACAGCCCGTGTTTTACTTTTTAACATCTTTATTGGAGCATAATTGCTTTACAGTGGTGTGTTAGTTTCTGCTTTATAACAAAGTGAATCAGCTATACATATACATATATCCCCATATCTCCTCCCTCTTGCATCTCCTCCCACCCTCCCTATCCCACCCCTCTAGGCGGTCACAAAGCACCGAGCTGATCTCCTTGTGCTATGCGGCTGCTTCCCACTAGCTATCTGTTTTACATTTGGTAGTATATAGAAGTCCATGCCACTCTCTCACTTCGTGCCAGCTTACCCTTCCCCCTCCATGTGTCCTCAAGTCCATTCTCCACATCTGCGTCTTTATTCCTGTCCTGCCACTAGGTTCTTCAGAATCTTTTTTTTTTTTTTTTTAGATTCCATATATATGTGTAAACATAGGGTATTTGGTTTCTCTTTCTGACTTACTTTGCTCTGTATGACAGACTCTAGGTCCATCCACCTCACTACAAGTAACTCAATTTTGTTTCTTTTTATGGCTGAGTAATATTCCATTGTATATATGTGCCACATCTTCTTTATCCATTCATCTGTCAATGGACACTTAGGTTGCTTCCATGTCCTAGCTATTGTAAATAGTGCTGCAATGAACATTGTGGTACATGACTCTTTTTGAATTATGGTTTTCTCAGGATGTCTGCCCAGTAATGGGATTGCTGGGTCATTTGGTAGTTCTATTTTTAGTTTTTTAAGGATCCTCCATACTGTTCTCCATAGTGGCTGTATCAATTTACATTCCCACCGACAGTACAAGAGGATTCTTTTCTCCACACCCTCTCCAGCATTTCTTGTTTGTGGATTTTTTGATGATGGCCATTCTGACTGGTGTGAGATGATATCTCATTGTAGTTTTGATTTGCATTTCTCTAATGATTAGTGATGTTGAGCATCCTTTCATGTGTTTGTTGTCAATCTTTTTATCTTCTTTGGAGAAATGTCTATTTAGGTCTCCTGCCCATTTTTTGTTGTGGTTGTGTGTTTTTTTGATGTTGAGCTGCATGAGCTGCTTGTAAATTTTGGAGATTAATCCTTTGTCAGTTGCTTCATTTGTGAATATTTTCTCCCATTCTGAGGGTTGTCTTTTCATCTTGTTTGTGGTTTTCTTTGCTGTGCAAAAGCTTTTAAGTTTCATTAGGTCCTATTTGTTTATTTTTGTTTTTATTTCCATTTCTCTAGGAGGTGGGTTGAAAAGGATCTTGCTGTGATTTATGTCATAGAGTGTTCTGCCTATGTTTTCCTCTAAGAGTTTGATAGTGTCTGGCCTTACGTTTAGGTCTTTAATCCATTTTGAGTTTATTTTAGTGTAGGGTTTTAGGGAGTGTTCTAATTTCATTCTTTTACATGTACCTGTCCAGTTTTCCCAGCACCACTTATTGAAGGGGCTGTCTTTTCTGTGTTGTATATTCTTGCCCCCTTTATCAAAGGTAAGATGACCATAGGTGCATGGGTTTATCTCTGGGCTTTCTATCCTGTTCCATTGATCTATATTTATGTTTTTGTGCCAGTACCTTACTGTCTTGATTACTGTAGCTTTGTAGTATGGTCTGAAGTCAGGGAACCTGATTTCTCCAGCTCTGTTTTTCTTTCTCAAGATTGCTTTGGCTATTCCATACAAATTGTGAAAGTTTTTGTTCTAGTTCTGTGAAAAATGCCATTGGTAGTTTGATAGGGATTACATTGAATCTCTAGATTGCTCTGCGAAGTATTTTCATTTTCACAATGTTGATTCTTCCAATCCAAGAACATGGTATATCTCTCCATCTGTTTTATCAACTTTAATTTCTTTCATCAGTGTCTTATAGTTTTCTGCATACAGGTCTTTTGTCTCCTTAAGTAGGTTTATTCCTAGGTATTTTATTCTTTTTGTTGCAATGGTAAATGGGAGTGTTTCCTTAATTTCTCTTTCAGATTTTTCATCATTAGTATATAGGAATGCAAGAGATTTTTATGCATTAATTTTGTGTCCTGCTACTTTACCAAATTCATTGATTAGCTCTAGTAGTTTTCTGGTAGCATCTTTAGGATTCTCTATGTATAGTATCATGTCATCTGTAAACAGTGACAGTTTTATTTCTTCTTTTCTGATTTGGATTCCTTCTATTTCTTTTTTGTCTCTGATTACTGTGGCTAAAACTTGCAAAACTATGTTGAATAATAGTGGTGAGAGTGGACAACCTTGTCTTGTTCCTGATCTTAGTAGAAATGGTTTCAGTTTTTCACCATTGAGATTGATGTTGGCTGTGTGTTTGGCATATATGGTCTTTATTATGTTGAGGTAAGTTCCCTCTATGCCTACTTTCTAGAGGGTTTTTATCATAAATGGGTGTTGAATTTTGTCGAAAGTTTTTCTGCATCTATTGAGATGGTTATATAGTTTTTCTCCTTCAATTTGTTAACATGGTTTATCACACTGATTGATTTGTGTATATTGAAGAATCCTTGCATCCCTGGGATAAACCCTACTTGATCATGGTGTATGATCCTTTTAATGTGCTGTTGGATTCTGTTTGCTAGTATTTTGTTGAGGATTTTTGCATCTATGTTCATCAGTGATACTGGCCTGTAGTTTTCTTTCTTTGTGACATCTTTGTCTGGTTTTGGTATCAGGGTGATGGTGGCCTTGTAGAATGAGTTTGGGAGTGTTCCTCCCTCTGCTATATTTGGAAGATTTTGAGAAGGATAGGTGTTAACTCTTCTCTAAATGTTTGATAGAATTCACCTGTGAAGCCATCTGGTCCTGGGCTTTTGTTTGTTGGAAGATTTTTAATCACAGTTTCAATTTTAGTGCTTGTGATTGGTCTGTTTATATTTTCTATTTCTTCCTGGTTCAGTCTCTGAAGGTTGTGCCTTTCTAAGAATTTGTCCATTTCTTCCAGGTTGTTCATTTTATTGGCATAGAGTTGCTTGTAGTAATCTCTCATGATCCTTTGTATTTCTGCAGTGTTAGTTGTTACTTCTCCATTTTCATTTCTAATTCTATTGATTTGAGTCTTCTTTTTTTTCTTGATGAGTCTGGCTAATGGTTTATCAATTTTGTTTATCTTCTCAAAGGACCAGCTTTTAGTTTTATTGATCTTTGCTATTGTTTTCTTCATTTCTTTTTCATTTATTAATTCTTCATACTTTGATCCAGCGATTTTACTTCCAGGACTTTAAGAAAGCAGTTGGAAATATGTAACATTTATGAAGAACTATAGTCTTCAACGCTTTAGGTATATTAACAAAAACAGTTGAAATGAAGTAAGCCTTTAGTAATAAAGAATGAATCCAAGTGATAATATACTAAGAACCTTGAAAAACCATGGTGTAGAACATTTAACCAAAGAAGGAAATGCTTAAAATATACTGAGGAGTGAAAGGTACAGGTCACAAAATAGTGCCTCAATGAAGTCCTGATGGTGTTTATAGTACATGTACATGTGTCACACAACAGGTGATTGGGAAAAAGACCGGACGATGTATTTTAAAATGCTGACAGTGCCTATCCCTAGGGGGCTGGAGGACTGATCATATTTGTTTTCTTCATTGAGTTTTTATGTAATTTTTTTCAGTGAACATGTACTAATTTAATAACCAGAAAACACAATATAAATTTTACATGGGGTGCTAGGAATATCATGTGCTAAATAGCTTACCTTGGTTCCTCCTAAGATTGTGCTTGTGAACGCAGAGAACTACTTTCCAGCGTCTTTGCAAAGAACCCATTTCCATTAAATGGTTTAACCCCCTGCCAGCCACTACCACTATGGATTTGATGTCATTTGGCAAAGACAGACATTTGTATCTGTGGCAAATATATGCCCAGTTTGTCCATCCATCCATCCATCCATCCATCCAGTAGTTTTATCTAGTGTTTATTATGTTCCAGGTACTGTGCCAGGAGCTGGTGACTCAATGGTGAATGAGATGCAAAGTCCCTGTCCTTAAGAGTAGTGGAGGAGGCCAGACAATAAACAAGATGATCACATGTTCTGATAAGGGCTATAAAGTGATAAAAAACAATGGAGGCTGCTTTAAAAAATTTTTTTATTTCATTTTTTGTTATTATTATTTTTTAAATTGCAGTATAGTTGATTTACAATGTTGTATTAGTTTCAGGTGTACAGCAAAGTGATTCAGTTATACAAATATATTATATATATATATATATATATATGTTCTTTTTCAGATTCTTTTCCCTTTTAGATTATTACAAGATACTGAATATAGTTCCCTGCGATACACAGTAGGTAGTGATATCAAATGATATTTGTCTTTCTCTGTTGGGCTTACTTAGTATGATAATCTCTAGGTCCATCTATTTTGCTACAAATGACATTATTTCATTCTTTTTTATGGCTGAGTAATATTCCACTGTGTGTGTCTCTCTCTGTGTGTGTGTGTGTGTGTGTGTGTGTGTGTGTGTGTGTATGTGTATATATCTCACATCTTCTTTATCCTTTCATCTGTCAGTGGACATTTAGGTTACTTCCATATCTTGGCTATTGTAAATAGTGCTGCAGTGAACATTGGAGTGCATGTATCTTTTTTTTTTCCCCCCAAGGGAAAGATACTCATTTATTTATTTTTATATTTTTTTACATTTTTTTTGAATTTTATTTTATTTATTTTTTTTATACAGCAGGTTCTTATTAGTTATCCATTTTATACATATTAGTGTATATATGTCAATCTCAATCTCCCAATTCAACCCCCGCCCCCCGCCCCCGGAGTGCATGTATCTTTTTGAATTATAGTTTTCTCTAGATATATGCCCAGGTGTGGGATCACTGGATCAGCTCAGAGGAGGTTTCTCTGAAGAAGTGCCTTTTCAGCTGAGCTAAGGACAAGTGTCATTATGGAGAGTCAGGCAGTGGGGGCAGCAAGTGCAAAGGACCCATCAAGTTGCACGAACTGCCAGAGGTCAGAAGGGCAGGAGTAGGGTTAGAAGGAGGAAAAGTGGCTCGAGAGGAGCTCGGGGATGTATTAAGGCCTCAAAGGCCATAGTAAGGAGTTTGGATTCTATTCTAAGAACAGACTAAGTATCTTTCTAAAGTCCCAGTCAAGCCCCGGCAGTGTCAGGACTGGAACCCAAGGCTTCTGACTCACAGTGTCCTCAGCATGATGCTGTATTGTTGGCCTCAGTAACAGAACCTTGGCTGGGCTGTGAGGGTCCAGGAAATTCGAGACATGGGAAGCAATTTCAGGCTAAGTGAGGGAGACAGAATGATGGCATGTGTTTTTACTGCCTACCATAGAGAGTGCATCCAAGGAGAATATCTGCTTACTTTTGGATCTGGTTGGACCGACTGAAAGAGCAATAGACCGGGACTCAGGAAACTTAGCTTCTAGAACTCTCTCTCCCACCATTTGGGCCAAATATTCTTACCACATTCCCTCAAAATAAATATTTGTGTGCACGCGTGTGTGCATGCACATCCATATCATCTATATCTGTATTTCTCTGAGTACCTATATGTCTATAGTTAAAACTGGCCAACTGTGCTCCTTAATTTGTAGGATGGTTGTGGAAGAAAACACAACATAGTAGTATTAAGAAACTTTGAAATTTTGCAAATGTTAGTCCATTTTTGACATCCTGGTGTCTCTGCTCATCTTGATGATGGCTTTTTAATGAAAAAAACTTCTCGTCATATAATCAGGGCCAAAAAAGAAAAGAAATATGAGCTAAAGGTTGTGAAAAAGTCTAAGCCAGCAGAAAAGGGTTTTAACTCTTTCAGAGCAAAAAGAACATGATTTGTTTTCACTTTCTTCTTGTATCGGGAAGCAGGGCACACAGGGTGGGAAGCAGCCTGGAAACACAGGACATTGCAAGGCAGAGTCAGGGATGCCGTGGTGCCCAGGCCTACGCCTGACATCACAGAGGTGTGAAGGACCTTCTGTACCATGGTCACTAGTCTTTCCTGGGAAGATCAGTGGCCCCACTGTGACATCTGCTTCTTCTGTCGTGTGCCTACGACTGCGGGGAACAGACTGTCTCCTCCGGGAACGGCCTGGAAAGCCACAGCGACCCTTGTTACAGCATTGACAGATATCAGCAGGGTCTTCTACTGGGGGACCAGCTGTTAGAGCACTTGCTGAAGAAACAGGCTTTGTTTAATTTGTTCAGGACTCGGTCAGCTGGAGTGACCTTCCAATGGCAGGTGATATATATTGTGTTTCTGGAGTCACTAGCAAAATGGAATAATCCGCTGTGAGCTGGTGGGCATTGCTACAGGCAGATGAAAAGAGGGCAGGGTGACTTACCTCCTTTTACTCTAACCTTTGCTGATGAAGAACCTAGAAGGGGCAGAAGAAGTCTTGTTAGGAGGTGGAAGCCCATGATCAAGAAAGGTTGTAAAGGTCACTCCTTCCCTTGAGTTCAAGTCAGTATCCCAGGTCATCATATAGTGAGTATAATAAAACCCTGCTCATATGAGTGAAGATCCACAGTTGGAAATGAACATGAGAGGGGAGCACAGAACAGAGAGGTGACAGGCAAATATTCTTTCCCTTGCCTAAGAAGCAAAAAAAGGGAATTCTGGAAAGGTAGACAACTAAGTTTACATTATCCCTGACAAAATTCCAGAATGAATTATTAATCAGATGGCTTGTGAGCCTTCAGAAATGGGAGTAGCAATCTGGGAACCGATTCACAAGGAACGAGATGGTGTGGAAAACCAACTTCATTTCCTTTCTGATGGCTTTATAAGAGATTTATAATGGCAATGGTGATGGAGAGCTTCTTACACTATTCTAGCAACCCTCCTACCCCCCGCCCCCCAGTAGCAAAAGAAAGGTTCTAGCTGCAAAGCCCAAGGTACCCTGTCACAGAATCAAGTTGCTTTGAAGTCAGGTGTTTTATTTGAAAAGTCCATGTGAATTTTGCATTCTACTTCATCATATTTCCATAGGTATCTAAATATTACATTTTAATTTGAAAGTTAAATTACTTTGCTTTGCTTTTCTGAATCTTTGCATGCAAGTGACACTCCAGGAGCAAATACTGTGTTTATCCTGTGGCTTTGTCTACCCTTGGATGATGGCTCAGCTAAATGGATGTGTAGCTACATTACAGGCTCAGATTCAAAATGTATTTGAGCAATGGGTCCACATCAGTGAGACGACCCGTAACAACAATGAATGTAAATTCCCACATTGACATTTCAACAATAATACCACCTATGTCACTACCACCTAAAACTATAACAAGAACTGACTTTATCGGACACTTCCTTGCACCAGATTCTGGGCAGGTCCTTTTGTAGGCTTCATTTTGCTCCATTCCCCAAACACCTCTTTAAAAGAGTATCTTTATGATTAGTAACTTCATTTTGTAAACATGGAAAACAAAGCTTAGAGAGTCATGTCTTCAACAATGTCAGATGGATGGTAAATATCTGCTCGGGGATTCGAATCTAGCTGGCTGGCTTTCAAGCCTCACTTTTGCATTATAATGCTTCTCAGAAAATCGGCTGAACACATGCAGCATGGTGAAATCCTCAGGTAATTGTGGCTCTGAGACTTTGAGTTCACCACCATCTTAATTTAAGCTTAGGGGCTACAAAATGAACACAGCATTAGGTGCCATGGTGGGGAGGGCTTCGATAAAGGGAGACCACAGCCTCAATGGTCAGCCAAACTGGGCTGCACAATATTAACACATTGCCAGTCTACAGTAGGTGTAGAAGACAGTGAGTATGAAGTCATGTCCTGGGTGGATACGGAGCTGGGAACGTTTTAGCATGAAGACGAGGAGGTGACGTAGATGTGATAGTTACCCTGCTCATTATTTCTAGCAAAGTGTGGGAGAAACCATTTCGACATTGATTTGAAAAAAGATGTTCTAGTTGGACATGAGTTATAGTTTCTCAAGCAGTAATCTTTTGCCCTTTTCATCACCAGTCCTGGTCTTCCCGTGGGATATGCCAACTTCGTGGTGATGTCCCATCAGCATCTCAAAACTTGGGAGTATTGCTCTAGGAGACGGGACCCCTTGGATTCTCATCTCGGAGTTGCCTTATTTTTGTGTTTGACTTTATGCAAATCACCAATCTCTTTGAGTTACTTTTTTTTTTTTTTTTTTTTTGCAGTACGCGGGCCTCTCACTGTTGTGGCCTCTCCCGTTGCGGAGCACAGGCTCCGGACGCTCAGGCTCAGTGGCCATGCCTCACGGGCCCAGCTGCTCCGCGGCATGTGGGATCTTCCCGGACCGGGGCACGAACCCGTGTCCCCTGCATCAGCAGGCGGACTCTCAACCACTGCGCCACCAGGGAAGCCCTGAGTTACATTTTTTATGCCTCTACCTAATTTACCAGCTGAAATGAGATCATACGTATGAAACTGTTAAAAAGTGTAAAACATCATGCATTATTATAACTAATAATCTTGGAGGTAGTTGCAACAATGCGTAAAGCCAGGATTATTCTTGAGTAAATATCACACCTGTTCGGGGCCATACCCTGCAAACTCCATGCTCTCCTCTCCTCTGGACCACATATTTGTAGACTTTCTGTAATGCTACACTGCAGTTTTTCATTCTAAATCCAGTCTGGTTTCTCTCCTTAAAGCAAGAGGACTTTTAAATCAAGTGGCTGGTAGTATAACTGGCACATATATCGAATCTCCTTAGTCTGGGCGGTTAAGTAAGTTTAATTAATTTACTAAGTTAATGTTCCACTGCTAGCAACAGAGCCTCATTGCCATCAGCTGGGGAGAGGGAATTGAAAGCCTAAATGAGCTCATTTTTTCACAGTTGGAATTAGGGACCAGTTAGCCAGTTGTGTGGGTTTTCCAATTTCTCCATCTGCCCTGGGGGGATTCAGGCAATTCACTCCCCCATCACTGAATGTAAGAACAGGAAGAGGGAAGGGGAAAAGAAAAAAAAATTTTTTCCCCAACATTTGCTTCCATTTTTGGAACTGGAAGTATTATCTGTGCATTGCTTCTTTGGTTGGGTTTGGAGAAGCTTTTGCTAATGTTCCTGATAGAGCTGGAAAAGAGAAAGGCCTCAGTGAAAGATATTTACCATGTGCATTTTCATTGCAGGGTGTGCAGATAAAGGGAAAACAAATAAACAATAAAAGAATGGAAACAAAATTACAGAAATTTGCAAAATTTGACAAATGGTGGCCTGTGGTTGCCACAAGCTAATGGCTTGCAATGATTAATAAGAGTAAAAATAATTGCATTTCATTAAGATTGATGACACCCCATTTAACCTCCCCTCTCGTTTCAGCCCTAAAGTGGAAAGAGATGAAGTTCTCATCTATAATAGCTCCTGTACCATTACCATGGAAACTGAGGCAAAGATGGAGTGTGAGACGCCTAATCAGCCAATTACCGCCAAGATTACTGAGATACAGAAAAGCTGGGGCCAGAACACTCAGGTATAATCAAATCTTTTTTACAGACTGATTCAAACAGCTCAAATTAAATTTGTAATATTGTGTACATTAAAAAAACAATTTAGCCCAAATGGCAGCGATATATAATATTAAATGCTCTCAAACTTTGAGGAGCTGGTCTAATGCACAGCATCTGAATTCATAGCTAACTATGGTTAATCATATATTTTCTCAAAAATAAATGAGTGCTGCCTGGGCTCTTTTAAAGCAAATTCTGAACAGATAATCTCAGCATTTTGTCCTGCTTTCCGCGAGCATGTTTGAAGGAAGCTCTCAGTGGTTTATTTCTCCATGAAATAAATGGCCTACAATTTAACCAGGCCCTTCTGGAAGGTTTCCAAATCACTCAGCCATCCTCAGTTGGTGGGATGGCAGCGTCTCCTGGTCCATCCCGAAAAGTCTGCGGGGTCATCTGTCCAGCCTCCCTTACCTCACCCATCCATTTTTAAAGCATCTTAGCCACCCCTCCAAGTGGGTTTTGTAAGAATGTGTCCTTAAAAGTCCCTTGTGGGAGATTCCACAGCCTCCCAGGAAATTTTCGAAAATTGAAATCAGAGACAAAGGACTGTTTGGAAATGTATCAGATAATCTTTTACAACTCTCCAGGCTTCTCATGGTACACAGATAAAAAATAATATTTATTGAGCACCTACTCCCTTAGGTGTCTTTCTCTTTATGAAAGCGATCCTCAGATCTCCCTCTTTTGTCTCTTTTATTGGAACAAACATTTATTTTGAGCGCCTATTAAGTAACACACGCTATCGGAGATCCTCTCATGAATGCTGCTCCGATGAAATCTTTGCAATCCCAAACTGTACCTCCTGGGTTCGCGAGGCCTGTTTTTCTATAACTTTTGGGCTGGTGCTGAAAAAGCATGCAGTTACAAATAATGTGATTTTTCTGTCCTTTCTAAGCTGTTCCCTGTCTGCCTTTCCACCCCCTGTCCCCCGGGGTCTCCCTGTCCATCCTATTACCTCCTAGGCTTTTCACACCCCTTTCTCAAACCTTCAGGTTGTTGCACAGGGCTGTTGCTTCTTCCTTCATTGTGTCCCCCCCTGCCAAATTCACCTCTTCCTTTCAGTGTATTGATAGCTTTAATTCTTTATCTGCAGCACTGTCGTCCCCTAATCACAGCCTCCTCTTCATGCCCGTGCCCCTTCTCAGCAGTTGGCTGGCAGTGATGTCTCAAAGGTTTACTGTAGTGAGTGAGGCTGCTGAATCCGCATTGAATTGTAGAAAGAGAGCTGTGGGCTGAAGACCAGCTGTGGGACACTGAGCATTCTTTAAGGCTTTCCGGGCTTAAGTTTCCACCTGGGGAATAATAAGCTGGGTTGTTAGGGTGCACCTCTGAGCAAATGCCGGTGACAGGGAGGGAGAGGCAGGTAGCACAGGGGTTAGGGGCTTTGAGCTGGACTGCTGGGAATGGAATACATCAGTTGCTCCCTGGGAGACTTCAGGCAACTTAGCCCCTCTGTGCATCAGTTTTCTCATCTGTAACGTCGGGAGAAAAATGGTACCCACCCCCCAAATAGGGTTGGTATGAGGATTCTAGCATGTGAGCTGCTGTGAACTGCACGTCACACACAGTAAATGTCCAATGTTGGTTGTTCTTGTCCATGCTCATTTGCTAGTCTCAGTGCTAGAAAATAATACAGGATCCTTTCTCCATAGTGCTTGCTGCTTTGACCAGATCATTTCACTTCTTAGATTTCATTGAATTTCCCATCATCTCAAAGACTAATTTTGAGTTTTTTGAGGGCCTTAAATGTCTGTCATCTTTAAATGTTTATACAGCATGTATTTATTGAGCTCCAATCATGTTCAAGGTCCTCTACTATGAAAGGGAAAAAAAAATGTGGAAAGAGACCCCTCTTTAGGGGGCAGTAGGGAAGACAGGTCGTGTATGGAGGTAGGTGAGGTTCAAAGAAGGACATGAAGAGTCAGTTCATCACAGTTGGATGTAATGTTGGACACCATCTGACCAGTGACTCAGCAAGGGATGAGTTAACTGAGGTCCATAAAGAGAGGTGATCTGATAAATCACACAGCTGTAATTTGGCATCATAACCCATGCAGCCATAAGTCATTGTGGAGGAAATAAGCCAATTAATCTTTAGGAACCAGAGGGGCATGTGTCTAAACCTACTAGGCTAATGTCAGTGCCTAGGAAACTCCAGTCCTGGGATGTATGGTTGTCCCATAGATGCTGGGAAGTCTGGGGACCTTAGGTACACAATTGCCTTTTCTGGGCCTGGGAAGAACCAACACTGCCAGATGCTTTATCAGGGCTAGAGTTCTGGTCTCTAGGTCCAAGTACTATGTGAGAACCTTGGAACACTAGTTCCATGGAATGTTAATAAGTATTCTGGGATAAAAGGGTTCCAAACTCAAATGCATTTATGAAAGTTGGATTAAATATATATATATATTTATATATAAAACATATATATATATATATATATATATATGTTTATTGAGAGCATTCAGTATGTGAATATATAATGTAAAATTCTAGGAGAGGGCTGTAGTGTGGAGTATTACCTGAACCTGTTTGTCCACAGAGCCCTTTATTCCCAGAATTTCTTTGGGGGCTGGTATCTGTCCTGCTGCCCTCACTTTGGGAACTGTTGCCCATGCCATGCTCTTCCCCCTACCCTAGAGTGGAGGGTCAGAGTGGGTAAGGTTACCTTCAGATGGGGCAGTCAACTGAAGGGAGGTAGGTAGCATTTGTATTATGCCAGGAAGGATAGGCAGGATTCAGGCAGGCGGGGATGCAGAGGAAAGGTATTTTCGGTGGCGAAACGAGGATGCACGAGGCACTGAGGCAAGAACCCACAGGAATAGTGTGAAGAGCATGGTGTATATGAAGGGGATTAGTGAGTCGTAGGTTTGTAAAGATGGGCTAGGATGAGATTGTGATGGCAGGTTCAGCGTTTTTCTTTTAATTCATCAGGTGACAAGTAGTCCTCAAGGAGTTACTGCAAGATCCCAGGCGTGCTTTAGTCACATTGGTCTGGTAGCTGGGTGTGGGACGCCCTAGGAAACGGAGGGGAGATGGGTGAGAGGTAATCGAAGGAGGGAAGTGGCAGAGGGAGTGGAGGGGAGGGGACACATGCAATAGTCAGCAAAGTGTTCAGAGAGATTGAAAATTCAATGTGGGAGGTGGGAAAATTATCGGTCAATTTTCCCAATGGTCTTTTCAGATGTTTGAAGTATATCTATATATCTATATCTATATATCCATGCTCTTGATTCCAGAATTGTAATCTCCGCCCAGAACTCTTTCCTGAACTTTCGATTCCCAAACTTCATTGCCTCCTGGCATCTTCACTTGGATACCGAAATGGCATCTCAAGTCTAACAGGTTCTGAGTCTAACAGGTCCTGATCTCCACTGCTGCTCTCCCCTAGCGCCTCTTCCCCCCACCATAGTCCTGAACTGAGTTGATGGCAGCTTTTCAGTTGCTTAGGCTGTGGAGGCATCCTTGATCTTCTGAATCCCATGTCAGACCCATCAGGAAATTCTGTTGTCTGTACCTTTCATCCCACTGCTTTGTAGCAAGTCTACGGCTGTCACCTCCGCCATCATCTACTGATGATTACAGAGGTGGTCTCCCTGCCTCTCCCTCTGCCTCCCCTTTCAGTCTATTCTAATGGAGCCCCAGTGACCCTTTCCAAATATGTCAGGTAATTCCACTCCTCTCAAAACCTTTCCGTGGCTCCCAAATTCTCTCTCAATAAAAGCAAGTCCTTACACTTATGTAAAGGGCCACTCTCTGCACCAGCTTCCCACCTCCAACTCCTCTTTGGCTTCACCTCTTGTTTCTGTCACCTGTACCTGGTCTGTCCAGGCCCAGCGGTTTCCTGCTGTTCCTGGAACACGCCAGGCTCACTTCCACACTGAAACTTTTGCATCTGCTCTTCCTCCTGCTTAAAATACTGTCTCCTCCTTAAAATACTGTCTTCTGCTTAAAATACTGTCTCTTTTTCTTTTTTGAATTGAAGTAGAGTTGATTTACAATATTGTGTTAGTTTCAGGTGTACAGCAAAATGACTTGATTATACACACACACACACATATATATGTATATATATATTCTTTTTCAGATTCTTTTCCATTATAGGTTATTACAAGATAATATAGTTCCCCGTAAATCCTTGTTATTTAACTATTTTATATATAGTAGTGTGTATCTGCGAATCCCAAACTCCTAATTTATCCTTCTCCCTCCCCCCTTCCCCTTTGGTAACCATAGGTTTGTTTGCTATGTCTGTGAGTCTGTTTCTGTTTTGTAAACAAGTTCATTTGTGTTAGTTTTTAGATTCCACATATAAGTGGTATTTGTCGACGGACATTTAGGTTGCTTCCATGTTTGGCTTTTGTGAATAGTGCTGCTGTGAACATTGAGGTGCATGTGTCTTTTCAAATTCGAGTTTCATCTTTTCCAGATATATGCCTAGGAGTGGGGTCACTGGATCATATGACAACTCTACTATTTTTAGTTCTTAAGGAACCTCCATACTGTTCTCCATAGTGGCTGCACCAATTTACATTCCCACCAACAGTGTAGAAGTGTTCCTCCATTCTCCATACCCTCTTCAGCATGTATTATTTGTAGACTTTTTGATGATGGCCATTCTGACTGGTGTGAGGTGATACCTCATTGTAGTTTTGATTTGCGTTTCTCTAATAATTAGCAATGTTGAGCATCTTTCTCCATCCCTTTTCAAGTACAGCCCTCTGTTTTAACTTTTTGCTGAAATGTTACTTCCTCAATGAAGCCTACTTTTACCACAAAGTTACAACCCAGCGCTGCTCACTCCATATATCATACCTACAGTTTTCCTTAGTCTGCTTTATTTTTTCCATAGTTCTTATCACCTGCTAATATATTATGTAAGATACTAATTTATTTATTATTTATTTTTTTGCCGTACGCGGGCCTCTCACTGTTGTGGCCTCTCCCGCTGTGGAGCACAGGCTCCGGACGCGCAGGCTCAGCAGCCGTAGCTCACGGGCCCAGCCGCTCCGCAGCATGTGGGATCCTCCCGGACCGGGGCACGAACCTGCGTCCCCTGTATTGGCAGGCGGACTCCCAACCACTGTACCACCAGGGAAGCCCAAGATACTCATTTATCATGTTTATTGTTTTGCATCTGACTTTTCTTGCTAGAACATGATCTCCAGGAAGGCAGAAATGCTTACCTGCTTTGTTTGATGGTGTATCCCAACTACCTAGAACAGAGCCTGAATCAGTTGTACAAATGAACAATATAGAAACACAAATAAAGGCAGTTAAAAGAAGCCTTCTCATATGTTGCTTCTCCTATTCCATCCCCTGAAGAGTATATCTGAAAGGAGACACACACACACACTCGTACACACTGGTGTACATACACTCATTTGCACACAAAGATGTTATTGCGTCATTAATACTGTTCAACTTGTATTTTTAAAAAACCTATTGACACTCTAGGGTATCAGCTCCTTGAAAAGAAGAATTTTGTTTTTTCACTGCTGTTTCCCAAAGCTTAGAACTATGCCTAATACACAGCAGATCCTGTTAAAAATTATTGAATGGACGAATGGATTTATGAATGAGTGAATGCATCATGGTCATCTTTCCATTTTAGCACAGGTACATTTGTCTCTTCTTCAGAAGACATTGATTATACCTACTGTGTATCGCCGTGGTACATGAAACAAGAGAAAAGATATTAGAAAAAGCAAAAATCTAAGAGTGCTAGAAAACACAATAAGGTGCCATAAGACAGCCAGAGGTTTTGAGGGATTTCTGAAGGATAAAGAGTGGATTGGGTTGGATGGGTAGAGAAATCACAGCAGAATAAACACAGTGCAAAGCCAGTTTAGAGAAAATGGATAGAAAGAGTCAGCTATACTTTTCAGTGGAGCTCCAGGAGAAATTCCAAACTTGAGAGGCATATAGGGCAGGTATCAGGGTAACTGAAGAAAGGATTGCTTGGGAGAACTACTAGGGCCATTTCCCTTCCTTTTCCCTCTCCCTTTCTTTTTCTCTGTCCCTGTGTACTCAGAGTGGTGGCTCTGTGGCTCTCAAGACAAAGTCTTAAGAGCAGCTCACAAAGCAAAAAGGGGGTTATTTGCTTGGGGACAGGAGATGGGTATGGTCCTTTGTGAGTATTAGGGTCTTTGTTAAACTTGGCCAAACCCAAGGCAACTCTGAAGCTCCAGGACAGACTCAGGGAAAGGAAGAAAAGGGCAGGGAAAACAGCATTCTCCTCATTTCTGCCTCGAAGGAATCCCTTTACTTTCCCTCCACTCATCCAGATGTTTCACCTAGCAATTTCGGTTGTGATAACTTGAAGAGGTTTCTCTGAACATCTGATCTGCCATATCAGTGGAAAAAGAAGTTGGAAACAGTGCTATTAAAGTTATCTGGGAGATGATTTTAAACCTAGAATCCTATACCCCATCCAATACTATCTGGAACAGAAACAAAATAAAGACATGTACGCTATACAAAATTCAGAACGTTTATCACCCCTGTGCACTCTCTGAAAAATCACGTGCTCTGGCAAACCATAAAATGAATCCAAGGATGAAGATGATATGAGAAACAAGAAACAGTAATAAACAAAGAACCTGAAAATAGCAAAACCGGAGTAAAAATGGGTGAAAATATGGCTGTGAAGCTTAACGTAGTTAACAATGAACTCTTAACCAAACCGAGGCAGGAACCTCCTGTTTCAAGTAGATATAATAAAAGGAGGACAAGAAACAGAGGCATAAACCTCCCTTTTTGATAAAGTGAGATTTTTGTAGCACATGCACAGCATTATGTGAAGATGGAAAGTATATGGGAGAATGTGGAGGACTTCATGGGGAGGGGGAAAGCCAAAATTAAGTTCCTGCAAAGGGACATTTAGATAAAAAGCAGGACAGTTTGCTCTACTGGGCCCTAGAAGAGCTTTGGATTCAGAGAAATTTAGGTACCAGGAAATGGTCATGAGGCAGGAAGGGGTTGCTTGAAATCCTCGATGAAGAGTGTCTGGAGCCCAGGACCTTGCTATTGGTGGACCCAAGCAGACATCTCTTTCCTACTCCTTCCTCCAGGAAGCAGGGGCATAATTTATGGACAGATTGATTAATTAGGTGCCTGATATCAAGCATAGGGGAGGAGGGGATGGAGAATCTTGAAGATGATTGGAAGATCTGGTTACTCTTTGAAGAGAGGTCAACCTTCCCCAACCCCGCATGAAATTCTGTCCTTTGCCCCCAGCTCCAGCATCCTGGCAATTCATGTTCTATTCTTTCCAGAAAGGAGACTAAAAGATACTTTTCTGGAGCAATTAAACCAGAGTAAAGACCCACAGATTTGGACATTTGGAAGCCTCATGACATCCCGCTTATACAGATCGTCCACTTAGATGTTTACTGTGTTGCTCTTAAATGTGAATGGACAGACTTCTGGTTTTGGCCACGAGAGAGTGATGATTTTAGACTTACCCTCCTGCTGTACACAACTGTGAAACTAGTTGGAATATATTTCAGGCTTTGGATAATAGACGGCACAAGGCTGTGATCCTTGAGAGAAGGGAAACACACAAGGAGAGCAGCTTTCTGTCTGAGAACAGTATTCCAGGGAAAGAGACCTCAGGCAGAGAGAAGCAGTCTCCCTGTGGGAGCCATCGGAGGCTGGGGCTCAGGGTTGCTTATGTAGGTAGGAGGTATGGAAATGGAAGAGGAGGTAGGAGGGATAAGAAAATATTTAATGAGATAATGGCCAACATTTTTTCAGATTTGATGAAAAATACAATCCCATAGATCCAAAAAGCTTAATGAATCCAAATCAGAGGAAACATTAAGAGATCCATTATTGGAGTTTTCAATACTGTTGAGATGTCAGTCCTAAGTAATATTTAGAGACAATGCAATTCCAATAAAACAACCCAACTTTATTTTTTGGTAGCAGTTTCCAGGCTGATTAAAAATTTCTGTGGAAATGTAATGAATAGCAAAATCTACCTTTAAAAAGAACAAACTTTGATGACTTACTCTGACCGATTTCAAGTCTACTATAAAGCTATGGTAGTCAGTAGGAGTTCCAAGCAAGATCTCATTTGAAAGGAGGTTTCTGTTGCTAAAAGTATCTTTGAAAACTCTTGCTGCAGTGTCGTGGAAGCCAGGGGAGGGGAGAAATTGAAGGAAGGGGTGATGAGGCACATCAAAAGGTAATGTGATCAGAAGGTCCTTAGTGATGCTTGAGGCTGCAGGACAGTATTGTTGGGGAGGAAAACCAGATTTTGAGGGGTTAAGGAATAAGTGAGTGGTGAGTAAATGTAGGCAGCTGATACAGATCACAAGTAGGAAGAGAAAGGAGGGATGCAGGTAAGTATCGTGGTGGGCAGCCAGCCCCTTCCTTGTGCCCATACTCACTACCTCACTATCATTGGCGCTAGGGATGGTTTCTTATGTTAAAGGTGCTTTGATTCAAGCTGGAGTCTTCCAGAATGTTACTTGATTTGACAAGACCAAGTCTCTGCAGGTCTCTCACTCTATTCATTCTTCTACTGACTACAAACTAGCTTTCACGCCCCTGATACTTGGCTGTTAAAAGAGCAAAACCCCACTGCTTAACTTAATCCCTACTTTCTGTTTAAGGAGCTTCTCCTAGAAAATTGGTGCGATACAGTGATGCAACAAATTTTACATTTTCTTTATAATGTGTATAGCTAGTTAGAGGCTAATTTGAAACTACTTTCTAGTCCCTAATTGAATTTTTTTCTTGTATTACTGAAATCCCCACACACTTTTTCTCTTTTGTTTTCTCTCCTTTCCTTTCTTCTCCTTTTGGTTTTTCTTCTTTCCTTTTATTTTTCTTTCTCTTCTCCCTTCCCTTCCCCTCCCCTCCCCTCACTTTCTTCCCCTCTCCTCTTTTCCTTTTTTTCCTTTTCTCTCTCTTCTTCCTTTTCTTCCCTTTAAACCACCTCTTTTATTCAGTGTTTGTCTTCAGGGGTGTGTGCCTTTGGAGGGAGATGCTTTTGGAAGCAGAGTTGAGCTGGTCGTTAAGCCTAAGTGCCTAACAATTAAGTGCTAGTCACCTCCCAAGATGAATGGGTATTTAACTGATTTTCCAGAACTGTATCTTTTAACTAAGAACGTACAGCAGCTCTGCAGTTAGTTCCCTGTGTGGTAGTCTCTTCCACTATCCAGTTCTCATCCGTTTTGAGCCCTAGGAAGCTTGGCACACTCCTACCCCTTTTTGAAGTGTGATGGGCCATGTCACTTGCTTAGCGTGTGGATAGAAACACTTCATGTCTCGGGCTCGACTCTCCAGCCCTCTCTTTTCCTTTGCCGTGATGACTAAATGGTCCAGAGTGTGGTGTCAACTTATAGAGGACAGCTATTCCATCCTGGAGACTTGCCAACATTTGTAGTGGACTTTGTGTTGTGCCCATGAGGATTTGGGGTTGTTCGTTACTGCACGTCATCTAGCCAGTCCTAGCTATAGACTAATGACCCCATCTAACCTTTAGCCCGGTGGCTGATTCATTGCATTCCACATGATGCCTTTAATTCTTCTCTGTGACTCCACATGGAATGATGTCCTGGTTTATGTTCTTGGTGGCAGGGAAGACAAGATGGGACCATTAGGCAGAACTTATGGCCTGATGGGAGTTAGTGGGTAAAGCCAGTCTCCTTACCAGACTTTCCTCCCCCTTCATTGGTGGTGTGCTTCTTTTCTCACCCTGATGCCCTGAAGATCCTCTGTGGAATTTTCTAGTGCCGAGAAATTGATCATCTTCTTTTGCAGTGTTGTTGCAAACTGTGGGAGTTTGGGGAATCGATGTGGCTATTTCTGGTATCTCCACCTGTGCTGAATCTCTGTTTATTTCCTCCTAAGAATCACTCTGGAACATTATGTACGAAGAAAGTTTGTTCCAACAGAGCATATATTTATACTGTACTCTATATCCATATCCATAGCCCTGTAGAATCTATGTATAGGTGTTTTTCCATTACACTTATGCTCTTTCGTTTCTTTCTTTAAATTTTATTTAAAAAACCTTATTATGAAGATTTTAATCACAAGGGAAAAAGAACACGACTCAGGTAGACTTAATAAAGTGACTCACAGAATGGCTCATGGGACAGAAAAGCTCAGTCAGGAGTCATAGGCATGGCCTGACTCAATAGTTCCGTGCTCACTCATGAGATAGCTCTTCCCATGTCTCTGCCCTGCCTTCTGTGGGGTCAGATTCAACCTAAGGCTGCCTCCTCTGTGGGCAAAAGATGGTTGCCAGTGGCGCCCAGGGCAACTTGCTCCCCTATCTACATTGCGTGTGAATAAAGGGGTCTTTTATGGGTGTGGTTTCAGAAGGAGGAAGTTTCTTTTCCAAAAGCCCTCAGCAAATGTCTCTTCATGACTCATTGGTCCAAACTGAGTCATTGTACGTGACCATACTGCCTTGTGCTCAGGGTGATAGGATTTGCTGGCTGTTTTTGGCCAATTATTGCGGACCTTGGAACAGAGTCAATCCCAGCCCCCAGCACCTGGGTGAGAATATGACAGCAGTGATGCCTGGAAGGAAAATCTTAGGGCTACTGACGAAGGGTAATAGACATTGGAAGGTCAGCCAACACTTGACCATAATGGCTTCACTTTTGTCTTTATGGCTCTAAACTAAGGCTTCTTCCTCTGATTCTCCTCACTGGTCCTTTGTGATAATCTAAGGCATTGCTGTTGCATGGAATTTTGATGGGGGTGAGAACAAGGCGCCAGTAAGGGATCTGGCCAAGTGAAAAGGAAACAAAGAGTTTGGTAAACCCCCCTTAGAATTCCGTAGAGTGTTTTCTTTAAGAAACAAACAAGCAAATGAGAAAGCATAACGACTGCATAAAACACATACCTTCAGTAGCCTGCAGGACTTCAAAACCAGTTATGTGTTTCTTTTGTGATGTGCGTCTTCCTGATTCAAAATGACAGTAGTCGTTTTTATGATGTACCAGCTCCCAAAGGGAGTGGCTCATCATTCAGTTCTAACCTTCTTCTAACAACAAAGAAAAGAGCAATCTAGGGAAAGAAATGGTCTGTTATAGTGTTTGTTTCTCATAATGGGTCTTCCCAGATGCTTGGCAAATATTAATTAATCCTCCCCGCGTCCCTTTGTAATGAATACCTATATATACATGGGGTGGAGTAGACAGAGTCAACTGACCAAGGCCCCTCCATGAATTAATGTCAAAAGCAAGGGCCTGGACTGTTGGGCTCATGGCTCCAGTACCAGTCGCTTGAAGGCACTGCCATTTAACTTCTTTACTTCCCAGAGGGGAAAAGCATGCATGGCCAAGCAGAAGCAAATATATTTTGTTCTGTGTCTGCTTGACACCAATGAGTATGCATTGGACACCACATGATGACTTTACTAAGACAGCGAGCAAATACAGCAATATGGCCAGCAGAGAGGGCAAGGTACTTTTACACTGGGAAAATAAGATTATTGTCCTCAACCCTTCTCAAATATCATTTACAGATCACTCTCAGGGTGCCAGCCTTTTTTTTTGGCCATGCCGCGCAGCATGTGGGATCTTAGTTCCCTTTTCAAAGAAGACTTTGCAACTATGAAGGGCTTGGATAAAATAATTTGGTAAACTTTGAAAGGGTTGGGTTAATTCTACAGATGAATAACCCCTACTGTGTGGAATGTTCTCTTCAATAGGGGAGATATAAAAACCCCAATAACTGTAGTATAAGCAAAATGTAATAAATGGGATAATAAAGGTATTCATATTTTACTATGGAAATCAGTGAAGGCCAAGAAATCTTCTGGATGGAAAAATCATTACCTACAAATTCCCTGGAAGGTGTGTCGTTTTATCTGGGCCTAAATTTATGAGGATTTGAAGGGTAAGTGGAGATAAGGAGAAAATGTATACTAGTGAAGAGACGAGTGTTACAGAATCCCAGAAGTGGGAAAACATGGTTTTTATATGAGTAATTGTATTTGGCTGGAGTGTAAAGTTTGAAAGGAATTAATGGGGAAGGGAGTCACTGGAAACAAAGGTTGGGAAACATAAGCCGTCTTGAGTGTCGAACTAAGGAGTGTGGATTTAATCCAGGAGAAAATGTAGGGCTGTTTGAGGCTTTGTAAATTTCATAGCTGCCACTTTGTCTCATGAAATATCCCTTAGGGCTGGTATCAGAGTTAGAACCGCTGGCTGAAGTGTGGCCTGACGCCAGGTTAGTACTGACAGCTCAGATGCAAGTGGATGCAGGGCAGTGCTGAGGCAGGAGCCCAGGAAAGGAGGCATCAGAAAGCTGCAGCTGAGAGAGGGTTGAGGATGGGTGTGCTGAAGGTAATATGGAGAGACACCCCATGTCTCGTTGAGGGACAGGAAAGCACAGGTGATTCTGTGCTGTGAGTGACAGAGAGGCAGTGTGGGACAGTGGTCAGTCTGAGAGTGGATGACCTGGGTCCTACCTCCCAGCTTGGGTATCACCTACCTGTGTGATTCTGGGCAAGTCCTTGGGAGAACCTCAGTTTCTTCATCTGTAATGAGCAATGGGACCAATGCAGCATCTTCCAAGGTGGGTTCTGTGGACAATTAGTAACAAAGAATGGCCCATTAGAAAAAACGGTCTGGGGTCAAATAAGTTTGGGAAACGCTGCAGACTCACTCACGAAGTCCACATTAAGGGGAAGGTAGTTTCATTCTGTTGAACTCAGCTTTTCCCAGACCTCTGTGCTCACAAGAATCTTACTCATTTCCTGCTTCCATGCAATACCCATTGGCTGCCTGGGGAACATTTTGGGAAATTTTGGACTAGATCATTTTCAGGAAAGGTCCCATCCTCACATTCTCTGATCCTGTGTCACCTCTGAAGGTTTCTTCTCAGTCTAGGATTTTACAAATCCAAAGGAAGTTTTCTCCTCCAGTCTGATTGAGGGAATTTTCCTATCTATAATATAGGATTGACTTTCTCTCAGAGTTGAGGCAAGGAGTTCTTTAAAAGTGTTTTTGAAAGTGCTTTGAGATCCTTAAGGAAGGAGATCCCTGGTGGATTCATCATATGACTTCATTAGAAACGTATGCTAAGGAGCCTTCGACTTCACCTTCTAGTTTGGAATCATCATATTTCTAACGTACTCTATTAACCAGGAAAGAGTTGAGGGATTATTTTTTTCTTCTCTTTTTTGCATCTGTATATAATGTAATTTAACCTAGCAAAAAAGACACTGATTGTCCCACAGGACTTAATTAACTCCCAGCTTCATGGTGAGCTGCAGAAATAATAAGAAAAGGAAAAGTTCGGGTGTTCCATACCTGTCCACTTCCACCTCTGGTGCATAATGAGATGTCAGGAGTGGTGACACTGATGAGATGTGTAAAACATGCTGATTGCAGGAGGCGGCGAGCTGCCGGCTTGGCTCCTGGGAACGCTGGCCGGGCTGGAGGAGCCGCAGACCCAGGGAGCAGTAGTTTTCTTCAGATGACAATTTCCAGCGTCCTCCCCACCCTGCCACCTGAATGGTGGTTTTGCTAACCTTTAGCTCTGTCTTCTGCACCCTGGTCGGAGGTTATGACAATTGTCACAGGACAGATGCCATGTTTATTAAGCTGCCTGTAGCAAATCTGGACAGGTAGAGCAGGATTCTACCAGCCAGCCCTCGGGGGAGCCCATTAAGAAATTGCAGGGCTAATAAAAATCATGCTGGATAAAATTGCAATCCTCTGGTGCCACTCTATAATGGGTTGAATCTGGTTTTAAATTTTAATGGGGGCAGAGACTGAAGGTTTGAATTGGGACCCTTGTCCCAGCAGCCCTGAAAGTTGTACCTTCTTAATCCAGAGCTAGAAGAGTGCAGGGAGAGGACAGGCTTGCTTCTCTCTCTGTGCGAGGCTTCTGCACATTTGAGATAGGAATTCATTAATGTTTCTTACATGTTAACAATGGAAAAGACTCCTGGAAGAAAGCCTCACTCTGCTATGTGGCATGAAATCTGGGCTACAGCTCACATCCTCTAGCCTCACATTGATTGAAGCCTTCAGCACCCAGGCCTTGAGGGGGCCTAGAAAACGCATGGGGAACAATTCCCAGTTCCTTGGCTCGGTAAAATTGTTATAAAACTGTCCTGTACTGGTAGCTTCTTGAAAAGGAGATTGTGTAGTTCTCTTGCAGAGCCATTCCAGCATTTAAATTCATCTTCACATTGTACCCTCTCCAATCCAGGGACCACAGCCTCAGAAGGTGATTCTTCATTCCTTTGCTGAATCCCTTCTGCTCACAGAATTCATCACTTCATCTGGATAAATCTATGGTTTTCAAACATTAAAATGGAACAACCAAGTGTATACTTGCTGTTTTGGGAAGACTGAGGAAAATGGAAGGAAAAACATAATAGGGTATTTCAGTAGTAGATATGATACCATCTAGGGAAGTATATTCTTTATTTTCCTGGAAAGAAACACTGCTATTACTAAGGGAAGGACGTAACGTTGGCTGAATAGTGACTTCTTCTTGGGGACTGAGTGAAGCCCTTTACTTGAACTTCCCGTTCAACCCTCAGAATAGAGCTCTGACGTGATTACTATTATCATTTCCTTTTTTTTTTTTTTTTTTTGGCTGTGCCGTGCAACATGCGACATCTTAGTTCCCCAACCAGGGATCGAACCCATTCCCCTTGCATTGAGAGTGCAGAGTCTTAACCACTGGACCACCGGGGAAGTCCCTATCATCTCCAATTTACAGATCCATAAAGGCTCAGAGAGGTTCAGTAGCTTGTTTCAGGACCCACAGCAGGTAAGTGGCAGAGCAGGGACTCAAAGACAGAAGAATTCCAGAGCCTGTATTGTTATTAAAATAGTAATTTTAATAACAATAGAATAGTCATTTAGCAATATTACTAAATTAATAATGTTCTTTGGAAAAAAGCTTTCAAAGAAGAAGAAAGGAAACCTGTTCTCTTTTATAAACAATTCCAAAATAAGTATGTGAAGTTACAATATAAATTTGTGGAAGTAGATCTCTGGGTAGTGGAGAAAGTACAAGTATATGAAAATGTACTTTCCGAGCTTCAACCTCAGCGAGCGGCATGGGTCTAGCTGTGCTCCCTCACCCACCACAGCCCCTTCAGCCCCTGCCTTCTTGTGGGCCCTGTCCTACCACTCGTGTTCTAGGTCCTTCCAGCGAGATTTTCTGCTTCCTGTACCCTTCTGCTCTGCCAGTGATTTCAGTGGACGTGCCCGTGTGTGGATGTGTGCTCATTTATGCCGGTGGGGTAGCAATTTGCAGTCTGAGGCTTGATATTCATAACTGTAGGAACTCTAGGAACTCTATAGGAATAAAGTTTTGTTGGATGAATACATGAGTGAACATCATTAAAGCTGATGGTCACCAGATGGAAATCAGGTCTGAAAACTTTCATTGTGAAGCTTTTAGAAACTGTTATTGAGACTGGAGACATTGGGGAAGACAGAAGTGTCATACTCTTACCAAAGAAATAAGTTGTACAAAGGGTGATTTACTCAGAAAGGCCTTCCATTTACAGAGGAAGGCATCTGGCCTCCACAAACATAATAGTTTGGCCATTTGCCAGCTGGGTTTTCCTGAGGGTTGCAGAAATAGAGATCTGCTTGACAGGTGATTTTCACAATATCTTTCTGAAATGTTTCATTAAGTCTTGATAATGTGAGTAATATTTCGTAGAAATTACTAATCTTTGCAGTACAGAGAGAACCTCGTAAGTTCCTTTGCTGTATTATATTAGTGAAGTAATTGGAGACTAGGTCCGTAGTTCCAGAATATTCAGCTTAATTTTCCTTTTTTAAATTTTCTGGGAAATGAGGCAATGTGTCTTGTAAGGTTAGGGATGGGGGTGCTGTTGTAGGAGACACACAAGTGTCATAATTTTTAGGCACCTGCCAGTATCATATTGCCTGGTAATTCCAGCTTCTCTCTTCCTACTGTTTTGAACTCTCCATTTAAGTGCTTTAGTATACAAAACAAAACAAGACAAAACACCTTTTCATCTTTGCAAAAAGGATACCTGCTTAGAGCAGAAAATGTAAAAAGAGATAATAAAAAGAGACTAAAAAAGATTCTCTACAATTTCAGCATCCTGTTGCTTTGATCCTGGCCAAGGGAATATTGGCCAGGGATGTCATGAGCCGTTAATGCTTCCCCGGCTCCTCTACCTCATAACCTTCAAGCTGGAGAGTTTAGAGACGGCCACTCCTGAGTTCAGTGTCTACAGGCACTGAGTGTAGACGTATGGTAGTTTGGTGAAGTAATTAAAAGACATGTTCTGTATGTTGGATGAATAAACTTGGAAGGGTCATAGGTTCAATGTCGGCAATGCGTGAGGGTGCTATATTCACGTCTATGACTATACACCTATCTATAAATTTTATGACTTTTTAAAGACAATTTTTAAGACTTCTTTGTTCCATCCTAAGAAACCATCCCTTTCAGTATCAGCACCGTGGAAAACTGACCGTATTATTTACTGTGTATCACACACTTCAATGGTACAATTGGGAAGAGCAGTGCAGTTGGCCTATATAAGGTAATATATTAATTGGGGCCCATCTTTTTCTTTAACTTTTTATTTATTTAAAAAAATTTATTTAATTTATTTTTAAAATTTTTGGCTGCGTTGGGTCTTCGTTACTGCACGCGGGCTTTTCTCTGGTTGCGGCGAGCGGGGGCTACTCTTCGTTGTGGTGCGAGGGCTCTAGGTGCGCGGCTTGTTGTGGAGCACGGGCTCTAGGTGCGCGGCTTCAGTAGTTGTGGCTCATGGGCTTAGTTGCTCCGTGGCATGTGGGATCTTCCCGGACCAGGGCTTGAACCCGTGTCTCCTGCATTGGCAGGTGGACTCTCAACCACTGTGCCACCAGGGAAGGGAAGCCCCCTCTTTAACTTCTTAAATAGACAGTTTCAAATACACTAAAGTGAAGAGAATAACGTAATAAACTCCATGTACCCATCTCCCACCTTCAACAGCTATCAACTTACTTACTTTTGTTTTTTAAGTTTGAATGGAAGACTATTTTATATGGGTTAATTTTGAAAGGGGAATCTGCTAGTGGGAATTTTGAGGATGAAGGTAAGTTTTAACCTGGGAATCTCTCGTAGTTCAGTATTTCACACAGAGTACAAAATGCTGTGAAAAGGATGACTACGTTTCACATTTATTCAATTTTATAGGAACATAAGGGCGTTTAGATTAAAAATTATATCTATATATAAAGTTTCCCTTTGAGCATCTCTTCTTTTTTCTTTTTTAAAAAAATTTCTGTCTTCCATTCTTAATCAACTTCAACTCCTATTTAAGGTTTAAGTTCATAAAATCCAAAACTCTCCAGGTATGTTTGCATTTTATAACAATTCTTAGAGACTCAAATAAATGGTTATAATGGTAGAAAAATAGGTGGTGATGATGATTTTCGTGTATGGGCTGAGCCATGCTTGGTACCCACCAAATTCCATTGCCTGAGCAGCTAAGTGACTATTTATTAACTTTAAGGCAATAAATAGTAGCTCATGTATATTGAGCTTTTATATGTGACGGGCACAAGGCATATGACTATTTTGTGTACATTATTTTCACAGCACTATGAGTAGATATTATTAGCTCCATTTTATAGATCAGGAAATGGATGCTTCTGAAGGTTGAGAGACTTGTCCAAGGCCCCATGGCTAAAATGTTGGAGCTGGGATTTAGAAGTGCAGTCTGCCTCATGTGAAACTTCTTTTCACTATGATGCTGCCTGCTGAATAAGTTACCAAAATGATAGCAAATGGTATGGGTCCAGGGCGGTGAGGAGAAGGCAAGATGAGAAAAGGATGGAGTCGCATGGAAAATAAATTTGAGTTGAAAGAAATCTTTTACTAAAATTTCCTGTCTAGTGGAATTAGAGCAACACTCTGTGAGTTTAGTTTAACTTCAAGGGCATGGCTGAATTTCCTAAGGAACAAAAGTGTTTCAGTTTTATTTTGAAAAATTTGGCCCGGAAAGTCAGATTCTTTTCCCAGCCCATAACTGTTTCCTTGGCTCTGGAATTTGAAAAGCCTCTGAAAAAAGGGAGGGGCTTCACTCATTCCTACCTAGATTTTGTATGAAAAGATGTCCAGTGGAATAAAACAAAGAAACAGGCCAAACAAGGGAAGTAAACGACTCAGAAGCAGATGTTATCAGGCTGGGGAGGTGACATCTGCAAGTCAAGATGGCTGCCCGGTAACCACAGGCTACGCGCAGAGATAAATGGTTGACCCCGGCCCGTGTCAGCCCACGATTGATGCCACTAACAGCCCTAGTGCCTGCCCAATGAGTTTTAAAAAAAATCTTTGATAGAGTATGTTATCTAGTTACTGGCACAAGGGCAATAACCCTGAGGGGTGAAGGAAAAGGAAAGAATAAAAGGTCAATCCAGGAGGACAGTCTCTGTCGGAGTAAATGAGAAAAAAGGATCTGGCTCCAAAGGGGAAGAAATAAATAAATAACAATAAAAGCGGCTGTGAGATGCCTGGATGGATAAGTGAGATGGCTTGTTCCCTTTGCTTTCCTTCCTTTTCTCTCCTTTCTTTCCCTCTCTCCCTCCTTCCCTCCCTCCCTCCCTCTCTCTTTCTTTCCTTTCTTCCTCCCTCTTTTTCTTGCTCTCTTTCTCTTTATTTTCTTTCTTCCGCACTCTCTCTCTCTCTCCCTTCCTTCTCCCCTTTTTTTTTAAATTAACACAGGCCTTGAGCTATTCGGGAGAATTTAACGGATGTAGCCATAGATCCTTCGTTTTTATCTTGAACTTTTCTAATGGTCTGATTAGGATTGTTAAGCCTTTTAAAAAAATGTCTTGGAGAGGTGAAATTAAAGGCCTTAATTAGCCCCCCACTTTGTCTGTGAAATAATAATTCAAGTGTAAAAGGTACAAAACAAATAAAATGAAATTCCTCTAGATAATGGAAAATATGTCATTATAATATGGTATTATTAATTGATTTGTTGTAGATATGTGAATTCAATTCTGTAGTAACTCTCTTGCCTTCCTACACACGCACACACACACACACACACACACACACACACACACACACACAGACACACACACCTGTAGGCGTAGGTTTTATACATTTTTGGAAAGGCAGGAATATAATTGCTTTTGCTCAGTATTGCTGCATCCACAGAATTCTACTTCATGATAATAGAATTTTTAATTGGCTCTTTTAGTCTTGAAATACATTGTGCAGGGAGAAAAGAAAAGAAGGGAGAACTGAGTTTTTTGGTCTAAAAGACCATGGCTTTAATTATGAATTTTTTCTTTTTATTTGACCTGGAAAAATTTAGTTTTTTTCTTCCCTCATAGAGTGTTTGTAGAAGGTAAGATGGTTACAGGGCAAAAGGCCTGAAGGCTGGGCTGGATCCGTGGCATTAATGCTCTCCTTTGAGAAGAATCATGTTGGTTATAAAAATATTGGTCCCCAAAAGCAACTCTGGAAAGAGTGGAGAAATAGGCTTTAGGCAGAATCCATCCTTTTCTAAGGCCAGAGGAGTTTAAGGATGTGACTTCCTGGCCTTACGATATTGGTTCTCAGTAGCCAGTACTGGGAGGGGTCATCTTTAGTTGGCACAGGTTGGAAGACTTGTTTTGCCATCCTTTCCTCAGAGTAATGGAAAGAGATGAGTCTTGACGCTGGAAGATGTAGGTTCTAGTCTCTGTCAAGACCACCTTACTAAGAGGTCCCGGATTCATGGCTCGATTTCTCAGAGCCATCACTGTCCTCGTGTACATGATGGCACTAGTGCTTCACAGCATCTTCCTGCAAAGATTTTGAAATTTAGATGAGTCTACAGATGTGAAAACCCTCTGAAAGTACTAAAGCGCTACTCACCTCTTACAGGTCCTGTATCAGTGTGGGTTCCGTTGGTGTATGGAGGTGGTGGTTGGAAATAACGTGGCGCTTGCAGAATAGAGCAATGAATTGGTAGTTCCTGTAAATTTCCACAAGATTGATTAAAGTAGGGGCAAGGCGGAGGAATAAAATTTTAGGGCTAGCTGAAAAATATGTAGTGTGTATTTTTTTGGCTTTTAACAGGTTCTAGCTTGGCACCATAGAATGTATGCTGTATAATTTGGCTTGCTCATAGAATTAATATACTTGAAATACTAAATTTAAAATTAAAGTTTATTTGTCAAGAATTTGTCTTTTATTGACAAATAAATTACATAGAACAAAAATGCACAGATCTTAAGTGTATGGTTCATTGACATATGTATATACTATGAATCCCACACTCAAAATCAAAGTATAGAACATTTTCATCATCCAAGAAAGTTGATTCTACTTTGTTTTTTTTTTTGCCATAAATGGTGATGCAACAACTGAACTTAAGAAATATATCTTCTCTTTGTTTTTGTTTAAGGAAAAGTGTGAGAAAAGCAAGAAGTAAGCACCTGTTATGTGTCAGGCACTGAGTTGGTCTTCATATATGTTTGTTAACCATCTATTATTATATATAACTATAATGGCCCTTGAAGAATCTCCATTTTATGGTTGAGGGACTGAACTTCAAGGAAATTATATGACAGCCAAGGTAACTCAGTGAGTAAGTGGTGAAGTTGGAATTTGAATGTGTGTTGCTACCTCAAAACCCTTTTTTTTTTTCTTCAACTGATAAGATAAAACGATCGCTGAGATTTGGGGACCCGAGGGTCTTCTGCAGAGTCAGAAATACTGAAAGTCCGCATGTTCAGGAAAAAAGGGCTAAAGAAAAAGAACTTCCCCTCCATGAGGGGAAAAAAGTGATTGGTTACAACTTTTGATTGGTGGAACTCTTTCTGTTCCCGGGGTTATATTTTTCCCATAATTTCAGATTTCTGAAAACTTTACTATTATTGAGACAGTTTTTATATGGCCCTAGATTGTTCTTTAGGGCACAGGTGTCTGTGTCTGGAAACAGAGCAGTGAGCCCTGGCCCCATCACTTCCCAGTGTTTTGTCCTTGGGCATCCTTCTTAGCCTCTGCAAGTCTCAGTTTTCCCATCTGTAAATGGGACTGATAAGATAGATGCCTCAGATGGTGGTTGTGAGGTTCAAATAGGGTTATGACAGCGCAGGTCTTAGTGCAGTGCCCTGTGTCTGATGAATGTTCAATCAGTGTTTACCATCATCGTTGTTGTAATTGTCATTCCTCCAAGCCTCATGCCTTCAGCCCTGAAGTTTTAGTTGGTTTGGTTTTTATTTTGATATTTTCCAAATTCAGGTCAATTGAAAGTCCTCCCCAAATGGGGGGGATCTGAGTGAGTGAGGAAGCCACTGAGTCTGGGACTGTGCTGTGCACATGCATTGCCGCATCCCTGGAGGGCTTTCTGGTCCTGTGGCTGGTGCTTTCTTGTGGTGCCCTGACATCCCCTGTACCCACTGCTGTACCTGATACCTGCTGTGATACCCATCTTCTGTTAGATGACGTGTCCTGGGGAACAGGCAGTTCAAGCACCCAGCACTGTGCCTGGCATTAGTAGGTGCTGCCCCACTATTTGTTGAATAAATGACACTTCCAGGTTTCACCCTGGACCAGAATCCTCATCTTCTATTTTTCTAGAGGAATGAGGGATAATGTAGGAGTTAATTTTCCGGGCAACCAAACCATTGCCCTTAAAATACCGAGCCTTGTTTATTTTGGATGTTATCTTCTAGAACAGAGCAAAGGCTTTCCTGCCTTTTTGACTGACTCTAGGCAGCAGAATCAAATGTTCTCTGGATACTTCTGGATCATTAGCATAAACCTCAGTGATTTTGCTTTTTAGAAATGACCCTTCCGCCAGAGGTAGTATTGAAGTAGCAGGAAGGTGTGTGCTCCTCGCCAAATGGCCACGACCGTACTGACCCATCCTGCCCTTCCTTTGCTGTTCAGACTGCAGGTGTCTGTCAGGCGGGCTGCTGTCAGCAGCCTCCACTTCCTTCTAATCTGTCCTTCTGCTCTTTTCTTCACCGACTGACAAGATAACACAATTTTGGTAGATAGATGTGCAAACTCAAAGTAAAACAATTCTGAGTGCAGCTTTGAAAGATACTTCTTGAAGAAGTGCATGAGGTTCAGTGTGTGAATCTTGTGAAATTACTCCTGCCCTCCCACCCCCCGAGCCGTGTCTCATTAGTCTTCATGACCGAGCTTGTGAGAGGTCTGGGATGTACCTTCCACCATGAAGACCTAATCTCATGATCCTAGAGGACCAGGTGCTCTATGTCACTTACACTTCTGCTGCTGCTGCTTTTTTTTTTTTTAATACTTAAGACACAAAGTAATTATAGTTACACAGATTCCCCTCAAACAGAATTATTCCTGTTTATCATTAAGTTTTTACTTCACCCTCTTACGTTTATAACTAGAAATATGCTAAGATGAACAATGAATTGGTAATGAAACCATGTGCCATTTGTTAAGTAATAACTGTCAAAAGTACATTCTGATGCATTAATAATTGATATATATTATTAAAAAATTCTGCCTATTGTATAACTTTTAGAAATAATTTAGAAGTCACGTAATGTATGAGAATAAGGGAACATATAAAGATTCTATAATATTTGATATTTTAAAAGAAATTAGAGTCTGATAATATTTGGTTTTTCTATGAAAATAAAATCTAGTAATGAGAAAATATCTTTGGACAAAGAGCCCACCTTTCCCACTTGCTCCTCCACCTCCGGTTGTAACCTCTGAATTACCTTCAAGATTTGGTGTCATCCTCAAGCCTTTCCCTTTTTGGTGTTGTAGGTGTGGCCCAACTTGGTTTGGTAAATGAAACCTTACACTGTATGTGATTTCTAGGTCACAGATTCTGAACTTCCTTTTCTTTGTAGCTGAGATTCTGTCTGCGTTCCTCAGAGGCATTGCAGATTGGGTTAGAAATTTTGCTTTCACTTTGCTGGGTCGGGGAATGCCTCAAGGAAAGGATACCCCTAAATTCTCCAGCATAACAGTGGCTTCAGGGAAAGGGTGGAGGTTCTGAATTTCATACTGATATTGACATCCTGGTATGCTTGAGGTCAAGAATATGTACAGGATCACTGAACACGGGATAGTGCTCTTAGGACTTTGGCAGGAGATCCAGAAGGATGCTTCCATTTTGTTTGAATACAGCATGAAGGTGGAGACTGAATGCACAGACTCTGTGCAGGATCGGGGTGTGTGTGAGCATCTTTGAGGTCAAGTTCATTCCCTCTTTGTCCCTATCCTCCCTTCTTCAACAAGTCAGTGCGCCCAAAGCCTTCTCTGGTGAGGAGTAAAGGGAACAGCTTCCTTCTAGGCCTTTCTCTTGAGGAAATGACTGACTGGTTAATGACGGATTCACTTCCATTCAATGAACCAAGATTTTAGCTAAGAAGAGCATAGGCCATCTTTCCAGCCTCATTGGTCTACTCACTGTGCTGTCTTTGGAAAAGGATCATTTTAATGGCATTGCCAATAACACAGTATTGTCATCTTGCCTTTCCAAAGGGCTGACTTCTTTTTCTTTGTGGCCTGCTCCTTTGTCACAACTCCATGTTCTCAGATCCGTCCTTATTATCCAGGTTGCTGTAGAGCAAAGAGCTTCATTAATGTTTTCCTGCTAGACTTGAAAACAATTAGAGCTGTGACGAGGATGAGTTCAAGAGGGACCCCCAAACCCTGAAACCAAACAGACATCACAGGGCAGGGATAGCAGGTAAAGTGGCTGCTATAAACACTTTCTCTTGGAAGCTGTGTCTTTTCAATAAACACACCGTTAGGCCCTAGCAAAATATTTCCAGTTGGCTTCATGGGTGGTGCAGTGCTGGAAGCTGTTAGCTCATGCTCAGTTGAATTTCAAATGTCAAAGCTCATTAATAGTGATTGTAGCCAAAGACAGCTTGTAAGGAGCTGTGCACACTTAACTTCCTCAAATAAAAGGAGAAGAAAGATGACCATTGAACATTGCTTTTCCTCCCTCTGCTTTTTTCACCTCTGCTTCGAGTTTGTTTGGGGTTTTATTGACAGTAGGTTTCAAGTTTATATTTTGCATTTCTCTTAATTTGCCTTGTCCTTTTATCCCCCTCCCTTGGGAAATAGGCCTATTACAAAGGTGTCGCAGTGTTTCTTTGAGTTTTAGGAGTGTTTTGTCTGTTTGAAGCGGGCCTGGAGGAGTCTGTGAAAGTGTTAAGGCAGCCGGTTCAGCTTTTTTTTTTTTTTTTTTTTTTTTTTGTGGTACGCTGGTCTCTCACTGCTGCGGCCTCTCCCGCTGCGGAGCACAGGCTCCGGACGCACAGGCTCAGCGGCCACGGCTCACAGGCCCAGCCACTCCGCGGCACGTGAGATCCTCCCGGAACGGGGCACGAACCTGCGTCCCCTGCATTGGCAGGCGGACGCTCAACCACTGCGCCACCAGGGAAGCCCCCGGTTCAGCTTTTGAGTGAGAGAAACACACTGGGATATGATTATCCCAGTTCAGATGCTGTTTCCAGCCTTGTCTGAATACAAATGTCAAAGGAGATTCCGTTTATGCAATAACGATGTTTCGAATTAAAATATGAATACGAGCTAGACCCCCATTATTTGTGGTCTGGCTAGTTCTCACCACTGTGGTGAACTGGAAAACGAAATGAAAAACAAAAAAGACTTTTTAACCTGGTCTCAGTTTACTTGTGCAGCTGTGATTGTGGGCTGGCCTGCTGTGTTAAAGTCTGTGAAAAACGAATTCATCATAGAGTTGCCGATTACAAATTAGACATCAACTTGGCCTCCCTTTTGATTCTGGGTTTTGTTAGCAGCAGGCTTTACCGTGTTTCCTTCCTGAATCTTGCAGAGGCTTCCTGGGCACCATGTAAGCAACGCCTGAACTTCAGCTTTGGTGCAGGAGGCCTAAGGACCCAGGGCAAATGCCTCAGAGATGGTCTGGGTGTGGGTATCTCAAAGGTTCTCTTATTGGACTCAGTGACCACAATTGTCTTAAGGAATTTGAGCTTGGGTTGCACTGAGGTTTTTGTATGACTCCAATTAGAGCAGACGTGGAGTGTAGGTGGACAAGTGGACGAGTATTTAGGGGGAGTGTGTGTCCGGGGATGGTGTTGAATCAGGGGTTTCTTCTGAAGATTTGTGGCACTTGCCTCTTGGGGGCAAGCATGGGTCCCAAGCAGAGGTTTATGAGCCCTGTGGCCTTCTCCCATTTTCCAAAAGATAAGGGAATTTTTTCCCCCATAGTTTTATTTAGGTTTTTAAAGCAGCTGACTGATTTGGACAAATGTTGCTATGCTGAACAAAGGTTATTAATAGTGAACAGTCCACGCTCTTGAAATGAAAAAAACGTAGTTACAGTCTCTAAAATGATGTGTGTCCAGTTATTGTTTATAGATCTTGATAATATTTGACTCCTAGGTAAAGGCTTTAATAACATGAGATCATGTTGAGTAGGTTTTCTTGTTCAGAGTATCAAAAGTTTGCATGATTTCTTTTTAAAAGCCAAGTAATTATATTTTCTGCAAGCAGGATCATAATCTGAGAAGTATTTCTAAGTATACTTTTTTAGCTTTTATCTTTTCTATCTTCTCTTGTAAACATCCAGATTTTGCCCTTGTGAGAAAAGAAACAAGCATGTGTGATATTATAAGGATTGGCTTTTATGTTGGTTTCTTCTAGACAGTGAGCTTCCTGAGAGCAGGGAATTATGTATCGTTTTATCCTCGGGACCTACCGCAGTCCCTGGCTCAACAGATGTTTATTGGTTGGATATAGTAAAACTTCATTAATTGATACCCTAACAAGATTGTAGGTGGAATATTCAACTTAAGAGAAAAATCAATTTTATGGACTCCAGCGCATTAATTATTTGCATGCAAATGGGGGCTGCAAATTACAAATAAGTGCTATCAATTTATCGAAGCAGGTCTGGAGGCACTCTTCTGGCAGACACAGCACCAGTAGTTTGGATTACGCCTTGATGAATGTATTCTGCAATCTTTTAAAAAACATTACATTATTTTAACAGAGGACAAAGAAATTGTAAAATTTCAGGCAAGAGAAGGGTTTTCGGTGGCGCTGTAATCTGCTGTTTGCTGCTGCCTGTTTCACATAGCCAGTCTAATTCACGAATTTGATCTAATTGACTCGGTGGGTGCCCACTGTGTGCCAGGTACCGTGCTGGTGACTTGTGATGTGCAGATGATTACGATGCAGCCCCTGCCCTGTGGAACTCACATTCTAGCAACGTAAATGTCAAGGTAAACATGGACCGCAGAAGTAGTAGGAGCAGGATGCAGGGCAGGCACTGAGGAAAGAATAGTTTCTCAAAGAGGAACTGAGAAAGTCATCGCAGGGGAAGTTAAAGTGGAGCCAGACCTTGAGAGATGATGGTATTGCCCAGGAGAGAAGGCACTTATGCACCAGCATGATCATGACGTGTTTAGGAGGTGGTGTGGCTTTTGGTATAGCCTGAGGATGGTGCACATCCCAGGGGAGGAGTCGGAAGGAGTGGGAGATGAGGCTGCGGAGACCAATTCTTGGGTGGAGGGTTATATACTTATTTGAATTTGTACTTTATTTTCTAGGCACTGGGAATCAGTTTCACACCTCTGTATTCTAAGGGGGTGTGTGGCCAGGTGTGTGACTGTGAGTGAGTGTGTGTGTGTGTGTGTGTGTGTGTGTGTGTGTGTGTGTGAGCGAGGGAAAGAGAGAGGGAGAGAATATGAATTAATGAGGTTAGCTTTTCTAGCAAGAGAATATCGAATATGGGCAGTGCCTGTGGGGAGGAGGAGGGGGGAGGGCTGCAAGCAGAGTGGATGCAGAGAGGCCAGCTCCGCCATCGCCATGGTGGTCCTTCGCGCAGCCTGCCTTCATTCAATGAACAAGGATTCATTACAAACCTGCTGTGGACCAAGTACTGTGCTAAACTCTAGGCGCACACACAGACCTGCTCTCTGCCCTCACGGAGCCTTTATTCCAGAAGATCCAGGCGAACGACGAGCACCTTCTGTTGCCCTACACACGGCAAAGAAAAGCCTGAACTAAGAGGCATTTCTGGGGTGAATGGACACCGTTTGGTGACTTGTTGGCCATGGGACGTAAAGGTTAGGAGGAATTGCAGGTGACCATATTTCTGGAGTTGGGGGACACTGTCACCTTGGTGGATAGTGCATCACTGAGTGTTGATGGCAGAGTGAGTGAGTTTGTAGGAAGGGGAGGCTAAGAAATGCAGTTTTACCCTTGTTACGGCTGACTGTTCCATGTAACATACATGTGGAGCTATCTGGCTATTCAGAGCTTAGGAGAGAGTTCAGGGTCTGAGATACAAATTTGAAAGCTGTCATAAGGTAGGTTATGACAGAGGCTAAGGGAGGTGGTGACAGTATCCAGGAAGCATGTGCAGATGAGAAAGAAGGGGATGGATGCTTGGGGGCTGCCAGTGCTTGTGGGATGAGCAGAGAAGGGGCTGATCCCTGCCCACGTGTTGTATGTAAATCACCCCGTCTCCCATCTCAGCACCATTCGAGGTCATCATTGATCCCCTTTCTTTTCTCTTGTTCCATTAGCACATTTTCCTCAGTATATAAACTGTTTAATCTTAACCAAAGAACTTCAGCCTTTCCCTAATCTTCCTTCGAAGCTATGGCTCCTTTTACAAAGGGGTTGAGTTCTCTCCTTCCCTTGATAATTGTGATTTTTTAAAGGATAATGCCATTGGCTGTTTCTAGTTTCCCACACTCTCAGGTGCATCCTTACTCTCAAGCTTCTTGGCTTTGAAATGCCCAGACCAGGGTCCCCTGTAACCTCATCCTTATCTTATGACCTGCTTTTGAATGCAGTAGTCTTGATAGGCTCTAATAATCATCTAACTCCAATTCAGTTCAATGTAATTTCAAAGCCACAAACTTTTATCAGTTTAAAAATTGACTTCCCCATCCCCAGATGGCTTGAAGCTTGTGGTGGGGGAGTGGTTATTTCTCTCTTCCCTCCATCCCCTTCCCCACTTCCTGTAGGAGTTGGCCTGGGGGAGGGAGGATTAGGGTAAAATTATATATCAGATGTGACAGGTACAGCAACAAGGTAACAAATGCACTGCTGGTGGCAGAGGTACCATTTTTAGCTTCCTTGTGGGCTTTTTTGTGGGTTCACCAGAAATCCTCCAACTAAGGTCCTTGGCCTACAATTCTTTCTGGCCCATTCTGGCCCATTTCTGGCCCATTGAGTTTTTTTGGGGTGGGGAACTTTGCTCTCCCCAATAATTCAGTCTGCCTCTTGGGAAGAATCCTTTTTTATCACCCCCAATCCATTCCCTTTAATGGGATCCACAGTCACCTTTGTTCTTCCTGTAGTGACAGGCAGCTTGCTCCCGGACCAGCTCCATCTTTTCCCTCTGCTGCTGGGCCGGGGCAGCTCCAGCCACAGTCTCTTGTTTAGACTTTCCAGGTCTGAAGCAAATGCTGGTGCCTTTCCTGTTAAGCTCTCCCATTGGTTCCCTTGAATCTGTCTCATTTGGCTTAGATGAGGTGGGCGTGGAGATAGAAAATACCACAAGATACCAAACACTGTGAAGATAAATACTATAGCAATAAGTTCAAAGCCCAGTGCAAGCAGAAAAAAGAGACAGCTCTGTTTCAGGGTGAGGGGACATTAGCTAAAGCTGCACAGAGAAAGGGAGATGATCTGGCTTTTGAAGAGTGAGCAAGGGTTTCCCTAGTGGAATAGGGTAGAAAGGTCTTCGGGGCACAGGTTAGAGGTCACCTCTGGGACTGGAGGCTGGAGATGGGAAGTAGCAGAGTGTGTCTGGGGAGCTGCAGGTGATTTCTGTATGCTATCGAGTGGAGTGGAGAGGTGCCCAGGGACTAGAGCACAGAGGACTTCTGGACACACTCATGCACATGCACTCACAAAAACAAGGGGACAAACCCACTCTCCACAGAGCAGCAAGGCAAGCTTATATGCTGCGCCTTGTCTTCGTTTTTGGTTTTGCATTCCTTCGTCAGGTTTTAGAACCTTGAAAAAGTCATTTAGCCTCTCTGAGATCCAGCATCCTCATCTGAAAAAGACAAGACAGGAGGCTCTAAAATTCCTTATTAGAAGTGAAGAAATCTCTTTTTCTCCCCAGTTTTTAAATTGTGGTAAAATATGCATAATGTAAAATTCACCATTTTAAGTATATTTAATTGTGCAGTTCAGTGGCATTGTTGGGTAGCCATCACCGCTGTCTATCTCTGGAACATTTTCATCTTCCCAAACTGAAACTCCATAACCATTAAGCACTAACTCCCCATTCTCCCTGCCCCTAGACCCTGGCAACCACTATTCCACTTTCTGTCTCTGTGAATTTGGCAACATAGGTACTTCATCTAAGTGGAAGCATACAATATTTATCCTTTTGTAGCTGGCTTATTTCTCTTAGCATAATGTCTTCAGGGTTCATCCATGGTGTAATGTGTCAGAATTTCTTTCCTTTTTAAGGTTGAATAGTCTTCCATGGCATGGATATACCACACTTTGTCCGTTCATCTGTGATGAATGCTTGGGCTACTTCCAACTTTCGGCTTGTAAATAATGCTGCTATGAACATGGATATACAAATATCTGTTCGAGTCCCTGCTTTCAGTTCTTTTGGGTATAAACCCAATATTGGAATGGTCAGAATTATATGGTACGCCAATGTTTAATGTTGTGAGGAACTGCCATACCATTTCCAAAGTGGCTGCACCATTTGACATTCCTACCAGCGATGCACAAGGGTTCTAATTCTCCACATTCTCATCAATACTTGTTATTTTGTTTGTGTTTTTTTTTTAACTAATAGCCATCCTAATGGCTGTCAAGTGACAGCTCATGGTTTTGATTTGCATTTTCCTAACGATTAGTGATGTTGAACATCTTTTCCTATGTTTATTAGCTATTTATAGATCTTTGGAGAAATGTTTATTCAGGTCCATCGACCATTTTTAATAGAGTTTGTTTTTGTTGTTGTTACAATTCAGAACTTCTTTATATAGTCTGGATATTAATCCTTTATCAGATATATGATTTGCAAATACTTTCTTCTATTACACGGGTTGCGTTTTCACTCCGTTGATAGCATCCTTTGATACACAAAAGTTTTAAATTTGATCAAGTCCAATTTATCTATTTTTTTGTTGTTGTTGTGCTTTTGATATCATAGTGAAGAAATCATTGCCAAATCCAAATGTCATGAAGATTTCCCCTACATAAAAACAAAGAAGTATTTTTTATATAAATCATGTTGGCTTAAGTTCTATCTTTAAAAATCCGTATCTCTAGCTTAGTCTGCAGAAAGTAATTAAACTTCATTTGTTTTCTGCTTTTGCCTCCTAGTCTCAAAATATCCTTTGGGTACCTTCTTATCTTCTCAGTTTCTTGGGGATTTAGGCAAGGTGTCAATTATCTATGTCCATTACATTGTCTATGAACGTTCCCAATATGTTCAGAAGGTTTAAAAAATGTTTTAAACTAACAATGGTTTAGGTTTGCTTTGGGCTGCCCCATATGAAAAACGTAAAGACTTGCAGATTAAAAGCTACCTTTCCCACCCCACTTAGTTGAGTATAATGGGAAAGAGGAGGGAGTAACAAGGAAAGGTTATTTCTTTCTGCTTCTTGTGATTGATTAGGAGGTGAAGTGATTTTTTTCCTCAATTTTCTAAAACAACAAAAATGCCTTTGGGTAGATCCTGGGCAAAGGAGGCTTCATCTGGAGGAGCTGTCCAGAAGTAGGAAATGGGGACTAATGGGAAGCTGTGCCATGTGCTTACCAGCTTTTCCATGGGATCCATTCATGTGGCTCATAGCTGCCAGAATGCATGTTGATGGGTCCATCAAGAAAATTTTAGAAGAGCTCCTTACACTATGTTAACTTAAAAATAAAGGGCACTTCTTTTGGTGGAAAGAACAAATCACTTTGTTTGGCTTTTGTCCTGACTCTACCCCTGCTCAATTCATTGGGTAAGTAGTCTTGTAGCAGTCCCTTAATTTCACCTTTTTGAAATGAGATATTAGAATAAATATCTAAGCTTTCATTAACCCTAAGTAATAGAGGGGCTTATTGGGAGCTATATTTCTTCCCATTGGGAAAATGGGGAAAGAAGAAGCTCCTGTTTCCTTAAGGCAAAACAGAGCTATGTGAATAATTAACCCTCAGCAAGTTGAGGTCCTGATTTTCAACGAGAGGGTAATTTCCCAAAGTTGGGAGAAGTCCATGGAAAGGCATTTTGCATGTGTTATGTCAGATGTTGTGGCCTCTGATCGCTGTCCCATGTTGCTGATTGAATTAGTCTAGCCTTGGATCCCTAGAGAGTGAGTACTGCTGCTTTAAGGCTCATTTCATGGGGGTCTTGGTGGCTTTTAAACTTCCAAACTTCTTGGGTGATAACTATGCCTGTGGATTGTTTCGTATTCATTAAGGGTTCTGAGTTTTCTGCCTTTAAAGACACAATAAGGAAAGTTTCTCAAGTGTTTGTATAAACATGTGTATATGTTATACCCATGTTTATACATGATGTGCATTGTATACAATGAATGCCAGGTGACTGTAAAGCAAATGATTAAAGTACATTTTGCTATCTGGAAAGTATAGTGAGCTTTATGAATTTTTGGAAAGGCTTTGGAAAATTTTTGCTTTATGGGGTTTTCTCTGAAGAAGAGTTTGTTGGAAGAAATGCATATATTTCATTAATTTTATTTATCAGCAGTCAAAGCAATAACTTACACATATATATTTAAAAAACAGTTTAAAGCACACTGCTTTGAGATACTAAATAGATGGCAGTTCAGTTGATTTTTAGATGTTTTATTTTCAATCATGGGGACATTTAAATTATGTCACTGCCTGCTTGCCACATCTACCCATACTGATAACTGGCATATGAAAATTCGGAAAAATAAAACAGAGATTTTTTTCCATCATGTCAAAATAGCATGTGATTTTGTTCCTGAGAGTGGAGGTTTTCCATCAGACTGCCCTATCTGAGATCTCCGGGTCTATTTCCTCCTTTGCCTGGACTGCTGTTACTGGTAGTTGGTATTATTCAATTATCTCTACATTTTAACCTTGGTGTTTACCTCTAATGTCGCTCAAGTCAGTAGATGATTCATTGCATCTGGAGCCAATAAACAGGGTTTGGCCGAAAAGGGACAGTGTGTGGCAGATGCGTTTAGAGGAAAGGGAACAATGCACTTGAAACTGGGCTCTAAGAGCTTACAAATTCAGTTATGCATTTGTGGGTCCCGGGCTGGGTCCTGTAACACCTGGCCCATAGAGAATGTCCAGTGAAGGTTCACAGAGGGGATGGTGATGATTTAATAAACACAACCTGTGTATACAAGAAAGGCATCTGCACTGCAGTGGACAATTTCCCCAAATTCTAGATTCTTGAGATTGTGTCCCAGCTCCGAAACCCATCATTTAACCTTTCTGGGCTTCCTCATTCCCAAGTAGGACTGATAATTTTGTGGTATTAGCCTTAAAACAAATCATCTTTTGCATCATCAGACAATACCAGGTAATACGTGCATGAATGTTTAATGATAAAACATGATACTACTTTGATATCAGGGGATCTAAAAACCTAAATTAACATTTCCTTTGTTCTTCCTAAATAGTACCTTAATCTCTCCACTTAAAGAATGAGAGAAAAGTTATTTAGTCAAGGCCGATGAAGATACCACATACAGGTACAGGCTGGATTTCTCTGGTTTCTGAGTTTGGTTTTCCCCTGCAGAGCATAGCTTTTTTTTTTTTTTTTTTTTTTTTAAGTGAGGGAATAAAAAAGTCAGATTCACGTCTCTCCTTGGAAGAAATGCAAGCGAAAGAGTAGTGCTATTAATACCAATTATATTCAAATACTATTCTCAGAAGTCAAGCTGGAATCTGGGCTTTCAAAAATTCTTAGTATCTCCCAAAGGACACACATCATGGTTCTGTTCAGGGTCAGGAAGGTTTTGCATTTCTTCAGCCTAAACAGAGAAAGGTTGTGAAGACATAGCAGTCGTATGGTATTTGCTGTTTTTCTTTAGCAGTCTTAACTCTTCCTGAGCAAATGAGTTCTCTACCAGGTCTTAATTTAAACTTCTTGGCATCATAAATGAAAAAAATTCTCTATTGCCTCTCCTGTGTGCTGGGAGTCACCAGTGGGAGAACCATCTGGCCTTCTGTCCGGTACCACCATCCTAGCAACTTAGGACAATGCCCATTTATTATCTCCAAGGTTCTGCAGGAGACGTCTGGGCACAGAGTAGCTGGGGTCTCTGTTCAACATCTCAGAAGGCTGAAGTTAAGGTGTCAGCCTCGCTACATCCTCATCGGAGCTCAGGGTCTTCCTCCAGTCTCATTCAAGCTGTTGGCCGAAGTCAATTTCTGTCAGCTGTAGGATGAAGACCTCATTTTCTTGTTGGCTGTTGGCCAGGGACCATTTTGGGTCCTAGAGGCTGCTCTTGGGTCCTCTCCATAACATGGCAGTTTGCTCCTTCAAGGTCAGTGGAGGAATCTCTCTTTTAAGAGCTCACCTAAACAAGAGATGTCTATCCCCCTTTTGATTAACCCAAAGTCAACTGATTTCTGAACTTAATTATACCTGAAAAATTCCTTCACCATAGCCATGTGATGTAACCTAATTATGGGAGTGAGATCCCATCATATTCAGTAGCTCTGTTTGTACTACAGGGGAGGGGAGTATCCAGGGCATGTACACCAGGGGGCAGGAATCCTGGGGGGCATCTCAGAATTCTTAATACAGGTAGTATGCTTGAATTTGGGGATTTGAGAAGATCCCTAGATAGTCTTTGTGAAAGTCAGGGTTCTGCTGGCATTGCAGTCATCTGTTCCATGTTTTTCTGAACTCCACATATTTTGCTGAGTCCTGAGTTCTCCTGGAGTGCCAAGGAAGGGACCCATTCTGGATCATTTCCATTCCTGAAGGCTTTAATGAGGCTGTTAGTTCTAGCTTCCAATGAGGGGTTCAGGTCTGTGGTGGTCTCTGAGGAACTTACCCCAGGAGAGAGGATTTGTACTCTTGGTAGAATACCTATCTCTATATTCAGTGTTTCTTGAAACTGGACATGTCTAATGCCAGCACAAAGATGGGGAGAAGACTTGGCTTTGGTTCTGATCCAAATGTAAGGAATTGGTGTGGTGTAACCTCAGACCTAGAAATGTGGCTGGGCATCTCCTTGCCCTCTGTGAGCTGTGGGCATGATTCCTCCGAAGAGGTGGGAAAAGGAGGAAGGGGGATGGAACCATGAAGAAGACGCAATTTGTTTGTGTTCATTGGAGACCTATCCACTTTCCTAATTGACTGTTCACTACAAAGTAGCTTGATGCTTCTGTAGCCTGGGAGCTAAATGCAATCAACTTTTGTTTGTTTCTGTAAAAAAAATTTTTTTTTTGCCCTTGAGGAGATCATTATTACTACTGTATGAAGATGGTAGCCCAAACATTAAAAGTAATTAGAGCAGATGGCAGTGAATACGGCTTTTGTAAAGTACACTGATGCTTACAAACCAGTTTTCATTCTCTAGGCTTCCTCTTTTTCTCTCTGCCACCATGTATTCATTTTGCTTCCCTTCAGGTATAAGGGGGAGGGAAAAAGAAAAGGAGGAAAAAAAAAAGGTTCCCCTGGTACATGAAACTGAGGAGCTGTCAAAGGTTCATAGCAGGGAAAGTGAGCTCCTGTGTATTCAATCACTGAAATTAAGTGTTTTCTAAGGCGGTGTAGTCACGGGTCCATTGCATGGGGAAATAACACGCTGTAGTCCATCACTTAAAACGTTAACCTTGTCTCTTACTAGTGACTGGGAACAGAAAAACGTGCTCTGTGCTTGCTGGTTAAATGGCAGTGTGTCAGCTCTGCAGAAAAGGCTAGCGTGTATATGTCAGTTTTCCGATTTGACTGTTTATGTGTATGTGTGCACGCCTGGGTGACACACACGCACACACACGCACCGTCACTTCCACCTGCCTTTATGTAGCCTTCAGAGACCTGGCTTATTGCTCACTGGAAAATGAGGAGAATTGAACCAGTTTTCAGTATTTCAATATATAACCTTTTGCTTGCCAGTCTGCAGACTCTTAGGTAGTTGTATTATAATTATTTATTTTTAATCGTAGAAAGTTCTATTTTGAATATATTTCAGTATTGGTGGAATGTAGATGTAGTGTACTAAGCATATTATAGGTACTTGGACAATTTCAATTCTTACTCTTATACTGATTGTATAAATTATAATATACCAGGAGTAAGCAAATTTTTTCTGTAAAGAGCCAGGTAGGATATTTTAGCTTTGATGGGCCATAGAGTCTCTGTCACAAATGGAAAGCAGCCTTCAGCAATATGTAAGTGAATGGTTGAACCGATGTTCCAATAAAACTTTATTTATCAATACAGTGGGTGGGTCAGATTTCAGCTGTAGTTTGCTGACCCTGTTATAGACTACTGAATATTTTACTTGATCCTTTTCTCTATGACATGTGGAGAACTTGAAGTCTTCAGGCAGTGAGAAACGTCAATGAGTGTCCTGCTGCTTCAGCAGGAAGACTGAAGAGCTGTGCAGCCTTCCTGCCTCTGGGCCCGGCTGCCCTCTCTGGGCTCCTTGCTGAGCCTGCAGCATTTCACACATCTCATTTCTCAGAGTACCTCTGGCTCACACTCCATCCACCTCTGCTCCAATCCTTTGTCGGAGGGGCTGGTCCCTGATCACTCCATATGAAATAGCTCCTCCCACTCTGACACTTCTGCTGCACTTCCCCCTGCTTTTTCTTTTCAGAGCACATTATTTGTTTTATTTATTTAACTTTATCTCCCTAAGATATATGCTCCCTGAGATCAGGGATTTGTTTTATTTTGTGCTCAATAAATATTTGTTGAATCCAGAGATCCATCTGCTCCATAGTTCCAGGCAAGGAGGCCGAAAAGTGTCTGTGATGACTAAGAAAATACCTGTTTTTTAAAAATTTTATTGAGGTATAGTTGATTTACAATGTGGTGTTAATTTATGTTGTACAGCAAAGTGATTCGGTTATGCATATACAGATAATGTATATATGTATGTACATATGTATTACATAAGTACAATGTATATATGTATTATACTGTTAAGTGCACTCAAAAATGTTAGTCATTATGAGTAAATTTTAAAATTTCACATTAAAAAAATTTAAAGTAGAGAGGGTAATGCATAGGTTTTTCACTTGTGAGGATTAGTGATACCAGAAGTCAAATGTCTAGCACTGTGCCTGGGACATTGGAGGCGCTGGGTCGTGGAATGATCTTCAGGCTTATAATTCAGAAGAGACATTATCCGAGGAGATTTGAAGCTTTGAATGGAAGAGAAGATGAGGAAAGTTTCTGTAAATTTGTTCTGTTTGCAGACTGTACTAGTTCCTGAAGCTCAGGAGTGCTAAAATAACTTACATGGATGAAGCACTGAGCTAACATCAGTATTCTTAGAGAAATCATGGCGTATAGGATGTGCACAGAAGGGAGAGAGAAGCTAGTGAACTGCCCGGTTTGCTAACAGGGACAAAGCATAAATGTGAATTGGGCCCGTGTGGCTGGCAGGAGGCATTGCTGGCATTTCCTTGAGTAGTCAATGTGCCGGGCAACAGAGGGGGACTTTCTCATGTTATCTCATCATCGTGAAGGGTTTATAGTCACCGAGAAAAGAAAGTGATCACTTAGAGCCAGCATGAGCCTGGTAAGAACAAATTATGCCAAACTAATTTAATTTCCTTTTTGTTCCCTAAGGAGTTATTGGATTAGAGGTCAGGGGCTCTATTCGTAATCCTGGATTTGTAGATGGTTGACTTTTCCTACAATGAGCATGTTTGGGTTTCATAATCAGCTGCAATAATCTCAGCCTGTGTTGATTCATGTGTAGTGTCCAGATTGAAAAAAAGAAAAGTAATTAATGCACGGGCTTTCATCTGTAAGGTGGTCTCTACCAGAGTTAGCCATCTAATTTTCTGAACTCACATAGTACCTTGCTTATGCCTTTAATTACTGAATTAATCACACTTTATATTAATTACCTGGCTATTTGTCTTTTTTTCAGGGATAACATGAGCACCTTAAGAACAAGGATGAAGTTACATGTATCTAAAAGAAATACCTTTGCACTAGCTCATAGAGGAAAGGTTTAGGATTTTAACTGGCCAACATGCTAAATATCACCCAACATTATAATACAATTATGAAAATAGCCAAGACTCTATTGTTTAATAAATGGTGTGAAGACATTTCATTATGTTTGGGGTCAGGGGGAACAAAGCAAAGATAAAAAATAGGGAAAAATGGAAAACTTCCCACCAACGTAAATTCTAAATTAGTTGAGGATTAACATGCAAATATAAAACCCTACAAATCAAGAAGAACATATAAGTGTTATTTGTGTCAGAATGAAAGAAGGGAGTCTTATGTGTAAAAGAATGGAGGACGTTACAAAAAAAAGATCAATACATTTGGTTTCATAAGAATTAAAAACATTTCTATGTAAAAGAGCACTGAAAAAAGTAAAAAGAATTGTAGTGTCATATCAAATTATTTTAGTTATTAAAACAATACTTTGAATTATGGCATAGTGATTATGAGCCCACATAAGAGTTGACTATTCATTCAAACACATTTTTTGGGGTACCGACCATGTGGCCAGGCATTGTTGTAGGTACTGGGATACGGCAGAAAACCAAGAAACTCTCATGAAGCTTACATTCTACTGGGACTTGACTGACTATAAACAATACACAATGTTTCAGTGATGATAAGTTCTTTGGAGAAAACAGAGTGGTGTAAAGGGTGGAGAGAGCGTTGGTGACAGGGACCCGTCTTTTCCTATTTCCAGGGCTTGTTTGCTGAAGCAGGCATTCTGGGGAGGTGTCAAAATAGTTCCTCCTTATCTTTGTCATCTAGGAGGCACTGTGACTAGAAAGACCCCCACACTCTACCTTCTCCACAGCCCTGGCTTAACACAGATGCTTGCAAATAGGTCTTTGCTTTGCCTGGTGTTCCACCTTGCTGATCAGTGCTTTCTTTCAAGATAACTCTGGTGGTACTGCAAGTACATTTAAGGTGACATGTAAGATTTGCAGACACTGCACATTCCTGAAGTTCAGAGAAGTGCTGACAAGCTGTAAGAAGAAAACAAATTGCATAAGCTTCTCGCTGAGCCAGAAAAGTTTTTGCTTGTGTTTTGTTTTGTTTTTTGGTTTCTGTTTTGGTTTATTTGGGGCTGTATGTTCCAAGTTAAAAATGAGGGCGTGTTCTGGATAGTTCCCAAGTCTATTTTTACTCCACCCCCATATGCCCATAGGGAGATGATTTTCTTCATCTGCAGAATGGGAATGAGTGATTTGTTTATCTTGAAGAAGAAAACTAGAGCTAAAGACTGAACACCCTGGGGACTGTGGTGGAAAGTCCTGTTATTTGGTGAAAGTGAAACTTGCGTTGACCTGGGAGCTGCGTTGGTGATGCAGAGCATGGCTGGCACCAAAACATTACATTGGTATCAACTGAGAGGCTTTCCAATATATGGACAAGAAGTCTTTTTAGTGATGCTGTCAGCATTCTTGTTTGCTTGATTGGATCAAACTGAAGGATAAAGATGTTGGAAAGTGGACCACCTCCTCTGTCTCATGGGGTTATTGCTCTAGGAGGCCTGTGGAATAGAATTATACTACCATTGTGTCAACTATGAAAATGTAGAGCTACAGTTCTTATGGCAGCACACATGTAACAATGAATTCCCTGATAACTTGAAATCATGGAGATATTTGACTCTTCTACTTCCCTAGGTGCTGTTGGACAGTTGAGGTTGCATTAATTTTTTAGGAAAAATTTTTGCTAAAAGTTTAGGAATTTTTTACTTTTAGTATTTAGTCACTGTTTTGTAATAGGCATGTATCATTGATACATTTTATATAATTTCAAGATACCTTTATTATGATAAGGAAAAGCTTTGGGCAGAGGGAATCTTAGATCTTTTGAAATTTAATGCTTACCATTGATAACCATTTGAAAAGTACCACATTCAATAAAGAGACTTAAGGTGAAAGAAAAAATCAGTGGAAGATTTCATAGGGAGATTGAATCTGAGTCTCTGGTTTTAATTTTGATACATTTACCCTTGTTTGGTTTTAAGTTTACATAGAGTTTGAAAACACAGAAAGGAGTGGGAAAGGTTGTGGGCCAAACTCAATGGATCAAGAGACCTAGGGAGCATAACATTTTTAAGTAATTTTAGACCTTATCACTTATTTGCTCACCTATTGTATAAAGAAGGCATGTATGCTTTTGTGTATGTGCGATATCTATAAATGCGTGTGGAATTTGCAGGTGGATGATTCACTTAAATCATTTCGTCAATTTTTATTTTCCACTTAACTATGTGTCAGACACTTTTTAGGGGGTTGGGGATATAGCAATGACCAAAACAAAGTCCCTGTTTTTCATTTGAGTAATAAGCTCAATGGATGATAAATACACAAGGAATGATATGGTCTAATACAAGGATGAAGCAGTATTAGGGTGAAGGAGTGATGGGACATTTTAATAAGGAGACAGAGAAGGAAGTGTTGTTTGAGCAGAGACCTGAATGAAGTAAGGGAGTGTGCCTTGCAGATATTTTGGCTGAGAGCATCCCAAGAGAGGCCATGTGAGCGGGAATACCCAAGGTAGGAACTTGCTTGGCTGGGTCCAGGTTGTCTTCACCTCCACAGCCTTTAGCACAACCTTTAAACGCTTTGAGGCTTTGTTTCCTCAGCTGTAAAGAGGATACTGTTTCCTCAGCTGTAAAGAGGATATAACAATATTTGACCTTCCCACCTGCTGGGTTGGGGCTAAGTATAGTTCTTTTTTTTTACATCTTTATTGGAGTATAACTGCTTTACATTGGTGTGTTAGTTGATGCTGTATAACAAAGTGAATAAGCTTTATGTATACATATATCCCCCATTACCCTCCCTCTTGTGTCTCCTCCCACCCTCCCTATCCCACCACTCTAGGTGGTCAAAAAGCAATGAGCTGATCTCCCTGTGCTATGCTGCTGCTTCCCACTAGCTATCTATTTTACATTTGGTAGTGTATATATGTCCATGCTACTCTCTCACTTCGTCTAAGCTTACCCTTCCCCCTACCCGTGTCCTCAAGTCCATTCTCTATGTCTGCGTCTTTATTCCTGTCCTGCCACTAGGTTCTTCAGAACCTTTTTTTTTTTTTTTAGATTCCATGTATATGTGTTAGCTTATGGTATTTGTTTTTCTCTTTCTGACTTACTTCACTCTGTGTGACAGACTCTCGGTCCATCCACCTGACTACAAATAACTCCAATTTCATTCCTGAGTAATATTCCATTGTATATATGTGCCCCATCTTCTTTATCCATTCATCTGTCGATGGACACTTAAGTTGCTTCCATGTCCTGGCTATTGTAAATAGTGCTTCAATGAACATTGCAGTACATGACTCTTTTTGAATTATGTTTTTTTCAGTGTATATGCCCAGTAGTGGGATTGCTGGGTCATGTGGTAGTTCTATTTTTAGTTTTTTAAGGAACCTCCATACTGTTCTCTGTAGTGGCTGTATCAATTTACATTCCCACCCACTGCTGTACCAACAGTGCAAGAGGGTTCCCTTTTTTGCACACCCTCTCCAGCATTTCTTGTTTGTAGATTTTTTGATGATGGCCATTCTGACTGGTGTGAGGTGATACCTCATTGTAGTTTTGATTTGCATTTCTCTAATGATTAGTGATGTTGAGCATCCTTCCATGTGTGTGTTGGCAGTCTGTATATCTTCTTTGGAGAAATGTCTATTTAGGTCTTCTGCGCATTTTTTGTTTGGGTTGTTTGTTTTTTTGATATTGAGCTGCGTGAGCTGCTTGTATATTTTGGAGATTAATCCTTTGTCAGTTGCTTCGTTTGCAAATATTTTCTCCCATTCTGAGGGTTGTCTTTTTGTCTTGTTTATGGTTTCCTTTGCTGTGTAAAAGCTTTTAAGTTTCATTAGGTCCCATTTATTTATTTTTATTTCCATTTCTCTAGGAGGTGGGTCAAAAGGATCTTGCTGTGATTTATGTCATAGAGTGTTCTGCCTATGTTTTCCTCTAAGAGTTTGATAGTGTCTGGCCTTACATTTAGGCCTTTAATCCATTTTGAGTTTATTTTTGTGTATGGTGTTAGGGAGTGTTTTAATTTCTTTCTTTTACATGTTGCTGTCCAGTTTTGCCAGCACCATTTATTGAAGAGACTGTCTTTTCTCCCTTGTATATTCTTGCCTCCTTTATCAAAGATAAGATGACCATATGTGTGGGTTTATCTCTGGGCTTTCTATCCTGTTCCATTGATCTGTATTTCTGTTTTTCTGTCAGTACCATACTGTCTTGATTACTGTAGCTTTGTAGTATGGTCTGAAGTCAGGGAGCCTGATTCCTCCAGCTCTGTTTTTCTTTCTCACGATTGCTTTGGCTATTTGGGGTCTTTTGTGTTTCCATACGAATTGTGAAATTTTTTGTTCTAGTTCTGTGAAAAATGACATTGGTAGTTTGATAGGGATTGCATTGGATCTGTAGATTGCTTTGGGTAGTAGAGTCATTTTCACAATGTTGATTCTTCCGATCCAAGGACATGGTATATCTCTTCATCTGTTTGTATCATTTTAGTTTCTTTCATCAGTGTCTTATAGTTTTCTGCATACAGGTCTTTTGTCTCCTTAGGTAGGTTTATTCCTAGATATTTTATTCTTTTTGTTGCAGTGGTTAATGGGAGGGTTTTCTTAATTTCTCTTTCAGATTTTTCATCATAAGTATATGGGAATGCAAGAGATTTCTGTGCATTAATGTTGTATCCTGCTACTTTACGAAATTCATTTATTAGCTCTAGCAGTTTTCTGGTGGGATCGTTAGGATTCTCTATGTATAGTATCATGTCATCTGCAAACAGTGACAGCTTTACTTCTTCTTTTCCAATTTGGATTCCTTCTATTTCTTTTTCTTCTCTGATTGCTGTGGCTAAAACTTCCAAAACTATGTTGAATAATAGTGGTGAGAGTGGGAAACCTTGTCTTTTTCTGATTTTAGTGGAAATGGTTTCAGTTTTTCCCCATTGAGAATGATGTTGGCGTGTTTTTGTCATACATGGCCTTTATTATGTTGAGGTCAGTTCCCTCTATGCCTACTTTCTGGAGAGTTTTTTTTTTTTTTAAAGAAGACGTTGGGGGTAGGAGTTTATTATTTATTTATTTATTTTCGCTGTGTTGGGTCTTCGTTTCTGTGCGAGGGCTATCTCTAGTTGTGGCAAGCGGGGGCCACTCTTCATCGCGGTGCACAGGCCTCTCACTATCGCGGCCTCTCTTGTTGCGGAGCACAGGCTCCAGATGTGCAGGCTCAGTAGTTGTGGCTCATGGGCCCAGTTGCTCCGTGGCATGTGGGATCCTCCCAGACCAGGGCTCGAACCCGTGCCCCCTGCATTAGCAGGCAGATTCTCAACCACTGCGCCACCAGGGAAGCCTGGAGAGTTTTTTTTAACACAAATGGGTGTTGAATTTTGTTGAAAGCTTTTTCTGTATCTATTGAGATTATCATATATTTATCCTTCAGTTTGTTAATATGGTGTATCACATTGATTGATTTGCATATATTGAAGAATCCTTGCATTCCTGGGATAAACCCCACTTGATCATGGTGTATGATCCTTTGAATGTTCTGCTGGATTCTGTTTGTTAGTATTTTGTTGAGGAATTTTACATCTATGTTCATCAGTGATACTGGCCTGACGTTTTCTCTTTTGTGTGTGACATCTTTGTCTGGTTTTGGTATCAGGGTGATGGTGGCCTTGTAGAATGAGTTTGGGAGTGTTCCTTCCTGTGCTACATTTTGGAAGGTTTTGAGAAGGATGGATGTTAGCTCTTCTCTAAATGTTTGATAGCATTCACCTGTGAAGCCATCTGGTCCTGGGCTTTTGTTTGTTGGAAGATTTTTAATCACAGTTTCAATTTCAGTGCTTGTGATTGGTCTGTTCATATTTTCTATTTCTTCCTGGTTCAATCTCAGAAGGTTGTGCTTTTCTAAGAATTTGTCCATTTCTTCCAGGTTGTCCATTTTATTGGCATAGAGTTGCTTGTAGTAATCTCTCATGATCCTTTGTATTTCTGCAGTGTCAGTTGTTACTTCTCCTTTTTCATTTCTGATTCTACTGATTTGAGTTTTGTCTCTTTTTTTCTTAATGAGTCTGGCTAATGGTTTATGAATTTTGTTTATGTTCTCAAAGAAGCAGCTTTTAGTTTTATTGATCTTTGCTATCGTTTCCTCCATTTCTTTTTCATTTATTTCTTATCTGATCTTTATGATTTCCTTCCTTTTGTTAACTTTGGGTAATTTTTGTTCTTCTTTCTCTAATTGCTTTAGGTGTAAGGTTAGGTTGCTTGGGATTTTTCTTGTTTCTGGAGGTAAGATTATATTGCTATAAACTTCCCTCTTAGAACTGCTTTTGCTGCATCCCATAGGTTTTGGGCCATCTTGTTTTCATTGTCATTTGTTTCTAGGTATTTTTTGATTTCCCTTTGATTTACTCAGTGATCTCTTTGTTATTTAGTAGTGTATTGTTTAGCCTCCATGGGTTTGTATTTTTTACAGTTTTTTTTCCTGTAATTGATATCTAGTCTCATAACATTGTAGTCAGAAAAGATACTTGATACGATTTCAGTTTTCTTAAATTACCAAGGCTTGATTTGTGACCCAAGATATGATCTCTCCTGGAGAATGTTTCATGAGCACTTGAGAAGGAAGTGTATCTGTTGTTTTTGGATGGACTGTCCTATAAATATCAATTAAGTCCATCTTGTTTAATGTATCATTTAAAGCTTGTGTTTCCTTATTTATTTTCATTTTGGTGGTCCATTGGTGAAAGTGGGGTGTTAAAGTTCCCTACTATGATTGTGTTACTGTTGATTTCCCCTTTTATGGCTCTTAGTATTTGCCTTATGTATTGAGGTGCTCCTATGTTGGGTGCATAAATATTTACAATTGATATGTCTCCTTCTTGGATCGATCCCTTGATCATTATGTAGTGTCCTTCTTTGTCTCTTGTAATAGTCTTTATTTTAAAGTCTGTTTTGTCTGATATGAGAATTGCTCCTCCAGGTTTCTCATGATTTCCATTTGCATGGAATATCTTTTTCCATCCCCTCACTTTCAGTCTATATGTGTCGCTAGGTCTGAACTGGGTCTCTTGTAGACAGCATTTATACGGGTCTTGTTTTTGTATCCATTCAGCCAGTCTGTGTCTTTTGGTTGGAGCATTTAATTCATTTACATTTAAGGTAATTATTGATATGTATGTTCCTATTCCCATTTTCTTAATTGTGTTGGGTTTGTTATTGTGGGTGTTTTCCTTCTCTTGTTTTCTCTGCCTAGAGAAATTCCTTAGCAGTTGTTGTAAAGCTGGTTTGGTGGTGCTGAATTCTCTTAGCTTTTGCTTGTCTTTAAAGTTTTAATTTCTCCGTTGAACGTGAATGAGATCCTTGCTGGGTAGAGTAATCTTGGTTGCAGGTTTTTCTCTTTCATCACTTTAAATATGTCCTGCCAGTCCCTTCTGGCTTGCAGAGTTTCTGCTGAAAAAAACAGCTGTTAACCTTATGGGGATTCCCTTGTATGTTATTTGTTGTTCTTCCTTTGCTGCTTTTAATATCTTTTCTTTGTATTTAATTTTTGACAGTTTGATTAATATGTGTTTTGGCATATTTCTCCCTGGATTTATCCTGTATGGGACTCTCTGCACTTCCTGGACTTGATTGAATATTTTCTTTCCCATATTAGGGAAGTTTTCAAGTAAAATCTTTTCAAATATTTTCTCAGTCCCTTCCTTTTTGTCTTCTTCTTCTGGGACCCCTATAGTTCGAATGTTGGTGCGATTAATGTTGTCCCAGAGGTCTCTGAGACTGTCCTCGATTCTTTTCATTCGTTTTCTTTATTCTGCTTTGTGGTAGTTATTTCCACTATTTTATCTTCCAGGTCACTTATCTGTTCTTCTGCCTCAGTTATTCTGCTATTGATTACTTCTAGAGAATTTTTAATTTAATTTATTGTGTTGTTTATCATTGTTTGTTTGCTGTTTAGTTCTTCTTGGTCCCTGTTAAATATTTCTTGTATTTTTTCCATTCTATTTCCAAGTTTTCGCATCATCTTTACTATCATTGCTCTGAATTCTTTTTCAGGTAGACTGCCTATTTCCTCTTCATTTGTTAGGTCTGGTGGGTTTTTACCTTGCTCCTTCATCTGCTACGTATTTCTCTGTCTTCTCATTTTGCTTAACTTACTGTGTTTGGGGTCTCCTTTTCGCAGGCTGCAGGTTCATAGTTCCCATTGTTTTTGGTGTCTGCCCCCAGTGGGTAAGGTTGGTTCAGGGGATTGTGTAGGTGTCCTGGTAGAGGGGACTGGTGCCTGTGTTCTGGTGGATGAGCCTGGATCTTGTCTTTCTGGTGGGAAGGACTGCTTCCAGTGGTGTGTTTTGGGGTGTCTGTGAACTTAGTATGATTTTAGGCAGCCTCTAATGGGTGCCTAATGGGTAGCATTATGTTCTTGTCTTGCTAGTTGTTTGGCATGGGGTGTCCAGCACTGGAGCTTGCTGGTTGTTGAGTTGAGCAGGGCCTTAGTGTTGAGTTGGAGATCTCTGGGAGAGCTCTCGCTGACTGATATTACGTGGGGCCGGGAGGTCTCTGGTGGACCAATGTCCTGAACTCAGCTCTCCCTCCTCAGAGTCCCAGGCCTGACACCTGACTGGAGCACCAAGACCCTGTTAGCCACAGAGCTCAGAAGAAAAGGGAGACAAAAAAGAAAGAAAGAAAAATAGAATAAAAGAAATAAAGTTATTAAAATAAAAAATTTAAAAATATATATTAAAATAAAAAAGTAATAAAAAATAAAAAGAGCAACCAAACCAATAAACAAATCTACCAATGATAACAAGCAGTAAAAACTAAACTAAGATAAACATATAAATCAGAATCTAGTCAGTTGCATACAGCAAACCCCACGTCTACAGTTGCTCTCGAAGTCCACCGCCTCAAGTTTGGGATGATTCATTGTCTATTCATGTATTCCACAGATGCAGAGTACATCAAGTTGATTGTGGAGATTTAATCCACTGATCCTGAGGCTGCTGGGAGGGATTTCCCTTTCTCTGTTCACACAACTTCTGTTGTTCAGCTCTGGATTTGGCTCTGCCTCTGTGTGTAGGTCGCCCTCTGGCATCTGTTCTTCACCCAGACAGGAGGGGGTTAAAGGAGCGGGTGATTAGGGGGCTCTGGCTCACTCAGGCCGGGGGCAGGGAGGGGTACAGAATATGGGGCGAGCCTGTGGTGGCAGAGGCCAGCGTGATGTTGCACCAGCCTGAAGTGCACCGTGTGTTCTCCCGGGGAAGCTGTCCCTGGATCACGGGGTCCTGGCAGTGGCGGGCTGCATAGGCTCCCAGGAGGAGAGGTATGGATAGTGACCTGTGCTTGCTCACAGGCTTCTTGGTGGCGGCAGCAGCAGCCTTAGTGTCTCATGCCCGTCTCTGGTGTCCACGCTGATAGCCATGGCTCCTGCCCATCTCTGGAGCCCATTTAGGTGGTGCTCTGAATCTCCTCTCCTCACGCACCCAGAAGCAATGGTCTCTTGCCTCTTAGGCAGTTCCAGTCTTTTCCCTGGACTCCCTCTCAGCTAGCTGTGGTGCACTAGCCCCCTTCAGGCTGTGTTCATGCAGCCAACCCCAGTCCTGTCCCCGGGATCTGACCTCTGAAGCTTGAGCCTCAGCTCCCAGCCCCCACCTGCCCCAGAGGGTGAGCAGACAAGCCTCTCGGGCTGGTGAGTGCTGGTCGGCACCAATCCTCTGTGCGGGAATCTCTCTGCTTTGCCCTCTGCGCCCCTGTTGCTGTGCTCTACTCCGTGGCTCCGAAGCTCCCCACCCCCACCCCGTTTCCACCAGTGAAGGGGCTCCCTAGTATGTGGAAACCTTTCCTCCCTCACAGCTCCCTCCCAGAGGTGCAGGTCCCATCCATATTCTTTTTTTTTTTTTTTTTTTTTTTTTTTTTTTCGGTACACGGGCCTCTCACTGTTGTGGCCTCTCCCGTTATGGTGCACGGGCTCTGGACGTGCAGGCTCAGCGGCCATGGCTCATGGGCCTAGCCGCTCTGCGGCATGTGGGATCTTCCCGGACCAGGGCACGAACCCGTGTCCCCTGCATTGGCAGGCGGACTCCCAACCACTGCGCCACCAGGGAAGCCCCCCATCCATATTCTTTTGTCTCTGTTTTTTCTTTTGCCCTACCCAGGTGCATGGGGAGTTTCTTGCCTTTTGGGAAGTCTGAGGTCTTTTGCCAGCATTCTGTAGGTGTTCTGTAGGAGTTGTTCCACGCGTAGATGTATTTTTGATGTATTTGTAGGAAGGAAGGTGATCTCCATGTCTTACTCCTCCGCCATCTTGAAGGCCCTGAGTATAGCAATTTTCAAAGGCTTTTCGGCCAGGCCAAGATGATAGAACACAGGGAAGGAAGCCAGTGATACACACAGCTGCTTCTGAGCCAGAGAGAAAGTCTTTAAAATTCCCTCAGAGCTAAGATGACAGGTATCAGTGCTAACCTTGAGGTTTGAAAGGTTCTCAAGTTAATTACGGGAAGACATCATGGAATGGTCCTCCTCTGACTTCCTTTTACCTAACCAACGTCTAGTTGTTCTACATCTTCCCATTGTGATGGTCATGAGCACAAGTTTTTTGTGTAGCTCTGTAGCTGGGCTTGGGTCTGAACACGAGGCTCACGTCTCAGAAAAAGTCAAGCTGCTGAAGCTGAATTCTTCACTCCTCCTCATGGCTCATCCACACACCCTTGCTGGCCTTCTCTGAGCTTCAGGGCCTGGTGTGAAGGGAGCCTCCCAGTTCCTTTTTTGGATCTATCTCCCTGTTCTCTAGCCCTTGCCTTGAATTGGTCCTCAAAATTTGATGCAGAAGTGCCACTGAGGAGATGATTAAAATGACAGATCCCTGTTCCCACCTCCTGAGAGTTTTTTTTAAAAATTGAAGTATAATTGATCTACTACGTTGTGTTAGTTTCAAGTGTACAGCAAAGTAATTTGGATATATATATCTATTCTTTTTCAGATTCTTTTCCATTATAGGTTTTTACAAGATACTGAATATAGTTCCCTGTGCTATATAGTAGGTCCTTGTTGTCTATTTGTTTTATATACAGTAGTGTGTATTTGTTAACTCCAGTCTCCTAATTGATCCTTCCTCCTGAGCTTTTGGTTCCATGCTGGTGGCGCTGAGAGAATCTGCACCGTAAGCAGCTCTAGGCTGAGAAACCCTGTCTGAAACATCACCTTTAAAATAAAGGGATAGGAGTTCTTTCCATCTCTGACCTTCTAGAAATCCAGGCTTTTTCACATGTCTTATCTTAGTGACTCAGGGCTGACTTACAGATAATCTGGTTCACCTTCTCTGGAGTTGTCTTCACCATCTTTTGGTCTTTTCCATCTTCTCACCAATGTATTCCACTCCAGTTTCCTCTTATTGGCCCCCCTTTTTCTTTGTGGATTCTGCAGGAGTGAATTAAAGGATTATAGGAAGGTAGAATGTCTAGTCATATGAGGAGCCCCTTCTGTAATTTTACCTCCCCATGCCTAGCTTCAGTGTGAAATAGGTGGAGAGGTAAACATCTCTCCCACTTTTTGAGTGTTTGGATGGTCATCCTGTGGTCACGGTTCATACAGCTCACAGTGATGCTTGGGTACCACACGTTCTTTTTTTCCTGTGGTGCTGGGACTACTTATCACTGTGCCTGATGCCTTTCCATCTCTTAAATTGGGATGAGTCACTGAGTTATTTCTCCTTTGTAGATGCAGAAAATGAAAAGATCCTGCTTTTCATTATCCCCAAGTCTTGTTGGTGATCGGGTTCAGTATATAACTCAGGACTAGTGAGCTGGGGGTCAGTACACCTGGAAAATCTACTGACTTCTGGCAACACATTTGTCCATTTTCTCTCTCAGAAATACTCCAGGGCACTGTTCTCTGTGGAGGTGCAGTTATTGGTATTATAAACATGCCTCCCCTTCTTCACGATCTTCTTCCATCTGCCTCAAACATCTCACAAGAGGACTTTCTAGGCAGTTGTTTTATAGGAACTGGGGCTTCGCATTAGGTTGGAATCTGTGTGGGAAGAAGAACTGTTGGGAGAGAGGCATACCCATGTCATCTGTATGATCTTGAGCTAATCACCTTGTCCAAGAGGATTTCATTACATTTATCAGAATTACAGTTCCGTAGCTGCACAGGACATTTAAACCTGTTCTCTGCCTCTTGCATGAGCCAGATACTGCTTTCTGTGATTTTCACATCCTTGGTTTGAAAACCACGTGAGTTCAGTGTGACTGTAAATTAACAGGAAGCCAAAAGCTCTGACAGGGAGACTGTGGGAGGTCAAGGGTGCTTCCTCCTCTAGGCGCCTCACAGTCCCACTCCCGGCACCTCCCTCAGAGCTTCTGGGTTGTCATCTGAAGTCAGCTGGCATTTTTCCTGTGCACAAACTTTGCCAGCATGGATGCACCAAACACAGAGGGCAAGGCATCAGTAATATCAAAAGAGGCAGGGTGGGAAGATGGATCTGAACACGTGGAGAGAGGAATGTTCCTATAAGACAGGGACACTTGGCAGTAGAGCCAGTGAAAAGTGGTACCATTTATGTAAAGCAAAATGCCACCCATCAAGCAGAATGTGTTAATTCTCTCTATTCCTGGCTATTTATGACTTTTTGTCCAAAGCTCAATACACGTCTGTAAAAATAAAAAATGGAATCGACCCCATCTGTTAGGTAGAAGACGGGCTGTTCTTGGGCAAAAAGGTAAGAAAGTATTACCAGCATATCGCTGGAGAATTCCGGAGGCTGAACACAGAAGAACTTTGAGTACAACTTTGCCCCTTCCGTATTTTCCCTTTTTTGAGTTAGTTGTACGAGGGTGACTAATTTTATGGAGATGTTTAAAATTATATTTAGATTAATTTGAGTTTAAGGAGTTTCTGTTCTGATGGATCACCCAGACTATCCTGCTTGAAAACAAAACAAAACAAAATAACAAAACCTGTTTTCCAGGGCAACTTTCCCTTTCAGTTCTGCCGGAGGTGGTCCAGGGCTCACAGCTGGTTTCCCGAGCGACTGCCACAAGAGGGCGACAATGTCACGGTAGAGAAAGGCCAGCTGCTCCTGTTGGACACCAACACCAGCATCCTCAACTTCCTGCACGTGAAAGGTTTGCGGAGTTTGGAGATGGGGGTGGCATTATTATATATGATTTTATCATTTTAGGGGCAGAAGGAAGGGGAAATTTTTGGATAAGTTCCAGCCCTTGGTTGACAATTTATTCTCAGACCAAATTGAGATTTCCCTATGAAAGGAAGAAGTGGTCAGAAGGTTCAAAATGAAAGCCCTTTCTTTTGACTCTTAAAAGCACAGAGCTTGATTATTTTAATTTTTCAAATGCAAGAGGGTGATCAGTGTTCTCCAAGAATATCCTCCTTTATTCAAGTCCTTTGTATTCATGCTTGTCCCTGGCAGCACTCACGATATAGCAGAAGGCTCTGAAATCAGTTAATGCTGCTGCCTTTGAAATTCTCTGCCAAGAAAGCAATGCCTTCCTGCTTTTACCCTGTTGCGGTTTTGACTTCCTTGTCCCGTGGAAAGTCATATAAATAGGCTTCCTTATTGCAAAACCGGCCACATAGCTCTAGGGTCTGGGAATTGGGGAGAGACTGAGAATTCAAATTTTAACTCCTCCTCCTCATTACCAAGTGACTAAGTCAGTTGTTTCTACCTCCTCATGAGTTTGTTTCCTTATCTGTTAAATGAGAATAAAAATCATTGCCTCCTTCAGTGGCAGATAATAACGAATGGTTATCAAAGGGACTCTTGTTCACTGGCAAGTGTGATTAGTTACGGAGATCTATAAAACTGCACTAAAACACCATTCTGTACTATAAATATATTTAACATTTACAGGAGCGTTTGTTCTTGTTAAAGTAAGCTTGTGGCTATATGAGGGAGCATAAAATATTTTACAGAGGATAAACTGATGGAGTGTTACTACCCGTCTCTTACAGGTGGACTTATTAGGAATTTTACATTCTTTATTCTGCAAGCTTATTTTTTTTCCCTCTGGTAGCAAGGAGAAGATTTCAGGCAAATCAATTAATTAGTACCCTTTAGGAAAAAGGCCTGTGAGCTTGAGCTCCTGACCTGTCTTTTTGGTGGTGGTTGTGTGTGTGTGTAGCCAGTGGCTATGGGGAGTACTGACTTATTGACAGCTAGCAGCTACCTAAGGACTGGCAGTGACAAAAGAAAATTACAGACTTCAAGTCTCAGCTCAGAGAAAAGATGCTCTTTACAGGCCTTTAACCAGGATTCTCGCCACAGGAGTCAAATCCTGTTGGAGGATGGGATGCCCTTCAGGAGCTCAAGGGTCTTTGCCTGATATTGATACAATTTGGGAGAAGTTTTGCAGCTAAAAGTCCTCAAACTCAGCCCATCTGAATCTCTGGATATCCTAGTAGTTCCAGGTAAATGTTCCAGCAAGGAATGGTGTTTGTTGATAGGGCCAGAGACTGAAGATGGAGAAGAGGCATCAGAGGAGAAGAGAGGGCAAGGGAAAGGCAGAGGTATGTGGATACCTGTCCCTGTCTTCCACTCTTGGAGATTTCAAGATCCTAGTAACCCAGATACTTGCCCCAAGCTGTCACCTTTCAGTGGTGGTTGTTCCTAAATGTTCCTGTTCAGGCAATACTTCACTCTCATTATTTAGAATAAGTGACTAGGTTTAGAAGGGCTAACCCTCATCCCATGGAGAGGGAAAGTCTGTTATGTGAAGCATCCCCCCCATGGGTAGGATCGTGAGGATAAGTGGTGGACACCTGTTTCTGTACAAACAGGAGTTGTTGGTAGGGAGCAGGGTTGCCTAGAGTGAAAGTAAGATTTTAATCACAGAGATATGGGTCATAGGTTCTAGAAAGCATGAGAACTGGGAAAGGACACAGATGAAATTTGGTTCAACAGATGACTTGTGAATGCTTATTAAGTGGCCCAGGAGCTCTGTGTGAGACACAAGAAGTGAGGAATAATGCTTAACATGAATAATGTGCATTACTATTAAAGAAAAAGTAATTAGGGAGCAAATATAAAAGAGTAAAATGTCTAGTTCTAAAACAGTGACGTAGGAGGTAAGGCAGAATGTAGACAGAAGTAATCCGAGTGTCCAGGGTGTAAGATTAGAGTTGGATAGTGGAGAGGAGGTGAAGAGCATGTACTTTGTACATGAGACAAGTTTTGATCGTGTAGACATCAATATACACACAGATTCAATGTGGGAGGAATTTCCCCATCTCACTTAATAGCCAGTGGCTCAGGCCAAAAATCTTGGTGGCACCCTAGATATCTTTCTTCTTCTTATATTCCATGACCAATCCATCAGTGAGTCTTACTGGCTGAATCTTCAACATGTGTCCCATTAGTACCAACCTAGTCCTATTCAACCTAACTTTTGGCTGGGACCATTTCAAACAACTTCTTAACTGGTTCCCACGTTTCTAATTTTTTTGTCTTCTTTAGTAGCAGAACTGCAGTTTTATTTTGTTTTGTTTTGTTTTTTGTGGTACGTGAACCTCTCACTGTTGTGGCCTCTCCCGTTGCGGAGCACAGGCTCTGGACGCACAGGCTCAGTGGCCGTGGCTCACGGGCCTAGCCGCTCTGCGGCATGTGGGATCTTCCTGGACTGGGGCACGAACCCATGTCCCCTGCATCGGCAGGCGGACTCTCAACCACTGTGCCACCAGGGAAGCCCAAGAACCCCAGTTTTTATTTGGGGCAGCAGTGTATCCAGCTAAAATGCTATATTTCCTCATCTCCTTTGTAGGTAGACATAGCCTGTGGCTAAGAGCTGGCCAGTGATATGTAAGGGGAAGAGTGGTGCAGGACATCTAGGACATTTCTTAAGGTAGAGCTGGCTTAGTAGGAGGCATGCCCTATTTGTCCCTCTTTCTTTCTCCTCCCTGCTTCCTGGAATGTAAATGTGATAGCTACATTTTCAACTGCCATCTTGGACCATGAGTTGACTTGCTAAGAATGGAAAAATAGGGAATTCCCTGGAGGTGCAGTGGTTAAGAATCTATGATTCCACTGCAAGGGCACGGGAACTAAGAGCCCACATGCCCCTTGGTGTGGCCAAAAAACAGAATGAGGAAACAGAAGAATGGAAGAAACCCGGGACTCTGATGTCATACTAGCATGGCACCTGGGGCTGCCCACCTCTGAAGTACTTTTTGTGATAGAAAAATATGCCTTCATGTGTTTAAGTCATTGGTATTTGACTTTTGTGCTATATGCTGAAATAATCCCCAATAGTTTATTGTCCACACCCTTTAAAATATGTCAGATCTTATCTCCTCAACCACCCCTACCCCAATGGCTTCTCATCTCACTAGGAATAAGGTTCACACCATTATTAAACTTCTGATCCCTTCGTTGACCTTGCCTTCCTCATTCACTCTGCTCCAGCTCTTCTGTGAATATACCAGTGACCCACCTGCCTCACGGCCTTTGCACACAATGCCCTTTGCCTGGAATATTCTTCCTCCAGATATTCACGTGTCTAGCTCACTTATTTCATTCTCTCTTTGAGAAAATGTCAACTTATTAGAGAGGACTTGCCATCTTTTCTAAAATTATAGCAGTCCTATTACTCCATTTATTTTGCTTTACTTTTCTTTATATCATTTATCACTGCATGAGATACTATAATTTACTTGTTTATTTTCAGTTCATTTCCTCTGCTAGGATAAGCTCAAAAAGGCAAAGAACTTCCATCAATTATTTACTGCTGTCTCTTCAGTGTCTAGGACCGTGCCTGACTCATGATGTGGGCTCAAAGTACATGTGTTGATTTTTGAATGGGTGGACAAGTAAAATGGTGCAGAATTCAGATCCCAGATGAAATTTAAGAAGTATAATTTTGAAGTTCTTCCTCTCTTAAATATCACTTCTTTTCTCAACTAATTTGCTTTTACTGTCCTTAGTTGTGCTCACTGGTATCTATCTATATACGTATGTACACACATAAATACATAAATTTACATATATTCACATACATACACATGTATACACATCTACATAAAAAAGTATATCTTTATGAGTTATTAATACAAAATCCACTGCTAAGTTATTTTTTGTTTGTTTGTTTCTAAAAGACATATGAAGAAGGCTTTCACTGGGGAAGAACCCCAGCTCTCAACTATCTGGTTGATATGGTGTAGCTCTCAACCCCTAATGTCTTCTCTTCATCTATAATAGGTGTGAAGATACTTGAAGGACAATAAAAATCTATTCAAGTATAAGATTGAATTGTTATCATCATCGTCAATAACAGCAATTCACTCTCTGAGTATCTGTTACTGTCTGTCTTTTTCATACCCATTCATGGTATCAGAAAAACAGCTGTGTGAAATTTTCTTATTTTTTGATACCATCTATGGGATGAAACAAGTCATGAAAAATTTCAAGCCAAAAAATAATTTATTCAAAAGATTTTAACGGGGCTTCCCTGGTGGCGCAGTGGTTGAGAGTCCGCCTGCGGGGGACGCAGTTTCGTGCCCCGGTCCGGGAGGATCCCGCATGCCGTGGCCATGGCCACTGGGCCTGTGCGTCCGGAGCCTGTGCTCCGCAACGGGAGAGGGCACAGTGGCGAGAGGCCTGTGTACCGCAAAAAAAAAAAAAAAAAACAAAAAAAGATTTTAACGAACAAGATATAAAGTATTATAGTGGAAGTACTTTGTCAGCCACTTCCACAGTATTATGAAGAAAACATTCCACATGAAGTATATACACACTTTGAAAGGATTAGTGCTAAATAGAAGTGAAACTAGATCACCTAGGAACTACATTTGGAACTACTTTATGAAGATACTGCATCCTCCATATTTTCTCCATTCATGGAAACCAGAATCCCAGTATATACAGGGACCAGGCTCCTCCATCAGGAAAACCAACAGTTCTACATATGGCTCTTGAGAGTTCTGAACTCTCTGTGCCTTCCTTATGTTTATATAGAACACACTATTTTTTCTTACAAGTAAAACTTATAGTAGAAAGGAGGATTATAAATTTCTTCGAGGCAATTGAGAAATGGCACCCAAAGACTAAGTTTTCTCTGTTATTTATGCTGCTGTATGTACTGATTCCTGAACTTTTTGGAAAAAATGGCACATTATTTTGTGACGCTGATAAGAGCTTCAGCTATATCGCTTATGATTTCATCTTAATTAGCAAAAGGCCTAGAACTTTTGTCTATACCATTTCGATTTCTTCCCTCCATTCCTTCTTCTCTCCTTTTTTTTTTTAAATTATTTTTTAGGAGATACTGTTAAACACAAAAGAGAATTAACCCCATCAATTAATACTAATGAGCTGGGATGGAAATAGGCATATTGCCTTGATTTAGTTAATTATATTTTTCATTCTTTTATGTTAAGATGCCCAACGGCCATAGGCATCGCTGAATTTATTATTTTATTCCAGGTAATAATGATGAGCCATAATAACAGAGACGGAACGTTACCCTCTTGTGTACACTATTATGGATTCTGGGCAAGGATCTTGGGCTTGTGGTCTGTAGCTGGGGAAGCATCCATATTTTCTGAATGAAGCAGTGACTCTCTGTCCTGGTGGTCAAGCAGCTTGATGTGAAGTGGTCTAGAGCTGATGACTAATAAAGGGTCAATTAGGGGAGGATGAACTCTAGAAACCCCTCTTCCCTTGGCATTGGGCTTTCAAGAGGAAGACATTTTGTAGTTTCTTATTACTCACAGTACCTTCATTTTACAAGGCTTGAGCAGAAACTTGTGCTGTTTAATAGTGCATTGGCTTCCTTTCATGTGATTTTCTATTTCTTGGTCTACTGGTGTATACCAAAGCAGTTAAATGCTTGGCAGGCTTTTGAGCCAGAAAGAACTGAATCTGAATCTGGGCTCTGCTTCTTACCGGCTTTGTGACCTTGAGCAAGTTGCACAGCCTTTGTAAGCCTCAAGTTTCTCCTCTTTAGAGTAAGGCCTGTTTTAGTAATAGCAGCAGGGACAGCAATTGCTAACGTTTACTGTTTGTTATTGTGTAGCCATACTACAATGTATCACCCAACGCTTATGGATGTTCTGGGTACTAAATGAAAGAATGTTTCTAAAGCCCTTAGTACAGGGTCTGGCCCAGTACAAGCATTCAGTTCATGTTAGTTGTTGTTTCTTTTGGATTGAAGGGAATAACAGAAGAGATGGTTGCATGTCAGGCCTAAGTTGCAATTTTATTTACAGCTAGTGGCTGCTTCTATATACAAAGCAAACTGGATTACTCAAAGAATTAGCTGGGCAATAAAGACCTCAGATGGCTTCTGCCTCTCTTATCTTCAGAATGCATATTGAAGTGTTTTTCTACGGCAAGAGAGGGAAGGATACAGAGGTGGAAGTAGCAGTTATCCATGAGGTTGCCTTCATTCTCCTTGGCATTTTGACTTTGTGGAAGTGTGTTTTTCTGCTGCAGTTGGGAATGTGGTCTCGTTTTCTTCAAATGCTTTCTTTTATTTCACAGTTCTGAGGACACTCACATCTTTTTAGTCTGTTATACTGGTGATTTCTATAGTCTAGCAATGCTTATTCTTGGTTTATTGAGATGAGCCATCTTTTCTTGACCAACTACTGGGTTCATTGTAGAGTTTCTTTTTTAAAAATTAAAAAAAATTTTATTGTGGTATAAATGACATATTATATAAATTTCAGGTGTACAACATACTGATTTGGTATTTTTATATATTGCAAAATAATCACCACAATAGTCACCATAGATAGGTACAAAATTTTTTTCTTTGTGTTGGGAACTTGCAAGATCCACTCTCTTAGCTACTTTCAAATATACAATACAGTATTATTAACTGTAGTCACCATGCTGTACATCACATCTCCAGGACATGTTCATTTTATAACTAGAAGTATGTACCTTTTGACCCCCTTCACCCATTTCGCCTACCCCTCATCCACCCACGTCAGTCAACCACCAATCTGGTCTCAATATCTGTGAGCTAGATTTGTCTGTTTTTTGTTTGTTTCTTTGTTTTGTTCTTTTCTTTATCTTCCACATATAAGTGAGATCAAATGGCCTTTATCTTTTTCTGACTTATTTCACTTAGCCTTATGCCCTCAAGTTTCATCCCTGTTGTTGTAATGGAAAGATTTCATTCTATTTTATCACTAAACAATATTCCAGTGTGTGTGTGTGTGTGTGTGTGTGTGTGTGTGTGTGTGTGTGTACACATACACACGTGTATATACACCACATTTTAATTATCCATTCATTAGGTTGTTTCCATGCCTTGACTATTGTAAGTAATACTACAATGAACATAGGGGTGCATATATCTTTTTGAAGTAGTGTTTTTGTTTTCTTCAGATAGATACCCAGAAGTGGAATTGCTGGATCATATGGTAGTTCTATTTTTAGTTTTTTGAGGAACTTCTATACTCTTTTCCACAGTGGCTGCACCAACTTAGATTCCCACCAACAGTGTAGGAGAGTTCCCGTCTTTCCCACATCCTCGCCAGCTCGTTATTTGTTGTCTTTTTGATAATAGCCTCTCTAACAGGTGTGATGTGATACCTCATTGTGGTTTTGATTCACATTTCCCTGATTATTAGTGATGCTGAATATTTTTTCATGTGCCTGTTGGCCATCTGTGTGTCTCCTACAGTTTCTTCATCTTATTCAAGGGTTTGAGGATTTCGGAGTGAGGTATTAAGTGCTGTATCCAGCACAGCCTTTTTATCCCAGGGTTTGTACACTTGGTTCCTTCTAATTAGAACCAAACCGACCTCAGTTTCAGTAGGTGCATGCTTCACATAATGCTTTACAATGCAGTGATCTGGGAATGCTGTGAAACAGGGCTTCCTGGGACATCCTGTGTGGTCTCTCTGTGCATCAGGACCCTGGGAGTTACGGGGCAGGTTACCCCGTGTCTGCAGTTTTAAGACTTCACTGAGAGCAGCTTGGATTTAAAGGAAATCCATCTGAAGGCATTGGATACAAATGAAATACCCTGTTAATATTTTTTTTTCTTCCTCTCCTAACTATAGAATGTCTTGGTCAACATAGGAGGGTTTTGAGAACTGATAAAATTTGTTTCAAATGGGTAAGTTTAAAACAACTTATGTGCAAGTTGGCTGCAAAAGGAGATTGAGTGAATTGACTCTTCTTCCAGCTGAAAGCTACCCTTCAAGGCAGGAAATTGGATGATTATGTACAGACAAGGTGACAAGGTTGTCTGATTGGGGCTGGGTCAGCAAACAGGGGGCCTGAGTTCAAATATGAGGCACCCATGGACTTTCCTGTGGCTTTGGGTAAGGATCTGGGCCTCAAATCAGTGCACAAAATGGAAATGGTGGTGACTTCCTCCCTTTACAGGAGGAGAGTGGCTTGTATAAATGTCTACCAGCTGTTAATGTTGTTCATCTGTAGCCCTGAGAGGGAAGTGTGGTAAAGGAATTGGTAAACTTCCTTCCCATAGTTTCAAGCATGGTGCTGAGAAGGGCCTGGGCTGTGCAGTGATCTTAAGTGGAAGCCAGATGGAGAAGTCAGCACCAGAAAACATTTACCTGAGTTCTGTGAAATCCACCCTTAACTCCCTTAATTTTGTGCATCTCTATGTGTCAGTCTTTTCTTGGTGACAAATTGGTGTTACTTATTTTATGAGTGGAGACCTTGCTTATATCCAAAGCTAAGTAGATCATTGATAGGATTTTTCATAGGCTAAGAACTTTAATATCATTCATATACAACTCATATAACTTTTATATGAATTGCTTTTATGTTAATTCTTTACAAAATTTAATATTAGGTTGTGTTTTTTCTGCCCTTTACCTTCTGGCAATGTGCAATCTAGGCAAGTAAGCTGAAGAAAGCAGGAGCCAGGTCTGTTTTTGCTCACCTTTGTATTGCCAGGATCATTATACTTCCAGGCACATAGTAGGTACTCAAATAATTGTTGAATGACTGAATTTCTGACTGGAAGAGGCAGATTAATATTGGTTGTGAATTTCTCTGTAATCAGAGTCCTTCCTGGTATCCTCAAATGTTAGTGGATTAGTCCAGACAGTGACCAATTTCATTTACTATTTGTGTATCAGGAGATCAGAGACAAAGACTTTTTAATGTGGGGGGACACTTGGCTCTGAAACCCCTTATTTTTCCCAGTCAGACAATGACTTACAATATTTACCTCCAGAGAACAGTCCCAGACATACTTGATTAGCCTTAAATGAAAGATAAGCCACTGCTATGAGAAAGGACTTGCTTTCAGTAGATGGGCAGACAGACAGATAGATAGATATTAAACAATTTACAGTTTATGTCTTGACAACTTGGATGTTGTAACATGAAAAATGCTATTGAAAGGGACCAGTCCTTTCCTACTGCAGAAGCTACAATATTTTCAGTAACAAAAAATAAATATTTCAAACATCCTTCCTTAAAACCCTTCTGGGACTTTCTGTTAGCCTTTAACATCAAGTCTAAACACCATGATATGGCTTACAATGTCCTTCAGGACTTGGTCTCTCCTTACCTCTCTACCTCATTTGTTGATTAATGATTCTCACATCCTGTTTATCCAGACTGGGAGTGAAATTAGAAATCTGGGATGCTTATGTATCTGGGATTCTTGTGCAGACTGAAATATACTGAAGACAGCTTTTCATTATTATCATTTCCCATGTACTGTAATATTCCTGGGGGTCAAGTAAAGGTAGGATGTACGCTCATTTTTTAAATAAGTACTATGAACGACTATTATTGTTCATTTCTAAAATTATTATGTTGTAGCTGAATCATGGTTACAATACTCAGAGAGTAATTATATTTGGAACCTTTTAAATAACAGATTGCTCAGAGAAACGTATCAGGTTGCAGGGCTGGTAAAAAAATGTGATTGGATCAATGCTAATTGACCTTTGATACAGAGAAAGAAGGAGATTATTTGAATCAGTGGGTATCTTGGTAGTTACGGAGATTTTTACCTGCCTGGAGAAGACAGTTTCTTCCCCGTTTTCTCCTTTCTTTCTGAGGCCTTAAGTGACTTTCTAAGAATCCATGGAACAGCTGAGGGGCTTCAGAACTTAAATATCAGAAACTTTGTTGGTAAAAGGAAGTTTTGATTTTCTCGAGGTAGAAAGGAGATCAAGGTTTAGTTAATTAGTAATTGACAACAGTAGCTATAATAAAAGGCATTTATTTACATCTCAGTGTTTTGAATTCCTTTAAATGTTTCTCTTCCACAAATATGTTTATACTTTGTAATTAGCATAGAGTTAATTCATTGATAAGGTTAACTTCATGAGTTTTATGTTTTATAGAAAAAGTAAAAGGCTGAGTCATCACCATTATCTTCTTTCTTGGTTATCTGTAAAGTTGGCCAGTTCACTAAAACCAGGGTATTTCTATTCACCTGGAGCAATTAAACTTCACTGTGACCTTCTGAAAGTGTATTTTTAATATTTTTATTGTGGCACCTAGCAGAAGGGCTTGGAAATAACAGCAAATGTTAGTTGAATGACAAAGTGAATTAATCCGCAATTCCATCTTTGTATTTTCAACCTGTTTTAGACTATGGACTATGGACATCTAGAACAAGCTTCATTTACCTAGAGCAGTGGTTCTCAAAGTGTGCTCCCTGATCAGTAGCAAGAGCATCGTCTGGGAGCTTGCTAGAAATGCACATTTTTGGGCCCCATAGCAAATGTACTGTGAGGGGGCAAGGTCCACCAATCTGTGTTTTAAGACCTCTGGGTGTTTCTGATGGACTCAAGTTTGAGAACTACTAGCCTAAAACAATAGAGGGAACCATATAGGATTGTCAGGACTGGAAACCAATTAAGCTGGCCCAGCTACTCTCTCTATTTTTTTAAACATCTTTATTGGAGTATAATTGCTTTACAATGGTGTGTTAGTTTCTGCTTTATAACAAAGTGAATCATTTATACATATACATATGTTCCCATATCTCTTCCCTCTTGCATCTCCCTCCCTCCCACTCTCCCTATCCCACCCCTCTAGGTGGCCACAAAGCACCGAGCTTATCTCCCTGTGCTATGCGGCTGCTTCCCACTAGCTATCTACCTTACGTTTGGTAGTGTATATATGTCCATGCCTCTCTCCCGCTTTGTCACAGCTTACCCTTCCCCCTCCCCATATCCTCAAGTCCATTCTCTAGTAGGTCTGTGTCTTTATTCCCAACTTACCCCTAGGTTCTTCATGATCCTTTTTTTTTTTCTTAAATTCCATATATATGTGTTAGCATACGGTATTTGTTTTTCTCTTTCTGACTTACTTCACTGACTTACTTCACAGACTCTAGGTCCATCCACCTCACTATAAATAACTCAATTTCGTTTCTTTTTATGGCTGAGTAACATTCCATTGTATATATGTGCCACATCTTCTTTATCCATTCATCCGATGATGGACACTTAGGTTGCTTCCATGTCCTGGCTATTGTAAATAGAGCTGCTGCAATGAACATTTTGGTTCATGACTCTTTTTGAATTATGGTTTTCTCTGGGTATCTGCCCAGTAGTGGGATTGCTGGGTTGTATGGTAGTTCTATTTGAGTTTTTTAAGGAACCTCCATACTGTTCTCCATAGTGGCTGTATCAATTTACATTCCCACCAACAGTGCAAGAGTGTTCCCTTTTCTCCATACCCTCTCCAGCATTTATTGTTTCTAGATTTTTTGATGATGGCTATTCTGACCAGTGTGAGATGATATCTCATTATAGTTTTGATTTGCATTTCTCTAATGATTAATTATGTTGAGCATTCTTTCATGTGTTTGTTGGCAATCTGTATATCTTCTTTGGAGAAATGTCTGTTTAGGTCTTCTGCCCATTTTTGGATTGGGTTGTTTGTTTTTTTGTTATTGAGCTGCATGAGCTGCTTATAAATTTTGGAGATTAATCCTTTGTCAGTTGCTTCATTTGCAAATATTTTCTCCCATTCTGAGGGTTGTCTTTTGGTCTTGTTTATGGTTTCCTTTGCTGTGCAAAAGCTTTGAAGTTTCATTAGGTCTCATTTGTTTATTTTTGTTTTTATTTCCATTTCTCTAGGAGATGGGTCAAAAAGGATCTTGCTGTGATTTATGTCATAGAGTGTTCTGCCTTTGTTTTCCTCTAAGAGTTTGATAGTGTCTGGCCTTACATTTAGGTCTTTAATCCATTTTGAGTTTATTTTTGTGTATGGTATTAGGGAGTGTTTTAATTTCTTTCTCTTACATGTACCTCTCCAGTTTCCCCAGCACCACTTATTGAAGAGGCTGTCTTTTCTCCCTTGTATATTCTTGCCTCCTTTATCAAAGATAAGGTAACCATATGTGCGTGGGTTTATCTCTGGGCTTTCTATCCTGTTCCATTTATCTATATTTCTGTTTTTGTTCCAGTACCATACTGTCCTGATTACTGTAGCTTTGTAGTATAGTCTGAAGTCAGAGAGCCTGATTCCTCCAGCTCCATTTTTCATTCTCAAGATTGCTTTGGCTATTCGAGGTCTTTTGTGTTTCCATATAAATTGTGAACTTTTTTGTTCTAGTTCTGTGAAAAATGCCATTGGTAGTTTGATAGGGATTGCATTGAATCTGTAGATTGCTTTGGGTAGTAGAGTCATTTTCACAGTGTTGATTCTTCCAATTCAAGAACATGGTATATCTCTTCATCCATTTGTGTCATCTTTAATTTCTTTCAACAGTGTCTTATAATTTTCTGCATACAGGTCTTTTGTCTCCTTAGGTAGGTTTATTCCTAGATATTTTATTCTTTTTGTTGCAGTGGTAAATGGGAGTGTTTTCTTAATTTCACTTTCAGATTTTTCATCATTAGTGTATAAGAATGCCAGAGATTTCTGTGCATTAATTTTGTATCCTGCTACTTTACCAAATTCTTTGATTAGCTCTAGTAGTTTCCTGGTAGCATCTTTAGGATTCTCTATGTATATTATCATGTCATCTGCAAACAGTGACAGCTTTACTTCTTCTTTTCCAATTTGGATTCCTTTTATTTCTTTTTCTTCTCTGATTGCTGTGGTTAAAACTTCCAAAACTATGTTGAATAAGAGTGGTGAGAGTGGGCAACCTTGTCTTGTTCCTGATCTTAGTGGAAATGCTTTCAGTTTTTCACCATTGAGGACAATGTTGGCTGTGGATTTGTCATATATGGCCTTTATTATGTTGAGGAAAGTTCCCTCTATGTCTAATTTCTGCAGGGTTTTTATCATAAATGGGTGTTGAATTTTGTCGAAAGCTTTCTCTGCATCTATTGAGATGATCATATGGTTTTTCTCCTTCATTTTGTTAATATGGTGTATCACATTGATAGATTTGCGTATATTGAAGAATCCTTGCATTCTTGGAATAAGCCCCACTTGATCATGGTGTATGATCCGTTTAATGTGCTGTTGGATTCTGTTTGCTAGTATTTTGTTGAGGATTTTTGCATCTAGGTTCATCAGTGTTATTGGCCTGTAGTTTTCTTTCTTTGTGACATCTTTGTCTGGTTTTGGTATCAGGGTGATGGTGGCCTTGTAGAATGAGTTTGGGAGTGTTCCTCCCTCTGCTATATTTTGGAAGAGTTTGAGAAGGATAGGTGTTAGCTCTTCTCTAAATGTTTGTTAGAATTCGCCTGTGAAGCCATCTGGTCCTGGGATTTTGTTTGTTGGTAGATTTTTAATCACAGTTTCAATTTCAGTGCTTGTGATTGGTCTGTTCATATTTTCTATTTCTTCCTGATTCAGTCTCGGCAGGTTGTGCATTTCTAAGAATTTGTCCATTTCTTCCAGGTTGTCCATTTTATTGGCATAGAGTTGCTTGTAGTAATCTCTCATGATCCTTTGTATTTCTGCAGTGTCAGTTGTTACTTCTCCTTTTTCATTTCTGATTGTACTGATTTGAGTCTTCTCCCTTTTTTTCTTGATGAGTCTGGCTAATGGTTTATCAATTTTGTTTATCTTCTCAAAGAACCAGCTTTTAGTTTTATTGATCTTTGCTATCATTTCCTTCATTTCTTTTTCATTTATTTCTGATCTGATCTTTATGATTTCTTTCCTTCTGCTAACTTAGGGGTTTTTTTGTTCTTCTTTCTCTAATTGCTTTAGATGCAAGGTGAGGTTGTTTGTTTGACATGTTTCCTGTTCGTTAAGGTAGGATTGTATTGCTATAAACTTTCCTCTTAGAACTGCTTTTGCTGCATGCCATAGGTTTTTGGGTCGTCGTGTCTCCATTGTCATTTGTTTCTAGGTATTTTTTGATTTCCTCTTTGATTTCTTCAGTGATCACTTCATTATTAAGTAGTGTAGTGTTTAACTTCCATGTGTTTGTGTTTTTTACATATGTTTTCCTGTAATTGGTAGCTAGTCTCATAGCGTTGTGGTCAGAAAAGATACTTGATATGATTTCAATTTTCTTAAATTTACCAAGGCTAGATTTATGACCCAAGATATGATCTATCCTGGAGAATGTTCCATGAGCACTTGAGAAAAATGTGTATTCTGTTTTTTTTTTGGATGGAATGTCCTATAAATATCAATTAAGTCCATCTTGTTTAATGTATCATTTAAAGCTTGTGTTTCCTTGTTTATTTTCATTTTGGATGATCTGTCCATTGGTGAAAGTGGGTTGTTAAAGTCCCCTATTGTGATTGTGTTACTGTCGATTTCCCCTTTTATGCCTGTTAGTATTTGCCTTAATGTAGTGAGGTGCTCCTATGTTGGGTGCATAAATATTTACAATTGTTATATCTTCTTCTTCGATTGATCCCTTGATCATTATATAGTGTCCTTCTTTGTCTCTTGTAATAGTCTTTATTTTAAAGTCTATTTTGTCTGATATGAGAATTACTACTCCAGCTTTCTTCTGATTTCCATTTGTATGGAATCTCTTTTTCCATCCCCTCACTTTCAGTCTGTATGTGTCCTTAGGTCTGAAGTGGGTCTCTTGTAGACAGCATATATTTGGGTCTTGTTTTTGTATCCATTCAGCCAGTCTGTGTCTTTTGCTGGGAGCATTTAATCCATTTACATTTAAGGTAATTATCGATATGTATGTTCCTATTCCCATTTTCTTAATTGTTTTGGGTTCGTTATTGTAGGTCTTTTCCTTCTCTTGTGTTTCTTGCCTAGAGAAGTTCCTTTAGTATTTGTTGTAAAGCTGGTTTGGTGGTGCTGAACTCTCTCAGCTTTTGCTTGTCTGTAAAGGTTTTAATTTCTCCATCAAATCTGAATGAGATCCTTGCTGGGTAGAGTAATCTTGGTTGTGGGTTTTTCTTCTTCATCACTTTAAATATGTCCTGCCACTCTGTTGTGGCTTGCAAAGTTTCTGCTGAAAGATCAGCTGTTAACTTTATGGGGATTCCCTTGTGTGTTATTTGTTGTTTTTCCCTTGCTGCTTTTAATATGTTTTCTTTGTATTTAATTTTTGATAGTTTGATTAATATGTGTCTTTGTCCCAGCTACTCTTTTCCCAAAGAACAGTGGAAAAAAATCTGTCTGGCCACATTGACTGGGCCTGTCCTGAGTATGGTATTTTTAGTTTTATGCAGTTGTCTCTCCTACAAGGGAAATACGAGCTGATGAACACGATTCCTCCCTATTGTTCATGGCTCTGAGTCAATGATTTTATTTCCGATATGTTTTCTCCTCCACGTTGCCCACTTGACTAGCGGTGCCAGGCTAATTAAGGAATTAGTATGTGGCATCCATTCGGGGCGGTGTGTGATTCTTTTCTTGCATCCTGAGAACATTTTTGCAAACATTTTCTGGTTCATATTTTCTTTTTTTAATCAGGCAGAGACCTTACAATTAAAATACCATTAAAGTGATTCTGGCAAGTATTGCAATAAGCATGTTTTTTAATTAAAGGAAGAACAGGGGGATGCATAAGCAGCATCGGCTAAAGGGGAGAATTTCATTTGATATCTGTTTTAATTGAAATGAAAATAGAGTTGAGTAAAGCAGCAGTAGCCTGTGCTAGGTTGCTAGGCTGAGGTGTTCTGTGCTTGATTAATTAGTAGCCAGCCAGAAAGTCCATTGCCTTTGCCCCCAATCCTTAAAGCCTGATTTATGCCTCACCTCCCCCATGAATATGTGAGGGCCCAGGCATTTATTTCCGGAGCTGCTAGTGGATAAGATTATGGAGTGTGCACTGAGCTCTTGGGGGATCTCATTTGCCAGCCAAATTGATTTTCCGCCTCCCTGGCCGGGGACAAGCCCACCTCAAAGAGTCCAGGCTCTGCTCCAGTGGATCAGGCAAAAGCCTAATCCGGATCTGACCAACAAAGGAAGCTCTGTGCATCCCCATCAGAACGCAGGCTCCGGGCTGTGGCTGCCTTCCCTGAATGCTAGCCTTCTCTTCCTCACCTTCTCTTGACACCCACCTCTACAGCAGCACGGTGCTGTAGGGTACAGTAGGGTGTAGCACAGCGCGCCAACTCTGCGTAGTCACTGAGTCTGCCCTTCTTAATCCAGGCAGAGCAGGACCTGTGCATCCTGAATGGATGATCATCTCTAATTCTCCAGGGAAAGGGAATTCCACAGGCTCCCTCTGGGGAATTACTGGAAAGATAACAAAATACAGGATGCTAAACTTTTTAAGGAATTATTCAGAGTTGACACAAAAAGCTGAATGGAGGCTCAGCCACATAGATAAGTAAATTGGATAACTTACATCTGAAAATTTAGGTAGTTCAAGCTTTGAATAAAGGAAGGATCTAGTTTGGTGATGCAGATTGATCTAATGAATTGGGGGTCATCAGATCTTGCCTTCGTTCATCTCTGGCTTTACGTCTGCTTAAAATGGAAGTCACTCCCCTCGAGTTCATTTCATCACCTGGCATGTACGTCCTAACCACGTACACTCTTGCTCTGCACCCTTTTTCCCCCAGATCCTCCTCAAAATGACACTAAGTATTGCCATCATCATCTACCAGTTTCCCCAGTTCTTAAAGCTTTTCCAGGAACCCACCCCAACCTTCTGATTCTTCTCCTAATTCACCTGTTTCTTTGACTCACATGCAAAAATCTTTCTACTTCCTTTCCTGAGTCTAGTCTTTAAATACTATTTGACAGTCTTGTCTCTCTTGTGTTCTCACTCTACGTGTCTAGGGAGACCTCATTCACTTCTGTAACTTCAACTTCTATTTATTCCACACGTATTTAGTGACCACTTTCCCAGCTCCCTGTATGCCTGGCACTGTTCTAGGCACAGGGGCTGCAGCTCTGAATGAAATAGACCACAATTCTTGCTCTCATGGAGTTTATTTCCATAAGGAAAACAATCAAGTCAGCAAGTTGTATTTTTTGTTAGATTTTCTGAGCAGCATGGAGAAAAATGCAGCAGGGAAGGTGAACAGGGAGCTGGGTTGTGGTTTGGTGGTGGTTGGGGGGACTTGCACACAGTGAGGGCAAAGACTGTGAGTCAGGGGACCAAGAGGGTCACGGAGGCAGAGGATTGTGAGCCGGGGAGAGCAGAGGGAGAGGGGGCCATGAAGGGCCAGCGCTGCAGGGTTTGGTGGGCTTTGACTGTGTGTTGTGTTGGGAACCGGTGGAGAATTGCCGGCAGAGAGGTGATGTGATAAAGTTTACATGAAACAAATCACAGTGACTGTTGTTTTAAGAGTAGACCCTGGGGTGGGGACAGGGGCAGAAGAAAAGAGCTGAGTTAAGAGGCTTTTAGAGTCACCTGGGGATGAGATGAGGGTGACTTAGACCCCAGTGATAGGAGTGGAGGTGGTGAGAAGGGGTTGGATCACAGGGATATTTTGAAGGAAGAATGCACAAAATTCCCTGGAGCTTTGGTTGTGGTGTGAGAGAGAGTGAACGCTGACTCTTTCAAACAAAGCAAAGGACTTTCAAACTTTCAAACTGAGCAAAGGGGGGATGGAGTTGCCATTTATGGAAAAGGGAAGGACTGTGGGGCAAGACGAGGAGCTCACTTTTTGGACGTGCTAAGCTGAGAAACCTTTGAGACATCCAGGCGGAGATGTCAAGTAGCAGTTGGGGCGATGAGCCTTGAGCTGAGGGCGGAGGTGGGCCTTAGGGATTTAAATCTGGGAGTTATCAGCGATGAGCATATGATGGGGTTTAAAACTTTTAAGACAAGGTGAGAAAAAAAGTGATCAAGGGACTGAGTCTTGTGACATTCCAAGTGTCAGTGGTTGGGACAAGCAGGAGGAATCAGGCAGAGGAGGTCAGGAGGGAAGGCTCAGGAGGTGGGAGGCCATCCAGGAGGGCACAGTGCTCGGTGGGCGAGGGGAAGGAGTATCAAGAAAGGAGTGAATAAATATGTTAGATGCTGCTGGCTGCTCAGGAAAGGTGAGCACTGAGCATCCCGCCTTGGATTCAGCAATGTGGTTGTCATTTGTGACCTCAACCAGGACCAGTTTTGGTGGAGTGGCAGGAAAAGGCACAGCTGGGGAGGGTTCCAAAGAGACTAGAGGGAAAAATCTGGGATAGAAGGTATACCCAGTTCTTTTGAGGAGTATTCTTGTAATGTAAAATACTTATACTCTAAATGTTTTCTGTAAGGGGGAAAATAGCTAGAACTGTGTATTTGTTTTTCTTTAAAACACACACACACATACAACAGAATCATTTTGCAGTTATTACAGAGGATGGCTAATTGTAGGGTTAGCCCAAAGCAGGTTTTGATGTACTTTGCAAACATTAGCTAGCTGCTAAAAGTCTCTTTTACTTCCCTTTAAAAGAAATAAAAGAGATGTTTAATGGGAAGAAGTGATTACATGTAAAAAGTTGTGTTCATGTATTTATTTTGGAGGGGAAGTAACAATAATGATGGTTGATTGATTTTTATAAAATTACCCAAGGTCACTCGTGGGACATACTCAGCTTTCATGAACAATCATAACAAGCCATGTAAGGGTCACCGCCAAAGGCTGATTTCAGCCCTGCTCTTTATTTCAGCTTTCAGATGGGGCTGAGCTCTATAAAGTGGAGAAATAAAGTCCTCCCACTGCCCTCCCATACTCAAATAACTATCCTTTAAAGCAGCCTGCTGTATATTTGACTTAAGCTAATAAAGTGTGAGGATGAAAACACTTGGGGCCTTGGCACAGAGACAGATTAAATATAAACTTTCCGTTCTTTCACACCAAGGAACTTTCGCCTTGGTTATCACGTATCAACCAAAATTAGCTGAATTCCGCATCAAACTCTCTTCCTTTCCCTAGATTTCTTATACGTACCTGCCACTGATAAAGTAAGGAGGAAAGGCTTTTTAGCAGGGAAGAGCGATTACTGCATTAACTAATTTGTCCTATTTATAGTACTCTTGACAACACAGGTCATTCATGTTTTGGGGCTGAACTTTTCTCCCTTCATTAGCGTCATAATTAGTTCCTGTCAGTAAATGACATTTTCAGATTTCTACCAGTTTGGTTCAGTGTATTTAATATTTTGCTTGATGGTATAAGGGACAAAACCCAGGTTATAAATGTACCCACTAATCCTTGTAGTCTGCCTCAAATCCTTTTCGGAATGAGGCGAGGTATATCTACATTAACAAAATTAAAATAAACCACATATAAACAAGCCATAGGCAAAGCTACTTAGGTTAACACGTGTTTTTCCTTAAAAGTAACTATGATAAATAATGAAATTAACGAAATACTTAATGGAAATTAATTTCCTAATTAATGAAAAAGCTACTTGGGAGGGTTTGCAAAGTGGAGAGAGCGTGAGTGCCTCTGTCAGGTGGTCTGGTTCTAATGCTCGCTCTGCCTCCCCCAGCTCACTGTCTGCTCTGAAATACGGAGTGTGACATCGACCTCCCGGGCTTGTTTGGAAGGTCATTTCAAACAACATAGCTAAAGGTACTGGCATATGGTAGGTGCTTAATACATGTCAGCTCCCTTGCTTTCCCCATAATCTCGTTTGAATTCCTGACTGTGCAGGTAATCCCTTCCTCAAGTGGTATTCAGAGTTCCCTGCAGTGTAGGTGGTGGCGAGAGAGCATGAGGTCCCTGTCTCCATCAGTGTCAAACGCACACTCGACTGCATCTTTGCAGGTGCAGATGCCAAACGTTCTAGAGCTGGAAGGAGCCTCAGCGAACGAACGAACAATTCTGTTCTGCACATCGCCAAGGGGCAAACAGACCATCCCTCAGCAGTGAGTGGGACAGATTTGGAAACTGAGTAGTCCGAGGCCCAGCAATTTTGAGAGACTTACTGAGGGTCATTCAGAGGTCAGTAGCAGAGGGGACAGGAACCTGATCCAATATCCTGTCTCCATCACTGGTTCATCTCTGTTCAGATTCAGATTTCCTGACTGTTCATAATGGTGGGACCCATTGCCCAACCCATGGTCCACCAGTTGAAGATAATTAGTTGAGACATTAATGACACATGGCTGTGAGTGAAAAAGTTCTAGTGAACTCAAGAAGGTGGCCTGTACCACAGGTCACATTTCTTCCCTCTTGTTCACAGCAGGATGCGTGATACGATTGCATTTCTAATGATAATTCTTGTCATCATGATGACAATGGAAGGGAAAATTAAGGTCAGAATTGCCAGCAGGCCCTTTGGAAGTCTGGTGAGCAGTGTGGTGCCACTCAAGCATCAAGCCTCTACGTCACTAAAGGAGAGTTGCTTCTTGGGTCGATTACCTTAGACTGTGATCTCTATGCCATATTTGAAAAGGGACGTCAGGACAACGGAGAGTGAGGTATTGGAAGGAGGTGGTCTAGTAGGGCTATTACACCACTGCATTCAGTGTCTACTAGGTCAGACCCAGGACCAGGGATCTACAAGCATCATTTCAAGAAATCTCACCACAAATCTCTGAGGGAAGAGTTCTAGCCATGGACAATTTATAGATGGTGAAACTGGATACCCACAGGGGGGTGTTGTTCTAAAATGTGGCTGAAAGGAAAGAGCACTTTAAGAGGTTGAATCCAAGTAAACACTTTGTGACTGTTATTGATGGTATGTGGCTCGAGCTTTAGGATCAAAGATAAAGGAGCCAAGGAAAGCTGAAGAGAATGTTAGGACAGAAGGTCAGGGGAGGAGTGGCCTCCATCTGTATTGGTCACTATCTCTGTACTAAGATGGAGATAACAGAAACGACTAAAAGCATCTTGGCCTTTTTCTTCACTCCCTTTCATTCCTCCAGCACGTGTTTAAGTACAAAACAACAATCCAACTCAAGGATTTGGTACCTTGGATTCAGGACTCCATTTAGCAGATGGAGTCTCTGCTCTTCACTGGCCCTCACCATGACCCTCTTTCTTCCTGTGGAATCTGCCTTTTGAGCCACTTCTGCCACTTGCCTCCCCCACATTCTGGGCTTACCTTTAGCTCATTGAGACAATGTGTGGACTTACTGATTCAATGTCATAACAGTATCCTTTCTGAGAAAATGGGAGTGTGTGTGTGTGTGTGTGTGTGTGTGTGTGTGTGTGTGTGTCTATAAGGAAATTCAGGTACTTAAAACAGATACTCTAAAAGGATATAACCATTTATTCATTTACTCAGCAATTATATATTGAGTGCCAACCTTCTCCCAGTCACTGTTCTAGACACTGGGAATGTAGAAGTGGACAAGGCAGATAAGTGCCCTCATGAAGCATGCATTCCTGGGGGGCGGGAGGGCAGACAGTAAACATGTAAAAATATATGGTATGTCTGATGCTAAGCGTTATGAAGGAAAATATACGTGGGTAAGGGGCCAAGGCATGCTATTTTCTCCCGCCTGGGGAGGGAGATTTGCTTGCTCCAGGTTTCCTTTTGAAGCCTGGGTACATGACTCAGTTGATGGTAGGATAAGACACCGTGTTTGACAGTCCCACTCAACTCTATTCAATGGAGCAGAACAGTTCCTTGTGGAAATCAGTGTCTATTGTCCAAAGCAAAGGATAATAGATGTTAGTCAGCTAAAGTGCTAAAAATTTCATAGTGCCTCCTAATTACACTTCCTTTTACTGTAATTCTTATAATTTTGGCATATTTTCTTCTATTCCTATTTCCTGTTTCCCAGTTTTTTTAAACTTAATTTTCTAAGCTGCTGTTACATGGTAAAAACGGTGACCTTCTGTTTCTTATCTAAGCAGTCCTAAATTTCTAGGCATTTAGGTTATTGTCATTAAAAATACTACAAATAAAGCTGCTGTGAATTGTGATAGCTACCCTAAGCTAGGTTAGTAATATGCTGCTTCTGCTTCTGGGTGTCTGATGCCCTCAGCTGTGCTTCTTGAAGAGAAGGCAAGATAAAGTGAGCCTAAATTTCAGCAGAAGTACATAAACGAAGAGGATTTCATCAGACATTGGAACTGTCAAAAGGAAGTGAGCCTCGTTCTCCCAGAGACTGACTGTCTTCTCTTTGGCTATTAGGAGGAAAGCTGATCTTCCTGGACCCAGGACCCATCGAGCTGAGAGCACACTCCATCCTTGTTTCTGATGGTGGAGAGCTCAGGATTGGATCCGAGGACAAGCCCTTCCAAGGCAAAGCTCAGATCAAACTCTACGGGAGTTCCCACTCTACCCCCTTCTTTCCGTATGGAGTCAAGTTCCTGGCTGTGAGGAATGGAACTCTTTCCCTGCATGGTGAGTGAGGCAGTTGACCAGAGGAACTGAGGTAGAGCTGTGTGTGTCTAGCCAAGGTGCAGACAATGGGGAAAATGATAAAACTACTTCCGTCTCTTTGGCTGTTAGTTGCAGAGGCAACAAAGTCAATTACAGCATGAGCACTGTTTCCTTAAATAAGGAATATTAACTGTGATGATGCTCACGGCAGAGTGTACTGTGGTTCTCAGTTATGTGCCCTCCTTTCTGTCACCTCTGCCCACTGTCAGGTGACTTTCAGTGCCTCCCCGTGGGTGGACCATACTTCCCTGTCCTGCTGAGAGTGGGCTTAGCCTTGGACTTGCTTTGGTCAATGGAATGTGAGCAGAAATTGATGTACTGCATGGCCAAGCAGAAGTTTTGAGAGCCATTGTGATACTTTGGTCATTTTTCTCTTTTCCTTCTGCTTGAGAATAGCCCATCCCCCATAGGGATAGGGGCAGCTCAAGCTTGGGCAGAGCTGCATACTGCTCCTATGTATGTGTGTGAGGAATAAACCTTTGTTGTCATGAACCACTGAGATTTGTGTTTGCAGCTGCAGTTTAACCTAGTGAAAACTAACCAGTATGGTTACTTCCTGTTACTTAGCCTACACCCATGGCTGTGTACACGGGTGGCAGCCCAAAGCAGAGACGACTTCACTTTGTTGTTGTTGTTGCTGTTTTCACCCCCCTGGGAACAGGGTTCAGTTAGAGTTCTACCCAGAATTTTGTTACAGGTGGGTTGGTGTTTATGGATTCCTGGGAAAAAATAGGAATCAGACTATAATGTGTTTCTGCTACAATTTCGTTTGCCTTTTGATAACTTCATCCCACTTCGCAAAATGGACATTTTTATTTTCCTTGAGATTCAGGAAATTACTAAACGTGCCAGGATAATCCTTAGTATCAACTAGAAAATGTAAGTATAGCATGATGAGCTTGGAGTGTCTTTCAGTGGATGCTTATATACATTTGATTACATAGCACGAGCCAAAGTCAGATCAAAAATGTGGGCACCAGATAGTAGCCCGATCTCCAGAAAATGTGACATTCTCTACATTGGAATTTCTGTGCTGACGTAGCAAAATAAGACCCTGCCACCTATCACAGAGTAGTTATTCTAGGCATGGCATGTGGCTATGCTGAGGAATCACCCTTCTTGCTCCATTAAGGCTCTGTCCATCACAAATTGTGGTCCTCAATCATTGTCTACTAAAAGCCCTCTTTTGCCTTTTTTGGCTTACTATGAGAGGAAGTGAGATCTTATCATCAAGCATTTATTTATTTTTTTTTATTTTTGCGGTACGCGGGCCTCTCACTGTCGCGGCCTCTCCCGTTGCGGAGCACAGGCTCCGGACGCGCAGGCTCAGCGGCCATGGCTCACGGGCCCAGCTGCTCCACGGCATGTGGGATCTTCCCGGACCGGGGCATGAACCCGTGTCCCCTGCTCAGCAGGCGGACTCTCAACCACTGCGCCACCAGGGAAGCCCCATCAAGCATTTACTAAGTGTTGACCATGGACCAGCCAGAGTGATACACGCTGGGGATAAATTTTGTAAGGATTAAAAAACCCACAATTATCTAGACCGAAATTCAAAATACCTACAATATTGATTCTTGTATTCTACTTCTAAGGAGGACCTTTTTCTTCCTGTATCCCTCATCAAGCACTTACATCGATCTTGTAGCCCAGGATCCATGAGGGGCTTCTGTCTATTCACAGGTCAGCGATGGTCTTCAAGTGTTTGCTGTAGTCTAACAGCCAGTTAGGTCACTAACCCAATGTGCTGCTGTTTACCATTGAGAAAACACAGCTGGAGAAAAAGAGGGCGCAGATCAGTGTTTCAACCAGCCCATAGGCCGTCTGAAGTATCCTGCAGCTCAACAGGGACCCTCTGGTTTGAGAGCCACTGTCCTCTAAGATGCAGATGGCACAGCTCTTGCTCGAAATGGAATTTCACCTGAAGAAGAATGAAACTCTCCTCATTCTTTTACTCGGCTTCTTTCATTCCAGCTCCTTTTTCTCCTCACATTCTATTATGAAGGATCAGCAAAAGAGTTTACAAATAACCTTTATGTGCTTGTATTGTAAATGTACCCTGTGCTCCTAACCTTTGTGTTTTAACAGATGTCAAGTTAAGAAAATCCCTAGGACCACTGCTTATAATTAAGATGGGGCAATTAAAGCAAAGTAGATACTTCTAATGTGTTCTGAGAATTCTGGAAGTTACAAGTGTTGCTACTTTATCCTGGTGATGTTACTGGATACTGAGAGCGCAGACACCTCCTCTCCCCTGCTTCCCTTGTTTCTGTCTTCTCCCCTCCACCTCTCCTCTCCCAACACTCTTCCTCTCCTCTTTTTCCCTCTCCCTCCACCTCTCCTTTCCTGTATTCCCAGGACTAGGGTGTCATCAATGGCTGTTTTACCCATTTCCCCGCAGCCCTGTCAATATAGGCCTGAGTAGAATCTCTCATGAACCACAGAGCTTGCACATTGAACACAGGCGAAATCAAGCTGTTTTCCTCATTGAGGTGATGCTGCTGCATCTCATCCATTTGAAAGAAATAGTATGTAGGAAAGAGCTTAGCCATTGGGTGAGAGGGATTCCCTTCTGCCTTCTCTGGCAGGGAATCCCAGTCACAGCCTGAGGTCCATCAATCCTCTCCCTTCTCTCTCCCTCACCACCTGAGGTCTCAAACAGACTTCCCCTCTGGCAGCGTGGTGGTATATCACAGTTGAAATCGTTACGTAATTTCACTGGCCTTTTCCCAGGGCCAGAGGTGGGTCTAGTGACACTGGGGCTTTAGGGAAAAACTAATTTTCTCTTGCTGTCAAGTATGCAAAACAGTGAGCAACTTGATTCAGTGCTTTGCCCCCAGAAGGTCCCTAAAGACCCAACATTCACTCAGCTTCCCAGGATGCTGTAGGGAGGAGATTCACCGACTTTAGTGCATGGAAGGCTCTTCTCAGGAAGATTTTAAAAATAGAGGTTTCTGGACCTCACTTCCAGAATCTGACTCAGTGGGTTTGGCGTGGGCCCAGGAATGTGCATTTCAATGGAACCATCAGGTGATTTGATTCAGGGGGCCCACTGACTACACGTGGAGAAACGCTATTTTTAGTGGTTTATATAAGTTTTGGAGTCAGAAATCAGTCCAGTTCTGCTATTCATCAACTAAGACCTTGGGCAAATCAATCTCTATAAAACCAGGAAAACATAATTCCTACCTCATAGATTTACCGCTTGTGAACTGCTCCAAAGTATCTGGCACACGGTTAACACTCCAGCACTATTAGTTATGGCTATTCTCATGATATTTTTCCCCCAAAGCAGTGAGTCCCCTGTGCCTATGAGCTCATAGTTTCTTTCAGGGGTGAGGGATGGAGGGACTTCTATTTGGCACGGGTCCATCTCTGTCTGGAGATTTTTCTCCTTATTCATATTCTTGTCTACCTCTTCATCACAGCAAGAGAGAGGTTTTAGCTTTGGAGGTCGTGAAGGAATGCCATTCCTCTTTTTCTGGGTTTGGGAGTGGATGGGGCAGGCTGGGTTCTGAATCTGTGGTGGAGATTAGATGGCTTAGTAAGTTGTCAGCTGCACACTTTGCCATGTTAATATGACTAAAGGGTCGCAGATTCTTCATCAGTGTGGGGTTTGGGGGGCTGTTTTCAATGAGGAAATTTCACTCTTGCTCTTTGCTCCCTACCCTCTGTCTGCCAATACAGGTTCACCACCCCAGACCGAGTGCCAATCACATGTCACTTTCGAGGGGGTCGCTGTCAGCTTGGGCAAGTTGAATTTTTGACAATCTAATTACGGCCCTTGCTTCCACAGTGGGAGTCTGAACAGGATGGTGGGGCTTTTATTGATTGTTCAGAAGGGAAATTTATCAATGTCTCTCACTTCATTTCCAGTTCCTCCCTGAGAAATTTGGCTGACAGTTTCTTAGAAGAAAAAGCCGTCTTCTGGCCTTGAATGGACTTCTGTCTTTGTCCTTTTCAAGAAATTACAAGATCAGGCATTAAATATAAATGGAAGTTTCTGGGAAAAGCGAGAATGTGGGGACGTGGTTGAGGAAAACACTAGTATAATGTTATGAACAGGAGACTTTTGTAGGAATAAATAGGAAAAAAGGAGTTAAAATAAGCGGGTTTAAATGCAGTTTGCTTCCCTTCTCAAAGTACCAAATATCTGTATGTAAACTCCATGCTTTTTATGAGTACTGTCTATGGACACTCATATTCTGTTGCTAAAGGGTATCAGGCTGTCTGGGAGCACAATATTGTGTGCATGGAGTTGATACATGTGTCCTGGGCAGTGGTTTTCCTACCGGGCTCCACAAAATCTGAATGTTTCCTGGGGGAACTTCAGGGGTTCTGCCAACAATGAAGTATTTGAGGATCAAGCTATAAAGGTTTAAATTGCTCAAGTAATTGCTTCATTGCTTTTATCTCTAGCTTAAATTTGCGTTAAAGTAATATTTCATTGGAAGAAAGAGTTCTTTTGCTAAAATAGTGACTAAAAATTACTCAAGTAGCTCATCTTTTTTCTTTTTTTAATTGAAATATAGTTGATTTACAATGCTGTGTTAATTTCTGCTGTACAGTGGTTCACCATATATATGTGTGTGTGTGTATGTGTGTGTATATATATATGCACACACATTCTTTTTGTATATTCTTTTCTTATGGTTTATGGTTTATCATAGGATATTGAATATAGTTCCCTGTGCTATACAGTAGGACCTTGTTGTTTATCCATCCTATATATAATAGCTTACATCCCTCCTGCACTGTTGGTGGGAATGTAAGCTGGTGTAGCCACTATGGAAAACAGTATGGAGGTTCCTCAGAAAACTAAAAATAGAGTTACCATATGATCCATCCTTCTTATTTTGTGGTCTCTTGGTGCTGGTGCTGGGGCAGGTGGAAGAGGTGAGGCGTGTGCTCGGCAAGTGGAAGATGTGAGATGGGTGATGGGCAGGTAGAAAGATGAGGCAAGAAGGCTGGCCAGCCTTTTACTGAACCACGCAGTCGTATCCTCTGCTGGGCATTGCTGCCTCTCTGGATAATACTGGCTGACTGCTGATTCTCTCTCCTCGACCACTGGAGTCCTGTAGGAAATCTTCCCACTGTTTTCCAGTGTGGAAGCCCCACCTGGGTTTGCAGTCCCCTTAGCTTCCATCAGAAATTTGGCTCAAGTCAAGCTACCTTCCCCAGAATCCACTTGATCCAGAGGAAACTTACAAATCTTTAGACACCAGAGATGTTCCTCTCAGCACCCTTTCCTCTGTTCTCTCTCTGAGTCTCCTCTCCCCTGCTCAGATAAGCATGGGTAGCCCACACATATGCTGCATATGCAGACATCCAACCTGGGAAAAAGAAGCCAGTCTCCTTTTCTTGCAGGCAACTGTATGACTGGTACATTTGAAGCCCTTTTTCTTTGCTTAAATGGAGAGAAGTAGCCTCAGATCTCCCTGTATGGGAAGGAGAGGAAAAGGCCATGGCTGTTCACTAAGGCTAATGACTCACCCCCATCTCTGAGAACTTTGAATTTCCTCTCTTGGTTGATCATGTAGCTGGGGGCTGGGGTCTGTCCAGGCATGGCTCAGATGGCGGAGTTAGTTAGCCTCCTTTAAATAAGCCCCAAGGGGGCTTCCCTGGTGGCACAGTGGTTGAGAGTCCGCCTGCCGATGCAGGGGACATGGGTTCGTGCCCCGGTCTGGGAATATCCCACATGCCGCGGAGGGGCTAGGCCCGTGAGCCACCGTGAGCCATGGCCGCTGAGCCTGAGTGTCCGGAGCCTGTGCTCCGCAACGGGAGAGGCCACAGCAGTGAGAGGCCCGTGTACCGCAAAAAAAAAAAAAAAAACCCCAAGGAAATGTCTACTCCCTGTCTGTTTATGGCTCACATACAATGTGGGTGCTTATCATCTTTTGCCCCTGGGTCCTCTCGGTGGGTTTGGGGGACTAGAAGTCTGTGCTCAACTGTTTGCTACATATGAGAAAGGGTGCTGCAGAAGGATATTAGGTTGAAAGGGAAAGCAGCCATTGTGTGTGTGTGTGTGTGTGTGTGTGTGTGTGTGTGGTTTTGATTTAGGGGTGGGAAGAAAGTAAGATCAAAGTGAAAGGAGAAATAGAGGAAGAAGGATAAGAAAAATTAAAAACCTGTTCGTTGCTTTCTGTAATCTTAAATTCAAACACACTTCAGTCCAGCATGGTGGTTCTGGTCAGCTGGTATGTTGGGGCAGATGGTAATTACTCAGTCAACTTACTGCTGGTGAGTGTGGTTCTGGTGGACTTGGAACCCTCAGCATGTAGGATGGCCAGTGACTAATGACTGGTTCTCTATTCAGAGCCCCTGAGGATTGGTCCTTAACTATGTGTCTCTGAAAATATAACCAACACCACTAACAAAATTGAGGCAGAAATTTTCTCTGTTGCCTTACAAGGCTTCAAAAAAAAAAAAAAATCCAAAATACAACTATTCTATATGTGCAATAGAAGAAACATATCTGGTAAAATCTCATTGATTCTTAACTGAGATAACTTAGAATTTGTCATTGCTTGATCTGGACAAGAGTGACCTTGGAACAATGGATTAGAAAGGGTTCCTTCCATTCAGAGTATAAAGCACACCTTAAGGAGCTCATTTAAACGCTTTAAAGTGAACATACTGTTTTTAAGGTCCTTAGCATTTTAGGTGTTTACATGTAAATGTATAATGCTAATTAGAAATGAGTTCTAGCTATCCGATAATCCAAGTACAGCAGGAATCCCACTTAGAAACACATTATAAGATACTTTAAGTTTCTATATATACCTGAACATCTTGGCATTCGTCAGGTCTTTTTTGGTGGCAAGTGACAGAAAACCCAATTTGAACAAAAAATAAGGGCACTTATTGCCTCATAAAACTAAAACAACTGGAGGCACAGCTGAGTCCAGGTGCTTCGATGAAGTCATTAGGCCTTTGTTTCTCTGCAGCTCTAGGTTCTGCTTTCTCCTGAACTGGCTTCCTTTACCAATCTGACTCCTAGAGGTAGAAATAGGCCCCTGTGGCTACAGATGAAATAAGGGCTCTTTTCCAATGACTATTTCTGAGCAAATTCCAACATTTCCCCTCATCAAAATTTCACACCCCCTTTGTTTTTCCCGTTTGGCTTTTAACACTGTCTAACATATTATATACAGTTTATTTGTGATATTTATTGTACTTATTCTAGTGTTTTCCTTAGTAGAATGTATGTATCATGAGGGCAGGGATTTTCATGTTTTGTTTTGTTTTGTTTTTTATTGACAATATCCTAATCCCTACAACAGTGGCTGGACTCACAGTAGGCTTTCAAGAAGTATATGTTGTGTGAATAACTGAATGAAAAGCTTAAGCAGAAGACTCAGGATTAACTTTGACCCTGTTTGGGTCATAAGCCCATCACTGAAGCTGCTACCGTGGCTGGGGAAGTGGTGCTCTTACTGGCTGGGATGGAGCAAGTGTATGATAGACCCCCCCAGAACTACATGGTCTGAGACTGAGAGAGGATGATTCCTTAAAATTAGAGGTGTGTTATCTAACCAGAATAAGAGAATGAGCAAGTAAAAACAATAGCTTGTCTACTTTTAAAATATTTGACAATCTGACATTTTTACTACTTTTACTAATTTGGAGAAAATTAATAAAATTTTACTGGATATTTCAAACCTGTTTAGTTTGGCTAGGAAAATAAGAAAAATTCCAATCAGTTACTTCACTAAGCAAAACCAAATTCACTATTGATAGAAACACAATTAATAGAAAATTTAGAATTAAAAAATGTCTAACAACGTTTTGATATTTTCTAGATTCAATTATATTTAGAAAGTGTTATTGAAAGTATCAGGTTGCTTTGTAAGATAGTTTTTAGTTAGGGGATTCAGGACCACATGGATCTTGATCTGGACTGGCCACTCTTGTGTAAATATGTATCAATACATCCCAGGGAATGGCCAGCTAAGGCATCACTATTTCATATTATGGTTTGGCCCAAGCCAAAGAGAACCTCTCGTGAACAATGCTGTATCATGTGACTAATTCTTGACTAAGCTATGAAGGGGATGGACAACAGCTTGCATTCCTTCCTTATCCCTAAGGCCACACAAGACACTGGGGACTTTGCCCTTGATGGAAGACAAGTCCAGCATAGCCAGTCAGTCCAAGAAGAGAGGAGAACACATTTGCCCCAGTGCTCAGGGGAGAGCTGGTCTTGCCCACCTATTCCAGGCCTCTCTTGAATAGGAGGCAGAAACCAGGGAGCTGCCTCCTGGACCCTTTTCCCTATCCTTGTAATGGGAGGAGAGTAAAAATAGAGACCTCCCCTTTGTTTGGCCTAGTGCATTTTCCATCCCCTGGGACTTAAAAGCAGAGTCATTGGCATGTTATAAATATTGGTAGTATAGTAGAGTCTTTAGACCATATGAAAGATAAATTAGGAAGGTATTTCTCAAATAAGAAAAATGGATTTGTCTTAAAACCGTGAACTACTTCCTTCTAAAATTCTAACCATTGATAGAATGAAGTAATGAAAATAGTACATAAGGGCTTAAGTTTCCTATCTAAGCCCTTATGGTTCCAAAGGTTTTTCTGTACTTTCTTTTGGCAGTGTTAGTCATGAGTGAACAAGTCTCTGTATTAGTCAGGGTTCTCCAAATAAATAGAACCAATGTGATATCATATATATACGTATAGATAGATAGGTATATAGATAGATGTAGATACAGATATATAGATATCACATTGGTTCTATTTATCCAGAGCACCCTGCCTACAGTGACTAGTGGCTTATTCATTCACTAATTCACCTATTTATATATACATTCATATAGATATATATACATATGAAGAAACTTATTATAAGGAAATGGCTCATGTGATTATAGAGGCTGAGACCTAGGAGAGCTGATGTGTATGTAGTTGTAGTCTGAGTCCAAAGACCTGAGAACCAGTGGAGTCCATGGTGTTAGTTGCAGTTCAAAAGCCAGCAGGCTTGAACCCAAAGAGCCAGAGTTTCAGTCCAAATCTGAAGCCTGGAAGAGACCAGTGTCTCAACTCAGCAGTTAGGCAGGAGTTCCAGCTCACTCAGGCTTTTTGTACTATTCAGGTCTTGAATGGATTACTGGATGAAGCCCACCCACCTCAGAGAGGACAGTCTGCTTTATGGGAGGCTATGGATTCACATGTTAGTCTCATCCAGACACACCTTCCAGACATGCTAGAATAATGTTTGGCTAATTCTCTGGGTACCCCAAAGCCCAGTCAAGTTGACGCATCACCTTTACTAAAGTGGATCCCATTTTCTATAACTGACCCTGTATCACATCTTAGACACATAATCCAGGAAGGTAGCAAGCCTCTTGTCTTGACACAAAGCTTTCCAAGGGAGATCCATGTCTTCCTTTGAAGATTTCTGTAGTTTACTTTCTCCTTCTAGGTCATGAGGATCTTGGCTGACATTCTGCATCTTCTCCAGATGAACTTGGCCTTGCTCAGTCACAGAGCACTCACTCATCTTCCTCTGGATGAGCGTTAGGTGCGAGGACTCTGGAAGTAGCCTGCTTGGCTCCAAACGCCATCTCTACCACTAACTGTCGGGTGGTCTTTGAAAAGGTCAACTCTTCAGTGTTTCAGTTTCCATATACAAGTTGGAGAGATGATTCTAAAACATTTCTCATGGTGCTGTTAGGTGGTTTAAATGAAACAAAACATGTAAAGCACTTAGCACAAGGACAGGCATTGAGTAGTTACTCAGTGAGTATTATTATTATTAATTATATGCCTACAGTTTTGATTTGATGAAGCTGCCTCGCTATTCTAAGAAGGCTGGGATGGTGTTTATTGCTTTTCAGTAATCTGTCATCTGGAAACATGGTTGTCATTCTTGATACCCCCATCTCTGTCGTTCCCCGTATTGTGTCCATCACTAGGTCTTGATTTTAATTCTTGGGTAACTCATTTACTTCTCTCCACTTCCATGACTATTACCTTAGTTCATGATGCCATGAGCTTGTGCCTGGACTATTGTTTAAGCTTTGTAGTTTATCTTTTAGTTGCTATTTTCTTCCCTCTCCAATTCATTGTTTACCCTGGAGCCAGGGTGATCTTTTCACAGATCTGTTCACATCACGCTTCTGCTCAAAACCTTTAGTGGCTTCCTGTTGTCCCTGGGAAAGTCCAAAATTTCTAACATGGTTATAGCACCCTCTCTAATGTAGGTTTCTGCCTGCATCGCCTGCTGTGTTCTCCAACCCTCACTCCTCCCTCACTGCGGTGCTTTTCAGTCTTAGTAACCTTTTTTTTTTTTTTTTTTTTTTTTTTTGTGGTATGCGGGCCTCTCACGGTTGTGGCCTCTCTCGTTGCTGAGCACAGGCTCCAGATGTGCAGGCTCAGCGGCCATGGCTCACGGGCCCAGCTGCTACGTGGCACGTGGGATCTTCCCAGACCGGGGCACGAACCTGTGTCCCCTGCATTGGCAGGCGGACTCTTAACCACTGCGCCACCAGGGAAGCCCTTAGTAACCTTCTTTTAGCTTATTAAATGGTTAATGTAGTCTAGATTTTACAATTTTTACATTTTTGAGTACCAAAAGAAATCCAGCTTTGTTAAGTAAATGGAATGTTCCATAGGCAGGAGCATGTGATTTTTCCTTCAAAGAGAATTCTTCCACATGTATCATCAAAGCAATATTATTAATGGTATTGCTTTCAGCCTAGTCCTGAAGAAGGAGTATCACTGGATTGGGCATTATATTCAGTATTTGTTAAAATTGGAGTTTTACCAAGATCCTGGCACTTTATAATTTTCAAAGCTGCTTCCCATTCTTTCCTCTCATTTAACTTTCACAACTCTGTGAAGTAGGAACGACTGGGATTGTTACTTTCATCTCAGAGATGATGAAACTGGAGCCCGGAAGGGGAGTTAACTAGTATTCACTCCGTCCTCTTCATAGGCTTATGATGCGCATGGGCTTTCTGTTATTTTGTATACACATAGCTGGTGTTTACCTGTGGCAGAAAGATAAACAGAAGATACTCCTTCCAGGTTTCTGGAGCATTCTTCCTAATTTTAATTCTTTCAAGTTATTTTGGGATTCTAAGTAGGGCTTTGTTCCTTTTGGCTCCCTTTGTAGTATTCTTTTTTTTTTTTTTTTTTTTTTTTTTTGGCTTTGTAGTATTCTTGTTAGGGGTACAAAGAACCTGCTTCTTCCCCAGTTTGTTTATTATGTTCAGTATTTTTTATGGCATTTTCTGATTTCTATAATGGCAAATCTACAGATATCTTCTTTTATGGTTTCTTCCTTTGATTTCATGTTTAGAAAATTCTCACCTGTACAAAGACTATATAAAAATTTATCTATTTGTTTCCTGGTTCTGTTACTGTTTTGTTTTGTTTTTTCACATTAGTGTCTTTAATCTAGGGTCAGCAAATGATGGCCCATGGGACAAATCTGGTCCATTGCCTATTTTTGCAAACAAAATTTTACTGAAGAACAGCCATGCCCATGTGTTTAGGTATCCTCTATGGCTGCTTCATGCTGCCATGGCAGAGCTGAGTTGCAACAGAGACAACCTGGCCTGCAGATCAAAATCTATTCATCGTTTGGCCCTTTATAGGAAATGTTTGCCAACCCCTTCTTTAGTCCATCTAGAATTTAATTTGATATAGTGTGTAAGTTATTTATTTAATCTTTTTTCCAAATGGTTGGTCAATTTTCTCAACACTATTGATGCAACAGTGCAATTATGGTATGCTGAAAAATGGCCTCCAAATATGTTTACACCCCAATTCCTGGAACCCATGAAGGTTTGGCAAAAGAGACTTCGCAGGTGTGATTAAATTAAAGATTTTAAAATGGGGAGATTATCCTGGATAATTCAGATGGGCCCAATGTAATCACATTGGTCCTTATCAGAGGGACACAGGAGGAGTCAGAGGAGAAGGAGATGCAATGGTGGAAGCAGAGAGAGGAGTGATGTGTTTGAAGATGAAGGAGGGGCCACAAACCACAAGCCTCAAGCCAAGGGATACAGGTGGCCACTAGAAGCTGAAAAAGACGAGCGAGGAAACAGATTTTCTTCTCAGAGCCTCCAGAAGGAAGCAGCCCTGTCGACACCTTGATTTTAGCTCAGTGAATCCAATGTTAGAATTCTAACATCTGGAACCATGAGACAGTACATTTGCATTGTTTTTTTGAGACACTAATTTTGTGGTAATTTGTTATAGCGGCAATAGGAAACTAATACATTTCCCTGGGAATTTTAAATGTTACCTTTATCAGACACTAAATTCTTATTTGATACAGGTACAGATTAATGTCTTTTATAAATAAAGAGCTTTTTAGAACAAATTTAAAATCTGGCGATGGGTGTGAATAGACATATCAGTATAATTAATGCAAATGACCAACATGACTGCATGTAGAGAGGGCTTGGGTTATCCTGTGCTCACAAGGAGGGAGAGATTCTTTTTTATTCTAATGAGTTTTCTCCTATCTTTGCGTCATTAGTAATTACAGAAATGCAAATTAAAACAAAAGTGATTTTTTTCCCCCTTAACCATCAACTTCACCAATATTAAAAAGAGTAGTAGAAAGTCTGAGGAATGGGCGTTCACATATACTGCTAATGTGTATAGAGTATGTGCAGTCTTTCTGTAAGGCAACTTGGCGGTAATATCAACAGGTTAAACCTAGGCATATGCCTTGATATGGCAGTGTCACTTTTAGGAATTTATACTAGTGAGATGATCATGAGTATGCATAAAAATTACGCTCAAGAATGTTTACATCTTCACTGTTTATGAAAGAAAAATATTGAGAAAAAGCTGAATATGAAGAAATAATGGATTAGTATGTAAAATACAGATTTTTAAAGTGGGATACTATGATGCTATAATGATATTAAATAGTATATAATACAATTGAAAAATGTTCCTCCTCCATTAAGTAGAGAAAATTTCACAAAATGGTATGTACGGAATTATAGCATTTTTGTTTATATGAAATCTTGTCAACATATGAATACAGGAAAAGGAGGACAGAAAAGACATATATTAACCTGTTGTAATAAGATCATGGATGCCTTTATTGTCTTCTTTTGCTTGTCTATATTTTTATTTTAAACATTATACATTTATTGCCTTTCTAAAAGAAATTATGTTATTAAAAAATAGCTCTTTCTTCACTGTCACCTCCACTCCACAGCATAATCCATAGCAATGATTATCAAAACAATTGTCTATCTGGTCAGAAATATGTCTGAGTTTTTATATATTTTTTTGACAATGAATAGAAGTGGATGTTAAAGATACTCTACAGAAGTCTTTATCTCTGACCAAGTCAGAAGTCTTTATCTTGCCCCTCTAACTAACGAAATTTCCGCACAGTTCTATAGGGCCTAAGAATGGCATTTGTTGAACTGGCCTGAAATTCACACAGGAGCTAGGAACAGCATTCCAGATGTTTCCACTTATCTCACAATATACGATTTCCTTGGTATTTTGAACTTTATCCTTTGATTCTTCTCAGTCACTTTTAAATCATAGTAGCAACAGTAAAGCTCAGATCGGTCAAAATAAAAAGTTAGCCTTTCTTTCATACCTCTAGAAAAGGCCTTCAGTTATAGTAGGGCTCACTGCACCATCCAAATAACCTTGGTTAGCCTTGGCCTAACCCTTTGTGCCAAAAGAATGGCAGACTTCTTAGCACTGGGGACAGATGCGGTACCCAGGTCTTTCATTGCAGGGCATAAATGTTTGCTGAGCAGCTGTGTATGGAGCCAGCTGATCTGCACATTTAGAGAACGGCTCCATCAATACCGCTGGAGATTGACCAGTAAGGATGCAGGAGGCTCGCGGTGCACACACAGAGCCAATCTCATACAGGATTCCCCCGCCAGGGTTTGTCTTCATCCAAGAGAGAAATCACAGCGAATGATTCTCAAGGGCAGAGGGAAATGGTGCACGCAACATGCCTCCATTCCATCTCTTTGGTTTGCCAGATAGTCTTGTATTAACGCTAATGTCACAGTCTTCTCTTCTGAAGTAAAGTAAATTGGATCACCTCCGATTCACAAATGGTTTGGGTGCAAAGAATTCCCTTCTAAGTTGGTTGTTTGTAACTTGGAATACATTTGTTTAAAGATGGTTGGGATTAACATATACACACTACTATATATAAAATAGATAAACAACAGGGACCTACTGTATAGCATAGGGAACTATACTCAATATTTTATAATAACCTATAAGGGTAAAGAATCTGAAAAAGAATAGATATATATGTATAACTGAATCACTGTGCTGCACACCTGAAACTAAAACAATATTGTAAATCAACTATACTTCAATTAAGAAAAAGAAATGCTGATAAACCTATGGTTAAGGGCCTATGTGAGCCCTCAAAAGTGTGTTTTACTTTTCTGTCTAATGCTAAGGGGAGTATAGCAGCTGACCTTTGTGTATACGAATAATTGTGTGGGGAAGCAGGTCCATTTTCAACATGAGATGTCAGGGGCACATCTCTCTGGGCTCTCATCCCATTTGGACTCTACTATATCAGTCTTTTCCTGTTGAGTACTAGTGACAGAGGGTGCTAAGTCCCTCTGCCCTGAGAGTGGCTTCTGTGGCCCAGAGGTGACACGATGGCCTGGCACAGTGTGGGTTCTGGGAGCAGAGAGAGCCAGCTTAGGTGCGAGGTGGAGTAATCAGCAGTAGTCAGCCCTTTCCTAATTCCTCTGGTTACTTATAACCTTCTGCTGTTGTTAGGGGTAGTATATGATCAGAGAATCTGGGCCAGCTGCTGGCAGGGGGAGGGGAACTGAGAAACAGTAGAAAGCCAGGGTTTTCTCTCCACCCCTTTCCTCTCAAAGCTCATATTCTGCTACTCTACCTTCTATTGGCAGATGGATGAAATGAACAGTGGGAAACAGGGCTCAAGTACAAGAAATGCTGGGCAGATGCCCAGAGCTTAAACATTACAAAAAAGAGCAAGGAGATGGGGGAGGAATGAGTCCTCAAGCAGGTGTATGGAGAGCTAAGACTTTCCTTCCACTGCATTATTTTCTGTAATTATGGGTAAATGCATACCTTCAATTTTTTGGTTTTCTTCCTTCTTCTGATCCCCTTACATTCCTCTCCATCTGCCCAATCTTCGAATGACGATGTTCCCATGGGCTTGGTCTTGAATATTCTTCATTTATAATGTGTACTTTCTCTAAAGAAACCCCACTTATTCCCAGCGTTAACCTTTATGCACATATTTCTTTATATATCGAGCCTCAGACCTCTCTTCTGAGCTTCAGACTCAACTTTTTACTTGGATATTCTCTTTAGTATCTAACATGTAACCTGTCTAAAATGGTCATCTAAAACCAAGTATGTCTAAAACTGAATACTACTAGAATATAAAGTACATGAGGGCAGGGATTTTTGACTGTTTTTCTCACTACTGTATTCCCAGTACCTAGAACAGCACATGGCACATAGCACACAGTAGGTGCTCAATAACTGTTTATCGAATGGATTTGTTATCTTTTTCCCAAGATGTCCCTGTTGTCTACCGACTCGCATCAGCTCTGGATCTGTGAGGCATTATTAACCTCTTTCCCCTTACCTTTAGAGCCAATCACCCAGTCCTCTTGATTCCCCAAAAGGTACCCCCAATTTTTATACTCCTCTCCAGATCTGCTGCCTTACTCTTATTCAGACCTCCAAAACTTCTTGTCTGATCTACTACATTAGCCTTCTACAAACTGCAGAAGCCTTCTACATACATCTCTTTCTTTTATGCACTTTCTTGTAATCTACTCTTCATGCCACATCCAGTGTGACGCTTAAAACCATAAATTTGATCAAGTAACTGTTCTGAATGAGGTTCAGTTCCTTTAAAGCAGGCCAAGAGGGTCCGGCATTATTTGTCCCAGCCACACCATGGCTTCTTACTCATCTGCTCCAGAAACCCCCATCTCCATTCAGTCCCTGGAGCACATCAAGCTCCCTCCTTCCCCCCTGGCTGGCTCCTACCCAGCTCAGGACATGACTCAGACTTTTCTCGTTCTCCCCAGTGTGCAGTATATACAGTGTCTCTCTAAGGATTCTCTCCCCTCAGTTTGATATGTAAGCTTATGAGCTTAAAATATGGCTGGTTTCACAACAGTATGATTCCTTAGTTGTCATGTGAAATATTTCTTTGGTGGTTTCCAAACCACTTTTGGAGTAAACTCTAAGCTCTTTGGGAGGGCCTGCGGGGTCCTTCCAGGGCAGGGCCTGCTCACCCTTCCAGGTGCATTCCCACTGACCCTCGTCAGGTCCCCATCCCTGCCATACACCTGCATTCTGGCCGTGCCACCTCTATGGCAGTTATTTGAGTGTGTCATGTTGGCCAACACCATGGTGCACAGTGTTGCCTTCGCCTGGAGGGCTCTGCCCATTTTGTCCTCTCCTCCACTGTGGCTTATCCTTCAAGACCCAGCTCAGTTGTCACGTCTTCTGGGAAGCATTCCCAGAAACAACCCCTGCCTCTGTGTGAGGTGTTCCATGTCTCTTCACTGGCGGACCCTGGGTGTCCCTCTGCCTTAACACTTAACAGAGTGCATCTGTGATTTTTTTGTTTATTTCCTGTACTATTCATGGACCCTGGAGGACAGTGACTCTGTTCCCTTTATGTCTGTCTTGCCAGTGCTTGACAGATGTTCATCTACACGAAAGGAAAGGTAGCATTCATTGTTTTGCTATGGATAATGGTGAAGCTGCATGCAGAAATAAGGGGAAATAATTTACATATATTTGAGAAAAATATTTCTAGTTCTTTTGTGAATTTCTTTATATTTCTGTTCTGATGTGAACATGATTTTGATGAAATAATTCTTTCCTCCCTCTTTCCCTCCCTCCTCTCTCTGCCTTCCTTCCTCTCTCTCCCTCTCCCCCAGCCCCCTTTTCCCCTCCCCCTGCCCTTTACTGATTTGGAAAGGTCTTGGCAGTTATTCACTTGGAATAAATTGAACGATTGAAGTCCTACAAAACAAACAGAGGATAATTAGTGATTTTAAAGTGTGTTAACCCACAAAGATGATTTTCTTTCTCTCCATGACCATTTGGCAAGATGATTCTCTGGGCCTGTGTAATTATGGATGAATGGCACTGACATGCTTGAACAATAATTTGTAGGAAGTACAATTATGAGTAGAAATCATTAGTGGGAGAAAATGAGTAGTTTGTTGGTTAACAGGTCAAAGTTGAAAGCCCAAAGAGGTTAAACATTGTATTAAATTACGAGTCAAGAGCACAATCTTTTTTTCTTGTAAGCATATGCATAAATTACTGAGCTTTTTAAAGTGTATTTTTACATGGTTTTTCTTTTTTTTTCTTTTTCTCTTTTTTTTAATTTTTATTTATTTGTGGTACAGAAAGGAAGGGAGACACCTGAGCTGGGTTTCTGAAGAGTTCTGTGAAGTGAAATGACTCACATTTGAAATGTGTACGATGCTGTTTTCATCAGAGAAGTCAGTCGATCCACCTTGTATGGCTTTTAAATAGTATTTATAAAGTAAAGGCTATAATGTTTTGAGTATCAAAGCTAATTGAGCACAGTTAATATACAGTTGCTTCCAGAGGCTAGAATTCCATTAGGTGTCCAGTTCTTTGGTTCTGGATTCAGAAGAGCCAGTTTCAGAACTTGGCACTGACATCTCCTACTGTGTGATTTTGTCCTGGAAGCGTTACTTTAGCCTATTTTAGCCTCCTAATCTGTACAATCTGTCAAAAGGAAAACAAAACAAAGCAAAACCCAGAAAACCAACAATTCTTACTTCAGAGTAACACTACTTAGCATAGGTTGGATTTATTCTAAATTCTCAATAATGTTTGTGTTGTTTTTCAGCTTTTTACATGCTGGATATCATATGCTCACTTAGGTATATATCTGATGAAGGTTTGTAGGTGATTGTCCGTATGGCAGTAGTCAGAATAGTTTAAATCCCTCTGAGTTGAATGCTAATCATGAACCCAGTTGAATGCTGTGTTAGAAATTGTGACATTTGTAGAGGAGGCATGAGGCAGTGGCCCTGCATTCAAGGTGGGGCAAGAGACATAGGTACTATAATAATTACAGAATAACTTAGTATGAAATATACGGTGCTGACTATAGGTTACATCACTCAAGTCTCCCCAGGCCTCCCTGAACACTCTCAGCCTGTGGATATTTCAATAGTGATAACAAAAGTATTCCTGCTCACCTCCCCCAACTCTCACAGATCCTCCAGCCCTTACCAACATCCCTGCCTGCTTGTTATAGGTGTTCTCATGACAATCTCATCAGTTAGTCTATTTTCCTCTTGTTTTGGTTTTCTTGGTCACTGTGCTCCCTTCAGAAGGAAGGCAGCTGGGGGCTGCCCTGCTGCCCTTGCTTCGGGTACCTGCCATGAAAATACTGAACACAGGGTGCCAAGGGTGCAGACTTTCCTTGCTGCCCAGGTGGTCCAACCCTCAGGTGTGGGACGGTTGTGTTCCATGATGGAACCAAAGGCAACCACTGTTGCCACTTGGGGTCCCATCTGACCATCTGGGTGCCAAAACTTTGGGGTGCTTGCTTCTCCATGTTTCCGTCATGATTTTCCTCCTTCAGTACATATTTATTGAACACTTATTATATACAAGACACTGTGATATGCATTGGTACTATAATGGTGGGCAAGTATAGGTATAACTTCTGCCGCCATGTTTAATAGGGGAGATGGAGAATGACAGTAATAGAGGTCAAACCACATGTGTTAAATGCTAGAAAGGAGAGGGACACAGTGATATGACAGATTATAAGTCAGGGTTTGACCTAGTTTGGAGGTCTCAGAGGTTTCTCTGAAGGACCAAGTTGAACATCATTCTGAAGAATGAGGCAGAGTGAGTTGATGAAGGAATCCCACGCAGAGGAGCAGCGGGTACAGAATCCATCTGGAGAGTTCCTGCAGGTTCTTTCCTCAGGTTCAGCCACGGGTCCATGAGAGAGAGCCCATGTCTGAGACAGACCCCATACCATCTCTGTCATCCTTTCCTATCTGTTCCTTTGTGGAACTTCTTCTCCCATGCAAAGCAACTCAGTTAAATGGCCCACAATCCAGCCAGACATGTGGCGTGCCTAGTCCCAGATGTACACTGACCTTTTACTCAATAAGAACCGCCCCCGCCCCTTATCACTGTGGCGTCTATAGGAGGCAGTGGACATCAGCATGGGCTGAAGTGCTCCCTGACATCCAACAGAAGAGGTGAGGCTTGAGCTGTTTTTAGGAGAGCAGATGAGGGGAAGAAAACTGGGCACCCAGTGGAAGGTATAGAACAGGCAAAGGAGTAGACGTAGGAATGATCCTGTTAAATGAGAAGAAGTACAGTAAAGAGGCTTCCTGGAATGGAGAGTTTATTCAGGAGTCAGAGACCATACAGTGGAGTCTGATTAAGGAGACTCTTGAAAGTCAAGAAGGGAATTTGTGCCTTTATTACTGAGTACTGTAGGCAGATACTGCAGGTTAATGAACAAAGAAGGGATGTAATTAAAAAAGAACATGCATAATGGTCAGAAGAATAAAAGCTGTTTGCAGAGGGTCTAGCTCAGGTGATTATTAAATTTATTTTGACATTCTCCAGTTTGAGACGATGGTAACTCATCCAAATATCCATATCTGCTATGTAGCTGCAAATATGAGGCTGGCACGCATCAGACGCTCAGGTTGATGTTTTAGTCAGACATGTAGAGGTGTGTTGTTTTTGCAATGAGAGCGAATAAATTATGAGATAATTTTACTGCTTTCTAGAGGCTCTGTCAACATTTGAAAGGTCTTAAGTTTATGTTAATAGTTAAAAATTCACTTCAAAGATCCTCTGTGATTTTTTTCTATTCATTCTGACTTGACTATTATTTATAAGAATGATTAGCTAAAAAATATCTTTGTTGTGCCTATTCTTGGTTCTGCCACATGTAGCTGCTTGTTGATAGGTGCACGGCAGGTGTTTGTTGAGTATTGACTGAGTATTATGAACCATTGATCACAGCGTTTAATAGAATTTTGTCCTTGACAAACATTTTCTATGCATATTAGAGATTTTTCTGTGCAGACATTCAAGAACAGATCATAGAAATTCACATATATATGCATATACATCAAAATAGACTTTGTTTCATTTATTGTTCCCAAAGGTTAAAACACACAAACCAGGAAAAAAATTAAAATTATTTTCTTTTGGGGATGATTTATGTCTTAATTTTCACCTGCTCTATAATTAGACATTTTGAACTCTGGGAATTTTTTTTAAGATAAAATTATTGCCCAAGTAAACTTCGGAAATTACATCATTAACCCAGAGACCTTCCTAAGCCTAGAACAACATTACTGGTACAATGCCCTCGCCACCCAACATAGACAAATAAATAAAGAGGGAAGTTTAAAATAATTTGAAAATGATTTATTGTTGCCCACCTCTGTAGTTAGAGATTCAAGGATTATTACTTTAGTGCAACAAGGGAGGACAGGAAGTTGCTGTGGGCTAGAGGTAAATTATGATCTATTGCGAAGGAGGAAGGAAATGTGCTGAGGAAAGGAGGAGTTGGGAGTAAGCCTTGTGTTTTCTGAGGTATTGCTTCAGGTAATGGCTGTAAAAAAATCTTTGCCTTGAACCTTGCTGGAAAAGGCCAGAGTAAACTACGAGACTGGTTAAGGAGCAGCATACTGGTTTGGGGAGGATCAGACGGCTGCACTGGAGCCTAAAACAAACCAAGGTATCTAGAGTCACACGTTCCCCCTTGTTCAGCTTTGCTGAGCCATCCTGTCCTGGATACACCTTGTCTTACAGTATAAGGGGATCACTTAATACCCTAAGACTTAGGACAACCATTCTGAGGGTAATTTTGACTTTTAACTCTACTATTACTATTTGTACAGTGAGTTGAAGTCTTCAGTTTAGAAATACATGGTGAACTTCTATCTTGGAGAGTCTACTTGGAAGAAGAAAGAGGTGACAAATATCATCCTCAAAACAGTGTGATGCAAGGAGGGAAGAGAGCAGACTAAAATATATTGAGGGTCTGTTATGTGGCAAGGTCCACGCTAGTTGTTTCACAGATATTTTCTCATTGAATCATCCTAAACCCCCAGGAGGGAAGGCTTTGCTGCTTCTGCTTTGTAACTGAGGAAACTGAGACCCACCTTTAAGTATATCACCCAAAGAAACATAGTTAGACTATGGCAAGACTGTGATTCAACTGTAAAGTTAGTCTGACTCCAATTCCTGTGTTTTTCACCCCATATCATTCTCTATCCTGGATTGCTTTTATTGTCCCTGTGTGACAGACAAAAAAACCCAATATCCAAAAAAGTGAAGGCATTGGTTCCTATTGAGCCTGAAGCTTGCTTTCTCAGATTCTTCTTTCACGGGACTTTTTTGGCTGAATAACATCACGTTCATAATAAGTTTTTAAAATGTCTATAGGCAGGTTTCCCTCGCATTTGCTTTAGGTTCACTCCCAGAAGTAGTGGTCACCCATCTTCGAGCAGCTGCCTATGCCCGTGACACGGTGTTGGCTCTGGAAGATGCTGTGGACTGGCACGCGGGGGATGAAGTTACTGTCATCAGTGGGATGGGTGCAGAAGGCGCCAAGCCCTTGGAAGAGACTGTCATTGTGGAGACTGCGCAGAATACAGACCTCCATCTGAGGTCACCCTTGAGGTACTGCATGTCACCCTGGCTCCTTTTAGATGGAAGAAGATGAGGTCTTCACTGTGTTGGTGTCTGACATTTGTTTGTCTTTCAATAATGCATTTTTACATTAAATAATAGTAGACATTTTGACAAGATTACAAAGCATGAAACATTTGGAAGATTAAGACTTCTTAAATAAGTTTCTCTGGTAAGACTCTAGAACTTTCGTCTTGCAGTAGATGGTCAGTGCAATAGTCAGCATAGTTCCTAATTTTCACATACTTGTGATGATAGTTCACTCTTCTTTATCTGAGTTTTCTAAAGAAATAGAGCCCCAGATGGAGAATTAGGCTAATTTAGTGGCTTACTATTCCTAATAAGATTTGGAGTGATACCGGTCGGAATGGCCATCATCAAAAACTCTACAAACAATAAATGCTGGAGAGGGTGTGGAGAAAAGGGAATCCTCTTGCACTGTTGGTGGGAATGTAAATTGATACAGCCACTATGGAGAACAGTATGGAGGTTCCTTAAAAAACTAAAAATAGAAGTACCATATGACCCAGCAATCCCACTACTGGGCATATACCCTGAGAAAACCATGATTCAAAAAGAGTCATGTACCACAATGTTCATTGCAGCTCTATTTACAATGGCCAGGACATGGAAGCAACCTAAGTGTCCATCAACAGATGAATGGATAAAGAAGATGGGGCACATATATACAATGGGATGTTACTCAGCCATAAAAAGAAACGAAATTGAGTTATTTGTAGTGAGGTGGATGGACCTAGAGTCTGTCATGCAGAGCGAAGTAAGTCAGAAAGAGAAAAACAAATACTGTATGCTAACACATATATATGGAATCTAAAAAAAATAGGTTCTGATGAGCCTAGGGGCAGGACAGGAACAAAGATGCAGACGTAGAGGATGGACTTGAGGATACAGGGAAGGGGAAGGGGAAGCTGGGACGAAGTGAGGGAGTAGCATTGACATATATACACTACCAAATGTAAAATAGATAGCTAGTGGAAGCAGCTGCATAGCACAGGGAGATCAGCTCGGTGCTTTGTGACCATCTAGAGGGGTGGGATAGGGAGGGTGGGAGGGAGACGCAAAAGGGAGGGGACACGGGGATATATGTATACATAGAGCTGATTCACTTTGTTATACAGCAGGAACTAACACACCATTGTAAAGCAATTATACTCCTATAAAGATGTTAAAAAAAGTAATGCAACAACAACAACAAAGATTTTTGGGTGATATCTTCAGATGTGTCATTTTCTTTTTCTTTGTTTCAGATATTCTCACAACTCCACAGAGAACTGGGTGGCTGGAGAGCTCCATGTTTTAAAGGTCATGGTGGTTCTCCTCAGCAGGAGTGTTACCATACAGGGAAATCTCACTGATGAGAGGGTGCAGCTCCTTGCTTCATGCCAGAGGGCCAATGCTTCACAAGGTAGAGAAGCATTTTGTTGGGAAGTCCAGTGGGTGAAAAAGAATGTTCTTACTGTCCAATGTTAAGTGGTGTGGATGACTTCTTTCAAGTGCATGTTCCTAATATTCTGTAGTTTTCACCATGCTCTTGACAAGTCATCATTTCCCCTCCTGCCTTCAACCCCCTTGTGAAAGAGATAGACAAAAGTGTCTGCTTGAGAAAGTAATTCTTTTTCTGGGGAAAAATATTCCTGTTAAATAATGAAATCTGGAGAGTTGAATTAAATTTCCAGGTTAGAGGTTATAATGAAGTCTTGACACTGATGCCAGGCCTCTTCTAAAATTCTCAGGAAAACTGATTAATGACAGGGTCAGGGATACAGGCAGCACGTTCTTATGGGTTAGATCTGTAAGGCTCTTCCCTCCCTCCACCACCCCCACTTTTAGAGTTTGTTTTCTGAGTGAAATTACCACATACTTTAAGTAAGTGGTTGAAAAAGTCAATTTATCTTCTAGAAGAATAACAGGCACTGAATCACACTGATGTACCTATTAAGCATCTATTTCAGGGATGGTTAGTTTAGTAGGTTATGTTTTGGTTTCCCAGGCTGTGGATTATGAGACTTTCACATGTCGTGAAGACATCATTTGTCAACTTTGGTCCAGGATGGCGTGGGTGTCAAGGATGACTCCCAGGCATGAGCTCTGGATGGATGAGGGGGCTATTTATTGAGATGGGAAGAGGAACAGGTTTTGGGGGTGGGAGGGTGGAGATCATGAGTTTAATTTTGTACATGTCGGGGCTGAGATGCCAGGCCAGCCTGTGAGTAGAGATGTCTGGTAGTGTCTGGAGCCTGGAAGAAATGTCAAGGCTGGAGTTAAAGATTCGAGTCATGCCTATGTACAGATGCCTGTGGGTGTAATGTTGGGATGTGGTTGGGTAAGAGGGACCTGGATCCCACTCTCCACCCCTCTAGTCATCTAGCTCATACATGTGTCATTCTGAAAAAAATGTTTGCATCCAGTGGGTTAGAATCCAGTGACTGCCAACTTTAACAATTCTGCTGAATTGGGACCTGCAGTCCATTCAGACTCTCTCGGTAATTCTCATACAGGTATTCTCAGATCATATTGTACAAATCATGGCATTTGATCATGCTGCAAGAGAGACCATGCTTCTAGGTTTACACCAGTATAAATCTGTTGTCTCCTAATGGAAAAAAAAACCCTAGTTACACCACAACTTTTAAACATTACTAAACAATTCTAAATCACTCACCTCTTCTTTGTGTGGGGCTCAAGTCTGGGAACAAGGTAGCCAGATACAATAACAAGAGGCCTGAACACTGGAAAACATTATGGATCAATGTCATGTATAATCAAAATTGTGACAAAGTGTACAAATATAAAACACCTCTTTATTCACCTCATATATTCATCCTTTGGGTGCTGGCAAATGACTGTTGAATGATCCATCATTTTGTATTAGTGACATTTCTTCTTTGGTTTATTAACCTGGATAATAAAGAGTTAATTCAGGAGATGATTTCTTCTCCATCCTGAGGTCGGTCCACACCACCAAATGCCATGTGTCAACACAAAGCGTCTGGACCCTGAGGTCACAACACTTTGGTAGTTGCGTGTGGTACTATGTTCATGCTGTTTGCTGTTCTCGCTAGGGGCTCTGCTGGGAAGGAGGCCCTGGTGTGGGGGGCTGCTCAGTCACTCCTCTGGAGCCCTCTGCCATTTCTTGCATGATTGCTGTGCCTCCAAACCATAAAGCGGCAAAATATCGGGAAAGCCCCACTGGACATCTCAAGACTAAAAAGAGCCGTGGTTACGTTCAGCGCTCACATCTCTTCCCTACAATTATCCACCACAAGAGGGTCATTTGATTGCACACTCCCTCCGGGGGATCCTTTGGATTGAAATAAGCATTTATTTAGGTTGGGTTTGTGGGTTCTAGTCATCCTCTTTGTGACAGTAATTAAGGAGAATGATTTGGGGCCTTCTGGAAATAATAGAGTGAAGGCAACATCATGTCCTAGTTATTGGATGTTTTAATTAATAATCCAAAGGGGAGAATCAAAGTAAAAGGGAAGTAAGATTATTAAACGAAATAAACAATCATGGTTTGCCCTTTGTGCCAACAGTGCCTTTCTTTTCGTCTGGGAGATTTGTCCCGAAGCATGTTGTACATACTTCTGCTCCCCTTGACTTCATTCTGTGTTTCAGGTGATTTGCAGAACTGTTTGTATTTCAAGAGTGAGAAGATGCTGGGATCCAGGGATCTGGGGGCCAGAGTCATCATTCAGTCTTTTCCAAAGGAGCCCAGCTGGGTCCAGTTGAAGGGAGTGCAGTTCCGGGACTTGGGGCAAGCCTTCTGTAAGCATGTGAGCTCGCTGACTCTGGTGGGAGCTCTGAGAGGTAAGGAGGCCCAGGCATAACGTCTCATTTTTCCTTCCTCTTCCATATTCTAGGCTCTCCATGCAGGGGGTCCTGGTAGGTGGTATGTGGGGACATGGTGGGGATCAGAGATGGATAACTATACCCTAGATCTGTGACTCTCAAACTTTAACATGCCTAAAAAGTCACTTGGGGAGCTTATTAAAATTCTCACTTAGAGACCCTGCTGAGACAAATTCTGATATAAAGTGGGCCTAAAGATCTGAATTTTTTTTTTTTTTGCGGTACGCGGGTGTCTCACCGCTGTGGCCTCTCCCGTTGCGGAGCACAGGCTCTGGATGCGCAGGCTCAGCGGCCATGGCTCATGGGCCCAGCCGCTCCACGGCATGTGGGATCTTCCCAGACCGGGGCGGCAGGCGGACTCTCAACCACTGCGCCACCAGGGAAGCCCCCGATATCTGAATTTTTAACAAACGTTCTGATGCTGGAACAAGTAGTCCAAGGAGTACCCTTTGAGAAATGTCACTATAGGTACAACAGATGTGGAGGGAACCACACAACTCCGTGTTCTGAATCCTGCCACTACGATTTACTGGCTTTGTGACTGCAGGCAGATTGACATTGAAAAGTGTAAATCATCAATCAAGGCTAGCAGAGAGCACTTCGTGAAGATGTCCTAACGCAGAGGAATCTCCTGCTGGGAAAATGGGAGAGAATGGCTGAGAACCAGGCACTCTTCCAGGGGATATAGAGCGGGCAGAGTGTGCAGATCTTGGCCAGACCTGAAGAGATAGGAAGGAATTAGGAGACATCCAAGGCAGCTGGGAACAAGTAGGTAAAAAAGATCAGAATCAGAAAAGAAGAATATGACCAGATGTACTGATAAAGGCTCTGAGATCAAAGTTGGAGAGATGTGGGAGCATCCAGGGCAAAATGCCAATGCCAGAATCTGAGATACAGAGATGAGAGACTTGGGCACAGATGCTGAGTGATGAGGACAGCAGCGCCGTTTCACAGTTATGCTTCCCAGACCTCAGCACCTCAACACCCACATATGCAAGCTTTGCCTTCCTTGGTAGGGTGGTGCTCTGGGGGTTGATGCCTGGCAAAGCACATCAGGGCATATTGGAGGTTCAGGTGGGCCTTGAGAGGTGCTAAGATTTCAACAGGTAGTAACAAAGTAATCCTTGAGGTCATTGAAAGCAAGATCCTGGCTAGACAGCTGTAGCATTTTTTTTTTCTTATTTCAAATCATCTGCATTCCAAGAATGTCTATTTATCCTAATTTTCCAGATCTCTTCCACCTTATTTCTTTTTATGCCCCTATAGGAGGATGGTTCCTCACATGGCTCTTTCCCTAGTACATTAGGACCATCAGTATCTTTGTGTCCTTCTCTCTGTTTCTTCGGTCTCATGGTGCTTATGACGCTGAGGAATATTTGATGTGGGCCAGTTCCAGTAGAAGTGAGGGGAGTAGTCACATATGAGTTATCAATGAACATAATCAACACCCCCCGTCAAAAATTCACTTAATCTGCCTCCTCAACCTCTGCTTCAGAGTACCTGCACTTTTATTTATTTATATACATTAAGTTTTATTTGAAAAAGGGGTCGGTGCTTAACGAAAGTTTGAAATCCACTGAATTAATACATTATCTCCTGTAGGTCTCTGTTAAAATGCAAATGTGTTTCCTGGGAGGGGGAAACCCATTAACGCAGAGGGTAGAAACTTCTGGCATGCTTGCCAAAGAATCCTTTATTGGTTCATGCCCTACAGACTCCCATGACCTGTATGGCCAACTGTCCCCAGTTACTGGAGTTGGAGAGTGTTGGAATCTTGGCATGCAAGCTGCTTTTAAAGGTTTACTGAGCCCTGACCTCCACCCACAATAGATAGCTCTGTAAACACATTAGTACTTCCTGGTTGTTCAGATGGGCAGGCGTATTCTGATGGAGTGACGTTATGGTGGAGGTCTGGAGTCGGGAAAAGTCTGCAAGCAGGCAGTGTTTGCTACGTGAGTGGGTATGAATGGGTTAACTCATTGGTGACTGATGTGAGGGCATCTGGTACTGGGGGAGCTGAGGTCGAGAGGAATCTACAGGCTCTGTGTCTAGGGGACATCATAGTTGAGAATTTTCTTGAGAGTCCCAATTTAAAAGTCAAATTATTACATAATCCAAAGTCATTTTTCCAATACTTCAGACATTTGGTATTGATATAAACTCTCTCACTACCTGGAGATAATACAACACTCCTTTTTGAGGATTTATAATTTTACTATCCAAATAATCCATTTTTATTATTTTAATGTGAGTTTCCTCCATCAGACTCAAGATACACAAGTTCAGAATTTACTTAGTTTTATTCATCTTTATGTCTCCGGCACAATTCCTGAAATATATAGTTGATACTCAGTAAATATTTATTCATTGATTGATTCAGTCCACATACATGATTTATGATTTGCGGATCATAAAATATGCCATGGAGCCAGTGTAATGGTTTTCCTAAAATGTCAATGTCTCTTAATATGGTAGAGGGTATTTCCCCTTCAGTTTCACAAACCACCGTATTCAGTGGTGGTTAAATTCAATAACTTTGCTGTATACCTGAAACATTGTAAATCAACTATACTTCAACTTAAAAATTACTTCATAGCTCAGGAAATAATGACTACCTCTCCTCATGCCAGAGGCAGTTTTCAGAGATCAGTGTTGGTCCATCAGCAGTGCTCTTCACGTCGTCCTTAACATCTTTTGAGCTGCTGTGCACCATACTGTGATTAGAGTAGATACCAAAGATGATGGCCCGTTGGAAATCTTGACGGCCACATATTCCTCTGTGGTTTGGCCATACTGTCTCTTTCTCAGGTGGTTTTCCTTACTACACGGGGTCCTTGGATTCCACCCTGCTTATCTTTGGTGTCTTTGAGGTACCTTGGTCTGTGCTGCCCATTTTCTTGATTTGATTTATGCTGCCAACTCCTTATTTCTTGAGTTTTATATATTGTGTGGGAGAATGTGCTTAGTTATATTCTAGCTCGCTTTGGAGATGATTAACAGAATGTGAGGAACCTTCAAAATTCCCATCTAATTTTTACCTTCCTCTTTGCTGTTCAGGTTCCTACATGCGGGGCTGTACCGTGTGGCGATCTTTCAGCAGAGGCCTCAGCATGTCCAGGACCTTGGGCCTGAAGGTGGACAGTAACGTGTTCTACGATATTTTAGGCCACACACTGCTGGTGGGTAAGTGAAACAAGCTTGTTTAATTTTGGCATTCTGGTGGAGGACGCATCATTTTATAAAAGGAATCATCCCCAAATTTAAATTTCCAATTTGGAAAAACTTGAGCCTCTGGTCATTAGAAATAGGCCGTAGTTAAAAATTCTAATTTTAAATTTAGTCATTACTTATTGGCTGACTAAGCTTTACCAATAGGAAACTGATTCTTATTTTTTAAATTTTATTGAGGTATAGTTGATTTACAACATTGTGTTAATTTCTTCTGTACAGCAATGACTCAGTTATACATATATATATATATATATTTTTTTTTCATATTCTTTTCCATTATGGTTTGCCACAGGATATTGACTATAGTTCCCTGTGCTGTACAGTAGGACCTTGTTGTTTATCCATCCTGTATAATAGTTTGCATCTGCTAATCCCAAACTTCCAATCCTTCCTTCCTCCACCCCTTCCTTGGCAACCACAAGTCTGTTCTCTGTCTCTGAGTCTGTTTCTGAGGAAACTGATTTTTAAAGATGGCATTTCAGTTCAGGTTAATAAATATATAATGGGAGATTTTAAAATTTATTGTCAGTAATTTTAACAATAATTCAAAGTCACATAAATAGGTTTTTGTGCAGTCTCAAACCTGGATGTTGAACAAGGAGTTAAAAATGTTGAATTCTATTCTTTGCTGCTCTTGTGGCTTGCTGAAGAAGCCCATGTTTCAAGAATCTTCTAAATGGTCACTTGTATCCACTTTTGTTTCCTAAAGTTCATTCCCCTTGCTATGCCTAGAATTATCCTTAACAATCTCAGATTGCATCGTGTCACTCCTCTCCTTAAAGCCCTTTAAAAACTTATTTCTCTTAGAATACAATCCAAAATCCTTACTCTGGCTTAAAAGACTCCCTTAGTGATTTTGCCTTTATTAACCTTGGTACACTTATCCGGCTATTGTCCTCTTCTTGTGTACTCTAACTGCACGGACCTATTTTATTTTAATTCTTTCCAAAGACCACGTTTCCTCCTGCATCAGGGCCTTTGCACAGCTCTTTCCTTCTGCTCATACCACTCACTCTCCTCCTGTAAGAGTGTCTCCCCCACACTCCCAAGGCAAGTCCATCTGTCTGAGCTCTTTCACCAACAATCATTACTTATTGATTTTAAAAATTATATATCACGTTTCTGATCATGTGTTTTACCGCCAGATTTCATGTGAACATTGTCCCCTTCACGCTTAGCACCTTAACTAGTGCATTTGGAGTTATATTTGTTGAAAGAAGTGAATGTATTAATGAACAACGGGTCTTTGTTTATATCGGAATAAAAAAGCAAATCAGAGGTTTTCACAGAAAGTAAGACTCTAACTGTACTTGTTAGATAGTGTTTTCTATTTAAATAAATTCTATGATATCATCAGTGAGAAAATGTGTGTGTTTCATTTAGGAATGATCTGTTAAGATAAACGCTAGAAAGGTTCTAACCCCGAGAGGGAAACTGTTTAGTGGGAAATTATGGATCATGTAAACTAACTCAAGCTCAAAAAGGCAAAGAGCTAAGGACAATAGAAGTCATCAGGTGAAGGAAAATCTTTTGATTGGAAAAGGACAGCTACAGGGCAGTCAGACTAACATGTGGAGGATTGACTTCGCTTATTCTTACTTTTGTTGCTGTAAGGGAAAAGTTTTTTGAAACCTGGAGCAGAAATTCAGGGAGGTACCCTAACAATATTATTTTAGGAGGAAACAATTGTATGGAATAGACATTAACTAGGCAAGGAAGAAAACCTGCAGGAGGAATTTGGCCTTGAGTGCTTGGATATCATGAATTGGAGGCTCTTGACATCTACTGCATTACAGGTGATGGAATTAGAATATCTGTCAGTGCATTTTATATAATGTACTCAGTCCATGCAAGATGAGTTTGCAAACTCAGATTCATGAAGTGACATGGGAAGGCCAGACACCTAAAGACCTAGAAGAAAGGGGGTCTGTGGGGTTGCTCTGTGTGGATACCACATAAGTGGCTGATCTCTGTGTGGCATGGCCCATGCTCTTTTATTCTCTTCTATTTCAAACCTCTGGTTTGACTGTGAGGGTCTCAGGTCTTGTCCAGCCTGTTCCTCCAGGACATTCCTGCATGCAGATGGCTAGTGGCCAATTCAATAGCTAAGGATGGGGCTGGACCTGACACAGGGGTGTGTGACATTTAACTACGAAGACAGTCAGACTCTTCCTAAGAAGTAAAATGGTAGATCTATCTCTTTGTTATTATTTTTTTAATTTAAAATGAGCTTCTGATTCATGATACTCTAGAACTAAAAAGTTCACATAATCTGAATCTGTTTGTCTGGTTCATAGATAAAAACAAAACACAAAATCAAAGCAAGCCACACCAAGAAAAAGAAATAGTATTTCAGCATCTCTCATTTTCCTGGGTGGCATGAAACATGCTGAGTAACATGATCTTTTGTTCTCAGGTACACCCCCCGAGATGAGGTATATCCCTTGGGAGGTTATTCCTGGAAGAGAAAATGGTAAATATGTAAATTGGTTTTAAAACTCTTACCATCCATTTAAGTCGTCATACATTTTATAGACAAGCCTGCTGGCAGTATGTTAGATATCTTCAATTTGTTGAACACACTAGATGTTTATATATATACATATACGTATATGCATGAAGAGAACTATAACGTGTATTAGTAGCAATAAGAAGGTTGAGTTGAGTACATTTTAATTATGTTGGTGAATCCCCTTTTCTTAAATTAGACTGGTCAGAACAGGGGAATATAATAAGAAACAATGTGATCATCAGTGTTTCTGGCGCCGAGGGACTTTCCAGTACTGAAATGATGACACCCTCTGGTATCTACATCCGCGATCCCACCAATGTTGTAGAGGTAAGATCTTCAGCTCCCAGGACGGTCAGAAATGAGAGGCATAAAATTCACTCTGGAAGTTATCCAGAGTGGCAGCATCAGTGGTGTGGAATGCAGCATCTACTAGCTGCACAATGGTAACAGGAAACTACTTTATGATTTTGGGTTAAACAGTGCTTTAGGATAGATGCTATCACTTCCCTCAGAATTCACGTGAACACACTTTGAAGCAATATTTATAAAAAGCAAAACAAAGTAGATATTGATTATTTTCTGGTCATTTAGATTAATGCAAACTAAAATATCTTCCTGAGCCATCTGCCGTGGTTGCTGAGTTTGGTCTCGATTCCAATAATCATTACTTACTAAATCTTCACTACGTTACTATACTAATGTGGTCATATTGTTGCCCTTTAAGAGTGTTCAAAACTGAGGGTCAGCAGAGTCACGAGGTGTGTGAGATCACATCACATTCCAGGATGAATGAATTACATTTGACCCTTGAATAACACGGGTTTGAACTGCATGGGTCCACTTACACTCGGATTTCTTTCAATAGTAAATATTACACTACCACACTATCCACAGTTAGCTGAATCCTTGGATGTGGAACCATGGACACCGAGGGATCATATATATGGAAGGTGGACTATAAATTATATGTGGATGTTTGACTGTGTAGAGGGTTGGCACTCCCAACCCCTGCATTGTTCAAGGGTCAGCTATACACTCTGATGGCCTTGGTGTTTTATCCCATTATTTAATACAACTTAACATTACTTCTTCTTGGTAAATTTCTCTCTAAACACTTTAAGAAATTAATTTTTCTGATAGTTTAACCATAGATCCGTGAATGAGGAATTGCATCAGAGTAGTGGGAAGGCCATTTAGTTTCCCCTTTTCCAATAATTTTGTCCCATGGACCATCTATGAAAGGGTTAAGGGTCTCACTCTTCAGGACTCGGCTCTGAGTACCTACTGTGTCATGACAGTTATGCCAAGTTTCTGAGGACCGGAGAGAAGGAACTTCTCCCTCTCTGATCATCTGTTTTTAATTACCCCCAGCTGAATAACCCCTAATAAAAGTCATGGCTATCTCCTCAACCCTCCGCCAGACTCTTAATTACCTTTATTCTAAGCACAGTGCTTACACACTATTTTCGGTGCCTAATGGGGGCAGCTAATGTGCCAGTGAGGACAGGAGGCAGCAGTGCATGGATTGAAGGAAACCAGCCTGTAGACGCAGAGCAATGAGAGTGACATTTAACTTGTTGGTGACCACAGGGCTTGTTGCACAATTATGCCAGCAAGCTTTGGGGACTAAAGAGTAATGTTTTTGCCTAGTTTCTTGGGTAACATAATCTTGACTACTTTGAAGTAGGAGACCCTCAGGGTTGCCCAGGTCATTTTCCTTCAGGAGGCTGGAATGTATCTAAATCCCACGTTGAGTGTCAGAGGTGCTGCCTGGCTTTACTTCACTGGGTAGCTCATTGCCTCCTGGGTGGGTGTTCTGGCTACTACTTGACTAGTAAGAAATGAGCTGATGAGCAGTTACCACAGATAACAGTATGTAGGCTCCTTAAGAAACTAAAAATAGAGTTACCATATGACCCAGCAATCCCACTCCTGGACGTATATCTAGTTCGAAAAGATACGTACACCCCAGTGTTCATAGCAGCACTATTTGCAATGCTTCCAAGACATGGAAGTGACCTAAGTGTCTATCAACAGATGAATGGATAAACAAGATGTGGTATACATATATAATGGAATATTACTCAGCCATAAAAAGAATGAAACAATACCATTTGCAGCGACAAGGATGGACCTAGAGATTATCATACTAAGGTGAAGTAAGTCAAAGAAAGAGACAAATACCATATGATATCACTTATATGTGGAACCTAAAAAAAAATGATACAGAAGAGCTTACTTACAAAACAGAAACAGACTCCCAAACAGAAAACAAGCTTTTGGCTACCAAGGGGGAAATGGGGGAGCGGGGTAAATTAGGAGTTTGGGATTAACAGATACCAGCCACTATATATAAAGTGAATAAACAGCAAGGACCTACTGTATAGCACAGAAACTATATTCAGTATCTTGCAATAACCTATAATGGAAAAGAATCTGAAAAAGAATATATATATATATGTATATATACATACACATACATATATATATAATGTATATATAACTGAATCACTTTGCTGTATACCTGAAACTAACACAAAACAAACAAGCAAAACAAAACAAAAGAAATGAGCTGGCTATATAGGTGCAGAGAACCAGAGAGCCACCTACAAACTTATAGGTCACTTGAGTCTTTGCAGACTGACCTGCAGAACAGTGCCTAGAAAGCAATGAAAAATTTGAGCCCAAAACAAATTGTTTGTTCTCTGTTAGATGCCTTCCCTTTCCATCCATTTACTTTCTTCCTCTTATATCCACTTTACAAAATTGAAAAATAATACAATGCATGTGTTTGGAGAATGAGATTTTAGTTTAAGTTGGTAATGTAAATTCATTAAGTATATTCATTAGGTAAATTCCTGACATTTTCATCTTCATTGATCTTAAAATTCTGTAGTTCTCTTTTCATTAGCTTATTAACTTTTAGACCTTAGCACAGCATCTGAAACGTAATAGTTGCTTAGTAAGAATTAATGAAGTATAATGAATGAATGGCTGTAGGTATAATTCCATAATCAAAGAATAGGGGGAAGAAAAAGGAAAATAAAGAATAGATTCCAAGATCCTGCAATCATTTTGATGACTGACAAGTAAGATGTTTCATCTGTGTCAGCATTTAGATCCTGTGGAATTCACCTCTCAGTGTTCAGTTTTGCACAGTCCTCTTCAATTTTGCAGCTGCGCCACTGGGGTTCCACTGTGCTGTGTCTTTCATAGTCTATTGTCTGGAGTGTGCCACAACCAAGGACATAGGTGTGACTGGTAGTATGTGTCAGAACTAAAAATTAGGAACTTCTCTTAGTGCCAACGAAGGCCATTTCAGTCAGTGGGCAAAAAGTAAGCTAGTGTTTATTAGGTGTGTCCTATGTGGATGATACACAGAGTGCTTTGAAACATATATTTTAGAAATATATTTTTATCCCAAAGTGATAATAAGGAGGCTACAGCAACAATGATAAGGGTGGCAGTGGTAGTGGTGAGGGGTGTGTGTGTGTGTGTGTGAGAAACCTGTCCTCTTCCAGTGTTGTTCTGATGCTCAAGAGAGAGAGATCCCTTATATTGTGAGGAACTGTCTCACGGGGCATGGCATTTATGTTCTGCTCTGTGAGTGGTTCAGAGCTGACTGCCCCTTAAGAGGATCGAGCCAAGCCTTGCATGTGCTCAGTTTTTGTGACCCCTTTACCTACCTTGCTTTTCAGTTTCCTTGCAGTTTGGCAAAACATTTTTTTAAAGCCACTGTATTACTGTGATTCGTTAGGCTATTTCTTTTTTAAACTTTTAATTTTGAAATAATTTTAGGCTCAGAAGTTGCAAAAATAGAACAGAGAGTTCCTGTGTGTCCTCCCGCCAGCTTCCCCCAGGGGTAACATAACCATAACCATCGCCATAGAGCAATGGCAAAACCTGGAAATGGACATTGGGACAAGACTGTTATGTAAATGAAAGCCTTTATTTAGACTTGAAGGTGACCTAATCCTAGTGGCTGGGCAACCAATCCAGATAGCCTAAACCCTCTCTCCTGCATACAGAAGTTGACCTTAAAATCTCTGGCCTGGCAGTAGGCAGGAAGAAATGGAGCTGATCCTTAATTAAGTCTCTGCAGTTATTTGTGGTTGTACATTGTCCCTGGAATGCTCGGACACAGAGCCTAGGACCAAATGCTCTGCCCAGTGCCTGGAATTCACCTGGGCTCCCAGGAAGCCATCTTTACAGTTCACTCACCCTCAACCCTGCTTGGTATGAGGGGATTTCAAGTGTGATATTCCTTTTTAGTTTTCATAGCCACAAGTGGTCTGCCTGCCTCCCTGCCCAGGCTGCTGCTGAGCCAGGTCCAGGGCAGTTTTTCTGAGAAGCAAAACCTGAGCTTTGTGCCTTCTTGCTAGTGAGGACTCAACATGGTATTCCCATCTGAATGTACAAGGAACTTGGAAAATCCTTTGTATACTCCTTAGATAGGCTTTGCATGCATCACCTTGCAGTGTCCGGAGCACTTCATTTCCAGGCTGTCTCCCCACTGCACTCCAGCATCTGAGTCTCTGACTCCTTTATGGGTGTTTCTTATCTGTCCAGAGGCTTCATCTTTCCGGGAGACATAACCTATGTTGACCTCAGGCTGGAAGGTCTTTGCTCTCCATCAGCGAGAGACTGTTCACTCCCAGAGCTCCAGAATATCCCGTGTGTCTGTGGGCATTGGACATTTCCCACGACCAGACCCCTGTTTAGAACAGCCAACAGAAACCCCCTGAAGACCAGCCCTTTGAAAACATCCATTTAATTTGAGGGGAATTTGTTCTGGTTTGTGAATCAATTTTGTAAGGAATTCTGTGTTTAAAGGCTGATTTCAGCTCTCTAGCTGTCTCCACTCAATAGCTAATGTATATTTAAGAGCTGCCTGAAGGGTTAACTCACTTTTTTTTTAGTGACTACAGATGCACACCACAAGGAACTGGCTTACTTGGGCAGTTAATTTCTCTCTGGAATTTCTCTTGTTTGAATGTCCATAATACATTGACTTCCGCAAAGAATTGATTTCCACACAAAATTCCCTGCTTGCCTTAAACCCTTCCCCACAAGCCGCCGGCTGCCTGCATACATATGTGGTTTCTGCTCACAAATCGTTTGTAGCATACCCAACTGGAATGCAGAGTAAAACGGACTGGGAAGTAATGTCATCTGACTGTTCAAGTGCTTCTTTTAAAAGAAAAGTGAGCCTTATTGGCTAACAGAAGACCGAAGTTGCAATATCCTGCCCAACTATAAATGCACTTGGAAAGCATTTATACATGACCACCCAGATGCTCCGGAAATACTATTGACACCACGGAAGATGATTCAACAAATCTGTTCATTCAGTCAAAATACATGCTCTCTGAGCACCTGTATGGCCAAGGTGATGAATAAGGATGAAGTCCTTGAAATATATTCTGCATATGTTTGAATCTTTCCCTTCCTCGTGGAGTCATGGTAATGAATTAGCATCTTGCTGGTAATGAAATAGAGGTGTACGTCCAAGTGAGATGATCATTTCTAGCCTCTAGTGCACCTTTCTTTTTTTTTTGGCTGTGCTGTGAGGCATGTGGGATCTTAGTGCCCTGACCAGGGATTGAACCCAAACCCCCTGCAGTAGAAGTGCAGAGACCTAACCACAGGACCACCGGGGAAGTCCCAGTGCACCTTTCTTATTGTTTGTATAGTTGCAGAAAAGGTGGGTGTTTCAGAAGCCCCCATTCCCTAACCCTCAATTCTTATATATTCATGGCCTTTCTCGTGGCTCATGGGGGTGGTAGAGACAGAGCCGCTCAACGCCGGCTCTGTGGAAGGTGGAGCTCCATAAACACAGCCATATTACTTGCTTGTGCTTCTGTGAGGGCACTTGTATTTGGTGCTTCTGTTGGATGCTTGTATTTGCCAGCCCAATGGCAGTGATTATTCCAAAACTGAGGATCATAAGTGCACGTCTTGTTTTCTAGCATGAGGGAAGAATGAGATAACTGATGCAATGCCAGTAAGTGTTCTTTGGGGGAGTGTCTAGTGGCAGATTTGGTTGGTTAAAAAGATATAAATGCCCTCCCAGTAAAAACTGTCAAAGTATTCTTATTGTAATTAACCATGTTTTTATATTTAGGTTGGCCTTTCCATCAAAATGTGGAGATGGGATACTGGAAAGTGGGTATGGGTTATTTCAAGAACAAGTGAAGACTTTAGACTTTTTTTTTTTTTTTTTAACCGTGCTTGTATTAACATTTGGGGCCTCTCACATTTGTGAGAGGCTGTCCTCTGTATAACAGCATCCCTGGTCTCTATCCACTTAATACTAGTAAAACCCCTCTCCCTCTGAGTGTGACAATGAAAACGGTCTCCAGAGATTTCCAGATGCTCTCTGGGGAACAATATCATCCCTGGCTGGCAACCACAGCTCCAGACTGCCACCCCAAGATAACTGGGGTCCCAGAGATGTGTCCCAGGTGTCCTGAAGTCATGTTAACATCTTGAACAGTGATTCAGCTTCATATTGAATGATGTCCAAAAGCACTTTTAGTATGTGGTAAGACATGTGATTGGAATTTTAAGTGGCCTCAGAAAACTGGAGAAATGCTTAGAATCCAAAAGAATGAAGTGCAGTAACGAATGGGCCACTAGTGCACAAAGAAAGAAGGCGTTCTGTAATGGAGTGAAAGAGGAGGCATGGCTGGTGGATTACAGATACCCAGGGTGAGAGGGCCTTCAGTGCCCACAGTGAACTACCGGCTGATGTTCAGGAAACGGTACCTGTGGTTGTGCCAGCACGAGCTGGCTCCCCTGGCCAGGTCCCAGCTGCTGCCTGCTGGCCAGGCCTCCCATCTCAGTGTCAACTCTGGCCCTCATTCATACTTCTCCAGAGGCTGACGGCCTCCAGGTGCTGGGATACCTTCTCTCACATAAGCCAGGAGTTGAGTACTGTTTGTTTTAAAACATCCTACTTCAGTTTTTCTTCCATGCCGACTTTGCTTGCTTCTGTGTGCTTGTGCGTATGTGTGTGTGTTTGTGTGTGTGCGTGTGCGCACATGCATGTGGAACATGTGGCACTCCCAGAGAGGAACAGACTTTTTAAAATCCCCTTCTGTAGGGAGTACTGCTATATAATGACTGCCAGTGGGTCACCCAGGTTCAGAGGGCTGCCTTTAATAATACCTAAAGTCCTTTCATTTAAAAATTAAAGCCAATAAAATATTAGTCTAGAATGGCTGAAGCTATGGGATGAAATGAGTTTGCTAACCTAAGGATAAACAGAGAACAGCTGTGATTCAAAGGGTGTGATCGCGGTCTTTGGTCTTAATCCTTACTCACAGTGTAGTATACTAAACTCCTTGAGCTCTCTAAAAGGCTGGGAGGAAGAGCTCTGTCCTTGAGTGGGTCAGAATTTCCTCTTTCAGTTCTAACCCTTTTCTGTGTCTCATCCCAACGTGCATATCCCTTACCATCTACACTGATATTAAATAACCATTGCAGATAATCTCAGTTTTTTCTTCTGTTCAAAGGGTCAGAGAGAACACTCTGTGGAGACTTGGCTTTAGGGACGACTTTGCTCCTGAGTAATTTTTACACACTAAAGAGGAGAGCTTGTATGAAGTGACACAAGTAAGCTTCTCACTGTGGAAATTTACAAGGACGTTTTAACATGAGATGCCAGCTATTGAGGTGGACAAAGTACAGTCAAATTGAACTGCCTGGAGGAAGAGGAATGAGCACATATATATATTTTTAGATTTACAATGTTGTGTTTAATTTCTGCTGTACATCACAGTGACTCAGTTACACATACGTATATTCTTTTTCATATTCTTTTCCATTATGGTTTATCACAGGATATTGAATATAGTTTTCTGTGCTATACAGTAGGACCTTGTTGTTTATCCATTTTATGTATAATAGTTTGCATCAGCTAATCCTAGACTCCTAATCCTTCCCGCTCCCCCACCCCTTGGCAACCACAAGTGTGTTCTCTATGTCCGTGAGTCTGTTTCTGTTTCATAGATATGTTCATTTGTGTTGTATTTTAGATTCCACATATAAGTGATATCATATGGTGTTTGTCTTTCTCTGTCTGACTTACTTCACTTAGTATGATAATCTCTAGGTCCATCCATCCATGCTGCTGCAAATGGCATTATTCCATTCTTTTCAATGGCTGAGTAATATTCCATTGTATGTGTGTGTGTGTGTGTGTGTGTGTGTGTGTGTGTGTGTGTGTGTGTATATATCTTTATATATCTATATATACACACACCACATCTTCTTTATTGGAATGAGCGTATTTTTGACCCAAGCTATATCAATATACCTTGGCAGCAAGTAAGTGAAAAGGCAGAATGAGCACATAGAAGAGTGTTTCTTTCCAGCAGCCTTATTGTAATGGACTGACTATGATTTAACTATCCTTAATTTCCATAGGGAAACAGGGTGTGTGCTGCTGGCTATGGCTACTTTTTTCACCTTGTGACCAACCAAACATCCCAAGCTCCACTTCTTTCCTTTACCCGGAACAGTGCACATGCTTGTACGAGGTAACTTGGGGGAAGTTCATCTACATTTTGGGTGTAAGCATTATGGTTTAACATTTTTTTTGCACAACACCCACAGAGAGGGTTGTGTAATGCTTGGCATCCGTGTGAGATTTGATGATGTGTCTGAGTGAGCATCTTGGATCATAAATTTGGTGGTGAAGGGAAGGGAAAGAGAGAGAGGTCACTTGAAGGGGCATAGGACTGAGGGCACCTTTTGTGGCCAGAGGAGAATTCAATAGAGAGATGAATTAAACTCCCAACAGACTGGGGGCACCTGGGAAGCCAGAGTGCCTGAACTCAGGAGCTGAGTGGGGAGATGAAGTTTGGGGAAGAGGCTCTTTGCCTGTGACTTGCACACTGTGAGATGAGAGGGGCTTGTTCAGAGTCTTTGCTATTTAGAGGATAAGGTCGTCTGCTAAGAGCAATGACTGGGAAACATGGGAACGTGGGAAAAATGTGAACTTCAGAATCAGTCAGGCCCCGATTCAAATCTGAACTTTGTCTGAGTAAACTGCCTTTTTTTTTTTTTTCTAAAGAGTTAGATCCCTTATTTGTGAAATAGGGACAGATCTTTAGGGAAAGTTTGATGTGAAAATTAGAGGTGACTTCTATAACGCACCTAAGAGAACATCTCGAATATGGTAGGAACTCAATAATTGATATAAATAATTCTATTAAACAGTTTATTTATTATTATTATTATTCTTTGGCCATGCAGTGTGGCATGTGAGATCTTAGTTCCCCGACCAGGGATTGAACCCACACCCTCAACAGTGAAAGTATGGAGTCCTAACCACTGGACTGCCGGGGAATTCCTTGATATAAATAATTCTGATAGTAGTTACGTTAATAATAGTGAAATAATACTGCAATGATGGGAAATGATAAGGAGAGTGGAATAAGGATTAAGCACCATTGCTCCGCCATGTTGAAGTGCCAGCTGAGGCTAGAATTAGTACATGTGTCATGAAATTATTATTAAGATTATGAAGTTTTTTATCTAGCAGCTCTCAGCAGCCCTGGGATGTGAGGGGAGAAGGTATCCAAAATACCACAATGCTAAGGCATTTCAGGGAGAAGCACAAAAGTTGCAGGGATTACAGGGGCTGGTATCTGCTGTTTCAGCAAAGGGATGGATCTAGAAGGGACTGATGGAAGAGTGAGGCTCGTGTTCTGAAGGGCTAGGCAGGGGTATCCATGCTCCTAGGAAGGGGATGAATCTAGAAGGGCTGAGAGAATGGAATGGGACCGTGGCAGTCTGTCTTGTTGAGATCCAGGAGTAGGTCACAGAGGGTGACAGAAAGGAAAGGCTGAGGGATAGGCAATGACAGTCAGAGAGAAGGCTCGCAGGTCTCCTCTTCACACTCCCTTATTCAGTACCTTTAGTTTTATATTTTCCAATGAGAAAAAGTGAGACATTTGGAATGCAGAAATTGGCTGAATTTCACTCTTTGTCTTTCTTCCTAGGTGTGGCCTCTTTGTATACCCTAAGTTTCAGCCAACTTGGGATAATGGCACTGGTCCCACCCTGTTCCAGAATTTCACGGTTTGGGGAAGTGCAGGTGGTGCCCAGGTACGTTTCTTTAGCTTTTTGTTCTTGGGGTGATTTATTGTGCATCTCTACTTAAAGGGGGATGATTTGCTGTTGGGGGAGCATTGCGATATTCTCACAGCTTTAAGGAGCCAACAGCATCATAGGTGTGTGTGAAATAGTTGTTGCATGAACAGATTCCTAGTCAGCAAGCCAAGGTTAGTTCACTGCCCGTATGGCGATTTTCCAGCAGCTCTAATAGGGAACAACAGAATCATAGAGATTTGCAACCAAGAAAGATCATAGGGGTCATCTGTTCTTCCCCTCACATGCCTATTTAGAGAGAAAAAATTAAGGTTCAGAAAGTAAAGGGATTTGCCAAAGGTCACACAGTTTGTTAGCAGCAAAACCAGGTGCTGAATCCAGACTCCAAAAGTTGTGCATTTGATACCCTAATATCCTGAATAGTACATGTTTCAGTTGTAAGGAAAAGTTCTGTTCATCACTGAAACGCAAAAATTCCAGCTCAAGGTGGCATTCTTACCTTCATCAATGAGCCAGATTTTCTCCTATTTTCCTTGAAAGGAAACAATGTTCATGTTATCCATTTAATTTTCATTATTTCAGTGATGTCTTATAAGAAAGCTTTGTATGCTCACTATTACCAGCACCATATAAAAATTATCCAGGGTCACTGTTTGGTGCTACACAGAGAAAATTACATACATTTGGTCTCTGCCACGTAGAAATAGGGAGCCTAAGATACACAGATGAAGAAATATATCTATAGGGCATTCAGTAAATAGAATAAAAACATATAATTAAGTCACAGTAAGAAAGTTAGGCATTTATTTCACCTATCCAACATAAGGAGAACTACTTGGGAAAGTCCCAAAATACAAAATTGGGTTAGCTAACAGGAAGAATCCCTATTGTATTAAGTATTTTCTTCTCATTAAATTCGATAAAGTACTTTGTTTCCCATAAGCATTATAAATATAGAGGTGACAAATCCCTCTTTTGCAGGGAAGCAATTCGTGCCTTGCAGAAGGGCTGATGCCTGTAATTAGGTAACAACTGTTGTCAAGTTATCAGTTCAGATCGTACCCATTTTGTTTACATAAACGTGTCTTCAAAGATCTATCATTTTATAAAAGCTGTCAGTGCATACATAGTGGGAAATGCAAGCTATTCAGTTCTTGAAAATTCAAGCACAAAGACTGATCGACAAGTAGAAGCACCGTACTGTGATAAATCAAGGCTTCCTTGGCCTTAAGTAATAGGAAACTCCCACTTTAAGGTACAAACGTAAGCATGACCCTATTTAGTAAACAAAGAGGCCACTGTGTAAGGTTAACTGGTAGTCCTAACAGCACCCTGATTTTCAGGGTGGTTGAGGTGACGCCTAGGAAAAGTTAAATGTCTTGCCCAAGATCACATAGTTAGTTAATATGAGTGCTAGGTAAAAACCAAGGGCTCTGTCCCCCAAGGTAGTGTGATTCAACTCTAACAAGCTCATTTTGTTAATACTTAATCCTTGTTTAGGGCCACTAGCCCAAGCTGTCATCATTATATATGCATATAACATATTTTGAGTCTGTAGTCATGCTGAATTACTTATTTCATATTTACAATTTTCTGACAATATTAGTAAACATATACAACACTGAGGAAAATGTTAAGTACTGGAGTTCTTGGATGCTCTGTTTTTCTCCGTTCATTTTGTGTTACTTGACAGTTGCAAGTTTACTAAAGTAAAGAATTCACATTGACTTTTTTTTTTTTTTTTTTTGCGGTATGTGGGCCTCTCACTGTTGTGGCCTCTCCCGCCGCGGAGCGCAGGCTCCGGACGCGCAGGCTCAGCGGCCATGGCTCACGGGCCCAGCCACTCCGTGGCATGTGGGATCTTCCCGGACCGGGGCACGAACCCGTGTCCCCTGCATCTGCAGGCGGACTCTCAACCACTGCGCCACCAGGGAAGCCCCACATTGACTTTTTAATGCATCAATTGTTAGGAGGAGAAATGAAAAGTATAGAGGGGATGTTACCAAAGGGGACTAGTTAGTGCTGACCTCACGGCAACTTTGGGACGCCTGCACAGATATTGATGGACAAAAGCTGCTTAAATATGGTGTAGCATGCTTGTTTATACTTCATCAATAATTAAAGAAGCTACAGGAAGTCTGCAAGAAAACCCAAGCCTCAGACCTTTGACATAATATATGCTGTTGTTTTATAGATTTTTAGAAGTAGCAATCTTCACCTGAAAAACTTCCAGGTTTATGCATGCAGAGATTTTGGAATTGACATCTTGGAAAGTGATGCAAATACTTCAGTTACTGACAGCTTATTACTTGCTCATTTTGCCCCCAAGGTAAGTGCCTTCGTGTGATTCTTTTTTTTTTTTTTTTTTTTTTTTTTTTGGTACGCGGGCCTCTCACTGCTGTGGCCTCTCCCGTTGCGGAGCCCAGGCTCAGCGGCCACGGCTCACGGGCCCAGCCGCTCCGCGGCATGTGGGATCCTCCCAGACCGGGGCACGAACCCGCGTCCCCTGCATCGGCAGGCGGACTCTCAACCACTGCGCCACCAGGGAAGCCCCGTGTGATTCTTTTATGTTGTCCATCAAAACAGAATCGCCCGTGTTGGGTCCCCTGCTAATCCAGGATATGTAATTTAAATAGCATTCTTTAGTAAATCTTGTATTTAATTGGTCAAATTTGGAGGAAGCTTTTGATTTGTAACAGTGGTGATGTTTATCATAAAATTCAAATACACACAAGATTTCCATGTTATGTGTCCATGTACATCACAAAAGCCCTGAGTGGTTCGCAGAACTCTTATTTGTTTGCGATTTAGCATTATTGTCCATACAATTCAATAATAAGCCTAATAATTTTAGGGTCATTTACTCTAACTTCACAAGGATTATGAGGTGATTCCAAATTGTCTTTGTGCATCTGTGGTTTGCCAAGTTTCGACATCAACATTTTGTTCATAGAGTTCTTACTCTATTTAGGGTCCCTGCCCCAGAGAAAAAGGTGATATAATTTACATTGTTTGCTTAATATACTACGGTTTCTTATGTGATTCCCTAATCTTTGCCTCAGTGTGGGTTTCTACATGATAAACATCAGCCTATAGATGACTTCCCTGACATTGCATGGCCAGGGGCCCAGAATGTAGGTGAGCCTTAGAGGACTTCCTGGATAAGAAGTACTAGTTCTCAAGGGAAGTCCATGGCTGCCATTGGCTTCAGACCTATAACGGGTCCCCCAAGTTCTTTTTCTTGAAGGAGTTACATGAATATTACATTGTCAGAATAATCAGAATAATCATAGATGGAAGGGACCTAGAGTACTTCTGGGGACCAAGGAAAGAGCATTCTCTTTAGTTTGTTCCTGAATGCTTTGATCAACTGATATTTAAGTGATAATTATTGACTTTAGTCAATAATTATAGTATAGCTATTTCAATAATTATAGTATAGCTATTTCATAGCTATAGATACAAACATTAAGAGTAAAAAAAATCATTTTCTTACTAAACTACATTTTCCTATATTTAATTCTCCAACTTCCTTCATTACTTCTCTTCTGAACCATTCTTTTCAGGAGGGAAAATACCTGCCAGTTTTTCCTTTTCTCTGAAAGGATTACCACCTTGAGAGATTATTCTTCTTTTCAGGTTGCATAGTTTTCGAGAGAGCATGGGACCCAGATTTAGATTCTGTGATACTGGTTGACCCAGGCCCTTAAATTTCTCCGAAATAACAATATAGAAGATGCTAAAAATAAAATGCCCATCAAGCTGAGTAAATAACTGTCCTGGCAAATCAATGTCACAACATCCTAACTGATGCTAAATAGACATCATAATTCATGGGAGCGTGACATAAGTTAAGAGATAGATTGTGACAAAAGGGTGCTTATCATGAGATAACAAAAAATAATCTCACCCCTGGAGTGTGATTCACCAGCAAGGTAATGCAACTGAGGGCTTCTGAGTCTCCTAACAAGTAAGTGCAGAACCAAAGTCCCTGGATGGAAAATGTTAAACAGCTTGTTCTAGGAAAGGTCTAGATCTTGATTAGGCATCCAAATCATAAAACCATGCAACTTTAGAGGTAAATATTACCTAAGAGTTGGTCTAGTTAGAACTCCTGAATTTACAGGTAAAGAAATGGAGGCTTTGGGAAGTCAAATGATAGCCCAAAATCATGCCCAGTATTGTGGAGCTAGGACCACCTGGATATCTTCCCATGCCTGGTCTAATACTCGTTTAATTACATATGGAAAATGGCTTTGGCAATAAGCATTTATTAGTGCCTACTCCAGTATTCTCTGAAGTGTTTTTCATTGAAGGCTGGTCCCAAGAGAGACTCTGAGAAAAGAAAGATTCTTAGGTTAATTACATATAGGATATGCTGTTTACCATCCCTCCCATCCCCTGAAACTCACATTGCATATTAACACTTTAAAATCTTCACCAAGTTCTAGAGTTAAAAACAAACAAGAAAAATATCTATGAATCTTTAGTTAACACAACATTGCTCAGATTTGAGAACCACTTTATTGCTGTATAAAACTGTGTTAATTGTTTTTTTTTTAAAAAAAGGAGGATGCCAAACCTCTCTGTGGTTGTGGAAATCTGATTTTAGCCTCTTTCTTTCAAACCTGCCATTTCTTTAGGAATTAAAATTTTCAGAGAATTTGGCTTAACTATTCTTAGACCTTCCACCCACGTATAATTGGTGACACACAATTATCAGTGAGTCTTTTAAAATTTATTTTTATTAAAAAAATTTTTTTAACATCTTTATTAGAGTATAATTGCTTTACAATATTGTGTTAGTTTCTGCTATCAGTGAGTCTTATTCTAAAACAAACACTAGTTTCTGGAAGAAAACTAAGTTTTCTCTGGAAGAAAAAAGGATTTTTTTTCCTTTAGGCATATTTGTGTATGCCTCATACCCAGCATTACCTTGTTGCTGAGATGGGTAGAATAATTTTCAATGATGATGGCTTTATTATGCAAGAGAAGGAGGTGCGCTAACCATCACTATACATGCTAGATTGGTTGTGTGGTTTTGTTTGTTGTGCAGTCCTAGCCTTCCATCTAATTAGCACCCATTTTCACACTCTTCAGGATGTCCTGATTTGGGTGTAAATTATGGTCATCCTACTTTTGGAAGTAACTGTAGGATGGTTGCCTTTTTGTTGTTATTAATTCAAGCAGATGATACTACTTTAAAAAAAAGTCTTATTTGGACAGATGCTGTTGGGGATGCTTCATTCTTTCTCCTATTTGTCTCAGGTTTACTCCTCATCTTCACTTGTGGATTTCTCTTCCCCAGTTTAGACTTTTCATCTTTTTGTTTGTCTAAATTCTATCGTAGGGCCCCTTCTTTTCTCCATATACTTGCTCTCCCTGGGAGAAATCTCATTTTCTCTAGTGGCTTCAGTTATTGCCACCCACATGCTGATGTCTCCCACATATTTGCATTTATTTCCACCATCTTATTTTGTGCTTTCAGTTTGCAACCCGTTTTCTATGTTTCTTTTTTTCTGCTTTCGGAACTTGATTTGTCCTGCTTTGAATAATATCTTTTTTATATTTACTCATTCGAACCTTATTCATTCTGTTATGATTGTTCACGTTGGACTTAAACTTGTGACACACCTGCTCGTCTTCACAAAGTCTTAATTACATCGGCACTTAATTACATGAGCCATGCAAGGACCTTAAACTTCTCTAACTTCTTTCTTCACCCTCCCATCTTATACGTTATTTTTCTGTAGTATTGTCCCACCTTTTAAAACAAATTGTTTCATGGAAATATAACGTTTATGGGGAAAAGTGCACAAATCACAAGTGAAGAGCTCAATGAATTTTTATAAAGCAAAAACCACGTGCATACCACCCAGATCTAGAAATAGCACATCACCAATTCCTCTGAAACCCCTTCATGCCTGCTCCCAGTTAAGCCAACCCCCAGCCCCCAAGCCAAAGGAGAACCATTATTTAGACTTCTCAGACATAGGTTAATTTCAAATCTGTTTTTGCACTTTATATAAATGGAATCATAAATCGTGTAACTCTTCTGTGCCTGGCTTCTTTGGCATAACATTATGTCTGTGAGATTCATCCATGTTTTTATATGTTGCAATCATTTATTCTTCCCATTGTTACGTAGTATTCCACTTTATGGACTCTATCACAATTTTTTAAAGCTATGTTGCTCTTGATGCACATTTGCTTGTTTCCAGTTTTAGGTTATTACAGAGAAAGATGTTATGAACAATCTTCTATATGTCTCTTGGTGTTCACAAGCATGCATTTCTGTTGGACATGTGCCAGATTGTAAAATTGCTGGCTCAGAGTATATCCCTTCAGTTTTAGTGGCCGATGCCAAACGACAAACAACAATTACAAGTATTTAAACTTGTACCAGCAGTGTGAGAAAAGGGTTTCATAGCTAGGTCTTGGAATTTCTCTTGACCAACATCCTGGAGATTTTCTTCATGTCTCTGTAGTATTGGAACTCTTGTTCCTGATTCCCCTGTCTCCCTCCTTTCTGATTTAATTCTTATTTTATTAGCCTGCAGTAACTTTCTTAACTAACTGGGGGTCTGTGGAAGTTAAAGATTTTGACCTACAAATGGAGACCCCCTTCTTGGAAGGTTGTGGCTATAGACTACTAGGTTGGAGTTCATTTTGCCTTGACGTTTTGAAGGCAATTCTTCATTGTCTCCTAGCTTCTAGTCTTGAGGTTAAAAAGTTTTTAGATACTCTGTGCAAACCATTATATATATATAAGATGGTTAAACAGCAAGGTCTTACTGTATAGCACAGAGAAGAACTATGTTCAATATCCTGTGATAAACCATCATGGAAAATAATTTAAAAAACCATATATATATGCTGAATCACTTTGCAAAAAGAAATGAGTTTTTAGATACTCTGATTCTAGGTCTTTTATATGTAACCTATTAGTTTTTCCTCTTTGGAGATTTTTAGGGTCTCGCCCTTGTCCCTGGTATTTTGCAATTTCAATATGGTGTACCTTGCTGTGTGGCTTTTTCTTCTAACCACTGTATTAGGCTCTGGGCCAGACTTTTCACTGTGGAAAATCATATCCTTTCCTTCTGGGAAGTTTCCTTCACTTATTTCTTTGATACTTATCTCCTATATATTTTCCTTTTTCTTGAAATTATTATTATTCGGATATTGGCTCTCTAAATTACTTATCTAATCTTCTTAATTTTCTCTCTGATTTCCCACTGCCCCACTGCCTTTTTATCCTACTTTCTAAGTTATTTCATTTTTTCTATTGAATTTATTATTACTGCTGTCCTGTTTTTGTTCTCTTTTTCTTTTCCGAAAAATTCCTTTTTAGGCTTCTTCTTGTTTCATGCACATGGTATTCTTATTTCTCTGATGTTATTAATGATAGTTTTTAAGTTTTCTTCTGATTTCTGTACTGGCTTTGTCTCCACTGGGTTTCTTTTCTTCTGTTTGTTTCTTTTTATCACTGTCTTCCATGCTGGAGACCCTTGACAATTTCTGGTGATCCTCAGACAGACAATTATCTTTAGCAGCAGAACAGTGAAGCACTAACAGCTTGATTAGATGGAGTCTGTTGAAGAGATTTTGTGGAAAATCCTGGAAGCAGTTTTTGTTTCTTTTTAGACTCTTTACTATTTATTTTTATATTAACATACAGTAAAATGGACTTTTTTGCTATACAGTTCTATAAATTTTAACGTATGTGTAGATTTCTGTAACTACCAACACCACAATCAAGATACAGAACAGTTGCATCAGCCTGAAAAAACCTCCCTCTGACTCCGTTTCTGTAGCCACATCCTCTTCTCATGTCTAACCCCTCGGAGGTCACTAATGTATTCTCTGTCACTATAGTTTTTTCTTTTCAACAGTCATATAAATGGAATAAGATAGTATGTAACCTTTTGAGACTGGCTTCTTACGTTCCCGAATCCTTTAGTATTTATCTAACTTGTATTTTATTCCTTGTTATTGTGGGGCAGTATTCCACTATAGGGATCTACCACAGGTTTACCTACTCATTTGTTGAAGGACATTTGAGTTGTTTCTAGATTTGGTGATTGACTACAAAGAAAACTGTTTTAACCATTTGTGTAAGGGTTTTGTATGAACATAAGTTTTCATTTCTCTAAGGTAAACACTTAGGAGTTGAGTTGTTAGGTCAATGTTAAGAGTATGTTTAATTTTGTAAGAAAGTGCCAAACTATTTTCCAAAGTGGTTGTACCATTTTGCATTTCCACCAGCAATGTATGAGAGGTTCATTTATTTCTTTTCCTCATCAGCACTTGGTACGGTCACTATTTTTTCATTTAGCCATCTAACAGGTGTGTAGCATATTTCATTGTGATCCTTTGTCATATATTTGATTTGCAAATATTTTTCCCAGTCTGTAGTTTGTCTTTTTATTCACTTAATTGTTTTTATTCATGTATTAAAATTGTATTTCATGTGGCCAGTCCCCTTATTTTTCTTCCCTTTTGTCCCCCTTCTAAATCACAGGGAAGCCTGTGTATGTCAGCTGGGATCAAAACTCCCAAAAGGTGGGAACTGACAGTGTCTAACACAACCTTTGTGAATTTTGATCTCACTGACTGTGTGGCCATCAGGACCTGTTCAGGCTGTTCCCGAGGACAGGGTAAGTTGAGTAGATAAGATAGATAGTGAATAAGGCGAGTACTCATATAAATGTGATAAATAGTGGCAAAAGCCATTGTGACTCATTGTTTCTTTCAGTTATAAGATTGCATTAGTTGAAACTGCTGCTCAAATCTCCTAAGAGAAATTCTAGAGGAGGCCAGGTGCTCCCAATGTGGCTCCTGCAGCTCCCCAGTCTTTCCCTATATGGTGCCTATCACACTCTGTGACTATGGTGCCATGTCTCTGCTGGACTCTCAGCTTCATAAAGGCAGGGATCACATCTTTCTCTCTTTTATTGAAGTAGAGTTGATTTACAGTTAGTTTCAGGTGTACAACATAGTGATTCAATATTTTTATGGATTATACTCCATTTAAAGTTATTATGAAATATTGGCTATATTTCCTGGGCTCTACGATATATCCTTGTAGCTTATTTATTTTATACATGCTAGTTTGTCCCTCTTGAGCCCCTCCCCCATCTTGCCCCAACCTAGCCACCAGTTTGTTCTCTATATCTGATCACATCTCTTTTGCTCAGAGTTTTATCATTAGTAACTAGTAGCCTGATGCCCAGTAGGTTCATTGATTAAATCAATGAATGGAACTGGACGGATAGACATATGGATATAAACTAACATACATGCAAGCTTTCCTGAAAGAGCCAGAGTTCAGGTACTTTATGTTTGCAACAGCCCAAGACTTGTTGTATGCACCATAGCAATTCTTGTCCACTTGTTAACCACATCTCAGAGGCAGTGAGAAATACCTTGGAGAACTCATGGGCCAAGGTGAAAAGAAGCAGAGCGCAATCTAGTTGATTTGATCATTGTAAACAGACAAATCAAGTGATTCAAGTAAATATGCTCTTGTGGTTTGAATCACCAATTTAGATAATTGTTTGTTTTTTTAATTAAATGAATAATCAGCAAGTTTCCACTGTGCTTTTTTCCACCACCCCCCCGCCCCCCCGCCATAGGCAGAGCCAAATATTGTTTTTACTTGGGTGGCATCTGAGTTTAAGATTGTAGAAATAATAATGGGAATAAAAAATGCCTTATGGCAATCACTTCAAATCATAATTCCTCAGTCATTTAATAGCTTCACTGTTTCATATCATTCATAAGACACTGAAAAAAAAGAACCCTGCTCCTTATGAGCTCTAATCTCTTCCCACTGGATGGTCTTGGCGGAGCCATCTCCTTCATTTGTTTAAAAATTGTCTAGTCCAGGTTCGGTTTAAGGAACTGGGCAGTGCAGAGATGAAAAACACATAGTTCTTGTCTTCCAGCGTCTCTCCATCTAGGCACAAAAATAAATGTCTAAGCCAGCGATTGTAATAGTGTGATAAATCCAGTACTAGAGGATTGAGCAAGGCCAGTGAGGGGAGCAAGGTAAGGGGTCAGGTAAGATTTCATCATAGAGTGCCTGGAGCAGGATTTAGAAAGGTGAAGAGAAGTTTGCAAGGAGGAATAGGCAGAGAAAAGTTTCTACGTATTAGAAACAGCATATGCAAAAAAAATTCCAAAGAGCAAGTTAATGATTGGGGAATTGCAAAGAAATCCAGTATAACTGAATTGTAGAGCTGCTTGTGGTATTAGATGAACTACAGAAGTTGCCAGAGGTGGAATCGTGGCATCTTGAATGTGTGACAATTCAGTCCATGGACTCTACTGGGATGAGAATGAAAGCATTAGGGCCTCTCTTTGTATCAATATTTTATTTTAAAATTTTCCTTTTTTGGTGTATTTTATAAGGTATATAATATAGTAATATGGTAGCATATATACTAAGAGATGTGTACTGAATTTTTAAATTTTAATGACAGGAAGGTGAGTATTAGACCACTGCCATCGTTTCTTCCTGGGCAACTGGACTGGCAACAGAATCCCAGTGAATCACATGGAGGTGGCATGAGGGAAACCCCGCTAAGAAGTGGAGCCCTAGAGCTAGTATTTGAAAAATGTTACTATTACTATCTACCCATACGTGATTGATTGAATATTGCTTTTGAGGGTAAATGATTAAAGTATAAATCTCATAAAAAGTGGGGTTCGGTTTGCCGTAGAAGAACTAGAGCAGAAAGATGGAGAGACTAACCCACAGCAATTTTAGCATTTAATAATTAGTCAATTAATGTTATGTTTCATCATTTCCCACTAGACCACAATTTCTCACCCTTGGCACTATGGCATTTGGGGTTGGATAACTTTTTTTTTGGCTGCACAGAGCAGCATGGGGGATCTTAGTTCCCGGACCAGGGATGGAACCCGCACCCCCTGCAGTGGAAGCACGGAGTCTTAACCGCTGGACCGCCAGGGAAGTCCCTGGATAACTTTTTCTTGTGGGAACTGTCCTGTGCATTATAGAATGTTTAGCCTCATCCTTGCCTCTACCCACCAGATGCTCGTAGCCCTGCCATCCACCCAGTTGTGACAGCCAAAAATGATTGCAAGTGGTGCCAAATGTCCCCTGGAGGGCAAACCACCCCTGGTTGAGAATCCTTGCCCTAGAATACAGGCTGCATGAGGGCAATGCCACTACTGTTCTTGTTTCCCTCTCTCTCCAGTACATAGCACAGAGCCTGGCATATAGTCAACACCTAGGATTTTTTTTTTCTTGAATAAATTGAGTGGATTGTAAAACCGTGTAAATATGCAATTTGGAATACTGAAAATATCCCCGTGAGTTCAGTTGCCATTTGTGATCATATTCTTTGGTGTCACTGCATCACAGTCTTTCTTCCAATTTATAGGTGGATTTACTGTCAAGACCAACCAGTTGAAGTTTACAAACTCTCCAAACTTGGTAGCGTTTCCATTTCCTCATGCAGCAATTTTGGAAGACTTGGATGGGTCTCTGTCCGGGAAAAATAGAAGTCACGTTCTTGCTTCTATGGAAACCCTTCCAGCTTCTTGTTTGGTCAAGGCCAGCTTCAGTCAGCTTGTCCATGGAAGTGTCTGTGAGGAAAATGTTCTCTTTCATCGTATGTCTATTGGTTTGTAAGTTGAATTAACTCTACATTTTGGCTTGTCAATGCACATGCATATATCATCCATGCTGTTGATATTTATAGAAGCGAAATTGTTTTCTGGAATCTTTTGGAGGTATTTAGTTCTACAAAAGTGACGTGGGGATAATTTTGACAGCTGTCAAATCATAAGTTTACGGTAGTTTTAGACTGATTCAAATGGCAGCTAACTTTCAATAACAATGGACCAGGTCTCATAGCCCTTGACCTCTTATTGGCATTTTGAGCTAATAGCGTCCTCTTGAAAAGACTCGCAACCAACAGAGAATTTGAAATATATTTAAATTAAGAGGATTATTAAAAATTCCAGTAATGTCCGTTCTCATTTGTGTACACCTGCTCCCCCTGAGCTCTTTTGAGGTGTTCAGTATGCTCCAGGGAAGCAATTGCTGACGCCTCCCTATTACTTGCAAAGTTGCTTCACCCCAGTTCATTTTCCTTGTTAATTTCACGAACTATTGCATTTGTACAATACATTTCCTATTAATATTGGAGCAAGGACTCCTTGGTTATGCTACCCAAGCTACCATTAGGTCAGCACCTGGGCTGTTTATAATGCATAATAGGATTGCTTCTGCCCTCTTTAATTTCCAGGTAAAGATTGCTGAGTGTCCAGGGTTCTATCTTTTACCTATTTCAAATGCATTATATACATTTAGCCACATTTCTTTCCTTTTGTTTTGTGTCCTAACTGCATGAATATTAAGTCAAGTGCTTCAGCCAGGTCATGCTGGCATCTTATTTAAACAGGTAAACTCCAGAGAGTGAGCCTATATGGTCAGGATTGCACTAAGTCTGCATTCTGAACGCAGATGGCATCAGTATCTTGACATTGTTTTAGACACCTTAGTAATATAATACCCTGCTAGCATTGAATCATTTGAAAATGCTCCACTTTTGCTTTCCAAACTGTTTATTATTCTATCTAATGTTAATGGACCCAATTCCAGCGAGTAAAATAACAACGTGGAGGGATATATTTTCATTTCTAATCATTTGGATTATGCAGAGCATGCCTTTTCTTTTCATCCTTAGGAATGCATCCTGATTTTTATCATTTTAGTGATTTTAACAAAGATGTTTTTAATGAGCATTTTGAGCTTTATTAAAGTTAGCGATTTATTTCTTATATGCGTTTTTTCCAAATGAGGAAAATTAAAATAGATTTATGTAGTTAAAAAGAACATTCTGTGCTTGCATGATATTGATTTCTCTGTGTTGTTGATATTCCTTTTTTATGCCTTACTTGGAGACCTACTGGGAGACTGTGTCTTACAGAGGTGTTTAGCGGCATTAGAAGGCTCTGCAGGTGTAATCCTCTGAACATCTGCTCTTGGAGAATCTTCAGACAGGATAATTAGGTGCTTACCTAGGCAGCAGGTCATGATCCCAGCACTCAGGGACTGACAAGGTCAAAAAGATAATAATCCTGATACTGTATTCTAAGTAGATTCAAAAGACTCCTACTAGGGTGAAAAACTTGCCTTGGTTTGTTTGTAATTTTCTTGGTTTTAAAATAGAAAACCTCGTGTCCCAGAAACCCCTTCAGTCTTGAGAAAACCAGGTTGGTTGGTCACCCTACTCCCTAGGCTTCTATTTAAACATTTTCAGGTTGATTCACAGGTCTGTGGACAAGTGCTCAATGACCCCAAATTTGCCCCAGGGGAGTCTTAGCACACTCCCAATTATGAGCCTCTTAGCCTTCATGTCCTCATCTCTAGGGTAAGGTGGTTGGGTTAGATGATCTCGAAGGCCTTGCTAGTCAGAGTGCATCAGTGTGGTCTGGGATTAGACTTGGGAATCTCAGACTCACCGCAGACGTTCTGAGTCAGGACCCACAGGGGATTTATACTCAATGTTTAGAAGCACTGCCCTAAGGTCTTTCTACCTTGAGCTTTCCAGGATTCTATCCTCAACTATTTGTGTTCAGTGACTTGATCTCTGTCCCAGAGCATTATAACCTCATTAGGAAAATGTCAGAGCTAATGAGCAATTTGAATTCTGCGTAGATACAAACTTTGCTGCATTTCATGGAGAAAGGATTAATTTGTTGTGCTATTTGCCCTGGAGCACGCACCCTAAGAGTTGATTTACAAAGCTCTCACGGTCCCCATCTTTTGGGGTTGCATGTTGATGGAGATCTGATGTGGCACAAGGACCCTGCCCTATTCCCTTTCAACTCTTAGCCTCCTCCTGCCTCCCTCAGCCCAGGTCCCCAGAGGGCAAGGCGTGAGGGCTGCACAGCTGTTTAATGGGGCACCTCTGCCCCCTAACCAGCAACCGAGTGCTTGGAGTGTGATCTCCTCCTTGGAGGCCCCTTCTGGTTCATGTTCACTATAAGTTCCTTGTTTGACATTGGCGACCTCTCCTCACTACCTTTTCCAAGAGTGATGGGTGATTACATTGTGGCATTTCTGGTTTTGTACCTTCCTCTGACTTGACCTTGCAGTTGGGTTGACTGAGGCTTAAAAATGTTTGAAGTTGGTAATAATGTTTAATATTTAGGTGAAGGAAAGATTCCCACCCTCTACAAGGCAGAGTGTAGTTTCTGTTTTGTTAAAATGATGACATGCTTGGTTTGGGTGAGTTCCCTCTCACTTGCCAGTTCTAAAAACGTGCTGTCTTTAGGGACCACAGGTACTCAGCATAGCATTCCTTTCCTGGCTTCCAATCTCATTCTACCAGCCCCATCCTTCCTGATAAGACTGGAAAGCTTTAGCCCTATCAGTGTAAGTCAGGACCTCATTTCAGAAAAATGTCAGGCACGTTTCCTATAGAGGCCTCATAATGGCAACGTGCCTCACATTCCAGAAATCAGTTCCTGGATTTACTGATCCCACATTTCTTACGTCTAGAGATAAATTACCTGGAATGAGGATCATCTCACCAGTGGATTTCTGTGAGCTCCTTCTAGACCTCCTTTGTAAGTTCGTCTCCCTGCCCCTTAAATGCTAGTGTTCCTTAGGGTTCTGTGAGAAGCTTTCCTCGCACGTCATGCTCTTCCCAAGTGATCTGGATTATTCCACAGCCTCGGTTAACAGTCACTGTTGATTCTAGATTTTTTTCCTCCAGTCTACATCGCTTTATTGAATTCCAGATCCATTTATCCAATCTGCCCTGCGCAGTATTGAAGTCACTCGCCACAGGTGGCTACTGAACACGTGAAATGTGGCTCGCCCAAATGGAGATGTGCCATAAGTTTAAACTATACACCTTATTTCTAAGACTTTGTATGAAAAAAAAGAATGTAAGAGAGCTCAACAATTTGTTCATATTGCTTACGTTGAAATGATAAGTTTTGAATATATTGGGTTAAATATATTATTAGAATTAATTTCACGTGTTTCTTTTAAATTTTTCAATGTGGCTACAATAAAATTTAAGATTCTATCTGCGGCCTGCATTTATGGCTTGTATTATATTTCCGTTGAGCAGCTATGCTTTCAGTATTTCCACTAGAGTATTCAACAGCCATCTCAAACTCAACTTGTCAAAACTGAACGTATGGTCTTTATTCCTCGGACCTATTCCTCCCTCGGTGTTCAGAATCTCTGGGTGTTCAGACAACTGATTCAGTTATATCTAAACCAGAGATGGGAGTCATCCTTGACTCATCTTCTTACTTATTCCTCACAGAAATCACCTACCAAGTCCAGCCCATTTTATCGCCTAAAAAATCTCTCCTGAGTTTTTCTACTTCTCTCCTTCCCAGCTACTCTAGTCCAGGTTGACACTGCTTCCCACCTGTATAACCACAACAGCCTCTTAGCTTGCCACCTTGCTGTGATGCCATTCTTAAACTTTTTGAGGCTTTGTAGATCGGATTTGGTCTTGCCATCCATGCATTTCTTTGTAGAAACTTTGTCAAGGTTTCCCAGTGCCTCCCGATGAAAGCCTGCCATTTGTAATGTCTTGTGGGCACTTCATGACCTGCTCCTGTTTGTACTTCTAGCATCATTTCTCAATGCTCTGCCCTCCCTTCCCTGCATTTTATGTCTCAGCCATACTCAACTTCTTTGTGCTTTTCAGCCCATAAGGCTCAGCTTCCATGAACTCAACATGAAGGTTGTTTTCTCTAGTAAGCTTCCCCAAGCTTTCTGTACAGCTTTTGTATCCCTGCTGTGTGCTGGCTCTCTATACTTGCTCTAACCAATACTCATAGCTCCTACATAGCTTTATAAATTGCCCCTCCCTCTTCATACATGGTAAGTAGGGCAAGGATAGGGTTTTCTGTTTGTTTGTATTATGGTGCCCAGTACCATGTTGAACATATAGTGACTCAATAAAATTAGTATTGAATAAATGAATATCATTTAAGAAATTGTGGACTCCCCCAAATCTTCCTGTAGTGTCCTTATTGTCCATTTCTCTCTTAGGACATATTTATGAGGAGTCCACAGCCCTTAACTTTTCTTTAGAAGATCCAGGATTAAAAGACTATCCTCAGTCTTTGTTTCTAAAATTCCTAGCAACATCAAATACTTAAGAATATCCTTTCATAATGTCTTCTGGGCTTTTGCTTGCCCAGGGCTGTCAGTTGATCAGATGATTTATTTTAACAGCTGATTTCTTCTCCACTCTGCCCCTACCCCACCCACCGAATCAGCAGTTTGCGGACATTTGCAATCCTTTTCTTTTCCTGGTGGTATAGATGCATAGAATTGTGATGGGGGGAATGAGAATGAACTTTCACAATTACCATCTGGGAATTATTTGTTTTTTGGTTTAGAGCACTCTACAGCTCCTTCAGTTGAAATAGATTTATTCAAATGTCAGTAAATCAAGCCTTGATCTGTCTTCCAATTATGTACTGAATTGAATGTGGGGGAAATTAAAAGAGTTTACAAGATGTTGTAGGTTGGCCAACCAGTCCTTCTGAGTTTTAATAGGAAGTACATAAAAGAAAGTCAAGATATATGCATATGTTTGAAATTATTTTTCAAAGGCTGAAGAATAGAGAGGTAATTAAGAATCATTTGTGGGCATAAATCATAGCCCACCCTCCCTCCGCCACTTCCTAGGTATGTTCCTGGACAAGTTACTTCACCTCTTTCTGCTTCAGTTCTCCTATCAGTAAAATGAGCCAAATGGTACTTAAATCACAGGGTCGTTGTCTGGCATGTAGTAAGTGCTCAGTAAATGTTGTCTTTCAAAAGTCTCTACATTTATGAATGGTCTGATGAACTTAGGGGCAGGACAGGAATAAAGACGCAGACGTAGATAATGGACTTGAGGACACGGGAAGGGGGAAGGGTAAGCTGAGACGAAGTGAGAGAGTAGCATTGACATATATACACTACCAAACGTAAAATAGATAGCTAGTGGGAAGCAGCTGCATAGCACAGGGAGATCAGCTCGGTGCTTTGTAACAACCCAGAGGGGTGGGATAGGGAGGGTGAGAGGGAGACGCAAGAGGGAGGGGATATGGGGATATATGTATACATATAGCTGATTCACTTTGCTGTACAGCAGGAACTAACACAACACTGTAAAGCAACTATACTCCAATAAAGAAGTTTAAAAAAAAAGTCTCTACATTTATGATTGACAAAACAACATATAAACTTACTACTAATAGAATAAAATATTATAGATGATTACGTTTCTGAGAAGCAAATGCCTGGCAAGGGAATTAAGTTTGCTCAAATGAAACTTAATCCAATTCTTGAAAAATAGGGAACACTTTCCAATAGCCACATGACATTGCACTTATCCAACGAAATATCCCAGAAAGTCGTGGAATCTGCAGTCTTTCAGGACACAGTTTATGATTCATTGTGCCCCAAAGCTTCTGTTTCTCTCTTCCTATTTCTCCTAGAAAAGAAAAGGCTAATGTTGCTGTTGATCACCTTGATTCTTAGATCCTGCTTAATATCCTTCCCTGTAGTGCTTGCGCTCAGGGTTTACCTATGGAACTGCTCTTAATGTGTCAGTGTTCAGAGTACAAGGCACCCCCTGCCTCTATGAATGCAAAAGTAAAGAAGAGTTGAAATGGAAATTGTGGCCTAGCTTTTCCTTTAATAATCACCTAACGCTCCTTCCTAGGGATAAATAGGCATAGCATCACTAATGGTATCTTTTCAGTTCTCAAAAAAACCACATGTGAGACAGGAAAATTCCAAGAAGTTTTATCCGCTCTTGGCAGCAGAGGTTACAGCAGTAAAATAGAAAAAGATCTAAACATCAAAATGGAGCCCACACTGAGGACTATCATCAACAATACTCCATGGTTATTAAATTTCATGAATAATAAAGGGGTCCAGGGGTGTGCTGGTACCTGTTTTACAACTAGCTTTCTAGAATAAAGACCCTGATTTGTAGCATTTGCTTAATTCTGTGGTGAAAATACTCTCACACGATCTGTCCTGATATCACTGAACACGGAGTTGGGAAGAGGGGCTGATGGTGAGCTCATGAGGGGGAGTCTGTCAGCCCCACCAGCACCAGGTGTGCATATATATAAAAGAGGAGGTAGGCTTTATAGTCTTAACTCCCTACTAGATGCATATAGTTGTTTTTCAATATTCCTGACAAGTAGTTGTCTACCTTGGAGTTGTGTAGCTCCAAGGGTGGTGTTTTCATGTTCTGAGATAGCCATTCCAGCTGTATTCCACAGATCAAGAAAGAGATGCAATAGGATGTGAGGGATAGACAGATGGACAATAGACATCTATTGCTTCTCTTCAAGGATTGAGGTATAGTAAGCAAGAATTATTATCCCAAGTGTGTCGCAAAAACTTTAGACACTACCTTTGGGGAGGTGCTCGGTTGATTTTGGGACTTTTCTACAATCAATTATTATTGCTTTAGCTAACTCTGAAAAAAGATAAACAGAAATATATATCTGCAAAGTCATGGAGGAGTGATGTGGGGTGTACCTGCCAGAAACGCAAGGATTCATACGGCTTGCCTCTCTGCCTATTTTTTTACATGAATTTTTTTACATGAATTTAAGAATTGTTAAAAGTTTGGAAGAAAGACTGAGGGTTAGGGTTTCTTTTCTCTTAGGTTTCTTACTCAGAAGGAGAAATATTTGTTTCTCAATCAATAAGGGTAGTATATACAGGAAACCCCTTACTGATACATGTCAGTTATCACTGGGTGATGGCAGATCAGCAGATAGAATAGTGGTTCTTGGACAGGACTTTTTTTTCATGTAAAAAAATTTCTGTTTATTATTATTGCTCACCAATGGGGAGGTGCGGTTTATTTACACCAATAGCCATAGGGGCAAGGGGAATACACAGTTAGCAACCTGTATAGGATGGGCTACTTATGCAAAAATAAGACTCTCCAAAATGAAGGACAGTGGTGAGCTTCTGACAAGGACTTCTTATGAGCCCAGTGTATTTTTAAAGGATGCTCAAGAAAAGTCGTGCCACAGAAATTTGTCGGCTGTGCTCAACATTTTGATTTTGTCCTCTTTGTGCAGTAAAAGATGAGAGTAACAGCAGCAAGCATGAATATCCAGGCAATGCCGACAGTACCATTTGGGGCTCATTTTTATGATGTGTCTGGCTTAGGAGATGTGTAATTATAAAGGGTTTATTTCACAATTGCTCCGAATTTAGAGCATTTAGAGCTCAGTGCAGTGTTTGTCTTAATACACAGAGATGTGGACCCTCAGGAAAAGTAAGCTAATGGTAAACACAAACCAGGGAGTTAATGTTTGTTCTCACTGGTATTGTTGATTGCCTAACAAATCTTCTGTGGGCAGTATACACGCAACAGTTCTGCACAGTATCTGGGCACTAAATTACATAACTGTTGATGCAACTAGTATTGTAAGTTGGTACTTAGGTTGGGAAGTTTTATCAAGTGATACTGCTATATTTCTAAAGGAAAATGTCCCTTAATTAAAAACAGGCTTGGTGATTAAAAAAAAATTAAGCTACCTCATAGAAAAGGAAAGGCTTGAAGTCCTCTTGTCATTTTGATTGTATACAGGAGCCATTGCTGACTCGGAGGTAAGGGTTAACATTTCAAATGGACTGGTTGCCTCCTGATTTCTTGCACATAAAGCCATGAGAAGTTCAGGGAGAGACTTCTTCTCCTAGTAATGAAGCTTTCTGCTGCTAATGGCCCATGCAGACTCCCTTGGCTTCTCCAAATTAGAAATACTTGTGTGCTCCTTTGCTTCATTAACAGTAAAGAGAGGGAGATTGGTGGCTATTTAGGGCAAGCGAAAATTGTAGTAATTATGGTTGGTAAATTCTCTTCACGGTATTCTTCTACTCTTGATGTTCTTTGGGTGCTTTTCAGAAGAGCTCACCACTGTCACTGCTGGCATTTGTCCTAGAGGGATGGGAGCTGATTTGACCTAGAATTTTTGGCTCTTGGGGTGATGGTCAACAAAAGGCATCTTGCCTACTGGGAGATGGGTCTTTCACATTTTGATTTGCTTTGAGAATGCACAATACGATCCTTTCCACTACCGACTGTGATATAGGAATATTTGATAACCTCCTCCTCTACCTGTATTTCCCTAAAGAAAGCTCATTCTGCCCTCGAGTGCCTGTGAAATTGCATTCCACATAAACCTTGGTCAAGATGTATGGGGCGGCTTGGTAGGGTCGGGCAGTGAATGAGGAAAAGGTAGAGGAAAGGATGGTTTAGGATCACAGTGCACTATGGTTGGGTCTCTGGTTGACCAAGTTAGCATCAGATTACTGGATACTGTTGGAAGAAGGGCATCAAAAAGAAGGTGCAGGGCTTCCCTGGTGGCGCAGTGGTTGAGAGTCTGCCTGCCGATGCAGGGGATGTGGGTTCGTGCCCCGGTCCGGGAAGATCCCACATGCCACGGAGCGGCTGGGCCCGTGAGCCATGGCCGTTGAGCCTGCGCGTCTGGAGCCTGTGCTCTGCAACGGGAGAGGCCACAGCAGTGAGAGGCCCACATACCACAAAAAAAAAAAAAAAAGAAGGTGGAAAAGTCCCGAAGATTAATAGAACTGAATTAATGTTAGCGTTTAGTGGTTTTACAATATTTGAAAACAGGGTCATGTTTATAGGGGGGCCTTCTGAAACTGGGGAGTATGGCCTGAAAAATGGCTCCTTCAGTAAGTGAAATTACAATCTATAGAAACAGAATCAGGAGAAATTAGATCTTAAAACTGACTTATAAATGTGATGCTGATAGAAATCTGAGAAATAATTTAAGTCTAGTCCAAGTGACCAGGGAGAATTCCTGGGGCCACATTGCTGGAATGAAGAAGAATTTCTGGAAATATGCATTATCTCTTAAGAAAAGAGTGATAAAATATAGGATGGTCAGGCAAAGTAAGTGACAAAATACAGGTTGGAGTGATTAGTTGTGAACAGATGGATGCATTTCAACAAATAGAATTCTTTTGGCCTATAGTTAAAAAAAAACACCCCAAAACCCTAATGTAAAAGTGGTTCAATTGAGAGCACTCAACTTGGATAGAAGAAATCTAAGTTCATAAGGAAATCTTAGCATTTTCCTAAACCAGGGCCCACTGTTAGTGCAGATTGCTTGTGTATGTCCAGGAGAGGTTTTCTGACCACTAAACTTAAGTGTGTAAGTCCTTTGGGTGAATATCTTACTGATAATGGGGTTGACTGTATCAGGATCTGATAACTTATGATCAATTGCTTATCTCCTTCGATAAGTAAGTTTACAAGAAATCTCCTGACACTCATGTGGTTTTCTGGGTAGACTTCCCTGGGACCAAACATCACTAAATAGCCAGTTAGAGTGTTCTAGTCCATTCAACACTCATTTATTCATTCAGCAAACATTTGTTGAATACCCACTATGTGAAAGGCAGTTTTATTTCTCACTACGAATTACTAAATGGAAATTCTGATTTATCAGTGAGTCTTGGAATTCAGTCCTGTGATTCATTTTCCAGAGCCCATATGTCTCTGTGAAAGCTGAAGGGCTGCTCTTTCAGAACCTGAAATTTTCGGAATCATTTTCTGGACTGTGGGGAATCCCACCTGATGTATTGACCTTGGTACTTGCTGCGGCTAACTCATTTGCCTCTTTGGTATTTCAACTTACCTCTTCTTATCACATTTGTTTTACATTTATTTCCCAGCAACCTATCTTCACTTAGTAAATATATTAGTTGGGCCAAATTGTGCTGGCTGATCTCCTGGGACCCTGGGACTCATGGTTTCAGTCAGGGTAAGAGAAAGCCATAGCGATTGAGGAGAAAGGGCTAGAAAATACAAGGGAGAAAATTAAGCTTTCTCAAGCTTGTCTAAAATTAAAATTTACAAATAACTTTCATAAATGGAGGAGGAATTTGAGGATGTGAACTCCCCAAAGCTGGAAGAAGGAACAAGATAAAATATGGAGGGAATTTCCACAGTAGATTGGATGTTAGAACAGATGACCCTTCATATCCACTCTGATTCTAAGAATGTGAGTCCAGGATTTACTTAAGTTCCAATTTAAATCTTGATATACATGCAAAAAAAGCCCTCCATATCCCAGGCCCAAAGAGAGGAAGAGGCCCCCCTACCCCAAGATTTCTAAAGGTTTGGTGAATGCTACGTAGGAACATCTGGGAAAGAGTAGTTCTTTTATTCCAAATGCCCTGAGCATTCTTTATCCCTTTCATTTTACTTATTAATGGATGAAACAAGCACATTTAATCTTACAAGAAATATGTATCAGGTGCTACATTGCCAGGGCTAAAGCTCTGCACCATGAAAGGTTTTGAGTGTGTTTTTAAATGACCATATATCCTGGATAAACTCTAGACAGTAAAATAAGTAGACAGCGTGGCAAACCAGGCACATCTGAGGTTCTTTCTTAAATGAGCTATAGGTAGACTTACTGGGCTTAGTGATGGTTACTGAATACTTCACATAGATTATGACTTTAAGTTTCACAGTTGCTATAGGATATACATACTGTTGTTGTCTCCATTAAAAAAAAAAGGAAATTAGAGCTTAAAGAGGGTCAGTGAGTCCCCCAAATTCATACATCTAGTGCACGCAGATATAGACTTGCAGTTTACACCCATTTGACAATGGTGCCCAAGCACTTAACACTAAAACCAGTCTCCTCTCTATAATATGCCACTAGATCGTAAATTGGCTTTCGATGTGCTCACATCACCCCTTCACTTTGAAAACCCAACATCCTCCTTTGTCTCATTTCCCTTTACTTTGAGAATTTAATTATCTTCCTGTAGCAACATGCCACAGTTAAAGATTCTCATCAAAACTAAACCAGAAGGGGAAGGAAGGTCGTAATGGGTGTTGATTTTTTTTTTTTAGCTTTTGCTTTATTTTTTTTCTGTCCACTTTTTCTTTTAGGGTCTAAGCAGGTGGCAAAATCTATTTATCTTCTAGTGAAGTCTTAAAAATCACTTTCTGGAATGGGCTGCATAGAATACTTTGTAGAAATTTAAAACTTTCTAGCTCTGCCTGTGATGTTCACATACTACTTTTACCATATTCTGTCTCAGTTTCCTCACTTGGTAAAATGCTGTTCTTCTAGAAACCCTTTCTATACATTGGGAAGTTGGCATCGCTTTTGGGAAGAGCTCCTCCATGCAGGCTTCGTTTGTGTAACAAACATGGTTTGAGTGCCCATAATGTGCAGGGCCCAGTGCCAAGGGGCAGGACACCAGAAAAGACAAAATGTCTCTAGCTTCAGGATGTCGCATTCCTTGTTAACAAGCAAGAACGCAAACCCACTGGCACTGAGTGAGCCCTGGGCATCGTGTAAGCCCACAGGAGAGGACCCAGGGCCCTCTGCATTCTGGGGAAGCTTACTGAGGCTGTTCCTGCTGGGCCATTGGAGGTAGGCTCTGAGGTTCTGGGCTTCAGCCACTGCTCCCCAGAGGGATAACTAGTGACTGTGTAATAACGCATTCTGCTGCTGATAAACCCGGGCTATGGCAATATTCTGACCTTGGACATTTCTTTAAAATAATAGTATATAGTCCTGGCCTATATGAACTCATTAAGATGGCATTGATTAGTGGCCTAAGATCTGAGTGTTACAGGTCAGTGTGATACACAAATGGTCCAGTGACACCTTCCCACTGGGCTTTTTGACACACACCATGACCGCTAAAACCTCTATAGACACTGGGACGAGAGACGTACATGGAGAAAATAGATGAATTATAGCTGATGGGAGAGGAGTGCCTTAGATCCAGGATGGACAAAAAACTTACCACCTGCTTTTTTTCTTTTTAAATCACTCTAGAGCCAATGCCCCAAAAGTTTCTTATGATTTAACCATAACGGACAGCAGAAATAAGACAACCACTGTCAGTTATGTGCATGACACACTGTCCAACCCTTACGGCTGGATGGCGCTGCTCTTGGATCAAGAGACCTACTCACTGCGATTTGAGAGCCCTTGGACCAACAGCTCTCTGCAGGTAACCCCCGGCATCCACTTGATGGTAGATTCCATTCCCCAGGGGTTCCCATCTTTCCTTCTGTGACGCAGTAGTTTGCAGGTATTAGCATCTTCTGGTGCTGATCAAGAAAACTGCAGCAGCATTTTGACCAGATGAATGTAACCTGAATTTGAGGTATGATTGTCTTTTATCTTGAACTTGAACATTTTAGAATCCCTTTAAACCTCACCTTGAACACAGAATGGTTCTGCCTGAAATTTTAACTTTATTAATACAATGAAAAACGGCTTCTAAGCATCCTATAGAATTGTAGTCTTATATATTATGGGTTAAGAACCAACTTACCCCAGGGAAGTGTTTGTAGCCGAGAGAGAATAGCTTCACAAGGCATTTTTTTACATTGCACACTGCCACCTTGTGGTCAAAGATTAACTTGCACCTGAAAACGAAAGGCACTAGCCTTTCGTTTGGATTGAGTTGAAGGAGTCAGATGGTTAGGGGGAGGGAAGGTAGGAAAAACCATAAGAAAAATAGGTGCATTTTCTGCAGAAAAATCAATCCAGTGGATTTCCTCAAGCTTCTTTCATTCCTTTTAACACATTTCTTTCTTCCCATCTCATCACACGCATTCTCCCTAAAGGTCATAAGAGCAGGTCTTAGGGAGCTGGAAGCAGGTGTGCCATAGATCTGAAGAATTCAAAGCAGAATCCATTTGATCCCCTCACCACAGCTCTCAGGAAGAATGTACACCTCTCTCCCCTTCCCCTGAGGTTCCCATGAGAACATTCTGGGAAGGTGAAGGCAGTAGAATGGTGACTCTGGAGGTGGACACCTGGGTCTCTGTCCCAGATCAGCACTGTCCTGCTTTGTGATGTAGGGAGAGTTACCGAACCTCCACCTGCCTCAGTGTCTTCATCTATAAAATGGAGGCAATACTAGTCACAATCCCCAGAGTCTTTCAAGGGTTGGATGCCTTGATATGAATGATACCTGAGCCAATGCTCAACCGTGTTAGCTGTTACTCTTATAAATGGATGGCACTCCTATCATTGCCTGCCTGTTTGAGTCTTGGGGAAAACTGGACAGGAATTCTACATGTGTCTCTGTCTCTTCTTGCTGTTTGACCTGGGACGAGTTACTTCGCTTGTCTGAACTTTGGTTTTCTCCTCTGTTAATTGAGATTGTTAAACAAGAAGAACCTTACAGCTTTCAGTCCTCACACTGTATGATTTTGTAGCTTTAGTTATGAATTTATGATGGAGTAGATTTAAGTAAGCCCATTTCCCACAAGAAAAGTAGCCGGCGTGAACAGTCCTGTTTCTAAACCACTCCATCTGAGTTCTTTGTAACTCTTCTTCTGGGAAGAGTCTTCCTCACTCAATGAGCACTTTTGTACTTTTCTCTCACTTCAAGTACTCAGCGACATTTGAGAACTTTGCTCCTGGGAATTACCTGCTGCTGGTGCACACAGACCTGTGGCCTCACCCTGACATCCTCATAAGGTGCGGGAGTCAAGTGGGGCGGTCCCTTCCGTCTCTTCCATCACCTGGTCGGGACCAAGGCTGTGACTGGTTCTTCCACAGCCAGTTGAGACAACTCACCTATCTGGGTAAGTATAATTGGATGAGCATGTTGAGCACATAGTCAGAAACCACTATTCCCTTTGGAATACCAAACATTGGTGCTGTGAAGTGACGAGGAGCTGAAAGAGACCGCTGCGTGTTATGGTTAAGTGGCTGGGCTCTGAATCAGACTGCCTGCATTGGAATCCCAGCTCTAGCACCTACTAGCTATGGGACATCGTGCAGGTATCCTTTCTAAGCCTCAGCCTCCTTATCTGTAAAATGGGATCATAAAAGGACCTATCTAAAGGATAGGAAATTAAAAAAAGGATAACATGTAAAATTCTTTAGGAGAGGGTCTAACCCAGAGCAAGTGCTTAATAAACTTTGACTGCTATTCATATTTTTCATTCATGTTAAGGCCATGTTACATTTGTAGAAAAGTCAACTGCACGTGTAAAGACAGGATGGCTGGTTGTGATCACAGATACAAGGAACAGCAAAGGTACAGAGAGGCAGGATGAAGAGTGTAGTCAATGTGGAAGGTGAGAAGCCTTGGAAGGAACTCTGAGGTCAGAAAAATGAGATGCATGGAAGGCTATCTGAGGACTGGGGGATGGGCTGTCTTGTCTTGTGTCAGAGGCAGCATCAGGGTGAAGGGTCCAGGAGCCTCATTTTATAGAACCAGAAACCCTACAGTGATTGCAGAGTAACAGGGGCCAAAAGGATTTCCTTACCTTCTTATTGTGCATGTTTCACGGGAGCCCAATGTGTGGGTCAGGGCCATACATTTCTTTTGACTTCCTGGACTTCCTGAAATCTCATATTTGACTTCCTGAAATCTCATATTTCTTTTCCATATTATTTCAGCATTGGTCACTCTGAGTACATGGTGTCCACTTCTACCAACCTTAGCTCAGTGTGGTCTCTAAGAAGGAGAATCTGACAAAATGAGTCTCTAAAAGGACAATTTTGTTATGAATTGGTCTTAATAGATCCTGGTTGAAATCAGGGCCATGTCAAGCATGGCAAGTCCCAGTCTCTGCCACAAGCCAGACTTGGCCTTAAGGGTTTGGGGAGCTGGTAGGCGCCCTGAGTTCTTTGTCCCTCTCACTTGTGCCTATAGCCACTTGTCAACTGGGTCTGATTACACTTGAGCCCTGGGGCGATTACATTTTAATAGCACCAGAGGGGAGAGGATGGTGATTCCCGGGTTTTTAAAAAGTCTTGGCCAAATGGATTACTCTATATTTTATTTGCACTGAATTGTACCATTCATACTTTATTCCAGATTTGATTCATCCATAAATATAACCTAAAACTATAAAAAATCAGGATGGACAGAGAATCCTGAGACTGTTTTACCACTAGAGTCACATACAGCCATTAAGTAAGAGCAGATAGTTGCCATTTACTTTAACTATGGCTATTCATTTGCTGTATATTCTGAAACAAAATTTTAATTTCAAATTGCTCTTGTTTTATTAGTTAGCATGCTTCTGAGGAGCCTGTCTTGTCCATTGATCAGATTTGTTCATGAACTGTAAACTAATTTGAACAGTCGCATAAACCAAGCATGATAAAGGAACATTTGTGGCATAAAGAAAACAAAATCAAGTCATGCAGCTAAAGATTTTCTTCCCCCCCATTACTTATTGAATTAACAGCAAGTTATAGTATTATACTATATTTACACATATGGTATAAATGCATATCTGTATAAGTATATATATATATTTTATGTAGATGAGCATCTGTATTATATATATACATATATAGGACTTAGGTGAATATTTCAGTATAAGCCATTTTTATTAGGCAGATGGCTTTTACTAATTAAAGAGTCTTTGTATCAGAATACCTTGGTATCTCCACTTTTGAATAATATGAGTTGGACAAGGAACAGGAAGTCACAGAGGGTTGCAAGTCGGATACCCGGACTCCTTGGAGAGGATTCCTGGTCCTCCAAGTAGCGGCTTTCATGGCCATCTGTGCTTCCGCCATCCTGTGTCTGAATGGAGTAGGGAGGTGGCGAGAGCCAGGCCTGTTCCCATTCCTGGGCTGGCACAGTGAGGACTTGAGGTTTCAGGAGGAACCGAGGCTCATACTGGTCTTCCGTGGTGGTGTCCCACGCAGCTACATTGGGTTGTGTGGATCGGGTATGACTTTGGAGGTCTTCTGTGTAAAGTCTGCACCACCACTAGGAAGTTGACGAGGCGGCTACCATGGTGTCCGTAGACCCAACAGCCCAACAGCAGTGAGGTAGCTGTGGCTGACCCCTCAAAAAGCCTCCAAGCAGTAGAGTTCAGTTACATATTGATTAGTTTGTTACTTTCACTTAATTGTTTTCTTTGGACCATGGGGCTTTATAGGTCTCTGTGATTGGGATAATTTACATAAAATAACATTTAATCCAAGAAGAGAAGCCCTCACAGTCTATGTGGACATATTCCTGGAATGAAAAAAACAAAACAAAACAAAAAACCCAGGGGGAGGTTGTGTATACAGAAGGTTCATTTTATTATAGGGAAACTGCTTGACCCTCCTCCAGGTCCACCGAGTTTCCTGTCAGGCTTTGGGGGGTGGGCATGGCTGGGGGGACACTGCCCCTTTCCCTGCTGGCCTTCCATCTGGAGTCTTGCTGCACTGACAGTTGGCTGGCTTTCACTCATTCCTTGACCACTTCTAAGCAGACCGTCTTTTGTATTGTTTGTGTGCAGCCCTACCACATCCCCCCAGAGAGGAAGTTTTTAAAAAATCACAATTATCTTCATTTCCTCCATTTAGCTCCTTGCTGTGTGATTTAAGATGCCTGACTTGTCTTTGACCCAGCCGAGAATGGCAGAGAGCAGAACCCAGGCATTCTGGCTCCTGGCTGTGACTCTCTCCACTAGAGTGTGCTGCCCACTCAAGAATCATGGGCCACTGACCCACAAGGGTGGGGGGTGCCAGGCAGTGGTGCAGGAGAAAACTTCTCACTGGTCCCCATGACAAAGAAAAAAGTCCCGCACATATAATATTTTTTGACTCTTGCCTTTCTCTTCTTTACCAAGGCAAGTTTTGTCTTTGTTCAGCAATGTCTTTACAGAATGCAGCTTATTTGGAAAGCCCATGGCCAGAGTTCAGGGCTTCGGGTTTTAATCAGTGGCTGGCTGGCTGTTTTACCTGGGGCATGGAATTATAAATTCTCCATGCCTCCATGGCTGCATCTATACAACGAGGTTAAGAATACTTACTTATCTCTTGGAATTGTGGTACAAAACACCCAAACATCTTCAAGTGTGATTAGCATGCCGTGTTATTTTATTACACATTTTCTCAGTAGATTATTTCTCTAGAATGTTTCTTTTTTCCTGGAAGGTGGTCAATCTCAGGTGCCTTGAATTCCATATACCTGTCATAACTTGTCTGAAAGAGTCTCATTCTACTTTCCTTGACTAGCTTTTGTAAGATAACAGATTCATGATAACATGGCGTATATGATATATGGGCCCCCTGATTGAAACTTAATACCACTTAAGCAATTGTTACCCACAGAATAAGATAACCTTGCTCATTTAAGAATCTTTCTTAAGGAGATTGGTTCTATGTGGTAGGATCCCGGAGGGGCAATAGTTTGGTGTGATAAAGTATCATGAACGGCAGTGGTGAACTGCAACTTCTACACCATGCTTGCGAACAGGTCTGACTGTAAAACAAGCGTTCCTTCATATTGTCAAACTTGGAGTCAAATCCAGAGAGCCCATTTTTCAGTCTCTGTGATCGGATTCACTAGCACTCCTGTCTCTGACTTACACAGCCAGTTTCCCACTGCCTCTGTCCCTGTTGTTTTCTTTCCCAGGGATGTTTTAGTTCGTGGTGAACTATTTTTATTTTTTAGTTACATTCACGCTATGAAATAATTAGTCAGCTAATTAATCTGGTTTACAAGCTTTGTAGGATTCTTCAGCTGTCAGTCAGGCCCAGGCCCGAGGCCTACATCTAGTCTCAGCTCTCTTGCCCATGTGATTCCCGTTGCCATGGCTACCGGCTACATCTGCTGACACCCCACTCTCTATTTATTGCTTAATTAAGAATTTCACGCTCTGCCCTTATCTGCCTCTAAGAACAAGCGCATACTGTTAAGAAATTCCGAATTTACGCCCGGGCACAAGGAAAGCCTTTCTTGAGGGCTTGGCTGGATGGAGCCTCTCTAACGATCTTCTCGGCGTCCCAGCCGCCACCCTTCAATCAAAAATCATTAAATGGGGCAGAGACAATGAGCATGCAGCGTATCAAAAGCAGGATGTTTGCTTGGTCCAAAGGAGGAAAAGCTGCTAGGCCCCATGCTCTGCTCCACTTCAAAGGGAGATGAGACCCCCTCATCACTGGGGCCTGATAAAGCCTCATTTGTTCTGGGCTTGACTTATGCAAAAGGTCTGGTATGTCAGAATCCCATCTCACAGCCGTGGGCTCCCCCCACCTCTTGCCTCCACCTCCACCGGTCCCCTCCCTGGCCTTCCGCACACTCGTGTGTCAGCACTTAGGCAGCTGGGTCCCCCAAAGCATCAGGCGGAGCGTGTAATCACTGACTCCACGCTGACAATGGCCACTTGTAGGGGGGTGGCCAGGAGGAGGTCTTCATCACAATAGGGACACAATTATTGCAGCTGCTAGGGAGGGCTATGCTTCTTCCTGTAGAAACGCAATAGGACTTGCCCAAAACAGGAGGACAAGGCTGGGGGAGGTGGTGGGGGTGAGGAGGGGTGGAGAAAACACCCTTGAGTTGATTATTCATATTCTGACTCTTGGAAGCCTGATGCGGAACCGGTGGGGTCCCAGCAGCTGTTCCTGCACAGTTCTCTTCTAATAATTGTACATTCTGTCCGGGGTCAACTTACTTTTGACCCTGTCCTTTTATATTGGGAAGAGGCTCTTTAGGGAAAACTGTTGGGTTGTGGCAGTGTGCATTAAACACTCACAGCCCCCTTCCCCTTGCTTTATCCCCTGCCCAACCAGCAGCCGGTGGGTGATAAATTCCTATCAGATGCTGAGCCATTCACACTCGCCCCCCCGCCCGAGTTCATACAGCAGAGATGCAGCCAAGCTGGGATATTGTGTGAGGCGGCAGCTGAGAAAGTCCGCCTGCTAGGCTTGGAGGCTCTCGTGTACCACCTTCTTCTGATCAGACTGAAAAAAAAAAGACACGTCTAGCCAGGCTGGTCAGTGCTTGTTTCCAAATGTCCCCCTCACCAGGATAAAGGCAGGCTGTTTGGCAAGAAGCCGGGGCTGTTGTCTATGAGGGCAAGTGGGCTGTGGATAGAAAGACAGATGGACTTTATTGTCTCAAAAAACAACTCAAGTCACATCACCCAGAAGGCTCAGAAAAGATGCTGTTAACTTGGGAGATCCTGAAAATAAGACACGTTTTCCTAAGTTGGCAGTGAGACGAGCAGGGATTCGGCCCAGGTTTCTCTTTTCTCAAAGCGCTAAGGCACTGGGATGGAGCAGGCTGCTGCCTAGACCCTTCTGTTCTTCAGCTGGTCTAGGAGACCCCATGCAACTCCTTGAGAAGGAATCTTGTTAGGTTCTAATGAGAGAGGACTCAGCTGGCTCCCCAGAGCTCTTTGGGAGGATTTTATGAGCAGAGCAGAATCATAATCCTTTGAAAATCTGCAGCCATTCCCATGCTGAGGCCCTCTAAGGCAATCTATAGCATTCTAGTTAATAAATTAATTTACATTCTTATAGAAAACTCATTCCCCAAAGATCCCCAAGGATTGGTACCGGTAATATAGAGAGCTGACTTCAGGGAAATGCATGACAAACCTTTATGGCAAAAATATAGAGAACGGAACAGGAGCTGCGGATGTGAAAAGGGATTTTGCCTCTCAATTACAAGCAACTTCTCCAAAAGGAGAAGGAAGGAAGAAATGGAGGAAAGGAAAGAAAGAAGGAAGGAAGGAAAACTCAGGAATCAGAATCAGATACTTTTTCAAGGAATCACTCAAGATTAAGGAGCTAATTCTCAGCGATGCTGGTGGCTGGCCTCCGTTCACACAGGTCATGGATGGTATAACCAGTATCCTGACTTGGCTTTTCTGACTTTATTTCAGTATTTTTTCTAGTATACTAGTGTTTTGTTTTGTCTTGTTTTAATCTAAGCTTATGTACCTACCCACCCTTGTAAACCAGTTCTTCTTTCTCCTGTTTGTAGGAAAAAGCTGTACTTGTTAACTCCTCTGTGCTTCTTGAACTTTACATATTTGAGTACCGCTTTCACACTTTGTCACATCCTTATGCCTCCTGTGCTATTACTTACTTGATTTTTTTCTTAAATCAACTCCCACACTGCCTTATTTTTAAAACCTGTCTTTTTTTAAGCAATATTATCCATAAAATCATGGGTTTAATGACCTACTTGCTTTCTCTAAAACACATTAACATTCATAACTATTAAAATAAAACTTTTATACTACTAAAATTATCATATTACATTTTGTATTTTGGAAGTATACTTTGGTTTTCAAACTTTTGGTATAATTGATGAAAAGTAAGAATTGTGAATATAAGTATCTCTCTCTCTCTCTCTCTCTCTCTCTCTTTCTCTTTAACCTGGGTTCCTTTCCTCACTTGCTAAGAATACCTGCCACTTGCTAAGAGAAACTTTTACTCACAGGTTTTTAGCTGTGAGTAAAAACCACATTTTTAAGAGTAGAGTATGGAAAAGTTCGTAAAATTCCTTCAAGAAGTGCTTTCTAAGTGTGCCTCATGGGCAAACAGCTGGAATGCTTGCTCCCAGGTCCCCTGCCCCCAGAAGTTCTAGTTCTGTAGATCTGTGCAGGGCCCAGGAATCACATACGCCCTGTGCAAGCATGGCCAACCTTGCTCTGAGTCAGAATAATAGTTGTTATTGTTCTCTGAGTTAATTAAGAAGGTTTAATTGAGCTAACTCTCAGGACTGGTTAATGCAGATGTATCTCTCAGCATCTTGATCAAGTTCTTTTAAAAAAATTACACCTTTTTATGAATGAGTGTTATTGGGAATAATAGAAGACTCACAAGTGTTGGAAGGATTTTCATATCATATTTCTGTGAAGGTCTTGAAAAGATCCTGGGTGATGAGGTCAAGGTCACTCAGTGGCTCTCTCCGAGAGGCTGGAATCAGACGAGAGTGGTCCTGCGAATCAAGCTTTAGCTGCCCAGGGACCAGTTGACAAGAAAGCCTTCTCTGTGGCTGAGTGAATGAGGCTCATTTCTGGGGAGCAAGAACTGAACAGGGAGGGAGAAACAGAGCAGGAGGGTGCAGGAGTGTGAGAAGAGGTGGAGGTCGGGGACAGGGCAGGTGAAGATGAAAATGCAAAGAGAGGACCAACCCAAGAGCTGGCCCATGAAGATGGCACTGGAACTGGGTCCAGGGCCGAAAGAGAGGGAGAGCAGGCACGAGTCAGGTGAGACTGGAAGGAACTCACAGACACGGAAGCAGTTGCTGTTTCCCGTTCTCTCCACGTGTAGTTAGTAGCTGACTCATGCTAGATAAATGTGAGCTGAGCGAGAGGCCCTAATACATGTACAGTCCTCAATGGCAAAGTGAGCCTGGGGATAAGAGTGAAGAAGAAAACAGGCAAGGGATCTATTGCTAAGATACCCGCTGGTTTTTCTTTTTAGGTAAGCAGGTACTCTCTCCCTCCAAAATTCCGAGAGAAAATGGGACCTGCCCTGGGAAAGAATCAATTAATTTTTCTCTTCCCTGGAGCCCTCGTGAGGACAAAATTTGCCAACACATCACTCTGGCAGGCATGAGAATCAGATCTACATGAGTAACTCTCCTTTCTCTCACCGGGAGCCATTTTCTTACACGTTTCTCTCTTTCTCCTAGATGTCTGTGTTTATAGCAAGCTTAGATCATGTAGCACTCATCAGAATAATTTGGCTATAATTGACCCAAAGGCTTCTTTTCTTTTTGAGGACCAACCAGATATTCTTACAGTCTTGGAAGGATCAACGGCAGTGAGGCTCCATTGATAAACAAAGGAGATTAACCATTCTCATATTACAAATACAAACTCAGAAATCATAAGCACTGAGAAAGCATATGTACAATGTCACAGCTTGTGTTAGGCTCTTAAACTCTTCCTGAGTCAATACCTTTATTCTCAAATGATTTTTATCCCTCTTGGTATTTCTCCAAATTGGAAATGACACTGCATTTACGCTTTTATAGAGTCAAAGCACTTAGCAAACTTCAGCGGATCTGGTTAAGTTGCTTACAACTCTGAATACTAGGGCTTATTGTGATTAGGTGCAGCTGTCAAAAGAGTGAAAGCATATTTTTGGGGTTTTGTTAACTGGCTCCTAGAATAATGAGCCTGTCGTAATAACGGTATTGATGATGACTCACACGTATTGTTCATTTGAGCCAAATGCTATGCTAAGCACGTTACCTGGATTTTCCATCTTTTCTTCCCAGTCACCCTATGATGTAAGACAGTACGATGATTCCCATTTTCAGAGGAAGTGAGTGAGGTTCAGAACTTGTCCGGTACCCTCATCTAGGACCTGGAAGACCCAAGATTCAAATCCAGGCTGTTGGATTTCACCCACGCACTTCCCGCTCCGTCTCTGCGGTCTCTCTCCACCTAGAAGCGGTGTTTGGGAAGAAAGAGCCCTCTGCTCCCACTCTCAGAGCCAGCCTGCAGGGGGCCTGTGGTATAGGAAATCAGGCTTTTCTAATCTTTCCTGCTTTTGGTGATCTTGCTCCATTTCCTGTGATACTGAAACTGCTTCTCTTCTCAGATTGAATGATATTCACACACCTGCTTTAATAAAGTGAACAATAGCTTTTCAAAGCATGTTTTAGTTTCAGTGTCTGCTTTGGGGAAGAGGTTGTTCTGGAGGTGGGAGCCATTTGTGTACGTGTAGAGGCTGAACAAAGTCAGAGTCCACCCAGATCAGAAGCCACCGGTGCCGAGGTGCTCGCTGCTCCAGGGAGCCTTGGTTTACCAGGAACAGGGCCTGGGTAAGGGCTTTAATGGATGAAGAAAAGTGGGACAGCCTGTACTGGGGGTCAGGTATGTCCAGGGCTCGCCTTTTCAGTTTTCCGGGTAATCATCACTGCTGCCTATGAAGACTATGTAATCATCATAACTACAGTTCCTGATACCGTACTGGCTGGCGGTATCCTTTTCACCCAGGGGATTCTGGATACATTGATTATTTTCCCTCTACTTCAAATTCCCTCCTCTATATAGTGGGAAAACGATGTTTCAGTCTAGTTGATTTACAATGTTTTGTTATTCTTTTTCATATTCTTTTCTATTATGGTTTATTACAAGACATTGAATATAGTTCCCTGTGCTGTACAGTAGGTCCTTGTTGTTTATCTATTTTATATATAGTAGTGTGTATCTGCTAATCCCAAACTCCTAGTTTATCCCTCCTCCCCACCTTCGGTAACCATAAGCTTGTTTTCTATATCAGTGAGTACAAGGATGATTTTTATAACATCTTTAAATGAACTGACTTCCAAATGATTCTTGGAATTTTAAAAAATTTTACCTTTCCTAGAGTTTGATTCCATTACAATATTTTATTACTTTCTCTTGTACAAGGGTATTCTATTGTTACAGACTTTTACATGTTTTTAGATGTCATTTTGCCATATTCCCTTTCTCTTTTCTTTCTGATGGAACCTATCTTTTTTACCATTTTGTCTTTGCCTCCTTTAAAAGGGTTAATTCCTGCCTCCATTTGTTTAATTTGTCAAAATTGCCAGTTAAGTTCTGGCATACAGAGTAGAACAGTATAAATTTAGGATTTCTGATTGGTCCATGATAATTGAGTATGTACATGTCCAACAGTGTCTAGTGTCTTAAGGTACAGGAGAAAAGTCCCTCCCTCAAAGATTGAAAGACAGAGCTAAGGACTGAGACAATCCTAACGTCACCACAGTTGATGCAGTGGTATTTGCTCGATTGAAAGAGAGCTTGGGATAAGTATCACTGTGTGGTTTTAGAAATGCTTTTAAACTTTAGAAAATGCATAGTTCAGTGTGAGCAGAAGTGGATCAGTTAGACATTATAGAAAAAAAGAGATGTTAAGCTGGTGGCTTTAGTATTAATTACTTTTATTATTTAAGTTAGAAAAGTGGGTGAAATTTGCAATAGTATAAAGAAACAATATAGGTAAAGCTTTGGAAGTGATGATAAAGTAGAGCACATAAAGAACATGTTGGCCATTCTACCTGGTCAAGAAAGTGTGTACAGTGGAAGGAGAAAGCCACAGACTCATGCATTTTATAATGGGAATAAATTTTAGATTGAACTATAGTTGATTTACAATATTATGTTAGTTTTGGGTATACAGCGTAGTGATTCTGTATTTCTGCAGATGATACTCCATTATAGGTTATTACAGAAAATTTTTAAGTGAGAATAATGAACAAGATAAGAATAGAATCAGAGAGGTCTCATCATGGGTGTTTTGGGGGATTATTTTCTTTGTAGTGTTCTGACGCTTATGCTTTGTGATTAGAAAGAATGATCCTAGGTCTACTCCATTCTGTGATAGAGGAAAGAGTTTAGGGCTCCAGGGAGAGGCAAAAGGAGAGCATGGGTGGGACCAGGGCCCCGAGGCGGCAACCTTCAGCATCATTGGGTCCTTCGGTGGTGGGAGGTGCTGCTCCATGGCATCGAATAAGGCAGAAAGGTAATTAACCACTAAGAGACAAGGTGTTACTGAAGAGTGGAGTTCGCGCACCTGATTACTAATTAATCAGCGTGAGAGCACCTTGTAGATGCATTCACTATTTAATTACAGCAGCCTCTCTTGGCAAAGGAGCATATGTTCCCAGCTTAATCTACTGGTTTATACTGACATCAAATTGTCATTATCAGAAAGAATCAGGCCTTTTGATTATTTCCACTAATTTATTGAACGCTTAAAATTAATGAACCCCAGGCCTTTTAAATGTGCTCAGTTGGTTTGGAAGATGGGAGGAGAAAGCGGGGTGGGGAAAAGGCTTCATTAAAAGGACAATTTGTTTGGATAAAGGTAAAGCAAATACATTTCATGGGTGATCTGAACTCTACTGGTGAAAAATACATGAATTCTAAAAGCGGAGCCTTCAAACTGATGGAGGGGAAATAGGATATGAGGGGTGTCCTGCTCACCAGCACTGGCCTCCAAAGAACATATGGTGAAACAATTTTTTCCCTACTTATTTATGTGCCAATTCTTTTGGAAAGCTCACTGCAATTAAGTGTAATCAAATAAAAACAATCAAAATCAAATATTGGAAATCAATTGTTAGACTAATTAACAAGGACTTCATTTTTTTATTTTGAAAATTTAGTTAGGTTGGGGAGAATTTAGCACAAAGCCATCGTTCTTAAACGTGAATGTCTTTCATATTAAGATAATCTTTGTATCACATCCAAGTTATGGTTTTTTGTGTTCAGTTTCAGGTGAAGGCCAAGTTCAAGTAATTCTCCAGGTGAGGGAAGGTGTGGCGCCAACTATTTCAGGTGAGTATTAACTCATCAGATAGAATTGCCTGGTACAGCAGAATGTCCTCCAGTCGTTTTATAAATTCCTCCCATCATACTGTTTGTAGGGCAAGTAAGAGCCCTAATGCTTTTATGTCTGACAACTCCTTATTGTGTCACCCCTACAGCTAAAATATATGTCTGCATGTCAAAGAAAGATATAAGAATTGGTGCATTTCAAAACATAGGAAAGTAAGAATTGCAACATGTAAATAAGCACATTTCATGAATTATGGACCATATGTGCACACAGGAGTCCAGATCTGCGGATGAGCCATTAGGCCCCCACCAAATGGAAAGAAAAATTCAGGGTATCTTAAAACTGTAATTGTTCTCAGTAATTTCAGGAAATCAGGGTAAACAAATCCTCCCCATAAGTCAGATGGTTCTGTGAAATCTTTCTAACTCATAAAAGCTAAACTCTCAAAGACTAAATGACTCATAAGCGCCTTCTAATGTATTTCATTGTTTGTTTTTGTTTACCCTGAGTCTGTTTTAACTATACATTTGCAGCCGGGATAAATCTTTTCAAAGGCTGAGTTTTCCTTTGATTTCCAGTGGCATTTTTGTGTTATGTCAGAGAAGAGCCCAGGCTAATCAGAAGATGATCTAATTTCTCCATTTAAATTAATAAATAAATGAGGTTACGGTATGGGACTAAAACTGTATGTAAGCTAGAAGTACCGACGATGACCTTTTCATGCTTATCGGACCGAGAAGAAAGGGATTCTTTGTTTTTGTATCTGTTTCTGAGCTGCCATAGCCTTTGCTCTTTCTGTCCCTAGTTCTTTATCACTTTTTTCCTTTAGGTGACTCAAAATGCTTTGTTGAATGCCTCTCGTGTGAGGTGTGGGAGGTGACAACAGTGAACAAGATAGAATGGTCTAACTTCATGGGGTCTTATGGTCACCGGGGAATGTCAATCAAATGACTAAATAATCAAGGAATATGTTTCCTTTAAAATAACTGTTACCAAAGAATAGTATCTTACAACTCTCTCCTCTCTGGATGTCCTGTGTTCAAATTCCCCCGAGAAGAGATACGTTTGGTTGGGTCAGCCCCTATTTTGTAGAGAACCTACCTGTTGGGGGAGCTCTCATGTCAGGCCCCCTCAGAGAATACTGGACCACCTGTGGGTGGCCATTCTTGGGTTGGGCAGCTTTCGTCAGCATGACGTGCCTCTCAGCACTTAGTGCGAAGATTTCTGTATTAAGGACTCTTTGGAAGGACACTGTGGGTGGCTGGAATCTAGGTCTTTTCAGCAGGGGTCAGTTTAACTGGGAGATACTTCACTTGGCCTGTCAGTTACAACATGCTGAATAAATAGAAAGCTGATGCTTCATAGAGTTGTAGAATTTTAATAAGGGAAGGAACCTCACAAGCTGTCCTATCCAATTGCCTCATTTTACACATGAGGGCATGGAAGCCTAATCATTAAATAGTTTACTTAGTCACATCAGTAATCAGTGGTTGAGCCTGGATGAGAACTCAGGTTTCCAACTCAGTTCAGTGTTCTTTCTGTTATACCATTTAAACCCTAAGGTATTCAAATTACCTTTTTGGCATATATTAACTTGGTTAGATTAAAATTAATTATATATATATAGCCATTTTCCTATCTTACACAGGTTGGGACAGAAAACTCCTAAGACCCAGGGAGTTACAGAACTAGTACATTACCATTCGTTATATTCAAATATTTATTATTAATATGGTTCTAAGACATTGCTTGATTTCTATCATGTGGGATATAAGTGACAATGTCAAAATTTAAATATGGCATGTCTTTTGTTTAATGGAGAGCTCTATGAAAAATAATACAATTTTTGCCATATCAAAAATTCTTTGACAAAACAAGAATTGAATAAATAATGGAGTTCCATCTATATGTTGACTGATTCAGAGATACAATGAATATGTAATGCAGAAAAGACATTTTGGGTTGAGGTGTTCTGCTATAGGGCCTTTTAGCTCACTCAGTTAGTTGAGGGTTTATTCTGTGTACAGGATTGTGCTGGTCATTATGGGGACCTGGTAGACAGGATACTCTAGAGGCAGCAGAAATTAGGGTATACGTGGGCCAATGCTGGGAAGAAGCAGAGGAGGTGGTGCTGATGAAAGTTGTTGTATGGGTGCTTAGTGGGTTTGGGATAAGGATGTATGCTAATTTAGGTGAAGATGGTACCCAGGTTTCTGAAGACCCCAATGCAGGTTTTTCATGCTCCTCCAACACTGTGGCTCCATTGATTTCCTCTTGGTGTCCATGATGCGTTATAAAAGATGGGAGAGAGGAGGAGGGTGAAGCAACCGACACTGGGGGAACACAAAAAATATTTCTGAAGAGCCTTTACCTCAACCATGTTGTCTTTTCAGTGGGGGCTAGTTGCAAATATTGTTGACAGTCATATAAAAATATTCAGATGATCAGATACTGTCTTTGTAAATTTGCCATCACTTTCCCCACAGATCAAGTTTATTTCCTTTTCTCTGGTCTCTGGATCTGTCAGCCTTTCTCCTGTTTAAACTCATCCCATCCCTTCTAACATCTTCTGAACTTTGTTTTATCAGCAAATGACTCTTTGTCACCTCTCAATTAAAAAAATCAAATCAAAACAAAATTCGTGGACCCTAAATCCTCCTGTAGTTTGTATCACTCCTGCAAACTTCTCAAAATACTAGCCTCCTCTTGATGTGGAGCCATAGAATGCTGGGGTAGATGAAGGATTAAGGTGGAGAAGGAATACTTGGCTCACGTACCAAGTTGGAGACCATCTCAAATGGTGGCTGTTGTTGGCTGACAAATTTGAGAGGAAAGCAGGGTGAGGGCTCATCACAAAGGCTGGTCCTGACCAAAATTCATGGACTCCAGTTTCAAGATAAGTCTAGTGTATTTAACGATTGGGAAGACAGATCAAAGGCTGAGGGTCTCAAATCTTAAGGCTATTCATTCCTTAATGAGCTTTTTGCAGGATCAGACCCAGCGTCTTCCCTTCCTTACTTCCAGCACATTCCTCAATCCACTGTAATCCAAGTGGTTGCCACCTCCATCACTCCACTGGGACCCTCTTCATCTTGATCACTGTGCTCTAGTTGTCACATTCAATAGCCACTTCTTATTCCCTCTCTTATTGGAAATTTGCTATTAACAAGATCACTTCTACTCTCTGCACATTCTCTATTTCTTAGTCTTCCAAGACATTCCTCTCTTCTGGTTCTCCATGTATGCCTCTGATAGCTTTAACTCTGTAGGCTTCTTTTCCTCCCCTCTTCTTTCTATATTAAAAATAGTCATCCAGAAGCTTGATTTTAACTGTACAGACATCTCATAGTTCTGCAGGAGACTAAACATGTCCTTTTCCATTTAGGGTTGTTATTTTAAGGCAGGATGGTACAGAATGATCAAATTCATTCATTGTAACATTGCTTAGAATAGCTACCTTAAGATTTAGTTTGTTCAGTTAAAGACAGTTTCAACCTTCCCATAAACGAGAGTGAAGATGACAAACTTGAAGAATGTTTGTTTCCAACATCTGTGATACAAGATTGAGGCAATTAAGGGGTTTTGGAGCTTGGAGTAGGGTTTTAAAGAAATGGTCATTGCCTGTTTGAAATATCACTGGAAGTAAGAACATCTTTTTCTGGACTTTATGGTGTTAGTGGGCACCTCAACAAATACTCCCACCCTATCCCCACCTGGGTATTTAGGGTATAGTATTGAAAAGGAGACAAAGCTGGGAGGAAACTTAGAAAGGCATTATTGGTGTTTATAAAATATTTATTTATTTATTTATTTATTTTTGCGGTACGTGGGCCTCTCACTGTTGTGGCCTCTCGCGTTGAGGAGCACAGGCTCCGGACGTGCAGGCTCAGCGGCCATGGCTCATGGGCCCAGCCGCTCCGCGGCATGTGGGATCTTCCTGGACTGGGGCTCGAACCCGTGTCCCCTGCATCAGCAGGTGGACTCTCAACCACTGCGCCACCAGGGAAGCCCAAAATATTTATATTTTTTATTTTATTTTAATTGAATTATAGTTTATTTACCGTGTTGTGTTAGTTTCCGGTGTACAGCAAAGTGATTCAGTTATACATATATATATATATATTATATATATATATATTCTTTTTATATTCATATATATATATATATCCTTTTTCACATTCTTTCCCACTATGGTTTATTACAGGATATTGAATAAGTATAAAATATTTCTAAAGCCTCTTTCTGAGTAGGATTTGTTGCAAAACATTGCCTGGCTTCCATGGTGTGGGGTATATTTTGTGTTAATTAAATTGTCTAGGATTTCTTTTTTTTTTTTTAACATCTTTACTGGAGTATAACTGCTTTACAATGGTGCGTTAGTTTCTGCTTTATAATAAAGTGAATCAGTTATACATATACATATGTCCCCATATCTCTTCCCTCTTGTGTCTCCCTCCCTCTCACCCTCCCTATCCCTAGGATTTCTACTTGACCACAATCCATGTACTTTTAAGTTATCCCAGGGCCCTAATTAGGCCACGACCACTGGAGAGTTGGGTTCAGGTAGACAAAATAGTCAGGTGTTCCCCGTGGTTCTGACCTTAGGCATTTTATCTTTCCACACTGTAGTCCCCTGGAGCTCTCACAACCATCCTCAGATTTTCAAATACAGCCTCTGGGGAGATAATGCCAAAATCCATCTCTCAGACTTAGAGCTCTTTCCCATCCTTCAGATTCACAGCCTTCCCCTGCTTGCTGTGTATCTCCACCTGGAGGCTTCAAGGACACCCCAAACTCTAAATGGCCCAAACTGAATTCGTCCATGTCTGTCTTAATGGGCATCTCCACCTGATACCACACCTGCTGGAAACCCAGGGCTTACCCTTGGCTCCTCCATCTTTGTCACCCTTCCCACTCTGACCTCTGGTTATTCCTCTGGCCCTACCACTTGCCTCTTTCCAGCTCTGTGACTCAGCAACACCAAACTGCTTATAGTTTTTCCACGTGATCTCTCATTTCTTGCCATCACACGTGCTCACCCCTCTGGAGTGCAGACTCTCACCACACACCCTCACCCCCTTCACCTGGGTAGGTCCCAAGCCTTTACAGTGCAGCTCAGATCTCAGATGCTTCTCTCCAGGAAGCCTCCCCTGGCAAGGTCTCACTCCCTCCCTTGGTCAGGTACTCCCTTTAGCGTTCTATCCCTCCAGCATTTACTTAGATACTTACACAATGCCAGTTGCTCCTTGGGAGCAAGCATGACATTTTATTTATTTTTGCATCACTGTTTTTTAGGACTGTTCTGATGGAGAGGGCACTCATTATTTATGCTTGTGAAATTAGCAAGTAATAGATGAGATTCCCTCCCTCATCATGTGAGTTCTTGAATCTCCTAGGAAATCTCCCTAGGTGGAAAAGAAAATATTTTTCATAGAACAAATATATTTCCCCTAAAAGAACCTAATGTCACTTATGGTTTAACTTGAACTTCTTAAGTGAATGCTGAATAAAAGAAGATCTGTACTGGAAGAAGAGAGTTTGGTCATCTGTGAATCTTTTCATCCTCCTCTTTTGAGACAATCTCTCTGCCCTTCTGACTCTGTACCAGGGATCATGTTCCAGAAAAGAATGTGTGGGTACATTTCACATTGGCGTGGTATGGTCCCCACTGGAAATTATTAGATTTCTGCTACAGTTTCTTGAAGAGGCCAGTGGGATGGTTGAAAAGAAAATGCCACTTGATCATCAGTGGCAGAATCAATAAAAACCAGTTGTAAGTTATGAACTATATGTAAATTATTGCAGTGAGAGGTGTTCAGATGATTGCCCTGCCTTTAATACGCATTAAGAGCTGTGAGAAAATCACACCCTTTGACTTAGTGATTCCATTGCTAAGATTCTATTTTAAGAAGAAATCATGATTACTGGCAGATTTTCACAGAGATATTTAACACTGCATTCTCTATAATTTGAAAAGAGAGTGGACAAAGCCTAAATGCCAAACATTAGGGATTAAATAAATTGTGCGCTTTTCATGTGATAGAATATTATGTAACCATTAAAATCATGTTTACAAGGAGTTTTAATGACATTACAAAATGCATGTGAAAAACTGCCAAGTAAAATAAGAACTGAATGTAAAATTGCATGTTATAGGATCTAAATTATGTAAAAATTCTGAGAAATTCTGGAAGGAAATACAAATAAAATGTTAATGGCGGTTATTTCTAGGTCGTGAGATAGTAGACAATTATTATTTTTCTTTTTCTTTCTATATTTGCATTTTCCAAATGTTTCGTGATAAACATATGTTGTAGTATTTATAGTAAAGGCAAAACACAAAAGTTCAATAACAAAAGTAGAATATGTTTTTCCCTAGAAGTGGAGGTAGTCTTCTAAGGATTGAATAATTACCTGCTTTATGCCTGATAAATGATTTTATGGAACATTATAAAATATCTAAAGGCAGCTTCTTTGGGAAGTGAAAATGTCACCAGGATCCTAATATAAAGGATAGAATTTGTAAGTTATCATAGTGAATCAGATTTTCATAGTTACCCTTGCTATCTTCCTTTTGTTTTCTAGCTTCTTCCTCTGCACCTGAGTCAGTTTTAAAATGGTCCCTCTCCGAAGCATGGGAAGGCATGGAGAAGGGCTGGGGAGGACACAGCGGTACCATTCCAGGCCCTGGGGATGACGTCCTGATTTTACCCAGTGAGTGAAACAATCTATGGGGTAAATAATGACAGACAGACTGAACTGGGCCAATCTAACTGGGGATTATCTGTCATTTAAATATATTGAACAACACAGTAAAGAATGTGGAAATAAATAGGCAATTATGTCTACCACTTTCTCTTTTGGGTTATTATAGGAGAGGAATTTCATAATCCAGTAAAAATCAGAAAAAATAGTTCGGCCTACCTTCATTAAAGGTGGGATAAATAGTCTCCATGCCAAAAGGAGTTAGACTAATCCACTAGCTGGATAATTTTTCTAATGTGTCAGAGAACAGATTTACAGAAAATTTTAGTATCCTTATGTTTGAATGACACAGGGTATATGGAAAGAAGCAATTTTCAAATGCCTCCTATCTTTTGCCTTTGTGAATCTTTTAAATATAGGACTGAGAAGAATGACAAGGTCTTCTGTTGCCTTGATTTTTCAAAGATGATGGAAAAGGAACAGATAAATAAATAGAAAAATAAAATTCTATCAATCTATCAGCTACCTAATCTATCACCTATCTATCCATCATCCATCTACCTAGAACTCTCTTTTTGTTTACATAAGAAGGGAAAGGTGATTCCTCAGAGGTACAGAAATACACACCATACTTACAAAATTCTTCTTTCTTAGGAGAGAATTCTTGAAACTACTAGAAAATTTCCCTAGCCCAAGAAGAAAATGTTTTTCATACAACAGATATATTTCTTAAGACCTATTTCCATTTATGGTTTAATTGGAACTTCTTAAAGTAATACTGAATAAAAGAAGATCAGTACTGGAAAAAGAATATTTGGTCATCTGTGAAATAATAATAATGCTAATATCAAACATTTGTTGACAACTAACAATATTTGGGAATCGTTCTCCATATATTAACTAGTTTAATCCTCACAATAGCTCTGCAATACAGGTAATACTATCATTCCCATTTTTACTGACACAGAAACAGAGGTCCAAGGCTGTTAAGTTACTTGCCCAGGGCCACACAGTTTGCAATTCAGCACAACCAGGATTTTGAACCAGACGATCTGATCCAAGTCCTTATTCTTAACCAATCAAGTACATTTCCTTTCTAAAAGGACTAAGGGTAAATGAAAAGAGTGGTGGTGTTGTTTGCTTTATTTACGATGGGAAATGAAGGCAGAAAGGTTAAAACGTACAGACCACCTTCTGGGCATTGGGGGGGTGCACATGGAACTGCACAGAGAGGTGAGGACAGAAGGAGCGGGCTGACCAGTACAAACTTAAACTGTTATTATCATCCCACCCCCCTATCATCCACCTCTCTCCATGGAGGATGGAACTTTTTGAATAAACAAGCTCATGAGTCATTCTTATACAGAAAGGAAAAATCTGTTCTGCCTCAGCCTTCTTTTTGATGAATGTAGCCAGTGGATCGGCCCTGGGCTATGGTTTTTCCCACTGAGCAAACTGTTTCCCCCACTGCATGCGGGAAGCAAGAGAAGCTTTTGAAGGTTGCCAAGCTTTTCGTATCCTTGGGACCTTTATGCTGAGCGAGGAGCAATCTTAGCTATCTTGCTTGGCACTGCATTGACTGTATCCACTGTGTGTCCTGGTTGCTGGGGCCCCTGGCATTCGCCATTATCCTTCATTCCTTTGTTCATGGTCAGCTTGTAAGATGGACCCGAGTTCTCCGTGAAGCTGCTCTTAAAGAGCACAGATCAGTGCTCTGGAAAAAGGCGGCAGGGGGATGGGTGGGCACAGATACTGGATGTCTGAAGTATCTCCCACTTGGTCCTTCAGTATTATTGTAAAGATCAGAGAAGTTAAGATTTTTAAAATCTGCAATTATTGTTCATTATTTAGTTTTCAGTTGGAAAAATAAGGGAATGAAAATAGATTTGTAATATATAATAAATGAAGTCCTTACTTCTTGCTGCCTCTCTCCTCAAAGAAGCCCTAATTCCAGAAAATTTTCTTATAGTTGCCAGTGTTTTAATCTGTTCTGTTTAGTTTGGGGTTTTTCTTTCTTTCTTTTTTTTTTTTTTTTTTTTTGCGATACGCGGGCCTCTCACTGTTGTGGCCTCTCCCGTTGCGGAGCACAGTGGGCTCCGGACGCGCAGGCTCAGCGGCCATGGCTCATGGGCCCAGCCGCTCCGCGGCATGTGGGATCTTCCCGGACCGGGGCACGAACCCCTGTCCCCTGCATCTGCAGGCGGATTCTCAACCACCGCGCCACCAGGGAAGCCCTAGTTTGGGGGTCTTTTGTAGGCACTGTACTGGCTTTACTCTTCTGTTTTGATTTTTTTGGCAAACCCTGATATTTTGACCTCTGATGGACCTTGGGATTGAATTCATCTCATCTTTCTACTTGTGGTTTTACCTTCTTGACCTTTCTGGCTGTTCTGGTTTCTTTCACTCCCTGCCTCCTCTGAAACAAGTCAGTTTGTTCACCCAAGTCTGGCACAAAAAAGACACCGAGTACTGCTTGAATGAAGCGCATGTTCTCCATGCTGCATCCATAATTTCATACCAGAACTGAATCTTTGGATTTCACAGGATCGACCCAGTACAGCTATCAGAATTTACAGGTCTGTGGAAAGTAATGCCTTTTCCTTTGAACAGGATCCTAAGAATTAAGATGTTCCTGATGATGACGATGATGGTAACAGCAACTATAATTTGAGTGCTGGGTGTCTACCATGCACTGTGCTAAGTGTTCCACATGGATCTTCTCGATCATTCCTCACAACTACTTTTATTTGGATCCTGTTGTTATCTTCCTTTCTATAGCTGAGGAATTTGGGACATAGAGAGGTTAAGTAACTTGCCCAAGTTTCTCCCAGCTAATAAGTAAAAAGGCTGGCCCAGGAAAGCAGACAGTTTGATTCCAGAGCCCTAACTCTTTATCACATATATATTTTTAAAAACTCACCATTCCTACTTGCTCTGATTCACTCAAATCAGACTCCATATTATACTGAATTTATACTTCTCTACTTCCTGTTCCCATTGTTCCTGTCACTTGGAATTTAAAAAAAAATTATTGAATACCTAGCATATGTCAGATACTCTACGTGAGGAATTCAATCTTGCTACATTCTCATTAGGTACATACATGTGGAGAAACTGGAGAAACTTCCCAAAGAGGTATCTGATGCCATGAACCGTTGGTAGAAGTATCTGCTTTGCATCTGGTAGCAAATATAGTTTTAATTCAAGTTAACATTCCTTTCCAATTCAATTTAACCAACAATAACTGAACAGTCACCACACCAGGTGCTCTGATCTGGTGCTCCAGAGGCAAATGGGATACAGCCGTGATCTCAAACAGCTAGTAACTTAGCTGGGTTGATAAAACACGTACTAATACTTAATAATACAACAAATAGCTGTAATAAACACCAGAAGTGTTTAGAATCAAACACTTGTCCCAGGCAAGATGAAGAGAGATGACTTCAGGGAGGAAGAGGCATTTGAAGAGGACCTTGATAGATGGGATAAGAAACTGAAGGTCAGTTACGAGACACAAGGGTGTACTGGGGAGGGAGCAATGTTTTAGGAGGTACAGGATGGGCTGTTGACGAGGGCAAAGCTGTGTTCGCATTTGGATTCTGACATTTACCAACTGTGTGGCGTTAGACACGTTTTAAACGTTTCCGACCTTCATCTGTAATATGAGGGTTAAAATTAACATATCGTCATGTTGAGGGGATTAAATGAGATAACATCAGCACACATGACGGCTGCGTGGAGTGCTGGCAATAATGGAATTATAGATGAACGCTGTGATTTTTAATGTGTCAGGTGCTCTTTTCCTTCGTTTTCCCATCTGCCTGCCCCTCTTGGCCTCTGGTATTAGCAACACTTTGTATTTGCTTTCCAATGGCTTATTATTTAATTTTCACACCAACCTTGGGAGCTAAATAGGTAATAACTATTATTACAGTAAAAACCCATTTTTACATAATACGATTTTAATGGAACTGCTGATGTTACAAAATGAAAGTGACTGGTAAAGAAGATTTAAGTGATACTTTTGAACCTCTAATATAATTTTATGATGTTTTGTGTATTTTAATTCATTAATAAAGGAAATGTGTAGAACATTCCCATCATTATTCAAATAGACTAGCATCATTTTTCAATAAAATTCTTAGGGTAAATTGCCTATTTCCATTTTCTGGGAAATCAGTTTTATGGAATGACCTCAGACCCATCCTATTCCATAAAAATAGGACTTTACTGTACTAATAAAAGATATCACTATTTTAAGTATGGTACCATTTTCCTTTGAGGCATTCTGTCTTTATAGACATTGGATTTTGAAAGCTGTAAATTCTTCTTGGTGGTATTATATGGAGTGAGGTGAAGTCATCATGGAGAATTTGCTTTTGTAGTTTAGTTTATGATAACTTTGTTTCACACAAACAAGTATATCTGATTGTCTTTGCCTCCTAAATACTGGGAGATTTGGTCTAAATGCATTCAAGACATCTTACAGAGTGGGAACAAGTTCTATCTAATAAATCATGCAAATCGCAAATCCTCACAAATGATCTGCTAACTTGTACTACAGATTTTGTCCTGAACTGACCTGCGAGGATTTGATGCTTCCGGTTCTTTCTCTGAAGGAGTTTCAGCCATGACAGGATGACACCCTTTTCACACAGAGCAGCTTTAATGAAAGGAAAATGTGTTATAATTCCAAGTGACAGGATTCTGTTTTTAAGGGTACAGATATGATATCATATAGCCTCCAGCATGGTTTTATTTTTATGTGTGGTAGAATTCACTGTGTTCCATTTTCCCATATTACTTTGAACTGTCGTTATTTGAAGAGATGAATGGAGAAGTACTGGTTTTCTTTCATAATAGTTCTTCTGTTTGTTCTGATTTTCAGTACTCGGGTACTTTAAATGGCAGTGAGGCTCATCAATGTCCTGGGATGTTCAAAGTCAACAATGTTTAACGTATTTCCTTGTTAAATCGCAAGACGTTGAGGTTGGAGATGTGAGTTAAGATGACCATAAATCAGGAAATAATTTTTCTGTGGGAGGAATTTCTACAAAATGTTGAGAGTAGAGCATTACAAGCTTAATATACTTTTTTCTTACCCACGATTATAACTGATATAGGATAAGATACAGGTAACACAGAGATTTGGGTCTGCAAAGTCAATTAGAAACCAAATACCATAAATATCAGTGTTGTCTCTTAAATAGTTTCAAAATTCTGGTCTTGTCCCATTTGGATGGGACAGAAAGTCACACAAGCCATCACCCCCATTTATTCTGGATTACTAGCAAGTGGGAAGGGGAAGTTAATTTAAACTTGAGTTACTGGAGTCCTTTGTAGGATGCATGGCATTAGTATGGTGACTGCGGGAGTGTGTGTATTCTGGAAATGTATCAATATTTAACAAACCACCTAGAAACTTCATCGCTTAAAACATACGTTTTATTTTGTTCACAGTTTTGTGAGGAAGGGCTAGGCTGGGGTATTCTTGCTGGGGTCTTTCATGCATTGCCGTCGATGGTGGCTGGGCTCATCTAAAGGCCCAGCGTGGTTGGGTGGTCCAAGAGAGTTCACTCATGCAGCTGGTGGTTGACACTGGTTATTGGCTGGGAGTTCAGTCAGGGCAGTCAGCTAAGAGGCCTCGGTTCCTCTCCACATGGGTTTCTCTGTGGGGCTTCTTGGGCTTTCTAACAGTGTGGCCGCTGGAATCCAAGAAGGAACATCCTAAAGCAGAGTTCCCCAAGAGTGAGCAGTCCAAGAGACCTGGGTGAAAGTTGCATGCCTTCCGAGCCAGCCTCAGCAGACTCAGAATATCATGACCATCACATTCTCTTGGTCAAGCAGGGCACTAAAGCCAACGCAGATACAAAGGAGGAGAATTAGGTTCTACTTTTATTGGGAAGAAGAGCAAAGAACTTGCAGCTGTCTTTAATCTACCACTGTGTATGCGTTTATGTGTGTAGTGTGTGTGCATGTATGTAATTAAGAGCAGATGTACCTGACTTAATTCAAAAGGTTTGAGAGTTTTAGGGTCTGGTCAATTTGTGCTGTCTTCCCTCCCTGGGCAGACGTTATTTAGATTCTGTTGGCTTACGTGAGTCAGAAATTGAAGCACACCAGGAGACAGACTGGTCAAAGGATTTTAGTTTCTTTATTCTCTACTACCTACCATGCCAGGTGTTATGGTATTGCCTCTTCACTGCCTGAAAGTCGGCTTCTTCAACCCTTGAACAAAATTGGGGCCCTGATCTGGGATTTCTCGCCCTGAGATGGGCAATGGATGACAGTGTTTGGGCCGCAGCCTGTGTCCAAATCTCTATGTGGGTGACCAGAAGCCTCTTCTTGGGAGAGAGAGGAGTGCTTTGGGGTGAGGGGAGAAGTGGAGCATGAATACGTTGAGCATTTTGTTTCCTTCAGGGCAGAAATGGAAAGTCTGCAAGGATAACAGTCAACAATTCTTTTACCTTATTTAGAACATGAATGGGAAAGCTATTCTTTTTTTTTTTTGCGATACACGGGCCTCTCACTGTTGTGGCCTCTCCCGTTGCAGAGCACAGGCTCCGGATGCGCAGGCTCAGTGGCCATGGCTCACGGGCCCAGCCGCTCCGCGGCATGTGGGATCTTCCCGGACCGGGGCACGAACCCGCATCCCCTGCATCGGCAGGCGGACTCTCAACCACTGCGCCACCAGGGAAGCCCGGGAAAGCTCTTCTTTATGATTATATAAGGGAAGAACAAACAAATATGATTTCAAGAGGTACTCGACACAGAAATTTTAACCAGCATTATTAGCAAATAAACAAAAAGAAAATCTGAAAAGAGAGATCAAAGGACCTTTAGATACTGTATAAATCTCCTTCTTTTAGGCAGTTTCTTAGAGGTGAGCACAGACCTCCGGAAACCTTTCTTCATGGTAAAGGGTGTTGAGGCCATGTCCTTCCCACGGGAAGGAAACATCAGGATCCCAAGCTCCCTGAAGCAAGTATTTCCACAGGCCTCCCCAAACAGTTCTGAAATGTTTAACTTAAACTGACTTTTTATATATCCAATATTTAAGAATGTACCATAGAAGCTTACTATTTAAGGCAATCTAAGTGCAAAGTCCTTTGCAATATGGACTCCTTTGATGAAATGAATGATTGTCAAACAATTTATTTGTTGTATTTATGGTGTTTTTCCATGAATTTAATTGTATTAAGTAAACATTTATATATATGTAAAATATGGATACATAGAATTGTTGAGCTGGTAGGGAACTTAGTGACACTCAACTCAAATGAGCTAAGATAATGCAAGTGTTTTCTAAATTGTAGAATCCTATGAAACACATTATTATCATTGCCCAAACATATATGACATTTTGTATCAAGGATAAGAGTGGGATTTCAGTCTCCTTGTTTTCAACCCAAGTGTTGCAAATTGCCTTCTAAAATTTATAAGAAGAAACACTATTGCTTTATTTGTTATATTTTAGATGATTTGTGCCCCTAAAATAGGTTTACATTTGAGAGACACACTGGAGGCTAGGGAGTTCCTTTTAGTTGCAATGACTGTGATTCAAACGGGTTTTTACAAATGAATAGCAGTAATGCCATAACTACCAGGCAAGACATGTGATAGGATGTCCTTGCCAGGGGTAGACAACCAGGAGTTGAATTTTTTTTTAGGTATTTTTACAACTGTATATGTTTTCCCCATAAAAAGTAAATTTCAATTAAAATCACAGCAGAGATTTTCATTTCCTGCAAGTGACAAAAGGAGCACAATAAAAAATATTAAAATAAGTTGATATCCTTTCTCTAATCTCAGTTTGTCAATCTCTGCTTGACTCAGTCATGGAGCTTGTTTCTGGGCTAATTAGAACTTACTTAGAATCTTCTCTTGGGGCCCAAGACATGTAGACCCTGACACTCTTTATGGCTTGCTAACTTGCTGGAACTAATTGGAGTTTTAGTCTAATTGAGCGGATTTTCAAACTCTTTTCTGTCCTTACTCACCTGAGAAACACACTCATTGTCATAGTCCATTAGTATTAGAATCATAGCAATTTTCTCGGAGGGCACATACTTCCCCAGGGCTTGCAGATCATAATTTGGGTGGGGGGATATTGGAGTGTGAAGTGTGTAGGAGACCTAGGTTTTATTTTTGGCACTTACTGCACCTAGAGAATCACTACTTTTATAACTTTACAAACTCCTAACTCCAGTCTCCCAGAAGTGTGACCCTTCTGGGAACTTTGGGGTCTAGCCTGAGAGGAACCTAACAGGTATACCTGTAAAACACCTCTGGTGCGTTTCTTCCATTGACTTAGGTGTGATTCCTTTGCTACTATAACAACTTCTTTCTCCATGTGCAGTTTAAAACTAATTTTTAAAGGAGCTATGTGTTATTTTCCTTAGGACTTTTAAGAGTACTTTGACCATCACAGTACAAACTATAAGATTCCTAGTAGCAATAAATGCATTGGTGGTTGCTATGGGAAAATACAAGTATGTGTCATAAACTTGATAAGAAAGGAGAATTGGCAGGACCTGGCATTTTATTAATTGTGAAGGGTAAAGGAGAATGAGGCTGAAAAGATGACTCAGGAGTTTGGGAAGGAAGCCAGTTGGGAATCTGGATTTAGATTTGGTAATCCTCGAAGAGTTGACTAAGGAAGCCTTGGAGATTGAACTAGGGTTAGAGCCAGCATGGGAGCCAACAGAGAGATGCAAGGAGGGGGTAGGCGACAACATCTTGGAGGAAATTCTAATTTAAATGGCAGGAAGAGAACCCAGAGAAGGAGCAATCATGAAACCAGGAGGAGAAGTCAGACAACAGAAGGCAAGAAAAGAGTGATACCGAGGTGGTGGAGGTGGTTCATAGTAAACATTCCATGGAGGACCAGGAGCGTGGTAGTTTAGAAACTGCCTGAGAGAAAACTGTATACTCTCTGCAGGCTCCTACAAATCAAATGCAGAATCTAATGCTTGTCTTGGCTTATTGTTTAACACATCTGTATTGGATTTCTGTAAAAACCCTGGTAGAGATCAATGCCTTCAAGGATCCCCATATTATTTTAAGGTTATATTCCATTTATAGTTATTATAAAATATTTGGCTATGTTCCCTGTGTTATAAAATATATCCTTGTAGCTTTTTTTGTACATAATAGTTTGAATCTTTTACTCCCCTACCCTACATTACCCCTCCCCTCTTCCCTCTCCCCACTGGTAACCATTAGTTTGTTCTCTATACCTATGAGTCTGCTTCTTTTTTTTTAAATTGTATTCACTAGTTTGTTGTATTTTTTAGATTCTACATATAAGTGATATCATATAGTATTTATGATTCCTTTGTATTTATGATTTATGATTCCATATAGTATTTATGATTCCTTTATATATAAATATATAGTATTTATATTCCTTCATGTAGTATTTATAGTATTCCTTTGACTTATTTCACTTAGCATAATGGTCTCCAAGTCCATCCATGTTGCCGCAAATGGCAAAATTTCATTCTTTTTTATGGCTGAATAGTATTCCATTGTGTGTGTGTGTGTGTGTGTGTGTGTGTGTGTGTGTGTGTGTGTGTGTGTGTGTGTATGCCACATCTTTATCCATTCATCTGTTGATGGACACTTAGGTTGCTCCATATCTTGGTAATTGTAAATAATGCTGCTATGAACATTGGGGTGCATGTATCTTTTCAAATTAGTGGTTTTGTTTTTTGTTTTTGGATATATATCCAGGAGTGGAATCGCTGGGTCATATGGTAGTTCTATTTTTAGTTTTTTGAGAAACCTCCATATTATTTTTCACAGCGGCTGCATCAATTTACTTTCCCACCAACTGTGTATGAGGGTTCCCTTTCCTCCACAAGGGAGAAAATTAAAAGAAAGAAAATTTGTTAAAATTTAAAGCAATTACTCCCTGGTGAGACAGCAGCACTTCTAGGGGGGCGGCCCGGTTGTCCCTAGCCACTCTCTAGAGTACTGCCAAATGTTCTAAATAAATAGGTCATATAATAGGCTTAGTCCAACAGAACTGGTCAATTTGTATAGCTCAGTCAGTTTGGGAGAATAGAATAGACTTAGGCTATCTTCTCCAAGATATCATTGTCATTTCCTAAAGGGGTACAATATTACAAAAATATAAATCAACACAATAAATACATTTTTTATAAAAATGTAGAAGATTGTATATAATTGTTACAATGAGTTCAATTCTGGAAGTCGGAAGGTCATATTGAAGGTCTTTTTTTTTTTTTTCTTTGCGGTACGCGGGCCTCTCACTGTTGTGGCCTCTCCCGTTGCAGAGCACAGGCTCCGGACGCGCAGGCTCAGCGGCCATGGCTCACGGGCCCAGCCGCTCTGCGGCATGTGGGATCTTCCCGGACCAGGGCACGAACCCATGTCCCCTGCATCGGCAGGCGGACTCTCAACCACTGCGCCACCAGGGAAGCCTTGAAGGTCACATTTTAAACAGCCAGTAGTAGTCCATCAGAGTACATTGGTGAAGTCCTTTCAAATTCAGAATACTGAAAGCAGCATCCAGAGATTTTGATATTTATTTTGGGATGTTGACCTTAGGAGCTAATCTCTTTAAAGCCATTAGTAAATAGAGTGACTAACTACTCTGATTTATACAGAACTGAGGAGTTTCCTGGGACACATGACTTTTAGTGATAAAACCTGGAAAGTTCAAGGCAAACCAGCACGAGTTGGTCACCCTACTAAGAAATCACCTTTCAGGCTCTTACTGACCTCATAGTCTGTGATCTGCACTGCAACAAATTTGCTGACAATTAATGAAACTTTTCCTTGACGTTAATGCAGAAACCTATATTTTACCTCATTTTGTTCCCCTAAGAAATTTGTCTCATGGAATTAATATTCTTTGAGGAGACACAGGCATTTCTTATAAGAGAAGGGGACCTGAGTGACTGCATATGTATTTTACCCTCCTGGTTGGGGCCAGGGAAGTTTGAGCCAAGTAAGGAACAGCTGCCCATGGGGCCCTTAATCTAGAGCAGGGCTTTTTTCACTTGCTGTAATTGAATTACTTCTTTTTCACTTTACTTTATGGTCTGTTTTCCATGCAGATATTCTCAGAATGTTGAATTAAATAATTCATGATTTCCCAATTATTGGTTTAGGTACAGTTGGCATTTCTTGAATTGATTATACTTTCTAGAGGGAGCTTTTGGAGTCTCTTCATATGTAGAGCTTTAAAGATAAGAAGTTTGCCCATGAGAGGTACAGCCCGGCCAGCAGGGGCGGGGCTAACACAGTGGTTCACTGTTGATCCTTGGGGGTCACCACCCTTTCACACAACCCAGGGACTCTGAACTTCTCGTGTGCCCTAGGTCCCTTTGGCAGTCTAGTGAAGCCTAGATCCATTCTCAGAATAATATTTTTAATGCATAAAATAAAATAGGATCATAAAAGAAGCCAGTTGTATTGATCCAGCTATCAAAATACTAAAAAACAAATTTGTGATATACTAATATATATGCTTCTTTATTAGCACATTAAATAACGGTATCTAGTTCTGGTTCTAATTACTGTCGTAACGTCCATGTTGTTGTTGTAGATATTCTTTGAAAAGTGCTGCCATAAATTCCTTCTCTCCCTGTAAGTGTGTGCTATTCCTCCCCTGGAGAAGTGGAGGCTCACTCCCTTTCCTTTGAATGTGAGTCTGCCTTCCTGACTTGCTTGACCAATAGAATATAGTAGAAGTGATGTTCTGGGACTTTCAGGCCTAGGTCACAAGAACACTTGCATAAGAAGACCATTTTGCCTGGATGTCTTTCTTGCTCTTGGGATGCTCCCTTTTGGGATGCAGCCCTCAGGCTATGGGAACCCCAAATTCTATGGAGGCCCTGTGTTTTTCACACTGCTTGGCAGCCCAGATGAACTCTAGCTAGTAGCCAACATCAGTTTCCAGCCATGTAAGTTATCTCTCTTGGACATCCAGACCAGTTGAGCCCAGTAATGGGGTCCTGCTGGTAACTCTGTTTTTTTCCCCTTACTTGAAAATACATTAAAAATCTCTTATTTTACCCTTATGTCAGTGCTTCTCAGAATTTCTTATGTGTATTCAGGAATGCTCCCTTAGAAGGCGGATTCCTACAGTTCATTAGGATCCACATGGGCCCTGAGGAGTCCTTGGCCTTCACACTATCCAGGGAGTGAAAGTGGTTAAAACTCCTCCTCAAAGTGAGCATTATAAACTAATAAAATTAAGAATTGCTGTAGAGAGACTTCCCTGGTGGTGCAGTGGTTAAGAATCCACCTGCCAATGCAGGGGACAGGGGTTTCAGCCCTGGTCTGGGAAGATCCCACATGCTGTGGAGCAACTAAGCCCATGAGCCACAACTACTGAGCCTGCGCTCTAGAGCCCATGAGCCACAACTACTGAAGCCCTCATGCCTAGAGCCCATGCTGTCAACAAGAGAAGCTACTGCAATGAGAAGTCTGTGCACCGTAATGAAGAGTAGCCCCCGCTCACCACAACTAGAGAAAGACTGCGCGCAGCAGCGAAGACCCAGCGCATCCAAAAATAAATAAATAAATAAAAAGAATTGCTGTAGAAAACATACAGAGAGTTATGAAAGCATATACCTGAGGACCTGGACTGTAATGACATGAATCTAATTAGGTAAACCATACTGTAAGGCTAAAACAGTCATGTAGATGTTGCCTATTACTAACGGTAAGTTTACCCAGAATTTCTCAAATCGTTTCCTATGAAATTAGCTCTTTATAAGCATCCCATGTAAGAAAGATAACGACGTCAAATGAGTTTGGGAAATTTGGGACTAAACAGGACAATAAATTCTTTGCTTCCGTTCTTTTCAAAGCCCTTTATATGATAATATGGATTGTGTAGTTTCCAGGGGGATATAGTATGTGCTGTTTCTCCAGGATGTTTAACCACGTAACCCTTTTATTCACAGAGCAGCTCACGATGCCAAGATTTTAGGGAAACACCCTGAGTACAAAGTACTCTCACACTTAACATTTGCTACCACTCCATGAGGTTAGGCATCAGTTGTATTAGGTAAGATTAGGTCTTCTATGAGTAACAAGGACCTGAAAAAGAGAAATTTCTATCTCTCTTATGTCTGTTCTGTGGTGTCAGGAACTTGGAGTCTGTTTGCTCCATTATGTGCTGTTTCCATTCCCAAAGTTACTCTGTGGTCCAAGATGTCAGCTGGAGCTCTGGCCATTGCAACCACATTCTAGGCAGCAGGAATTAGGAAGGGTTCCACCTCTAAGTCACACTTGACACCACTTCTTACATCTTATTGGCCAGAACTTGCCCAAAAGGCCATAACTAATGGGAAAGGAGACTGGGAAATGTAATCTTTTGGCTAGGTGACAATGTATTCAGCTAAAACTTGGAGTTCTTGTGACTAAGGGAAAAGAAAAAAGATACTGGGAGACAACTCATGGTCTCTGCCACAATTATCTCTCATTTTATAACTGAGGAAAATGGGACCCAAAAGGGGTATCCAAGAAAGAGTTCAGAGATCATGGAGACAGCACAGATTCAAATCTAGGCCTCCAGATTCCTTGAGTGTGTTTAGTTCATTACACTATCCCTATTTAATCATGTGGGAGGGATCAGAATAGAGCCCTTCAAAGGCTATGATCTAAAGGGTCATGGTGATATAAACAGATACACCACCATAAAGCATATTTTAAGAGAAAGTTAAGAATATCTGTTTCTTAGAGGTATATCCCCATATTTGAAAATTAATAGCATTTAATAAACAAAAACCTATAGGTGGGATGTGACTGCCTTTTGCTACAGATGTGTTGTTAAGACCAGGATCCTGTTTGTCAGGCTGCTGTGTACTCCTAGGGCCTGCTCTGTGTCGAATGGCTTGTCCTCACTTTCTTGCATTTGTCACATCAGTGACGCTTTGTGAGCCTTGGATCCTGTCTGAAGCCATCCGTTTGCCTCTCTTTATTTACATGATAACATTGCCTGATGGCAAGTTGTGTCTGGATAAAAAAACATTGCTCTTACCTGGATTGAGCTGGGTTTTTGTCTGGTTTAAGGACAGTCGGATAGCCCCTCTGACTGCATTTCTCAGGTGGCAGTAGTGTGTGGAGGGTTTGCACAGAGGTGGTGAGCTTGCTGCACTGTGCCAGGATCGGCTGGGCTGTGCTCACAGGTGCAAAAGGCGGGCGTCACCCTGCTGTCTTCCAGCATGTGATGAGTACCAACAGGAACTTCGCATCTTTGTGTTCCTATGGTCCATGATAGCTCTGGAACAGAGGAGATGCTCTCTGTGTTTTTGTTAAATGAATGAATGAACAGTGAACTGGATGGAATGCCGATGAATCCCAGCCCCTCTCTTCCATTCATATTGATGGCATCCTTGCTGGACTTGCAGTGGGTCAGCAGGAATGATTGTTGTTGGCATAGTGAGGCTGGATGCCTCGGGGTGGTTGCTCTAATACCATATTAGTGTTTACTTACTATAGTAAGAGTCCTCTTTATTTGGACTGTGCTGTGTATGGTACATATCATTCTATATGTATATCACTTTAGATGTTTTAAAAATTAAGTGACAGGGCTTCCCTGGTGGTGCAGTGGTTGAGAGTCCGCCTGCCAATGCAGGGGACACGGGTTTGTGCCCCAGTCTGGGAGGATCCCACATGCCGCAGGGCGGCTGGGCCCGTGAGCCATGGCTGCTGAGCCTGTGCTCCGCAACGGGAGAGGCCACAGCAGTGAGAGGCCCGCGTATCACAAAAAAAAAAAAAAAAAAAAAAAAATTAAGTGACAACATATAAAATTAGAAATTTGACTTCAGAACCTATTTTGTTTTGAGACTAGGTTAACCTTTTTGGAAACCTGAGAAACCTAACTGTCCAGAGCAGCAAGTTTCCATTTTCCGAAGGCCTTGGTCTTGGGTATAGAATATTGTAGAATATTCCAGGGGCTCCCCAAGGCCTTTAGGGTAAATCTCCACGTCATTGATTTGGACCACAGAGTCCTTTGTGATCTGGCCTCGTTGCCCAGCTCTTCCCTGTGCGCCCTGCCGACCAATCGCACGCGTCTACTTGCTGTTTTCGGACGGAGGCGGCTCTTTCTCCTCTCTGCTCATTTATACTTGCCATTCTCTCTGCCTGGCACTTGCCCCACCCCTCCTTCCCACTTACCCCCACCCCCTTTCCCACCCTAACCCTCTGCCAGTTGCTACTTTCTGTCTTTGAACGCTCAACTTAGTGTCATCTCTTCCAGAAAGTGTCCCTGAATCCCGTTTGATGTAGTTCTCTTTCTTCTGTGTTCCTACAACACCTTGGGCCTATTTCCATCCTATTTCCTTATTCTGTAATTATTATTTACGTTTATGTTGCCTTGAGGACAGAGGCCCTATCTTATTCAACTTATCCCAGTGGAAAACACAAGATCTGGCATGGAGCTGAGACTCCATAAATGCTAGAGTGAGTAAAGGAGAGTGAGAGGCAGGTACTGCCTAGTCGGTTCCTGTGAAAGTGTTTCTAGGGGTTTTGGAAGCTGAAGGGAGAGCTGTCACTGTCACTCTGAGAATCTTTGCACACTAGGGATGGGTGGAGGGTGGTGAGACCCTAAGAACCTTAGCAACTGACTGGCAGGTGCTGACCTTGTTGGGGAGCCCTGGTGGTCTGCCGCAGAACCCGGCCTGGGAATCATTCAATTCCAGCATTTATTCAGGTTCCTTGGGCCAGAAACTTACTCTCTGTGAGTTGTGCTTCCCACAGCTAAGAGGATGCTCTGTGCAAGAGAGGGCAGGCTCAATCCTTTTTTTTGGTACGCGGGCCTCTCACTGTTGTGGCCCCTCCCGTTGCGGAGCACAGGCTCCGGACGCATAGGCTCAGCGGCCATGGCTCACGGGCCCAGCCGCTCTGCGGCATGTGGAATCTTCCCGGACTGGGGCACAAACCCGCGTCCCCTGCATCGGCAGGTGGACTCTCAACCACTGCGCCACCAGGGAAGCCCCACGCTCATTCCTTTTGCCAGTGGAGTTCTCTGAACTCTTGTGTTCCCAGTGGCTTTCCCTTCTCCCCTGCTGAGCTGGTGGCCTTCGCTCAAGCTCCTCCCCGCACCTTGCACCGGAGCCTGATGTTCCCCCCTGGGTCAGCACCTGAGGATCTGCTGGGCCTGGCGTGGCTTGCTGAGCAGGAGCTCGGAGCTCTCTGGGGACTTAACTGCCTCCCCAGCCAAGCAGGCCCGCCCTGGCTTAGCACCTGGGCGGATGACACACCTCCTGTGGTGTTAGCTAGAGCAGCTTGAGGATCTTCTGTTTGCTGGGAAATTGTTTCAGAGGTTACTTTTTCTCATTTGCGTAGCGTGGACTCACCTGGTTTTGTTTGTTTTCTTTTTTTGGTGAAACTATAAAAGGAAGAGGGTAAACGAGAAAACATCAGCGCCTGCTTAGAGCTATGACACTGGCTACTGCAAAGGGACGCAAGTGCTGCTGTTTGACTAGTTCACGTCTGAATTGCAGCACTAGTGAGGAAATCATTGTAACTGAGGGAATCTTCGGAGTGGTGCAGTATGTCTTTTTGGCTCCGGGTGTGTGTACCTGGTGTGTATTTAATGCTATCTTAAGAGTCTGAATGAATTAAAAAGGCTTCTCACACTTCTTAAATTATCTCATTCATCAGAGAAGGCTTCCGGCAGAGCCGGCCAGTAGTTCAAGTGGAAAGGGAAGGAAACAGTTAAAGGGTTTTAAACTGCTAAAGAGGGCTTTTCTGTTTTTCTGGGAAGGCAACAGTTTGCATGGAAATCACAGCTTTTATACATTAAGTATGGTTATGAGTCTCTTCTTTTAAGCTGTGTGAGAAATGTGGACTTTTTTCCCCAAGGGAAAAGGAGAACTAGGACCAAAGGGGCATGTAGCTTCATGCCAAGGTCTTTCAGGTAACAGAGAAAAGGGAGAGACTGGTTGGTACTTGGAAAATAGAGTATTTTATTGGTAAATAGTTTTTGCCATAGCATGCCTAATTCAAGCCCCACTCAGAGAGGAAAACTTTAGCCACAATTTTTGGCAACTCTACGATTTTAGTATCTTTTCTTCTCCCATCCAAATTCCACCATATTTCATCACAGGCAAACCCAAATCACACTGCATAATAAGGACCATTCCAGCACTTCAGTGCCAAGTGCTGGCCTTGCTACAAGGTCCCACATTACTTGAATGATAGTAGTCAGAGAGGCTGGGTTAAAATCAGAAGGCAGTAAAATATTATCAGCAAGAAATGATGCAAGAAAGAGCAGAAGTATTCAAATTTAATTTTTTGAGCCAAAAAAAGGAATACATTATGTAAATATAAGGCTACAGAAACATATGACAGATCAAAGAGATTTCAATCCTTCATTTAGTAATAGTAACAGTAATTACAGTATAGTGTTAATAGTAGTGCCAGTGGTAATAATATACTCATTTGTTTAATAAGATAATAAAGTGAGTTCAGTTTTTTTATGTGCCAGGCATTGTGTTAATATTATTTTATCTCACTTAAGCTTTATAAAGATGCTGTGATGTTGGCACCACATTCTATGCACAAGGAAACCAAGATTGAGAGCAGAAGTTCTTAAACTTTAGCATGCATGAGATCAACTGAGATGGTTGTAAACTACTAATCATTTGCATTTTGAATCAATTCAGCATGAAAATATGTCCTAATTATTCATATGGACTTCTAAAAAATTAACAGTATATCTTGGAGACAACATATCAGTAAAAAGAAATCTACTGCGTCCTACTAAATGACTGCATACTATTCCAGAGAAAAAATGTAACATGATTTATTGAACTACTATTTTACTGATGAACTTAAATTTTTTCCCCAATTTTTACAAGCATTATTACAGCAAAAATATTTATACCTTATTGTACGAGTGGGAGAATTTCTCTGGGCCAATTGATTTCCAAAGTGGAATCCATAGCCCACCTATGTCTGAAATCACTCAGGATGCTTCTTAAAAAATTCAAAACATACCTTCAAGGAACATGTAATCACCAAAATATCAACACTTTTTGAGCCCAGAAGAAGACACAAAACTTCTGAATTCATTCTCAAAGCTATAAAATTGATTCTAAAATTAGACAAAGAGAGCACAAAGAAAGAATATTAGGTGCTAATCTAATTGACATTGATGAGAAGTTTTAGAAAATCAAATGTACCTGTACTTTAGAAGAATCATATATAATGATTAAATAGAGTTTAATCCTAAGAATGCAAGTATGTTTCTACTTCAGGAAAAATTTATTAACGTAATTAATTAAGGCAACATTGGAACACTTTTCTCTCCCCAAGACTGTACCTTGAATCTCTTTATAATAATAAGGCACACTTTTCAATATATGAAGAGCCAGAGAACGGCCAAAAAAGTTTAACTTTCTCCCCTTATCAAATACAGTGCCAGTTTTCACCTACATTACTCTGTCTCTCTACCTAAGAATGGGCTCTTGAAGACCTAAAACGTCCAAGGCTGCAGAGCCCATGTAGTCATGGGGGTGAGTGATGGAAGTGTTATTTTGGGGAACTAACTTTGAGTATGAAGAAAAAAAACATAGTAGGACAGTGGGGCAGAGAGGATGGGTTAAGAAGTGCTGAGGAAGGATTAAATCATTGAAACAAATTATAGGTTTATAATGGTGTCCAGTCACAAGTTTCTCAGCATATTTGGGACACTGAAGGGAAAATTTCTCCAAGTTATTTCATAGAAGCATCTAAAAAAATAAAAATAAAATCTAAGCAAATATTTCAAGCAAGATTTTTTGACAGTATTCCATTTTCTGCTTTTTTTTCTTGGTGTGAAAAATATGCAGTCTTCCTCTTGAATGGGGCACAAAGCTATCTTTATGCATTACTTAGGGGCAAAAGTTACAGCTAATGATCACAGTGTGTCAAACTTATCTTCTCCCCACCCAAAGGAAAAATGTATACATGGTAATAACAAGAGGATTCTGTAGGAGTAACAAGAGGATTTCCCACAAAGGCTTACCAACTTATGAAAGAGAAAGCATTTGATCGATTTCATTGCCTACTCAACCAACCCCAAAATTATTAGGCTAGAAATAGAAGAAATTTTTCTTAACCTGATATAAAGTATTTATAAGAAATCCACAGGAAAGTTCAAAGATAACCATGAAAGATTAATTACTTTCTGTTAGAATCAGGAGCAAACCAGCTCCTATGACTGGAGATGACAGACAATGCAATAGGACAAGAAAAAATATAATAAAGGGCATAACCATGAGAAAGAAGGAGGAAAACAATTACTGGTAAACATATTATTTTTCACTAGAAAAATACAAGAAATTCAAATGAAATATTGTTAAACAAAAGAGATCAGTAAAACAGCTGAAACCACACCAATATATAATGAGCAATAGCATTCTTATATCATAATAATCATCAATTAGAAAAGGTAATAGACAAAAGGTTCTATTTTTTATGGAAAAAAACCCTAGATGTAAACTTAACAAGGCATATGAAAAAAAGAAAAACCCTTAAAACTTAGGTGAATAAATTATGACACACCAGTACAAGAAGACACAACGTTGCAAACATTTTTCCCCCATATGAATCTATAAATTCAATTACTTTTAAAAGAACCCCATTCAGATGTTGTAGAGGGAATATAATTTTTTAGGGAGAAACTAAGCCAAATGCCCAGATATATAGATTCATTTCATACTAAAAGTTTTGTAATAGAGATCATCCCTGATTGGTTATTGTCAGGTGGATTTTAATGTTTACATTATGTGATTTAAAGGTGCGCTGAAAGGGTGTCCCAAGTTTGCAATCTTTGCAGGGTGTTTTAATTTGTACACTTTGTACAAATATTCAGTTTCCTCTTGAAAGGAGATGAGTGCACACGGATTGCATGTGCCCCTACCTTCTTCTCTTCTGTTCTAACAGAGAAAGTGTTTTACCTTCTCTCAAAGGTCAGTCTCACCTGGCGTTCCCTGCATCACGTGCCGGTCTTCCCCTCCAGGTTGTTTCCTTTCCCTGTCTACAACCTTTCCCTGCTACAGGATGCTTCCCGACAGCACTTATGCATCTTTTTGCATGTCCATATGATTAAAAAATTCCCTTGAGCCCTCATCGACTTCTTGATGCTAGTTCTTCTCTCCTCGTTCTGTCTCTGCTTCCCTGGTATTTCTGAGAATGTAAATTTGATAGCCATCAACCTATAGACAGTATTTAAAGCCAGGAAAATATTTTTTCTTTTTCCAAGTATCAGACCCATATGTCCAACTGTCAAATTGAAACCTCTACTAAGATGACTTACAGGTATCTCAAACTAAACCCCTGGAGAGCATCCTCTATTCCTCTCCTCCCTGCACGAGTCTGCCATTCCCAGCTGCCACCTTGCTCCTCCCCAGCTTTTCGGATTGAGCCCATGATGTCGTCTCCCATTACCGACTACACAGTTCTTTGACACTTCAACCAATCTTGTATATTCTGTTCCTAAGTATTTCTCCCATCTGCCTGCTTTTCATCATCTCTCCTTTCACCACCTCTCAGGTGAACCACTAGGATGCCCCTTAGCTATTCTCCTCTGGCTTGTCTTGCCCTTATCAACTCCATTCTTCTCCACTGCAGCCAGAGTGATCTTTTAAAAATACAAAGTGGTTATGTAATTTCCCTGCTTAGAACTCTTTGTTGGCTTTATGTCACTCTTAGGAGAATGTCTCCAATTTGTCACGTAGCCTTCAAAGTCCTGCCTGACCCGCTCATCTGCCTGCCTTTCCACCTCCACCTCTCACCACTGCCCTCCAGCTTCTTCAGTCTAGGTGCCCTTGCTATTTTTCAGTCTTCTGAGTGTATGGAGCTTTCCCCCACTTTATGCTATTCATATATACTACTTTTTCTGTCTAGAGTGCTCTATCCCCATGATATTTTGCATTTTTCCTTCTTACCACTTAGCACAGTTTGTGCCTATATAGTTATCTGTGTGATTATATTTAGATGTCTATTTCCTCCACAAAAACTTAAGTTTCATGAGAGCCAGGCCTATGTCTCTTTGGCTCACCAAATAATGAAGTGACAGGCATAGAGCGAACATTCAAAAATATATATTGGGTGTAAAAAACAGATGATAGCTAATACTTTTATGCCTGGTAAGGGCAGGCACTGTAATTTTTTTTTTTTTTGTGGTGTGTGGGCCTCTCACTGTTGTGGCCTCTCCGTTGCGGAGCACAGGCTCTGGAGCGCAGGCTCAGCGGCCATGGCTCACGGGCCCAGCTGCTCCGCGGCACGTGGGATCTTCCCGGACCGGGGCACGAACCCGCGTCCCCTGCATCGGCAGGCGGACTCTCAACCACTGCGCCACCAGGGAAGCCCCACTGTAATACTTTTATATGTGATGTTTCACCTCATCCTTACTATCACCTCCATAAAGTATTAGTTCTCTTATTTTGCAGGTGGGGAACAGAAAATCAGAGAAGCTAAGCAATTTTCCCAAGGAATGGCTTAATTGGGATTCAAATTTAGGTCTCTGAATTCTAATCAGGTGAGCATTCTGCTGCACTTGGGCAAATAGTAGTAGATGGATTAGCCTACATGTTTTTCTTACACTAATTCTTTATTAGTCAGGTGTCAGTGACTATAGCCTGGAGAGAATGGGGGTATAGTTGAGATGTGAATGGGACTCTAGAACTACTTAGACCCTGGATATGTGTGGAGGGTAGGTAGGTGGGGCATCATGGGGATTCCAGCCATTGGGGGTTATGAGGAAATGAAGGCATTGGGTTCTCGGGGATGGATGGGCACTAGAAAGAAGGGAGAAACAGACACAATGTTCCTTACTTTGAAATAGTGCCTGGCTCTTGCCATGATTATTTTGGTGCATATCAGAAGCAAATACTAAAAAGGATTCAGATCTACTTCTTCCTTCCACCAAAAACTCATCCGATCAATCTCATAAAAGTATTTACTTCTCCCTGTGGAATGGGAAGCCTTATTTTATTTATATTCATTTCTTTTACATATGTCAGTATCCAACAAAGCACTTGATAATATTTGCTAAGTGAATGAATAAACTTACTGGTCAGTGATAATTTTGCTTTATATATCATTCTTCTCTTGGGAATTTCTAGACACCCTGGATTAAGAAGGATTAAACCTAAGGATGGGGATTTCAGTATCTTTGCCAAGCAGTATGAAGGTATTTTAGAGTATTGGGACTTACGGCAGGGGTTGTAAAGTCTGGATATTATTGTTGAAATACATGTGAATTGTGAATAAAAGTTTTAGGAACCTTCATGGTCTCTGGGATGTATTTGAACTCAAGGGGAAAGGAAGTTATTTTGGAAAGCCCAAGCATTAAATAAATGTAATTTATTGGAATTTACAAAGCAACTCTTAAAGACTTTGGGAATTTTTAAAATATATAACAATGGAAATGTTGAGAACAGTGAACACCTCTACAGAAGTAACTCTTATATTTATATAGAACATAAGCACTTCATGATCTTAGGAATGGAAAATACAGACTAGTTTGCTCAGAAGTTATGAACTTGAATACAGTGTGTTAAAATGTAGAACAGAGGTTATTTACTCAATATTTATTAGTCAGGTACTATATTCTAAGTTCTGTTTTAAGCATCAATTATGCATTTATGAAATAATGCATATAATTTTTAAAACAAATAGAATACAAGCATTTTATTTTTAAGGAATTTAATAGTGTTTTGGAGGGGTTTTCCCCTCCAGCTGGAAGAAATAATTGAAAGCTTGAGAAAACAATAACCAATAACATTAAAGAAAAGTAAAGAATCTCATAGTTTTCTGGACACATTGCCCTCTCTAGTGTCAAGCAGAGAAAAAAAGAGAGGATTTGTTTTCAAAAAAGAGCTGAAGGGGAAATAAACTCATTGAATATAATGTTTGCTACATGGAGCTATATCACTTATTTCATAGATCTTCATGTTTTTTCTTCAGGATTAAATTGGGAAAATATATTTATTTACTACAAGCTGATTTCATTATTTTTCTTAAGGAACAAATCAAAACAAAAACCCACATAGGAAAATAAATTTGGTGCCTCATTTGGCTTTAACACTAACTGCCACATGTAAAAATTTAATAATTGGGTCACCTGAGACTTACCAGTTTATGCCTTTCCAAATATGAATGTGTTGTGTACGGCAAGGGATGGAGAGGAATTTAATCATGAAACTTCAGGTTAGTACAGATTCATTAATGATACATTGAGATAACAGAATTATGTGGATAAAGCCTCTGCCCTCATTATGTGGATAAAACATCTGACCTCAAATTTATCAGAATGCCTGCTCTTCACTTTTATGTCTCCTGGGGATTGCAAGGTCTAGGTTTTTGCTGTTGTTATCCTGTTGCTTGTTTTTTTGAGTCTTGAGTCACCTGAGCAATCAGAGCACCATGGACCTTGTTTCAAGTGGCAAAACCAATGACCATGGGCATGCAGATATCTCTGAGGTCCTGTTTTCACTTCCTTTGGGTAAATACCCAGATGTGGAATTTCTGGATCATATGGTGGTTCTCTTTTTAATTTTTTGAGGAACCTCCATACTGTTTTCCATTGTGGCTGTACCAGTTTATAATTCCCACCAACAGTGTACTAAGGTCCCATTTTTTCAATTTCTTGCCAACACTTGTTGTCTGTGTTTTCTTTTTGATAAAAGCCATACTAGGGTTGTGAGGTGATATCTTGTAGTTCTGATTTGCATTTCCCTGATGATTAGTGATGTTGAGTACATTTTCATATACCTGTGGTACATTTGTTATGTTTTCTTTGGGGAAATGTCTATTCAGTTCCTTTGCCCATTTTTTAAATTGAGTGGTTGCCGGGACAGGGAAGATGGGGAAACGAAGAGGTACTAGTCAAAGGGTACAATGTTCAGTTCTGCATGATGAATAAATCCTAGAGAGCTATTGTACAACAAAGTGCCTATAGCAAACAATACGATATTCTGTACTTAAAATTTGCTAAGAGGGTAGATATTATGTTAAGTGTTCTTATCCAAAAGTAATAATAAATAAGTAAATAAGTTGATAAAAGGGTGGGAAGAAATTTTTGGAAAGAATAGATAGGTTTATGGCCTAGATTGTAGTGATGTTACATGGGTGTATACTTATTCCTAAACTCATTAAGTTGTATGCATGAAATATGTACAGCTTTTTGCATGTCAATTATACATCAATTTTTTAAATATTAAAGTTGTATTAAAAAAAGGCAATACCAAGTTGGCCACGCTGAATTCTTTGAAGCCTAATGGAGAGAACTGCAGCATAACAGCATCTCAAGACTAAAAATAAAACAAAACCAAGAAAGCTGGAATAAAAGAAGGCACAAATTCTTTTCTGTTTCTATAAAAATGGCAGCACCTTCTGCTATGTTCCTTTCAGAATTTGGGCTTTAGAGGATTGATCTGATACAGTTGGTAACTTTACTTAAAGACCTTCCTATTAAATAGATTCAAAATATTTTTGAAGAACAGATGGTATAGATTAGAGGAAGAGATAAACACTGTATGTTAAACATTTTATTGATCAATTAAAATATCATAATTTAAAATGTTGATTCTACTGTGGGAATTATGCACGTTTGTCTGTGATGGAGAAAGACACAGAGAGAGTGTGTGTGGGGAGGGGATGGGAATTTGTTGTCCGAAGTTTAAATTGGACTCTTCTCATGAGGTGAGAGTGAAGAGAGCAGCCTCCGCCTACCCCCACCCCAAAGACACACACACCAGGCAGGCAGATGGCTTTTCTTCAAGGTGTAAGGAAGCTGGCTTTCAGGCCTGAATCATGTGCTTTTGGGTACTTTGAAAACTGCCTCTTCTGCCTATATTTAAGACCAGTTTGAAAAAAATGATAGAGTAGAATAAAGAAACCACCTGTGTGGATTTGATGAAAAAGGCAGGCTGTAAAGTTAGCAGCTCTTTGAAAAGAATATAGTTATAGAAAGACTGCATCATCTTCTAGCACTTCTTTGTTCTGATTTTTCTATAAGACAACGAATTCTTTATAAATGAATACCAACATCTCTGTATATTAGTCTACTTGACTTTCATTTTCAATCATGTTAACCTTTCATTCCTGTGAACTGTTTATGTATGACAATTTCCATTCTATTCTAAAGGTAATTTTTTTGGATGAGCCATCCTCATATATCGTGATAGATGGAATATTTGGATAAATCGTTAGAGTCACCAAAAGCTAAATGACTACAAAGGAGAGAAAATACTACCAATGACTGTGTACATATGTATATCTAAGTATCTAAAATAGTTACTTTAGAGCTAAAAATAGTCTTCTCTTTTTATTTGTTTGTTTGTTTGTTTTGCGGTACGCGGACCTCTCACTGTTGTGGCCTCTCCCGCTGCAGAGCACAGGCTCCGGACGCGCAGGCCCAGCGGCCATGGCCCACGGGCCCAGCCGCTCCGCGGCACGCGGGATCCTCCCGGACCGGGGCACGAACCTGTGTCCCCTGCATCGGGAGGTGGACTCCCAACCACTGTGCCACCAGGGAAGCCCAGTCTTCTCTTTTTAAAAAGGAAGATTGGGTCACTTAATAGTGATTGAAATGGCATTAAAACTTATTTTTCCATTGGTTCACATATTTATGGGAAAGTATTGGAGCTAAGACTGAATGTAGAAACAAGCTTATTAATTATGGAAGGTACAGGAAAATAACAAGCCTACAAATAGTCCTTGTATGTCCTGCTCTGCCCTTGCATGCCATCATTCTCCCCTAGAAGTCAGAGACATGTCCAAAGTTGGTGTAGGCTGTATTCCTGACAGTAGAAGGGTTGTAGTGGAAACTGTCTTCACCACCTAAGTTATGGGCCTGATACAGTGAATATAACACAAGCAGTGGGTCTGCCTGCCCTAAATTGTGCTTATTCGCGAGACCCCATCATTATTCCCAGGATCTGTGCCCTTCGCCCTTGATCTCTTTTCTACAGGATTTAGATGAATGTCAGACCCTTGGAATGCTACACAATAGTGACCTTGATCCCCTGACTTTGCTGGGGGAAAAAAGTGAGTTTAAATCTAGTTATGAAATATATGGCACGCTTTGTAGCTATAGTAGTCAGATCATTTCTGATACAAAGAAGCCCTCGCCTTCTGTCGGAGACATCTGCCTTTTGATGTGGCTCAGGATTTCTGGTCTTAAGTGTAACTATGCATTTATAGAAGACTAATGCCTCTTTGTTTTTATTTTTGTAGTTGCATTTGATTCGTGGGGAAAGTCAGGTGATTTTTCCTGAGTGTTAACTTTCCAGATATTATTTATAAAGCTTTATCCTTCTCATTGTCAAAATACAACCATTTCAGGGGAGAAAAAAAAACCCAAACACCGCATGGGAAAAAACACTAAAATAAAGATGGTGGGATGTTTAGTGTTTGATGGATGAACAAGTAGAAAGAGGGTGTAATTCTGGACCAAGAGTCACCACCCCATGGCTGGTCCTGAGCTCCTTCGAGGGGGAAAGAAGTCTTTAATTACATCTGGTACTCATTAATTCTTTTTGGAGTCTCTTTCCAGATATGTTCCCCCATCAGCCTCCCATCGAGCAACAGAAATTCCAGATGGTTCCCCCCATATGCCAGTGCTCATCCTCTTCAGTAGGATAGATTGGTCACTGACATAGTAGGATGCAGGAGCCTTGGCCAAGTCAAGACAAGGTGAAAAGCACTGGGCCACAGTTAAATTAGATGTGGTCTGTCATTCAAGTTTCTAAATGGGCTGTGTGCATAACTGCTTCTGAATGATTTTTCTGAAACGTCTTGAGTAACTTCATGGAAATCATGCTACTCCTAGACAATGTGACATATTGGTCCTAACTTTCCACACCTGGAACAGAGAGAAATCCTCTAGAAGCTGTCATTATAGCTGAGGGTTGGTCCATTTGGACCTGATCTGCTCTAGATACTAAGTCAGGAGGAAGTGTTTTGCCTGTATCACTTGCAATGCTAGCTGTCATCTCTGTTACCATAATACAAGGAGAATTCTTTTACAAAATTCTTTAGTGGTAATAGGTTTATTTCATTTTCACAGAATTTTTTTAATAATAGGCACTTGGACAGACCTTCTATTTTGAAGTCGATGAAAATGAAGATGAGGTCAATCTCCATGTAATGAAAAAGTATATTATCATTTCAAGGATATTGCATTGTATTTATTTGTCTGTCTTCACCTGATGATGGGAGACATGTCTAACTCATCTTTTTTTTTTTTTAACATCTTAATTGGAGTATAATTGCTTTACAGTATTGTGTTACTTTCTCTGTATAACAAAGTGAATCAGCTATATGCATACGTATATCCCCGTATCCCCTCCGTCTCACGTTTCCCTCCGACACTTCTTATCCCACCCCTCTAGGTGGTCGCAAAGCACGGAGCTGATCTCCCTGTGCTATGGAGCTGCTTCCCACTAGCTGTCTATTTCCCATTTGGTATTGTATATATGTCAATGCTACTCTCGCACTTCGTCCCAGCTTACCCTTCCCGCTCACCGTGTCCTCAAGTCCATTCTGTATGTCTGTGTCTTTATTCCTGTCCTGCCCTTAGGTTGATCAGAATCATTTTTTCTTTTTAGATTTCATATATATATATGTTAGCATACGGTATTTGTTTTTCTCCTTCTGGCTTACTTCACTCTGTATGACAGACCCTAGGTCCATCCACTTTACTACAAATAATTCAATTTCGTTTCTTTTTATGGCTGAGTAATATTCCATTGTATATATGTGCCACATCTTCTTTATCCATTCATCTGTTGATGGACACTTAGGTTGCTCCATGTCCTGGCTATTGTAAATAGTGTTGCAATGAACGTTGTGGTACATGACTCTTTTTGAATTATGGTTTTCTCACGGTATATGCTCAGTCATGGGATTTCTGGGTCATATGGTAGTTCTATTTTTAGTTTTACAAGGAGCCCCCGTACTGTTCTCCATAGTGACTGTATCAGTTTACGTTCCTACCAACAGTGCAAGAGGGTTCCCTTTTCTTCACACCTCTCCAGCATTTCTTGTTTGTAGATTTTTTGATGATGGCCATTCTGACCGGTGTGAGGTGATACCTCATTGTCGTTTTGATTTGCATTTCTCTAATGATTAGTGATGTTGAGCATCTTTTCATGAGTTTGTTGGCAATCTGTATATCTTCTTTGGAGAAATGTCTATATAGGTGTTCTGCCCATTTTTGGATTCGGTTGTTTGTTTTTTTGATTTTGAGCTGCATGAGCTGCTTGTATATTTTGAAGATTAATCCTTTGTTAGTTGCTTTGTTTGTGAATATTTTTTCCCATTCTGAGGATTGTCTTTTCCTCTTGTTTATGGTTTCCATTGCTGTGCAAAAAGCTTTTAAGTTCCGTTTGGTCCCATTTGTTTATTTTTGTTTTTATTTCCATTTCTCTAGGAGGTGGGTCAAAAGGATGTTGCTGTGATTTATATCATAGAATGTTCTGCCTATGTTTTCCTTTAAGAGTTTTAGAGTTTCTGGCCTTACATGTAGGTCTTTAATCCATTTTGAGTTTATGTTTGTGTATGGTTTTAGGAAGTGTTCTAATTTAATTCTTTTACATGCAGCTGCCCAGTTTTCCCAGAAAAACGTATTGAAAAGGCTGTCTTTTCTCCATTGTATACTCTTGCTTGCTTTATCAAAGATAAGGTGACCATATGTGCATGGGTTTATCTCTGGGCTTTCTATCCTGTACCATACTGTCTTGATTACTGTAGCTTTGTAGTATAGTCTAAAGTCCTGGAGCCTGATTCCTCCAGCTCCGTTTTTCTTTCTCATGATTGCTTTGGCTATTCGGGGTCTTTGGTCTTTCCATACAAATTGTGAAATTTTTTGTTCTAGTTCTGTGAAAAATGCCATTGATAGGGATTGCATTGAATCTGTGGATTGCTTTGGGTAGTAGAGTCATTTTCACAATGTTGATTCTTCCAATCCAAGGACATGGTATATCTCTCCATCTTTAATTTTGTATCATCTTTAATTTCTTTCATCAGTGTCTTACAGTTTTCTGCATACAGGTCTTTTGTCTCCTTAGATAGGTTTATTCCTAGGTATTTTATTCTTTTTGTTGCAATGGTAAAAGGGAGTGTTTCCCTAATTTCTCTTTAAGATTTTTCATCCTTAGTTTATAGGAATGCAAGAGATTTCTGTGCATTAATGTTGTATCCTGCTACTTTACCAAATTCATTGATTAGCTCTAGTAGTTTTCTGGTACCATCTTTAGGATTCTCTATGTATAGTATCATGTCATTTGCAAACAGTGACAGCTTTACTTCTTCTTTTCCGATTTGGATTCCTTCTATTTCTTTTTCGTCTCTGATTACTGTGGTTAAAACTTCCAAAACTACCTTGAATAATAGTGGTTAGAGTGGGCAACCTTGTCTTCATGATCTTAGTGGAAATAGTTTCAGTTTTTCACCACTGAGGACAATTTTGGCTGTGGGTTTGTCATATATGGCCTTTATTATGTTGAGGTCAGTTCCCTCTATGCCTACTTTCTGGAAAGTTTTTTTTTTTAGCACAAATGGGTGTTGAATTTTGTCAAAAGATTTTTCTGCATCTATTGAAATGATCATATGGTTTTTCTCCTTCAGTTTGTTAATATGGTGTATCACATTGATTGATTTGAATATACTGAAGAATCCTTGCATTTCTGGAATAAACCCCACTTGATCATTGTGTATGATCCTTTTAATGTGCTAGTATTTTGTTGAGGATTTTTGCATCTGTGTTCGTCAGTGCTATTGACCTGTAGTTTTCTTTTTTTGTGCCATCTTTGTCTGGTTTTGGTGTCAGGGTGACGGTGGCCTTGTAGAATGAGTTTGGGAGTGTTCCTCCCTCTGCTATATTTTGGAAGGTTTTGAGAAGGATAGGTGTTAGATCTTCTCTAAATGTTTGATAGAATTCGCTTGTGAAGCCATCTGGCCCTGGGCTTTTGTTTGTTGGAAGATTTTGTAATCAGAGTCTCAATTTCAGTGCTTGTGATTGCTCTGTTTATATTTTCTGTTTCTTCCTGGTTCAGTCTTGGAAGGTTGTGCATTTCTAAGAATTTGTCCATTTCTTCCAGGTTGTCCATTTTATTGGCATAGAGTTGCTTGTAGTAATCTCTCATGATCCTTCGTATTTCTTCAGTGTCAGTTGTTACTTCTCCTTTTTCATTTCTTATTCTGTTGATTTGAGTCTTCTCCCTTTTTTTCTTGATGAGTCTGGCTAATGGGTTATCACTTTTGTTTATCTTCTCAAAGAAGCAGCTTTTAGTTTTATTGATCTTTGCTATCGTTTCCTTCATTTCTTTTTCATTTATTTCTGATCTGATCTTTATGATTTCTTTCCTTCTGCTAACTTAGGGTTTTTTTTTTTGTTCTTCTTTGTCTAATTGCTTTAAGTGTAAGGTTATGTTGTTTATTTGAGATGTTTCTTGTTTCTTGAGGTAGGCTTGTATTGCTATAAACTTCTCTGTTAGAACTGCTTTTGCTGCATCCCATAGGTTTTGGGCCATCATGTTTTCATTGTTTATTTTTCTCTAGGTATTTTTTGACTTCCTCTTTGATTTCTTCAGTGATCTCTTGGTTATTTAGTAGAGTATTGTTTGGCCTCCATGGGTTTGTATGTTTTACAGGTTTTTTTCCTGTAATTGATATCTAGTCTCATAGCATTGTGGTTGGAAAAGATACTTGGTATGATTTCAATTTTCTTAAATTACCAAGGCTTGATTTGTGACCCAAGATATGATCTATCCTGGAGAATGTTTCATGGGCACTTGAGAATAAAGTGCATTCTGTTGTTTTTGGATGAAATGTCCTATAAATATCAATTAAGTCCATCTTGTTTAATGTATCATTTATAGCTTGTGTTTCCTTATTTATTTTCATTTTGGATGATCTGTCCATTGGTGAAAGTGGGGTGTTAAAAGTCCCCTACTATGGGCTTCCCTGGTGGCGCAGTGGTTGAGAGTCCGCCTGCCGATGCAGGGGACGCGGGTTCGTGCCCCGGTGTGGGAGGATCCCACATGCCGCGGAGCGGCTGGGCCCGTGAGCCATGGCCGCTGAGCCTGCGCGTCCGGAGCCTGTTGCTCCGCGGCGGGAGAGGCCACAACAGTGAGAGGCCCGCGTACCGCAAAAAAAAAAAAGTCCCCTACTATGAATGTGTTACTGTCGATTTCCCCTTTTATGACTGTTAGCATTTGCCTTATGTACTGAGGTGCTCCTATTTTGGGTGCATAAATATTTACAATTGTTATATCTTCTTCTTGGATTGATCCCTTGATCATTATGTAGTGTCCTTCTTTGTCTCTTGTAATAGTCTTTGTTTTAAAGTCTGTTTTGTCTGATATGAGAATTGCTACTCCAGCTTTCTTTTGGTTTCCATTTGCATGGAATATCTTTTTCCTTCCTCTCACTTTCAGTCTGTATGTGTCCCTAGGTCTGAAGTGGGTCTCTTGTAGACAGCATATATATGGGTCTTATTTTTGTATACATTCAGCCAGTTTATGTCTTTTGGTGGGAGCATTTAATCCATTTACATGTAAGGTAATTATTGAAATGTATGTTCTTATTACCATTTTCTTAATTGTTTTGGGTTTGTTTTTGTAGGTCTTTTCCTTCTCTTGTGTTTCTTGCCTAGAGAAGTTCCTTTAACAGTTGTTGTAAAGCTGGTTTGGTGGTGCTGAAGTCTCTCAGCTTTTGCTTGTCTGTAAAGGTTTTAATTTCTCCATCAAATCTGAATGAGAGAAATCCTTGCTGGGTAGAGAAATCTTGGTTGTAGGTTTTTCCCTTCCATCACTTCAGGTATGTCCTGCCAATCCCTTCTGGCTTGCAGAGTTTCTGCTGAAAGATCAGGTGTTAACCTTATGGGGATTCCCTTATATATTATTTGTTGCTTTTCCCTTGTTGCTTTTAATATTTTTTCTTTGTATTTAATTTTTGATAGTTTGATTAATATGTGTCTTGGCGTGTTTCTCTTTGGGTTTATCCTGTATGGGACTCTCTGTGCTTCCTGGACTTGATCCACTATTTCCTTTCCCATGTTAGGGAAGTTTTCAACTATAATCTCTTCAAATATTTTCTCAGACCCTTTTTTTTTTCTCTCCTTCTTCTGTGACCCCTATAATTTGAATGTTGGTGCATTTAATGTTGTCCCAGAGGTCTCTGAGACTGTCCTCAATTCTCTTCATTCTTTTTTCTTTATTCTGCTCCCTGGCAGTTATTCCACCATTTTATCTTCCAGCTCACTTATCCATCCTTCTGCCTCAGTTATTCTGTTATGGCTTCCTTCTAGAGTATTTTTAATTTCAGTAATTGTGTTGTTCATCACTGTTTGTTTGCTCTTCAGTTCTTCTAGATCCTTGTTAAATGTTTCTTGTATTTTCTCCATTCTGTTTCCAAGATTTTGGATCATCTATACTCTCATTACCCTGAATTGTTTTTCAGGTAGGTTGCCTATTTTGTCTTCATTTATTTGGTCGTGTAGGTTTTTACCTTGCTCCTTCGTATGTAACATATTTTTTTGTCGTTTCTTTTTTTTGATGTGTGGTGCTGTATTCCTATCTTACTGGTGGTTTGGCCTGAGACATCCAGCACTGGAGTTTGCAGGCAGTTGTATAGAGCTGGGTCTTTGTGCTGAGATGAGGACCTCTGGGAGGCCTCACTCTGATTGATATTCCCTGGGGTCTGAGGTTCTCTGTTAGTCCAGCGGTTTGGACTCAGAGCTTCTTCCACAGGAGCTTGGGCCTGACCTCCTGCCTGGCAACCAAGATCCCGCAAGCTTCATGGCGCAGTAAAAAAAAATAAATAAAGAAAAACATCTACGAAGGGGGAATGTGCTAAAGACCAAAGGGAAAACTTTAAATTGCATGTGATAGACATATTTTAACTGAGAAGTATATTCAAAAGAGGCCTAATATCATGCTTTTGTGTGTGTGTTGTTTGTAAGTATTTTGTGAATGAGAGAAAACCTTTATTGAAGAAATTCAGTTATTTTGTACAATCAGGTTCAGCAGCCAAGCACTGGTAGAATGGACCATAGGTTGGCAGAGATACAGGCTATTTGTATAGAACTCTTGTATTGAAAAGTGTTTGCTTGAAATAATTTCTATCTTGCTTTTGAAGTCATGTTAAAGCCATGAATCTATAAAATATATGTTAAACCTAGAACATTCTCTAGATATTTCTTTTGTTTGAATGTGTGGAAAGGAGCAGACATGACATTGAAATTGAAATGCAAATTTATTTTCATCTGTTTAGCCTGATAATTCATTTTGTATCAGTCACTAATAAACTTGAATTTTAAGGGGTGTCGGGAACTAAACTCAACAGATCTGGGCAATGTTTATTTAACGGCTTTATCTTTGATGTCACAGTAAGCACTAGGGATTTTGAAAAAGGGATGTTCTCTTCTCCTAAGGAAGTAACAGTTGGAGAGAAAGACATAATTACACTGAGGACCAGCCCAGTGACAGTTCCCTCCTTACAAGCAATAATCATGTATGTAATTACAATAATGTGTTTTAGTGCTATGTTGTAAGAAGAGAGATTTTCACAGGGGAGTGGTGGATCCAGTGTGAGCCCATGAATGGCTTACCAGCAGAGCTAAAACTTGGGTTGCTTCTGATGAATGAGTGGGTGATGCAGATGCTGTTTGGCCCATGCCCACACCATGAGAACCTGTGTGATACTATTTAACTGAGACACAAGGGGAGGGAGAGAATACGTGCAGGAGAATTTAGGGACCAGGTCCGGGGATGTCACACTTCGATTCTGCCTTTGTTTTATTGACTACACCTCAGTCACATGGCTCATTTAATTGTAGAGGAGGCTAGAAAAGGTAGTCTAACTATGAACCTGGAGGAAGAGGGAAATGATTGGTTCACAACCCTCTACTCTCTGCCATAGGAAGGTGTGGTGGTCTTATCCTTTGAGCAGTAGGCAGGAACCAGAAAAGACAACTCCTGAGAAGTTAATTTGGGTGAGCAGGTCCTTAAGAACAACAGGTGCATTGTTTTCTGGAATGAGAAGTGAGATTATGTTAAAAAATTCCTTAAATATGAAACAGAAACAGACTCACAGCCATAGAGAATAGACTTGTGGTTGCCAAGGGAGAGGGGGTGGGAGAAGGAAGGACTGAGAGTGTGGGATTAGCAGAGGCAAACTATTATATATAGAGTGGATAACCAACAAGGACCTACTGTATAGCACAGGGAACTATATTCACTATCTTCTAATAACCTATAATGGAAAAGAATATATATATATATGTATAACTGAATTACTTTACTGTACACCAGAAACTAACACAACATTGTAAATCAACTATACTTCAACAAAATAATTTTTTTTTAAATTCCTTAAAAATCTTTGCATGTGTCAGTGATTATGATACTTAAGATGTAAGCAGAAATGTTTATTTGATATCTTTAATTTGGGTTGAATTACTACCAAGCCTCAGAAAGTAACACTTAATACTTTGGCACACATGAAATATTTACTGTTTTAAAGGTGAATTTTTACTCATGTATTACTCTATTGTTACTTTCAAACAAAAATCAATGTTTCTTTCTCCTGAAGTTGTATGGAAACTGCTTTTATGGAAGGGGAAATTAAGAATAAGTTTTAACTTGTCCCATGAGCTCTGTAAGCTTGCCAAGCTAATGGACAACAGTACTAATAATGAAAATTTCCAGTGTTTATTGAGCATGTACCAGATACTGGGCTTTTCGTGGTGGGACTGAGGAATTGAGAATGGTTCAGCCCTTTAGGTCTGTTGACTCATTTAATCCTCACAAAAACCTTATGAATGAAGCAGGTATTTTTATTATCATCCTCACTTCACAGATTAGAAAACTGAGGCACAGAGAGGTAAAATTGTTGGTCCACGCAGTCAGACAGTAGCAGAGCTGGAATTCACATCCAGATAGTCTGACTTCAGAGGCCAAGGTCGTCTGTATGGTTGTCTACCTCTTAGACATGAGAGCCAAACTGGAGGGATGGGGACAAAGGGTGTGGAGCTCATCTGGACGTTTGCACTAAAGTAGGCTTGGGGCAGGGTTTGGGGCATCAGCAATGCCTTTGGCCATGACCCTCAGTTTGTAAAACGATGGCAGAATGTATGCATCATGCCTCTTGTTTCCCCTGCCTCTTTATGAAAGCCTAGACTTTGGAAAACCATTTGCTATTCCACTTCTTGCCCCTCTCCTGGCCCAGGCAGCAAGGGAAGCAGCTCCTGAACTGCCTCGAGCACCGCAGTGCAGGTCGCTGGAGGAGAGGAGGTAATTCTCGTTGTGTTTATGGGTCTGAGCAATTTCTTTTCCTTCTGCAGACAGGACTGTCCTTGTGGATACAGATCTTCCGTCCCTCAGAGGCCTCTATGTGATGGGGACTCTAGAATTCCCTGTGGACAGAAGCAACGTTCTGAGCCTGGCCTGCATGCTCATTGCAGGCGGGGAACTGAAAGTCGGTGAGTCAAAGGCAAGGGCACCAGAATTGGGAGGAGAGAGAGACCTTGGGAGAGGATGGTGTCCTCCAGCAGGGTTGCTTGAGGGAGTTTGGGGAGGGCTGAGGCAAGGAGGAAGTTTGCTAGTAAAGCTTCTCCCTGGCAAGCTTTGGACACAGACAGAGGTGATGTTTGTTGGTCACCCCCTCCTGTCCACCTGCTGTCTGCTGCCATCTGGTCCCAGGGTCCTCATACTCATTGCAGGGCTCTTTTTGCCTCCTTCAGGCCACACATCAATTCTCCCTTTAGTTCTTTGTGTGAGAATTTACCCGTGGCTCACTCTTTCAGAAGATGTTGTAGGGTGGATTTGTTATCCTTTGATCAACCAACTCACAGGAAAATTTCAGTTGCTATCTTAGTGCACATCCTTCAGTGAACAGACCTGAAAGCTAAGCTGTGCGCTCGTGCTATACTGGGGCAGAAATCACTGTGAAGTGAGAGTGAGTCTCTCAAGGAAGCAGGGCTGTTTGCGCAGTGTGGGAGATGCCTTGAGAGGAGCCTTATAGAGCCATCACATCCTAGGACAGTAAAGGGAGAAAGCTTGGGAGAAGGCAAGCAATTCACCTGGCCCCCTCCCCCCCAAACCCATGAACTGCTTTGTCTGTTATGTTTTGTGGCTTCCTGGTCAGGGGCCAGAGATACAATGGTGCTAGGAGATGAGGGTCCTCCTGCTGGGAAGTGAGGGATGTTGCAGGATGGAGTGGATCTGGGGTGGTCTTTAACCAGGTCTGGTACACTGGCTTACTTAAATAAAAACCCGAGTTGCTCTAGGTAGGTTCTGTACTTGAAACTGTTGTACACAATGATGGGAAGACATGTCCCTTGCCCTCAAAGGAACTACTTTTGAACTCAGAAAGGTGTTCTACTTTGACCCCACAGAGGAGATTAAAAGAGAATTTTCAGAAACAAAGGTACCTTATCCCAAAGAAACAATCTCTGATGGTGAGGAAATGTTTAGATATTGTTGTTCAGTAGCATGCAAATTTTAGACTCTCTGGAAGGAGAGACTTCTAGGCCTAACTACCTGTCCAAAGTTTAAATCACTGCAAGAAGCTTCCTGAAAAATTTTGGTCAAACCTCTTCTTGAATGCTTCCAGTGACAGAAAAATCAAAACATTTTGAGACAACGTGTTCCCACTTTTAAAAAGTCTGTTAGAATTCTTTCCCTTCTTATAGACAAAGTCTATCTATCTTCCTCTAATTTCTGTTGGTTCAGGTTCTTCTGTTTGATCTATTTAGGACGAGTGTCAAACTCTTCTTTTGACAGCCCTTCATCTACATTTTATTGAATCTTCTCTTTTTCAGGTTATGCAGTTCCTATTATTTTAGCCGTATATAAATCGCAGTTATTTTAATCACAGTTATTATTATGATTATATTATTATAGTTATATCATTTTAATCACAGTTATTGATGTTTTAAAATAGCTTTTATTTTTGCTTCTATTGTGCCACCTGGAAAATACAGAAAAGCAAGTAGAGAGTTATACCAAAGAAATAATCACTTATACTCCCAAATATAAAGATAGATTCAGTTAATGTTTTGTAGCCCTAAAATCATTTTTTTCCTTACACGTGCATGTGTACATGCACACACGTGCTCTAAAACATAGAGTATACAGTCTGATAATCTTCTGAATCCTATACTAACAATATGAGAATTTCCTCAATTCATTCTATTTCCAAGACACAATTTTGATAGCTTTAATATTCCACATCCATGTGAGTCTATACATATACATACCTGTATAACAATTTAGTTAACTACTTTTCTATTGTTGAACTTCATGGTTATTTCAGGTTTTGATTTTTTTGTTTTTTTTTGTCCTTGTAACTTACTCTGCAATGAACATCTTAGTAATTAAGTCGTTATTTACATCTCTGATTATTTTCTCAGGATAGACTTTTATAAGTGGAATTAATGGGCCCAAGGGTAAGTGCATGCTTTAAGGTCCTGGATGCATATTGTCAAATTGCTTTTCGGAAAGATTTTACAAATTTGCACTGCCTCCACGTTTCTGAGTTATGAGATCCCCTCATGCTTCCTGAAATTGTCACTAAACACACTTGTTTTGTTTAATTCCTCTGAAAGTATGAAGCCAGGGGGAAAGAACTATTCTCCAGATTAAGAGTATAAGCATAAGGCATGACTTATTCTAAACAGAGTGAAATAAATATAGCAGAATTGGGCTATATTCATGGGCTCTAAGTCAGACAGCCTGGGGTCACATCTGACCTGGTTACCTACTTGATGTTTGGCCTTAAATAAATCAGCCTCTGGATGCCTCCATCACTTCATCTGTAATATGTGATAGAACCTACCTCAGAGGGATGCTGAAACCATAAGTATAACAGCTCCTACTAAGTGCTTGGCATATAATAGGTGTTTAATAAGTGCTAGTTTATCTGTAAGGGTGCCTGCGGGAAGTACATGTCATACTAACTTGGGCAATTGGAGGAGATTTTAATGAAGGAACCATTTACAAAAATCCAAAAGGCCTGGGGCAAACCCCAGGGCTAGAAACAGGACAGTATCCTTATCATCCCTTCCCCTAAAGGAGTAAGAGAAGGAGATTGTTAACTGGAATCAGAGATGGAGGTGAATGCCTGAAGATGGTTGTCAGACAGCACCATGAACTTTTGTGTGACTGGGACACACTCAGTACCCAGAAGGACCTCTGGGAGTAAATACCCACATCTTACTCTCTGTCCTCCCTCATCTCCTGCTCATGCTACCATTTAGCCAAACCCAACCAGAACTCCGAGTAAAGGAAGATTCACTGATGTCCTGTGTCCAGGACAGCTGGGGCAGTGAGCAAAGGAGGGCAGAGTTTGGAAATGAGGTATCAGTGGGCGCTCTCCACCACAGATACAGTTTTTCTTTTAAAACAGCCAAAGATTCAACTTCATCCAGCTGATTATGCCAACTACTTCATCAACTCTAATTCCTTCTCTTTTTGCATATGTTGCCTCAAATACATATCTCTACATTGTACACTTGTATAAGAATTATTTTGTTTTCGCTTGGGTTTTAGGGAGACCCAAGTGCAATATTCTTTACTTATGTCTTTTTTAAATTATTTCAATCCATCTTTCCACAGTGAGGAAATCCTTTTGGCTTCTGATTTTTTCCTCCCAGATTAATATCACTTGCTCATTTGTTTAATATTCTATAAAATTCTCATCCAGTTAACTGATAGAAATATTCAATAAAATTGAGCCTTGTTCTTGTTACTACAAAACTTATTTCAGGTTGGCATCTTCTATTGCTAAGAGTGGTCTTTTTCTGTAAGTTTTTTAGGTTTCTGAGGTCACTTATTACTATAATTCAAACTTGTTACTTGTGAAAATCTGTACTTTTGAAGGGAAGTGACACAGTGCCACTTTCCAGTTTTGATTTATACATTTCAAACCTTATTTTTAATTGTGTCCATTACCAACTATATTTTTATCTATTACTAGACATGGTATGTTCTTTTTCTCTCTGCTTGTCCATGTGTTCCAGGCTTAAAGGTTGATTATCTGAAAGGAACCCATCTGCCCAATCCTATCTGTATGATGCCTGAAGGAAGACTTTCAACCCATCTGTCCCATTCTACCACACCCTAAAGAAATCCCAACATGAAATAGATGATAAGACTAGTTAGCAAATACATCTAATAGATGTGGACATTGGCACAGAGCACTGCCAGAGTCTGCTATCTGATGCCATTTGATCCAAGTCCCAACATTGTGGAATTATATTTCTTGGTGGTCCTGCTTTTAAGGCAACTGGTGCTGGCAAAAGGTATCAACTGACTTTTAGTAGAGTGGAATCATAATGCTAGCATTAGACAGGAAGTTTAAGATCAAAGCTTTGCTTAGAGGGCTGCAGCTGCATCACAAATGCCAAATTCAGTTTCATTCTTTGTTCAGTGGTTGTTTCATTAGTCTGATAAAACACTTAAGATAAGCTTAAGGTATTTCACTTGTTTGTCCATACTTTCATTCATCATGTTTTTTTGCTCATTGCCTACCACGTGTCAAGTACCACAGGAGAGGTTGATGTCCAGAAATAGAAGTCGTGAACCTAGCTTTCAAGAGATGTCTCAATAAAGCCGTGGAGACAAACAAATGAAAACATAATTGGAAGTGTCACCTCCTCCAACGCGGAGGGGGATTAAAGATAAAAGAAGAGATCGGAAAAGGCACATATTTGTGGATGCGCTTTATACCTTCAGGAAATTGTAGGGAACGGGTAGGCCTGGACTGTAGGATTTATAGAATGGTGGTAGATGATGAAGCTTCTTGGCCTTATGCATTATGTTACGGAGTTCGGGTTTTATCACGAAGGCAGTGCACAGTCACTGGGTGGTTTTAACCAGGGACGTGACATGATTAGATCTGGTCTTAGAGTGATCACTCTTGGCAGTGTGGGGCATGTGTTGGAAGGGGCACAGTGAAAAGTGAGAAGGCTGCGAGGTGTTTCAGAAAAGAAATTGTAAAAGATTGAACTAAGGCACTGGAGTTAAAGAGGAAGAATGAATTAGCGAAGTACTGAGGAGGTAAAAAATCACTAGAACTGCGTGGCAATTTTGATGTGAGGAGGGGAGTTGGTTAGGATACATCTTAGGGTTCAGGTTGGGAGATCTGGGTCCACGGCGGTGCCAGGACAGAGCCTCCTTCCCACCACTTTTTAGTTGAGTGACTCTGGTAAATGAATGAGCTTTCTATTTCTAAAATGGGAGCAATAATAATCATGCTTATTTTATAGAGTTTTATAAAAATTAAGTGAATTAATATTTATTAAAGTGCTTGAATAGTATCAGCCACTTAGTAAGCCTGTACAGTGGTTTGTTGATTACATAGGTCCACATTTGTCAAGTTGAGGTTTCAGTGGGCTGTGTAAGCGGTAACATGTAGAGGGCAAATAGATTTATGAGAAAGCACAGGAGAGAGGATTGTGCTAACTATACATGGGTCATCAGCCAAAATGTGCAATCAAAGCTGTGAGATAGAGAAGAAAAAATGACCAGTGCTGAAATTTTGGCAAAAACCAACCTTTTAAGGTAATGAAGGAAGCTGAGTTCAGGAAGGAGAACGGAAAAGAAACAGCTATGAAGGTAGATGGAAAATGAGAAGAAAATAATGTCTTGAGACCCCAGCGGTTCCAGCGCCGGGCGAGTGGAGCCGTTTCTGGCACTCCTTGCCATCCCGGGGCAGGGACCGGGGCAGACGCGGTCGGTCGCTGCTTCGGGGATGTAGTCGGTGCCTCCGCCTGGCAGGACCGAGCGGCAGCCCGGGTTCCCGCTCTTGAGAGCGAATGGTCACTCCCCTGTGGGGAGGGCAATCCGGCCAGCTTTTCTGTGGGTCGCGGGCCCCTGCGGACTCGGGGCAGGGGCTTGCCTGTCGCACCCGCCCTCAGCCCGCTTAGACTCCTCGGCGTCACCAACGCGGACCTCGGCTCTGGGCCATGACCAGAGTTATGGGAGAAACATTTTTGATGTAACAACCCCCAGTGATAAGGACAGCCAGCAGCAAGAAATGGTATAGCAGAAGATACGGCACCTGGTAAAATGTTATATTCTAGATATGATTGGTGACTACAAGGTCCCTGTATAAATTAATTCTTCTCAACTCCTTGGGATTTGAAGAGAAAACGCCCGGTGTCGTACCTAGTGAACGTAATGGCCTTCAAGAGGTAGTCCATCAAAAAAAAAACCAGACTTTCCTTGAAGTTTTTTCAGAAAAAGAAAACCAAGAGAGCCTTGGATTTCACAGATTCTCAAGAAAATGAAGAAAAAACTTCTGAATATAGAGGGTCTGAAACTGATCCCGTTGTTCCTGCAGCACAGTCCTCACCTATCAACTGTGAGAAGAGAGAAAACTTGTTACCGTTTGTGGGACTGAATAATCTCGGCAATACTTGTTATCTTAACAGTGTACTTCAGGTATTATATTTTTGTCCTGGTTTTAGATCTGGAGTGAAGCACTTATTTAATATTATTTCAAGGAAGAAAGAAGCCCTCAAAGATGAAGCCAGTCAAAAAGATAAGGGAAGTTGCAAAGATGATTCTTCAGCAAGTTATGAACTAATATGCAGCTTACAGTCCTTGATCATTTCAGTCGAACAGCTTCAGGCTAGTTTTCTCTTAAATCCAGAGAAATATACTGGTGAACTTGCTACTCAGCCAAGGCGACTACTTAACACACTCAGGGAACTCAACCCTATGTATGAAGGATATCTACAGCATGATGCACAGGAAGTATTACAGTGTATTTTGGGAAACATTCAAGAAACATGCCAACTCCTAAAGAAAGAAGTAAAAACTGTGGCAGAGTTATCTACTAAGGTGGAAGAAAAACATCAGAAAGAGGAAATGAGTGGTAATAACAGCATGGAGATGGACAGTATGAGGCATTCGGAACACTATAAAGAAAAATTGCCAAAAGTAAATGGGAAAAGAAAAAAGTGACACTGAATTTAGTAACATGAAGGAAAAAGTTAAAGTCTCCAAGGAACACCAGTCTTTGGAAGAAAACCAGAGACAAACCAGATCAAAAAGAAAAGCTACAGTTGATTCATTAGATATTCCTGCTAAAATAACCCCCAAGTACATTTCTGAAAATGAGAGTGCAAGACCCTCACAAAAGTAATCAAGAGTTAAAATAAACCGGTTAAAGTCTGCAGCTAAGCAACCCAGCATTATTTCTAAATTCTGTAGTCTGGGTAAAATAACAACAAACCAAGAATCCAAAGGACAATCTAAAGAAAATGAATATGATCTTGAAGAGGACTTGGGGAAGTATGAGAATGATAATACAGCTAATGGTTGTGGACTTGAATCTCCAGGGAATAATGTTATGCCTGTTAATGGAGTTAAGCCCATAAACAAAGGTGCAGAGCAAATTTGTCTTGAGCTAGTGGAGAAATTATTTCAAGGTCAGCTGGTATTAAGGACTCATTGCTTAGAATGTGAAAGTTTAACAGAAAGAAGAGAAGATTTTCAAGACATCAGTGTACCAGTGCAAGAAGATGAGCTTTCCAAAGTAGAGGAGAGTTCTGAAATTTCTCCAGAGCCGAAAACAGAAATGAAGACCCTGAGATGGGCAATTTCAGAGTTTGCTTCAGTGGAGAGGATTGTAGGGGAAGATAAATATTTCTGTGAAAATTGCCATCATTATACTGAAGCTGAACGAAGTCTTTTGTTTGACAAAATGCCTGAAGTTATAGCTATTCATTTGAAGTGCTTTGCTGCTAGTGGCTTGGAGAAAATAAAGAAAATTAAGGGGGGAAGTGCCATATATCCTTCACAGAAGCACCTGAATATTAGTACTTATTTCAGTATCCTTTGTATTTGATTGTTATGGTGGTGGACTTTCCAAAATCAACACTCCTTTACTGACACCTCTTAAACTGTCACTAGAAGAATGGAGCACAAAACCAACCAATGACAGCTATGGATTATTTGCAGTTGTGATGCATAGTGGCATTACAATTACTAGTGGGCATTATACTGCTTCTGTTAAAGTCACTGACCTTAACAGTTTGGAACTAGATAAGGAAAATTTTGTGAACGACCAATGTGTGAAATAGGTAAGCCAGAACCATTGAATGAGGAGGAAGCCAGGGGTGTGGTTGAAAATTATGACAATGAAGAAGTGTCGATTAGAGTCAGTGGAAATACCCAGCCAAGCAAAGTTTTGAACAAAAAATATGTAGACGCTATCGGAGTTCTTGGAGGACAAAAGAGTAAAGCAGATTATGAGTTATACAACAAAGCATCTAATCCTGATAAAGTTGCCAGTACAGCATTTGCTGAAAATAGAAATTCTGAGACTAATAGTACTAATGAGACCCATGAATCTGATAGAAACAAGGAATCCAGTGACCAAACAGGCATTAACATGAGTGGTTTTGAAAACAAAATTTCATATGTAGTGCAAAGCTTAAAGGAGTATGAGGGGAAGTGGTTGCTTTTTGATGATTCTGAAGTGGAAGTTACTGAGGAGAAGGACTTTTTGAATTCCCTTTCCCCTTCTACATCTCCTACATCTACTCCTTACTTGCTATTTTATAAGAAATTATAGAGTGAGTGTATTTTCCTTGCGTATATATTAAACAGACCTGGACAAACATCGGTAAATTGATTACATCAAAAAAGTCTTTAGCTTATCTTTTGAAGCTATTGGGTATTATTGGTCTCTCTGGGTTTTTATATAAATAGTGAAATTTGAATTATTGAAAACCATGTTAATTTTTAGAATTCATTTTCCTTAGTGGAGACTAGTGATTGATGCATTAGCTTCTGGGAGCAAACTTGTATAGGTTCTTAACTGAATTATTCAAAATGGAAGCATTTAAATACTTTGAATTTACACCTATCTTTTGTGTTTGCTTTTTCAAATAAAGTGCTTGTATTTGTATCTCCATATTTTGGAGTAATTATCTACATGATGTTTATAGCTTCTGTGGTTTTTCAGCTAAGAAGCAGAATCTCATTTCAGTACATTTAGTTTTTTAAGTCATGAAGCCAAATATTTGATGGGCTGTATTAGAGGCACATGTATGTATTCACAGTAGTGCACATTTTGTGCCTTGAATCACTTTGAAAAGTGTCTCAGAAAACGTGAAGAGTCAGTCCTCTTCTATCTTCACAAGACTTTTTATATGTATTTATGAAAGTGATTCTGTACCCTAGTAAATCTTTTTCGGCATGGAATAATTTGTATCTCTTCATAGTCATACTCTGCATGATCTGTATATAGTGCATTGAACTTAGAGGTGTGACCTTAAATTTAACTTTTTTTTTAAAAAACCAAGAGGTCGGGCTTCCCTGGTGGCACAGTGGTTGAGAGTCCACCTGCCGATGCAGGGGACACGGGTTCGTGCCCCGGTCCGGGAAGATCCCACATGCTGCGGAGCGGTTAGGCCCGTGAGCCATGGCCGCTGAGCCTGCACATCCGGAGCCTGTACTCTGCAACGGGAGAGGCCACAACAGTGAGAGGCCCGCGTACCGCCAAAAAAAAAAAAAAAAAAAAAAAGAAAAGAAAAGGAAGATGTCTTGAAACAAAGGAAGAAATTTGCAAGAAAGAGGAAGTGGTTAGTAGTATGAGATACAGCGGAGAGAATAAAGAAAGCAGGAAAGGAAATTATCCATCTTATTCTTTTTTTTTTTTAATACAATGGCTGTCAAATATAGTTGTGATAGAAAATGTTACTTTGCATGTTTTTTTAAAATTAATTCTTTTTTTTTGTTTAGGCTTTTTTTTTTAAACATCTTTATTGGAGTATAATTGCTTTACATTGTTGTGTTAGTTGCTGCTGTATAACAAAGTGAATCAGCTATACATATACATATATCCCCATATCCCCACCCTCTTGCATCTCCCTCCCACCCTCCCTGTCCCATCCCTCTAGGTGGTCACAAAGCATGAGCTGATCTCCCTGTGCTATGTGGCTGCTTCCCAATAGCTATCTATTTTACATAAAATTAATTCTTATCGGAGTATAGTTGCTTTACAATGTTGTGTTAGTTTCTGCTGCACAGCAAAGTGAATCAGTCATACGTATAAATATATCCACTCTTTTTTAGATTTCCTTCCCATTTAGGTCACCACAGATCATCAAGTAGAGTAGAGTTCCCTGTGCTACACAGTAGGTTCTTTTTTTTTTTTTTTTCTGTACGCGGGCCTCTCACTGTTGTGGCCTCTCCCGTTGCGGAGCACAGGCTCCAGACGCGCAGGCTCAGCAGCCATGGCTCACAGGCCCAGCTGCTCCGCGGCATGTGGGATCTTCCTGGACCGGGGCACGAACCCGTGTCCCCTGCATCGGCAGGCGGACTCTCAACCACTGCGCCACCAGGGGAGCCCCCACAGTAGGTTCTTGAACAAAGAAAAAAATTCGACACAATACATGAAAGACAGTAACTTCTAATAAGCTTAATGCCATTTACCTATACTTTAACAACTTCATTTTTGGCCTTAAAATATAGCCTTAAGTACAATTGAACAGATTCAATCTCATGTTTGAAAATAAACCGTTGTCTATATTAAGAGTGATGTCATCAAACCTTTCTATGCTTTCATGAGTAACAAACTTTCTTTTCGATGATAAAATGGTGCAAAACAGTAGATATTAAGGAGAAAATAGATTTGCCCCTGTCTCCATCCCCTTCCTCCCCACTTCTCTCACTTTCTCTTTCATTGAATGCCAACTCAGTGCCAAGCATTCTTCCTGGGACTTGAGTATTCAGCAGTGAGCAAGACAGGTAAGATTCCTGCATGCACTCTTTTGTTGGGGAAATAGACAATGAAATAGTAAAGTAAATGGGGAAGATAATTTTAGATGGCAGTACATGCTCGGAAGAAAACTAAATGGAGGAGTGAGCTGAAGAGAGGTGTTGGCACCATAGATTAGGTAGTCAGTAAACACTTTTCTGAAGAATCAGTGTGACTACAGACCATAGAGCCAAGAAAGAGCTAGACTCACAAAGATTTGAACAAGAGGGTTTCAGACAGAAGGAAGAGCTGGTGCAGAAGTCCTGAGGCAGAGCCAGGCATGTGCTTTACATAATTGTGAGGCAGAAAGGCTGCCTTGGTAGCTGGAGACTAGTGACAAGTAGGCATGAGTTTCACAGTGTAGGATGGATTTTAAGCTACGCAGGGTTGTTTTCTAAAGTGATGAAGAACGCGAGTGAGTCCAAATTGTGCTGAAAATTGCTACTTTTTGATAATCTCATGCATATGACTTTAAGAAGACAGAAATTAGTTTAGGACCTTCATGAATATGGGAACTCTAGAAATCTGGATTATAAATCTAGTTTAGCAAGTCATTATTACAACTTCTGGAAAATTCCTCAGTAGTGGATTTATAACTGTGATATCTCAGACCTCAGAGATTATGTGAATCATCTGTATCGTTGTATGGATAATGGAACTGAGATCCAAAGAGATTATTGATTGGTTCCAAGGTCTCATAGCTCATAAAGAGCAGGACCAGGATTAGAGGTTATTTTAGTCACTTCAAATATTTGTTCTTTAAGCCTTTGCCCAAGGACTACCTTTACTATGGGCATTTTCCATTCAATAGGTTTCAGTGTACCTTTTCTCCTGGTCCATTCTTTCATTCGTATTGTCATTACTGCATTCATTTTACTATTATGAAATGGTATGTTTTCATGAATGTCTTCTCTGTATTAGATGATAGGCTTCTTTACAGAATTTTGTGACCCTAGTACCTTGTGCATAGTAGGCTTCTGATAATGTGCTGTGTGACTGATTAGTTTATTGATAAATGAATGGACACATCTAAGTCTGTCTTTCAGCTCAATGCCTTTTTCTTGTAATACATCCAGTCTACTGACACCTAAATGTCAACATCTGTGAAGAAGGGCTTACAGTGTTAATGTATAAATGACCACAATGTTTCCCCCCTCTCCCTATATGAAAGGAATAAAAGGGGCTAAAAACACATTGAAAAAATTGATCATCTTGTACAAATCTAAATTTTATTCTGTCTAGGAGAGGAAAGCTAGTAAAAATGCCTGACTCAAAGCCTGTTCAATAAGCATTGGTTTGTTGAGTGTTTTAAATGTTCGTATTTCTTTGTACAGGAATAGCTGTCTGAACTCATCCTTTTCACCAGTGTCCTTTTTTAGTTGAGACATTTCCATGCTTTAATATGCATCCTTTGTTATGTTAGATATCAGTGATATTAACATGTTATTGATTCAAATGTGCAACTCACTGAAAGTGTTTTAATATTATGCATACTTTTAAAATTGCAAATGGAAAATTCTCTTGTGATAGTTTGTAGGAGGATTTCAGAGAGGGATAATCAGTAGTAATATATGTGTGTCTTTAAAACTTAACAGAAGTCTCCTTGATCCCTAAGTAAACAACACATACCCCACATTTCAGAGTCCCTTCGGACTCAGCAGTGCATTTTTCCTTCAGCCTGTCAGAGCCAAGTCACGTGATGCACTGCCTAGTCACTCAGTAATTATGCTAGGAACTGGGTTTTTATCCTAAAACTTGTCACATATTGTTTTGCAGAGCCAGTGATGTGTATTTGTCAGCCCTGTCTCACATTTGTAGCCAGGAGCCTAAGGTCATCATTAGCCCATGACTTTGATTGTCAGGAAATGAAGTACTAGGTGTATGGAAGTTTCTTTCATTGCTTGCATGATTGGGACTTTCTCAATCCTAAAGAAGAAGAAAAATCCATACACAGTTTATTGCCTTCCAAACTGACAGTTCTGTAAGGCTCATTGGATGATTAAGTAGTAAGAAGGAGACAAACCAGAGAAAAGTGTAGATTAAAACATATCCTCCAGCTTAAAGACACAATACCCAGTAGTCAGACTCATTGAGTAGCCAGCGAGAATCTTGTGGTGATGTTTAAAAATAATATATTAAGGGAAAAAAACCAAACAAAAATATATTCTTTCAAGTTTATGATTAAAAAATAATACAAATTAACCACAAATTTAATGTGTAAATATAAGTGTACATAGATATCTGTAAAGTAAATGGTTTATAAGTTAGCTAATATAGATCATCAGTCAACAAATCAGTTTCTGTTTATACTGACCGTTCTCTAATCAAACTACTAGTTAATAAAAAGGTGAAATCAAAGAGATGTGATTTTTAAATATCATACTTACTTAACTGTAAGGGCAAAAGCATAAAACCTTTGTTCTTTACAGGTTCAGGAAGCACTAAACTCCACTTCTGTGAGTTCCTCAGAAGATTGGTAGCCAACAGTTAAATAATACATATTTCAAAGTTAGATCAGGCATAGAAATATCTGTTTGTTTTCAGATGGATATTAGTTCTTTGACAAATATCACATTCTTCTTCTTATTTTTTTTTTTTTTGGTGTGAAACATTTTTAAATTTTTTCCATTAAATTAACTCCGTACAGAGACAGCATCAGATGGGTGCCAGGGTCCCTTTTTGCTCTCATCTCATCTCGTCTTCCCTTTTTTTCCCTCTGCCCTATCCCCAGGATCCTCTCCATCCAGTCAGTGCTCTCTGTGGTCAAGTCCATGGAAATTCCTGGCTCTAGTACAGTTCTAGGAGGGCAATTGTGAGACCTCTCAAACCTTCATGTTAATTGACTAAGGCCTTTTAGGATCTTTAGAGTGTAGCATCTACAAAATAAACACACAGACACATTTTGAAAACAAGAGTTTTTTCCTGCAAATATTGCTCTCCTCTTATAGTACAACATGGGTATATTATTTTACTAAAGACCTTCTGCTCACCCTGTGTGAGAAAGCGAAAGATTTGGGGGATAGGGGAGGGAAGATGAAGAAAGAATGGAGTGGTAGATGGAGATGCAAGTCATGTCCAGAGAGCATTTCAGGCAATGGAAATAGCATGTTGAAGTCCCCAAAACTGGGAAGCTGGAACATTTGTGGAACTAAAATAAGGCCAGTGTAACTGAAGCTTTGTTAGCAAGAGAGAGAATGGTTTGTGAGATAGAGCTGCAAATCAGAGAAAGCAGAGCATCGTGGGTCACATTAAGGAGCTTGACCTTTACCCTAAGTAAAGAAAGGGTGGATGGTTTGGGGGAAACCAGAGGGAAGGCAAGTCAAGTAAATGTTGTAAAAGTTTGGTTAAGAAAGATTGGAAGCTGGCCCATGTATCACATTATTCTTAAATGTATATGTATTTTTAAGCAAAACACGGATACAAGAAATAATCCTTCTATCTTGCTGGGTTTGTCTCTACTAAACACAATTGTAGTAATCATTTTACTTTAATATTTTAATACTTTCTAAATCAGCATTTCCCCAAATATATTTTGGACACTTGAACTTCTATCACAATAACATAAAATTCCTTAGAAATTTATTAATTATTTTAAAATGTTTAAATAGTTAATTATATGATAAATAAAAAATTGTTAAATATTAATTATTTTTTCATGGAAAAGCTAGATAATTTTAAGCAAACAAGTGAATGAATGAATGAATGAATGAATACTTTATTTTCTTGGTTAGAAAATTCTTATGACAGTATTTGAGTTTAAGAGGAATGTAATTGTGTTTTCTGCAGTTCCTTGGTCTGGACATTCAAGTAAGTGATCACATAATATGTTTACCTTTGAAATGTCTAGTTTCTAGTACCTTAGGGATAGGACATTACTTGCTAGGAAGAGCTTGCCTTCTTTCTCTTAATTTCCAAATTTAAACATTGATTTTAAAATGTTTCATTTCTCTATTGTTACTACCACTGCTGTCTACACTGTTATTACTACTAAGAGCCAACATTTTTAAGAGCATGTATTATATGCAGACCCTGCCATGTATCTTTAACATGTACTAAATTATTTAAGCCTAATTAAAAATGGATGCTTTTACTGTGCCTATTTTATATGAAGTTGCAGAAACTGAGGCTTACAGAAGTAAATTAGCTCAGTCTTATTTATGAAATTATAAGGGTTTTTATACATGTTGCAAATATGTGAATGAATATGTTATATATTAACTTTTATTTTAATTTCTATCAACTGTTAACAAATTGAGAGCCCTCCTCATCAATGATGGAAATTTCTCAGCTTGAATAAAATCACTCTCTGAGGGGCTGGAGATTGTCATTTGGTAATGTCTACTGGTTATTCTTATAACCATGTCTTATTTCATTGGGCTGAAAGCCCTTCCACCCTCCTTTTTTTTTTTTTTCACATGGGATTAATTTTGTTGAGGAGGGGTGTTTTAGGGCTAAGTGGGTCAAGTATACACTGGGAATTAAAAGCTAATTCAGAATAAAACAGGCTTCACAATTTAATTGATTTATCACTATTTGTCCAGAATGTTCTGGAGGCTCTACTCTGAAGAAAATAGCTACAGCAAGACATGAGAAAAATAGTCATGCTTCAGTTGGAAGCTCAGCTTCCAAAGTCATCAATGTATAACTTAGTTCTGAGGGCAGGAGAAAATGTGTAAAATTGATATTGGGGGTAATTTCTTAACCTATCTTTTATGGGCAATCATGATATTTATGGAATTTCAAGGTTAACTTGGAGGGAAATACAGATTATTTAGAAACACAATTTGTTGTTTTGGATTCAGTGAACAGGACCCGACAAAAAGTTTATTAGGGAGATGAGTCTAAATTTTTGGTCAATATTTATTAAATATATGCAGTTTTTTTTATACATCAGTTATACCTCATTAAAGCTGTAAAAGAATTTAATGCAGTAGAGAAGCAGAAAAACAAATATAATTTTGATGAGTTCCCATTCTATTGATGAACAAGTACGTATTGATGAGTGTCCTTGAAACATAATAGTTTATTATGAACTATGACACACACGTTCAGAAAAGTTTGCAAAGTAAAAAGTACAAGTTCAACTAAATAAGAATCCATTCTAGTGGGTATGTAGTGGGATCTCATGGTTGTTTTAATTTGCATACCTCTAATATTTAATGTGATTTGAGCACTTTTAAAATTTTTATTTTCTATTTGGTATCTTGTTTTGTGAAGTAACTGTTCTCTTGCCATTTTTTTTTTTAAAAATAGATCTTTATTGGAGTATAATTGCTTCACAATACTGTGTTAGTTTCTGTTGTACAACAAAGTGAATCAGCCATATGCATACATATGTCCCCATATACCCTCCCTCTTGAGCCTCCCTCCCATCCTCCCTATCCCACGCCTCTAGGTCATCACAAAGCACCGAGCTGATCTCCCTGTGCTATGCTGCTGCTTCCCACTAGCTAACTATTTTACATTCGGTAGTGTATATATGTCTTTGCTACTCTCACTTCGCCCCAGCTTCCCCCTCCCATCCTGTGTCCTCAAGTCTACTATCTATGTCTACATCTTTATTCCTGCCCTGCCCTTTTAAAATGATGAATTATCTTTTTTATATTGATTTGTTGAAGTCTTTTTTTTCAAATCAAGCAACATTTATTAATAATTACTATTATTATTATAAAAAGCAAATATTTGCTTTCTTTTTAACATCTTTATTGGAGTATAATTCCTTTACAATGGTGTGTTAGTTTCTGCTTTATATCAAAGTGAATCAGTTATACATATACATATGTTCCCATATCTCTTCCCTCTTGCGTCTCCCTCCCTCTCACCCTCCCTATCCCACCCCTCCAGGCTGTCACAAAGCACTGAGCCAATATCCCTGTGCCATGCGGCTGCTTCCCACTAGCTATCTACCTTACATTTGTTAGTATATATATGTCCATGCCTCTCTCTTGCCCTGTCACAGCTCACCCTTCCCCCTCCCCATATCCTCAAGTCTGTTCTCCAGTAGGTCTGTGTCTTTATTCCTGTCTTACCCCTAGGTTCTTCATGACATTTTTTTTTCTTAAATTCCATATATATGTGTTAGCATACGGTATTTGTCTTTTTCTTTCTGACTTACTGCACTCTGTATGACAGACTCTAGGTTTATTCACCTCATAAATAGCTCAATTTCGTTTCTTTTTATGGCTGAGTAATATTCCATTGTATATATGTGCCACATCTTCTTTATCCGTTTATCCGATGGTGGACACTTAGGTTGTTTCCATCTCCGGGCTATTGTAAATAGAGCTGCAATGAACATTTTGGTACATGACTCTTTTTGAATTATGGTTTTCTCAGAGTATATGCCCAGTAGTGGGATTGCTGGGTCATATAGTAGTTCTATTTGTAGATTTTTAAGGAACCTCCATACTGTTCTCCATAGTGGCTGACCCAATTCACATTCCCACCAGCAGTGCAAGAGTGTTCCCTTTTCTCCACACCCTCTCCAGCATTTATTGTTTCTAGATTTTTTGATGATGGCCATTCTGACTGGTGTGAGATGATATCTCATGGTAGTTTTGATTTGCATTTCTCTAATGATTAATGATGTTGAGCATTCTTTCATGTGTTTGTTGGCAGTCTGTATATCTTCTTTGGAGAAATGTCTATTTAGGTCTTCTGCCCATTTTTGGATTGGGTTGTTTGTTTTTTTTGTTATTGAGCTGCATGAGCTGCTTATAAATTTTAGAGATTAATCCTTTGTCAGTTGCTTCATTTGCAAATATATTCTCCCATTCTGAGGGTTGTCTTTTGGTCTTGTTTATGGTTTCCTTTGCTGTGCAAAAGCTTTGAAATTTCATTAGGTCCCATTTGTTTATTTTTGTTTTTATTTCCATTTCTCTAGGAGGTGGGTCAAAAAGGATCTTGCTGTGATTTATGTCATAGAGTGTTCTGCCTATGTTTTCCTCTAAGAGTTTGATAGTTTCTGGCCTTACATTTAGGTCTTTAATCCATTTTGAGCTTATTTTTGTGTATGGTGTTAGGGAGTGATCTAATCTCATACTTTTACATGTACCTGTCCAGTTTTCCCAGCACCACTTATTGAAGAGACTGTCCTTTCTCCACTGTACATTTCTGCCACCTTTATCAAAGATAAGGTGTCCATATGTGCGTGGGTTTATCTCTGGGCTTTCTATCCTGTTCCATTGATCTATCTTTCTGTTTTTGTGCCAGTACCATACTGTCTTGATTACTGTAGCTTTGTAGTATAGTCTGAAGTCAGGGAGCCTGATTCCTCCAGCTCCGTTTTTCATTCTCAAGATTGCTTTGGCTATTCGGGGTCTTTTGTGTTTCCATACAAACTGTGAAATTTTTTGTTCTAGTTCTGTGAAAAATGCCATTGTTCGTTTGATAGGGATTGCATTGAATCTATAGATTGCAATGAACATTTTGAGCAGGCGTCTCACTGTTGTGGCCTCTCCTGTTGCGGAGCACAGGCTCTGGACACACAGGCTCAATGGCCATGGCTCACGGGCCTAGCCGCTCTGCGGCCTGTGGGATCTTCCCGGACTGGGGCACGAACCCATGTCCCCTGCATCGGAAGCCGGACTCTCAACCACTGCACCACCAGGGAAGCCCCATAACTCTTTTTGAATTATGACATTTTTCAGGGTATATGCCTAGTAGTGGAATTGCTTGGTCACGTTGGAATGTACCTTTTGTTGGTTATATGTGTTACAAATACCTTTGCCCACTCTGTGGCTTCCTTTTTCACTTTCTTAATGTTAATCTCTAGATAATTGGAAAACCTTTATTTAATACAATTCAGTTTATAGACCTTTCCCAAGATGAATTGTACATTTTGATTGAACTATGGTAGATGAGTATATGCAATATGTTTTTTTTTAACATCTTTATTAGAGCATAATTGCTTTACAATGGTGTGTTAGTTTCTGCTTTACAACAAAATGAATCAGTTATATATATACATATGTTCCCATATCTCTTCCCTCTTGCATCTCCCTCCCTCCCTCCCACCCTCCTTATCCCACCCCTCCAGGTTATCACAAAGCATCGAGCTGATCTCCCTGTGCTATGTGGCTGCTTCCCACTAGCTATCTACCTTACGTTTGGTAGTGTATATATGTCCATGCCTCTCTCTCGCTTTGTCACAGCTTACCCTTCCCCCTCCCCATATCCTCAAGTCCATTCTGTAGTAGGTCTGTGTCTTTATTCCTGTCTTACCCCTAGGTTCTTCATGACATTTTTTTTTCTTAAATTCCATATATATGTGTTAGCATATGGTATTTGTCTCTCTCTTTCTGACTTACTTCACTCTGTATGACAGACTCTAGGTCTATCCACCTCATTACAAATAGCTCAATTTTGTTTCTTTTTATGGCTGAGTAATATTCCATTATATATATGTGCCACATCTTCTTTATCCATTCATCTGATAATGGACACGTAGGTTGTTTCCATCTCTGGGCTATTGTAAATAGAACTGCAGTGAACATTTTGGTATGTGACGCTTTTTGAATTATGGTTTTCTCAGGGTATATACCCAGTAGTGGGATTGCTGGGTCATATGGTAGTTCTATCTGTAGTTTTTTAAGGAACCTCCATACTGTCCTCCATAGTGGCTGTATCAATTTACATTCCCACCAACAGTGCAAGAGGGTTCCCTTTTCTCCACACCCTCTCCAGCATTTATTGTTTCTAGATTTTTTGATGATGGCCATTCTGACTGGTGTGAGATGATATCTCATTGTAGTTTTGATGTGCATTTCTCTAATGATTAGTGATGTTGAGCATTCTTTCATGTGTTTGTTGGCAGTCTGTATATCTTCTTTGGAGAAATGTCTATTTAGGTCTTCTATTTAGGTCTTGGGTTGTTTGTTTTTTTGTTATTGAGCTGCATGAGCTGCTTATAATTTTGGAGATTAATCCTTAGTCAGTTGCTTCATTTGCCAGTATTTTCTCCCATTCTGAGGGTTGTCTTTTGGTCTTGTTTATGGTTTCCTTTGCTGTGCAAAAGCTTTGAAGTTGCTTTAGGGTCATCATATGACCAATATTTGTGAATGTTTTAAGCAAGCTTGAAAAGAATATGTATTCTTTGTGAGTCTAGTTTTGCATCTACACATATTATGTTGTTTGCTAATTATATTAGTCAAAACTGTTGCATCCTTACTATTTTCTTGTTTATTTAATTTGCCACTGTTATTTTTGGTATATCTGCTCATTTTTGCTTTATTCTGAAGCTATGATGCTAGGCACATACATACTTACTATTCTTATAACATCGGTGTCTTTTTTACTGTGGAGTATCCCTCTTTATTTCTAATTGTTTTCTGCAAGAGGGTTGGTTAAAATTATTTAGTTCACCGTTTTGGGGACAAAATAGATGTGAACTTTGCTGGAAAGACACAGCTCCTTCTCTCAGGGAGTGTACTGTAAAGAGGAGGCAGTCTGATAAAAGACACTTACAGTACAGTCTTGAAGCACTGAGGTAAAGCATGGCCTGTGTGGTAGCCCACAGTGGGCTACTTAAAACAGACGTAGTTGACAAGGAAAGCTCCCAGAGGAGGTGGCCTCTGAGCTGGGTTTGCTCTTGTTTGGGGACTCGGTTTAGGTGGCTCAGCTCTCAAGCATGGCGAGGAAACCAGGGTGCAGGTGGCGGGGAAGGAAGGGGTTCTAAATGCACAAAGCTGTTCCCAATCATTTGCTATTTCAAGAAGTTTTCCGATGTCCGCTATTGTAAATAGGTAGCACTGCAGTGGAGAACTTTGAGCATGAACCCTTGCCCGTGTTCTATACTATTTCTTTAGGACAAGTTCCTCGAAGAAGACTTACTGCAGCAAGAGGTGCGGGCATTTTTATGCACAAAAGGGGGCATCTAGCTCTAGGTCATAGGAGGCTTTCAGAAATAAATTATAGTGGAGCCAAATTTTGAGGGATGATTAAGAGTTAGGATGAAAGTAGGCATATAAAAGCCTGGGAAATCTCACGGGCACAGAGGAGGGTGGAGGTAAATAATTCAGGGTGGGCTGGCTTAGTCACAAGCTGTGGGGAGTCGTGCTAAAAGAGTGGACTTAAATGTAAACTAGGTTTATATTTGATTCCATCAAAGAAGTTCAGTTAATAAAATCGTATAAAGTCCTTTTAACCTTTTTCTTACCTTTGAAGCTCATGGAATCCATTTGTACCATATTCCTCAAATCATTATAACCGTTATCTTTTATATACCAGAACTTATTTTCCTTCCATCTCCCCAGGTGATTTTAGCATCTGGAACGTATTCTGTTTCCCCTCCGTTGCCCACCATCATCCTAAGTTGTGACAACTTCCGTTTACTTCTTTCCTATTCCACTACGTCCATGTGTCCTCGGATGGGACTTATAAGTCTAAGCCCAGCTTCCTCACTTTTTAGCTGTGTAATTTCTGACAGGTTCTTTAACCTCTCTCTGTCTCCGTTTCCTTGTGAGAGCCTCAACAATATCCTTCACAGGGTTATGATAATTAAATGAAATCACATATGCAAAAACACCTGGCTTGTCTCGGCAGCATGACGACAAGGATTTCCCCTCCACTGTGAGTATCTGCATTCATCCAGGTTGAAAATGCCTTTTGTTACAGTTTAGAGCAGCTTGAAGCAGCTTTGAAAAGGGAAATCAGAGAAGAACTGCATGATCCCATGAGCCTTCTCTTAGCGGTGGCTCCTCTCATTTAGGGGCAAAGCCCAAGCTGGTGAGAGCACCTCACCTTTCTTTGAGCGCTAGATTTGAGAATAAAATGAGGAGTCCGGACTTTAAGGCTTTCCCTTTACCAGCTTTCACACATTTGAGAAGCACTGCATTTTCATGTTAAAATAGTATCTATTTCCTTCTCTTAGGTCACTCTTGCCTTCTTTCTGCTCCGTCCCTATTCTCCATCTTTCCCTTCCTCTGCATTACAAAAAAGAATACAAACTCTGGTCATTTCAGATACCAAAAGATCACGGCAGGCTGACTAATTTTGCACAGACTTTCTGAAAGCTCCACATGTGCTGCCGTTTTGGGTTGCATAATTGATTTAATCTCTGATTTTAGAGGAACACTGAACTCTTTTCGTGGGACTCTGCGTACATTTCTCTAGGGCAAAAACTGTCCTACTTTTTTTCTCTCTGGTATCTGTTTAGTGCTAGACCATTTTCCCCCAAGAATCTAAACTACCCTCTGTGAGATAAATGAAATCACAGTTGGAAAATGGCTTACTGGCCAGATAAGAGCTATACCACGCACATTTTCTTCACATTCTTCTCCTCCCCACATCCCTTCTTTCTGCTCTCGCACATCTTTGTTTTGGCTAAGAGGATGAGTTAGTCACTCAGCTGAGGATTGACGTTCCCTACGTGGAGCCTCTGTGTACCTTACCGTTTTATTGGGAAAGCACACGCTGTGAGGTCCAATCCTTGCATGCCCGTTGGCCTACTGTGTGACTCCAGGGAAATTTACTTACCCCTCTGAGTCTTACTTTCAGCAGTCCCTGTAGACCAGTGGTTGTGCAGGCTGAACTCTAGAGCTAGGTATGTAGCAAGCTGGAAACTCACACCGAGCCTTTGGCTAACCACGTTATATATATGGGGTGCCAACTGGGGAAAATGATTTTATGCCCCTGAAAGACCACTTAGCCAAAAGCACAACCAGGCAATTTTAAGTTTCCATTTACTTCATTTTACCATATTTAGCAACATCATTTTACCATATTTGGCAACCTCATTTTGGGTTATGTTTTCAGGAATTTCTAAGTGGAAAGGCATGTTTGATAGCAGATGTGTTTTGTCAACTTCTCCGATACAGTATATAGTTTGGAGACAATCTTCTCACTAGTTGCTTCTTAAAAAATCTAATGCTTTGTAATATTTTATGTACTCTAAGATATATTTTCTGAAGAAAATAATGTTTGCCAGGTCCGTACTCAGAAACACAAGTTTAGTAATTTCCCCAAATTATTCTCATACTGTGAAAGTGACCAAAGTCTGCTGTTTACATCAGCAGATTAAGGTCAAAAGTAATTCCCAACTGCTATTTGAGTATCACAGCTTGAAATTTGTGTCCTTTTACTGCTAAAAGAATTTAGGCTTAGATGATAACCTATTACTTGTTTAATAGAACACAGCATAAACAGACCATTGTTCAAATTCAGACTGATACTTACTAGTTGGATAAATTTGGATGAGTCCCTTAACCCCTTAGCCTCATTCTGTATGAATATTTAACACTGAAATAAGAATCATATTTACTTCTCAAGTGTGTTGTGAAGATTTTTTTTTTTTTTTTTAAATGCCAGGGGAATGGGTGCAGTAGATTTATGGTAATCAGTATTTTTTTTTTTTTTTTTTTTGGTATTTGGGCCTCTCACTGTTGTGGCCTCTCCTGTTGTGGAGCACAGGCTCAGGACAACGCAGGCTCAGCGGCCATGGCTCACGGGCCCAGCCGCTCCATGGCATGTGGGATCCTCCCGGACTGGGGCACGAACCCGTGTCCCCTGCATTGGCAGGCAGACTCTCAACCACTGTGCCACCAGGGAAGCCCCGGTATTTTTTTTTTTTAATTTATTTATTTATGGCTGTGTTGGGTCTTCGATTCTGTGCGAGGGCTTTCTCTAGTTGTGGCAAGCGGGGGCCACTCTTCATTGCGGTGTGTGGGCCTCTCACTATCACGGCCTCTCTTGTTGCGGAGCACAGGCTCCAGACGCACAGGCTCAGTAATTGTGGCTCACGGGCCCAGTTGCTCCGCGGCATGTGGGATCTTCCCAGACCAGGGCTCAAACCCATGTGCCCTGCATTGGCAGGCAGACTCTCGACCACTGCGCCACCCGGGAAGCCCCTGCTGTGAAGATTTAATGCTAAAATACAGGTAGAGCAATGTGGGGATCCAGCCGTAGACAGTGTATCAATCAGGTTTTGCTGTAATAATGTTGTGTAACAAAGAATCACCAAGTCTCAGTGGCTCACAACAACAAATATTGATGCGGGACTTGATTTGACTTGGTTCCAGCTCATGGGTTCTGTTCGGGTCTGCTGTGTATGTCTCTTCATCCAGGCCTTAGAGGTTATTTAAGGAATTCTCCTTTCATGGTAGAGAACATTATTGCAAGTGATCTGGTGAAACTTGCCAAGCATTTTAAAGCATCAACTCGGAATTGGCATTACTGTCACTTCTACCCGAATTTCATTGGGCAAAACAAGTCATGTGTCCAGGCTCAATATTAATAGGTCAGGAAAGTATACTCTGCCCTAAGAAGAGTGAATATTTGCTGAACAATAATCCAATCTCCCTCAGAGAAGTTTACTGCATCTCATTTTTCCACCTTTTCTTTTTTCATCTATGAACACTGGCTTTTCTCCATCTAGTCTACTTTATAGTATCTACTTTGCATTCTCAAAATTACATAACAATTTCCCTCTCCCTCCTTAAATTTCAAATTAATTTACATGATATACTTTTCTTGTAAACAGGTACTTTAGAAAATCCCTTAGAAAAAGAAAAAAAGCTTCTGATTCTCCTTAGAGCTTCAGAGGGAGTCTTTTGTGACCGTTTCATCGGAATTCGTATTGATCCAGGAACAATTGGTAAGAGTAAAGTGCAGCTTTATTAAAAATGAAATGTGTGTGTGTTTCTGATAGGGAAGTACCATTCACAGAACACCTACTAAATTCCAGGCACTCTTCTAGAGAATTTATTATTTCACTTACCAGCTCTCCTATAAGGAGTATACATTTTACAGATGTCAAAACTAAGCCTCAGAGATGGTGAACAATATGCAGAAAGCCACACAGTTTTACACTGTCAGAACTTAGATTCATATCCAGATTGGTCACACACCGAAGGCTGGATGAAGAGTCTGTGTTATCAACTTTAACTTCTGTGTGGTTACTGATATATTTTTTAAACTGATAGCTCTATAGATTACTAAGAAACATTTACTGTTGGTAGTTTCTTCCTTTGATACTGCCACAATACCAAATCCTGTTTTATTTTATTATTTTTTTAATGTTTATTTATTTATTTATTATTAGTCATCCATTTTATACACATCAGTGTATACAGGTTAATCCCAATCTCCCAATTCAAATCCTTTTTTAAAGCACAGAAGAGCACAGAAACTAGGACTGGACTTGTATAACTATGATGTAAGGGCCACGCAATAACTTACTTTTAAGGGAAAGGTATAAGAGGCTTTTTATAGATTTCTAGCATTTTAAAATTATATTTGTATGGTAATCCTAATTTTTTTAAACATCTTTATTGGGGTATAATTGCTTTACAATGGTGTGTTAGTTTCTGCTTTATAACAAAGTGAATCAGTTATACATATACATATGTTCCCATATGTCTTCCCTCTTGCGTCTCCCTCCCTCCCACCCTCCCTATCCCACCCCTCCAGGCTGTCACAAATCACCGAGCCAATAGGTAATCCTAATTTTATAAGATTTCAGTGACTCAGTAAAAACAATCATGTTAGGATAGTTTGAAGTTTGGTAACCTGGTTTCATATAGCCATTGCCATATAATACTTTGATAGTGCTTTATTGTTTTCAAATGATTTTTCATATATGCTATTTAGTTTATCTTTTTAAGAATATGAGGTTAAGAAATATTTTACTTTTTTCAAATTGACAAACTAGATGGATCACAACAGGAGCGTGGACTCTTTTTGCCTGTGGTGTCCACTCTGTTCCAGGGAGTGCCATGTTGAACTGGACTTTGTGTTAGGAGCATATGAGGGTGCCTGTCTTGATCCCCAGTGCCAGCTGTATTGCCAAACAAGTGTTTCTAAAAATTTCTCTGATACTAAATTGAAAAAGGAATGAAATGTTTGTCACTGCATGCTTAAAATTTGGTGATATCATAAGTAAATAACATATTTTAATCTCTTCAAGTATTATAATCTCCTTGAAACAACTAGGAAATGGTGTCATTTTACAGTTAACCTTTGGTGATTGGGAATGATCAAGAAATCTGCTTTCTGGTAAATTGAGGGAAATAAACTGGTTTTTGTTAAAATCTTTGTAGTTGGAAATTTCTCTAAATTATTCCATGTTGTTCTCCTGTCTAGCTTACTTAGCTAATAGTGATTAATTTTTTGATGATGATGATATTATTATTATGAAAGATTGATTCCAGGTCATGTCCTAAAAGTGGGAGTATTTTTTCCATTTCCACTAATCCTTATTTTAGTTTTATTGTATTCTGAATTTTTGCTGAATTAGAGTATGGCAAAATTATGGATGTTGACTTAAACACTTGGTTTGGTTCTAATTAACTGAGCTTTTTTAGTTCACATTGGATGAAAACCCAAGGCATATTATTTGTACCTTACTGGTTTTTACTTCCCTTACACATTTTCTGCTAAAATTTGTGAAATCTTTAGATTTCACGATTAGTGATTTGCAATAAAATGGGGGTGCACTAATCCAGGAGTATGAAGACAATCAGTCCATTTGGGTGCAGGGAGAAAATCTTAGAACTTTTATTCAAACATGTATGAATATATTCATTTGTATGTATGGTTATTTATCTACAAACGAATAGACATGTGTTAAGTGTTCATGATCATAATTTTGTTACTGCTTGGGTTCATGCTCAAAACATGTTTAGACCACTAGAATATGAGGAATTTTGCTTCATGTGATTTTAAATGGCAATAAAATGTGTAAGAGGAAATACCTGAAGGAATAAAACTGGACTGCATCAAGCATGTCCCTGGTAAGACTTTAATTTATGAGTCTGAAATAAATTATATTTTGAACAAATGAGCTAGAGATTTATCCTTTGATATCTGTAATACAAAAATATCTGAGGTCCAGCTATGGGAAACAAAGCTAATAGCAGCAAATCTCTTTCCTCAGGAAACAAAATTACCTTGCCTTTGGAAAGTCTACTGTATAACACAAAATATCAAAACCAGTTAACTTCCAACAGAATTGCAAATGGTTTGGAGTGACTTACTGGTAGAAATCTAACTAGTTAGCTGGGAATAGACCATTAGAGTGGTCTGTTTCCCAGCTCTTGGATTACTAGATGTGGTGTAGCATTCATTTCTCTATAGCTTTTGAGAGAATAAAAATGTTTCATAGACAAGTGAGATGTTAAGTGTTCTTTTTCTGATAAGGTGGACATCTTCATATATAGTTTCTATATCATGTATCTTGCACAGTAAGCTCTCTAATGAGTTTTGCTTATGTGGCCTTAATTTCTTGGAAGGATTTTCCTATCCAACTGTTGCTCCTTTTATTTTCAGGGGTGTTTGGGAAACTTCAGCTTCATAGTGCTTATCCTAAGAAATCCTGGACACATCTTGGGGCTGACATTGCCTCAGGCAATGAGAGGTAAGGAATGAGAGTAACTTAGGGATGTAGTTTTTGGTTTGGTTTGCTTCTGCTGGAGGTTTTGTTACAATATGAAATTAAATTTTAGATTAAGGATCATAATTTAAGGATGAATAAATAGAAAAATAAAAGGCTAGAAGGAATTTAAAATATTCTCTGTAACATAATGGAGGAAGACCAAAACAAGCTAAAGGCAGGGGGGATATAATTTATTTAAGGAGTAAATTTTAGATCATACATGTTTTCTGCTGCCAATAAATCTTTAAAAATATGAATTCTATGAGATAATAGATGAAATATAAGGAGGGACTGCAATGTCTGAATTAAAATGATTGCTGGTGAAGAGATAGATAGAAATGAAATAAGAGTGAGATGAAGCACATAAAGAATCTTACGGAATTTAAATTGCAGTAATAGAATTTAATATTGCATTGGAGGCAGTAAAGAATGAAATCACTACTGTGTCAAAGTGAGCAGGCAACATGAAGAAATTGATGGAGTCTACATGAATGAAGAAGACAAAATCAAGAGATAAAAATAATAAAAGAGAAGGTATTAGAAATAGAGAACAGAAAATAAAAGCGCATTTTGATAACTGCTCTTTTTAATGAGTCCAGAATAATGACAACACAAAGAATAACTAAAACTTAACTAAAATACACATAACAGACCTGGGATTATTTCTATTTAATTTGAATAACATCGAGAATAATGATAGATACATATCCTCACAGTACAAGAAAAAAAAGTGAAAAAGTAAAAGAAAAACAAAAAGGGACATAAAGCTTGATAACATTAGAATTTTCTACAACATCAAATGTAGGAAGATAGTGGTGCAAAATCTAGAAATGTTCAGGGGAAAAAAGATTATAAGCAAAGGCCTGGCTTGTAAACATAGACCCTGCTAAAATGCTGTTCACATGTGAATGTAAACAAAAGATTTCTTTTGCTTTGCAAGAACTGAAAATAATTCAAAAATGTGTTATAATAAAGAGATTAAACTGAGTCTAAAATTTAAGAATACAAATAGAATTCAGGAATTGTATAAAGGTAGATAAAGTATAGATATCAAAGGCAAGCATTGGAATAAGTTAAATATAATACTGTAACTATGGTTATTAAAATAAGACAAATTCTAATTGCTCTTATAAAAGAAACTATATAAAATCTGAAAGTTAATGTATTAGTCAGGGTTCTGTTTCTATAAAATATATATAATAGTAGGTTATATGTATGTATATGTGTTATATATATATTATATACAGTATATGTTATATATAAAGAGATGTTTCAAGGAATTAGCTCATATGCTTAGGAGAGCTATAAGTTCAAAATTTTTAGGGCAGGCTGGCAGAGTGCAAAGACTTGAGCAGGATCTGATACTGTAATCTTGAAGTAGAATTTCTTCTTTTTCAGAGAAACTTCAATTTTGCTTTAAGGTCTTCCAACTGATTGATGAGGCCCACCCACATTATTGAGGGCCATTTCCTTCACTTAAAGTCACCTGACTGTAGATGTTAACCACATTTGCAAAATACCTTCACAACAACAGTAAGCTTCCTGTTTGATCGAATACCTGGCTACTATAGCCTAGCCAAGGTGACACATAAACTAACCATCACAGGTTATAATTCTCAAATAAAAATCTAGGTTTGAAATTGGGGACTATAGCCACAGGAAACTGGAGATGGAACATAAGAGAGCCATAGGAAGTAAATATGTAAATATGAGTTAATTCTAACAGAATTAAAAATAGGACATATAGGGCTTCCCTGGTGGCGCAGTGGTTGGGAGTCTGCCTGCCAATGCAGGGGACGCGGATTCGTGCCCCGGTCTAGGAGGATCCCACATGCCGTGGAGTGGCTGGGCCCGTGAGCCATGGCCACTGAACCTGTGCGTCCGGAGCCTGTACTCCGCGATGGGAGAGGCCACAGCAGTGAGAAGCCCACGTACCACAAAATAAATAAATAAATAAATAAATAAAATAAGACATATACCTTCCAAATCACCAGAGAGAAAAAAGAATGAAAGAAACTATAAAATAAAGGGTGAAATACAGAGAAGACCATGAAATAGTGATAACTAAAACAACAAAAAGGTACAAAATGACAATACAAGTAAGAAAGTAAGAATAAATCTGCCAATTATAAAAAGAAAATATGCTTGTTAAAAATGACCCTATATAGAAAAAAAAATTAGTAATGAATAAAAATGTAATCATAACTTTTTTTATCAGAGGAAAACAAACCAGTTCAGAAAAATGTTTAGTCAAATATTGGACAAAACGAATCCTTAAAATAAAAATAAAATGGAAGCAAGGACTTCAAAATTATTCACAGGAAAAGTAAAAAATCAAAATAAATACATTTTATATTAATAAAGACTTCAATCTTCAGTGAGACCCCAGTAGTAAGGAAAGTTTTATACCAGATAACATAATATAGAAATATATAAAGTAAATAGGTAAAAAATATGAGAGGAAATTAACAGAAACAAAAATAGTAATGAAAGTAATAAAATTTACTTACCTCTTTCAGTTTTTAACCTTTAGATTAAAATTATAAAGAAAATATTAAGAAATATAACCAATATAATAAAGGCAATTTAATTTGTATATATGTATAATATATCTTTACTCCAATATATATAATTAAAAACCTTAATGAATTTTAATAAACAGAAATTATATATTGATACAATATAATCACAATAAAATAAACATGGAGATTAAAATAAAAGTTTAGCCAACAACCTTAATCTCTTGCAACATGGAAGAAAATAAAGATAAACGCTCTCCTACATAACTTTTGTATCTAAGAGGAGATCAAACCTTTATCAATAGACTACTTGGAAAATAACAGTAATGAGAGTATTACATGAGAGACGGCCATACGTGTCATCACATTAAATGCTTTCATTGTTGAATAAGAAAGTACAAAATAAACTAAGTTGTCAATGTAAGAAATCGGAAAGAAAATAACCAGCAAATCTAATGAAATCAATCTGTACCTGATAAAGGCAGAAATTGGTGAATTACAAAGTAGGAAATTAATAGACTTGATTTTTTTTTAGAGGTACTGGTTTAATCTCTAATAACTAACCATACAAAGAGAACAAAATGTAATTCAGAAGTGGGGATACAACTATAATAGATATCAAAGAAATTAAAATTGTAATCTAAAAATGTATATATCTATAGTGTCATTCTGAAATTAAAAAATTATATATAGAAATATAAATGATTGGGACTTCCCTGGTGGTGCAGTGGTTAAGAATCCACCTGCCAATGCAGGGGACACAGGTTCGAGCCCTGGTCTGGAAAGATCCCACATGCCACGGAGCAACTAAGCCCATGCACCACAACTACTGAGCCTGTGCTCTAGAGCCTGTGAGCCACAGCTACTGAGCCCATGTACCACAACTACTGAAGCTGGCATGCCTAGAACCCATGCTCCACAATAAGAGAAGCCACCACAGTGAGAAGCCCATGCACCACAACGAAGAGGAGCCCCCATTCGCCGCAACTAGAGAAAGCCCGCGCACAACAACAAAGACCCAACACAGCCAAACATAAATAAATGAATAAATTTTAAAAAAAGAAATATAAATGATCATAATCAGCTAAAGAAGAATAAAACTGAAAGAACCAATAGCAGCAAGACATAAAGTTATCACAAATTTATTCCCAAGAATACATTTGGCTCAAGTAAATTTATGTCATGTTTTTCTAGCCATTCACTTAGTCATCAGACACTTACTGTGTTGTACAATCTATTCCATAGCATAGGAAAATATGTGAAGCTTTCCAATTTGTTTTAGCAAGCAAGCATAAAGTAATTTATAAAACAGCTGCTAAAGGTAACTCAAAAAAAGAAAACTAAGGCAACATCCAAGCCATATCCTAAATAAAACAGCAACAAATGAAATCCAGTAATTTATTTTTTTAAAAAAGAGTATGATTTATTCAAGTGAAGGATGCTTCAAAATGAAATAATTAATATAATTTACCTAAACAAAAAACATAAAGACTAAGAATGTGTTCAGTTTGATACAAAACAGAAATGCATTTAGTAAAATTCAGCTTGCATTCTTGGAAAAAACAGTAAATTAAGACTATAAGGATACTTTTTCTTCTAAAAATAGAGCTACCGTACGACCCAGCAATCCCACTACTAGGCATATACCCTGAGAAAACCATAATTCAAAAAGAGTCATGTACCAAAATGTTCACTGCAGCTCTATTTACAATAGCCAGGACATGGAAGCAGCCTAAGTGTCCATCAACAGACGAATGGATAAAGAAGATGTGGCACATATATACAATGGAATATTACTCAGACATTAAAAAAAAAGAAAATTTGTAGTGAGGTGGATGGACCTAGAGTCTATCATACAGAGTGAAGTAAGTCAGAAAGAGAAAAACAAATACCGTATGCTAACACATATATATGGAATCTAAAAAAAAAAAAAAAAGGTCATGAAGAACCTAGGGGCAAAACGGGAATAAAGACACAGACCTACTAGAGAATGGACTTGAGGATACGGAGAGGGGGAAGGGTAAGCTGGGACAAAGTGAGAGAGTGACATGGACATATACACTACCAAACATAAAATAGATAGCTAGTGGGAAGCAGGCGCATAGCACAGGGAGATCAGCTCGGTGCTTTGTGACCACCTGGAGGGGTGGGATAGGGAGGGTGAGAGGGAGGGAGACACAAGGGGGAAGAGATATGGGGACATATGTATATGTATAACTGATTCATTTTGTTATAAAGCAGAAACTAACACACCATTGTAAAGCAATTATACTCCAGTAAAGATGTTAAAAAAAAAAGAAAAAGGAAATAAATAGGGTGGTATGATCCAAGATAGCTGGGGGTGGGGGTATCAGGTGTACCCTTTTATACTGAATGGACAAGGAAGATCTTTCTGGAGAAGGGAAATTTAAGCTGAGATATGAATGGTAAGAGGGATCCTCCTGTTTGGTGAGAATGGACAAGGGTTCTCAGTGAAGGATGGACATCCAGCTGTGTCTCTGAGGTGGCCTTTGGGGCTCGGGGAACAGAAAGGTGGTCACTCTAGCTGGACCAGAGTGAGCAGTAGGTAGAGTTGCTTGACACGACAGGTGCCAAGTCACATGGTACCTTGTTTAGGTGTGAGAGGTCAAAGGGAAACTACTGAAAGGTTTTATGCAGGGGAATTGGTGGAGTCTGATTTAGGTTTTGAAAATCACTCTGGCTGCTATGTAGATGATGTATCATGGAGACAAGAGCAGAAGCTGGGGTATCAGGAGGTCAGTCGAGGTCAGAAATCATAATGGCTAGGACTAGAGGGAGTGGAGATCGAGAGAAGAAATGATGCTGTCTGGACTTGCTCATGAATTGAATGTTGAGGTGAGGGGAGTCCTTCAGGTTTTTGATTGACCAACCTGGTGTGTGGTGGAAGCACGCACTGAGATGGGGAGACTGGGAGAGGAACAAGCTTGTCAGGGTGGACGATAGTAGGGATGTGCTGAGTTGGAGACACCAAGTAGAGATGTGAAGAAGGCAATTTAACACATAACTTAGGGCTCAGGGAGACAGTGACAGGGAGTCATCCTGGAAGTGGATGATGTTATTGATAAGAAGACTATCGATGGGTAGAGGAGAAAACTGGAGCCTGGAAATGAGATTGGGGCCAGTGTTATTTTTTAGAAATTGATAGAGGAGGACCCAGCACAGGTGATTGAGAAACAGAGACCTAAGAGGTGATTCTGTGCTGGGAGAAAGAATGGAGAACACTAGGGACTTGAAAGAATGCCAAGATGGCTGACAAAGAGAACAGACCAAGCCATGATGATAGGATTCCAAGGGGTAGTTACGGGTCAGGGCCATATTCATTGGTGATGTCAAGAATTTTTGTGTTTGGCCTCCTGAACATTGTGCAGCTGTTTTAGGTTTCTAAGGGGATAGTATGGGTGGGAGGTAGCACCGATAATCACATTTTTATATCTTAAAACAAATATTTCTAGCTATAATGCAGACTATAAGAGGAGTCAAAAATGGATCTAGGGATATCACTTAGGAGGTGCAAGCAAGAGATAGTGTAACTTGTGGTTAGGAGCTGAAGTGGCAATGGAGAGAAGTGGGCAGATGTATAGACAGGACATAGAATCTCTTGGATGAATCGGGCGTGAGGTGCTTTCTTGGTTCTGGTTTACGTAGATGGATGGTGGCACCATTCACTAGAGGAGGACTAAATTTTGCGGAAATGATTCTGAGCTCAGATTTGGTCATGTTGAGTTTGAAGTGCTTTTCTGATCCCCAAAAGGATTTGTGAGGGAGACATTTCCAACAGGGATCAATAAGAATCTTTCATCATTAGCAGGTTAGCAAGTTGGAATTTGGCAGGAGCCATATGAGTGGATTTTTCTTATAAGAATGTGTTAAAAACCTCATTCAGAATCTGAGCTACAGGCTATTTTGAAAGAAACTCAATTTTATTAATTAAAATTAGCGATAGTAATTAACTAGCTGCCATTTACTGAGTTTTTATCATGTGGGCTCATTCTGTGTCAGGCATCTACCAAGCATTTTATATACATGATCTCACTTAAATCTCTGAGTGCTATAAGTTAGGTATTATTATCTTCATTTTACAGATATAAAAACTGAGGCTGGAGAAGGTAAGTAAAATTTCCAAGGTCATAAAGTTAGAATTCCTGAGGCTGAATTTTTACCACAGTTGGTCTGATTCCATTGTTTGTGTTCTACATACTGCAAATATTAAAAGACAAAATCATATTAAAAACAAAATTATTTAGTATCAGTCCTGATGAGGAGTACTTTAATGAGTTTATATGAATGATATGGAGTTATCACAGTGTATTCATTTTATGGATAATTTCTTTTTTTAACCTTTTAAAAATTTTTAACATAATTTAAGACTCACAAGAAGTTGCAAAAATAGTACAGAGTTCCCATGTACCCTTGACTTGGCACTCCCTGGTGGTATCTTACATAACCATAGACTTTATCAAATCCAGCAAGTTGATATTACTACAGTATTAACTGAACTACAGACCTTATTCAAACTGTTTCTTTAAACATTGATCTACAATCTTTCTTCCATCAAAAGCCAGTTTAGGGCTTCCCTGGTGGCGCAGTGGTTGGGAGTCCGCCTGCCGATGCAGGGGACACAGGTTCGTGCCCCGGTCCGGGAAGATCCCACATGCCGCGGAGTGGCTGGGCTCGTGAGCCATGGCCGCTGAGACTGCGCGTCCGGAGCCTGTGCTCCGCAACGGGAGAGGCCACAACAGTGAGAGGCCCGCGTACTGCAAAAAAAAAAAAAAAAAAAAAAAAAAAAGCCAGTTTAGTAAGTCTTTCTAATATGCTGTTATGGGGACAGATTTTACTTGGACCCCTTTATGAACTTTCACCAAGAATTCTTTCTACCAGAATTGTAGATCTGAATTTATTTGTATATAATGTATTTATTTTATGAAGGATGTTACAGTGAAATCTTCAGAGGAAAATTTTCATTCTATAAACTTAGACTTTATAAACTTTAACTTTGTAAACTTAGGCTCATTTCTTACACTACCAACCAAAGTAAGCTTAGCCAGATATTTGAAAAAAAAATTAAGTTTCTTTTGTTATATATTATTATATCAATTTCTCTCTAAATTAAATTACTCTTTGCTGTTGCTTGCTTCAGTTGACTTTTGGGGAGACTGATGAATAAAAATGTTGGATTTTTGGATTACAGATAAGTCAAAGGAGGTATACCTAGATTAAAAGAAATTCATTTTTTATCCATTACAAGTATGTATTGTATCCATTAAGTATATTTTACTGTGGGTCTCTTTAGGGAGACCATGTGCTCTTTGAAGTTAAGTGGTTACTTGATGAATCCTATGATAAAGTTTTCAGATTTTATCCTGGTCTGGGAAGATTTTAAACAAGACATGGTCCAATTTATGTTTGAATCTGATTTATGCTGTGTGGACAATTGACTGTTGGGAGGACAAAGGTGGAAGCAGAGAGATTAACTGTTAAAACATTGCAATATGTGTCTTTTTGAATTGTGGTTTTCTCAGGGTATATGCCCAGTAGTGGGATTGCTGGGTCATATGGTAGTTCTATTTTTAGTTTTTTAAGGAACCTCCGTACTGTTCTCCATAGTGGCTGTATCAATTTACATTCCCACCAACAGTGCAAGAGGGTTCCCTTGTCTCCACATCCTCTCCAGCAGTTGTTTGTAGATTTTCTGATGATGGCCATTCTACCCCGTGTGAGCTGATACCTCATTGTAGTTTTGATTTGCATTTCTCTAATAATTAGTGATATTGAGCAGCTTTTCATGTGCTTCTTAGCCATCTGTATGTCTTCTTTGGAGAAATGTCTATTTAGGTCTTCTGCCCATTTTTGGATTGGATTGTTTGTTTTTTTAATATTGAGCTGCATGAGCTGTTTATATATTTTGGAGATTAATCCTTTGTCCATTGATCCATTTGCAAATATTTTCTCCCAATCTGAGGGTTGTCTTTTCATCTTGTTTATAGTTTCCTTTGCTGTGCAAAAGCTTTTAAGTTTCATTAGGTCCCATTTGTTTATTTTTGTTTTTATTTCCATTGCTCTAGGAGATGGGTCAAAAAAGATCTTGCTGTGATTTATGTCAGAGTGTTCTTCCTATGTTTTCCTTTAAGAGTTTTACAGTGTCTGGTCTTACATTTATGTCTTTAATCCATTTTGAGTTTATTTTTGTGTATGGTGTTAGGGAGTGTTCTAATTTCATTCTTCTACATGTAGCTGTCCAGTTTTCCCAGTACCACTTATTGAAGAGACTGTCTTTTCTCCATTGTATATCCTTGCCTCCTTTGTCATAGATTAGTTGACCATAGATGCATGGGTTTAGCTCTGGGCTTTCTGTCCTGTTCCATTGATCTATATTTCTGTTTTTGTGCCAGTACCATATCGTCTTGATTACTGAAGCTTTGCCAATGTTCATTGCAGCACTATTTACAATAGTCAGGTCATGGAAGCAACCTAAATGCCTATCAACAGACAAATGGATAAAGAAGATGTAGTACATATATACAGTGGAATATTACTCAGCCATTAAAAGGAACGAAATTGGGTCATTTGTAGAGATGTGGATGGACTTAGAGACTGTCATACAGAGTGAAGGAAGTCAGAAGGAGAAAAACAAATATAGTAGATTAACGCATATATGTGGAATCTAGAAAAATGGTACACATGGAACCAGTTTGCAAGGCAGAAACAGAGACACAGATGTAGAGAACAAATGTATGGACACCAAGGGTGGAAAGCAAGAGGGGGATGAATTGGGAGATTGGGATTGACATATATACACTAATATCTATAAAACAGATAACTAATAAGAACCTGCTATATAAAAAATAAATAAATTAAATTAAATTTAAAAAAACATTGCAATAACATTGCAGTATTTCAGGTGGCACATGCTGATGGCTTAGATTGGGGTAGGAGGATGGAAGAGGAAAGAAGTGGTTAAACAGATGTTGAAGAAGAGCCAACATGATTTGCTGGTGGGCTGGACAAAAGGGAAGAGTTCAAAGGTCACTGACTTGAACAACTGGGTGAAGAGTGATATAATTTAGTGAGATATAATTTAGTGAGAACAGGACAACAGGGAAAAGAGAAGGCTTATAGGGAACCTTTCTCAAAGGCTCTCATTTTTTTCTTATCTCTTTTACTTTTTTTTTTTTTTTTTTGCAGTACATGGGCCTCTCACTGTTGTGGCCTCTCCCCTTGTGGAGCACAGGCTCCGGACGTGCAGGCTCAGCGGCCATGGCTCACGGGCCCAGCCGCTCCACGGCATGTGGGATCTTCCCAGACTGGGGCACGAACCCGTGTCCCCTGCATCAGCAGGTGGACTCTCAACCACTGCGCCACCAGGGAAGCCCTCTCATTTACTTTTTAAAGAAAGTGCGTAAAGCCTTGGCTGGCCTCTTTGTCCTGGTATTTTTCTGTTTCTTAAGTGGTTTATTAACTTATTCTGTTATTTATAAGAAAATAACTCTGACCTGAAGAACAAATCATTTCTTGTCTCAACTTTTTCCAGGACCTAGGCTTTTAATTCTAAGGTTATCATTGATGATATCTATTTTATTATCTACCATATCCAATCAATGATGGTATTCTACAGATATACTTTGGGTTTTTTCCTCTTCTTTTTCATTATAGTTTATTACAAGATATTGAATGTAGTTCCTTGTGCTATACAGTAAATCCTTGTTGTTTATTTTATATATGGTAGTATGCATCTGTTAATCCCATGTTGCCAATTTATCCCACCCCCCTTCCCCTTTGGTAACCATAAGTTTGTTTTATATGTCTGTTTCTCTTTTGTAAATAAGTTCATTTGTATTATTTTTTAGATTTCACATATAAGTGATATCATATAATATTTGTCTTTCTCTAACTTCACTTAGTATGATAATCTCTAGGCCCATCCATGTTGCTGCAAATGGCATTATTTCATTATTTTTTTATGGCTGAGTAATAGTCCATTGTGTATACATACCACACCTCCTTTATCCATTCATCTGTCAGTGAACACTTGGGTTGTTTCCATGTCTTGGCTATTGTGAACAGTGCTGCTATGAACATTGGGGTGCATGTATCTTTTCAAATTAGAACTTTTGTCTTTTCTGGATATATGCCTGGGAGTGGGATTGCTGGATCATATGGTAACTCTATTTTTAGTTTTTAAGGAACCTCTGTACTATTTTCCACAGTGGCTGCTCTATGGATACATTTGTTTGGAATATTTCTTGTTTGTCTCCTTTCTGCTACATTCTCACTTTGGCACTTCCACGTGGTTTTCTATAACAGCTTCTGTACTGGCTTACTAAATATTTGATATATGCAGTTAGAGGGTCAAAAGTACCCTTGCATCTCCTCTTTACCTTTACACTTCCTACTGATCCTTAAAGATTCCATCACATCTCGTACAAGGCGTTCAATCTCCCCTCCAGCACACAATGATTTTCCCACTGTCTGAATCACTATTCCATGTGATTTTCTGATTTATAATTTTAATTTAAATACGCTTCTTAGTGATTGATACTGAACTGCTTCAGGTATGTATTTCCTGTTCTTCCAAGCAGCTTCTATAGGAGAGGAAAATATTGGGTTTTTTTATTGATTTGGTGTATTACTTAGCATCTAGTACACAACAGAACATAAAGAAGAGTTCCAATAAATGCCTGCTATGCTGGATTGATGTATCTTTTCTGGAAATCAGAGCTTGTTGAGCCTGTTGACTCAATGGCGTCTTGTCTAATAAATTAGAACCTTGAATTTAATTTCAAAAACTACTCTCATTTTTTGGCTCATTATTCAAACCTCATTATTATACTATAAAAATTTAGTTCAAATGTTAGAACGTAGAGCTGGTGGCCTTATTCATTTATTAGCAGGAATTCAGGATCACTTTTGTAGTCTCCAAAAGAAGATGATTCCTTCTGGTCCAATGAACTAGTGGGTGCTAATCTCAGATTGCCTATTGTCTCCATGCTAGGAAAAGACATGTGAGTTAGGAAGGGAGGAGGGCAATAGATTTCTACAATGAAAATGAGCTTGGACTTTTAGGGCAGGCAGGTTAAAATACTTCTAATTATGCAATTAACTAAATGTGTAATTTTGGGTAAAGTATTCTCTCTGAGTCTCAGTTTCTTTTTCTATAATATGAGAATAATAATGCCTGGTTAATAGAGTAGTTATAAGGATTAAGTAAATTAATGTGGATAAAGAACTTAGCCCGGTTTCTGGCTCCAAGTCAGCCTCACGACGTGGTAGTTATCGTAGTTATTGTATTGTATTGTAAGAATCCTGATTCTTTCAGTCAAAAGTAAAAGTAAAAGCCACCCTTCTTCATCCACTTGGGAGATTGCATCAGGCCCTCCCTCCACCTCTCCTGTTTCTATATTTCAACCTCATTTAGTTCTGCTGAAGAGGTTTCCACGTTCTGTAGGGTGCACGTGAACCCAGAGCTGTTGGCTCTTCCCAGCTTTACCACCAGGGAGGACATTTCTCTTTCCCCTTAGTTTCAATTCAAAAGTCCAGGTGACTGCAGTTGATAACACTGTACTGTGTAATTTGCTAAGAGAGTAGAACTTAAGTGTTCTCACCCAGCAAAAGAAAGGGGTGAATATGTGAGGTGACAGATGTATTAATTCGTTCAATGGGGGAAATCCTTTCACGATGGGTACGTATATCAACTCATCTATTCTACGCTTTAAATATCTTACAATTTTAGTTTTCGATTATACCTCATAAAGCTGGAAAAGGGGAAGGATTTCGATCAACAAAGACAGGTTGGATCCCTTGCTCACCCTTTGGTAAAAGGCTTGTGAGACTGCGATTCTCAGATCTCACCAGGACCACTTAGTGTGGTGGGTGAGGAGAGCGGTTCTCAGAAGAGATGTGGTGGATTTCCTGGAACAAAGGAGAAAGGAGGTCAGGTAGACAAACAGTTGACACCTACGACAGCTATTCTTATTGTCACCATCAGCATCATTACAGGATTCGATTTCTTAAACACCTCACATAGTCCAGTGTGGTCTGAGAGTGTCAGGAGATTTCAACGGCAGTTGACAAAAGAAAGTTTAAACCGGAGTTTAAAAAAAAAAAGCCTCAGTATTACTAGAGTTCAGAAGTCTATGGCCACTCTTATTCCTTGGAGGAAAACATTTTGGCATCTGGACACTCTGAGACTGTGGTCAAGTGCAGCTATTATCATTAAGACCTCCCCAAAGTTTAGTTAAATTCATTTAAGTTATGGGTGTTTCTATATGAATGTTTTATACACAGTGGTAAAAACTTTTAAATCAAATTTGGAAGTATATTCTTTTTCATTCTTTGTAATTATGTTCTTTTGACGAAAAGTATTATATTTTCCCTATACTAGGTAAAATTTAGTGCCAGAATAATGGAAACTGCTGATATTTTCTTTATACTTTTCAAAAGTTATCTTTCAGGAGACTTCTTCAGTGATTATTGTTTCCTCTCTCTTCTCATATGGTTTCTATTTAGGTCCAATTATGTTGCGAACAACTCTTAATTTTTTTGTTTATTTGTTAATTTTGGTGTGTTTTGCTCAGAACAACGAGCAGGTCTCTCCTCTTCCCTGTAGCTATAGGATTCTTATTAGTATTAATCAGATACATGAAATAGAGCTGGGATTCAAATCCTTAAGCTGGGATTCAAATCCTTAAGCTAGGATTTTTTTTTTTTTTTTTGCGGTACACAGGCCTCTCACTGTTGTGGCCTCTCCCATTGCGGAGCACAGGCTCCGGACGCGCAGGCTCAGCGGCCGTGGCTCGCAGGCCCAGCTGCTCCGCGGCATGTGGGATCTCCCCAGACCGGGGCATGAACCCGTGTCCCCTGCATCGGCAGGAGGACTCCCAACCACTGCGCCACCAGGGAAGCCCAAGCTAGGATTTCTTGAAATGGTTGAAGGGCAACCATAAGAGTCAAAGACTGCAAATAGGAAGAGTGGATATTGGAATTTAAGGAATACTGAATACTGATACTTGACTAGCAAAACTTTTTAGTCTATTGATATGAGGATCAAAATTTTCTCTGAAGTTACCACTGTTTCTGTGTGGACATAGAAGGGGTCATGCTCCCTTGCCATCTGTGTATGTCCTTATGAGATATAGAATCTCAAGGCTTCAGGAGTATAGAGGAGAGAGAAATGTTTATGAATCTGTAAAGTTTGGGAAGTCTTCATGAAAAAGGTTGACTTAAATTCATTTATGTTTTTAATATAAAGTTTGGGATAATAATTTCAATATTCCTTTTTCTCTTTGCCTAGAAAATTGTGAGGTGCTCTGGGGTTTATATAGCTGGATAGTCACATTTTCATTAAATATTAACTAACAATATCAAAGTTGAATAGCCACAGAAGACAAGAGTACAAAATCATTTACAAGGCAGCAGTATCTATTGTGTCAAAATGATGAACAGAAAGGTGGCTGGGTGGAGAAGAGACTCCCATGCGATGAGACTCCCATGCGATGAGAGACTCCCATGCGCCCCCTTCTTGAAGGCAAAGGAACTCCAGTAAGTTTTTAGGACTGAAGAGCAGAATAAGGGCGATGACATTTTAAGTGACAGGTGAGAAACATTATCTGTTTCTTGGCAGAGTGAGTAGGTTCATCAGGCTGGAGCAGAGGACTTATATAAGGAAGTCGGGGGATGAGGCTTTATTTATTTCTTTGTTTACATTATGGTTCATGCTTTGTGTTGTTCTGTAGGTTTTGACAAATATATAATGACATGTATCCATCCTTATAGTATTACACATAAGACTTTTACAGACCTAAAAACCTCCTGTGCTCCATAGGGAATAAGTTTTAATCTCATTTTCACAAGTAACTTTCCTGAACATTGTGGTAACCTATTGTCTGAAAAGTTCTATTCAATAATATAGACAAAAATAAAAAGATTATCCCAGTAACATTGGCCATGAAGGAAAGAATTGATTTCAGTTATACTGCTAACTTGGTTTGGTGTGACTTTATACTCATCACCTGATTTTCTTTCTTTCTTTCTTTTTTTTTTTTTTTTTTTTTTTTTTTATGCGTTACGCGGGCCTCTCACTGCTGTGGCCTCTCCCGTTGCGGAGGACAGGCTCCGGACGCGCAGGCTCAGCGGCCATGGCTCACGGGCCCAGCCGCTCCGCGGCATGTGGGATCTTCCCAGACCGGGGCACGAACCCGTGTCCCCTGCATCGGCAGGCGGACTCTCAACCACTGCGCCACCAGGGAAGCCCTTTCTTTCTTTTTTTAAACATGTTTTTAAAAATAAATTTATTTATTTTATTTATTTATTTTTGGCTGCGTTGGGTCTGTTGCTGCATGCGGGCTTTCTCTAGTTATGGCGAGCAGGGGCTACTCTTTGTTGCGATGCATGGGCTTCTCATTATGGTGGCTTCTTTTGTTGCAGAGCACAGGCTCTAGGTGCGTGGGCTTCAGTAGTTGTGGCATGTGGGCTCAGTAGTTGTGGCTCACAGGCTCTAGAGTGCAGCCTCAGTAGTTGTGACACACGGGCTTAGTTACTCCATGGCATGTGGGATCTTCCCAGACCAGGGTTCGAACCCATGTCCCCTGCATTGGCAGGCAGGTTCTTTAACCATTGCACCACCAGGGAAGCCCTGGTTTTATTTTTAAGAAGTATTTTTTTCTTACTTCAATATACTACCTGGTAAGTTAGGAAATTTAGATTTAAGTGAATATGACTTATAAACCCACCTTCCACTGGTGAGCTGACATTTTTAGTGTGCATCTTTCCTATTTTCTGTTTTTGTGCATGCGTTATTTTTATTAAAAATAAATGGGGCATATTATTTTATATCCATCTCTTTTCAACCAGTACATAATGAGCAGAATTCATTGTAATTCAGTGCTCTGCTACAATGTGCTTTTTTTTTTTTTTTTTTTTTTTTTTTTTGCGTTACGCGGGCCTCTCACTGCTGTGGCCCCTCCCGTCGCGGAGGACAGGCTCCGGACGCGCAGGCCCAGCGGCCATGGCTCACGGGCCCAGCCGCTCCGCGGCATGTGGGATCCTCCCAGACCGGGGCACGAACCCGTGTCCCCTGCATCGGCAGGCAGACTCCCAACCACTGCGCCACCAGGGAAGCCCCTACAATGTGCTTTTTAATGGCTGTATAATAATCCACTGTATGGGTCATAGACCTCATAAATTCATGGATTGTCGTAATACAGTCATTATGAAATGTGGGAGTTTTGCTTTTTATTGCAGGTGAAGAACTAAGAATCAAACAGGTGGAGTGATGTCATTTAATGGAAAGAACGAGGACTTGATCAGGAGCCTTCCTTTGTCCTAATTCAACCTCTAACTCCATTTAGTTATCTAATCTTGAGTTTTGTTATTTTTTCTCTCTGAATCTTAGCTTCCTCACCTTTAAAAGTTAGGGGTTGCTTTATTATTTTGTAACTGTGAGTTTTCTAGGTTGTAATAGCAAATCAGCAAATCCTGTCTTACAAAGACTCTAAATTCTTTAACTAAAATTGCAACCATCCACAATTGTCTTTTTTTCTCTCTTTTCTCTTATTCTCTGTCTAACCTCAGGCACACAGATTTAAATTAATTACAATCTTTGGTTCATAACAGATTCATATCATTGGCTCAAGAATGACCCCCTTTAATTTCTTTCTTTCTTTTTTGGTGTTAATATTATGTACGAAGCATCTGTGAATTCCCCACTCACACAATAGACTCTTTAAGGGTGTCTGCTAGTCAAAATCTAAGTTGTCATTTTTTAACACAAAGGCCATATGTTTTATTTACCATTATGTCTCTAGCACCTACGATAGTGTCTGGTGCATACTGTTGCTTAGAGCGGACAATATATATTGCTCGGTTGAATGGCCTTCACGTGGACCTGCTGCCTGGATGAACCTTTACTGGTAGAGGAGACTCTATTGTCAACACTTGCTAAAGTGTGGACATTAGCAAAAGAGGCAGGCCATTAATATAAACTTACGCTATTGAAGTTGGTAATGACTGTAAATGGAGAATAAAACAAATATATTCACTGGAAAAAGCTAGGCAGCAGGGAACGATTGAACAAAAACTTTATTAAATGTGAGTTAAAAAAATAAAAGTGAACAAAACCCTTATTACATATTGTGATGAAAGCACAATGCTTGGAACTTAGCACCCTCAGGGAATGCATACCTTTGTCCCTGCAATAACAGAGAGATGGGGAAGGGAAGCTCGAAATATCGTCACTTTTCAAATGAAGATATGAAACTCAAAAGAGTTATGTGACCTCTCAAGGTCACACAGCTACTAAGTGGAACCTCTAGGATTCACACTGTTTCTGCTTGACCACGAAGGTATGAGCCTTAATTCATGATGATTAGTTGTCTGAAAATAGTATTAGAGGTCTTCAGAAAATTTGAGAAAAGATCCCTTCTGAAATACCTTTATTATTCAAACTGTTTCCCAATTGAGGAAGACGATTTCCATTTTAGGAAGTCATATGTAGACGGCATATACTAAACTCTGGAACTTTTACTCTTTCTTGTTGCTTTGTCTGGTACTTCATGGCCACAGAATATCTTTGTTAACCCTGTATTGTATACATATCAGCCAGAAGATGAACTCCATTGGCATTAATTTTTTTGCAAAGACCTTTTTTCTCTGTCTTGACTTGATATTTCTACTTTACTCTCCCTGGTGGGAATTGTTGTCTGCAGTGGATTTCCTCTTCTCCCTGGGGTTCAGTAGGTCATCTGTGTTGTACTGCCAGTGTACCTGATTCCATCTTTATGCTGTTACAGAATTATAGTAGAGAACACAGTGGATTGGCGACCCCAAGACAAGATTGTCCTTAGTTCCTCTTCATATGAACCTCACGAAGCAGAGGTCCTCACTGTGAAAGAAGTCAGGGGCCACCATGTTAGCATCCATGAACGGCTCAGACACCGGCACATCGGTAAGGCTTTGGTTTGTTCGTTAAGGGAAGTGAATGAGCCAAGAAGAACGTGTTCAGCAACCTGCCTTGGGACCTTGGATCTGATCGGCGTTCAGAGGGGATGGATAATATTTTACTGCTGCCCTAGGCTCATCCTTAGAAGGCTTTATCTCCATCCCTTCATTAATTTTATTGCCTAATTAAAAAAAATCTTTGATGTGAGGGAATTTTTAAACTTTTTATTTATAATGGCAAGCCTAGAAGCAAGCAGAAGGGTTAAGAACCTTGTTCAAGGTCACCGGGCATTTTCATGGCTGAGCCAGAATAAATCTCATGGGAGATGAGTTTCCAGTTCATTTCCTGGCATACTGAATCACACAGCCACTTAGAATGTGGTAGTCATTGTAAATAATGACTCCTTTTTCCATACTTAGGAATGTGTCCTTCCTGACATGAAGTTCATTGTATCAATTGACTACTACTACTGCCCCAAAATATAAATAAATAAATAAAAGCCAAATACCTTTTTCTTGAAAAAAAAAGTACTGAATATTTTAATACAGTATACACACTTAAAATATATTGCATATAAATAATAACCATATTTCCCGCTTCAGCCTAATAAATAAATTTAACCCAGGAAATATAGCTAATAAGTAAAAAACATGGACATAAAGGGGTTAGGGGATATCTTTCTTGTCTCTGATATGTGAGAGGGAAATGCATGCTTTCAGCAGGACTGTATCTAAAGCTATTTCTAAATCATGGTTTTAAGGATGATTTTGTTTCTAAAGAGTGGCAGGGAAAAGAGACATCGTTAGCAATCCTTGCCTATAATACACAACGTACAATGCAAAGTGGGGTGGGCAGTGGAACAAACCAGCAAGACTGGGGAGGCTCTTCCTGGGAGTGACGAGTTCCAGACCCGCCAGGAGAGGGCGTTGCCGCTGCTGCTTCAGTCCTATCACTGCCTCAGTGGATCTGCGATTCCTCACTCTCTCAAAGAGGTTCAGGAACAATGCACAACCAAAGGCGGGAATCTCACACTGAGGAATTGAAGGAAGGAGGCCGGGGACCCCACTAATTGGACCGGTCTTCCCTGACATCCCTGTGCCGGTACCCATAGTGATTGAGGACAAATGAATTCTTGCTCAAACACGCTCACTCTGATCCCAATGAGAGACCAGTGAACGGGCTTTTCATTTCTCAGCCGACGTTTGTGGAGGACGCCTGAGGAAAAGCAGACCTTAATGTTGGGAGGACTTCCGCGGGGAAAGGAGTGTTTTCATTTGTCAGGTTCGCTGGGTCCCCAGCTGGCGATCTCCGAAATAGGTTTTAAAATTTTTTTCCTTTCCCAACTCCCGTTGCCCCAGGAAGTGTCCACGTCATGGAGGATGGCCGACGCATTCGTTTGGCTTCAGAGGTTGGACTTCTGACCCGGAACATACAAATCCAGGGTGATACATCGTGCGGGGGGAGACTACTTGTGGGGTCCTTCAGGAAGTCCAGCGTGGAAAAATTTTCAGGTAACTGAAATTTTAAGTTACTAAGCACTACCAATTGGAGGCTGTGCATCTGGGACACTCAGAAATTCCAACGGTGGGAATTTTCATTTATAAAACAAAATATTTGAAATAGATGCTTCTCTGTGCTCTGAGAAGCTATGAATTTTCAGTACTAATCTGTGCTTAATTATCAGTGTGATGTTAAAATAATATACTAGCTATCAGCACACAGGCACATTTTTACCTCAAAAAAAAAAAAAAATCTTCAGCAGATGTGAAATTTCCTCTGCTTTGAAATTATAGATGATTTAATGACCAATTGAATTTTATCTCTTTCCTGAATTTCTATTACTCTTTCCCAGTAGCATGCTCTATTTGATGGCAGGCCTCATCTCATGCTATAAATTAATAGTGTAAATTTAAATAAGAATGATTTCCATATTCTAGACTGCTTTAGGGATCAGTTAAATTTCTCTCATTTCTTTCAAGCTTTAGCTCTTCTGGAATGCTGCAAAGTTATTTGATTAGTACCTTTTTCTTAAACTTAGGTTCCTTAAAATTGATTCCCAAGTTGTTTCCTAGTCAAATAAAGCTCCATCTCAGAAAGTCACTGCGTACATGAATATAATAAAGGCTCTGAGAAAGCCTAGAGCAAAGGAGCTAACGGTTTCCCAAATATATTGAGCATGGAACACTTTTTGTGGGTATATCTGCTTTACCAGTATAGTAAAGAGCAATGTTTGAACCTTAAAACAAAAGTTCGAGGGCTTCCCTGGTGGCGCAGTGGTTGAGGGTCCACCTGCCGATGCAGGGGACGCGGGTTCGTGCCCCGGTCCGGGAAGATCCCACATGCCGTGGAGCGGCTGGGCCCGTGAGCCATGGCCGCTGAGCCTGTGCGTCCGAGTTCGCGATTTCTGGTTCATAGAACAAGCTCTCTCTCCATAAGCTCCAGCTCCGTCAGTTCTCAACAGAAGTGATTTTGCCCTTCCCTCCTGGCCAAAGGACATTTGACAATATCTGGAGCCATTTTTGCTTGTCACAGCTTTGGTGGAGCTTCTGGCATATAGCAGGTAGTTGCTCAACATTCTATAAGGCACAGCACAGCCTCCCACAAGAAAGGATTATCCAAGATGTCAGTCGTGTTGAGGTGGAGGAACCCTGCTCTGGAAGGCTAGACAAAGGCTGAATCCCGGTCGTGGTTGTATAAAACCAAAACTACCCTGCAGTTTATGAAGACAGAGAATTAGGGAGGGAGCGCAAGACAGGGCCCCTTTCCACAGTAACTGCAGTCCAGGCTGGAACCTGATCACCAGAGCAGGACAGAAGGCCGATTCTTACAGCTGAGCATCAAAGCCAGAGCCCAACCACCAGCAATGCTGGCTCAGTCCTGAGCCTCTGGGTTGCTGGTCAGGCTCTTAAATCATCCCTGGGGAAGGGAAAGAGAATCTGTATTCGATGCTTCTTATGGACTAGGAACCACGATGGTTTCCATGCCTACTTTGTTTCATTTAATCCTAATATCTATGTGAGAAAGACATTTTATCCTCGCGGTACGCGGGCCTCTCACTGTTGTGGCCTCTCCCGTTGCGGAGCACAGGCTCCGGACGCACAGACTCAGCGGCCATGGCTCACGGGCCCAGCCACTCCGCGGCATGTGGGATCTTCCCGGACCAGGGCACGAACCCGTGTCCCCTGCATCGGCAGGCGGACTCTCAACCACTGCGCCACCAGGGAAGCCCTATACTCATTTTTGTAGATGAGGAAACTGAGTCTATAATAAAATAGCCTGCTAATTTATAAAACTCCATTACGAACTTCTGAACTTCTTGAGAGTAAGTTTGGGGCTTTCAGCCCTGGTTTCCTAATATGGTAACTGCTGAGTATTAGGTGCTTAATAAACGTGAGTGAATTAAATAAATGAAGAGTTAGAAAAGTAATCCAGCTTGCAAGTGGCAGATGTAACATTCAAATTCAAGCCTGATTCTGAAGCCCTTGATAACCTTTTAATTTTATAATCACTTTAGATTTATAAAAAAGTTGCAAAGGTAGTATGGAGAGTTCCTGTGTACCTTTCATCCAGTTTCCTTTACTGTGAAAATCTGATAGAACTCTGATACATTTGTCAAAACCAGTAAATTAACATTGGTGCATTAGTGTTAACTGAACTCAAGACATTATACAGATTCCACATGTTTTTCCACTAACGTCCTCTTTCAGTTCCAGAATCCAATCCAGGTCCCGACACTGTATTAAGAACCCTTGCGTTTTTCTGTAACACATTCCAGAGCCTAGATGAGGTGGCATCTTCAGGTGTAGGTCAAGGGTGCCAGCTATGGTGTTGAATGGTTACAGGGCAGAAACGTAGGCCAGGACTTAACAATTCCTGCTTTTAAATCAGAGACCTCTGTCATTCTCTTCCTTCTGACCAGAAGTATCCAGCAAGTTGTGCTCAGAATTGTGATAAACAAAAGGAAAAATAAGAAAACAGTCATGAACAAAATCATTGCTTAATTCTCCATCTGAATGCTCAAGACATCTTAAGTATTTACTATTGACTAGTTTTCAATCATTGGTTAATATGCACACAAGTAAAAAGATCTTGTACAATTAAAAACTATGAATTATAACCATGTAAGTATGGTGGAAAAAAAGAACACTAAGTAAAATGATAATTATCCATCGCCTTGACCAAGATTCTAGAACCACTTTCCATTCTACAAAATAAGCTTTTATGTGTGGACACACTCTAGCATGGTGTCCTTTGTGCCCAAGTTCTCAGAGGCAGGTCCCATGGCCCTCTCAGCTAGGTGTTGCTGGCGGGGGATGCTTTAAATTACATCGAAAAGTGTTATCACCAGACAAATAGTTTTCAGATGTTTTATCATTCTGTGAATATTTCCACACCGCCTACCAGTGTCTCCTTAATCAGTGTCATTTGAGAAATCTAGATACATTGGAATCCTGTTTGACCATCAAGAAAGACACACACACTTCATCTGCCCTTCTCACAATAGCTTGGTTCTTCTTGGCAGCTGATTTGCAAGGGTTCAGGTTTCTCATCTGTGAAAAGGGAGTGGGGAAGGTGGAGGATTAAGGCTGGACTATCTTTGTGCTTTAAATACTAAAATGACACAACTCTCTCCATTTTTAATGAGGGGAATAACTTTATAGTTTACCTTGGGCAAGAGCTTTAAAAAAGAAGAAGAATAAAGAAAAGAAGTAAGGGACAAAGCTGTGGCCTACCTAGCTAAGGACACGTGATGTGATATCTGTTGGCACAGGACAGTGGCCCAATCACTGGAATCTCAGTGCAAAGCTGTTCTGTTGATTCCATCACATCCTGCATGCTCCCCACTGAGCCTGAGTGGGGGTTAACAGTACAGCCTCTGCATCCATATGCCTGGGTCCAAGTCCTTGTGTGCCACTTAGCCCTTCTCTGCCTCAGTTTTCTTATCTGTAAAATGGGGATAACAGCACCTATCAAATATAGGATTTTTACAAAAATTAAGAGTATATATATATATGACACACATACACACACACATATAGAACAGTGCCTGGTATATAATGAGTGCTATATTAGAGTTAGGTGTTATATTTATTAATTCAACTCATTTCCCCCCATATTCATGTTATTATTCTATTTTACCAAGAGTATATACACTGACAAATTTGTGCTCATTATATTTTTAAATCAATCTAGTGACTGTATTTTATACTGTTTTAACAATATATATTTTTAAAGTACAAATAAAATTCCCAATAAGACTAAATAATTCACTATTCTCCCTTGACATAAAAAATGTAGAAAATCTTCTTATTGTGAAAAGGAAACAGGGATTATAGTATGGCTAGAATAAAATACAGAAAAAAATTTAAGGGTCTTAAAGTCACTTAAAAATATGTTATCACCTGTATTATGTCTTCATCAAGAAGAATGTTATGTTTCTGGACATCCACTGAGCAGAAGTTTTGCACTTATACTCTTCTTTAAAAATGCTTAATATATTGTATATAGTTGGCATTTCATTCATGCAATATCTTTGTGGGGATGGCTGTGGCCTTTTCACATGGGGTCCCTGAAAGGAGACATGACTTTGAGGTGAGTGGCCAGGAAGCCACATTACTTTCATTCTTAGCCAGTTCCTTGACCCAGCCCTACAGACAGGTGCCTAGAATCTTTAAGCTAGCTGTGCCCATCCCCAAAGCCTATCTCCTTCTCCTGTCTTTCTTTCATCTCTCTCCATCCTATCACCAGACTCTTCAGAATGCACAGGAAAATTTTCATGCAGTATTGTGATATTTTTAATGATTCAGATTTTGTTAGTGAGACTCAATGACGTAAAATATAGTTCTGGTGCTGAAAATAAACATATTTTAATGAAAAATCTGCATATCCCGATGCCATTGGATGGACCATCCTTCTGCCTTTTTTTTTTTTTTTTTTTGCTGTATGCGGGGCCCTCACTGCTGTGGCCTCTCCCATTGCGGAGCACAGGCTCCGGATGCGGATGCGCAGGCTCCGGACGCGCAGGCTCAGCGGCCATGACTCACGGGCCCAGCCGCTCCGCGGCATATGGGATCTTCCCAGACCGGGGCACGAACCTGTGTCCCCTGCATCGGCAGGCAGACTCTCAACCACTGCGTCACCAGGGAAGCCCCATCCTTCTGCCTTTTGTAGGGAAGAAGCAAGTACCTGATGACATGCATTTTGCTTGCAGGTATCCTTCAACTTTTCAATGTGGAAATTCAGAACTTTGGCTCGCCACTGTATTCCTCCATCGAGATCACTGATACGTCGGCAGGATCCTGGATAATATCTTGTACTCTGCACCAAAGCTGTGGTGGGGGCATTCGTGCAGCTGCCAGTCAGGGGATCGTTTTAAATGACAATGTAGTGTTTAGCACAGCTGGCCATGGCATTGATTTGGAGGGTCAGGACTATTCTCTCTCTAATAACCTTGTGGTTCTGATGACACAGTCAGCCTGGTCTCCCACTTGGGTGGCAGGAATCAAAGTGAATCAGGCAAAGGACATCCATCTCCGTGGCAACGTTGTGGCAGGATCCGAGAGACTTGGCTTTCACATCCGAGGCTACAGGTGCTCCTCTCCTGAAGCCCTTTGGTCTGACAACGTGGCCCACTCAAGTCTTCACGGCCTTCATCTCTATAAGGAGACTGGACTTGACAACTGTACCAGTATCTCTGGCTTCTTGGCTTTCAAGAACTTTGACTACGGTGCCATGCTCCATGTGGAGCATGCCATGGAAATAGAGAACCTCACTCTGGTCGACAATACTGTTGGCCTTTTGGCAGTAGTTTATGTGTCTTCTGCCCCACAGTGTTATAGTGAAAATCTACAGATTGTGGTTAGGAATTCAGTCATCGTGGCCACTAGCTCATCTTTTGACTGCATTCAGGATAGAGTTAAGCCTCGTTCTGCCAACGTGACATCACCTGATCGAGCTCCTTCCAATCCCAGAGGGGGTCGAGTTGGTATTTTGTGGCCTGTATTCACCTCGGAACCGAATCGGTGGCCTCAGGAGCCATGGCACAAAGTGAGGAATGGCCATTTAATTTCAGGCATCATGAAACTTCAAGGTAGGATGTTTGGGTTTCCAAGCAATGTAGTGTCATACATCTGTGCATAGAAGCTTTAACAGCATTTTGAAATTATATCAACAAAAGCGTACAGTGTCGTCTGGTGCTTGCTGTCCAATTGACCATCTGCTGGGCATTGATAACCACAGTGGTAGTTTATAATGACAGTAAGTGATTTCTTTAAAAAGTCACCGCTCTATACTTGTTGAAGAGCTTTCCCAGGGAAATATTTAATTTGATTATATGCCTCATCTCTTAGGTATGTGTTACTTTTCCTGTCATACAGAGGAGGAAATTGATACGTGGAAGTTGTGCCTCAGTGAAGTTGTCAGGTAGTTGGTGGGGCAGCCAGGATTTAATCCAATTATACTACAGCCTACGCAGAGAACCTTCTATCAGCTCTCTTTTGTACTATTGTACTCACTCCTCACTGGATTTTGATCAAACCTTTGATGGAAAGTATTGCTCTTAAGATGTCAATGTGTTGGAATGCTCTTCTGCTTTGTATACAATGTCCATGTCTTCAAGAATTAAAGATATTTTAAGTCAAGATTTATGTAAACTCCTGGAACTACCCTGGACAGTAGCTTAAACTTACTCCTGGACATACATTAGTACAGGAATATTTAGTTGCGTGGTCTGTATTTGTGGTTGGTAGTTTACATGATATAATGTTGTAATACCTTAAACATTTTTTTTCAGATGTGACCTTTTCTAGTTTTGTGAAGAGTTGCTATAGTGATGATCTAGATGTCTGCATTCTGTCCAATGCAGAGGACACTGGGATCGTGCCTCTAATAACGGCAGAGAGGACCAGGATGCTAAAGATCAAAGATAAAAACAAGTTCTACTTTCCTCCTTTACAAACCAGGTACCGGTTTTGGTATTTATAGTAAGCCATATTTATGAAGGGTTTGGTAATTCTCCCAATACCTCAACATGTTTTTTAAACAAGGATAAAATCATCAATGGGAATAGAAATAAGTCCTTCTAGAAAAATACAGTAGAGTGATTGGTCCCAATTCCTTACCCTCCTATATTTGTGCCCTTTGAGATACAATTTTTGCAATCTCTCTCACTGAAGAGAAAGAGACTGTTTCTCTCTTCCTTGAATCTGGAATCCACCACGTGATGTCCTCTGGCAGACAAAAGCGGCAGAAGTGATGGATTGCAAGTTTTATTGATACTGTTTAATTGTTTTATCTATATTAGAGGTACTTCTTTGGGATGTTTTCTAAATCAATGAAAAAAATTGACCCTGATTCTTGAACCTTCCATGGAGTATGGTGTCACTAGTTTTCAGAAGGAAGCTTGGGTGTCCTTGTGCAGGCACTGGTGGGGAACGAGACCATGTCCTAGTCCCTAGAATGAACCGTATGGCTTAGACAGATATTTGCTCTCAGACCAGACGTAACTACTGTTCTTGAACATATGATCTGAGAGTTTTATTCAAGAATCTGAAAACTAGACAAGGAATTTTTTTTTTTTTTTTTTTTTTTTTGCTGTAACAGGGAGTGGGAAAGTCAGAGCAGGGAAAATAGTTATTTTTTCTTTCCTATAACATTGGGAAAAATTCTTTAGTTGGAATAAAAGAATCAGGAAAAGCACCCTAATTAGAAAGTTTATATGTTTGGCCCAACATCAGTCTCTTTTTGATGCCCATCCCTGAACCGTTTTTGGAACCTAAACATTATTAGGTATACAATTTGTGTGTCATTTTTTTCTACTGTCCAATCTTCTTTATGTTCAAGTCTTACCTATGGGATGAAATAGTTATAAAGCTAAATGATATTAGCATTTGATTATTTGTACTATTAATACCTGACACATGGTTGGCATGCAATAAATATTTAATATTATTACTAATGATACCTAAAAATGTTAGATGAGAGGAAATAAAATCTCTATAATTCAGTGTTATAATTGAATAATAATAACTTATTTATTTATAACCAATAACTTCTTTATATACCCTGCTTGACTCTAAATTCTGATGCCTATGTTTATCACCATTGTATTCCCCAACGTACAAGTAGTAGGTTTTCAATAGATATTTATTGCATGAGAACATCTTTTTTTACACTGTTTTTATATAGTACAAGTATAATTGATATTTATAATGATAATCTTAAAATACTGCAAGGCCCCAAAGTTCCATTGCATTGGAACATTGCATTGATCACATCATGTTTAATAAATATTATTAGTTAGGGGCATTTTATTGTATCTTAGAAAATTAGTGATTTATGTAAAGATTATATAACTCGATATCCAGAATATTTGGTTAATAAGAATTGTCTTTTTTTCTTGACCATATAACTGGGAAATAACATTTTCTATAGAGTGTTATTTCATATCTAGGTAACACGTTAGTAATAATAAAATTTTATTGAATTTATTTTTCATAACGTCAGCACTACCAATATATGTTTCCTTTTGGTGGCTTATCATGGAAATGAGAGAGTTGCTTTCTATCTATCTTCCCAGGAAAGATTTAGGAAGACTGGTCTGCTCTGAATCTGACTGTGAAAGTCCTAGGAAGTATCTCTTTAAGGATCTGGATGGGAGAGCTCTGGGTCTGCCTCCACCAGTTTCTGTATTTCCTAAAATTGAAGCAGAATGGACTGGATCCTTCTTCAACACAGGTCAGTTCTGTCTGAACTCGATGTCTCCAGTAGAGGGAACAAGCATGGGACGGAGCTGGTTTGGCTGTGTGGTCCAGTGGGAACAAAATATCCTGGAGAGGAACTGAGCAATAGAGTTGGAGTCTGTGCCAGTAAGCTGCTCAACTCACCTCTATCTCAGGAATGTTGGGTGCTTAAGGGATGTCACAATACCGCTGTTTTGCCCTCCATGAGATTGCCTGTGGTCCATGTCAAAGGTACAGACTCCCAACACCCACCTGTGCACAGGTGAAGAGAATGGTCCTCTCACTAGGTTGGTCTCTTGGGCCTGAAGCAGCACTCTCTGTGCTCAGCGTTTCGCAGTGTCTGCCTTGGAAGCAGTTCCTCTGGATTCTGAATCTTTCTCTTCCACCAGAGCTAAAGGCCCTCACTCTGGAAAGGGTGGTAGACTAGATAGCATGCCTTCTTTTTGCCTTCCTTTTCTCCATCTTCTAATTGTCCCTGGGGGCTATGATCAAAATCCCTTCTTATTCTTCTTGCTTTTACAAGCCCATCGGGCTATCAGTTTTTATAGCTGGACCCCTGGAGAGATCATCGTCTTTCTGCTTCTACAAACAACGCAACTCTGAGTTTACATTTTTGTTCAGGTGGAAACTGCTGCAAGTACATCCAGAGAACTTTCCCAACTTTCTTCCTACTTCATTGGATGACTCTTTTCAGACTTCTTTTCTAGTCTCCCTTTCTCTTTTGAAGTTTTGAATATTCCAGGACTATCTTCTCTTCCTATCTTGCTCCTAAGTCCAAAGTTGAAATACCATTTACTGCGGATGAATTTATATCTCCAGCCCAGACTCCACCCTGAACTGTAGTCTGTTATAACCAAATGACTCCACTGGGAGGTATAATTCGCATCTCAGACTCAATATGCCCCAAATGGGGACTCCTAGAGACGTGACCCACAGTTGTCCCAGCTAAGCCATGCAGAAGCTAAAATGTTGACACTTCAAAACCTTACTCTTCATTGGCCGAGGGATGCTCCTGGGTACACTAACTCTCCAGCCCTTTGGCTTTCCCTGAACAGGCCAATCATGCTCTTTCCCAAGGCCAGGAAAATCGTTTCCTGGAAGGTTTCCTTCTGAGGAAGGAAAAACCTTCCTCAGAAAGGAGTGGTAGGTTTTTGTAGCAGCCATCTTTGGTATGTGAAGGTGAATGCCAGGAAGATATGGGGTGACATTGAAAATGTCTCTTGCAAACAGGAACTCTAAAATGTCCATCAAATACTCCAGGTGTGAATAATAATATTCTTTCAGTGAATTCTTAGGTGGTGCTTATTACCATGTGGTGTAAATATACTGTTTAGGCACAAGCATATTTGCTGCTGTGTTGAAAAGCTGTATATTTTATTTTTTCACCACTCTTTGTCTTGGTTATGAAACATGATTCAATGGTAAAACTCTGATAGGTATTACAATATTACATGCTACTTACTCTCAGCATATGGACAGTTGTGAGCATACGTGTGGGAGGCTGAAGGTATATTGGGAGGTGTGTAGGCTGGACTGCCTTAAACTCCTGATGTTTTAAAGCTTTATAACATTTTAAATGAGGTTGCCATAGGTCCCAACTGTAAGGATTCCCACAGTAGAATCCACTGTTTATTGCACTACAAATACAGTCTGTGTCTTCTTGCCATGAAGGAGACAGTACATAGTAAATGGTGCCTTCCGGGTACTAACAGGATTGGAGTGTTTTCCTGTGACTTCCAAAATGGGAATAGATCCCTCCTTCCCTAGTTCAAGTCCCTTCTCATTTTTTTAAACCATAGTTTTATGCTACTTTCCAGTTTCTGTCCACAGTATGGTAGAGGAGAAAAGCAAAAATTTAATCTTAAGAGAATAAATGTCTATTTTTTATTTTTCCTCTTCAAGACAAGAATCTATGGTCATCTATAAAACAGTAGAAGCAGCCAGCAAAGATGAAAATGGAGGCCTCTGGAACCAGCTCTTATATTTATTCCAAATGGCGTTGAGTTTAAGACACCCTTTTGGCCTTTCTCCATTTTATTAACAAACAGTTTGGAGTCCATTGCCTTTGAGGTTTATTTTTAATTTGAAAAAATACAAATTTTATTTGCACATATAAGTTCACATGCAAAATTCAGACAGATATCCACAGGTCCCAATGTATTGTCATATGCTCTGGTGTTGGGAGCAAAAATTAGCCACGTGGATCAGCTATGGGGAACACTGTGCCAGTGGGTTTTGCTATCTGTGTAATGCAGGGTGTGTAGCCAGGGGAAAAGTGAGCTGTTAATTTTGTTTTGTACTTATCTGTAAGTTCGCATTTGCAGCCAACTTTGAAACATGCATGGCAACAGGGTGCAAGGCAGCTAATCCCAGGCAGGAGAACCTCTAAGAGCCATTTGCATTTTATTCTGGAGAGAATTTCTTTTGATGATGGACGCATCTGATCGTCTGAAAATCCAAAATCATAAAAACAAAGTCTTGAAATTAATATCCCATTTAGGTAGAACTAGATCAGTACTAGAGCTTTCCACCCTGGCTTCTGACTCATTTCCTGTCTGTCCCAGTCTACAAATGCCTGGAATCACCTCTCAGCTCACTTTGTACATACGGCTACTGATGTTATTGGGAGAAGACTGAAGGAAATCAGAGCTTTGGTTTCAGTGGCATTTTACAATTTCTTAGCCGTGATATAGAAAGTAGAAAGGGGGTGTAATGGAAGCTAGCATCCCTTGAGCACCTTTTGCATGCGATGTGCTGAAGTTGGCATTTTCACTCATTCAGCAAATGCATTTGACCATCTGTAGTCTACCAGTGCCTTTCTAAGGATGGGAACTATAGTTGTGAATAACATTTCTGCCTTCATCAAACTTATGTTCCAGTGGAGATTTTATCTATATATCTATATCTATAAACAAATAAATAAAAATATTTCAGTAGTGATGAGAGGTATGAAGAAAATAAAACAGAGTTTTGGGCTAGAGAGGTAGCTTCAGGTGTGTGTGGGTGTATGTAGTGTGTGGTGTGGTGTGTGTGTGTAAGGGAGCTGCTATTAGAAATAGAGTTACAATTTCAATGAGGCCTGAATGAGGAGCGAGGAATCACTCCTCTGAGCAGACAGAGGAGCTTTCCGGGAAGAGGGACCAGCCAGAGCAGGGGTTCTGATACCAGAATGACCTCAATGTGTCTGAGGGGTGGGTGGAAAAGAGACCCATAGGAGTGATGTATAGTTAATGAGAGGGGGCGTAGTTGCAGGTAGTCAGGGCTTAGCCCCTTTATAGGCCAGAGTAATTTAGTAAGATGGGGTTGGAAGGTGGTGCTAGGATTTTATTCACTTTCTGAAAAGATCATACAAGCTGCTGTGGAGTGAATGGATCATGGTGAGAGCGAGGCTGGGAATAGGCAGTGTAGTTAGAAAGCTGGGGTTGAGGGGGCCCAACAGACGCAGGACTCCACGAGTGGTCCACCGCCCTGTGCTGCCCACAGACTGCGCCGGTCCACAGTGAGGTGATGACAGAAATGTCACCTGTAGAACCAGAGCTACTTGACAGTAATTGTACATCTGTTGGATCTAATGAACAAAACTTAGGGCTTTCATTTTGTATGTCTAATTTGTCTGATAATTTGCATTATATTTTAAATGTGTTGGTTCTCAATAGACTGGAAATTTTGAAACAAACAAACAAAACATAAAACCCCCTCCTTCTCCTGCCCTTTTTCTCCTTCTTCAATTTAGGAGGTAAATTTGATGTGCTTAGGACAGTGGCTCCCAAAGCTGGCTTATTATCAGAATCACCTAGGACATTAAACATTCGTTTGCATGAGTCGATAGGTGTGTGAAGCCCAAGCCTTTGTATTTAACACACACACAAACACACATACACACAAATACACACACATACACACATACATACACACCCACACACATGCATACGTACACATCCACACACACACACAGACGTCCTCCCCAAGTGATTCTGCTGTGCTAAGGTTTGAGAATCACTGTTATAGAGTTATACGCCCCCTTTGAAGTAAACAGACAGGATGTTAAGAAGACAATTAATGTTTTTAATTTAAAAAGTGGGCAGTTTCAGTTTCTCATGAAGAATCAAGAATAAGCTCTCTGTGCCAAATACCAGCAGACATAAACATACTTGCTTATATACACACTGGATATATTTCTGAAAGGGAAAAGAACATTAACTAAAAAGACATAGGAGTATTTACAATCTAAATTAAGTCTTTAATAATAAGAATATATTAAACCTTTTTTAAAAATTCAGATTATTTTTCCTAGTGTTGAAGTGAGTTAAATGACCTCAACATATCACTTTCACAATATATCACTGGATAAAAATGGGTTCAATGTGAAGTTTATTTTTTAAACTATATATTGAATCATTGTACTAAAAGTATAAACTCGTGATAAGCTTTTCCCACACTTTCCTCAACGTCATGCCCAGCAAAGTACTGTGGTCTGACTGGGACTTCTGACCAAATCCACCTTCAGGGCAGGTGAGAGTTTCCCATTCTTTCCCAGGAAAGAGTAAGAAACATTTTTCAAACCGTGTTACTTCTTGGACACTTCTTGAGAAAGAAAGTTATAAACCATTATGGAGCTCTTAAAAGTGACTAGCCTCAAATCAGAAATAAAAGATGAGGTTGGTGAAAAAGAAAATAAAGCTGGCATTTGACTGTGAGCACATAGAGTGATGAAGTGGTTTGTAACTGAATAATGGGGAAACTCAAGTTTCAGTGGGGAGACATGTGCTCAGCTGCCTAACAGAGAGCAGCCAGCATGTTTTCAACTGGTTGTTGCTAGGTCTTGAAATGTGTCTTTTCTTTAAGTTTTCCAGGCTTCTCTTTTTTCCCATTTGCCCTGGGAATGACAGCAACATGGTATTATAAAATGGGAGAAAGAGAGGGAGGGAGAAAATGAGAGGACAGAATGGAGAGAGGAAACGGTTGTTAGAAAATTTGTCTGCCAATATATGTGCTTGTAGAGGTCTTTTCTTCTAGCTAGAGGGGGAAATACTATTCTCTTTTCCCAAGCAATTATAGGCCCCAAAGATTGAAACTTGGTATATAGCTCTTTAATCTCAGCAGATATTTATGGTTAAACATTAGACTTTTAGGATTCCAGATGTCAGGGTATTAAAATATAAAGGCACAGTGGAGTCTCAGAAAATACTAGAACCTTTGGGATATGTGACTGCAGGGATTTTTATCCTGAGCAGAGGAGGATAAAGCTTCCGGGGATGCTTTGTAAGACCCAAAGAGCACCTTTCTTCCACCTTAGTCTCTCCCTCTTCCACGACTTGTCTGGTCTCCAGGCAGTGAAGGGCATAACAATATTTGATTGCATTTTAAAATAATCCGTACTGTGAATTGGAATGATTTTCCTATGTGACTTGTAAAGGGTGATGTAAAGAGGCATTATGATCTACAGGAGCAATTTCCCTTTCCTTTCTTCAATCTAGACATCCTATTTCTGTGATTCTCTTGCTCTTCAGCCCTTCCATTAACAACTAATACTTGTTGAGTATGTCTCTGACTCTGTGCTAAGACCTTCAGATGAATGATCTCATTTAATGCCATGGACAGGATCTATCCTAGGAGATAAATATTCTTGTCCCCTCTATTTTATCGATGTGGAAGCTGATGAGACACATAGGCAACTTGCCCAAGTCATACAACTAATTAATAGAAGATTCAGGACTGAACTCGTGTTTTTAACACTGTGCTGTACTGTACACAGTACCCTCCTTCGACTTTTTCTTTCTTCTTTCACTACATTGTCCAAGGTAAGCTCTCTTAGATCTATCAGCTTTTCTCACACACAAAGCTCTATCTACGAAGAACAAAGCAAACTGAAACTGTGCAATTATTCCAGCAATTATCCACCCCAACTAGCAATAATAATAGTTACCATTTATCTGGCATATTCCATGTGCCACGCATTATGCTAAGTGGCTTATAAACATTCCCATTTATCCCTACAACAACCTTAACATGTAGGAATTATTATCCCTTTCAGTATTTGAGGGAATAAGGGTTTAGAAAAGTTAACTAATTTTTCATGGTCCCGCAGCTAGAATGTGCAGAACCAAGATTTAAATCTGTATTTGTCTGACTCCAAAGTCTGGGCTTGTAACCACTTCTAGGTAATTATCATCGTGTGGTCTGAATCATCTGGTGGGGTGCTGTACAGAGATAGATTTAACCGAGTAATTCACATATTTCCACTTTACATGGTAGGAAATAGATGTTTAGGTTTAAAAAAAATAACTCTCGATTACTATGACATTCTTAAGAAACAATGTAATAACAATCACACAAAAACCTCATTTAGTCCCTCTTCTTCCTCTTCTCCTAGTATATATGTGTGTATATATTAGTTTTCATGGACAAACTAAATGGACTCTGTCACATCCAAGAAAAGCATTTTGCCAGCATTAACCACTGAAGGTTGTGTGATGGCAATAGAGTTGTATGGAGAAGAAGCTTTGGTCATGAGATCAAAAGTGTATTGTGGTAATTTTTCTGTAGCTTCTCCTTTTCCCCCAGTGACTTACTGTAGGGTTTTTTTTTTTTCCAACCTAGGCAAATAGTTATCGAGTACCCAGTGAGAGCAAAGCACTGTGTACTGTTGGAGTAACCTAGAAAGAACATCAAGGTAGATAAGAAAAGAAGCCATATATGAAAGAGGCAGGTAAAGAATTGTGTTTGGAAGGAGCAGATGCAGGGCTTCCTGTGCGTTGCAATGTAATAGCTCTCCTATGGAATGCCCCTGGCTCCCACATGCAGTTGGGACTCTGTCTCTTTATGTCCTTGTTTCATCTATCGCTCAATTCCATTATAGCTCATCTCATGCTCTACAGCCATCACTTTACAAGCCTGCCTTCTCACCAGACTGAGTACCTTGAAGGCAAACATCTTTGAATTTTTAGTACAGTCTTTGGAACATAATATGTGCCGGGTATATGTTTACTGAGTGAGGGAATAAATGAATAAATGGGTGACTAAATGAGTGAAAAAGTCAAGAATTGAAGTTTGCCATCAGCTATTTCACAAAATGTTTTGTAGATTTACTCAATGTATAATTTGTTTTAGCATTTTTAAAGAGTGTTTCCCATTCACTTATCTTAGGAGATTGTGAAAAATGTGATGCATGGCCAGATATATGTTGAAAACTCTGACCATTCCCGTTTTGGAGATTCATCACATGAATTAAAATGTTAAAGGTTCTGATAAGTCCTGCAATTATAAACAAAAGCAAAAACTGTTCAACTTTGTGTTATCCAGTATTTCTCCAACTTTTTGACTACAGAATACATTTTCACACTACGCATGAGTACTCCTTGGAATTAGTGTAGTTCAGAATGCATATTAATCCATTAGCCTGCAGAAATACATGCCAGTTGGAAACAAAATGATAAGATTACAGTATTTTTGATTTTGATGGTTTCTTTTTTTTTTTTTTTTTTTTTTTTGCGGTATGCGGGCCTCTCACTGTTGTGGCCTCTCCCGTTGCGGAGCGCAGGCTCAGCGGCCATGGCTCACGGGCCCATCCGCTCCGTGGCATGTGGGATCTTCCCGGACCGGGGCAGGAACCGGTGTCCCCTGCATTGGCAGGCGGACTCTCAACCACTGCGCCACCAGGGAAGCCCGATTTTGATGGTTTCTTGAAGGTCAATCAGTTGCACTTCCCATTCAATGTGAGGTTGGCCTCTATTGTTAACTTTCCCAGGAAGTGGGAATTCATTCTCTTACAAGACTGCCTAATATATTTTGAATAATTTTAATTTTTAGGATCTTCCTGTATGATTTCTATCTACTAACCTAGTCTGCTTTCTGGTGACAGAGTATAAATAATTCTTTCCATATTGCATCTTTTTACATATTCAAAAGCGGTTACCTTTTTCTAGCATAGAAATTCTAAACTTTTTTCTGTTAGGAAATATATGACAGATTTTTTTCAGGTTTTCACTTTCTAAACTGGCTTGTTTTGATGTTCTTCAATTGTTGATGATTTTTCCAAAATGTTAGAAACCAGAACTGAGCATTGCCTATCCAGAACAACATTGTCCAATAGAAATAATAATGCAAACCACAAGTGTAATTTAAATATTCTAGTGTCCAGGTTAAAAAAGGGAAAAAAGAAACAGGTGAAATTTAATTAATAATATATTTTATTTAATCCAATATATTCAAAGTTATTTGAAGATGTAATCAGTACAAAATTACTGAGATATTTGTATTTTTTTCATACTGTCTTTAAAATTTCACATGAATTTTACAGTTACAGCATATCTCAATTCAGAAACTACATTTTCATAAGAAATATTTGATCTGTATCTAGATTTCATAAACTTTACAATTGAAAAGTAGATGCACGTACAATTTGTTCCAAATATACCTAAACATTTTTTATAACTAAATTATCAGTTTTACACTTTAAATTATATATTTATAATTATAAATTATATAATTATATAAATTATACAATTTAGAATTTAGTTCTTCAGTTGCACTAGTCATTTTTCAAGGCCTAAATAGCTACACGCAGATGAGTATTTCTTCCTTTGTTCTGGAGGGATAAATATTAGAGAACTGATTTTTTAAAACCTATGTGCTAGACTGTATTTGTCTCCGATAAGTTTCACTTTTATAAGTCCTTTTTATAGGTCATCATATACATCTTGGGTTTCTACAATTGGAAACTAACCACAGAATTAGAAGCCATCCTGGAGACCACCTAATTGGTTCTGGGCATATAACTCGGTCAGTAAAAGAGAGAAGCTTGCCTAGCTGGGATTATCTGCCATTAGCAGAAACTACTGTTTAAATATCCAGTCCTCCAAATAAAGCATCAAGGTTTTCTGAGCCTGGGAATTTTACTATTCAGGGTATAATCCTTTATTGAGAAATCTATTCACATATCTATGGTTTGTTATATGAGAAGCAGTAACATCAGTGTTCCACAAGAGGGGCTATTTTTGAATGTCAGTCACTAAGTGAAATTACTTAACTTTTTGCCATGATGATATACTGGCTCTCTCCTTTCTCTTTTTCATTTTCTTGTCTTTCTTTCGCCTTTCCTCCCCCAGCCTCTGCCCCTGGATTATTTCCAGGACTTCATTGAATAGTAAACTGTGGTCTTATTCGTAAAATTTTAATAATGGAGGAATCCTTCAATGCTGCTTTCGTTCTTTTGGTACGAGAATTATTGAAAGATTTAGAAGGCAGAAGCTCAAACTTTAGCTTGTTTTATGCCTAAGACAGATGGATGGTTTCTATGTGTTTGATTTGTGTGTGTGTGTGTGTGTGTGTGTGTATGCATGCACACGCATCTTAATGGAAGGAAACATTTGGGCGGTCCCACTGATAAATAAAGCACTTGTGCCTTACCAATAGGTGCTAAGCAAGTTCATGACTGAGACCTTTTCATTTCAATATTATGGATCTGAAAGATTCTTTGGTTTAGTTTAAAGTTTTTTTCTCCATATATTTGCACACTCACTAGGTGTAAAATTAATGCTATTTTGTGACATTCTGAATGCAAGCATTAAAATCTCCTAGAAATAAATATGTGGATGGAACATTTTTTTAAAGGTCAGAAATAGATACCAAATACATTAAAGAACTTAGTTTATAACAAAGATGACATTTTAAATCATGGGAAAATAGAAACTATTCATTAATGATACTGAGGCACTTGACTAATCACTCAGGGGAAAAAATTAGGAATTCATATCTTTCTCTTTATAAAAATAAATTTCATACAGATTCAAGATGAAAAAAATATATAGAATTACCAGGAAATTTTGGTGAGGTTATATATCCTTAGAGTTATGGAGATTTTTCTTAGCATGAATCAAAATCTAGGACATATATGTAACTATTTGATAAATTTGACTCTTTTCAAATTAAAAAGTTCTGCAAAGAATATTAAAAACTAAACTAAAAAACTAGGGAAAAAATACAACTCATATAGAAACGGGCTAATTTCCTTAATATACCAAAAAAATTCTTACTAATATTTAAGAACAAAAAAAGAACAAACCAATTCAAAAAATATTCAGAGGATTCTAAAGTGCATTTCACGGAGAAATAAATACAAATGCCAAAAAGCATACAAAAAGCCATACGAAACATACAAAGAGAGAAAGACGGTTTCTCTCATAATCAGAGCGTTGGTTAAGAGTTTTTATACTAAGTTGAGCTGTCTGCATTGCGTCCACTTACTAGATGGGCAACTCCAAGAAAGCTTCTTATTCTCTCTGAGCCTCCGTTTCCTCATTTAGGAAGTGGAGATATTAATGGTATATCCTCATACGTTTATTGGAAGGATTAAAAGAGAGCAACTCAACAAAAGTATCCACCACTACCACCAAGACCGTGATGACTATTGCCACTATTATTTACTATTAATACGATTATTTTAGCAGTAGTGTTGGCAACTATCTAAACGCCTATACCTCTGACTCCACAACTCCACTTTTAGGAAGTTATCCTAAAAATTTTTGTTGAACGAATAAACAAGACAGTAAAACATATATAATGAAAAAGAAAAAAATTCCCTGTCTTTACCCTCTGCTATCCCGATCTTCAGTGCTGCAGCTTAGAGGGAAGTTTCCATTTTTAAACATCATATATATGTATTACTTATTATTTTAATAAGAATAATGATAGTAAAACTCATTTATATAACAAATGGGAATCCTGAAATATGAGTTGGTTATTATGTAAAGCATGTCAGGAAAAGGGACGCAGAAGAAAAGAAATTTTCCTAGCCCTAGAAGCCAATCTGTCTACTACGGAATTACGGACTCCCTGTAGGACCCAATTCCAATTTGCTTAACTCCCTCACAGGAAAAATGTTAATAAAAATTGAATATAAGTTCCTGAAAGTAATTGCCATGGAGAAAGGGATTTGAAGCTGATTTTTTTCTGTGCCTGTGGATAATAATCTCTTCCCTTTTGGGTGATGTTGGTGAGACACAACTTTCCTTAAGCATGGCCCATGTGGAAACCAGCCTATTCCTACATCTAGACCATATTCTCTCTTCTTTGAGCACTTTAGAGGCAGAGGAGCAGATCCTAGAGCTATAAAACTCACAATGCCTATAAACTATTCAGCCCCTCACCTGGCTTGGGATAGACACTAAGTAAGTACTAGTGACCACTGTTTTGTTGCCTCCATTTATCCTGCCTCTGACTGGGGTGATGACTTGAACATTTGAGCATGCATCTTAACTGGTTATTTTACCAGTTTTCTGCTGCTGCCATAGCAAATTTAGTGACTTAAAAGAACACCCATGTATTGTCTCACAGTTCTGCAAGTCAGAAGTCTGGGATACTTGGCTGGTTTCTCTGCTTAGAGCCTCTCAAGGCTGAAAGTTAGATATTAGCAGGACTGCATTTCTTTCTGGAGTTTTTATGGATGAATCCACTTCTAATCTCGCTCAGGTTCTTGGCCTGATTCAGTTCTATGTGACTGTAGGACTGAGGTTCCCATTCCCTTGCTGGTTGTAGACTGGAGGAATCATGCTCAACTTCTAGGGCTGCCCACACTCCCTGACTGTGACCTGCTTCACCTGCAAAGCCAGCAAGGGTGGCTTGTATCCTTCACATGCTTTGAATTTCTCCTGCCTTCTCTTCTGCTGCATCTCTCTGATTCTAGCCAGAGAAAGTTCTTTGCTTTTAAGAATATATAGGATTACATTGAGCTCACCCAGATAAACTCCCCACTTTAAGATCCATAAACTTAATTACACCAACAAAGTCCGTATTCACATGGTCAAGATTAGGGCATGGACATCTTTGGGAAGTTATTACTCAGCCTACCATAGTTCTTTGTAAGGCCTTAGTTTTAGTTTGGAAAGGGGAAGAACAAGAAATAGTAAGTTGGAATACTGATGCTATCTCTGAAAGATTTCTTTTATCTCAGGAAAGAAGGAAGACCTGGTTTATCTGATTTTAGAGGTATTGTAGAAATATGGAGGTCTCCGTATCTGCTCTCCGGGGTGAACATCAGGTTTTGATGGAAAAACTATCAGTAGAACTGGATTTATTTGATATGATTATGTAACATTATGATTCTTAGCCTGATTTTTGTCTCATCTTTGTTACAATTTGAAGCAAAAAATATTTTATAGGCATACCTCGTAGATATCACGGTTTTGGTTCCAGACCGCCTAATAAAGTGAATATCACAAAAAAGCAAGTCATAAATTTTTTGGTTTCCCAGTACATATAAAAGTTATGTGTACATTATGCTCTAGCCTGTTAAGTGTGCAATAGCATTTATCTAAAAAGCAATGCACAGCCCTTCATTAAAAAATACTTATTGCTAAAAACTGCTGAATATAATCTGAACCTTCAGTGAGTTGTCATCTTTTTGCTGGTGGAAGGATTGAAATATTGTGAGAATTACCCAAATACGACAGTGACACGAGGTGAGCCAATGCTGTTGGGAAAATAGTCCTGACAGACATGCTCAACGCAGGGTTGCCACAAACCTTCAATTTGTAAAAATCTCAGTATTTGCAGAGTGTAATAAAATGAGGTATGCTTGTGTACTGATATGCATTTAAATATGTATTTTATTACATGTGTTTTAACTATGACTTTATTATAAACTGTTTTGATATATTTATTTACAATGCTATCACTTCAAAATACAGCCTCAGTCACCAAATTTCCCCTGGATTAAGGGAACCAGAATCTAGGCATTAGGAACTCCTGAACGTCCAGTGCCGGATGATGCTTGGTGACACAAATGTGAACTTCTGTAATAAGGGAAAGCGGCTCATTTTCCCTGGCTCTCTCAGACATGTCAATGGCCCACCCAAATAGCTGAGTATGAACTTGCAAAAGCTTAGATGAGGGAGCACCGCATTTTGCAGCAATTAATTTTGCAGAGGAAGCAGTCTGTTTAAAGATGCCTGCAGGACTCACTAAAATGGGGGCTGTTTTTCAAGGCCACCAGAGCTGCAGTGGGCTCTGGCTGGTTCATCAACAAAATAATGCTAAAATATGGCCTCCTGGGTTTTGCAAAAGGAGGGACTGGAGGGGCAATGAATTATGCTCACCTGCTAGAGCTGGGTGAAGTCTGTAATTGTTTAGCCCCCTAGCACTCCCCTGCAAGGGTTAAAATGACAGAGATATTAGTTGGCGATGGCTAAAATTGTTGGTTTTAAGCTCTCGGCAATACGCAGACTGTTATTTACCGGACTTGGTCGATTTACTTCTTAATGCAATAATGACCTGTGAAATGAAACGTGAGCTAGACAATTGTTCCTCATTGTTTCCAGTAAAACAGCCCTTCATACCCCATTAAACCACCATTAATTCCATATGAAAGAGAGTCGCGCACAAGCGCAGGATGGTCTCTCTCCTTCTTTCTCAGACTTTCCTGCTCTCGTGCTCCTGTTTCATTTTTCTTCTTTTACTTTGTATTTCCCCTTTTCTTCCTCTTTCCCTCCATTTCTCCAAATGGAATATGTGGGTCATGGAATCCATGGTGGGACATTTTTCCAGAGGACACTTGGAGTTACATCTCCTACAAAACAGAGGCAAGGTTTCAGTTGCCAAGCTTCCACTGGCTCTCTGTTTGCCTTGAACATGAAAACAGCTACAGAAACAGAAGAGTTTTGAAAAAGAAGGAGCAATTATTTAGTCTTGTTTAAAAAAGATCCAAATGCCTGTTCCTGATGGGTACGTGCTAGTCTTCCCACACTGGTTGCCTAGTAACTGCCTCCAGGTAAGCCAACCGTGTGAATGGGTGATGTACCTTCTCTGGCCTAGGGAGGGGTCCTTCCCACAGCAGGAATGCACACAGGTCACAGGAAGTGCCTCTGTGTTCCAGGAACCTGACTAGTTTCGAGCTGCTTTCCCTTCTCCCAAGACCTACTCTAACTCCCCCATAACAAAGGCCCCAACCAGGAAGCACTGAACCACAGGGCATGAAAGCTGCTTCTGGAGCATTTCTTCTCGCTGACCCTTTTCTCCCTACAGCCTCGTAGCTGGCACCTGTCTTATAATTTTTTTTCATTGCATGACTGGAATGTTTTGCTTCATTTTGCATCTTGTTGAAATTTAGCAGGGCCCCTATGGGTCCCCAATTTCTTGTTTGTAAGAAAAAGGCTTTAGTCTCCTAGACCTTTCTGGAGTTTCAAAGAGCAGACTCCAGCAGTTACTAATTAGGGAAGTGAGGGAATACAGAAACAAAGGAAAAGCAGTCAAGAAACAATATTTCAGTGATAAAACAGAGTCCTAACTCCTCCTCAAGAGATATACATAACAATCTGATACACATCTTTGAGTTGTTCTGCTGAAACTAAGACCCCATCCACCCACCCAGATGGAGGAGGGTGAATACATGCTGAGCATAGACACCAGACTGGTTGGAATCAGAGGGTGATGATGAAGATTTCTGAAACACCACCCTGTTACCTCACCACCAGCCAATCAGAAGAAAGTCATGCCCCCTGCAGCCCTCACCCCAAATGTTGCCTTTAAAAACCCTTTCCTGGAAGCCATCAAGGAATTTGGGTCTTTTGATCGTGAGCTGCCTATTCTCTTTGCTTGATGCCCTGCAATAAATGCTGTACTTTCCTTCTCCACAACCTGTGTCAGTAGATTGACTCAGCTGTGCATCGGGCAAGGGGGCCCAAGTTCAGTTCAGTAGCATTGCTGTTTGCAGGTCCCTGCATGACTCTTTCTGCCTCTGTAGTCACTTTGTCTTCTCTTCTTCCTTCAAACGTTTTCAGCATCACTCTTCTGAGGACACTTGTGATTATATTAGAACTGTTGGGGCCCAGGGTAGATGACCCCAAAATATGCCTTAACGGCATATGATTATTTTGAATTAAAGTTACTTAAGAAACGTTCGATGCAAGAGGGACACTCTGACCCTCTTCTATGTCTCCCTGAAAGGAGGAAATAAATCTCCCATGTGAAAGGTGCCCTTCATGCATCTGGAGGTAGAAGGGACACCCTTATCGCTAGGCACAGGGAATTCAGGGCCAAGAAACTTGTATAAATAAGCCTTGTTACTTCTTTCCTAATTTATTACCCAAGCCCAAACTTTGCTTACATTTCTTACTAATTGGGCACCCAAACCTAAATACTTTTGTCCTGCCAATTCCTCTCAAATTTATTGTTTCTATGTCTAAAAAAATATAAAAGCTGTTGGCTTTGGCCACTTCTTAGGTCCCATTTCTATGAGACCTCTGTGCACATGAATTAAAATTTGTTCCTCTTTCTGCTGTTAATCTGTCTTGTGTCAATTTTATTATTAGTCTGGCCAAAAGAACTCAAGAGAAGTAGAGGGGGAAATTTCTCCCTCCCCAGCAGAGCCCACCTGGATAATACGGAATATATATATTTTAATCTAGAAAGTCCAGATTTGACAATTAGGGTATATTCTTTCCCTTTCTCTTCTTGACAGGAATGAAAAAGAAAGGGGAAAGAAAATATTCTGAATCACCTAAATCACTCTTGATCACACACTCAAAACAAATTTAAAATAACACCTCACCATCAATTTTTTTATATCATTTAGAATTTTCACTTCTGGTTTTGGAGGTAGGTTTATCATCACCATTTGAAATTCTCAACAGTTGACTTTCCCACCTCTCTCAAAATGGTTCCACTCACACGTGAATTGTTCTTGAGTAGTCAATCATTTTATAGCTATCAACTCTGGCACTGGTTTGTGTGATAGTACCTAGTAATTAGAAAGGCTTGTAAATTTCCTATATATATTCCCCTTCCACACAGGGTCATGTGTGCTGGGGAATGAATATTGCAGGAGGCTGGGTGCTAACAAAGATTATCTCCCTACGGGACAAGGAGAAAGGCTGTTTATCTTTTTAAATTCTTATTTATTTTTATTTTTAAATTATTTATTTATTGGCCATATCGTACGCACGTGAGCGGCTTGTGGTAACTTAGTTCCCTGACCAGGGATTGAACCCCGGCCCTCGGCAGTGAGAGCGCGGAGTCTTAACCACTGGACCACCAGGGAATTCCCAAGGCCATTTAGATCTTCCATATGAACTCACTCTTCTTCTAAAAAAATTGAAGTATAATTGATTTATAATACTGTGTTAGTTTCAGGTGTACAGCAAAGGGATTCAGTTTTATATATATATACATATATATATTTTTTATATATATACATATATATATTATATATATTTCATATATACATGAAATATATTTTTTAGATTTTTTCCATTATAGGTTACTACAGTATGTTGTTGAATATAGTTTCCTGTGCTATATAGTAGGTTCTTGTTTTTTAATCTATTTTATGTATAGTAGTGCATATCTGTTAACTCCAAACTCCTAATTTATCCCTCCTCCTGCTTTCCCCTTTGGTAACCATAAGTTTGTTTTCTGTGTCTGTGAGTCTGTTTCTGTTTTGTAAATAAGTTCATCTGTATCATTTTCTCTTTTTGGTTCCACGTATAAGTGATATCATGTGATATTTGTCTTTCTCTGTCTGACTTTCTTCACTTAGTATGATAATCTCTAGGTCCATCCATGTTGTGAACTCATTCTTGAATCTGTTGTAAAATGCGTTTCATCACCTGATTCTTTCCTCAAAAACATATCTGGCATTTTACTGTTTGCAGCTGATATCACAGAGATCCCAGGAGCAAAGTGACTCCTTTACAATCGTATATAGCCTATCAGACCAAACTTTTAGTTCCTTTTCAAGCCAGTATTTTTTCCCCCTGTATTAAACTCCCTTTTAAGAAAAAGTTAATTACAAAAGAAATCAGTAATTAGTGAAATAAACACTAATGAAGTGACTAAGGTCTCGTTTAAAAGAAGCTTCAGTATTTTTTTTAAAGAAAAAGTAATAGAGGGTAACCTTTACTGTTCAGAGTAGGCCTATTCCTGTGGCTATTCCATCTTTCAAGAGTTTACTGAGGATCTACACGTCCTTCAAGGGGATGCCCTCTCCACTCCAGGAGGAAGTGAAGTCTTCCTCCTCAGACTGCCTTGGCTCTTACTGGAATGTCATCATTCATGTTACGTTTTGCTCAGCATGGTTAATTATATTAGAATGAGGTGGTGCCTTCTTTCCCCAATTTGATTATAACCCTCTGGAAGACAGAATAGATTTATTATGCTAGTTTTAGCTTAGTTTAACCAATACATATCGATTCTCTTTTACAAGTTAATGATAGTTACTTCTATTGCCGTAGTTTCCATTTACTGGGTGCCTCTTACATGCCAGACATCGTGTTAGGTGCTTTATATATCATACCTTTACAGTAACTTGGGAAGTAAGTCTCATTTTCATCATTCTAAATATGATGAAACTGAGGCTCACAGAGTTTAGGGGCTTTGTTTAAGATGTACGTCAAGTGATAAAGGGAAGATTTATGCCCAAATCTGTCTGAACCCATGCTTTTTTTTCTTAATGACCATGACCTTTCTTGGATATAGGCTGTCTGGGGAATTATGCATAAGTGAGATTCATCTTTGACCCTCAAGGAGATAATTTAGTGTAATAATTTAGTACGATAATTCGAGCACTCGACCCTAGTTCGAAACAATGTAAGATAAGCACCTGCAAATACATACATAGTACTCTGAGTGAACTGGATGGGTGGGACTTTGACCGAAGGAGAAAAAACTTCCCTTATCGAGGCATGAATAAAGGACACTGACATCACAACGTGTGGGGTATTTTCATTTGGCTGTAGAATGGGAAACATGTTGAGAAGAGAGGGAGGACAGAGCTGTAGTTTTGGAGAGCCTTGAAAGCCAGACTGAAGTACTTTTCTTTATTTACTTCATGAGCTGTTGAGGACACTTTGAAGAGTCCAGGATAGAGGAGGAGCCTGTGGAAAGCTGTACAGGCTGCTTTTTCAGCTGTACAATGTAATTTAAGGGACTGGTCCACCCAGGGCCTCAGGCTGCAGGAAGCAGGGCGAAGACTGGGTTGGAGCATGGACCAAACGGAAAGACCTGATAGGACACTGTTTCAGTTGTTTAGCTTTAGAGGAAATGCATTGAGGATCTGGAGGAAATTGATGGTCGTCAGAAGGGAGAGGATGGTACAGATCAAAGACATACAAAAGAGAGGGAGAAGAAAGGGCTTGCCCACTCCTGACTGTTGGGAACTGATGAGAGGAAATCAAGAGTGACTCTATTGTCCATAGTCAGCATATCCTGCGGAACAAAGGTTCCAACAGTAGATATGGGGAAATAAGAAGGAACAGGTTGTTGGCCTAAGCTTTGTCTTTAGTGAGTTTGGGATGCCCACTGTAGGGGAGAGGAACTATTCAAATATCCATCTGGCAGCGGGAATCTCTGGGATTAGAAACTGAAAGATAAAGCACAGCTAGAGAGAAAACTGAAAATTGTCTGGAATTAGCTGGTAGGTGAAACAATAGAGCAAATGATTGCTGAAGAAGGAAGAAAGAAAAGAAACTGAAGCCCGTACTTTGGGGAATGCATGGCATTGAGGAGAGCCTTCACTGGGAAGTGTGCAAGCAGATAAGCGAGGCTTAACATTTTACTGTTTGTCGCAGAGACAAGGGGCACAGAGGTAGGACTACCCACCAGAGGCGGGAAAGCTCTCACTCTTTGCTTCCTTGCTGGGTTCTGAGGTGTTTTAAGGAAAACAATGAGCTGTGACAAAGATGGGGTGGGTTGTCCTCTAGTGAGAGGAGAAGTTGGGCCAGTCTTGTGTGTCGATGGAGGTAACTGGTGCAGGTACAAGGTGATTTAAGGGACTGGTCCACCCAGGGCCTTGCTGACCCCCAAACACTTTCCCTACCCATGCTGTGTCCTTCCTTCTAGGCTGAAAGTGCTACCTTTGCTGCTAGAGCTATTCCTTCAGAAAGTCAGTGTTGGGTGTGGAGAAAAGGGAACCCTCTTGCACATTGGTGGGAATGTAAATTGATACAGCCACTATGGAGAACAGTATGGAGGTTCCTTAAAAAACTAAAAATAGAATTAGCATATGACCCAGCAATCCCACTACTGGGCATATACCCAGAGAAAACCATAATTCAAAAAGACACATGCACCCCAATGTTCACTGCAGCACTATTTACAATAGCCAGGTCATGGAAACAACCTAAATACCCATCTACAGATGAATAGATAAAGAAGATGTGGTACATATATATATGACGGAATATTACTCAGCCATAAAAAGGAACGAAGTTGGATCATTTTTAGAGACATGGATGGACTTAGAGACTGTCATACAGAATGAAGTAAGTCAGGAAGAGAAAAGCAGATATCGTATATTAACGCATATATGTGGAATCTAGAAAAATGGTACAGGTGAACCGGTTTGCAAAGCAGAAATAGAGACACAGATGTAGAGAACAAACATATGGACACCAAGGGGGGAAAACAAGGGCGGAGGGTGGTGGGATGAATTGGGAGATTGGGATTGACATATATACACTAATATGTATAAAATAGATAACTAATAAGAACCTGCTGTATAAAATATAAATTAAAGAAAAAGCAAAGAAAGTCAGTGTTAAGATGTGCACATTCGTTTATTCGTCCGTTCATTTACCCAGCTGATATTTAGTGGGCAGCTACTGCATTCCAGGTATCAGGATAAAAGCTGGTGTACAAAATGACATGATTCCTGTCCTCATATCATATTAGGAAAGGTAAGCAATATATACATAAAGTAGACAACTAAATATATGATTACATATAAATGCTATAAAGAAGAGAACAGGCATGCCATAAGTGCATCACAGTGGTCGTTGTGCTGGTGGTGAGTCAGTGAAGGCTGCTCTGGGAAGAAACAGTAAAACTGAGACCCAAACTGAATAAGAGTTGGCCAGGTAATATGTGGAGGGGAAAACCTTCAAGGCAGAGAAAGCAGTTTGTGTGTAAATCCCAAGGCTGGAGGAGCAGCGCCTCGGAGGAAGGACGGCCACAGGGACTGAATAATAGCGGGCTTGCGTGCAGATGAGTAGCCTGTGATGAGGTCGCACAGGTGAACAAGAGGCAGATCCTGAGGAGCTTATGGGACATTTTAAGAACATGAGATTTTATTCGACTTGCAATGGAAACTGATGTAATTTACTTTGCATTTTTTAAACTTTGGAAGAGTAACTGGAGGTTGGCAGGAATGGGTAAGAGAAAGATGAGTTAGCCGTTCTATTGCAGTGATCCAGGAGAGAAAAAATAGTGATATGGGTTACTTTTGTTCCTTTTGTTAATTTTATTTTTAGTAGACATTGTTTTAGACTTGAGGCTTGAACATAAGAACCCCAATTAATTTTTCTCCTGCTTTATCTAAGATTTTAGCATCATGAAAAATGGTCTTGTATTCATTTGCTTTAACACATTCTTAGTCCAGAACCCAGATGTCAAAATCGATCTACTTAATGATTATCTAAAAAACTGGTAAATATGAATCTTCTCGCGTGCTATGACCTTAAGAGAAGCTCCAAGCCCTGAGAACAAAACAATAGTTGACAAAACCTTCACCTTCTAAAGTGAGGTTCCAGAGTTCCAGCTCTGTCTGTGGAACTTTCTGCAATGATGAAAATTTTCTACATTTGTGCTATTCAGTGTGGTAGCCACTAGCCACGTGTGGGTATTGAGTGTTTGAAAGTGACTGGGAAGATTGAGGAACTGAATTTTATTTTGTTTTACTGTGATTCATTAAAATTTAAACTTACATAGCCACATGTGGTGAGTGGCTACTGTGTTGGACAGTGCAGACTAAGATAATCTATGTTGATCTTGTAAACGAAGTGGCTAGAACCTAGTGTAGCCTCTGACTCTCTAGCCCTTCATGTACCTCCGGGTATATGGGAAGAGGAGAATTCACTGGGAGGTGGAAGGGAACTGTTCTAGGACCGTATGATAGCTAATTCTCAGTGTGCAATGAACTCCTCATCTCTGCTCACGGGAGGGCAGAGCTTAGTGCTTGCCGTCATGTTCCTCTCCAGAGGAGCTGGGTTTTAAAGCTCCACTAGAAGTTGACAGAGACTGTTGTCTGACACACTGAAGAAGAGTCTACTGGTGAGAGACTGGCCAAAGTGCCTTGTGCTGAAGAAGTTTCCATTTCCTAGCTTGCTGAGCAAAGATGCCAGGCCCACAGTATTCCAGGTGTGGGTGGACTTGTTAGGGGAGCGTATCATGTACCATTTTAACAGAGACGCACCCAAGAGGTGTGGGGTGACCTCAAGTGGGTGTGGACACTGGGCATCAGGGGCTTTCAGATAAGTCATAAGTAGCCACCAGGAACAGGCATCTCCCATGCCAAACAGGCAACCGCAGATCCTTAGTGCAAGTCTCTGTGGAACCCACAGGAGGACTCAAAAAAGAGTCAGTTTTAGACATCTGCAATACTCAGAGGGTATCAAACCCTCTGAGCCTACAAAGCCTCTGGAAAACCAGAGGCTTTGTAGTGAGTGGAGGAAGAGGAATCAAGGGGGAGAAGTAATGCGAAGCCAACAATATTTTCCCCATCACAGATTTCCCAGATTTTGAAGCCGAAGGAAGGAAGAAGGTTTTAAAAGGATGTGAGATTGCATTGGATTGGACTGGAATGTTTCATATGTGGAAGTAATCAGAAAAGCTGTGTCATCTGCCTGGGGTTTCATCCAGGATCTGAGAAAAGTAATTTGACAGCATGAGTTTAAATGGGAGTGGGTTAGGAAGACTAAATTCCCACTCTTGCACCTGCTGAATCCAGGTCACTCAGTAAACAGATTATAATAATAAGGATAATTGTGCATTAGTAATGACACATAGATAACGATGGTGATGAATAGCTAACATTTATCAAGTATTTACAACCTGCTAGGCACTCTTCTAAGCGTGTTATCTGTTTTAACCCCTCAGCTGGAGATGCATATGGAACTGATTCCTCTCTATCTGAGGAAGCTCTGATAACTGGACTGGAAGACTTTCTGAGTCTCGCTGGAAGATAAAATCTCATACACTGAAAAATCATGATCATCTAGTAGTTATTAACCACACTTAACAGGCATTTCATGTGCATTATTTCATTTACTACTTTAACTGTGCTATGAAATAATCACTTATTTTATCCATTGAGGTTCAGAGGAGTGAGGACAGTTTACCTACTGGCAGGTCTAGGCTGGGAATCCAGTGCCGCCAGGCCTCAGTGTCTTGTTTTTCACCAAGACCCTACATCTGAGGCCAGGACTAAGGCTCCCCTATTTTCTCTTCTTGAAAACAAGTACATTCATTATGAGGAACAAGAAATTGTCTCGTTCAAGCAAAATTAAAAGTTGGTCGATTTGAACATTGCAAAACACTTTGGGTACTAATTAGTAACAAAATCAGTTCCTTCTCTTGCCCCAAAGTCTTAAGTTTAGTATGGAGAAACAAGAATACAGAAAATGGCTCACATGGACCATCAACATGTATTCCGGCAAATATAGGAAAAACAAAAGCCAGGGCCAGCTCTTCATTTCTGACCCCCTAGAGTCCTCCTGACCCTCTCAAATCTTCTTCCTCTCCACTTTATTTCATTGTTGTTCTTAAAATGAATTCCAAAACCCAAGAGAGGGATAAGGCTCTTACCAAGAAGGAAAAGAAAAACCGTAAAAAAGTTACGGTTCAGTGTATTCTGAACTCTTGAAATTTGGGGCCTATTTATACTTCAAGACAAACAGAGATCATTTTAACAATAGCAGATGTTGCAAGGGAAGGATAGAGTTTATTACAGGCAGACCTACGTGGGGTCAGAAGCAATAGGCTATTCCTGGGGAGGAAGTCGGATGGGCAGCTGCAACTTGACTCGAAAGAGCTCGTTATCGTATTACAGTCCAGGCTGAGAGCACGGTGTGGTGCCCAGCTCTGTGGGCTGGATACACGTGCAGCTTCGCTCCCCCTTGCCTGATTTTCTCGTTGGTCCCAGGTGTTACTTCCAAAACTGCGGAGGTGGCTCAGATGCAAGGAAAACATCTAACCATTTTGAAGGGGCTGGGAGACGACCCATATTTGCAAATACGATTGGAAGCCTTTATCTTTCCTTCCCCCCCTACATCTTCTAAATATTAGCATTTAATAAAATACACATTTCTTTCATTTATTTTGAACTCCCTCCAAAGCCAGCAAATACCAGAACCTCAAATATTATGATAGGATAGGTTCTTTATTGGTTTGTTTTCTTTTCATTCTTTCTGTTTTTACTGTGTGATTCTTTTTCATTATAAATCCTTATGTTTCCAGCTCAAGGAGCCTGACTAATCAGAAGGGTTTCCAGCAGAGGTAGACAAATATTCTCAATGTGGTCCTGAGACCCTACAGATGCAGATAGCTCTGCTATTCACAGGAAATGAAGAAGTCAGGTCCATCAGAGACAGAGGATTTCCTCTTCAGATAAAGTATGTTAGCTGTTGCATATTAGTGATAGAAAGCTCAGGAGGAGAGAAACAAGATGGTCTGATGGTGGGGAAGAAGGCCTCCTCTCATCCTGGATGCTGTTGAAAGCAGAGCCTGAGACAAAATTTGCATAGAGTTTATTTATTTGGGAGATGATCTCAGGGAGCAGGAATGGGGGACAGAATTAGTGAAACAAAGGAGGGAAAGCAGCTCAAGATGTCTACAGGAGATGCTTGATCCTGTGAGGACCCTTTTGAAGTGTATCTCAATTCTGCCCATGGGCAAAAAGAGAAGACACTGGTTCATGTCTCCAACTGGTCAAAGCTCCAAACCCAACACTTCCTGGTTGCAGAGGTATGAATGCTAAATGGTTCATCTCATGTGGCAGCATGAGAGAGGCCCAAGGGCGGAAGGCAAGGCACTGTCAGCTTTCTTTTGCGTGGAAATGGGAGCCACATGTCAGTGGCTGGAATAAGAGATGGGTTGGAGAGGACTTGACATGGTACACGCAGGTATCCAACACAGCACCCTGAGGAATTTGTTATTATAGGCTGGTAGTTCATAGAGATATGAGTTGAGGCCCCATCTAGATGACTTACCAGCTCTGTATCCTGGGCAAGTTATTTGCTCCTAGGCCCACCTTTCTTCCTTTTAATTTAATAACACTTAACCTCATCTGGTTGTCGTGACAAGAAAGTGAATCACATAAGCTTAGTGCCTAGTGCCTTGTACAAATTCAGTAAATACTATCATTATAATCAATAGTATGAATAATCGACATAGGTTTGATGAGTTTGGCCTACAGCTCAGACCGATGGTGGCAAAACACTCTGTAGAGAAGACGTGAAAAGGGAATTTAAGAAAGATGTAGGACTCATGCCTTTCTTTAGACAGGTGAGATTCATGTACACATAAAGTACAATGTAGACTTCTGTTCTTGAAGATGAATCTCAGGCATGAAGATAACAAAGTGATGTCACAATCATTAAAGAAATAGATACAGGATAAATTTGATTATTAATGATGTTTAATTTAATGGAAAATTTTAAACAGGCCTGATTCCAAGGGAGCCTTACACAGAGCAGGAACATTTGCTTCCTGGGTTCTCCAAATTCATATCTGTAAAGTCAGCGTGTTAAATCAGATGATTTCTGAAGTTTACTTCAATTCTTAAGTTTTGTATCCCCAAATAACTTATTTTATTATTCCTGAATATTAATTAGCTAGAATATCTGATTTCCCACTTGTACCGAAAGACAAAAAGATTGAGTCACCTGTGTATGTCAGAAAAAGAGCTTGTCATAAAAGTATTTATTCACAGTAATTATACTGGCCATTCCAAACTCAAGGTGGATTGAGTTTTGAAAGTTGGTTATTTACAATGAGGGATGTGTTTTCACACAATGACTATGTTAAAAATAACAGGCAGACTTCCAGGTCAGTAAAGCAAAAGTCTGTTTTAATCATTATGTTCCATAAACACAGTACTTCTCTACTATTAGTCTGGTTTCTGAATACTACGTGTTACAATGATTTGAACTCTTCCATGGAAAGAGTTCCACCTTTTGATTACAAAAGCCACTGTGGTTTCTGCTCCAGTGATCTTAGGAAATTTCTCTCTTCCCAGGCAGTTGGACCTATGAACTTTTTCCAAGTCTCCTAACTCCTCCAAAGAGGGACACTTTTGAGAGTAGAGGGGGAGCTATTAATATTTTTTCTGCGAGAACGAGCGTAAACCATCATTGTCCTGAGAGCACTGGGGGGATGGTTGTCCTAGTCATACTTGTTTAGAAGTACTTCCGTGGCCTGTCTGTGGACACAGCAATATGAAGCTCTCACTTATTTTCATTTCCGTTGCAGTTCATTCAACAATGTTTACTAAGTTTCTACCATGTACTACATACTGGAGATATAGTGTGGTAAAGACGAACATGGTACCCAACTTTGCTGAGCTTAGAGTCTAGTGCATAAAAGAGACATTAAACAACTAATTGTAATAAAGCCTAAGTGATGACTGAGGAAGTCCAGGCACCAGGGGAGCACATAGTAGGGGACCTTAGGTTGATGCTCTAAGGCAGGGGCCTTTTCTGTAAAGGGCCAGATAGGAGATATTCTAGCTTGTTACTCTTTTAGCCTTTAATGATCATAGATGGTTTCTGTTTTTCCTCCTCCTCCTCATCTGTCTCTTCCTCCTTTTCTTTTTCTTCTTTCGAAATTCTTTTAAAAATTTAAAACCCGTTCTTAGCTTGAGGGCTGTACCAAAACAGCCACAGGCAAATTTGTCAACCATAGTTTGTCAACCCTTGTTCTAGGAGAAACCTTTTTGGAGCAAGGGCTATGTAAGCAGAGATTTAGAAGGTGAGTGAGTCTGCCAGGGGAAGAGTTGTAGATAAAGGATATGGAAAGATAATATGTGCAAAGGCACAGGGACCGGAGAATGAAAAGAAATCCATCCTGGCTGGGAGTGGCCCAAGATGATGTCGAGATGTGTGAGATCTGTTCCCAGAATGTTTTATAACCCTGCTAAGGATTTTGGACTTGATCCTAAGGGTTAAGAGGCATTCATAAAGGACTTAAAAGGAAGGAGGGTCATGAGCAGATTTGCATGTTTAAAAGATTCTTCTGACTGCCCTGTAGAGAACAGATTGGATGGGACAAGAGAGGAAGCAGGGCATCCAGTGCAGTGGCAAAGGTCCAAAGGATAGACAATGAGGCAGCACAGATCAGGATGATGACATGCGAAATACAGGGACTCAAGTGAGATTTGTGAGGTGTACATGGCTGGACTTGTTGATTGATTGGATGAGGAAGAGAAAGGAGTCAAGAATGACTTCTGAGTTCTTCCTAAAATAACTGGGTGGCTGGTGATACCATTTACTGAGGGAGAACCCTGGAGAAGGAGCAACTTGGGAAAAGAAGAATTCCATTTTAGACAGACTGAATTTGAGGTGTATGCTAGACTTCCGAGAGGCAGTGCCCAATAGGGGGTTAGATGCACAGCTCTGTAGTTCACAGGAAAGGTCAAAGATGTAAGGTTCATCGTGGAGATGGGAACCAAGGCCAAGAAACTGAATGGAATTATGTGTATAGGGTGAGAAGAGTCTCCCAATATTGAAGGAACGGCTGGGCAAGTAGGTGGAAAACAGTTTCTGGTGTTTAATGAGTCACCTTCCACCTAGTCTACCTGTTCCTCCTCTTCTTCGTTCTTCTCCTTCTTTTACTAGTTATGCTACACATTTTCTACCAATATAGACCAATCCTGGGGTGAGGTGATAATTAGAGATGACGTATGAAGCCGTCCTTGATAGGGATGGGAAGGAACATTCAACTGGAAGTAGAAAGGAAGGTCCTTCTCGGGGCTGCGGTACCTCTGATACAGGTTAAAAGTGTTTTTTCAGTTGCTTCTGTGCACATAGGGATGTGAGTAGGTTGGGCATGCATAAATTGTGAATGACCTGCCTTCAGTGTATGAGAGAACATGATCCAAAAAACAAGACTTGGCATGGGGAGAGCAGCAGACACAACAGACACAAGTATCAGTGAGTTGTTCCAGCTGTTGAAGAAATATCAAGAGAGGAATGTGTAGGGGAGGAAAATATTCTACCCATCTTAGGTTCATTGGCTGGAGTCTCACAACTTAGACTTAACAAAAGACAGATTAACAAGTGAAAAGCAAACAGAAGTTCATTAATGTGTACATTGTGCATGGACATGGAAGTACTCAGTGATGAGTAACTCAAAAGGGTGGTTCGAACTTGAGCTTAGACCTTGAGCATCTTAGCAAAGAACAATAATTGCAAAGAAAAGTGACAAGGCAAAAGAAAGGGACTTTGAGCTTCCAGAGGTGGCAGATTGTGGGAAGGTAAATATATGGAGACACTAATGGTAGATAAGAGTTATATGGTTTCCCTGGTACTATCTGTGGGCTAATAAGGGTCTAGCACCTCAGATGACTAACTTCAGTCCTTGCTGGTAGAGAGGGGAGGGGAGACACCTTTGCAAATTTATATTCTGCTTTTAGGGGGAGTGCAGAGGGCTTTTCTCGTATTTGCTTACTTCTAAATTATCTTCAGCTCAAAATAATCAGCCTGCCAAACTGGTGTTTTCTGCGGGGAGGCATATTCTGCTACCTAGTCACCTAGTAACCACTGTCAGATTTCCCCACATCCTCATTTCACTTCTGTGATTGTAGTTAGGGGAAATTACAATGAATTCCTATGTTTGGCCCTGGGCATTTAACACTTTTAAGTGCCGTGTATATCACCTAATAGATTTACTTTTTATCCAAATTAGTATTAAGTTTATTAAGTTGAATTTTTATTCTTGGAAATTGACAATCTATGTATGATGCTTCTCTATATGTAGGGCATAAAGGATAATTTCAGCTAAACAGCACCAGTGATTAATCAGTGTTCTCTGCCCATTTTCTGTTATTACTGCTGATTGAATTCAGGGCCAACTCAAGCAAAGCTGTGAGGCAGGCACTGGTTTTCTTTGGCGTTTGCCTTCTCACTTCCCTTCTCTACTCCAAGCATCTATCCTGGCCTCATTTCCAGTTGTTACTTGGGTATTTGCACTTTAATAGAAACTTGCTGCCGGTAAAAAGCCTTTAAGGTCCAACTAAATGAATCTTTCATAGTGGACTTTTAGGTGGAAATGGGGCCCTATGGGAGAGGTGTTTTCTGGAGAAGGGCAACCATCAATTTGTGCGATGGGCATTGCAGGTCTATCACAGTGGGTTGTGAGGAACAGCTCTGAGACAGGGTCTCTACTTGTGTCTTCAAACTATTCTCGAGGCCCTTTGACCCTGTATCCCACTGTGGTTCCTGCCATATCCTCTTCATCTGTTCATGGTCAAACTTCTTGAAGGAAAAGTGCCCTGACTGACTCTTCCTTATGTCTCATTCAGTCTCTCCCGCTGCATCGGGGCTGACCAGCACCAGCAAGTGCAAATTACTGGACGTTTGCTCCTTAGTTGCATGGTCTCTGCAGAATTTGACTCTGAGTCTGCTCCCTGATGCTTTAAATTGCATCCTGCTTTGGTTTCCAAGACAACGTGCTCCCTGGTTCTCCAGCCTCTCAGTAGTAGGGTAACTGAAAGTGGGGGCTGGGGTGGAAGTGTAATGTCCAGCAGCATCCCCACTCTTGGGTACACACGACTGAATTTCCTTATTCTTGTAATGAATATTCAAACCCCCTTCTGACCTGATTGCTGGTCAGAGTCCTTTCAAAATAGAAAGTTTGGAATCTCCACTGCCCCAGCCGTTGCCTCCTCCTAATATTCTCCATCTGAGTCCTTTTACTCCTATCCCTCCAATGTTAGTGATCTTTAAAGTTTTGTCATTAACAATCTTCTCCTTTTCCTCTTTTCCCCCTCCTGATCTTATCTATGACCTGGCCTTCGACTCTTAGGTCACAAATCTCTACTTCTCTTCCAGACTCACCCTTCTTTCCAGATCTGAATATTCAACTATCTGTGTGATATCTCCATTCTATCTATGTTAGATTGCCTTATCTTCAGCCCTCCTACTCTTAAATCTCCCAAATTAGTAGTCACCTTTGGCTGCTTTGCCCTCTCAACCTCTTCCTTCATGCAGTCACAAAGGCTTGCCAAATCCATTAAGGTTGTTAAATTCATCCTCTCTTCCATTTCTCCCTACTGCCTTAGAGTAAGCCTTTATCTGAGCTGTAGCAGTGAATATTGTTCTCCCTTTCCCTACTCCAAACCTCTATAATTCTACAATTTACACAAGGAAGAAGTGCTCTTTCTAAAATGCAAATCTGATCATGTAAGTGTCAGCATAAAACTGTTAACTGGCTTCCCTTAATTTTGCAGAATAAAATCTCAGTTCATTAGCATAATATCTGATGGACTTTGTGATGGAACCTCCATCACAAGACCCCACCCTCCTCTTCAGGCACCACTTCTCTCCACAGTACAATTAAACATTTCATGTTGCTTGAGGCCTCTGTACCTTTGGACAGTATGTGCTTCTGGATCATTCTCTCAGTTTCATGAGTGTCTATCTATCTAGAATATAGACTCCATGCTAGAAGGGATTGTGGAGTAAAATCCCTTTCTACAGGTATTGCTCGATTGACGTGAATGTCAGGGGAACAACAAAGAAGGATAGAGGATGTATCATTTCTCATCTGGTTACCACCGCCTCTCATCTGTATTAGCAGGACTGGCAGGACTCTGAGGTAGAAATAACTTTTTGGAAATGTGCTAGGAACCCTCCAAACTAGGATCATTAGAGATGTGAAGAGCCTGCATCCCTCAGAAACAGCAGAGCATCTTCTAAACCCTTGTATTTATGTTTATTACCAGAAAAGCTTTCCAGGAATGAAAACTAAAGGTGGTGTGGTACATATATGCAATGGAATATTACTCAGCCATAAAAAGGAAAGAAATTGGGTCATTTGTAGAGGCGTGGATGGACCTAGAGAGTGTCATACAGAGTAAAGTAAATCAGAAAGAGAAAAACAAATATCATATATTAATGCATGTATGTGGAATCTGAAAAAATCTGAAATAAGACTGTATAGACAGTCTTATTTCCAAAGCAGAAATAGAGACACAGATGTAGAGAATAGATGTATGGCTAACAAGGGGGAAGGGGGAGGTGGGAACTGGGAGGTTGGGATTTACATATATACACTATTGATACTATGTATAAATAGGTAACTAATGAGAACCTACTGTATAGCACAGGGAATTCTACTTAATGCTCTATGGTGACCTAAATGGGAAGGAAATCCTAAAAAAAGGGGATATATGTGTATGTATAGCTGATTCACTTCGCTGTACTGTAGAAACTAATACAGCATTGTAAAGCAACTATACTCCAATAAAAATTTAAAAAAAACAAACAAAAAATCCAAAGGTGGAGCTTTTGGTATAATACAGGGAGATGCTGAAGTCATCATCTGACTGATCTGAAGAGGAAAAGGTTATGAGCCTTTTAAGTCTTCATCAATCAGCCACGTTGCCACATTTTAGGTCATAGTTCACCACCAGCCCCCTCAGGAGAGAGGAGACATAAGATTTTGGTTTCCTTCTGAATTTATAAAATATGTGTGTGGTTTTGGTATTTATTGCCTATTGTATATTATACTAGTTTGAAAGATAAAAAAAATAATATTAAAGTTTTCTCTCTTCTTTATTCTAGCTTGGATTTATATTGAATAATCTGGGGTTTTCTTGTTTGTTGTTGTAATTCCTCATTTTAATTCTTGAGATGGCTAGGGAACAATGCTCCATTAACTGGAGCTTTCAAATAAAAAGAATCTTAATTGTCAGAATAAAAGAAAATTTATTGTGATAGATGTAGTGAAAAAATATAAATAAAATACTCTTGACTGTGTCCTCCTCGTCCCTTTCAATTCAGTCAAATTATCTGGAATGCCTGTCTGTAAAGCTATACAGTGAAAATAGACCAGAATTGTTATTCAGAAGCGATACAGGGATTCTTCATTAAATATTCTGAAGATCCAATGTCCTTATTGCTAAGATTGCAAGAGAAGAAATATACATTTTTATGATGAGAAACTTTCAACAGCATATTCCTAAGTCCTCCCTCTGTGTTTATGTAGCACTTTAAACAAATGTTTATGTAACACTATACATACTTTTATTGCAGCCACATTACATACCATTACTGTACTTTGTCCATTTGTCTTTCTGCTCTTGAATTTTAGTGCTTTGAGGGCAAGAGGCTATTTCTCTTTGTGTCCTCATCACCTAGCACAAATTCCAGGAGAATTATAGTAAATAATATTTAATGGATGGCAACTCCAAGCAAAAAATGGATTTCTGATTTCTAATTCTGAGTCGCAGAGAAAGTTTGGTCCATTCCATATTATTCATTGAGGTCTTAGAAGATAAAATATGTGGCAACTACTTCTGCTAACTACATTGTCTGAGATAAGGTAAATCTGATACAAGTTTTGGATTTCATCCTTAAAAGTTTGTGGAAATTTGTTTTCTCTCATTATATAGGTATGTATGTAATATCCTCAACTTGGCCACTTTGCCTGTGAAGTCTAAAATACTTACTATCAGATCTCTTACAGGAAATGTTTGCTGACCACTGTTCTGTAAAATACTTTGTATAAGTTTAAGAAACAATTGATTTGTAAAAATTTCTCTAATGTAACATTTTAACACTGGCCTGGACATTAAAACGGTGAGTTCTGCTTCTCACCTATAGCTATGTCTGACCTTCTTTTGTACTTTACTTGACTGGGCATAGGGCTGAACGCAGAATGGATGCTTAGTAGTAATGGTTAATTGATTTTTTTCTCAAGCTGCTCAGTTTTAGGAAAAGATTTTGCCTGATCCCATTAGAATTTTAATGAATGGCATCTTCTGAAAAGTGCGATGGAAACCCAAATATTTATTTATTTATTGGCTGTGCCCTAAGGCTTGCGGGATCGTAGTTCCCAGACCAGGAATTGAACCCCGGCTCTCGGCAGTGAAAGTGCAGAGTCCTAACCACTGGACCTCCAGGGAATCCCTGAAACCCAGATATTTATAATGAGGATTATTTTAAATGACTGGCCTGGACTATGAGGCGTACACTCAGAAATAAATGCCAGAATCTTCAGGCAGACTTAACTCTCTGCCGCATGTTACCAGTTGGCAAAATCTGTGAAGGACCGGGGGTGATAACTCACCCAGGTTAAGAAATGGCTCTGAATGAACATGTCAGGCTAAATAGATTGATTGTTACTTAATTCTAATTTGATATTTTCAAATGCAGCATTACCAGTGACACCAACCATAAAAATATTTTAAAAGATCTCAAAATTAGGTAACTACGTAGCAAAGGAATTACATTGAGTGAAAAAAAAACCCAGAGTTAATGTCCTGGTTAGTTAAGTTGAGCGTTTTAGTGGAATTTCTTTTTCCCTTTTGGTTACTAGGAAGTCCTTCCTAAATTCACTTGTTAAAAGTATATTTCCGGCTGCCTGGATAAGGCGGGTTGTATTGTAAATCCTGCCTAAATGTACTTGGAATAAACCAGTCAGGAATTTAACCTCTCCTTGACAAACTAATTGGCTGGGGTTTAAAACCATCAGTTTTGTAATAAAACTGTGTGCAATCAATTAGGGTAAACTGATTATGTTCCCTTGGCTTCATGTCTGAGGAATCTTGTTAGCAGTTGAACTCTCTGAATGACTTGCCTAACTCTTAGAAAACGACTCAGCCTTTTGTATAAGCATGAGGTTTTCAATTCCCTGCAAATTTCACACGGCTTTCAGGCAATGGCTGCATGTTACCGAAGGGAGTAATGTTAAGTGCATGTGTAAAGAACGGTTCGGGATATTATCCTTTCCTTAGTGAATCACAAATGAGCTTTCCATGTCTGATTCCCTCTCTGGATGAGCCAGCCGAGGGGCTGGGGTGTAGCGAGTTAGGAGTCTGAGATTGGGACAAATCCAGTCCTTCGTGGTCTGTTGTCTGCCACTGCGAAGCTCCAGATATGACCAGAGTCAGCAATCCAGAGGACTTAGAGAATAAGAACCCTGATATGATCCTTATTAATGAGATGAGAGCTGGGAATCTGGACAAGAGAGCATTCAGAGAAAGAAGAGGGAAAAGCTGTGGGGACTGGTGACATTCCTCAGCCAAAGAGGAGAATTGACTTTTAGCTATCGATTAACACTCATATGTTCCCTCCATTTATCAAAAGAGGTTTGATATTGTAAAGCACCGTTCATGGTTTTCTGTTTGCATTATAGATCTGCTTCTTCCAATATTGGAGGTTTTTGTTCAGTTATCACAATTTGTATTATATTTTAGGTTTTAATTTGTACTAATGTCTCAGGAACACTTGGGAATTTCATTATTTGCTACAAAGTCAGGATTAAAGCACATTTGACATTTTCTATTTATGCTTCCTAAGAGTGAGTACCAGGCATTGTTCAAACTAAGGCCAAGTTCTAAAACATCCCCAGCTAATATACCCTATGCATATCTTTAGACTGAATAATATTGTGATTGAATAATCACAATAATTGAATTATTGTATGTGTGTGTATATATATATATATATATATATATATATATATGCCTCATGAGTACAGAGGCCGAATCTGTTCTCTTCACAATTATTCCTAGGATAATAACTCTCGCTGAATATTTGTTTGCTGAACTGATGAGTGTGGTTCTGGTCCTTGCAGCAGCCCCAAAAGCATGCAGCACATTTTTATAGTTGTCATAAATACAAAAAGAAGTAAATAAGTAGTTCAGAGCCATCACACCTCCCCTTACCAATTTTATAATACAATTTTAGAGGATATTACAGTATTGAATAAAACATTTTATTATGGTTTCAAATATTTGATATCAAAGTACTTTCTACAAAACACTTTATTGGAAAATAATGCTATTTCCCAATTGGAGTGCTAAAATGTATTATCTTATAACGGTTGATAAAGGTGTTTTTTTTTTTGGCTGCCCCACGTGGTGTACAGGATCTTAGCTCCCCGACCAGGGCCAGGGATTGAACTTGGGCCCCGTGAGTGAAAGTGCCCAGTCCTAACCCACTGGACCACCAGGGAAGTCAATATTCCATAACAACCTAATTGGGAAAAGAATTTGAAAAAGGATAGATACATGTATATGTATAACTGAATCACTTTGTTGTACACCTGAAACTATCACAACATTGTTAATCAACTGTGCTCCAATATAAAATAAAAAAATTTTTTAAAAAGCTAAAAAAATATTTTAAAATAAAGTCATTCTAAAATTCTTATTAAAACTGTCAACCTGTAATAACATAAGTGCTGGTGAGGATGTGAAACAACTGGAACTCTCATACATTGCTGGTGGGAGTTTTGAGTTTTTGCTGGTGGCAAAATTGTACAGATACTCTGAAAAACAGTTTGACAGTTTCTTACAAAGTTATACGTATACTTAACGTATGCCCCAGCAATCCTCTTTCTGGTTATTTACCCTAGAGAAATGAAAACTTATGTTCCCACTAAAACATGCAGACATATTGTTACCACCGAATGCAAGTGCAAATTTGTGCGCCCAACACACAGTGAGGCCAAACAAACTGAAACGTTGGAGTTTGGAGCAGAGAAAGATTTATTGCAGGGCCATGCAGGGAGAAAGGGTGGCTCATACCCAGAAAGCCCTGAACTCCTGGAAGGGTTCCGGCAAAGCACTTCTAAAGGAGAGGTGAGGGAGAGGTGTGGTTAGTTGTTGCAAACTTCTTGGTGTCCGATCCTTTGTTCTAGCAGCTGTCCACTTAGGTCAGGTCAGGATGATCCTATAAACCTCCAATAAAACCAATGTTATTCTCTGTTCTGCAACTTTTTATCTCTATATGAAAAGACTCGTAAAGGTCAGAGACCTGAGTATAGGCTATCCTTTATATTTCAGGCTATAGGCAACATTCTTTTACAAAATGTGCAGAGCCAACATTTCTAAGCACAGGCAATAGACCAGGTCTAACATGGAATCAGATTTGTTCTTTCCTATTACATTAAAATGTTCAGAGCAGCTTTATTGGTGATAGTCAGAAGCTGTAAACAACCCAATGTCCTTCACGAGGGGTCTGGATAAGCAAGCTGTCATGTATCCATGCAGTAGAATACTACTCAGAGACAGAAAGGCACAAACTATTGATACATTTTGGTACTGATACAGGCAAGATGGATGATTCCCAAAGACATGTGGGAGTGAGAGAAGTCAGTATGAAAAGGCTACATACTGTATGATTTCAACTATGTGATATTCTGGAAATGGGAAAACTGTAAAGACAGTGAAAGGTCAGTGATTGCCAGAGGTCTGGGTGTGGTGAGAATAGTATTATAATGGGGTAGCACAGGGGGTTTTAGGTGCATCAGCAAGTTGTTTTGTATCCTAATTGTGGTAGTTACACAAATCCATACATTGTTGAAATCCATAGACCCTTACAGCAAAAGAAAATAAATTACCATATGGTAATTTTAAAAAATAACATAAAAAAATCTCTCAGTTAGTAAGATTTAAGTAATTGTATAACAAACGGCTGCTTACTTACAGTCAAGTGGTATCTTCCCAAGCACATCACAACTGGAGACCGTGGGTTTTAAAAGCCATGATCTAGTTATCTGAGAGGTGGAAAGTTAGAAAAGTAAGCTATAGTATACTTTTTACAAAAGAAGTAAAGTAGTACTATCAAAAAGGAAACTCTCCTATACTTTTATTCAAAAAGCAGAATTGCGAGATCTTGTTTGAAGCCATCACTTTATTGTCCAGTTATGTAGATTTTCCCCTCTGGTGCTTATTCTGGCATTAATTAATATAACAGAATCTGAAAGAAAGATTAGAAATGTGTTATGTTAGAAATAGCCTTGCTTTAAGGGACGTGCATATTGATATGCCAGGAAAACTTGGACAGTTTTCTCACTGCTGAGATTTTTTTTTCACCCAGTCTGGAGTCCAGTGGAATCATTTATTAAATGATTGATGTTTGTACTCCTCAGGAACCATGGGAATTACCATCTTAGATCAGATCATTAGTCTGCCTAGTCTAACATCTTGCTTCTGGCTTAGGTAATTATCTGATGCTTTTGAGGGACATTTAAATCTTTCTTATAAAGCATCTGACCATTGTTTCACATAGTGTTGATTCTCATTGTTGAGATGTGGGTGAGAAACTTGGGCTGAAATTTCTTTTAGTGCAATTAAATTCATTTGTATTTTCAAAATCTAATTTTATTTTGGCCATTTTGACCATACTGGTTAGATCCCAACTGATAAGAAGTGCTGTGACACACTTGATTTAATGCTCAAAGTTTTGATTTTTCTACTTCCCTATGAGGCTACAAGAATGACTAGCTAAAAATGCCATATAATGTAACGTGTTTTATACTTCTAGAAGTCCTATATTTTATAAGGCGAAAAGCAAATGATCCTCTCCATGTTTGTAAGATGACTGTTCAGAGCTTTATGTGCTATGGTCTCAGAACTAATTATTCCCAAATAATTGACAACTAATAACTCTTTAGACAGTTACTTTTTACCATTTTCTTTCTAATATATTGCTTTGATTCCTTAAAAATGGAACAGTTTAATTGACTGGTACAATGTGATCCTTTTCTGCCTTCCTATCTCCTAGGTAGATATTAAATGCATAGACATTATTTTAGTGTCAACAGCAACTTATTTAGCATTTACATCTTCTTAACAAAGACTTTTTAAAAATGAAAGCCAGGTGAGAGACATATCCTTTTACAAACATGCAGGAATTGGAATTTAGGCTTCCCGCTCAATGAGAATATTTGCTGTTACTGTTGTTTATAAGCGGAGTTCTAGCTGAGGTGTTTGTTTGGTAAGGAGGCAACTACACCACATGAGTAGTAAATAACCTAAGGATAGGGTATGTAGAGAATTTTCTACAGCAGTTTTCTCAACCGGGATGCTTAACCCCCAGGGGCCATTTGGCAATATCTGGAGACATTTTTGGTTGTCACAACTGGGGGCTTGGAGGTGTAATTACCGACATTTAGTGGGTAGAGGCCAGGGATGCTGCTAAACATCCTACAATGTCCAGGACACTCCTGACGACAAAGAACTGTCCAGTCCAGCATGTCAATTGTGCCAAGATTGAGAACCCCTGCTCTATAAAGTACAGAAGATGTGCTTTGAGCGTCATACACAATGCCTTGAATATGATAGGTGCAGAGAATATATTGAGGGGATTTTCACAAGGGACTGCTCAAATCAGACTCAGGGCAGAAAGGGAGGGTGTTTATTATTGGAATCAGGCAAGTTGCAAAGCAGTGCGTATTGACCACAAATTTCATGATACGCATTACACTTCCTTCATAGCATGTTTGACTAGGCACACATGCAAAGCAGCTTATTAAGAGGACTATTACTAGTATTATTTTTTAACCTATGAGACTAAGCATTGTTTTCCTCTCTTCTCTGTTATAGTTTTCAAGGATCAGTCATTGGTTTTTCCTCATCTCCCACCATCAATGGCTCTCAGTGTTTGGAGCACGTGTCCCACCAGCTGGGGTTCTCTTGCTGCCCCTGACAGTTTTCCAGGGCTACAGTTTTATGTTTCACCTCTAACTTCTGTTTTGCTAATCCTCTCTTTAGCTGTTTGATCTTAAACTTGAGGGGGGTTAGAGCAGAAAAATCCTGTTGATTTGTCTCTCTCTGGATTCTGGATCTTGCAAATAAACTTTTTATAATGAGATAGTAAATAGTAGGGTATCTGGACCAGGAGATGACCATATACAGTGGGTTGTGCAGGGGAAAATGCATGGCGACAGGATGGGTATCGCAGTCCTTGGATTGGGTGATTTTTATCCAAAAAAGTTTAGACAGAGTTTTGCCTTGTTGGGTGGTGCTCATGATGGCTTTTGTGAATCTGGCTGAGCTGGTCCTGAGAAGAACTCACCTCCTAAAAATCTTCAGTCCCATTTGTCCCTTTCCTGGGGATCAATAATGGGTCTATGGGCTATAGACCAACAAGCACCCTTGGCAAATTTAGTGTCTGTCTATCACTGCCAAATCCTGAAAGCAGAACTGGATTCAGATCCACCTTCAGAGTGCTATGGGTTTGCAGACTGGGGAAGACCCTTTTCTAAAAGTCACAGCACTGCTTGAAAGCTTGTTGCATTCCTTTACATGAAGATAAACTTTTAAATCCACTAGAGAGTTTAAAAGTTAAACTTATAAATGCAAACTGGGGGTGCCAACTTGTTAGAACAAATTTTCATAAAAATTCAAATAAGGTTGGCAGATTCTTTCTTCTTCTGTAGGAACAGAGAATAGTTTTGGGAACCCAAAAGCAGGAGAGGTTTTCTTCTTCCTGGCCAGGAAGGCCATCAAAGGCAAACTTTTCTTACTTCAAAATTTCACTTTGGGCTTGTGCCATTTTTCTTATACTTTTCTTATCCAGATGTACAACAGATACAAGATAGTAGAGCAGGGAAGAGAAGGGACTAAGATTTCTTTTCTAGAATTCACTGTTACCTAATAGAATTTCAGGCTCGTTAAAGTCTCTACAAAACCTAGAAATTTATAATTAATCTACTTCTCAGAGATATTCACATTTATCCATATTGTTATTTTAAACCAATGATATTAAATAGCCATGAGTTATTTTCACGATCTATGAAACAATGTTCTCGAGTATCAATTTCTGAGACAGGTAAATGCAACATTGTTTTAATCTGAAGTACTATAGCAGTGAACCCTGAAAATAGGTTGAATAGGTCAAAGTTATTTCTTGATCATTACCAATTTAATAAATTACAAGGTCAGGATTTCATTTTATATATTATTCATCTTCTTTTTCTTCTATTTTTTTTTTTTTTGGCAACGTGGCTGTTCTTTATGTTTCAGAAATAGCAGTATTAAATACTATGGAGAAAGGTTAGAGGGTTGACACTGAGGTTGCATTATAAAGACAAGTTAAAAGCTTTAATTTATACTTGAGAATAACAAGATATGAAAGGATTTTGTGAAAATCCTTTGTTCATTAGATAATGTTTATTTAACAAGAAATGAGTGTTTTCAAAAAGATTTAACTGAGGATTTTGTTGGAAAGACTTTAAGAAGTAAGGTCTCTGTTCTTTAAACCCTGCTGATTTAAAGAAATATTACTAAATACTTTTAAGTCCATTTTTATTCAGTTCTGTCTACTTGCTATTGGTTATAATAGACTTAGAACCTTAAGGCTTATTCTTTTATTCTTCATTTTTTGTTTTAAAATTTTGGCAAGATTGTTTTCTTTGTGCTTGTTGTTATTCGAAGCCCCCAGCAGAATTCTGATTCTTCTGTAGCCAGTGCTATTGGAAGAAGACATGATATCATTGCCAGTGGGTAAGCTGTTAGCTAGGAAATCTCTTTTAGACACAATGTGGTTGTGTAGCTAAATTGTCCTCTGTGTGTCAGAAGTGATTTGACCATACCTCCTGGTTTGCCCAGGACAACCTAAGTTCATACCTGCTGTTCCAGTGTAATTGTAATACATCCACTCTCAAAAGTGTCTTGGTTTGGGCTTCCCTGGTGGCGCAGTGGTTGAGAATCTGCCTGCTAATGCAGGGGACACGGGTTCGAGCCCTGGTCTGGGATGATCCCACATGCCGCGGAGCGACTAGGCCCGTGAGCCACAACTACTGAGCCTGCGCATCTGGAGCCTGTGCTCCTCAACAAGAGAGGCCGCGATAATGAGAGGCCCGCGCACCGCGATGAAGAGTGGCCCCCGCTTGCCACAACTAGAGAAAGCCCTCGCACAGAAACGAAGACCCAACACAGCAAAAATAAATAAATTAATAAACTCCTACCCCCAACAAAAAAAAAAAAAAAAAGTGTCTTGGTTTGAACAATAAGTTACATGATCACCATCAACTTAGGAGGCTATATGGAGAGAATGGTAATTGGATCAAGTGTTTATTTTTTGACTTTTCTTGTTTATTTTTTTATGGTATTGGGAGTGTGTGGCTTGTGAAAAAGAATCCATAAAATTAGATGATCCAGAATGAAACTGAATATGGAAGGGTTTTGTAGGAACTGAGAAAGAAAACATTTGCAGACATTGCTATTAATTAACAAGCCAAAACAGGGAGAGGGAGAAAAGATACAAGTAAGCATCACGACCACAGGGCTATAATTATTAGGATAAAGCCAGGTGTTTTGGTGATGGTGTGAGTGGAGGAAGGGATGTATAGGAACCAGCCCTCAATATTATTTTAAGAAACACAGTAAAATGCTTAAATAGCTGGAGAGTGTAGGATAGAGGTCAAGGACATGGGCTTTGGAACAGACTACCTCGTGTTCACTTTCCTCAAGCTACTGAAAAATGGAAAAGATGCTTAAACCATATATGCCTCATTTCCCTCATCTGTAAAAGGAGAGTAATAGTAGTACCTGTGCCATAGAGTCATTGTGAAGATTCAATGAGTTGATGCTTATAAAGCACTTAAAACTGTATGAATCACATTAAAATCACTCGATACATGTAGCCTGCTATTATTATTATTATTGCGATTGTTTTCAATGGGCAAAGGGGGGAACGGCTGTACCACGGTCATCAGGTGCCTTACATGAAGCTGCATATACTTCTGGATGCAGCATCACGCACTGAGCAGCTCTGCCTCCAGGCGGGCTGGTTGGGAGTCCTGTCTTTATCACATGTTTGTTCAGCAAGTTTCTGAGCTTCTCTTTACTCTGTCTCCACATCTTTAGATGAAGATGGAAATAGTGTAGACATTTTAGGTTTATTGTTATGGTTAGACTTACCACAATGCTTGTAAAACCACTCCCCACAGTCTCGGGCATACGGTCAGGGTTTCAATGTTAGAAGTTATTCTATAGAAACCTCTCCCTATAAACTTACATATGTGATAAGTGATGTTACCTTCTGGGTTTCTTAGGTCTAATCATTCTTACGTAGAAGATAACGAGCATGTAGTTCATGTTGAGGCATAGAGGGGCTGCAGGACAGTGGGTGTGTTTGAGGTGTGTGTAATGCCTTGAAAGAGAGGGTAGCTGACACTCAGTTCTGTCATTCAAGAGAGATGATGAGTTTGGGGTCCATTAGCACATGAATCAATCAATCAATCTCTCTCTCTCTCGTTCTGTTTATATGTGAGGGGCATACAAACAGGGGGCATATGTGTTGTGAGATGAGGACAGAGAACTGAACCCTGAAGAATACCATCCCTTAAAGGGTTGGATGAAGGAGGCCCCCAAACAACAACAGCAGTTGAGGAGAAGCAGGGGTAAGAGGAATAGCAGATAAATATGTCCTAGGAATTAGGACAAAGGAGTATTTCAAGAAGAACAACAAGTGCTATAATGAAGCCAACTATGATTAAATCAGAAAAAAGCAACTGGATCTTAGAACTGGAACTGAAGCTTCTAGTAACATCCCTGAGAATAGTATCAATAGAGTGAGTTGGGCAAAATGTAGATTTCAGTGGATTGAGACCCATCTAGAAGATGAGAAAAATTAATAAATAACACAGAACAAAATAAAAAGAAAACATATCTTTTCAAGGAATGTGAGAGTAAACGGAAAGAAAGGAAGGTGGGAAACTTATACATGCTTCCAGGTAATGGGAAGAGGTTTGAAGACCCAAGAAACGAGCAGCAGTTGATGAGGCTAATTTGTGACTTTCAAGGAGGAGACAGGGCTGAGGTCGCCCATATAGAAGTTAGCTTGGGAAAGAGGAAAGATACCCATTTCTTTGAGTCAGATGAGAAGAAGAAAAAGAAGAGTGAATATTTGAAAATGTTAGGAGTAAATGTAGGAAAATTAGTTCCTCATGTCCCCAGATTTATTTGTGAAGTCGGTGACTTGGTCATTAACATGAGAGGGTAGGGGCAACTAAATCCTTGAACAGAAGAGAACTTTAACTAGCGGTGAGTGGAAGAGGGCTTGGTTAATACTGAAGGCTCAATTGAGGTTGCAGATGTAATATTTGTGATAGCACCAAATGATACAGTTCTCAGTTATGTGAGCTTTTATTCTTGTTTTATGCTTGTAATTTTTATTTGTATTTTTTCCTCCAGTTTTATTGAGATAGAATCTACCTACAGCACTGTATAACTTTAAGATGTACAGCATAATGATTTGACTTACATACATCAGAAACTGTTATCATAATAAGTTTAATGAACATCTGTAACCTCAAATAGATACAAAATTCAAGAAATGGAAAAATTTTTATCTTGTGATGAGAACTGTTAGTATTTACTCTCTTAGCAATTTCATATATAACACACAGCAGTGTTAATTATATTTATCATGTTGTACGTTACATCCCTAGTACTTATTTATCTTGTAACTGGAAGTTTGTGCCTTTTGACCACTTTCATCCAATTCCCCTCCTTCCAACCTGGCCTCTGGGAACCACAAACCTAACCTCTTTTTCTATGAGTGTTTATTTTTGAAGCATAATTGACCTGCAACACTCTATTAGTTCCTGTTATACAACATAGTGATTTTTTTTCCCTGTACATTTCAAAAATCATCACCACAAGTCTAGTTACAATATGTCACCACAAAGATATCCAGTTATTTATATTCCCTACATTGTACATTTCATAACTCATTTATTTTGCAACTGGAAGTTTCTTTTTAATTATGTGATTTTCTACAGAATTCTTAAACTTCCCAGGAGCAAAAGTGATGGAAATGGATGCATAGCTTTGTCAAGGATGGGGAGTTTATATATAGACATGGGAGGAGAATGAGGGAGGAGATGTTGGGATTACTGAAAATGCTGATGAGGAAGAAGTACCATTAGGTAAGAAATGGAAGGAAGTGAGGAGAGGGTGAAGAACCAAGACTAAAGTTTCAAGGAGGTAAAGGAATAGGTACAGCAGGAGTATAAACACAAGGAGTTTGCCTGCTTGTTCATTTGTTTTTGTAAGGCAGGAGGTTTGGTTGGAGAGATGAGTTTCCTTTCTAAGATGTCAGAGAAATGAAAGGGCCAGAGTACGGCCATTTGAGGGGATAGTAGCATGATGTGTAAGTGATAAAATCCTTTTTGATGTGAACGTTGAAAGGGATCTCAACAATAACTTATTTAGCCTAATCTCATTTTTAAGATGGTAAATTTGAAGCTCTGAGAGCTAAGGCAACTTGTTTAAGAATGGTGGATTTTGGCAAAACAAAGGAACCCAGATCCCCTTGTTCCCAATATGGGACTATGTTTAATAAAACATACCGTTATATACTTGAAACACTGAAGTATTGATTTGCTCAGTAAAGGTGGAAACACTCATAAAATGATTCTAGATCATGCTTAGAAATTAACAAACCAATCTCTTCTGCAGACTTCATCAGATAAATCCACGGTGTCAAATCCTGACCAATGGCTTGTATATCAGAAAGAAAATGTAATCCAGGTGACACGTGACATAAAAAAGTCACATTGCCTTGCACCAGCCCTTGCTTAAGTCTAGCTAATTAGTGGCATTTTTGATTAATTCAAGTGGATGGCCCTTGAGGCTGTAATTGTAGAATTCAGTCTGAGAAGTTAGCTCCTCTTCTATGTTCTCATTAAAAATGTTTTGGATATTAATCCACATAGTTTGAAAATACGAAAATACAGTAATTTCAGGGTCACTTTGACGATTACAGAGTCAAGCCTTTGTTGATTTATTCACTCATAAGTCTACCCACTACTCATTTTACAGGAAACACAAAGAGCATCATGTCATGGCAAGATCTTTGGACTAAGATGTCAGTTAGTTGGGGTACATAAGTGTAAGATGAGACAAAGGTCTTCGCCCTCATGAAGCTTACTTTCCAGAGGCGAGAGACAGTCAGTGATCTCTGTAAAAGATAAGTGAAGTATCTACTAGGTTAGAAAGCGAAAAATGCCATGGACAAAATGTTAAAATGCAAGGCATCATAAGAGACAACAAGAGCATGTGTGAGGATAGGCTGATCAAGGTGGGCTTCATGGAGGGGGAAACATGTGAGAAAAGTGAAAAAAGGTGTAGAAATGGGCCACATGACTAAGCTGGGAGAAGAGTGGAGAGATTGCCTTGTCCGAGGCCCCAAAGAGGGTGAATGGTCTGAGCAGAGTGTTGGAAAGGAAAATTATCAAAAGATGAGGTCGGACGTAAGGCACCCTGTTTTTTTGCAAAGAAATCCAGCTTTTGGTGTGGTTTTAAGGATTATCAAGTCAAACTCCCTTCCCATATAAAGTAGAAGGGGAATCATCCATCTTTATGAAGGAGCATGAATCAGTTGTTCAAATGGCTTTTCATCCTGCATCTTTACTGCCTTTCTGAATTCAGGAAAGTAAGATTTAGTTGGTGTCAACCAAGGCTGCCATCCATCTGGGACAACACTTTCAATTTTAGTCAATTTATAACGATTCTTATCAGCCAGTGATTATAATTTTCAACTTTAAATGATGGAATACATTTTGCCAGCCAGTGATTAGCATGGAAAGAATATTAGGAAAATATTTTTAGATGCTTAAAAGGATGTGCATTGGTAGAACAGAATTTGGATAGAATTCTGGATGGTGGGTGGACTAGGGTTGAGATTCTGGTTCCATGAAATTCTGGTTCACATAAGTTCTATTGTGCAAGATGTTTGCATAGCAGATGTAGTGGTATTTGTATCGAGAGTAAATTTTGTTGAAGACCCACCGTAGGCATACCCCTCATCCCAGCAGACTACTCATCTATCACAACACTTTTTCTAATGACTCTTTGCATGGTCTCATTGCCTTTCCTAAGACTGTATTTTAGCAACTACTGCCACAGATGGGCACCAGCCTTTGGAGTGAAACCTTTTTGGCCATTTTGGCAAAGAAGTTGCTTTGGAAAATAGTGAGGTGAAGTTTGCACAGAGTACACTGGAGCAACTGGCAAAGAAGCTTGGATTATAAGGTTAACTGTGGACCTACAGGGTGAAGTCAACGCAGAGTAGGACCTCTGGATAGTGAGATAACAAAAGTGAAAAGTTTTAGAATCACTGGGAGACAAGAGTAAACATTTTCACATTTCAAAGGAGTAGTGGAAATTCTTCTGCTTTTATTTTTTTCTTTACCCCATTTCACAATATGAGAACATGCTCTCAATGAAATGAACAGTGGGAAAATTTAAAACAAATAAAAGGAAATACTTCTACACTTAGTGCATAATAAGTCCATAGACTTTTCAGCTGAGGAAGGTCAGGGAGTCAAATGTTGAAGAGGAACAGAAAAGAGGGGAAAATCTGGTTAATTTTATGACCAATAATAACATTGTAATTATGCCTTAAGATAAGAATAATGAGGTTGAAGCTTTGGGGCATAAAATTATTGTCTCAGGGGACAGGAAGGAATTCTCCCACTCTTACCCCTAACAATTTGAATGACACCAAACGATTGACCAGGTGCATTATGGGGTGTAATATTTTCCCAGGAGACAGCTCTTATTAACCTGGAAAACCATTCTTGAAAGACCAGTGGCTAGTTTTATCTGGAAAATCCTGTATTTTAGGGGAAATCAGCCTTGAATCCAAACAAAAAGAATTTTGTAGCTGGTGGAAGGATAAACTCCCCAATGACAGATGCGGTCTAATTTTGCTTTTGACCCAGTGTGTGATTGTGTCTGAACATAATATTCATGTAACTAACTTAGAGTATCGTAGTGGATGGACGTTGGCCTTTGACACAGAGCAGGTCCAATGGAAAGCACATGAGCTATCCCTTAGGAATTACAAATATGTTCTTGCCCTTTTGCCAAAATTTTTTCAAAGTTCAAACTAGCTGCCTGTAGCTTTTGACTTTCTTTCCTGGCGTGTAGGATGCTGCTGGAACTCTTGTATTCCAGACGTTAGTGAGGCTCTGAATCCTTAGCTGGCTTTAAGGGCTCCCGCATAAATTTTGAGCTGGCCACTGAGTGGAGATCACCTAGGAGGGCAGAACTCATTTGTAGTCAATCCTCAGTGAACTTCTAAGAATAGGAAAGCCACTACTCTTATTAAATGGAGCCTCTTTAAAATGGTAGATATAGTTTAGGTCAGAGAGGCAGGGCCTTTGGCCTTTCCTCTTACTAATGCTTCTAAACCAACTGGGACCTTAACCCTGTTTGTTCTTTGCCTCTGCGTACTGATTCACTTTTAAAATTGACTTCATTTACTTAGGTATAAGACGAACGTTGTGTAGGGCAGAGCAATTAACTCCAGTTAACAGATAACCCCCAAATCTCTATTGTTTAACGAAATGGAAAGTTTGTCTCTACTCACATGCCAGCCTGATGAAGAGTGGGTGCGTGGTACCCCTGGCAGCTGTGCATCTGGTAGTGACACCGGGATTGAGGCTGGCTAAGGTCTGGCTTTGCCATTTTAGAGTCCTTCAAGTCCAACTTCAGGTTTGTTTCCTTGTTTGGAAAATGGAAGCCATAAAAGCATACCTCTGTGTTTGCCGTGCCGATTAAATGAAATATGACATGTTGAATGACTCTCACAGGGCCTGGTGCATAGTACATGGTCAGGGAGTTTTGATGTTTCTTCCCTCTGTGTGTGTATCAGGCACAGGTGTGAGTGTATAGGGAAGGAGAGAGACACACCAAGAGGAAGTGGGGCTGATACGTATACTCAAACTGCTCACGAGCTCACTGTCTCTAAAAGAGGAGGCACATTTGTTACTAGAAACTTGACTAAGTCAGTCCCATGGAGGCAGACACTGTGTCTCTCCTTTTATTGTTCACTGTCACGTTCCCAAGGTCTAGATCCTATCAGGATAATGATAAAAGCTTAATAAATAGGGTTAAATCAGTGCAATGAAGGAACTAGAAAATTAGATTCTTTTCCTGTTTTCTCTTTCCGTCACCCACCTGCCCCCAGAATTTACAAAAATCCAAGATGATAAGGTAATGCTCAGGATGGCTATCGATTTCCTGATTCTATACCAACCTTCATCCAAATTGAAGAGATTATCTTGAAGGATCCCTATATGCAAACCACAGTATGCAACTGCTTATAAAAGCTAACACATATATATGGAATCTAAAAAAAAAATGGTTCTGATGAACCTAGGGTCAGGACAGGAATAAAGACACAGACATAGAGAATGGACTTGAGGACATGGGGAGGGGGAAGGGTAAGCTGGGACAAAGTGAGAGAGTGGCATGGACATATATACACTACCAAACATAAAATAGATAGCTAGTGTATATAGCTAGCTATATACACTACCAAACATAAAATAGATAGCTAGTGAGAGAGTGGCATGGACATATATACACTACCAAACGTAAAATAGATAGCTAGTGGGAAGCAGCTGCATAGCACAGGGAGATCAGCTTGGTGCTTTGCGACCAACTAGAAGGTTGGGATAGGGAGGGTGGGAGGGACATATGGGGATATATGTACATGTATAGCTGATTCACTTTGTTATACAGCAGAAACTAACACACCATTGTAAAGCAATTATACTCCAATAAAGATGTTAAAAAAATCTTATGTATGGTTGTGTATAACTAAAGTTTTGCTTAATCTGTTATCCTTTTCATGTTAAGCTTGTATATAGTGTTTGTTGGCATTTGTAGATCTTTTTTGAAGTACCTGTTTTCATAGCTCCAGCCACTACTTTGTCTCCCATTTTGTGTAAAGCCTTTGCTATAAATAAGCCATTCTGTCTGAATTTTTTTTTTTCCAAGATAGGGTAAACAAGTGGAAGGGTAGAATTTAAAGGGAGATGAAAATTTCAGTTTTTTTTTTTATTGAAGTAAAGTTGATTTACAATATTGTGTTAATTTCAGGTGTGTGGTAAGGTGATTCGGTTATAGACCTATATATGTGTGTATATCTATATTCTATTTTCTTCTGATTCTTTTCCATCAGAGGTTATTATAAGATATTGAATATAGTTCCCTGTGCTATACAGTAAATCCTTGTTGTTTGTCTATTGTATATATAGTAGTTTGCATGTGTTAATCCCAAACTCCTAATTTATCCCTCCCTCCCCTTCACCCCCACCACTATCCCCTTTGGTAACGATGAGTTTGTTTTCTATGTCTGTGAGTCTGTTTGTGTTTTGTAAATAAGTTCACTTGCACTATTTTTCTGTCTGACTATTTGGTGCCAATTGTGCATCTCAGTAATCTAGCTATGTTTTGTTACTCAAAGTTGAATTCCAAAATGTCCTTAAAACACTTTCACCTTGCTGAATTGTGTTGCACCAGTTTTCAAAAGGAAACATTGAATTTAAAAGATGACTTGGAAGTTGCTTACCTGCAAGGCCCTGGTCTGTTACCTTATTTGTAAGAATCCTAACAACTTATTTGTTCAAATGACTGAACAGTGTCTGGTCAACCTGATCATGTTTCCCATCCACTCTCCCTCCTGGCTCCTATTTATTGCCCTCGGTGAGCAGATTGCTTGGGTGGCTGCCTCCTCTCTCAACCCGTTTTCCCCTGCCACGTTTCCTAGACATTAGCGCATTAACGTTTATGCCATCTCACTGTAGGTCAATATCCATGTATATTGTTTTGCATGCATGGTAAGGAAACTGAGGTGCGTAGTGATCCGTCTATTGTCAAAGGTTACCAGGAATAGGAGGAAGATAACTTGGAATCGACATTTCACACCAGTGTCTCTCTCCATCTGATCACAGCACTTCTCTTGGCAAGATACCCCTTGGCTCCCCTTTCAATGTCTGACACCAGGAACACAATGCTCTCAAGGTGTCTCCATCACTTCCTGCTTCCAAAGAGCAGCAGCCTGTCCACCCTACTTGTCCTTCTGTGAAGTTGAAAAGGACCATGTTGTTTTCTGCCCCCCAAATGGGCCTTTCCTTATTCTTCCAAAGGAGAAGATCTAGATATAGCAAAATGAGCAAGTTGGGCCATCTGTATGCATTTTTTCACCCATATTAAAACTCCTAAAGCCCAAATGCAAGAACTCATTCTGAAAGACACGAGCATTTCAGTTCTGGGCTTATGGAAATCTTTCCCCCCAGTGACGTTAATAACCTTCTCTGTGCAGTATATTGAGGAAATTTTATGGCAAAGAAAGTAAATTTGCAGAGATCCAGGGGACTAGTTTTTCAAGGAGCTTTAACAGAGAAGATTGATTCTCAGGTATTAGAAGCAAATATCAGGATCAATTATGTAAAGAATATTTATGTTTAGAAAGTTCTAGGCCAAATGTTAACTGAGAATTCAAACATTTCATGTCCTCATCCTGTCTCCTGAGGAACAACAACAGCAAAAAAAGTCCTTTTATGCTCTTTGTTCGCTTCCCTAAAGCTGGATATATTATGTATGTTCAGAGAAAAGGATACATATGAGAAGAGCAAAGATGCTGTATCCATCAGGGTAGGCTAGATTAGGATGCCATAGCACACACTCTGCAAATCTCAGTACCTCAAAGAAAACACCACCAAGGTTTATTTCTTGCTTACACGTCTTATTTATCTCTGGTTGGCAGGGACCCAGTCTGAGAAATCAACCTTCATCTTGTACTTAGCTGGTCACTGTCTTAGCGACAAACTTGGAACTCTTTAGAGCAGGAGTTGGCAAATATATTCTATAAAGGGCCAGACAGTAAATATTTTCAACTTCACAGGCCATAGAGTTTCTGTTACAATGACTCAAGTCTGCTACTGCAGTGCCAAATCAGAGGTTACTGTAGTTTACAATGCATAAACAAATGAGTATGGGCTGTGTTCCAATAAAACTTTATTTACAACAATAGCCAGTGGGCTGGATTTGGCCTATGGCCTGTAGTTTGCCAGCTATTTCGCTTAAGTTGCATAGCCCCAAAGGGACACTTGGTACCTCTGCTCAATGACTAACGGCTAACTAATGATTCTACTCAACCACGAGAGGATGGGGAAGTACAAGCCTGTCACTTCCCGAGGTAAGCCCGGCCTTACATGTGTTCACACACATACCTGGAAAATGATGAAGAATAGCTGAGCAGTTATTTTCACAGCTCCACAATGCTTGATTAAACCTACAGGTCTTTTAAAGTTTCCCTGTCCCCTCAGTTTTCTCCTTAACTCAGAAAATCAGACTTTACAAGGTGCAGTGTTCATTTGCTCCTTAACAGGAGGTGGAAGTGGCTGGGTAGTCAAAGAGGACGCTGCCCAGCTCTGTTTATGCAGCCTTGGGGGCCATGTGCCTTCACCTTTGGGGATCCTAAAGTGAGTCAGGATATGCACCCTGGAAGCAGACCTTGGAAAGGGATTTGGAAGGAGCAAGAGAGGCATTGTATCAGATGACATTCCTCAACAGTGAAATTGCCTAGGGGACAAGTCATTTTCTCGCAGGCCAGTTTTTGAGACGTTTCCTGATGTTGCAGTGCAGCCTGGTCACAGGGAGCAGTGACGGATGGGGTTTTCGGTTCATTTTACTCTAGATGGAGTCTCACTTAAACCCATTGTACCACAAGATGATGTCACTTTATGTATCTGGTTTTCTAGCAAAACCTACCTCCCTCCCCAAATCAAACCAACCTCACCCCACCTCGCCCCCTCCTGGTTCACCATTGTTTTATAAAGTCAAGTGGTTCTGTGCCTTCCGTTGACTCGCCTCTTTTAAGTTTTATTGGTACTTACTGCTCTAAGAGCAAAACTTAATGAGTGCCTTTACTTTTACACACTTCAACTCATTAATAATCTGACTTTTCTCCATAGGAAGAGTTTGACTAGATATAGAGAAATGTATATTCAAGTGGATCTGTCAGTTAAAACAGAGACACTAGGAATCTATTATACAGGTAGCAGGCTCTCTATACATGGAAATATCTGCTCATATTGATTATAATCCATACCTTCTAGAACTTTAGGGCATTTTTTGCATATTATCAGACAGCAAAACACTTCAGTAAGCCATTTTAATAGTTACATTTCAAAAAGATAAAAAACAGAGAACAAAACATATACCTGAACTAAGATCCCTTAGTTGGTGATAGCCCTTAACCTTCATCCTCCTAATCAGTGATATTTCAGTTGAATATGAGAAGATTCTAAAGGCAAAGGTTACTTGACCATGACAAGGAGGACCACTTAAAAAGAGTGAGACTAACCTACATGTAAAAGAAGTACTTTCAAGGTCCAGATGATACTTTTATTTAAAGTACTGTTGTACTATACCTTGAAATTAATTGTAATTTACTTGAAGGTGCTATGTTTTCAAATTTAATTTCTCAGATTAACTGCCAATATCAAGCTATTATAGAGAAAAGCTCTAGTGTTTCTAAAGAGACTATTGTCTAAGTTTCTTTGTTTGGAGTAATAATAATGATGATAATACCACTGATTATGTCCCAGGCATTGTTCTGAACCTTTTAAAATACATTGAATCGTCACAGCTGCCTTATGAGCTTCTTACCACTCCATTTTTCTTCCCACTTTGCAAAGGAGGAAACTGAGGCACAGTGAAGTTGTTACTTGCCTAATATCACACAGAGAGTAAGTAGCAGAACCGAGATTTGAACCACCGCAGTTTGCACCAGAATCCATAAATAACCAGCAGCTGTAGGAATAACCACTGTGCTCTGACATCTTTCACAGCTGGGACAATTGGATTAGAATTGAGACGCCAGTGAAGAAGCAGCAAAATTTAAGGACTTATAAACAATCAATCCATGTCATGTAGGAAAATCTGTGCTGTTTTGGTGTTTATCTAAATTGACCACAGATTCACTGAACAGAGGTAACTTCATTTTCCTGGGACTGTGGAGATACAGGGAAAATGCTAACCCCCTTTCTTTCAGCAACTGTCTGGTGTAGACATTTCTCTTTCTGGAATGAAGGGAATGTGAAAGAAAAGGAAGCACTCAGAGGCTTCAGTTTGCTGTCAACAGGTAATCAATGAGCTGGGTCATTATTGTCACCTTTTCTCCCTCCCACCTGAAGTGTCCTTGGTTTGTCTGCCACAAGCCTCCTTGAAAACCCCCTGCTGTAATTGAGTTCCCATACATGACAGTCTTGCCTTGCAAAGCAGATTAATACAAAATATCAGCCAAAGGTTTGGTATTCCCAGCCCAGATCTTTATCTCAGAATAAAGGGGGGGAATTTATCTCTCATGAGTCATGGGCATTGAGAAGCTGGGAACATTTCACCGGCAGGAGGAGTTGGCAAAAATAGTCCCAGTGGATTTCAAGTTTATTTGACTAATACTTTCACCACTTGTCAAATGAAACTACTTTTGTTTAGGTGACAAAACAAGCTGTTTCCTCTGCCATTTCTCCACTGAGCAGTATAGGCACTTGTGGCGAACACACATTACTGCTAACTGTTATGATGTTTGCTGTCAAAGTCATTTATTTATACAACTGCTGGAAAGAGCCTGCGGCCCATAAGCAGCCATGAAAGATTTCAGAGTCGTGGTGTGGGGTCATGAGAGGGGAAAAAAAAGTCTCCACTGGTTATGAGAAAGGAACTGACACAGGAAACGGTCACATATGGTGCGGATTTATTGTGTCCGGGGTTTCCCATTCAAATCTCATTACAGCCGCAGCTCAGAGCTGGGCATGGCATGGCTACATCCATTTCAGTTTTGGCATCCGACAGAATTACTGCTCTAGCTTCGCGCCGAGGACTGGAGTGGGGATAAGTTTATCATTCTGGGGAGAGAGTGTGCCCGAATTGTATTTGTAAAGAAGGCTGTTGGCTGTCCCTTCCTTTAATATAGCCCATGGACATCACTTTGTTCGAAGCTGGCAGGCAAAGTTTGCTAGTAAAAAAGAAATAGGAGGGTGGCGAGAAAAGGTGGAATGGGGTGGAGAGTATATGAAATCATATAAAGTAGTCCTCTACTTATATGAGTATTTAAGGGGAAAGTAAAGATTAGATGAAAGGGAAATCACCTTGAATTTTGCAGGTTTTAATTTATTTTTTGATTAGTGGAAAAAAATAGGTGTCCTGCTTAGAGACACGTGTGTGTGCATGTACCCACATACCTATGTACGTGTGTATACATGTATTTCTTTCTGACCTGTATTTTCTAAAATCACAGAATTTTATGCCCACATTTTAGTGTTTTCTTCACCTGTAACTTGTCTCTTTCAAAATCCTTTATTGTGAATGCTTGCAACACTTATAGGTGCTGTTTTAGACTCCTACGAGGCAAATGTCATTAGTTGGAGATAAGGATAGTGCCAAAAAAAGCAAGAGGAGAGTGCAAGAAGTATTTTAAAAAATACTCCTTTTTAAATTATGGCGAATGTAACAGCTTGTATATATTAGCAAGTGTTTGTTCCTGACTCTGCACGTGCGTCGTCACATTTAATGCTGTTCATCAGCCTGTGGATTGGGAACTGCTCTCAACCACTTTTACAGATGAGTTACCTGAGTCAGAGAGAGGACGCTTATGTAACCTGCCTGTGGTTTTGCAGCTGGAAGGTGGCAGAGCCAGGACGCAACGCAGGTTTCTCTAACAGGAAAACCTGATCTCTTGCCCCCAAAACTGTGCTTCCTGAACTTAGATTTACATTGGCTGTTTTCAGAGCAGTATTCACTGAATAAAAATCATAATTGAGACCATACCTGTAGATGTTTGCAGGTGAAATCATGATACAACAAAATAACAAAAATTGGGCTTCCCTGGTGGCTCAGTGGATAGGAGTCTGCCTGCCAATGCAGGGGACATGGGTTCGATCTCTGGTCCAGGAAGATCCCACATGCCACAGAGCAGCCAGGCCCGTGGGCCACAACTACTGAGCCTGTGCTCTAGAGCCCGAGTGCCACAACTACTGAAGCCCGCGTGCCTAGAGCCCGTGCTCCACAACAAGAGAAGCCCCTGCTCGCCACAACTAGAGAAAGACTGCGTGCAGCAGTGAAGACCCAACACAACCAAAAATAAGATAACAAAACTGCAAAAATATTTTCTATGACACTTATTTCAAGCAAAATATAGACAATGACATTTCAACATAGTGAAATCATATAAAGTAGTCCTCTAGAATTAATTTGAATGGACTTCCATCACCAAAATTAAGATTTTTTTTTTTTTTAGTTTGAAAAAGGAAAAAGGAAAGGTGGTTGATTCAGAAGAAAGGTCTATTTGATACATATCTGACCTTCTCCCTCATCTTCATTACCACTGCATTCAAAGTAGTTTCATCTCCTGATCAAAGTAACACTTTTTATAAAAGGGAACAAATATTTCAAAATATTCACCAAGAGAACTTAGTAAGGACAGAAGGACCTTTCACAGAAGGCCTTACAGGCATCCTTGCTTCATATAATGGTTGGTCTTATGTGGTTTTCCATTTTTCTCACATTAGTTTGAATATGTATTCCCACGGAAAATAGGCTCAAGTTCAAGAACTTTGGTGAGATTGCTCAAAAATGGGCACAGATCCTAGAATCTGTAGCTCCTGAAGTCTGTTAGCCCATTACCCCTCTAGATGTGCATTCGTCATTAAGAGCCTTTCGCACCTCTGCAGTATCTTGTCGTTTAGAGCTGTCTTCATGCTCAGACATCTCTCTTTTTATTAATTTTATTTTTTTTAATTGAAGTATAGTTGATTTACAATGTTGTGCTAATTTATGCTATACAGCAAAGTGACTCAGTTATACACATATGTACATTCCTTTTTTATACTCTTTTCAATTATGGCTTATTTCTGTCCTCTCTTGACTCCTGAACACGGGGAGTCACTTCGCCACGCCAACCACCAGCTGTTACAGTGTCTTCCTCACTGAGAATGATGCAAGGAGACTCAGCTAGTTTTTAGCTTGAATTCCCCATTCCAAAAGGTAGATAGTTTTCCTCTATTATTGCTAATATGACTAAATACATATTTTCTTTAATATTTCTTTGCAAGATTTCAGTTACTCCATTTGTACATTTAGGAACACAGATTTTGGGGTTTCATTCCTCATAGCCTGAAGGTCTATGACAACCTATATAAATGGGGATAAATTCAACATGTCTTCACTTTATTTGAGATGTGGCCATTTATATTTGTTAAATTAGAAACAATGAGGTGTAAATGTTGTTTGACAGAAAAGAATTGTAAATGATTTCATTTCTTGAAAATAAGAGAATGATTATATATTTTGTTTTTGTCAAAATCTGCTATACTTTTGTCAAAATCTGCTATCTGCTATTTTCAAACAAATTTTTCTCTTTTGTTGAAATGGGGAAGATGGAAGGAATCCATGTGCCTTTGAGTCAAAACATTTATTTTTAAAATACTTCTTTCTTTCCTTCTGATCCATTTTTCTAAATAAAGGATAGAAATTTTTTCTTTTTCCTTTTCTTTTAATTTTTTTTTCTAGCAAAGATGACCCCTTTGGCATATTTTCTTTTCAAATGTGAAATGAAGTGGAAAATTCTCATTTCAAGACAGGAAGGACAAATATTGACATAAAGTTAATAATTGTTAGAACCCTGGAAGCAACCTGAGTGCACACACACTCACACACATTCACATACATACCCACCCACCTTTTCCTCTGCTTCCTCCTTTACCAGGAGTACCTAACGCTCCTCCTTTCTGGTTTCTAGGTCCACGGTTTCCAATCTAGGGAAAGGCGGACAGAGCGTATTGTATGTCTAGGATATTTTAGGATGTTAAAGTACACACAGAAACAAGTGCACACATGCACACACACATACGACCTGCTTCATCTAATTTCCCCCACTTAGAGAGGAGCTTCTGGACTTTATCACTGGTCTTGTCCATCTTGAATGAAAGAGCATAGGCCAAGCCAATACTCACCGGTCACTCAGCATTTATTAAGTCCTGTCCACTCTTGCCTTCTGGAGAGGAATGCCCTGGGGCGACTGGGTGGCTGCCCCTGACAGGCTGGGTCACTTTATCTATTCACATTGATTATGAAAGTCAGCTGTGGCCAGACCTTGGTGGTTTTTTTTTTTTTTTCTTTTTCACCCTTCTTCTCTCAGCCCCTCTTACAAGCACCCCTGCCTGGATTTTCATGAGGAAATAATCAGATTAGGCCTTTCACGGTGAGTTCATATGGAGTTCTCTTTCTCCAGTGTGCTACTAACTGAATAAACGTGTTTAGTGGTAAATTGTAAATGACATTATGATTACCAAAGCCAGCATGGGTTTCATTTAAAAGTGATCAGAATTGCAGACCACAAAAATTGTGACTGGCAGATAAAGCCATTTGGAGAAATCAGAAAAGAAAAAAACAAAAAAAGTGAGAAAGAGAATCATTACTGAAAACTACATCCTTCTCCAATGGAGAGAGGCAGGAGGAATAGAAACCCAGGGAAGGAAGAGATGGATCGCTATTTAGAAGGGAAGCCAGACTGTCCATGTTGGTGCTGCCAGCTGTGTCTGGGAGAGGGGACATGACATGTGTTTGGCTGTGCGTAGCCCTCTCCTAAGGAGTTAATGTCAATTCTCTCCCACAATGAAGAACTGCACCCACGTAGGAGCTTTGGAATCCCAGGGCATTGCTTTCCTGTGCTTGATTTTTGCCTCACATCAAAAGTAAAATACTGGAATTGATTAACTCTGAAGGTGAAATAGGAAAATTGATGGTAAGATACCAATAAACCACCGTCTCTTAGTCATTGGTAAGTTCTGGAGAAATAAAAGTAAAGTTTCTTATTTATGAACACCAGGATTCCACATTTGGCTACAAAACTACATAATGTGACTTGCTGATAATCTTTAGTCTATTGCCTTTGTTAAATTAGTGGCTATACAGTTATACTTCAGGGAAAGTATGCTAAAATATTAAAAAGGCCAAATGGTAATAGAAAAGAAGCAAATGGACTCTTGCCAAATATGTGACTTAACAAATAACCAAAAACCTTTCCGTGAGTTCCTGTCAATAGACTGTGTTAAGAGAACTCCTGACTATACAGCACCCTTCCCACAGGGTTAATCATCACAGCTGACCCCACATCTAAATGCAATCCCCAAATGAAGTTATTTGGATTCCATTTTATTTTTCCAAAAGCACAGGTAGAAGTTAAAAAATATGTTTTTCTCTTCCTCCTCTTCCTCATGGCTGTTACTAAGTAATTGTGTGAATCATAATTGCCGTGAGTCAGTTTTTCCATCTACAAACTACGGATAATTAAACTTGCTATTAGAAAGTTTTAGGTAAAGGAAGTTAGGGAAGGAGGAAGGAAGGGAGGCAGGAAAGAAAAAGGGAAGGAAGGAAGGATCACCAACCTTATAGCTTGAGGGTATCTTTGTAGTGAGGTCAAGTCTTCCTCTTGGCATTCTAATCCCTGTTTTATCCCATACCCCTTCCAGGTACCATTCCCATGAGTCTATGGACTTCCTGTCAGATATTTCTCTATCTGAAGCTCTCCCAAGCAACCATTATATATTATTTGCAACAACATGGGATGACCACCCTCTGGCCATCTAAGACCTGTTGAAGCAATAAGTCAGAGTCTCCCATTGACAAAACTGTGTGAAAGTTTTGTCTTATCAGGAGGACCCCTCTGATAGTTTCCATGCCACTGTTACAGAATATAAGGATACAGTGTGTCTTCCTTAGTATCCCTGCTGCCTCAGTCATTACAGCAAATCCACCAGCACATTCTATTTACTGTCTGCAGAAGACACATTGTTCTCCTGATTCATTCATAGGCTCATCCAACCTTTCACTCCCTTCCTCCACTTGTTTAATGAATGAATGAATCAGCCAAGAAAAAAAATGCTTTGTCATAACAGAATTTTTTTGAGTGTGGACAAATCTATTATGTGATTCAAGAGTAGAAGATTCATATAAACATAATCAGCCATAATTTCAGTCTTATGGTTTCATGTGAAATAGTTGGATCTCTCACAGAACACTATCAAATATTAACATTAATTCAAGGGGCAATTCTCACGATGCCCTTCTGTAGTATACTCTGTTCTTGTGATGAGTTGGTTTAAACTGCATTCAAGCTATAGAATAATAATCTTATAACTAGACACCTGGAAATAATAGATAAAAATTATTTGAAGAATAGGAGTTTTGAAAAGGACATTACATGTCAATCAACTAATACGTATTAAGGAATTTCTACTGTGTTTGAGGTAGGATGTTAAACCCTATGGTAATTTAAATATGAGATATGGCCTTAGGCCTTGAGAAATAACACCTTAAGGACATTGGGTCCTAGTGTTTATGTAATTTATCAAAGTACATATAGTTAGTTAGTAGCAGAGAATGATTGAGAATCATATCAACTAAGAGAATAAGTATTTTATTTAGGTACGGTTCCAAGAATTTAGCAATCTACAGAGGCCACTATGAAAGACCTTATAACTCCTGGATGAGAAGTAAGAAGAATAAAGTCAGAGATCTGTAAAACTGGATGGAATGTGAACGATTCATCAATGGCATCAGCATGGCTGAAAAAAATGTGTAAAAAGGAGAGTGAGCAGTAGGTTTAGAAAAGAGGAACTAGTGTGATTTGAGGATAATCCATGAGGAAAGTCTACCTTACTATCTCATTTGAAAATGATATACCTGTAGTAGCGATTGATGTATCAGGGTCTCAAAGCAAAATTTCCATGGCTATTAAGATCATGCAATTAATTAATTCCCTTCATACTGGTTCCATGCTTTGGAAGAGAATTCTTTTTTTTTTTTTTTTTTACGGTATGTGGGCCTCTCACTGTTGTGGCCTCTCCCGTTGCGGAGCACAGGCTCCGGACGCGCAGGCTCAGCGGCCATGGCTCACGGGCCCAGCCACTCCGCGGCATGTGGGATCTTCCTGGACCGGGGCACGAACCCACGTCCCCTGCATCGGCAGGCGGGCTCTCAACCACTGCACCACCAGGGAAGCCCTGGAAGATAATTCTTGATTTCACATTAGCGTTTCCATATTATATTACCACAGGGAAAAAACACACTGTGTATAGGTGACCATTTAAAAATATTTTATAATTAAATCTCTACTGAGATTAACAATTTCATATTTAATTTAATGAATTCAAGTGATTTAAGAGACATAGAGCAATTAGAATTTTCCGCTTTGTGTCAGTTTTCAAGGAATCTGCCTATTTCATCGAAGTTGTTGAACTTGTTGGCATAAAGTTTGTTTGTAAGAGTCTCTTAATCTTTGCCTGTAGGATCTGAAGTAGTAATCCTTCTTTCATCCCTGAAATTGGTGATGTGTCTTCTTCCTTTATATCTTGATCAGTCTAGCGAGGGGTTAATCAATTGGTTGACATTTTCCAAGAACGAAATTTTAGCTTTGTTCACTTTCTCTGTTTTTTCTTGTTTGTTTGTTTGTTGTCTGTTTCATTGACGTTTGCTGTTACATTTATCATTTCCTTTTTTTCTACTTACTCTTGGTTTACTTTGCTCTTTTTCTGAATTTGTAAGGGAGTACCTAAGGCATCACTTTTAGACAATTCTTCTTTTGTAATATAAGCATTTAACATAAGTTTCCTTCAAAGCAGTGTTTTTGCCACATCCCACAGTTTTGATATGCTAAAATTTCATTATCATTCCATTTGAAATATTTTACAGTTTTCCTTATAATTTTGACCCTTTTGTTGCTGTTATTTTTGAGGTTCAGGTAAACTGTGTGTCCTACTCCTGAAGTAGCATTTTGGTAATTAAGTTTATTGACACCATAGGCAGCTTTGGCACAGATTTTTTTTTTCTTCTTTCAGCTTTCCTCAGTGCCCTATGACACTCTTTTTTTAAATTGAAGTATGGTTGATTTATAATGTTGTGTTAGTTTCTGATGTACAGCAAAGTGATTGAGTTATACATATATATATTTTTTTCATTATAGGTTATTACAAGATATTGAATATAGTTCCCTGTGCTATACAGTAGGACCTTGTTTTTTTAATCTATTTTATATATAGTAGTTTGTATCTGTGAATCCCAAACTCCTAATTTATCCTTCTCCCTCCCCTCTTCCCCTTTGGTCACCATAAGTTTGTTTTCTATGTCTGTTGAGTCTGCTTCTGTTTTGTAAATAAATTTATTTGTATCATATTTTAGATTCCACATATAAGTGATATCATATGATATTTGACTTTCTCTGACTTACTTCACTTAGTATGATAATCTCTAGGTCCATCCATGTTGCTGCAAATGGCATTATTTCATTCTTTTTTCTGGCTGAGTAGTATTCCATTGTACATATATATATATATATAGATATAGATATAGATATAGATATAGATATAGATATATAGATATAGATATATATATATATACCACATGTTTATCCATTCATTTGTCGATGGACATTTAGGTTGCTTCCGTGTCTTGGCTACTGTGAATAGTGCTGCTATGAACATTGGGTGTATGTATCTTTTCAAATTACAATTTTCTCTGGATATATGGCCAGGAGTGGGATTGCTGGATCATATGGTAAATCGATTTTTAGTTTTTTAAGGAGCCTCCATACTGTTTTCATAGTGGCTACACTAATTTACATTCCCACCAACAATGTAGGAGGGTTCCCTTTTCTCCACACCCTCTCCAGCATTTATTGTTTGTGGACTTTTTGATGATGGCCATTCTGACCGGTGTGAGGCGATACCTCACTGTACTTTTGCTTGGCACAGATTTCTTCTCATATTACATGGAAGGAAGGATGCAGAAGGAGGCTAGATCATGCTCAAATGTAGTACATCCTACATAGTAATAATTTGATTTATTTTTGGTTCCAGTCCTCAGGCTGCTTAGATGAACATGCACTAAGGAAAATTAAAATATGTAGAAAACAATACAAGACAATTTTGTGACTATTAATTTAAAGTCAAAGGAACATTTTTTGGTTGGAAGGTAACATATACCTTTGAATTCAGAACAGGAAGTACTCTAGGTTCATAGACAGGAAGATTAGGAATAGTGGGAATAGTGAATAATGCTGTTTCTTTAAATGTTTTCATTAGCTGCAGTCATCCTCAACTTGGGCTCTATTTAATGTCAACACTCCCCAAATTACTACTTTCCTCTTCTCTGCCTGTTGTATTTCTTTATTCTTCATGTTTAGAGAAAAAGTATGAGGAAATTATATAGTCTGACATCCAAACTATTTCACAATCTGGTCACAATATACCTTTTCAATTTTAATATACCTCCATAAAATCTCTGTTCCCGCCCCCTCAATCTACCTCTTTCCCATTGACTCAAATATCATTATCCTCTTCTCGCCTATCCTTTTTCCATTATGTAGACCTTAGTGATTATTCCTTTTTCTTAATTACTTTGTTTATTCAGCTCTTTTACCACTTAGCTATTATGCCCATTATTAACTTTAAATAGCATATTATGTAACATATAAATTTAAATTATATTAAAGAGCTGTATCTTTCCATATTTTGCCCAAGAATTTTTGCATTCTCACACTTGAATACTCAGTAAATGTTTCCTGAGGTTACTGATGATGGTAAGAGTGATGGATTGTATATCATCTTTGAGAGATTGTGGTTCTTACGTCACTTGCTTATTTTCCTTTATTTTATAGGCACATTTAGAGAAGAGCAGAAATGCACATACCGATCGCTGATACAAGGCTACATCTGCAAACAGACTGACCAAGTGATCTTAATTCTTGACAGTGCTGATGCCACTTGGGCAATGCAAAAGTTATATCCAGTTGTATCTGTGACTAGTGGTTTTGTTGACACCTTCAGTAGCGTAAATGCCAATACTCCCTGCTCCACTTCAGGGTCTGTATCTGCTTTCTATTCCATTTTACCCACCAAGGAAATCACCAAGGTCTGCTTTGTGGATCAGACTCCTCAAGTTTTGCGTTTTTTTCTATTGGGGAACAAAAGTACCTCCAAGCTCCTCTTGGCTGTATTCTACCATGAACTCCAGAGCCCGAATGTTTTCTTAGGGGAAAGATTCATTACACCTACTCAGGTTCAATCAACTTCCTCACTGCTGAATGGGTCTATTGGCGCCAACTATTTCAGCATCATGGATAACCTCTTGTATGTTGTCCTACAAGGAGAGGAGCCCATTGAAATTCGCTCAGGTGTTTCCATTCATTTGGCCCTCACTGTGATGTTTTCAGTTCTAGAAAAAGGCTGGGAAATGATGACCCTTGAAAGACTAACTGACTTCTTGCAGGTCAGCCAAGACCAAATCAGGTTTATTCATGAGATGCCTGGTAATGAAGCAACCTTAAAGGCCATGGCTGACCGTAGAGCAAAGAGAAAGCGCAATTGCCCAACTGTGACTTGTGCCAGTCATGATAGAGTTGGTCAGCGTAGACTTCTCATGAAGGAAATGAGTTCATATAGAGTCCTACCGCCCACCACTATGGAAACTATCTCAAAAGTGATGGTCGTTGAAATTGGTCATCTGCCAGCAGTAAGGAACACTGGAGTAATTCCATCCTTATCAAGTAACAAATTACAGACTTTGGCTCACCAGGTTATCACTGCTCAACAGACTGGAGTACTAGAGAATGTTCTGAATATGACTATTGGGGCCTTACTAGTGACTCAGTCAAAGGGAGTCATTGGCTATGGGTAAGTACTAATTATAATAACTTCTAAATGAGAGCTGATTTCTTGGATGCATATTGCAAATGTCAGCCTACTTACACTGAGTCACATAACCTGTCTGCTTTTTAAGATAAGAATAAAAATGTCAAGAGCCATTTATAGACTTAAATTCTCAATTTTAAAATTCTTTATTAAATCTGTAGTCTTCATGGTTATTCTATTTCCTGGGTAGATGTAGATGTTTTATTTTGGTACTTTAAAATGAAAAACATGGAGGAAGAGATTTTTCTAAGGCAACTTGTTTTCAATATGCTTGTTCATTCATTTATCATGTAATGTATATTTAAGCAGTGGGCTAGATTCTGGGTTTGCTAAGGTGAAACAGATATGATCTTTGCCTTATGGGACAAAAACACTATCTATCACAATTCCATAGAGCTATGAGCTAAGACTTGAGTACTCAGGGTGTTGTTAATAATACTGCCTGTAGGGACTGGGGAAGAGACTTATATTTAGGAACATTATGGAGGGATGCCCAGGAGTTAACTAAGCTAAAGCCGTGACCCTGATTGGGTTTTATTTAACCTAGGATTATAAAGCCCTGAAAGGATGTCAAATTGCGTGAGGCAGAACATAATTGCTGCCAACTATGTTTATGGCACAGACCTGTGTAGGATCCATAATATCCTTTGTGCTATGCTATTCTGACTCTACAAGCTTGTATATTGAAGTTCTTTACCAGATCAATGTTTACTACACACTTCAGAAGTAAATTTAGCTGAATATTTCCCCGAGCTTAGTAAATGAAGAAGTACATGAAGTACACAATAAGAGGAGGCAAGTATAAATGACTCTCAATTTTTTTGTACATTGTATTTACCCAAGAAATGAATTGTCCAGCCCAAGTTCATCTAAGACATCTGTCACAAGATCAAGACTGTAAGAGTCCCAAGCTCTAATTTTTAGCAGATACAAAAGAACCAGAAATGATACTGCAAACTGAGAGACAATATGAAATTGCCATAATGCTTAGAAAACGTGTATAAACTAACCATTTCACACATGCATGCTGCTTGGTTATAGAGGACTCAGAAGATTCAAACATGGATATTCCCTGCAAGCTTGTCATCACCACTGGAAAAATAAGCTCAAACCTATGCACGTTTTGAGTTGATATAGTTGATGTTGGGTCCCTGAAATAGGTAAAAATTATTTAGATTCTGAGCTGTGTTACTCAGTGAAAGTTTAGAATGCTCATATTGTTTTAGATTATTCTCTTGCTGCTTTTTCACTGTATTTGTCGTAGTGCTAATAAATAAGCAACTAATATTTAATGGGTATTAATTACTTCTATACAACCATCTCCAGTGGATGTGGTATTCACTATAAAATAAAAAGCAAAACAAAAAGACATACCTTCACATTTTAAGGAATATTCAGCTAATACATTGATTGCCTTTTTATACGTAGAGCAACATATCCAAATGAAAGCTTTGCTAATGTTTATGTATCATATTTTACCTGTCTTTGGTGTTCCTCTTCCTTACAGGACACTAGTATGTACGGAAGATATGGAAAGAAAACTCAAGCAATTTTTTTTCCGGATTCTGGTTGATGTGAAGGGCTTTGAGGATTGTTAGCTTAGAATTTAAAGATACTCCTAGTTGCATGAGTGCTCAGAATCTATTATATCTTGGATAGTTTTACTAACCACTAAACCTTCACCATGTTATTGATGTAATTATGATATTATGCACGATAATATAAAGATCAGGAATCTGAGAAAGGATGGTGCCAATGTATCTCAGCTTACATTTAAGTATATTTTCTTTCCTTTAGTCCAGTTTCATTTAGATTCCACCGAGTTCTTCTGAGCATATTCTATGTATGGGTGACTAGAGAGAAATAGAGCCAGTTCTTTGCTCAATTTTATTTAGATTTTACAGTACTGAGCTTTCTTAATAGGTCATCCTTCCAAAATGACTGATTTTTATATTATATAAAAAAAGACTCGATTGGGATTGACATGCATACACTGATGTGTATAAAATGGATGACTAATAAGAAAAAAAAGAAATTAAAAAAAAAACCCCAAACAACAACAACAACAAAAAAGACTCAGTGAATATTTAGCTTTTAACTAGAAGGAGAGCAAAGTCAAAGAGTAGAAGCAATGGAGATAAAGCAGAGGAAACCCAGGAAAGAGAGTGGACCCAGCACAAGTGTAAGTATGCACACATATGTGTGTGGGAGATCATCCTATCGTGAGCTTCAGAGAAAAGAGCACCTTTATTGCCCACCACCTGTCATAGCCATCGTGTTTTCATTTTTGACTCATGTATTTCTGACTTGATAAGAAACTGCTGAACATGTATCGGCAGTTTCACATTAGAAGCTTTTTGTTTCCTCACTCTGTATAAGGAGCACCGTATCAAGCTGACTTGGAATAGAGAAGAAAACTCAGACAGACAATTGGTGACACGTAGCATCAACTTTCTGTTGGGATGTGTTATAGTCCCCATCTCTCTCAGTTTCTTTAGTATTTTAAGAGAGGTTTCCTAGATATGCAAAAAAAAAAAAAAATCTTCTGAAGCTAACGAAAGGCTGCTTCTTAAGTATATCTGAATAAATCTCTGCAGAATGAGAAATGCCATGTCCTAAGGGACTTAACGAGAACCAGCAAATTTTCCCATGGTCCTAAGAATTGTACAGTACGGTAAACAACCCTGAAGCCCGGGGCAGATCCCAGGGCCAGCCCCGTTTCTTTCAACTTTGATCAGTGTCAACTCAGACTTCCATTGAACTCACTGGAGAGCCATTGACAAGCTAATGAACTGACCTTTAGACAGCAGAAATTAGTCTGAGGACATAGGCCCTTCAGTGGAAACATCTACAATGTTCTTTAAAGGTTCACTCTTGTTAATTTAATGGCGTTACATGCATTTCAACAAATTGAGGCCGTATCAGATATTTATTTATCAAGGGGAGTACTACCTGCTTTCAAAAAGCTACCAACTTTCTGCTTTGTGGGGAGAAATGGAGTGCTATTTTTTTAATCAAATAATATACAACACATTGGCCTCTCCCAGTCTACCCTCCTCTAGAGGCATCTAGATTTAAGTGTCTTCTGCATGGCTAAGTCAGTTCCGTGAACCTGTCTTCCGTCTTCCAAAGCTTTGTTAACTTCTGTTGTTGGTTGTTCTCTCCTCTCCTGCCTTCTTTATCCATGTTGATTTACACCATTTTTATTCATTTTTCTCCTTTTAAGTAATTTCGGTGGAGTAGAGGGAACAGAGATAAACATATGTTCAACCTCTGCTTTTTAAACTTGGGGTTCCCCACGAGGGTCTTATTTTATATTCTGCCTTTTATCTGGAATCCTGGCAGTAGAAACTTGATTTTTGCTCTTTTGAGTTTCTTTCCCTCCTGTCTTTTCTTCTTCTTCCTCTCTTTCTCCTGCTTCATAAAAACAACCCACCTCTAAATAATATCCTTTGTCATACAGTAAGCATAAATATATCTGTATCTTTCATGGAAGTTTAGCTATTGAAATGCTAAAGCTATTTGTGGTTGGCAGAATTTCTAAAATGACCACCCAAAGGTATGCTGCCCTAATCCTGGGAACCTATGAATAGGATCAGATAGAATTTCTATCAAGACACTGTGTTATGTGGCACAGTAGACCTTAAGTTGGAGAGAATACCCAGGATTATCAAGGTGGCACAATTACACACAACAGCCCTTAAAACAGGAGAGCTTTATCCTGCTGTGGCAGAAGAGGAAGGCAGAGAGATTCCAAGTGTGAGAAGGAATTGAAGTGTCACTGCTTTTAGGATGAAAGGCACCACATGAGAAAAAAATCAGATGCACTTTGTAAGTACAGAGTGGACCTTAGCTGACAGCCCACAGGGAAACAGGGACCTCCATTCCACAGCCACAAGGAAATGAATTCCACCAACAACTGGAATGAGTTTGGAAGTGGATTCTCCTGAGAGCCTCCACTTAAGCAGTGAACCCCCAGCCAAGCCTGTCTAAACTCTTGACCCACAACCTGAAGATCATAGATTTGTGATATTTTAAGCCACTGAGTGTGTGGAGTTTTGTTTCACAGCCGTAGAAAACTAATACGCTATCTCACATAAAACTCTTTGTTTCTGACGTTGCCATGAACCTTGGACCCTAAAAACAGTTATAGGGAATGTGAGCATGGCTCTGTGGTGGTATACACCTATGTGTTTTTGCACCCTTCACATTAGTAGCTTTTTAGTTTCCTCACTGTGTATAAGGCACAACTTATCAAGCTAACTTGGAATAGAGAAGAAAACTAGGAGAGACAATTGGTGACATGAGTCTTTTGATGACATTCAGGCTCATTTAACATCTTCTCTTGTGCAATCTCTCCCTGCCCCTTGGGCACCTGCTTTCTAGGAAACAGCTATTTGGAGTATGCAAGGACAGGGTCTTTCTGTCAACACTGAAGGATGCTCTTCTCAAGACTGGCAGAATATTCATCCGGGAAGGGATTCCCGTACTGCTAGCCTGTCTCTTTCCTCCCTCCTGGCAAAACCACAGCTTTGCCATTAAAGAGTGTTTTTGCACCATTTCTTTTTTTCACTACAATACAAATTCATTGCTTTGTTGAGTTAGGTGGATGGCAAAATTATCATAATGGTATTTTATATATGTGGCTTTGCGGGAAAATGAGGTGCTCTGCATAAGTAAACTTTCCATTTAATTAAAAATTGTTTATTTTATCACTACAGTTTTAAAAAGACTTCATCTCTTAAACTAAAAAGAAATAGATATTATCCAGTCTTATTAAATGGAAAATAATGTAGACCTTTCACATTTTTATTGATGATTCATGGTCATCATTAAAGCTATCATTTATTTCACAGCTCTGTTACTGCAGTGATGCCCTTAGGGACCCTTGTTCTTATACTAAATGGCCCCAGACCACTAAATCTTTGATTCTACTTCTACAGTTTACATTTTCCCTTCTCTCTTCCTTATAAACAGGAGGAAAATTCTAATCCATTATTGCTGTTGACTTATCTGCATCCAGTAGTTTTCCACCCACATGCACATGTAGTTCTAGTTCCAGAATTGAACCGGAACCGTACTACCTTACAATCAGTTTAAGATTTATGTGTACGGGTGGTGAAGTTGTAGCTAAATATAATAAAGACTCATGAAAACTTACATTTGAATGTTTTTTATTTCCCAAACATTAATTGAACAGTTATTATGTCCAAAAAATTGTATGGCTCATATGAAAATCTAGAGATTTTAAAATTAATAGATAGGGAAAACAAACATTTACACAACTGTCTAATAAGAATATGGTATGTTAAATCTCATTATTCTATATCTATTACAAGGAAATCATTAATTCAATATGGACCTGCCTAACCATTAATCTAGTTTTTCATAAAATTAGTGTATTTTTACCTTTATAATATTCATTCGTTGGCCAAGGCTTCAATTTACTATTATACTCCCAAGAGTACCTAAGCAGTGTCATGCACCATAAGTGATCATTAAATACATGTTGCAAATAGTGAAATGTAACCGGTTTGACTTCTCTGCTATTCTAATACTCCTGTGCAACCAATATCCTGTAACAAATCTCTTCCATCAGAAAGATCTTGAGTGATTTCTCTTTTCCTGGTTAGACTATGACTGCTAGGGGACTCCATCACAAACAGGAAATTTTGAATATTTGTGTATGATCTTAAAAAATGTATTCAGAATTTACATTATCCCAGATAAGATATTCATGCTAGATTTATTATAAAATAATATTCTGAACAATTTTCTGACTAAAATACTTAGGTTTTGACCTCTGAGTTGACCTTGTTGGAGGATGTGCCATGTTTATTTTGTGTCTTTATATTCTCATGGCACAGTGCAACCTATGCCTGTGGTTCCTCAAATCTCAGTTTGAAGTGAAAAATTCCAAAGAACCATAAGAGTTTAATAACAAGTATTGGAGCACAGCAGTAAGTGCACCAGTTCAAGAGTGTATCAGAATTTGAAGTTGGCCGGTCCAAGATAGGTGGCGGCTTTCTAGAGGCATTTTAATGACCTAAGAACAGAGGAAGTGCATGGTGGGTACTGATTGGTCATAGTGTTCCTATAGTAACATGTATTGGATGCTTGTAATGGGTGAAGTTTGGAATCACTATGCTGTGATGCCAGAAAGAAACCATGAGATCATAAGACATTTTTTTCTCTCTTAGGAGTTGATGGCAGCTAAGGGCATTTGGCTAGGTTTAACAGGGAGCACTAGGACTATGAAATATATATAAAATGGTATGTGTCAGCTCTGAAAGATAGCCAGGAAAGTCATTCTTGCCTTACGGACTCTGTGGAAGAACATTCCTGAGGGACCGAGGTTATGGTGTTGTATTTATCTTTGCCTATCTCATAGTGCCTAAAACAATATTTGTGCATGGTGGAAGGGTTAACATTTGTTTGTTAAACTGAACCGAGTGGAGAACTTGCTTTCTTCTTCCAGGGTACAGAATCTCGCAAACTCCTCTGAAATTTAAGTTCCCTCACGGCATACCCTAAAAAATTTAATCAAAACATGGGGCTCTTTTATAGGAACCTGACTTAGTAACTTTGAGGAGGCCAAGGCTGAAGAGGAAGTGAGGAAGTATCTCAAAACGCCCCACCCTCACCTCACTGCCCAGAGCTAGCCTTCATCAAGATGATTTATTTATTTGTTTGCTCAGTTTGCCATGCAGATAGAAACAATCCCCTCTTCTGTAGGGGAAGCATTTCAGATCTGGCAGATTAAAAAGCAAGAGTTGGAGTGAATAGTAGTGATCTCTGAACTCAGACATTTCTGTATTTTCTTGGTCTTTCTCTTTTGCTAGCACTTAAGCACTGAAGGAAAAAAAAAATTCTTCCACATACCTGGCTGGCTATTGGAAGCTGTGAAATAGTGGTTAAACTGGGAGGATTGGAGGGAACTTTCCTCCCCCATTTTTTAAAGTTTGGCTGTAGGTCCTTCTGCCTGCAGGCTACAGTCACATTAGCGGTTGGAAATTGGATAACGACAGCACAATGACAAATCCAGGTTGCTTGCAATAAGTTGCTAATCCCTTTGCTTTAATATCGGAGCAGCGGATAATGATGTTTGGACATCACTCCGGTTTACTGACGACCCCACTGGGGCCAGCAATAGAACCTTACAACTGTCTAACAAGGCGTCAGGTGATTCCCGTCGTCACAGCAACGGACACTGGAATCTAATCTTCCCTCCATCCCTTCTAGCACCCAATAACGCCTGGGTTATATAAGTGGCCCATCATTGCTTGGTAACTTGAATCAATTAACGTTAATTCGCACAATGCTATGATGTATTGTGATCACTTTCATTTCAGGGAAGGGGGAGAAATTGCTATAAGTCACCTAAAATGAGGTTGTCTGTGGTGCTGAGGTATTAATTGGGTGTCCATATTAAATGCAAAAGGAGCCCCATCGTGAAAGGAAAGTGGATGAGTGACTCTCCTGGCTGCTATTGACCTATCAGAAGAAGACAGTGCCCTTTTCCTTTGCTTTTATCTATGACAGTTTTCCCTATTGTGTGTCAAGTTGATGTATTATAAAAAATTCATTTGGTGACCTTTCACCCCCTTAGCAGATTAAACAATTTCACTTCGATGGCATCATTAACAAGACCCTGCATTTAATGATGATTTCTCTAAAAGGCCACGGAGATTCGATTTTAAGCTAACAGATTTATTGCACTATTATAACATATCGTAAAAAACTGTACCACCTACGGTCAGGTTTTAGGTTAGAAACTGCCTATGAGTTTATGTGGAGCTTAAAGTGGTATTACCTTGGGATATGCTGTAGCAGCAAGTCTCTGACCTCCAGTGGGATGCTGTTTACATTTAATCAGAGATGTTTGCTCACAATAAACTTTAAAGTGTGTCAGGGACGGGCCTTTTAGCAAGTGTTCAGGTAGTTGGTTCCCATCCCTTGTCTCTAGACATCAACGTACTTATGTCAGGACCTTGGATGGAGTCTTTTGGTTTCTTTAACCTACGTGGCCAGCCTGCATCCTGTCCTGCATCAGAAAGCTTTTAAGAAATAGGCCAGTGGAGAAATAGCATCTGATAACAATGTTAGAATTTTCCAGTAACCTAGGAGCCATAGAGGATGCAATGAATAACATGGGGTTTTAAAATATGATTTCAATTTTTTCTTTAAATAAAAAGGAGGCTTACTCATTCAGGCTAAGCAAACTAATAAATGATGATCAGACTAGTGTGTGTGGAATTCCCAGTGAGTGATTCTAGCAGAGGTCAGGGCCTTAGCTGGTAAATGACCAAAAGGGATTCGTAGGACCACACATGCCCCATCCCCCATTTTCCAGGATTCTCAGGGGAGAGGGAAATTGCTCCCTACAGAAACTTCATAGTTTGTGATCCTCTGTATTTGTTCTTGCACTGTTTCCTCTTCTTAGGACTAATTGTCACCTTTACCTCACATACACTCTCTGTTAAAATAAATATCCTTTTCTCCTCACATAAGAAAAAAAAAAAAGATTAGGGGATCAAGTAGTTGACTCACAAGCATTTAATTGAGGGCTGGGTAGGATACTATTAAAAAAAAAACTCAAAGCCTTGTTAGACCTGACCTAGGGTGTTTTGAGGGTAATCTATTACCCTGTACTAGGGTAATATGTGTGATATATGGTGTCTATATATATCCATTTAATTGCTAAAACTCTATTGCATGCCTCTGATGTGTAATACACAATAGGCTTAATGGGACAATAGGTGTATAACCCAGAATATTCGTTTAATAGAGCTGCCTTGGGTCTTCAGAAATACCAAAGCTCCAGTAAAAAGATGTTTTGAGGTATCATGAATTATGTAACTATTTTATTTTATAATTATTCCATTTTATTGCTAAGTCACATCAGCAATTAATGTGCTCAAAAGAGATGAAAAACAGTATAGCTCTGGACCTTGGTCATACACTTACTCTTGGTAAGACCTTTGGCAAAATACTTAAGCCTTTTTGGACCTCAGTTTCTTCATGTGCAAATAAGAGTACCTATGTCATAGTGTCACTTTAAAGATGCAATGAGGTTATAGGTGGAAAGCATAGAATAGTACTTGGTACAGGGTGTAAGTGCTCGGCATATATTAATTATAAATAAGTATTATTCTCCCTAAGGACTTCATTCAACTGAAATCAATTAATCAATGAATTCCACAGTTGTCGATTCTATTTAGCGCAAGCATCCAGTGGAGACAATGAACATGAAAGGGTGGTTGTGAGATTAAATGAGCTATTCCATGTGAAACAGTGGTGTGGGAGGTTGCTCCCAGGCATCTCTTTCCAGTTCTTTTCGGTGACGTCATCTTGGTACCACAGAATTAGCCATGGTGAATGTATTTATACTGTGGAAATTGGAAAACACTAACACCTCTTGGGGGAGAGCTGGTTTACTAGCATACTTAGAACACATCCCCACCTTCTAAATATTTTAGTCTGCTAAGTTGCCTCGCTAAGGCTTTTTTGGAGCTGATATTAACAAATTGTGATAAAAATCTAAGTTCATAGTATGTTCTCCTCCCACCTCCCCCCCACCCCCGTCCCAACCAGTGCATTCTTTCCTATGGCAAAGCAAACACATAAAGTAAATATATAATTATTCTTTAGTTATAAGGTCATGTTTGCTATACAGTGTATTATTCAGTTTCTAGAAACAAAGGCAAATGCAAATCTTCTCACTGGTAATAATGTGTTATGGAGAAAAGCTACTGCAGTGATAGGATATCTGTAATCTTAGGCATGTATTCTTTTCTTTTTTAACATGTGCCAGAAATACAAGCAATTTCGAAACTGGGAACTTGATATATATTCGGCCCTATGGTCTTTCAGTCCTAGTCCAGCCTTCAGATGGAGAAGTGGGAAAAGAACTTACAGTACAACCACAGCTCATTCTTCTGGATAAGCAGGTACCTTGTGCACAGGTAACAATCTTTATTCAGAGCCGGGTACCATGTTGTATTTGGCGCACGTTTCACATTGCATCATCTTCACATGTACAGAGTGCCCACCCTGTGACATTTGGTGCACTTAGAACATCTAACTACTTTCATTATTTTCCTTCCATTTCACAGCCTGCTTTCCTTCCACTTTCTATAAATGTCCAGAATTTGATCAAGGGTAAAAATAGAATTCTGATACTTTTTCTCCTCAAGCAAATTCTTTTTATTTTTTTTTGCGGTACGCGGGCCTCTCACTGTTGTGGCCTCTCCCGTTGCGGAGCACGGGCTCCGGACGCGCAGGTTCAGCGGCCATGGCTCACGGGCCCAGCCGCTCCGCGGCATGTGGGATCTTCCCGGATCGGGGCACGAACCCGCGTCCCCTGCATCGGCAGGCAGACTCTCAACCACTGCACCATGAGGGAAGCCCTCCTCAAGCAAATTCTTACAGTAGGTCTCATGTATCTTCTCAGAAATCTCGCCTTCTCCAAGTGTTGGATCTATATCTGAAGGCGTCATTTCATATGCTAATGAAGGAATTTATGCCATCACATCTGCATTATAGTTCTATGTTATTTCAAATGATTTCTCCTGTATGTGGTTAAGTACAGCATCAACAAGAGGCTTCTGTGCTTAATTCTAATTTCAGTGTCCATACCCTCTGATTCTATTTTATCTTGTCTATATTTACTAATATCAAGGGGGGAAGAAGTGAAATATGGTACTCAAATCAGCTTTCCACTCTTGACTTTAGAAATGCCTCCCCTGACGTGCTTACAGAGGGCTGAAGGCCATGGGCCTGAGGTCCACACTTCTGCTCTAGCCTGGCACTGACCCAACTCTCTCCTGCTTTGTCGTCTTAATCTTTCCTTCCTTATTAACCCTCAGCACACCGTGCCACTCTCCTTTTCTGTAAACTTAACTTTCCTTTCTCCTCTTCACTGCCCTGCCCCAACTTTTCTTGCAATAATCTCCCTTCTCTCTGCTCAGTAAGCTAATTTGATATATTCTTCTTAACATGAGAAAGAAAATATTTATTTATTATTTTTTTCCTTTGTTTATTTCTCATGAATGTGCGCTTTATAAAAGATTCTGTGTGAATCCTCTTCTTTTTCAGATAACTTCACAAAATTCTCTTCTGAGTCCAACTTTTCCCCTTTTTTCCTGTTTCCAGAATCGGAGAGTAGAGTCGTTGGGGCCCCCATCAGAGCCTTGGGTCATTTCTGTTTCTCTGGAAGGGACATCAGATTCCATGCTGAGAGGTAGGTACCTGTGTGACATTCGGAGACCTGCTGTAATTGCATCCGCACAGAAATGTTTGCTGCCGTTGGGAATCTATAACAAAAGCCGCTAATACTCAGTATCTTTGTTAGTTTGGAAGAAATCCCCTTCACCACCAGTCTACAATGCCAGTGTCTGCAAAAGGGAACATTAGGTTGGCAGGAAATGTTTAACAAACCATCTACCCACCTACCCCCACCCCTGCCAACATGGTGAGGAGTATTATTGTCATACCTGTATCTTCAGTATGGTGTAAGGAAAAGGTCATGGCCCCCTAATCATGTACAGATGATTCTCTGGTACAGTATCAAGTCATAGGTACAATGTGGTTTCTATGGGGAAACAAACACTGGCTCTCAATGTTATAAAGAATAAATGTGATGGCAAATGCAAAGCGCCTGGCCCAGAACAGGCCCTGAGAGCTCATTTTCTCCTCTCCAGCTTTCTTGGTCCTCCGTTACCTTCCTGTTCAGTCCCAGTACCACTGCTAGCTTCATTTACTTTTCTGGAGTTGTGCATATGAAAATCAAAAACCACCATTCTGTTCTTTGCTTCTATAAGTTTTACTATTTTAGATACTTTATATACATGAAATCATACAGTGTTAGTCCTTCTGTGACTGGTTGATTTCACCTAGCATAATGTCCTCAAGATTCATCTATGCTGCAACGTATTTCAGAACTTTTTTTTTTAGTTTTATTTATTTATTTTTTATACAGCAGGTTCTTATTAGTTATCTGTTTTATACATATTAATGTATATATGTCAATCCCAACCTCCCAATTCATCCCACCGCCACCCCTTCCCACGATTCCCCCTTGGTGTTCATACGTTTGTTCTCTACATCTGTGTCTCTATTTCTGCCTTGCAAACCGGTTCATCCGTACCATTTTTCTAGATTCCACATATATGCGTTAATATACGATATTTGCTTTTCTCTTTCTGACTTACTTCACCCTGTATGGCAGTCTCTAGGTCCATCCACATCTCTACAAATGACCCAATTTCGTTCCTTTTTATGGCTGAGTAATATTCCATTGTATATATGTACCACATCTTTATCCATACTTCTGTTGATGGGCATTTAGGTTGCTTCCTGGCTATTGTAAATAGTGCTGCAATGAACATTGGGGTGCATGTGTCTTTTTGAATTATGGTTTTCTCAGGATATATGCCCAGTAGTGGGATTGCTGGGTCATATGGTAGTTCTATTTTTAGTTTTTAAAGAAATCTCCATAGTGGCTGAATCAATTTACATTCCTACCAACAGTGCAAGACGGTTCCATTTTCTCCACACCCTTTCCAGCATTTCTTGTTTGTAGATTTTCTGATGTAGCCCATTCTAACCGGTGTGAGGTGATACCTCACTGTAGTTTTGATTTGCATTTCTAATAATTAGTGATGTTGAGCAGGTTTTCATGTGCCTCTTGGCCATCTGTATGTCTTCTTTGGAGAAATGTCTATTTAGGTCTTCTGTCCATTTTTCTGTTGGGTTGTTTGTTTTTTTGATACTGAGCTTCATGAGCTGCTTGTAAATTCTGGAGATTAATCCTTTATCAGTTGCTTTGTTTGCAAATAATTTCTCCCATTCTGAGGGTTGTCTTTTTGTCTTGTTTATGGTTTCCGTTGCTGTGCAAAAGCTTTTAAGTTTCACTAGGTCCCATTTGTTTATTTTTGTTTTTATTTCCATTACCCTAGGCAGTGGGTCAAAAAAAATCTTGCTGTGATATATGTCAAAGAGTGTTCTTCCTGTTTTCCTCTAAGGATTTTGTAGTGTCCAGTCTTACATTTAGGTCTTTAATCCATTTTGAGTTTATTTTTGTGTATGGTGTTAGGGAGTGTTCTAATTTCATTCTTTTATGTGTAGCTGTCCAATTTTCCCAGCATCACTTATTGAAGATGCTGTCTTTTCTCCATCGTATATCCTTGCCTCTTTTGTCATAGATTAGTTGACCATAAGTGCATGGGTTTATCTCTGGGCTTTCTATCCTATTGCATTGATCTATATTTCTGTTTTTGTGCTAGTACCATGTTGTCTTGATTACTCTAGCTTTGTAATATAGTCTGAAGTCAGGGAATCTGATTCCTCCAGCTCTATTTTTTTCCCTCAAGATTTCTTTGGCTATTCGGGGTCATTTGTGTTTCCATACAAATTTTAAGATTTTTTGTTCTAGTTCTGTAAAAACTGCCATTGGTAATTTGATAGGGATTGCACTGAATCTGTAGATTGCTTTGGGTAGTGTAGTCATTTTCACAATGTTGATTCTTCCAATCAAAGAACATGGTATATCTCTGCATCTGTTTGTGTTATCTTTGATTTCTTTCATCAGTGTCTTATAGTTTTCTGCATACAGGTCTTTTGTCTCCTTAGGTCGGTTTACTCCTAGATATTTTTTTCTTTTTGTTGCAATAGTGAATGGGATTGTTTCCTTAATTTCGCTTTCTGATTTTTGTTGTTAATGTATAGGAATGCAAGAGATTTCTGTGCATTAATTTTGTATCCTGAAACATTACCAAATTCATTGATTAGCTCTAGTAGTTTTCCGATGGCATTTTTAGGATTCTTTTTTTTTTTTTTTTTTTTAGGATTCTTTATGTATAGTATCATGTCATCTGCAAACAGTGACAGTTTTACTTTTTCTTTTCTGATTTGGATTCCTTTTATTTCTTTTTCTTGTCTGATTGCTGTGGCTAAAACTTCCAAAACTATGTTGAATAATAGTGGTGAGGGTGGACGTCCTTGTCTTGTTCCTGATCTTAGAGGAAATGCTTTCAGTTTTTCACCATTGAGAATGATGTTTGCTATGGGTTTGTCGTATATGGCTTTTATTATGTTGAGGTAGGTTCCCTCTATGCCCACTTTCTGGAGAGTTTTTATCATAAATGGGTGTTGAATTTTGTCACAAGCTTTTTCTGCATCTTATTGAGATGATCATATGGTTTTTATTCTTCAGTTTGTTAATATGGTTTATCACATTGATTGATTTGTGTACATTGAAGAATCCTTGCATCCCTGGGATAAATCCCACTTGATCATGGTGTATGATCCTTTTAATGTGTTGTTGGATTCTGCTTGCTAGTATTTTGTTGAGCATTTGTGCATCTATATTCATCAGTGACATTGGTCTGTAATTTTCTTTCTTTGTAGTATCTTTGTCTGGTTTTGGTATCTGGGTGATGGTGCCCTTATAGAATGAGTTTGGGAGTGTTCCTCCCTCTGCAATTTTTTGGAAGAGTTTGAGAAGGATGGGTGTTAGCTCTTCTCTAAATGTTTGATAGAATTGCCTGTGAAGCCATCTGGTCTTTGGCTTTTGTTTGTTGGAAGATTTTTAATATCAGTTTCAATTTCATTACTTGTGATTGGTCTGCTCGTATTTTCTATTTTTTCCTGGTTCAGACTTGGAAGGTTATACCTTTCTAAGAATTTGTCCATTTCTTCCAGGTTGTCCATTTTATTGGCATAGAGTTGCTTGTAGTAGTGTCTTAGGATGCTTTGTATTTCTGCAGTGTCTGTTGTAACTTCTCCTTTTTCATTTCTAATTTTATTGATTTGAGTCCTCTCCCTCTTTTTCTTGATGAGTCTGGGTAATGGTTTATCAATTTTGTTTATCTTCTCAAAGAATCAGCTTTCAGTTTTATTGATCTTTGCTATTATTTTGTTTGTTTCTATTTCATTTATTTCTGCTCTGATCTTTATGATTTCTTTCCTTCTACTAACTTTGGGTTTTGTTTGTTCTTCTTTTCTAGTCCATTTAGGTGTAAGGTTAGATTGTTTATTTGAGATTTTTCTTGTTTCTTGAGGTAGGCTTGTATTGCTATAAACTCCCCTCTTAGAACTGCTTTTGCTGCATCCCATAGGTTTTGGATCATTGTGTTTTCATTGTCATTTGTCTCTAGGTATTTTCTATTTCCTCTTTGATTTCTTCAGTGATCTCTTGGTTTTTTAGTAACATATTGTTTAGCCTCCATGTGTTTGTGTTTTAACATTTTTTCCCTGTAATTTATTTCTAATCTCATAGTGCTGTGGTCAGAAAAGATGCTTGATATGATCTCAATTTTCTTATATTTACCGAGGCTTGACTTGTGACTCAAGATGTGACCTATCCTGGAGAAGGTTCCGTGTGCACTTGAGAAGAAAGTGTAATCTGCCAATTTTGGATGTAATGTCCCATAAGTATCAATTAAATCTATCTGGTCTATTGTGTCATTTAAAGCTTGTGTTTCCTTATAATTTTCTGTTTGGATGATCTGTCCATTGGTGTAAGTGAGGTGTTAAAGTCTCCCACTTTTATTGTGTTACTGTCAATTTCTTCTTTTATAGCTGTTAGCAGTTGCCTTATGTATTGAGGTGCTCCTATGTTGGGTATATATACATACAATTGTTATATCTTATTCTTGGATTGATCCCTTGATCATTATGTAGTCTCCTTCCTTGTCTCTTGCAACATTCTTTATTTTAAAGTCTATTTTATCTGATATGAGTATTGCTACTCCAGCTTTCTTTTGATTTCCATTTGCATGGAATATCTTTTTCCATCCCCTCACTTTCGGTCTGTATGTGTCTCTAGGTCTGAAGTGGGTCTCTTGTAGACAGCATATATATGGGTCTTGTTTTTGTATCCATTCAGCGAGCCTGTGTCTTTTGGTTGGAGCATCTAATCCATTCCCGTTTAAGATAATTATCCATATGTATGTTCCTATTACCATTTTCTTAATTGTTTTGGATTTGTTATTGTAGGTCCTTTCCTTCTCTTGTGTTTCCCACTTAGAGAAGTTCCTTTAGCCTTTGTTGTAGAGGCTGGTTTTGTGGTGCTGAATTCTCTTAGCTTTTACTTTTCTGTAAAGCTTTTGATTTCTCCATCAAATCTGAATGAGATCCTTGCCGCGTAGAGTAATCTTGGTTGTAGGTTCTTCCCTCTCATCACTTTAAGTATATCATGCCACTCCCTTCTGGCTTGTAGAGTTTCTGCTGAGAAATCAGCTGTTAACCTTATGGGAGTTCCCTTGTATATTGTCATTTTTCCCTTGCTGCTTTCAATAATTTTTCTTTGTCTTTAATTTTTGCCAATTTGATTATTATATGTCTCTGCGTGTTTCTCCTTGGGTTTTTCCTGTATGGGACTCTTTGCACTTCCTGGACTTGGGTGGCTATTTCCTTTCCCATGTTAGGGAAGTTTTCGACTATAATCTCTTCAATTATTTTCTTGGGTCCTTTTTCTCTCTCTTCTCCTTCTAGGACCCCTGTAATGCGAATGTTGTGTTTAATGTTGTCCCAGAGGTCTTTAGGCTGTCTTCATTTCTTTTAATTCTTTTTTCTTTATTCTGTTCAGCAGCAGTGAATTCCACTATTCTGTCTTCCAGGTCACTTATCTGTTCTTCTGCCTCAGTTATTCTGCTATTGATTCCTTCTAGTGTATTTTTCATTTCAGTTATTGTATTGTTCATTTCTGTTTGTTTGTTCTTTAATTCTTCTAGGTCTTTGTTAAACATTTCTTGCATCTTCTTGATCTTTGCCTCCGTTCTTTTTCCGAGGTCCTGGATCATCTTCGCTATCATTATTCTGAATCCTTTTTCTGGAAGGTTGCCTATCTCCACTTCATTTAGTTGTTTTTCTGGGGTTTTATCTTGTTCCTTCATCTGGTACGTAGCCCTCTGCCTTTTCATCTTGTCTATCTTTCTGTGAATGTGGTTTTTGTTCCACAGGCTGCAGGATTGTAGTTCTTCTTGCTTCTGCTGTCTGCCCTCTTCCAGTTACTTCTTGCTCTACCCTGGCTTTGAGTCTAAGCTCATTCACATGCCTCCTATAAAATATGTACCTTGCCATACTGCATACATTACCCATACCCAGTTCCTTACTCACACTCCATACCTTATTGTATCCCATACCTACTCCTCTACTATACCTTACTCAGCCTCCATACTTTACTGTGCCCCACTCCTGACACATACTCCTCCCATTCGTCATTGGTTTCCTCTCAGTTATCCCAAGGATATCATCACTGTCTAGCTTAGAATCATATTGGATCATGCAAAATGAATGAGGTATGAAACCATTTGTTATTTTCCTCCATTAACACCAACTCATGCTCAAGCCAACTGACCCTGGATCAGTATATTCACCGTTGTTCTCTTTGGGAGATTCAATGAGAGCGTATGAGGAATGGGCTGAGGTCATCTTATATGCACACGTTTTTGTGCGTGTGTGTGAGTGTTGTGAAATAGGAAAAAAATCTGGAGTCATTTTCTTTGTAGAATGCCCACATCACCAAACACCCTATTTCAATGATTGAAAGTATCTCTTGAAGCCATCATGAAATATTTCTCCTTAACTTCAGGAAGAATGGAAGCAAAACCATTTGGCATGGATTACCTAACTTATTCTAAGTATTTCCTGCAGAAAAATAAATTAACAACAACAAAACCCGGTCTATATGTCTAGCCTAAATCTTTTGTTCTGCAGTTTAACTTCATGTTCTTTTGTCTCAGTAAATCCTCTTCAGTTCAAAAAAAAAGAGGTTATAACCAAAAATGGGTTTATATACACAAAGACAATTATTTTAGGGTCCTTCAGATCCTTTGATATTTAGCTATAGATCCTAGTTGTAGAAAAAATGTGTTCTTAATACTAAAAAAATAAACTCTCAACATTAATGATGTAACAGTTTGCTAGTGTGGATAGCTAAGGGTAAGAGGGATAGTTTTGGGGGTGAAAAGTATTTTAGAAACCCTATGCCCTACAGAATCACATTCAAGTAGCATTCCCTGATAAAGCATGTCATCAGCGTCAATCTTGTGTGAAGCCCAGCACCCCATCTCCTCCCAGGTTCCCTCAGCCAGGACCAGCTTGATCAGGGAGCCTGTCAATGACATTTGTCTATTTTACAATTACCATTCCAGAGATATGATGAACCCCGGAGTCATGTACTGTACTTGGCAGCAAACTGCCTCAGCTTTGGGGCACATATGCTTCAAAGCTGAGAATATCGTAGATATATATGGGAATCTTTGTAGAGATCTCTGAGGCAAGCTTGTATTTAACACAAAAGCAAACCGATTTGGAGCTAAAGTACTTTCCATTAGGCAGTTTGGCGGCTGTTCTATAAGGCAGACTCACTGTGCTCGCCGGACACATTTCAATTAAATGCTGCTTTGTATTCCTCCAAAGATGGGAACAATAAGAACGTTTGTCAAGGGGAAAACTGTAGCAAATGATTTCATGTTGAACATCTGTACTCTGCAGTTCACTGTTTGCAAGAGTTTATTGACCATAATTTTGATGCATATAGGTTTTAAAGAGTATAAACAGCATTTGTTTTGGTGCCTATCATTTATTTCAGTCTTGGCTTATTTATTTCCATTTTTTCTGGGCATTTTATTTATTTCGGGGCTCTGAAGAGATGAAGGAAAAGATGTTTCTGAAAATGGAAATTTTAGTTAGCTCTGAAAAATTGATGAAGAAAGACAGTGTTTTCCCAGAAAGGATTGAGCAATTGAATTGAGAGATAGAACACTGCATATTCTATCTTTATGATACCTTTCAGCCTTAAAGATCTCAAACCGGTTTTTAAACTTTAGGACCACTCTCCTATCTCATTGTCCATCATACCAATCATAGTGACATTTCCAGAGTGAAATGCAGCAGCTGTTAATTAGCAAAGTAATTTGAGGATAGTGGAGTCAGAAGACTAATTAAAGGCATTGTGAATGGGATCCAGAGCTAAGTTTCCTTCTTTTACTTTATAAATGGATGGCCTATTGTTAGAAGATGTCAGCTTTCCTTTTTGCATTTTATTCAGGGAAACCATAGCCCAGACGATCCAAGTTGCTGAACAGGGTAGCTTTTACCACTCCTGATTTGATGCATTGCTGTGGTCCTGATCTATTGGCCTAACTCTGTCACCGCATAAACCACAGATCCCTTGAATAGAAGAGAAGCAGAGCCTAGAAACTGACCACCTAGAAAGAGAATAGACTTTCTTTCTTGAGAGACATTTAAATATTCAGTATATAATAAGGGCTAAGAATACAAACTTTGAAAACAGGCAGATTTGAGCTATAACCCTCTCACCACGTAATTTAACCTTTCCTGAGTCTATTTCTTAATCTCTAGAATATTGGTAATAGTATATTTTATAGGGTTGTGTAGTTTATGTACAATGATGAATATAAAGCACAACGTCTGGCATAGTAAGCTTTCAGTACATGTTGGCTTTTGTTGTTATTATTCTATCTTGGATTATTTGGTTCCAAGATTTGTCTAAGAGAAGCCTGATGGATTTAGTAACCTCTTCAATTAAATTTTTTTCCCATATTGTCCATTTGCCTCTCTACAGGGAAGACTTGAAGAAATCGCTCTTGTGTAGGTAACTAACATTCACTTTTTGGTTTTGTGTTTATTTGTAGGATGTACTCAGGCAGAAACTCAAGATGGTTATGTGAGGTTCTCCAACTTGGCAGTTTTGATCTCTGGGTCAAATTGGCACTTTATTTTTACTGTCACTTTCCCTCCAGGTAATTTCAGCACAGTGTGTTTTTATTATCTGTTCCTTTTTTAAAAAAAAATATAACTCCTTCTCCTTTATAATGGGACTAGCTTCTATCATGAATAAGAAGTCATTGTAGTTTAGAGAAAAAAATCCCCTTGGTTGTATCATTAAGGTGTGAGAAGCAAGAGCACATGTAGAAATCAAGCCTCATGAGAATCATGGTAAGCAAGAATCCATATATACATTTTCCTCTAGTTATTAAAATTTACTTTGAATGTTCTATTTTTTTTCTATGACATTTGATGGAATTTGGTTGGGTATTAATTTAAGAATTTTAATTTATAAGAAGGAGAGTCCTGGGGTATCAAGTATTATGAAATCTTATCTTTCAGTCCTGGCCTCCTCATCCACTGCCCCACCCCCACCTTTAAAATGGTGACTATACCCACTCAAAATCTTGGTACTTTAGAAGGGTAGGTATAAGGTGTGTGTAAATTGCTTATATGATCCAGTTCTTCTTGACAAAACATTAAAGAGAAACCTTCTCCCTTCGGAAGTATTCTTGACAATTTTTGCTTTATTAGAGTGTAATACTATTCAATAACTTTGTAGTAAATAATATGTTACTTAAACTTCAAAGCCAGATGAGCTTATGAAAAATACTACTCTCCCATTTCCATGATGGGTAGAGTCCAGGCTGCACCCTACAGAGGAGTAGCGAGAGTCCAGTTTTGGACATCCTTTTTATAAAGGATTGAACTCTGATAGAGACACAGAATTACCACTTGAAAAAAGTTATATAAATATTGTAATTTACCAGAAAAAAAACCCTCCTCACCTAAGAGAGCATCTGAAAGAGTTCTAAAAATACTAACATCACGTTTGAACTGAAAGGTAGATAATTATAATCAGTTATTAATTTGAGTCAGGGAAATTAGTCTGGTACTTAAGACATGCAGTTGTGGAAAGTAGTTAATGCACAGCTGTGATAATGCAAAGTTTTAAAAAAGACACTAGAACAATCATGAGTGGATTTAAACTGCTTAGATATTGGAAATGGCAAACGAAATTAAATGTTTTTTTTTTTTTTTTTTTTTTTTTTTTTTTTTGCGGTATGCGGGCCTCCCACTGTTGTGGCCTCTCCCGCTACGGAGCACAGGCTCTGGACGCGCAGGCTCAGCGGCCATGGCTCACGGGCCCATACGCTCCGTGGCATGTGGGATCCTCCCGGACCGGGGCACGAACCCACGTCCCCTGCGTCAGCAGGCGGACTCTCAACCACTGCACCACCAGGGAAGCCCGAAATTAAATGTTTTGATGTGAGGTGTCTGAAGCCCAACAACAAATATTTAATTAAGGCCAGGTATTAGTTCTCCTTCATGAAACTTAAATTCAAACCACCAGTATACTTTTCAAAAAGTTAAAAATATGGCTCTCATGAAAATATATAATGAGTACTTGTCAACAAGTTACGTTACTCTTTAATGAGGGAACCAGGAGGATGGCAAGGTTTATAGCCTGGAAAGGACTGCTTTGAAATCAGTTTGCTAAATTGGATACAGGGCAGTCAAACTCTAATCTTTGAGTTGCATGTCTACAAATATCACTTCCATTCTTACTGGATGAAAATCACTTGCAGCTTACCAATCTTCTACAAATTCACAAGACTGGACCCCTAAATATTGAATATTAAGTCAAACAAAAGTGTGTTCCAGAGAATTTGATAAACCTTGGATGGGCTTGTTTGAAAATGCTCCAGTATGATATTGTTAAGATCTGTAATCATTATTTTTCTCTCAGTTCCAAGTTTTGGACAATTTTTCTTCACAAAGGGAATACCATCTGGGGTCAGGTAGTAGTATTAATTGTGTAGGGCACCTATTCTTATAATACCTAAGACGTTGTCCTGATGTAAGCACAGATTCATGGAGAATGTTCAGCGCCTTGACCATGGGATTCCCAAGGATATATTTTGAAGGGTAACACATGCAGAGCTGGATATTTTGGTCCCGATTTGCTGCATATTTAAAAGACCATTGCCCTCCAGTTTCCTCAGTGGCTAACTAAGACTAAATACTTCATCAAGTTTACTTTAAGGCATAAGTTATACAACCGAATGTAAACTATAGTGTAGACAGCAGCTTCTCAGTGACAGTGTGATTTTGAGCTGGCCCTGGTGTTCACATTTACTGGACTACTGCTTCCTTTAATTTCCACCTTCAGCTTGTAAAGTCCCCTAAATGAGGAATCGTCTTGAGAAGTTTTCCTTTAGAATTTTCCTTAAATTATTCTTCGTAATTTTCAAGACTGACTCTATGAGGTGAGGCTCTGTTTAAGTGAGAAGAGAAAAGATGGAGGAGAAATAGAAAACATCAGAAGGCCTGCACTTCTGTGACCCCATAGCCACCTGTTCATTACCAGTACAGATCCTGAGAGTGACTCCTCGTTTCCAGGTGTATCAGTGTCTAAGGCTGGAATTATTTGGGAAAGCAGCTCTCATCCTCACGTTGATAGGCCACTCAATGACATTTCTCCTTTTTAGTAAGCTCCAAAAGAATAGCTGTGACAAGCATTGATTCATGGGACTGTAATTGTTGCTTCATCTCTGAATCAAGCAGAAGACTTGCAATCATTTTCATTATTTTCCCTCTTCTCCCTTAGAGAGAGGAACACATCATTATTCCTATTTTAGTATTTTTTGTCTCATTATTTACTTATTTTTCTTAAAACTGAAGAAAAAGGACAGAATTCAACATCTGCTTAATGCCCAGAGATGGCAGATAATGGCAGATGTGATTCCTGATTATATTTAGATCATGGAAGTTGGCAATCTATCTTTCTAAAGTTTCCAACATTGTCCATGTCTTTATGTTTTTAAGTGGAACTAGATGTCACTTTAATCAATGTTTCATTGATCACTGCATACAAAGACATACATTTCTTCAGCTCTGTAGATACACCAAAGACTTATAATTAAGGACTTTAGTTCATTAAAGATATATGTGTGTATATATATATATATATATATATATATATATATATACATATATATAATTTATTTTCTACTGAGATACAATTGACATAACACTGTATAAGTTTAAGGTGTACAGCATGGTGGTTTGATATATTTATATATTGCCATATGATTATCCCTGTAGTGTTAGCTAACACATATATCACATCGCATAATTATCACATCACATACTTATCATTCTTTTTTGTGGTGAGAACAATTAAGACCTAGTCTCTTAGCAACTTTGAAGTTTATTATACAGTATCATTGACTATAATCGCTATGCTATTTTGGAAATATAGAAATTGAGGAACTGAGAAGTTACATAGGTCTAACCAAGTATGTATGGAATCCTCATAAGTCTTTATAACATGTGGACTAATCCAACTCATTTATCTGTTTCTGAACTTCCTGAGACACTGTCAAGAGGGCAGAGTGTCTGTTAAGTTTGTTCTACCGACTTCCCACCCAACCTTTCCACATGCATTGTCATTACCATGGTCTAGGCTGTGGTTTCTCTAACCATTTCCTGGAGCCATGGGACTCTTAGGGGGTTCTCCAGGGCCGCTGGGTTGAGACAGGATGCACCCTGCCACCCAACCCAGAAAAACTCAACTGCAGTGACCGTTTCCGAGTTTGGAATATTCCTCCTCCCTAACTTCTCATGGCTCGCTCACCAGTTCACCCAGGTTTCTTTTCAAATGTCACCTCCTCAGAGAGCCCTTTTCTGCCTCACTCTGTCCACACCACAGTCTCAACCCTGCTCCCCTCTCCAGCCATCCTCTGACTTCTGCATGGCACTCATCACTCTCTAGCGTCAGAGTATCTGTGTATTTGCTTGTTTGTCTGTTGCCTGCCTGCTCTGTCCCCCATTAGAACCTAAGTCCCAGGACGGACAGGAATTCTGCTTAGTTCAGCATTACATCCTCAGGGTGTTAAGAATAAAAACAACAAATAAATATTTGTTTATGAATAAGTGAGTATACTGAGATTCTGCCTAAGATTACATTTAAATAATGTTCTGCTGCTAAAAATATTTAAAAACTGGTGGTCTTCACCCTTAGACTCAGGTTACTGCTCCAGGCTTATAAACCTCAGGCCTGACTTCAGCCTCTCTGTCATTATTTGTGTTCTAAACACTTCCATGGCTTGATCTTCTATATCGCAGGTGGCTCATGCCACTTCTCAGGTCAGAATTTTTCCATCCGTGACACCTCATTGCCTTCAGAATGTTGTCAAGGGCCTTTTGGCTTTTGACATTTAATGCCCGCCAAAATTTACCTCACATGCTTTCCTGCACTGATTCCTGGTATCTCCTGGCAGTACTTTTTTCAACATCGATTGCTTTTTTTCTCTTTTCTGTCTTTATTTGCTCAACCTGCAGATCCCCATCTAGATACTCTCTCCTCTGGGAAGCTTTCCCCAATCATATTGCTAGAAAATAACCTTCCAAGGCAATTGATTTGCATTATTCTGGTGGCATGGGTCACATTCTGATTTGTATGGAAAATATTTGTATGTGTATCTTATTTCATTTATTGGCTTGTAAATATCTTAAGAATGAGAACAGTAACTTATCCACGTGGTGAAGTAAACAATCACTGAGCAGTTATTGGAAAATGGATAAAAGAATAAAGAATTTTGTTCTTAATTCTGTAAATCCCTAGTAAAATCCATACCCCTGTCTCTGGGCTAGAGTTAGCTTATTCAGTTGCCCATAAAAAGCAACTAATTGATAACAAACAAGCCAAATATGGCTCAAGGATAAGATGTACCCACAGGAGAAGCATTTCTAGATAATTTTGTTATAGTAGCTTTGGGACCGAGTCAGCCAGGAGTCAAGAGACTGGAGCTCTAACTGTGACTTCCAATCAAATTGTCAGGTTCAGCCCAAGGAAAGCACAGCAAAGAAAACATGGTGTTTCCTTGAGTAGAGAAAATACAAACTCTGCTTTTGCCTGAATTATTTAGATGAAAGCAGAGATTTGGGGTTTGTTTGTTTTGAACGACCTACTCAAAAATGCTGGTTATAGCTAACTTATGATCACAGGCAAGTGGTTTTTTTTTTTTTTGATTTTTAAATTTTTATCTTGAGATATAATTGACATATGATAAGCTACACAATATTTAAAGCATAGTTAGATAAACTTTGATGAATCTATACTTCCATGAAACCATCCCCACAGTTAAGATGATGAAAATATCTATCATTCCCAAAATTATAGGCAAAGTTTTTAAATTTTTATTTTTTGAAATAACATACAGTAAAAATGATGTTTTTTTAGGGGGTCATTTTATAAATTCAAAGATATATAGAGATTCATGCAATCACCACCACAATCAGGATGCAGAACATTTCCCAGAAGTCTCCCTTATGCTGTTCCTCTGTCCTCACGTCCTCCCACTAATCCCTGCAACCACTGACCTGTTCTCCATCTCTATAATTTTGTCTTTTCTAAAACGTCATATGAATGGAACCATATCATATATACCCCTTAGAGATGGGCTTTCCTCACTCAGCATAATGCTTTGGATGTTCATTTCAGTAGTTACAGGTTATTAATAGTTTCCTCCCTCCCTCCCTCCCTCCATCCTCCTTCCCTCTCTTCCTCATCCTCTTCCCCACTCCTTTTTCTTTTTCTCTTTCTCCCTTTGGCTGAGTCATACTCCATTGCCTAAAAAAAATACAGTTGGTTTATTCATTCATCTGTTGAAGAACATTTGGATTGTTTCCAGGTTTTGGGTGGTTATTGAGGTGCTACAAACGTGTGTACAGGTTTTTGTGTGTATAGACAGGGTTTGTTTGTTTGTTTGCTTTGTTTTGTTGCTTTTTTAGATTCTTTTCTACCTTGCTTCAAAAACACTAATGGAGTGAGAACCAAATTTTTCAGTCTACAAAACAGGGAGGAGTTTGAGACGAGTTCTTAGAAAGATGTCCTCCCTGAAGGGAACGGCCATTCTGCCCCTTCATCCATAGCCACGGTGGCTCTAGCCATCTATCCCTGCTCTACCCCTAGTTTTCCAGATAACAAAATTCTTGTGGACCTTAGAAATTCTCTTGGTTCCATAGTAGGAGTCCCTGTGCCCTTGTTTTGATGTGTTACGTGTTGTATTTGAAATGAGATACATATGTCATAGCAAGTAGTTTCACGCAATCTGGAGTCCAGAGTGCTTCTGTTCTAATTAGTGGAACATGAGAGTGAAGCTACAGCTTTGCACTGGTGGAGAAGAAAGGTCTGAAAATAGGACAGCATTGGAAGAATTCCCCATCATAATGGACAGAACTGGAAAGAACAATCATATATTATTGTTGGAATCTTGAAATTCTTTAGAAATATGAGTCTTGGATTTATTATTGACTCATGTATTGAATCATCTAATTCAATAAATATTTATTGAATCAACTATGTGCCAGGTACTATTGTAACCATATCTTTTCCACAATATTTTATATTAGCATCTTATTAATATGCTATTGTTATTATTTTGTTATTTTTGTGTTTTTTTTTTTACAGGGGTCAATTTTACAGCTCGCTCCAGGCTGTTTGCTGTCTTACCTGCAACTCCATCCGAGAGGCCCACGATCATACTGGCTGCTTCCCTGTGCTCAGGGGTCTCGTGGCTGGCTCTGTGCTGCCTCGTATGCTGTTGGTTTAAGAAAAGCAAAAGCAGAAGTATGTAATTTTTTTTTAGTAAAAATATCTGAAGGGAATGCCATCATGTACAATATATTAACTATTCTTTTTCTTCCCCCAAAGAGACATTTTTATGAGCCTCTGTAACATATCAAACTACATGGAGCCAAATTACTCAACTCATACAGTAGAGACAAGGATTGTCTAATTCTAAATAATAATAATAGCGATAATAATATCAGCTCATATTTTTTGAATACTCACTATGGATAGGATTCTAAGTACTTTAGAGATGTGAATTCATTCAATTCTCACAACAACTCTGTGAAGTAGGTACTAAATACTACATCTGTGTTTCAGGGGTGGAGCATGAAGCCCAGAAAGGCTAAGTGACTTGCCCAAGGTCTCACCACCAGGATCAAAGTTTGGTTCTCTCCATATCTGACTCTCTGAAACACTGTGCCCTACAGCCCAGGTGACCCTCCAAAAGGAGAGTTCAATAAAGGGGGAATGTCCTCTGCTTTTTCAGAAGAAGGAAGAGAGTACTTGGTGTGGTTTTTTTTTGTTGTTTTTTTTTTTCGCTAGGAGCATAGAAGTTGTGTTTTTAGGCATTTTCCCAGAAGCTGATCTTTTTCTTTCTTTCTTTTTTTTTGGGGGGGGGCAGTGGGTGGAGACATGGATGAAACACTTTGACATTAGGAGATACTGGGAAACCAAAGTGATAAGGAAGAGTGAGAATAAAAGAGGTGAAATGAGGAGAGGCAAAGAGAGAAAGTGAAAAATTAAGAAAGGAAAGAGGAGGTAGCCTGGTGCCACCACTAAACAGCTCACTATGCTTGGATTTCTGAGAGATGCTGAGGGATGGAAGCTCTGCTAGATGCTCTTTAGTTTGAACCAAGCTTCAGCCTGGTCTCTCCCTCCCTCCCTGGCATCATCAGGCTTCACAGACTTAAAGAAAACTCAAAGATCCCTTGTCTTTCTCAAGAAGAATGGGATCTCATCCTGGTTTGTTGCCTGTGATTTGTTGAATCACGGGTTTTGGTCTTTGTTTTAAAATCTAAAAATCTGTGTGTGTGTGTGTGTGTGTGTGTGTGTGTGTGTGTGTGTATGTGAGTAGTGCTTTCTGGTTTGAAAGTAAAGACCTTTCATAATTTTTAATCTCATGGTTCGTGAAGTAGGTGATTTAATTCTCATCCTCCATTTTATAGCTAAACCTCCCAGCCATGGAGGGACTGTCCTCTAAGCTTGCTTACCCCATCTCTTCTCTTTTGTTCACCCAACTCTAGAGGAAGCTTCTTCCTGTAGTTACTAAAATTATCAGTTATCTCAGTGTCCTCTTTTTGCTTTTTCAACCTTTCAATATCTTTGGACACATTTCCCTGTATTTAATTTCCATATTTTCTTGACTGGACACAGACTTCTAACTTTCTTTTAAAAAATCTAAAGAGATTAGGAGGAACTTCATGAAAAAATACATAATAATCAGTTGTATATGAGTAATTTCTAGTTCCCTCTTTATATCTTTCTGTATTTTTCATATTGCTGTAATTAGCATTTATTACTTTAGAATCAGAGAGGATATTGTTCCCCATCTTCCTCCTAGAAAGTGATTCTCTGATCCAGTTGTACAGACTAGAGCATCACTTTACAAAATTTTGATCTCGGGACCTCATCACACTTTCAGTAATTATCAAAATCCCCAAAGAGCTTTTGTCACTGTGTGTTCTATCTATCAGTATTTCCAAATTAGAAGTTAAGAGAGAACATGTAAAGCTTATTTATTAATTTATTTTAAAATACAAATAAGACATGCATTATATGTTAATATAGCATATTTTTAATTTAAAAGCCATGTTTTAAAAATATATAGTGAAAAGAATGACATTTTTTATAAACCTCTTTAATGTCTGCCTGAAAAAAGTCAGCTGGACTCTCTTAGCAGCTTCTGCATTCAGTCTGTTGCAATGTATTGTTTTGGCTGAAGTATATGAAGAAAATCTAGCCTCACTCAGATACATAGTAGAAAAAGGAAGAATATTAATAACCTTTACAGATATTGTAGACATTCTTCTTTGATACTGCACCCAAACTGGACAAAAGGAAGTTACTTAAAGGTACATCTCAATGTACTTTTTGTATTCTGTTACATGAAAATGCACCAGTCTACCTTGTACTTTGAATAGAGATTTTGCGCATGCGTGATTTTGAAACATTATGCTTTGGCCATTTAGGAAATGTTGTTTCACTGAGTTACGCAGGTCTACAAAATGCTGATATATTTCCTTCTATAATTTTTTTAAAAAATCACGTTAATATCAACAGAATTAGAAATCTGTGAAGCTTATAGTAGTTGATAAAATTTTTCTAAAGTTCTAAAATTTCCCATGTGAGCTTGACTTATATCACTGGCAACAAATACTGTCAATCGTTTCTTTGAAGTTACAGGCTCACTTCATTTACTTAAAAAAAAAATCTCCCAAGTACCAAAGTATTAATAACCATAATTTGTCTTTCAATCATTCTTTCAAGTTCTTTCAACATAAAAATGGTGTCCTGTGAAAAAAATCAACTAGTTTAGCTCAAAACTCAATCACAAAAGTGCCTTTCCTTGAGAAAATCATCATATGTCTTGGCATGGCATTATCTGACATCATATTACAATTTATTTTTTTTTTCTTCTGCCATCCAAACTAGAATAAAAGCTCTATAAGGGCAGACCTGGTCTTTCATACTTTATCATTGGCTTTCCAGTGTCTAGAACAATGCCTGGCATGAAGAATATAAATGTATTTTTATTAATATATTTAATGAATAAATGAATAGGAGAGAAGGCATCACTCTAGTCAAGAGCAGACTGAAGATATAAAGTCTTCAATCAAAAGCACACGGCTGTGTGAGCTCTGTGATTGCACCAATGCCAGTTTCCTAGTTTTGATGTCATACTGCAGTTATACAAGTTGTTGGAAGTAGAGAGAAGGCTGGGTGAAGGTGCATGGGTCATCCCTGTACATTTCATTTGACACTTTCTGTGAATCTATAATTATTTCAAAATAAAATGTTTTTAAAAAGTATTAGTAACATTGCAGCTCTGGTCAACAGAAAGATAACACGAACCACCAAAGTGAGACACATAGTGTCATTTTCTAGCAGCCATTTAACTTTAAATATCAAGATAATACTTCAACATGTAATGGATATAAAAATATTAGATATCTTACATTTTTGAAAAATCAGGTGTGTATTTGACGCTTACAGGACATCTCTTTTTGAACTAGTCACTTTTCACATGTTCAGTAACCACATGTGGTGGCAACTATATTGGATGGTAGTTTTATACCTCAATGTTGTGGTCAGTATATGGGATTTTATTTCATTATTCCTTAAGCTCTGAGACTATTAAATGCATTCTACTGCATGTATATCACAATAATTTTGAGGGAGCGGAGAAGGGAAATATCCTAACACTTAGGGCCCATTTATAAGAAAAATGTCACTTTATTCTAAAAAAAGCCAAAGTATTTTTTCATTAATACAGAAATAAAAAGTGAAGAGATTTCTGAATCCCAGACTAATGATCAAAAGAATCATAGCCACGTCTCACCCAAACGCCAAGAATCACAAGTAGAGACTGAAAAAGAAGGCACCATGATGGCAGAAGGTAAGCTTGGACAATGGGATGATTCCCACAAGAGAAACAAACCCATTGTGTGTGAACTGTAGCCTCCTGCTGGCTGCCAGTTTCTGAATCAGTTTAGTTTATAGCCCCTTCTTTAGCCTTTGTTACTTCTTCTCAAGGAAATTATACCCCAGCATAAGAACACGCAAGTCCAGCTGATTCACTCAGCTACTAACCAGTTATCCGAGTTGATATTTATATATATTTTTTCTTACTAGAAGGTTATGGGTTTAACATTTGAATTCGTTATATAGAGGAAAGAAAAACCAGAGTGTAGGCATATAATCTTTCCCTTAGCTAGTGCAAAGCTGCCAGTTTGGCAACATAATTGAATCTGGGAAAGAAGAGAATGGTGTTGCCAAATACTAACTATGCAAAATAGATTGAAAGCAGAACCCTCAAGAAACAAGTCAGCTTTGTTAAGCTCTGCTTTGGTGTTTCGTTGTACTTCTTGCAGAAGGTATTATTTGCCTCCGTTGTGCATGATGCCAGATGATTTTGCTTGTTATATTGTTAAATTGTCATTAGAGATGCTGCCAAGCAGAGAAAAGATAAGCATTTATCGCAGACCAATGTTTTGTCCTTCTAAGGACACAGAAATTACAAAGACAATGGGCAGAACACAAGATGGATTTGCCAAGTACGAGTATGGTGTATGAAAAACATGAAACTTCCATGGATCTGAAATATTTTGAAACATATGCTCTAAACAGGAGAATCTTCCTTTTTTTCCCCTAAATGATAGCCAATTATCATGATATTTTCTGCTCGAAAAGGAATCCAAATCTTACCAGTTCTGAGTGGATGTTTCACCAAACCGTAGCAGTCCGAAGTTGTTCTGCCTCTAATCAGTTTAAAGAACTCTGGTGACAGTGCGTATCTGTGTATCAGTTTGTTTGCCTGTTTGGATTTTTTCCCACAGAGTAAATGAGGGGGGTTTTTTTGGTTTTTTTTTTTTTTAAGTTTCCCATCAAATTAGCCATCCATACTCCATTCACCTCCTGGACCTGCCTCAAAAAGTAGTAGGGAATGTGAGTGGGTGGGGGTGTGAAGGATGAAGATAGAGAGAAGGGGGCAGGAAATCTTTCTAGATTCCATCTAAGACCACTTTGACTTTGGTTTCCAGAAGCTTCTTGTCCATATTATGGCATGCAAATTCAGGACAGGTGTTTGAAAATGGTCCTCTGAACCCAGCTCTGTGAAGAAGGGCATATTCAACTGCATTTTCCAGCAAACAGCAGGAGTGATGCTAATCTTTCCCCTAATCTAATATGGCCATTTACATGAATCTCAGTTTCCCGGCTTAAATTAACTACACTGCACAGTCCACAATGCCTGGATGTTTTATTAAGGGACATTTTTTATGTGGGAGCTTATTAATAAATTATCAGGAATGAAACAAGGGGCAGGGCTCCTGTGGAAGAGTTTAGATTGAAGAGATGGAAGAATGAAAGAGGCCATTTTATTAGGACATCCAAGTTAAAAATAGAAAGATGTGTGATCCAAATCCTCCCCTGGGGATCAGAGCGGATTTGTTTTCTTATCTTCTAAGCTTTGTCCGAATCTTAAGAACATTGTTTCCAAGGGAAGTAACGAGGCATCTCTTGCTTTTCTTTGGAGATTATTACCAGCCACAAAACATCTAATTATTGTTAGCTTTAAATAAATTAGGTTTTATTTTATTATTACCATGGCACTCTAGTTTCCTTTTCCTTCTGTGTTTTTAAACTTGTGGCATTTGCTGATCAAGCGATTGGCCGTCTCTCTCATAAGCACTCTGCAAACACACAGCATCACCATCACATATTTAGCTGGCGGAATCAAGCATTTCGACTGTCCCGTAGATTCAGACTGTAAATTCATCACGTTACGGCTTTTAGCAAAAATTGTATGTACGCAGCAGGGAAGGGAGTAAAGCATGCATCCCTCGTGTTTTACGTTTACCAGGGTTTTTGACATAGGGAGCATCTGAGCTAGCTTTTAACATTCACATCTGCTTTTGTGACTTTGCTACTCAGAAGATTTAATGAATTACCAGCCTCAGTTAGACAGGCAGGAGAATGTGACAGTTAAGAGCGTGAAACTCGGGTGTCAGCAGGACTGGGTTTAATCCTGATTCCCTTGTTGACTTACTTCATGGCCTCCAGCAGGTCCACAGTCCTCTCTGTGCCTTTCGGTTTCCTCATCAGGAAGATTGTCCTAAGAATACTGCCCACACTCAGATGTTGTGATGCTGATTGAGTTAATGTCACTCTAGAGTGCAGAAAGATTCCTGGCGTATTGTATGTGCTGTGTATGTGTTACTTATTGTTGGTCTTTCTCGTTGCTTAGGACTCAACGCCCTCCAAGACCTGACTCCACCGTGTCTTCCTCCTCCTGCTCTGGGTTTCATCTTCTTGCCCCGTCCTCACACTCACCTGTTAAAACCTCCTCAAGCTTTTCAACACCAGCTGCTATGCCCTTTTTTTTTCATAAAATCTTCTCTAATCCTCCCCACCTCAATGAAAATGAATATTTTCCTCTTTGGGGTTCCAAAAATACTGAAATCATACCTCCATAGTAGCACTTAATGGTTTTTGGAGTTTGTCACATAAAGATGGCTCTCTGTTCCCACAGGCCAATGGTTCTTAACTAGGGGCAATTTTGTCTCCCAAGTAGGGTGACCAAGTCATCCTGGCTTTCCTAGAACTTTCATAGTTTTAAAAATGAAAGCCTTGTGTCTCAGTAGCTCCCTCAGTCTCAGGCAAATTGGGACATTTGGTCATCCTACCTCCAGCAGATCCTTGCATTGTCTGGAGACATTTTTGTTGTCACAGTTTGGGGGAGGGGGATGCTCCTAGCATCTAGTGAAAAGAGATCACCCCCACCACAAAGATGATCTGGCTCAAGATGTCAGTAATTCCAAGGTTGAGAAATCCTGGCAGAAGCAATTACTTGTCTTTGTAACATTTAGGTGAGAGATTGCTGGAATTACAATGAATGAACTTAAATTTTATCTTCCAATACATATTAAATAAGTATTTATTTATTTCCTGAGTTTTTTGTACCGTATAAGGTCCTCTCTGTATAGTTACAAAGAGATGATATTTGGCTTCCCATCCTTTATGAATTTCTAATATGATTGGGACACAAAGATAATATTTGGGGGAAAATGAAAGAACAATTCCAGGCAATAAACAGTTAAGTGTAAAGCAATCACAACAAACAATATGTATTTGAAGAATTTGAAGAGGGGAGAGAATGCCAAAGGAGAGAAAGAATGCCATTATCCTAAGCTACATGTTTAGTGCTTCCAGCTCCCAAATCATATCACACGGTTTCAAATCCCATTTGCTAAGGGCTTAATTGTATACTTTGCACAAACTCAGGTTCACAGAAGAGCAGGGAAGCAGCCCTGCTTTGCTCTGCTGAAGCTCAGTTTTGTACCATTCCTTCTCACCTGTTCCCTTATTCCCCTTATTTGGTTAATATCCCCCAAATCTCCCAGGCTAGACACCTCAGAGTTACCTTTAACTGCTAGTCTCCCGTTACTACCCTGCCCCCTTGTTTGCTAGGTTTTATCAATTCCACCTCTGTTGTGTCTTGGTTTTCATCTCCCACCCACTCCATTTCCCAGATATATCTTCAGTTCAGCCTCAGTTAATACACTCCTTATAGATGTTCTTCCTTCACTCTTTCTCTTTTCCCAACAGGACAGTATTCCCTGTACACAGAGAATAAGACTCTCGGTTTCAAGATACCCTTCTATAATGTACCCACAGATCTAAAGTTTCCATTCTTTCCAATCCCAGATCAAATACTTTTTCTCTTTTTTTCAAAATCTTTTATCTAGAAGGAATAGTCGCCTTCTGTCCACTTTTGTGACACCTCCCTTTTATTCATTTAACACCTTTTATATGTAATATAATTATTTGTTTTTATCTTGTCCAGATTCTTCTGTTTAAGTTCTGTATCTCTTCTAATCCCAGCAGCACATTTACCAGAGGGTGTTAGGACATGAGACCATTGATCACCATTGTTGAGTAAATGATGAAAGTAGAGATGAAATGAGCCTTTCTCCTTTCCCTCTCCCCTTTCCAGAGACCCCTAGATTCCAGCAGTTCCTACAACTGCTGACAAAAAAAGAACGGCTACTCATCTCATCTAAAAGAGATGGAGAAATTTTATCCTGGTTCATAAGATTAACAACAGGACAATGGCCACACATCTTTTGGGTCCTAACAGTGGGCAAAAAGCGACAACTTCCTTCCAGGCGATGCTGTCTGCTGGCCACCTGAGTTTCCTCTCCCAGTTTCCTGGGGACTGCCTTTGTCTTTGCAGGACAGCTACTGCTGGAGATCTCAGTGCCACCTTCTCCAAATCGCACCCTGATCTGTGTCTGGCTACTGGTCACTATTGTGTGTGTGTATGTGAAATACATGCCCCGAATATTGGGAATGAAAGACTGACGTGTGAAAAGGGGCTCCATACCATGCAAGTGTGACCATAAACATTAACTTTGTGGATTTCTTATCTCTACCACGTTTGAATTCTACTGACTGTAGATGCTATGTGTTGTGAATGTAAAATAAAAAAGACTGTCAATTTACCTTTTTGTAAGTACAAATCTATAGGAATGACAGGGAGAGGAGAGGAGAGGGCTGGCCTCAAGATGTCTGGAAACAGTGAAGAGCAAAACAGTTTAGAACAAGAAATTGTCCCAAGTTCCCAAGGAAGTAAAACTATATTTGGAAGTTATTAATAAATAGCATGTCCATTCCATATAATAAAGAGATATGAACATCTCCTAATTTAAAGACATAAATAAAATCTATCACTTACTCCTTAAGGAAACTTTAAAATAAAATAACCAGGAATAAATAAGATGCCTGGTAAATAAGATGGAGCGTTCCAATGCTATTTGCAACCGAGATCCAATATTACCTTTAACAACGGAATATTAGAAGAATTCCTACTTAAATGAGGATAAAACACAGAGCTCATTCTTACCATAATTTTATAACATATATTTTGGAATAGGAAGAAGCAAAGTCAGATATAAAACAAAATTTAGAGGACAATTTTGGAGAAGATATATGATGATTTGCAGATGATTATTTAATGGTAACTTAAAGAGTCAACCACTAACTGCTATAATTTATAAATAACTTGAGTAACTTACTCAAATATAATGTCAGTCTATGCAAAAATCATATTGTATAAGCCAATGGTATACAGTTAGGAAAGACAAAGAAATACACATTAGTGACAAAGAATATGCTGCCTTGGAGAAAAAAATCTAAACAAGAGATATATGGGACTTATATAAAAAATAAACTATATTTTATTGAATAGTTTAAAGAGAAGACTTGAATACATAGGGAATTACAACATGTTTCTAATTAGGTTGACTAATATTGCAAAGACCTCAGTTATTTCTATATTAACTTTGGTTTAACACAGTTCCAATTATTTTACACAGGAGTAGAACAGCATAAGATGATTCTAAAATTCTTCAGAAACTATAGATCAATACTAGAAAACTAATTTTTTACAGGAAATTGTTTTATTTGGCAGTGGGAAAAGGTAGCTCAACCAGAGAGATAATATTTATGTCACTCTTCTTCAGACAATGTGATACTGACACAAGAATATATGAGCACATTATGAGAAATAATCTCAATTAGGTATAGATATAGATATTAGATATAGAAATGTAACATGTGATGGAGATAATAAAAATAAAGGAAAACACAAGCATTAGTCTATAAATGGGGCTATAAATTTGACTATTTAGAACATTTATTAATCTAGATTCACACTTCAAAAAATACACCAAAGTAAACTGTAGATAGATTAATGAGTTAACTTAGGTTTACTAAAACATAGCCATTGCTAGAGTATTACAAACATAATAAAGTGGAGATTACTTATGATATGTGGGATTAAAGGCATTTTTTTCTTTATCTTCTAAAAATTTTCATACTTCCTGATTTGCCATGCATTGCTTATTAAAAATAAATAATAATTTTTCATTTAAAGGAACAAATAACCTAGAAAGGACATTGGTGATAGTATTTATAATATTTATCCATTAATATTAATTAATACTTACCAATTAATAATGAATAATTTAATGTTATTTATTAATTATGTATATGTCTTCTTCAATATGTGGGCAGGACTGTGCCCTTATTGACAAATGAGAAACCAAAGTGGAGCCCATTCTTTATGCTGGCTGATCAGCCATCCATCTTGCTGCTTTAGATCCTATTTAGGCTTCAAAACAGAGGTCATTATACTGGGTCTTTTGTACTGAATCCAGGTCATCCAACACTAAATGCAGCACATGGAGACTATGCTATGAAAATATAAAGGGTGGGAGTGGGGTGGGGAGAGGGGAGATTCATTGTTAATTATCCCATTGCAAAAGAAACCAATAAGTGAAATAAGTCAGAGAAAGGCAAATACTGTCTTTGATATCACCAATACTGCGATATCACTTATATGTGGAATCTAAAAAATACAACAAACTAGTGAATGAAACAAAAAAGAAGCAGGAAAAAAAAATAAAAAGAAGCCAATGACTACTACCCACACAAACTTTTACAATCGTAGCTCAGCATATCTCTTGCCCAAGAAAGTTCTGGAAGCCAGAAGAGATCAAGGTTACCTGGAAAAGTTTCACTGACTGTGGATGAACCTGGATGGACCCAAAACCATGGAGTCTTCCTTTTCATAGAGAAAGGATCTGTGTTCCCATATTTTACCCCATTCTTCCTGAAACTTGATCAAACCCACAAACGGGACTCTGAGATAACGTGGAGGAGCAATGTGAAATGCTATCTTTCCATTTTAATGGGGACTCACCAATGAGGTGGAGGTGGAAAGGAGGCATGCCGTTTCATATGATTTGATACTCACTATTCTTCCTTCCCTAAAACCCAAATATTCAGCTGAATGCTTTAGGACACATATCTGCTATAAATTCATTTTTTTTAATCTCATTTGTCTGAGATCTAAGCTTCCTGTGGAGGTCCAAGATCAAAGGATCGGATTCCTTCTGATGTCGGTGCTGACATATAATGTGTGCTGACTTAGTTCTGTCTATAACCTCACAGTGGGAAGTGGCCAGCCCCCCTCTGCACCTTTACTCAGTGCACTCTTATTTCAGCTGGGGAGTCTGTCAGCTATGTTGCTGATTGGAGCTGCCATGTAAATAATTCATGGGAGATTTTTAAATGGTTTTGGGCATGCAGAGGAAAGCTACACTCGTGTTAGTCTTTTATGAATAGACGCAGACCTGAAGAACAAGGGAGAATAGATTTCCAAAGACGGTCTCTCAAAAACAGGATAACAATACCTTCAATGGATTGAAAATAGGTGACTTGCAGTGTTTGATTCCCCTTACATAAGATGGTATTGGTTGTACCAAGGGATAAAAATGCAAAGCCCTTTTTCCTTCTTAAACTTTGCTTCTATCTGACAATTGATTATTCTTGTTGTTTGGTTATTTGCTGATCTTGATAAACTATATCTTTTTCTCCTGGTGGGAGCGGTAATTATAGAGATGACACCAAGCTCAATACTTGGCGTAGGATTGGGCTTAACAGAGGGACAAGGTTAACGGCAAAAAAAGTTCCTTCCCGGAAGGAACTCAAAGTCCTAAGAGGAAGGTGAGACTATCATACAAGGAAAGGTGTCCAGTAACAGAAAGAGTTGCCCAAGTCAAATGAGAAACTCCAGCCAACAAGTATTGAGGCACAAACCAATGTAGTTTAAGCTGTCAAGGAACAGTTCTGGAAGGATTTGAAGATCCCATAAGTGAGACTAGGATAACCTGAAAGCTCTAAGCAAGAGAATTATCCCATAGTTAGAGGACCATGGCAGATACATGCTAGGCAAAAGGACTGTGGAAGAAGAGAGAGAAGATGTGGATAATGTGGGCTTCGTAGAATATTAACTGACACATCATCAAAACTATATAAACAACATGATTACTTATCTTGTTTTACTGGTACTGCTCCAAATTAACAGTGTGTTATATATACTTTATATATAGAGAGAGTACTCAGATTTATATTATGTTGCTATTACCTTCTTTCTTCCTCACCTCACCTCCCATTCATTTTTGGATTAAATTGAGGTGGGAAATTGTTACCCTTTGCCTCAATACTGTCTCTTACACCATGATATAGACATGATGACTGTCTCTGAACACAAGCCAAGATGGGTCTCAGTAAACTAAGAGAGGATAATAATACACAGGTTCATAAATTAACATCTACTTTGTATTTAAAACTATACATGTACAAAAAGTTCACTGTCAGTCGCTGTTAGATTGAGGAACAGGTCCTGAGAGCAGGGGAGGGGATTAAGGAGAGACGGGGTCAGGAGGGTGGTGTACAAGCACACACACACTTTATTTCTCGTCAAACTTGTTTTTATATATTGCAGTAGACAGTACATGTTTTTGTTAAAATGACCAAACCGAATCATCAGATAGTATTTCCTTAATGTTGAATTTATAGTACAAAACATTCTGTGAACCAGGATATAAACATGCGTGAGAGCAGACTGTGACTACTGAAGCATTCCGAGTGCAAAATATTGTTAGAGAAATCACAAGCAACCTCACGGGCTAAGACTCACATCTTCTCTAATAACTCTTTCGGGTCCTGTCAAGAATTAAACAGGACTTTGCCATGCTTTAAGCTGCAAGGACCGTGTCAACTTGCAGCTGGTTCCCAACAGTTCACATTATGCATTTGGTGGTGAGATATGAGATAAGCAGGGATGGGAAATGTCATGCCCCACTCTCATGCATGTATCCAGCCAGACTTTCTTCTTAACTCCCCACTGCCATCTTAACTTTACACAGTATATTGTGTGGTTCTCACAGTACAGACTCTGGAGCCACAAATCTTGACCTCTGTAATGTAAGTAAGATCTGCCATTCCTTTATATGTTGTCTTAAGAAGTTACTTAATCTCTCTGTATCTCAATGGCTTCCCTTCTAAGAGGGAGATAATGATAGCACTTACTTCACAGAGTGCTGGTAAGGATTAAATTATATATATGTATATATATATATATATGTGTATGTATATATATATATATATATATATAAATTGGTGGCCAGCATGTAATAATTGCTATAATTGCTATATAAGTGTTACTTTAAATGATTATTATCCTCTCTCTCTTCAAAGAACACATACTGGAATGTATAAGGATGAGTATCATTAACATAGAATAATTTTGAATTTCCTTTAATTTGTTTAAAAACAATAATTTGGGCTTCCCTGGTGGCGCAGTGGTTGAGAGTCCGCCTGCCGATGCAGGGGACACGGGTTCGTGCCCCGGTCCGGGAAGATCCCACATGCCGTGGAGCAATTAGGCCCGTGAGCCACAACTACTGAGCCTGCGCGTCTGGAGCCTGTGCTCCGCAACAAGAGAGGCCGCGATAGTGAGAGGCCCGCGCGCTGCGATGAAGAGTGGCCCCCACTTGCCACAACTAGAGAAAGCCCTCGCACAGAAACGAAGACCCAACACAGCCAAAAATAAATAAAATAAAAATAAATAAATAAGACCCCAAGATCACTATTAAAAAAATTATATATACACGCTCATATGGATATGTGTTTTTTATATATTTATTTCTGCATATGTTTATATTTTTGTAAAATCAAAAATATTTAAATGATGAATTTGGCTTAAAAGCCAAAAGTATTAATAAGACTTGTTTTTAGAGCTCACATTTCTAAATACAGGTGTGAGTTAACCCACTTGGTAAGGTCTGACTCTGGCCTAATTTTCATATTTAAGCTGCCATGCTTACAATGAAAAATCCTGATTGACTTATTAACATCATAAAAGTTTTTTTCTGGGAAGCTATATTATCAACTTTGTGTTAGTTAATATTAATTATCAGTTGGGCTTAGGATATCGTGTTTTTCTTTTTTTTTTTCTGAAAAAGTATGTATTCCCAAAGATATTTGGAAATCGATAAGGTGATATAACTCAATCTTTAATTAGCTGGAGATATCTTTTCAGGAATGCTAAATGTGCCAAATGTGCAATCAGCTGATTGAGGACCAAGTCTATTTCTCCTCCTTCTTTTCTCTCACAGATTTGAGGATGAAGGTCATGCTGGGCAAGCTGAACCAGCTCCCCCATCAGTCACGGAATGGTGTGTCCAGAAGGAAGGTGAGCCGCCGTGCAGTCCAAGAGGAAGGTGGCAGCCGAGAAGAGGCTGAGGCCGCTGTGCCTGCTCCCGGTACTACCAGTGTCACATCACATGGGAACACGTGTGCTTTGGGTTCTCCTGCTCAGCAGCTCTACCTGCAGGAGACTGGGAGCTGGAAGGAGTCCCAGGAGCAGGTGCTCCGATACCAGCTGTCGGGCCAAGATCAGCTGCTGCTGCCCTGCCCAGACCTCAGACGAGAGACGCAGCGATTGCAGGGCCGGAGTCGCCTGGGCAAGGAGCATGTCAGCCTGGGGCTGCCCCAGGAGAAGCCAGCCTCCTGCAGTGCCGCCGAGGCATTCTGCCTCCATTCAGTGTGCCCGGAGGCCGTTCAGGGGCAGCTGTGATCAAGCAGTAGTGAGGGCATTTGAAAGTCATGATGTTCAGAATATATCTGGATCATGGTGAGTAGGGGAGATGAGGCCTGAGCAGTCTGGACACTAAGAAGGGAGAATATGGACTCTGAATTCTCTGTCTTCAACTTTAAAACGGAAGACAGTCATATAAATGAATGTACATTGAAATGGTATCTGATACATCTTTTGTATTTATCACGAATCCTAGTCCAATGTCAGGCAAATAATAGGTTCCCAAATACTAGATAATTTTTTACTTGTTTTTAGCTTAAGCTGGTTATCTTTCTGATTTCCCAATTTTAATAACGGTGTAATGCTGATTTATACCAGTAGGGGGTGGTATTAAGCTTCCTCTAGGATGATCACCCACAAAGCTTTGGGCTTCTCTTATTGAAGGGATCATGAAAAAGTCTGGTCTGCTACAGCTATTTCTGCAGTGTTCAAGCAAAACATTTCTTTTTCCTATGGGAATATTTGAAGGACAGGAGAAGACCCCGCTCCCTGGTCTGTCAGCCTTACCTTCCAACCACCAGGCAACCACCTGGTTTTTCACAAGATGATTTTATTTCATGGCTTGAATTCAGTCATTATTAGGAGCCCATACCAAGCTTGCACCTCATGAGTACTGATACATGGAAATTGAGATTTTTTGGGGCTTTGCTGAGATTTTAGTTAAGGACAAAATATAAAAATAGCAAGTTTGGGTAAGGAAATTGTCCATGGACCACAGTTATATTTTTCAATAGTTCTTTCTGTTAATAACTGAGTCAAATTTACAAGTGGAAAAAAACTGTATTGGGAGACTAGAGGTGACCAAGTGGCCAAGTGGATTATCAGCTAACTTAATTATTAGAGAACTAACTGCTTTTTGGAGAAGACAGTGCATGGGAGAGATTACATCATATGCAGCCTCTCTAGGCTGTGTGCTAGGGCTTCAGGTGGAGACCAGAGCAGAGGGTTAGCTATGCTGATAAGTTGAGTAAGGATATGAAAGGCAGTTCCACCCAATTCACACATTTGCGGAGGGCCCATCTGTGTCCAAACTAACATACTTTAAGCAGCCTGTGTCCTTGGCTGTGGATCCAGAAGGTCTTATGCACCAAGGGAGTAAAGCCAAGACCGCAAAGGTGAAGAAAATATCTAGAAAGAACTTGCTCTGAGCTTTTCCCTAAATCGAAACCAGGATTTTCCAATCTCTGAAAGATGAAGGGGCTGTCCTCTGTTTGAATTGGAGCAGAGGAAGGAAACACACTCTTCCATGGCAGAATTTAAACAATGATGTCCTGGAATTAGCCCCGGAGGAGGTATTAATGGCAGAAGGTCATCTGAGGGCATCAGCGGGAAGGTATGTCTCACTCTACCATGAGCTGGCAGGGAAGTTCTCAGCCCCTGTGTCCATTCTTTAGGTGTCTCACAGACATCTCAGATCTTAAAGCTGCCCCTGAAAGGAGGTAGGCAGTCTTCTCTGTGACACTGTGTTGGATTCTCTGGGTCCTCAGAGAGCTGTGATCTTTCACTACAAAAACATTTCAGAAGTTCAGGCTTTTGACGAGTAGAAAACTGCCCACTAAGGGTTTGTCTGTACATTCTCCCTTTCACCATCTCCAATTCCAGCCCAGGTGTCTTTCCTGAGCTCTATATTGTTTATCGAGCTGCCTACTGAGAACTTCCACTAGGTTATCCCACAGCTGCTACAATGTTAACAGGGCCTAAAACCTGCTTGTCCTCAGGCTTGCCCTCATACAGTGCATGGCATGACCACATTCAGACTAGAAATCTAGAAGTCACCCACAACTTCTTCTTCTATCTAACCCTTCCCCAAAAGTCAGCTACCAGCTCTTATTTCTACACCTTCTTTACCCTTCTCCCAATCTCTACTATCTTCTTATCCATCCTCCATGTGCTAAACACTGATCTTTTTGGAAGGCAAGTTTGATCCTATGCCTCTGGCTGGGAGCAACCATAATCGACCTATTAATTTTACCCTAGCAAAACCTAGGATCCCTGGGCCCAGAATGGACTCTTTGGGCCTGAACGGCAGCCAGAAATACCCAGAGTAACTTGCAGGGCTCTTGCATGTGTCATGGGATTTCAGAGTCTAGCCAGAATCCCCAGCCCATAGTAAGGCAGTTCTTTTTTTCATTCTCAAAAAATGGGAGAATTGGGTAAATTCTGGAAGCAAAGAGAAGAGTTCTTGGTTCCTTTTTGTCTGGAGATGAGCTGATTAAATAAAGCCCCGCTGTAGGTCAACCCTAAACTTACTCAGACCATTAACATAGGGAACCCAGTAAGTGTTTCCCAGCAGTAACAAGCCTTACCCTTTATTCAAATAAGTAATTTTAAAATGTCTTGTTGCTGTGTAATTTCAAAGGACCTCTTCTTGCCTCCCATTTCTGATTTTCTATGTGTGATGGACTCCTTTCCTCCAAGATACTGAACAAACTAAAATTCTAGACAGTTCAAAATTATTTGTAAATATTTATGGATGTTAAAGCTGAGAGGGATGATGGGAGCTAGGGTAGTTTGCACCATCTCTTGAGTTTTGGGGAGTGTGTTCTGACCAAGGTTGTGTCCTGAAGCAAACTTGCCCATCTCATTGCCCAAAGAGGCTGCTGAGTACTGAGAGGCTTGAGTACCTCAGGGATGTCCCCTTTCAAGGATTATTCAGTTGAATGGCTCCCTTCCATCTAACAGTCTAACTCCAAAAGTATAAAATTACTATACATTGAAATGTATGCAAACTATATGCAAAAATGAGCATGGGGAAATTGAATGTAAATTACATGCAAATATTAATCAACCAAGCTTCTATAAAATGTCATGTACATGTCAATAACAGTAAAGGATTTTAATTAATTCTGTCATTTAAAATTCATGCATTTGTTCCATATTTTGTTTCCAGAACTTACAATGTATTGTGTCAATTTTGAAAGAGCTATAAGCAGAAGGAATTACTCTGATGAGTGTAGAACTGTTGATTTCAGCGTATACTATATTACTGTGACAAATTACAGTTATATTTGAGAGGCAAATCACATTTCAGGAACTTAAAATTTTAAAAAGGGGATAAAACATTTTTTATAAAGTTAAATGAGGTTTAAATGGTTGAATACATAGATTTGGGTGTTTACAAGTATTCTTCTAGCCATTTTTATCTTTAGGCCTCAAAAGACTGGGAATTTCTTTGCTTGGAACAATTCAAAAAAAGAATAGATTCTGCCCATAAATCTGGTCTGTCTTGAGATGGAAGATCTGTTTAACACATTTGTAGGACTTCCTAGAATTTACTAGGATTTGAATTGATTGCTCTATATCATCCCTCATTTCAGTCTCAAAATGACGACTCATTTATTATTATCACTATATCTTTTAACACTTAACATAGGATCGACCCTCTCAGAAGATTGTATCAATAAGTACATATGCAATTGTACTATGCCATTTTATGTAAGGGACTTGAGCATCTGCGAATTTTGGTATCTGCAGGGGCTCCTGAAACAAATCCCCTATGGATACCGAGGGACCACTGACGGTAATACGGTATTGTTAGCAGTTGGCACAATGCTGGATGGTAGACCTTCAGAACTTATCTTGCATAACTGAAACTTTGTGCCTCTTGACCGTCACCTCCCCATTGCCCACAGCCTCTGGCAATCACTATTCTACTTCCTGCTTCTGAGTATGACTATTTTAGATCCACATATAAGCAAGACCATATACTATTCATCTATCTGTGTTGGCTTATTTCACTTAGATAATATACTTTAGGACCATCGGTGTTGTTGCAGACAGCAGGATTTCCCTCTTCTTTAAGACTGAGTGATACTCCATGGTGGGTACTGTTTTAAGTCACTCAGTTGCGGTAATTTGTTACGCAGCTATAGAGACACTACGGTTTCCCTGAACTAAAGGGGAGCCGAGTCCTCTGTCTTGTCCTTGCTCCAGTCTCTTGGATGTCTCCTGATCTCTTTTTCAGTGGACATGAATCAATTCCAGTCCACCAGAAGCTTAAACCCCTCACTCGACCCGTAGATTACCCTGTGGGCATCTGGATGGCGTCAGTCTTGGTGCCTCTCTGGGTATTCCACTGGCGCTCGCTCCTTCCAGGGTGGAGGATGCCGGCTCTCAGGTCCTCCAGACACCATGGATTTGTTCCCATCCTGGAACCACAAGATGGAAACAAGCCAGACTGTACTTGTCTCCCTCTCTCCCTTCTGTCTTCTCATCTCCCAGTCTGTCCCCGCAACTAGATTCTGAAAAAAGTTATTTGCAGCATCCCCATCAGTTCCATGTGTGACAGGAGACTGATGTCAAGTGAGAAAATGAAATGTAAATTTTATTAAACACCCCCTCTCCTCTCTGCGTATCAATTCAGATTCCAGCCGAACATAGCAAATCAAATCCTGCCTATGCCCGGCCTCGGGGCACATGGAAAATCATTCTCCTTAGTACCATTCCCTTCTAGTAAAATATTTTTCTGTTTGGTAAATGAAAATTGTAAATGCAAACCCTGTATTAATCCTCGTGAAAAGTATATCTTCAAAATGAACAGTTGAAGGAGAGAGCAGAGAAGAGACGAGGGGAGATTTCGGGGGCAAAGGGGAAGAGGTAGGGGATTGGGAAAACAGAATTGTATTTAGCTGTGTCATGCACAGTCCTGGATGGTGGCTGTGCAGGGATGCATATCAACAGAATAAATGCCGACATTCTTTGAAAGCTTGGACCATCTGGACATTTATCTACATGCTGTCCTGTCTCATAGATAATAAAGATCTTAAACCCGATACACTGGCTTGAAATTGCATTAGAAATATAGATGCTTCGTTCTGGGTGTATGTGCACAATTACGGGCTTGTCTGGAATTTTGACAGGTGATGTCTGACTGTGTGTAGAGAAAAATCTTGATTTGGGGTCTTAAGTGTGATTAACTTAGTGGAAAAAAAGCAAATTTTGACTGCATATTTATTGAAATAAAAATAACAAAAATTTTTTAACATCTGTATTGGAGTATAATTGCTTTACAATGGTGTGTTAGTTTCAGCTTCACAACAAAATGAATCAGTTATATATATACATATGTTCCCATATCTCTTCCCTCTTGCGTCTCCCTCCCTCCCACCCTCCCTATCCCACCCCTCCAGGCGGTCACAAAGCACGGAGCTGATCTCCCTATGCTATGCGGCTGCTTCCCACTGGCTATCTACCTTACGTTCGGTAGTGTATATATGTCCATGCCTCTCTCTCGCTTTGTCACACCTTACCCTCCCCCCTCGCCATATCCTCAAGTCCATTCTTTATTAGGTCTGTGTCATTATTCCTATCTTACCCCTAGGTTCTTCATGACATTTTTTCCCCTTAAATTCCATATATATGTGTTAGCATATGGTATTTGTCTCTCTCTTTCTGACTTACTTCACTCTGTATGACAGACTCTAGGTCTATCCACCTCATTACAAATAGCTCAATTTCATTTCTTTTTATGGCTGAGTAATATTCCATTGTATATATGTGCCACATCTTCTTTATCCATTCATCCGATGATGGACACTTAGGTTGTTTCCATCTCCGGGCTATTGTAAATAGAGCTGCAATGAACATTTTGGTACATGACTATTTTTGAATTTTGGTTTTCTCAGGGTATATGCCCAGTAGTGGGATTGCTGGGTCATATGGTAGTTCTGTTTGTGGTTTTTAAAGGAACTTCCATACTGTTTTCCATTGTGGCTGTATCAATTTACATTCCCACCAACAGTGCAAGAGGGTTCCCTTTTCTCCACACCCTCTCCAGCATTTATTGTTTCTAGATTTTTTGATGATGGCCATTCTGACTGGTGTGAGATGATATCTCATTGTAGTTTTGATTTGCATTTCTCTAATGATTAGTGATGTTGAGCATTCTTTCATGTGTTTGTTGGCATTCTGTATATCTTCTTTGGAGAAATGTCTATTTAGGTCTTCTGCCCATTTTTGGATTGGGTTGTTTGTTTTTTTGTTATTAAGCTGCATGAGCTGCTTATAAATTTTGGAGATTAATCCTTTGTCAGTTGCTTCATTTGCCAATATTTTCTCCCATTCTGAGGGTTGTCTTTTCATCTTGTTTATGGTTTCCTTTGCTGTGCAAACGCTTTGAAGTTTCACTAGGTCCCATTTGTTTATTTTTGTTTTTATTTCCATTTCCCTAGGAGGTGGGTCAAAAAGGATCTTGCTGTGATTTATGTCATAGAGTGTCCTGCCTATGTTTTCCTCCAGGAGTATGATAGTTTCTGGCCTTACATTTAGGTCTTTAATCCATTTTGAGCTTTTTTTTTTTTTTTTTTTTTTTTTTTTGCGGTACGCGGGCCTCTCACTGTTGTGGCCTCTCCCGTTGCAGAGCACAGGTTCCGGACGCGCAGGCTCAGCAGCCATGGCTCATGCGCCCAGCCGCTCCGCGGCATGTGGGATATTCCCACACCGGGGCACGAACCCATGTCCCCTGCATCGGCAGGTGGACTCTCAACCACTGCACCACCAGGGAAGCCCATTTTTGGAGCTTATTTTTGTGTATGGTGTTAGGGAGTGATCTAATCTCATACTTTTACATGTAGCTGTCCAGTTTTCCCAGCACCACTTATTGAAGAGGCTGTCCTTTCTCCACTGTACATTCCTGCCTCCTTTATCAAAGATAAGGTGACCATATGTGCGTGGGTTTATCTCCAGGCTTTCTATCCTGTTCCATTGATCTATCTTTCTGTTTTTGTGCCAGTACCATACTGTCTTGATTACTGTGGCTTTCTAGTATACTCTGAAGTCAGGGAGCCTGATTCCTCCAGCTCCGTTTTTCATTCTCAAGATTGCTTTGGCTATATGGGGTCTTTTGTGTTTCCATACAAATTGTGAACTTTTTTGTTCTAGTTCTGTGAAAAATGCCCGTGGTAGTTTGATAGGGATTGCATTGAATCTGTAGATTGCTTTGGGTAGTAGAGTCATTTTCACCATGTTGATTCTTCCAATCCAAGAACATGGTATATCTCTCCATCTATTTGTATCATGTTTAATTTCTTTCATCAGTGTCTTATAATTTTCTGCATACAGGTCTTTTGTCTCCTTAGGTAGGTTTATTCCTAGATATTTTATTCTTTTTGTTGCAATGGTAAATGGGAGTGTTTTCTTGATTTCACTTTCAGATCTTTCGTCATTAGTGTGTAGGAATGCCAGAGATTTCTGTGCATTAATTTTGTATCCTGCTACTTTGCCAAATTCATTGATTAGCTCTAGTAGTTTTCTGGTAGCATCTTTGGGATTCTCTATTTATAGTATCATGTCATCCAGAAACAGTGACAGCTTTACTTCTTCTTTTCCGATTTGGATACCTTTTATTTCCTTTTCTTCTCTGATTGCTGTGGATAAAACTTCCAAAACTATGTTGAATAAGAGTGGTGAGAGTGGGCAACCTTGTCTTGTTCCTGATCTTAGTGGAAATGCTTTCAGTTTTTCACCATTGAGGATGATGTTGGCTGTGGGTTTGTCATATATGGCCTTTATTATGTTGAGGAAAGTTCCCTCTATGCCTACTTTCTGCAGGGTTTTTATCATAAATCGGTGTTGCATTTTATCGAAAGGTATCTCTGCATCTATTGAGATGATCATATGGTTTTTCTCCTTCAATTTGTTAATATGGTGTATCACATTGATTGATTTGCATATATTGAAGAATCCTTGCATTCCTGGAATAAACCCCACTTGATCATGGTGTATGATCCGTTTAATGTGCTGTTGGATTCTGTTTGCTAGTACTTTACTGAGGATTTTTGCATCTAGGTTCATCAGTGATATTGGCCTCTAGTATTTTATTTGTGTGACATCTTTGTCTGGTTTTGGTATCAGGGTGTTGGTGGCCTCGTAGAATGATTTTGGGAGTGTTCCTCCCTCTGCTATATTTTGGAAGAGTTTGAGAAGGATAGGTGTTAGCTCTTCTCTAAATGTTTGATAGAATTCGCTTGTGAAGCCATCTGGTTCTGGGCTTTTGTTTGTTGGAAAATTTTTAATCACAGTTTCAATTTCAGTGCTTGTGATTGGTCTGTTCATATTTTCTATTTCTTCCTGATTCAGTCTCGGCAGGTTGTGCATTTCTAAGAATTTGTCCATTTCTTCCAGGTTGTCCATTTTATTGGCCTAGAGTTGCTTGTAGTAATCTCTCATGATCTTTTGTATTTCTGCAGTGTCAGTTGTTACTTCTCCTTTTTCATTTCTAATTCTATTGATTTGAGTCTTCTCCCTTTTTTTCTTGATGAGTCTGGCTAATGGTTTATCAGTTTTGTTTATCTTCTCAAAGAACCAGTTTTTGGTTTTATTGATCTTGGCTCTAGTTTCCTTTATTTCTTTTCATTTATTTCTGATCTGAGTTTTATGATTTATTTCCTTCTGCTAACTTTGGGGTTTTTTTGTTCTTCTTTCTCTAAGTGCTTTAGGTACAAGGTGAGGTTGTTTATTTGAGATGTTTCCTGTTTCTTAAGGTAGGATTGTATTGCTATAAACTTCCCTCTTAGAAGTGCTTTTGCTGCATCCCATAGATTTTGGGTCGTCGTGTCTCCATTGTCATTTGTTCCTAGGTATTTTTTAATTTCCTATTTGATTTCTTCAGTGATCACTTCGTTATTAAGTAGTGTATTGTTTAGCCTCCATGTGTTTGTATTTTTTACAGATCTTTTCCTGTAATTGATATCTAGTCTCATAGCATTGTGGTCGGAAAAGATACTTGATACGATTTCAATTTTCCTACATTTACCAAGGCTTGATTTGTGACCCAAGATATGATCTATCCTGGAGAATGTTCCATGAGCACTTGAGAAGAAATGTGTATTGTGTTGTTTTTGGATGGAATGTCCTATAAATATCAATTAAGTCCATCTTGTTTAATGTATCATTTAAAGCTTGTGTTTCCTTATTTATTTTCATTTTGGATGATCTGTCCATGGGTGAAAGTGGGGTGTTAAAGTCCCCTACTATGAATGTGTTACTGTCGATTTCCCCTTTTATGGCTGTTAGTATTTGCCTTATGTATTGAGGTGCTCCTATGTTGGGTGCATAAATATTTACAATTGTTCTATCTTCTTCTTGGATCGATCCCTTGATCATTGTGTAGTGTCCTTCTTTGTCTCTTCTAATAGTCTTTATTTTAAAGTCTATTTTGTCTGATATGAGAATTGCTACTCCAGCTTTCTTTTGGTTTCCATTTGCATGAAATATCTTTTTCCATCCCCTTACTTTCAGTGTGTATGTGTCTCTAGGTCTGAAGTGGGTCTCTTGTAGACAGCAAATATATGGGTCTTATTTTTGAATCCATTCAGCCAATATGTGTCTTTTGGTGGGAGCATTTAGTCCATTTACATTTAAGGTAATTATCGATATGTATGTTCCTATTCCCATTTTCTTAATTGTTTTGGGTTCGTTATTGTAGGTCTTTTCCTTCTCTTGTGTTTCTTGCCTAGAGAAGTTCCTTTAGCAGTTGTTGTAGAGGTGGTTTGGTGGTGCTGAACTCTCTCAGCTTTTGCTTGTCTGTAAAGGTTTTAATTTCTCCATCAAATCTGAATGAGATCCTTGCTGGGTAGAGTAATCTTGGTTGCAGGTTTTTCTCCTTCATCACTTTAAATATGTCCTGCCAGTCCCTTCTGGCTTGCAGACTTTCTGCTGAAAGATCAGCTGTTAACCTTATGGGGATTCCCTTGTGTGATTTGTTGTTTTTCCCTTGCTGCTTTTAATATGTTTTCTTTGTATTTAATTTTTGACAATTTGATTAATATGTGTCTTGGTGTATTTCTCCTTGTATTTATCCTGTATGGGACTCTCTGTGCTTCCTGGACTTGATTAACTATTTCCTTTCCCATATTAGGGAAGTTTTCAACTATAATCTCTTCAAATATTTTCTCAGTCCCTTTCTTTTTCTCTTCTTCTGGAACCCCTATAATTCGAATGTTGGTGCATTTAATTTTGTTCCAGAGGTCTCTGAGACTGTCCTCAGTTCTTTTCATCCTTTTTTCTTTATTCTGCTCTGCAGTAGTTATTTCCACTATTTTATCTTCCAGGTCACTTATCCATTCTTCTGCCTCAGTTATTCTGCTATTGATCCAATCTAGAGTATTTTTAATGTCATTTATTGTGTTGTTCATCATTGTTTGTTTCATCTTTAGTTCTTCTAGGTCCTTGTTAAATGTTTCTTGCATTTTGTCTATTCTATTTCCAAGATTTTGGATCATCTTTACTATCATTATTCTGAATTATTTTTCAGGTAGACTGCCTATTTCCTCTTCATTTGTTAGGTCTGGTGGGTTTTTATCTTGCTCCTTCATCTGCTGTGTGTTTTTCTGTCTTCTCATTTTGCTTATCTTACTGTGTTTGGGGTCTCCTTTTTGCAGGCTGCAGGTTCGTAGTTCCCGTTGTTTTTGGTGTCTGTTCCCAGTGGCTAAGGTTGGTTCAGTGGGTTGTGTAGGCTTCCTGGTGGAGGGGACTAGTGCCTGTGTTCTGGTGGATGAGGCTGGATCTTGTCTTTCTGGTGGGCAGGTCCACGTCTGGTGGTGTGTGTTGGGGTGTCTGTGGACTTATTATGATTTTAGGCAGCCTCTCTGCTAATGGGTGGGGTTGTGTTCCTGTTTTGCTAGTTGTTTGGCATAGGATGTCCAGCACTGTAGCTTGCTGGTTGTTGAGTGAAGCTGGGTGCTGGTGTTGAGATGGAGATCTCTGGGAGATTTTCGCCATTTGATATTATGTGGAGCCGGGAGGTCTCTTGTGGACCAGTGTCCTCAAGTTGGCTCTCCCACCTCAGAGGCAGAGCACTGACTCCTACCTGCAGCACCAAGAGCATTTCATCCATACGGCTCAGAATAAAAGGGAGAAAAAGTAGAAAGAAAGAATTAGTAGAAGAAGAAAGAAAGAAAGAAAGGAGGGAGGAAGGAAGGGAGGGAAGGAAGGAAAAAAAGAAAGAAGATAAAGTAAAATAAAGTAAAGTAAAATAAAATATAATAAAGTTATTAAAATAAAATAATTACTAAGAAAAAAACGGACCACTAAAAAAAAAAAAGGACCACTACTAGGCATATACCCTGAGAAAACCATAATTCGAAAAGAATCATGTACCAAAATGTTCATTGCAGCTCTATTTACAATAGCCGGGAGATGGAAGCAACCTAAGTGTCCATCATCGGATGAATGGATAAAGAAGATGTGACACATGTATACAATGGAATATTACTCAGCCATAAAAAGAAACGAAATTGAGCTATTTGTAGTGAGGTGAATAGACCTAGAGTCTGTCATACAGAATGAAGTAAGTCAGAAAGAGAGAGACAAATACCATATGCTAACACATATATATGGAATTTAAGGGAAAAAAATGTCATGAAGAACCTAGGGGTGAAACAGGAATAAAGACACAGACTTACTAGAGAATGGACTTGAGGATATGGGGAGGGGGGAGGGTAAGGTGTGACAAAGCGAGAGAGAGGCATGGACATATATACACTACCAAACGTAAGGTAGATAGCTAGTGGGAAGCAGCCGCATAGCACAGGGAGATCAGCTCGGTGCTTTGTGACCGCCTGGAGGGGTGGGATAGGGAGGGTGGGAGGGAAGGAGACTCAAGCGGGAAGAGATATGGGAACATATGTATATATATATATATATATATATATATATATATATATATATATATAAAACTGATTCATTTTGTTGTGAAGCTGAAACTAACATACCATTGTAAAGCAATTATACTCCAATAAAGATGTTAAAATGAAAAAAAACAACAAAAAAACGGACAGATAAAACCCTAGGACAAATGGTGGAAGCAAAGCTATACAGACATAATCTCACACAGAAGCATACACATACACACTCACAAAAAGAGGAAAAGGGGAAAAAATCATAAATCTTGCTCCCAAAGTCCACCTCCTTAATTTGGGATGATTCGTTGTCGCTTCAGGTATTCCACAGATGCAGGGTATATCAAGTTGATTGTGGAGCTTTAATCCGCTGCTTCTGCGGCAGCTGGGAGAGATTTCCCTTTCTCTTCTTTGTTCTCACAGCTCCCGGGACTCAGCTTTGGATTTGGCCCCGCCTCTGCATGTAGGTCGCTGGCTCAGGCCGCGAGGGGGGGGGGGGGGAGGGAGGGGCACGGAGTGCGGGGCGGGCCTGCGGCGGCTGGCGTGACGTTGCACGAGCCTGAGGCGCGCCGTGCGTCCTCCCGAGGAAGTTGTCCCTGGATCCCGAGACCCTGGCAGTGGCGGGCTGTACAGGCTCCCCGGAAGCGGGGTGTGGATAGTAACCTGTGCTCGCACACAGGCTTCTTGGCGGCAGCAGCAGCCTTAGCGTCTCATGCCCGTCTCTGGGGTCCCCGCTTTTAGCCGTGGCTCGCGCCCGTCTCTGGAGCTCCTTTAAGCAGCGCTCTGAATCCCCCTCTCCTCGCGCACCAGGAAACAAGGAGGTAAGAAAAAGTCTCTTGCCTCTTCGGCAGGTCCAGACTTTTCGCCGGACTCCGTCCCGGCTAGCCGTGGTGCACTAACCTCCTGCAGGCTGTGTTCACGCCGCGAACCCCAGTCCTCTCGTTGCGCTCCGACCGAAGCCCGAGCCTCAGCTCCCAGCCCCGCCCGCCCCGGCGGGGGAGCAGACAAGCCTCTCGGGCTGGTGAGTGCCGGTCGGCCCTGATCCTGTGTGCGGGAATCTCTCCGCTTTGCCCCCCGCACCCCTGTTGCTGTGTGTGCTCTCCTCCCCGGCTCCGAAGCTTTCCCCCTGTGCCACCCGCAGTGTCCGCCCGCGAAGGGGCTTCCTAGTGTGTGGAAACTTTTCCTCCGTCACAGCTGCCTCCCACTGGTGCAGGTCCCGTCCCTATCCTTTTGTCTCTGGTTTTTCTTTTGCCCTACCCAGGTATGTGGGGGGGGGGGGGGTGTTTCTTGCCTTTTGGGAGGTCTCAGTCTTCTGCCAGCGTTCAGTAGGTGTTCTGTAGGAGTCGTTCCACGTGTAGATGTATTTCTGGTGTATCTGTGGTGAGGCAGGTGATCTCCGCGTCTTACTCTTCCACCATCTTCCCGGAAGCCTCTCAAAATAACATAAAATTTGAACCAAAAGTGAACGTTGAAAATACCACGACTACTTAAAATACACACTCTATCCAAATTCCACTTGACAAATTTAAATGAAAACTGTAAATAGTGTTGTACGTTTTTTAAAAAATATTGAATGTTTTCTTTTAATTTGCTCATTTAAGTGGGTAAACTATTTTTGAGGTGACATTTTGTCAAGAACATATCGGTATTTGGACCACCTGTTCTGATTTGCCTGAGACTGGAGCGTTTCCAGCATATAAGATTTTCAGCGCGAAAACCAGAAAACCCCAGGACGTTCCAGGCATACCAGGATGAGTTGGTCATTATAAATACATTACTATTATAAATAATATAAAGTAGTAATCCCTTATACTCTAATAAATTATTAGTATTGTAGACTTTATTTTTGAGAAATGATTTTGAGCTAAATAAACTTATAGCTGTATCTGGAAGTGATTTCTTTGTCTTGGTCAAACTTGGCAGATAGAGTTCAGGCTTCCAAAATAGGTGAGGACACAGCTCAAGCATTACACTTGATAGCTGAGAAAATGGCATTGTTATCCTTTTCTTTCTTTGTGGTTAAGCTTTAAGAACAGTCTTCCTGATACAGCTGTAAGTAATCAATATAAAGGCATCCGAGTTTTGCTTTTCAGAGGCTTAGGGATGTGCTAGAACACAGCTGATATTGCATAAACAAATGGCTCTAGTTAAAAGGTAAAACGCAGTTTAGATACAGTATTGCATTTAAGATCGGAAAATGTAAGTTAAGTATTGGGCTAAACAGTGCATTCGTTTCCCACCTGGCAGAGGTCTGACCCCTGAGATCGATGGTGCTATGTTTAGAATTTTAAAATAATGCCACACTATTTTCTGCACAAGAAGAGGGTTTATATGGTAATGTAGAAATTTTAACTTGAATTATTGTATTGGAAGCCACAGTCCTTGATTGGTTAACGAAGTATATTTGATTTCTTAACTCCTCCTCCTTTTTGGTATTTTTGTGGACTAATTAATTAAAATAGGGTACTTTGTTTTAAAAATGGGCACAAATTATATGTGTAAAGAGCATAAAAGCAGCACTAACTCAAGGCAAAATGGTGGAATCATTAAGGTGTGTATTTTGGGTTTGCCCTGACCTTTGTCTTATTTTATTTCTTCCAATCTTAGTCTCCACACCTTTGGTACTCAAACCAGCTCATACCATATGTATTTCAAGCTCCGGACCTATCATTTCTATATCCTTCCATCAAACTTACCTATCCACTGACCCATTTTGTCTGGAATTTCTAGATAGTTTAATAGAATAATTCACACTAGTGTGTTAATGTTAGTCATATCACACCTCCTATGGTATTTTCACTTTAACAGATTTCTCAAGGCATGGCTTAAAGGAATAGATCTAAAGATTGAATTCCAGTAAGTGGAGAAGGCTATATTAGGAGAGGTCCCTCCAATAACGTATTGATATTAGTGTCCTATTGCTGCTGTTACCACAAACTTCCTGCCTTAAAAACACCACAAATTTATTCTCTTAAAGTTTTTGATGTCAGAAGTCTGAAATCAGTTTCAATGAGCTGAAATAAAAATGCTCTCAAGGTTGATTGCTTCTTGGGATTCTACAGGAGAATCTGTTTCCTTGCCTTTTTCATCTCCTCATGGCTGCCTGTATTCCTTGGCCTGTGGACCTTCTTCCATCTTCAAAATGTATCTCCAATGTCCTTCACTTCGGATTCTTGATTCACATCTAATGTTTTTCTGATCTCCTGCCTCTCTGAGGACCCCTGCAATTACATTTAGGGCTCATCTGGATAATCCTAGATAACCTCCTCATTACCCGATCTTTAATTTGATCACATCTGGAAGTCCCTTTTGCTATGTAAGGTACATTCACAGTCCCAGGGATTAGGGTGAGGATAGCTTTTGAGAGGTCATTATTCAGCCTCCTACAAATAATATTCTCTCTGGTTATTTATGTCTATGGTGAAGTTGGCTCTGTAGGAAGGAAAAGCTATAATGATGACAAACCTTATCCCTCCATGCAGCTGAGCATATAATTTGGGAACTGGGGATGGAGTACTGCATGGTGGTAACCACCAGCATCACATACCTTTGTGGTCCCTGTCGTAGTGAGAATGGAGAGGTCATAGAATGAAGCCCTCCTGTCCACTTCCGTCCAGTCCTTTCTAAGGCCCCCTCTCAGTGCTGCTGGGATGGGGTTATAGGAGCTTCAGGAAAGGGGCCACAGACACAAAGATCAAAGTAATGGGGCCTATTGGATCTTGAGGCAAAAGTGGTATGTTTTAATGCTCAAGAAATCCAAGAGAGAATATTTATCTTTTTCTTTATATGTGCGATTTTCCTTTCCTTTCCTTCCACAGTTCACATCCTACACATTCTTTGGGGCCCAGACAAGGTCTGCCTCTGGTCTCTCATGCCCCGGTGAGCTTTCCCTTGCCTGGGGATTGTCTACACTGCCTTCCTTAAAATACGAGGCCATACCCAGGTGAGGAGTGGCTGTTGACATTTTGGAGAATATGTCTTTCCCCAACCAGGTTATAAACATAGTGACAGCAGGGACCGTGTCTCCTGTATCTGTGAGTTCTCCACCACACTCCTACTACAGTGACTTGGTAACAGGGTGGATGTGGATGTTGAATGAATGAGTATGGGAAAACTGTTTTCCTAAATCAGACTTGAGTCAAGATCTGTGCTTTCAGCACATTTGTAAATAAATATTTCTAAATATTTATGATGCTCTTAGGCAAAGAGGAGGAGAATAGTTGCTCAATAAATATGTGTTGATTGATCAATTAACAAATAGTTCCTTAAGTACTACAGAAGGAAAGTTATTCTGGGTTCATTTTCATGGCATTGGCTAGCTTTCTAGCCCTTTTCCCCCCAAATTCTATGCCAAAATGGTTGAAGTTTTAAGTGTAAAACAAGTTTAGGAGGAGCTTACAATAATATTTTTCCCATTTATCTGCTCCTGGATAATGTGAGTTAAAAACAAGTACTTTATGCATATACCACATGTAGTACTGTTTTAAAACCTAAGGTTTATATAATCACATGATGTTTCATAAACCTTTGGTAGAGATACTATACCTTAAAGTCAGTAATGTGTCTATTTCACTATCACACCACTTTTAGATCTTTAATTTAATGCTACCTCAAAGCTCTGGTCACTGGATAAAAATATTTATAACAAAGAAAATGAAGATTAATATACTTAATAAATAAAAGCCTCTTAAAATTATTTAGGAAAAGATGACTGGGGCCAAACCCCACCCATAACTAAACTGGTAAACATACTGTTTACAAAAGAAAAAATACAAACAAAAATAAACATATAAAAAGGCTCATTTCAATGTGATCAAATGATGCAAATTCAAACAACAAGGTGATTCCACATTTCATTTATCCAATTGGCAAATACTTAAAGAATATGTAATGTCCAGTAGATGAGAATACTCTTGGTATTGGCAAAAATACTGCCTAATAAGTGTTCCCATGTGGGGTGGCTCTCAGTTGGTATAAACTTTATAGAGGGCAATTTGATCATTATCAAAGGACTATAAAATGTATACAGGTGAAAAACTGAAAGCATTTCCACTAAGATCAGGAACAAGACAAGGTTGCCCACTCTCACCACTCTTATTCAACATAGTTTTGGAAGTTTTAGCCACAGCAATCAGAGAAGAAAAGGAAATAAAAGGAATCCAAATCGGAAAAGAAGAAGTAAAGCTGTCACTGTTTGCAGATGACATGATACTATACATAGAGAATCCTAAAGATGCTACCAGAAAACTACTAGAGCTAATCAATGAATTTGGTAAAGTAGCAGGATACAAAATTAATGCACAGAAATCTCTGGCATTCCTATATACTAATGACGAAAAATCTGAAAGTGAAATCAAGAAAACACTCCCATTTACCATTGCAACAAAAAGAATAAAATATCTAGGAATAAACCTACCTAAGGATACGAAAGACCTGTATGCAGAAAATTATAAGACACTGATGAAAGAAATTAAAGATGATACAAATAGATGGAGAGATATACCATGTTCTTGGATGGGAAGAATCAACATTGTGAAAATGACTCTACTACCCAAAGCAATCTACAGATTCAATGCAATCCCTATCAAACTACCACTGGCATTTTTCACAGAACTAGAACAAAAAATTTCACAATTTGTATGGAAACACAAAAGACCCCGAATAGCCAAAGCAATCTTTAGAACGAAAAAAGGAGCTGGAGGAATAAGGCTCCCTGACTTCAGACTATATTACAAAGCAACAGTAATCAAGACAGTATGGTACTGGCACAAAAACAGAAAGATAGATCAGTGGAACAGGATAGAAAGCCCAGAGATAAACCCACGCACATATGGACACCTTATCTTTGATAAAGGAGGCAGGAATGTACAGTGGAGAAAGGACAGCCTCTTCAATAAATGGTGCTGGGAAAACTGGACAGGTACATGTAAAAGTATGAGATTAGATCACTCCCTAACACCATACACAAAAATAAGCTCAAAATGGATTAAAGACCTAAATGTAAGGCCAGAAACTATCAAACTCTTAGAAGAAAACATAGGAAGAACACTCTATGACATAAATCACAGCAAGATCCTTTCTGACCCACCTCCTAGAGTAATGGAAATAAAAACAAAAATAAACAAATGGGACCTAATGAAACTTCAAAGCTTTTGCACAGCAAAGGAAACCATAACCAAGACCAAAAGACAACCCTCAGAATGGGAGAAAACATTTGCAAATGAAGCAACTGACAAAGGATTAATCTCCAAAATTTACAAGCAGCTCATGCAGCTCAATAACAAAAAAACAAACAACCCCATCCAAAAATGGGCAGAAGACCTAAATAGACATTTCTCCAAAGAAGATATACAGAATGCCAACAAACACATGAAAGAATGCTCAACATCATTAATCATTAGAGAAATGCAAATCAAAACTACAATGAGATATCATCTCACACCAGTCAGAATGGCCATCATCAAAAAATCAAGAAACAATAAATGCTGGAGAGGGTGTGGAGAAAAGGGGACACTCTTGCACTGCTGGTGGGAATGTGAATTGGTTCAGCCACTGTGGAGAACAGTATGGAGGTTCCTTAAAAAACTACAAATAGAATTACCATATGACCCAGCAATCCCACTACTTGGCATATACCCTGAGAAAACCAAAATTCAAAGAGAGTCATGTACCAAAATGTTCATTGCAGCTCTATTTACAATAGCCAGGACATGGAAACAACCTAAGCGCCCATCATCGGATGAATGGATAAAGAAGATGTGGCACATATACACAATGGAATATTACTCAGCCTTAAAAAGAAATGAAATTGAGCTATTTGTAATGAGATGGATAGACCTAGAATCTGTCATACAGAGTGAAGTAAGTCAGAAAGAAAAAGACAAATACCGTATGCTAACACATATATATGGAATTTAAGGGAAAAAAATGTCATGAAAAACCTTGGGGTAAGATAGGAATAAAGACGCAGACCTACTGGAGAACGGACTTAAGGATATGGGGAGGGGGAAGGGTGAGTTTTGACAGGGCGAGAGAGAGTCATGGACATATACACACTAACAAACGTAGTAAGGTAGATAGCTGGGGGGAAGCAGCCGCAAGGCACAGGGATATTAGCTCGGTGCTTTGTGACAGCCTGGAAGGGTGGGATGGGGAGAGTGGGAGGGAGGGAGACGCAAGAGGGAAGACATATGGGAACATATGTATATGTATAGCTGATTCACTTTGTTGTAAAGCAGAAACTAACACACCATTGTAAAGCAATTATACCCCAATAAAGATATTTAAAAAAAAAAAAATAAAATGTATACATTTGTCTAAGTGATTCAAAAAAGTTTTACCTAAATAATTCATTGGAATATACACTGCACTCATATGCCAAAACAATAACAACCAATTCCCCAAACTACTGACAAAAGAGAAATAATTAAATTAAAAACTAAGTAAATGAGATAATTAAATTGATACAACCATATAATTAAAAGACTTTGATTCATTAAAAATTATGTTTTCATGTAATAATTGCATAAGAAATCCTTATTTTTCACTAGTAAGTTAAACATATAGGGTACAAATAGAGCATGATCTCACATACATTTGTACGTCTCTCTTAAGCCCATATTTATATATATATGTACACGTGTTAACAAGAGTTATCTCTGAAAGATGGTTTTATTTGTATTTTACATTCTCTTTGTTTTTGTTTTATTCAGAATTTAACCATTAACAAGTTACCTTGTAATCAGATAAAAATCCAATAAGTTCTATTTAAAAAGGACTAGAGACCCCAGCCTCTGCACTGATAAACACCCCTCCCCACCGCCGCTAGCCTGGGAGGTGCCCACCTGTGCAAATTCACTTCGTACTGGCTTGCCTCCCCCTTGTTCCCCCGTGGGAGAGTCAGCTGAAGAGGACCCAGCTGCAGCGTGATGAGGTCCTGGGGAATATGCCAACCACAGAGGGGTCATGCAACCTGAGGTCCCTTGGCAAGCCTCTGCTACTTCCTGCTTTTATTCCTCATCACCTTGGTCACCCTCGTCCAAAATTAGGATGAACATAGCCTTCTCATTGTGGTACAGCAGAGGGGTTTTCCACCAGACCCAGCTGGGGAAATGTTATTCTCATTGCTCTTGCCTCTGCAGTGTCTTGGCTCAGATGGGATGGAGGAAGTGTGCTTTACTGTGCAGTTGGCAGAGGATGGAAGTGGTAATAACACAAGCGTTGACTAGACTCAATATTAGTGATGGTGCTGGGGAGTCGTCCCAGCTTTGGGCTGCCTGAAGGCAGTGGTGATCCCCTGCTTGTCCTATCTGTCAGTCTATTTGATCTCCAAATGAATTGCTTTTGATAACAGCTATATAAATGCAGAACTGATCCGCTGGGCCTTCTTAAATGAGACTCCTCGCTTTCATCTCCCAGTCATTTCAAAAAGCAGATAGACTTGTTAGAGGTTTTAATGCAGTGATTTATGTTTTATCTTCCCTGGTTTGAGGCAGCATTTATTTAGCACTAAATTCTTCCTGAGCCTCAATGTGAGGCGAGGCTCACATATGTTGTATGTTGAACATACAACATTTGGGGTTTCTTTAAAAAAAAATAAATTCAATAATATATGTCTTTCTCCTTTATTATGGTCAGGAAAGGCAATAAACTTTATTTTAAGGAAGGAGGGAGGAAACAGAAAAAGTCACCATACAAAACACTTTCATTATCAGACACTTGGCAATGTTATAGGGAACCAGAAAGGAACAGTATTAATTCTCCAATTCTATAGAACAAAGCATTAAGCTTCCCCCACCCAGTGACCACCAGAAAAAGAAATCAAAATTAATTTCAAAGGAAGACAAATTTTCTCATGGTTTTGTCCCATGTCGTTTGCATTTTCTATAAGAAAACAAACTGTGGAAGTCTTATTTCTCTTTCTTATAATTTTTCTCTCCTTACACCGCATTTTCTAACCTCTTTCTGCTTTCACCCCTTTCCCATTGTATGAATGAAGAAAATTCTATTAAAGAGAATGGAGCATCATTTATAATACACAGAACCTTTTGTAAGAAACTTTGTACATTTACCACTCAAAGGCTATAAGTAAGCTTATTTAAGGGATATGTTTAGGGGAAAAGACGCAATGTATTGCAACTTGAGAATGAAATAGAGCTTGACCCCTTTTTAAAAAAATTAATTAATTAATTAATTAATTATGTTTGGCTGCATTGGGTCTTCACTGCTATGCGCAGGCTTTCTCTAGTTGTGGCAAGCCGAGGCTACTCTTCGTTGCAGTGTGCGGGCTTCTCATTGTGGTGGCTTCTCTTGTTGCAGAGCACGGGCTCTAGGTGCGCGGGCTTCAATAGTTGTGGCTCGAGGGCTCAGAAGTTGTGGCTCGTGGACTCTAGAGCGCAGGCTCAGTAGTTGTGGCGCACGGGCTTAGTTGTTCTGCAGCGTGTGGCATCTTCCCGGAACAGGGCTCGAACCTGTGTCCCCTGCATTGGCAGGTGGATTCTTAAGCACTGCGTCACCAGGGAAGTCCTTTGATTTCTTTTTCATTAGAGGAATATCTCGCTTCATGAAATATTGTTGTAAGAAGCACATTGTAAATTGTATATGTGTATATAAATAGAACCATCTAAATGAATTGTGACAACTTGCTATTTGAAATTGTGGTTCTTAAATCAAGTATATTGTGATTTTCAAATAAAACATCAGCCCAAATCTCAACTTTTCATTGATCATGTTTGGTTAAAAGGAGATTATTCTCCCATGAAACACCATAACAATTTATTCCAATCACTGTGCAGTATGACAAACTGCAATGGCATCTTCTTAAAAGTGATATATAATAGAGCAGAGAAAAAGAGACCACATGGTGTGAAATACTTGACATCTCCACTTACAGGAGATAGAATTCATTTTTGAGAACTAGGGGGACTCATAATTCAGAAGTGGCAAAGCTACCTGGAGATGGATTAAGATTTTTTTCTATGTGGTAGAAAACACATTTGTGTCCGGCGTAAGGCTTTCACTCTGTAATTTCCTTTTGAATCACAAGAACGGAGAAAAGAAGCGTTTTAAATGCTTGAACATTTGGTTAAAGTAGCCTAGATTGTAGTCCCTGCATTGCATGCAGCAGGTTACAGCCGCTGGTACTAATTAGACTGCTCGTGATTCCTTTTATCTTGTTACTCTTTCTAAATGTTTACATAAATACTGAAAAACTTATTAAGTTTTCTGAAATAGAATATTCAAGTTAAAGGAGAATTGACAAGTATATCGATTTCTTGAAAAAAAGGCTTTGTATTGATAATTGTAAAAATAATAATTACACTTCGTAGTGATAAACATGTTTTCCAATGAAGAAGACACAGTGATGAAATAGTTTGATTTCCATTTTTCAGACGAGGAAGGCAGGGAAGTTAACTAAAGGCCGTACACCTTAGAGACAATACTATGATGATTATCCACCTGATATTCATTTTGCTGCCTTTCTGGTAGGATAACAGAGAGTTTATAGTTTCTTTTTAATACAGGCATTTTTGTTGCGTATATAGGGCCATATAAATAGCCTTAGGAAAGTATATTCTTAAAAAGTACAGTACCATTTTATACCCTGTAAAGAGAAATAATCATAATAATGAATTTTAAAAGCTTCGTAAATCACAATATCTACACTGATACACTGTAAAAAACAACCCTATTTATTAGAGTCTATTATTAATTCCACATTATACAATGTGAAGTATTTTTTTAACATCTTTATTGGAGTATAATTGCTTTACAATGGTGTGTTAGTTTCTGCTTTATAACAAAGTGAATCAGGTATACATATACATATATCCCCATATCCCCTCCCTCTTGCGTCTCCCTCCCTCCCACCCTCCCTATCCGCCACTTCTAGCTGGTCACAAAGCACCGAGCTGATCTCCCTGTGCTATGTGGCTGCTTCCCACTAGCTATTTTACGTTTGGTAGTGTATATGTCCATGCCACTCTCTCACTTTGTCCTAACTTACCCTTCCTCCTCTCCGTGTCCTCAAGTCCTTTCTCTAGTAGGTCTGCATCTTTATTCCCGTCTTGCCCCTAGGTTCTTCATGACCTTTTTTTTTTTTGGTTCCATATATATGTGTTAGCATATGGTATTTGTTTTTCTCTTTCTGACTTACTTCACTCTGTGTGACAGACTCTAGGTCCATCCACCTTACTACAAATAACTCAATTTTGTTTCTTTTTATGGCTGAGTAATATTCCATTGTATATAGGTGCCACATCTTCTTTATCCATTCATCTGTCGATGGACCCTTAGGTTGCTTCCGTGTCCTGGCTATCGTAAATAGTGCGGCAGTGAACATTGTGGTACATGACTCTTTTTGAATTATGCTTTCCTCAGGGTATATGCCCAGTAGTGGGATTGCTGTGTCGTATGGTAGTTCTATTTTTAGTTTTTGAAGGAACCTCCATAATGTTCTCCATAGTGGCTATATCAATCTACATTCCCACCAACAGTGTATGAGGGTTCCCTTTTCTCCACACCCTCTCCACCATTTATTGTTTGTAAATGTTTTGATGATGACCGTTCTGATTGGTGTGAGATGATATCGCATTGTAGTTTTGATTTGCATTTCCCTAATGATTAATGATGTTGACCATTCTTTCATGTGTTTGTTGGCAATCTGTATATATTCCTTACAGAAATGTCTATTTAGGTCTTATGCCCATTTTTGGATTGGGTTATTTGATTTTTTGATATTTAGCTGCATGAGCTGCTTGTAAATTTTGGGGATTAATCCTTTGTCAGTTGCTTCATTTGCAAATATTTTCTCCCATTCTGAGGGTTGTCTTTTCGTCTTGTTTATGGTTTCTTTTGCTGTGCAAAAGCTTTTAAGTTTCATTAGGTCCCATTTGCTTATTTTTGTTTTTATTGCCATTTCTCTAGGAGGTGGGTCATAAAGGATCTTGCTGTGATTTATGTCATAGAGTGTTCTGCCTATGTTTTCCTCTAAGAGTTTGATAGTGTCTGGCCTTACATTTAGGTCTTTAATCTATTTTGAGTTTATTTTTGTGTATGGTGTTGGTGAGTGTTCTAATTTCATCCTTTACATGTAACTGTCCTGTTTTCCCAGCACCACTTATTGAAGAGACTGTCTTTTCTCCATTGTATATTCTTGCCTCCTTTATCAAAGATAAGGTGACCATATGTGATGGGTTTATCTCTGGGCTTACTATCCTGTTCCATTTATCTATATTTCTGTTTTTGTGCCGGTACCATACTGTCTTGCTTGCTGTACTTTTGTAGTACATTTTGAAGTCCGGGAGCCTGATTCCTCCAGCTCTGTTTTTCTTTCTCAAGATTGCTTTGGCTATTCGGGGTCTTTTGTGTTTCCATAAAAATTGTGAACATTTTTGTTCTAGTTCTGTGAAAAATGCCTGTGGTAGTTTGACAGGAAGTGCACTGAATCTGTGGATTGCTTTGCGAAGTATAGTCATTTTCACAATGTTGATTCTTCCAATCCAAGAACATGGTATGTCTCTCCATCTATTTGTAACATCTTTAATTTCTTTCATCAGTGTCTTATAATTTTCTGCATACAGGTCTTTTGTTCCTTAGGTAGGTTTATTCCTAGATATGTTATTCTTTTTGTTGCAATGGTAAATGGGAGTGTTTTCTTAATTTCACTTTCAGATTTTTCATCATTAATGTATAGAATGCAAGAGATTTCTGTGCATTAATTTTGTATCCTGCTACTTTACCAAATTCATTGCTTAGCTCTAGTAGTTTTCTGGTAGCATCTTTAGGATTCTCTATGTGTGGTGTCATGTCATCTGCAAACAGTGACAGCTTTACTTCTTCTTTTACGATTAGGATTCCATTAATTTCTTTTTCTTCTCTGATTGCTGTGGCTAAAACTTCCAAAACTATGTTGAATAATAGTGGTGAGAGTGGGCAACCTTGTCTTGTTCCTGAGTTTAGTGGAAAGGGTTTCACTTTTTCACCATCGAGGATGATGTCGGCTGTGGGTTTGTCATATATGGCCTTTATTATGTTGAGGTAAGTTCCCTCTATGCCTACTTTCTGCAGGGTTTTTATCATAAATTGGTGTTGAATTTTGTCGAAAGCTTTCTCTGCATCTATTGAGATGATCATATGGTTTTTCTCCTTCAATTTATTAATATGGTATATCACATTAATTGATTTGCATATGTTGAAGAATCCTTGCATTCCTGGGATAAACCCCACTTGATCATGGTGTATGATCCTTTTAATGTGCTGTTGGATTCTGTTTGCTAGTATTTTGTTGAGGATTTTTGCATATAGGTTCATCAGTGATATTGGTCTGCAGTTTTCTTTTTTTGTGACATCTTTGTCTGGTTTTGGTATCAGGGTGATGGTGGCCTCGTAGAATGAGTTTGGGAGTGTTCTGCCCTCTGCTATATTTTGGAAGAGTTTGAGAAGGATAGGTGTTAGCTCTTCTCTAAATGTTTGATAGAATTCGCCTGTGAAGCCATCTAGTCCTGGGCTTTTGTTTGTTGGAATATTTTTAATCACTGAAATTTTCAATTTCAGTGCTTGTGATTGGTCTGTTCATATTTTCTATTTCTTCCTGATTCAGTCTCGGCAGGTTGTGCATTTTTAAGAATTTGTCCATTTCTTCCAGGTTGTCCATTTTATTGGCATAGAGTTGCTTGTAGTAATCTCTCATGATCTTTTGTATTTCTGCAGTGTCAGTTGTTACTTCTCCTTTTTCATTTCTAATTCTATTGATTTGAGTCTTCTCCCTTTTTTTCTTGATGAGTCTGGCTAATGGTTTACCAATTCTGTTTATCTTCTCAAAGAACCAGCTTTTAGTTTTATTGATCTTTGCTATCATTTCCTCCATTTCTTTTTCATTTATTTCTGATCTGATCTTTATGATTTCTTTGCTTCTGCTAACTTTGGGTTTTTTTTTTTTTTGTTCTTCTTTCTCTAATTGCTTTAGGTGTAAAGTTAGGTTGTTTATTTGAAATGTTTCTTGTTTCCTAAGGTAGGATTGTATTGCTATAAACTTCCCTCTTAGAAGTGCTTTTGCTGCATCCCATAGGTTTTGGGTGATCGTGTTTTCATTGTCATTTGTTTCTAGGTATTTTTTGATTTCCTTTTTGATTTCTTCAGTGATCTCTTGGTTCTTATGTAGTGTATTGTTTAGCCTCCCTGTGTTTGTATTTTTTACAGATCTTTTCCTGTAATTGATAGCTAGTCTCATAGCATTGTGGTTGGAAAAGATACTTGATACGATTTCAATTTTCTTACATTTACCAAGGCTTGATTTGTGACCCAAGATATGATCTATCCTGGAGAATGTTCCATGAGCACTTGAGAAGAAAGTGTATTGTGTTGTTTTTGGATGGAATGTCCTATAAATATCAGTTAAGTCCATCTTGTTTATTGTATCATTTAAAGCTTGTGTTTCCTTATTTATTTTCATTTTGGATGATCTGTCCATTGGTGAATGTGGGGTGTTAAAGTCCCCTAATCTGAATGTGTTACTGTTGATTTCCCCTTTTATGGCTGTTAGTGTTTGCCTTCTGTATTGAGGTGCTTCTGTATTGGGTGCAAAAATATTTACAATTGTTCTATCTTCTTGGATTGATCCCTTGATCATTATGTAGTGTCCTTCTTTGTCTCTTGTAATAGTCTTTGTTGTAAAGTTTATTTTGTCTGATATGAGAATTGCTACTCCAGCTTTCTTTTGATTTCCATTTGCGTGGAACATCTTTTTCCATCCCCTCACTTTCAGTCTGTTTGTGTCCCTAGGTCTTATATACAGCATATATAAGGGTCTTGTTTTTGTATCCATTCAGCCAGTCTATGTCTTTTGGTTGGAGCAGTTCATCCATTTACACTTAAGATAATTATCGATATGTATGCTCCTATTACCATTTTCTTAATTGTTTTGGGTTTGTTATTGTAGGTCTTTTCCTTCTCTGTGTTTCCTGCCTAGGGAAGTTCCTTTAGCGTTTGTTGTAAAGCTGGTTTGGTGGTGCTGAATTCTCTTAGCTTTTGCTTGTCTGTAAAGGTTTTAGTTTCTCCATCGAATCTGAACGAGATCCATGTTCAGTAGAGTAATCTTGGTTGTAAGTTTTTCCCTTTCATCACTTTAAATATGTCCTGCCGCTGCCTTCTGTCTTGCAGGGTTTTTGCTGAAAGATCAGCTGTTAACCTTATGGGCATTCCCTTGTATGTTATTTGTTGTTTTTCCCTTGTTGCCTTTAATGTTTATCTTTGTATTTAATTTTTAATAGTTTGATTAATATGTGTCTTGAGGTGTTTCTCCTTGGATTTATCCTGTATGGGACTCTCTGTGCTTCCTGGACTTGATTAACTATTTCCTTTCCCATATTAGGCAACTTTTCAACTATAATCTCTTCACATATTTTCTCAGTCCCTTTCTTTTTCTCTTCATCTTCTGGGACCCCCTATAATTCGAGTGTTGGTGCGTTTAATATTGTCCCAGAGGTCCTTGAGACTGTCCTCAATTCTTTTCATTCTTTTTTCTTTATTCTGCTCTGCAGTAGTTATTTCCACTATTTTATCTTCCAGGTCACTTATCCGTTCTTCTGTCTCAGTTATTCTGCTCTTGATCCCTTCTAGAGAACTTTTAATTTGACTTATTGTGTTGTTCATGATTGCTTGTTTGCTCTTTAATTCTTCTAGGTCCTTGTTAAACGTTTCTTGTATTTTCTCCATTTTATTTCCAAGATTTTGGATCATCTTTACTATCATTATTCTGAAGTCTTTTTCAGGTAGACTGCCTATTTCCTCTTCATTTGTTAGGTCTGGTGGGTTTTTACCTTGCTCCTTCATCTGCTGTGTGTTTCTTTTCCTTCTCATTTTGCTTGACCTACTGTGTTTGGGGTCTCCTTTTCACACGCTGCAGGTTCATGGTTCCCGTTGTTTTTCGTGTCTGCCCCCAGTGGCTAAGGTTGTTTCAGTGGGTTCTGTAGTCTTCCTGGTGGAGGGGAGTAGTGTCTGTGTTCTGGTGGATGAGGCTCGATCTTGTCTTTCTGGTGGGCAGGTCCATGTCTTGTGGTGTGTTTTGTGGTGTCTGTGGCCTTATTATGATTTTATGCAGCCTCTCTGCTAATGGGTGGGGTTGTGTTCCTGTCTTGCTAGTTGTTTGGCATAGGGTGTCCAGCACTGTAGCTTGCTGGTCATTGAGTGGAGCTGGGTATTGGCATTGAGATGGAGATCTCTGGGAGAGCTTCTTCTTTTTGATATTACATGGAGCCAGGAGGTCTCTGGTGGACCAATGTCCTGAATTAGGCTCTCCCACCTCAGAGCCACAGGGCTGACACCCGGCTGGAGCACCAAGGCCCTGTCAGCCACACGGCTCAGAAGAAGAGGGAGAAAAAAAAGGAAAGAAAGAAAGAAATAATAAAATAAAGTTATTAAAACAATTATTAAAAATTTAAAAGTCGTTAAAAAAATAAAGAATGAAAGTAGAGAGCAACCAAGCCAATAAACACATCCATCAATCATGACAAGTGCTGAAAGCTATACTAATAAAAAAACAAAAAAACAGACAGACAGAACCCCAGGACAAATGGTAAAAGCAAATATCTACAGACAGAATCACACAAAGAAGCACACACATACACACTTACAGTAGGAGTAAGAGGAAAAAATATATATACAAAAAAAAAGGAAGAGAGCAACCAAATCAATAAACAAATCTCCCAGTGATAATAAGCTCTAAATACTAAGATAAACATAAAACCAAAAACAAATTAGATGCAGAAAGCAAACCCCAATCTACAGTTGCTCCTGAAGTCCACCGCCTCAATTTTGGGATGATTCGTTGTTTATTCAGGTATTCCACAGATGCAGGGTACATCAAGTTGATTGTGGAGCTTTAATCCGCTGCTTCTGAGGCTGCTGGGAGAGATTTCCCTTTCTCTCCTTTGTTCCCACAGCTCCTGGGGTTCAGCTTTGGATTTGGCCCCGCCTCTGCGTGTAGGTCGCCTGAGGGCGTCTGTTCCCACCCGGACAAGACAGGGATAAAGGAGCAGCTGATTCGGGGGCTCTGGCTCACTCAGGCGGGAGGGAGGGGGGTACAGAATGCGGGGCGAGCCTGCGGCGGCAGAGGTCAGCATGACGTGTACCAGCCTGAGGCACGCCGTGTGTTCTCCTGAGGAAGTTGTCCCTGGATTCACGGGACCCTGGCAGTAGCAGGCTGCACAGGCTCCTGGGAGGGGAGGTGTGGATAGCGACCTGGGCTTGCACACAGGCTTCTTGGTGGCCGCAGCAGCAGCCTTAGCGTCTCACGCCCGTCTCTGGTGTCCGCAATGATAGCTGCAGCTCACGCCCGTCTCTGGAGCTTGTTTAGGTGGTGCTCTGAATCCCCTCTCCTCGCGCATCCCTGAACAATGGTCTCTTGCCTCTTGGGCAGGTCCAGACTTTTCCCCGGACTCCCTCCCGGCTAGCTGTGGCTCACTAGTCTCTTCAGGCTGTGTTCACGCTGCGACCCCAGTCCTCTCCCTGCGCTCCGACCGAAGCCCGAGCCTCAGCTCCCAGCCCCGCCCGCCCCGGCGGGGGAGCAGACAAGCCTCTCGGGCTGGTGAGTGCCGGTCGGCCCTGATCCTGTGTGCGGGAATCTCTCCGCTTTGCCCTCCGCACCCCTGTTGCTGTGCTCTCCGCGGCTCCGAAGCTTTCCCCCTGTGCTACCCGCAGTCAACGCCTGTGAAGGGTCTTTTAGTGTGTGGAAACTTTCCTACTTCACAGCTCCCTCCCACTGGTGCAGGTACCGTCCCTATCCTTTTGTCTCTGTTTTTTCTTTTTTTATTTTGCCCTACCCAGGTACGTGGGGAGTTTCTTGCTTTTTGGGAGGTCTGAGGTATCCTGCCAGCGTTCAGTAGGTGTTCTGTAGGAGTTGTTCCACATGTAGATGTATTTCTGATGTATTTGTGGGGAGGAAGGTGATCTCCCCGTCTTACTCCTCCACCATCTTGAAGGTCTCTCACAAGATCATATCTTGACTAAAGTACATTTTATTCTTTCTTGAAACTGCGCCAACTTCCTCATTCTACAAAATAATCTATATATGCCATCTCTTTATGTAGCTGCACACTTTCTCTATTTCTGTCATATTTATCTAAGTACATTTCTGTCCTTTTGCCTATAAAGTTTTGAGGTCACAGGGGTCTTGATTTGCCTGCATAGGTTGGACTTAAAGAATCGTAAGGAACTTAAGAATTCTCCCCCATTTAATACCCTTGTATTAGAGATAAAGAATAAAATCTAAATAGATTAAATCATTAAACTCCACAGAGAAGCAAAAGGATAATTTAAAAATCCATGATAAGTATGCCTTCTGCTTACCCACTCACAAAGGTTTAGTGGTGGCTTTCAAACATCATTAGTGTATTTCTAAAATTATATATGGATTTCAACCAGAAAGCAGCATCTCTCCCTCCCCATCTTCTTCACCTTTCTTTTCTTTTTTTTTTTTTATACATATGCTTAGCTTCACACAGGCAGGTGCCATAAGTCAGGTTAGAAAGGGAGGCTCTGGAGTCAGATATTGGGGTTTGAATCTTCACAACTTATGAGCTCTGCAACCTTGGGCAAGTTGCTTAACTTCCCTATACCTTACTTTTTTCTTCTGTTAAATGGGCATAATAGTGGCCACCACCATGCGGGTTGTTTATAAATTAGTTAATCTATGCAAAAGAAAAAGAACGTGCCAGTAGGGTGAAAACATTCAATAAAGGGTAGTCGTCATTATTATTGTAACCAATAAATGGAACAACATGGCAAGTGGTAATAATCAAAATGTAACACATATTTCTCTTTCACCACCTTTTTGTACTTTACAGGCTGGAGAAAACCTTTCTTCTGCCACTAGATGAAAACTCAGCAGACCACATGAGTTTCCTTTCCTTCCACTTATACTAGATAGTTCTGTGTACTTTATGATACAAAAATGTAGTTTTATTAAAAAGAAAAGGTGTTCCATTTAACATAGCAGTAAACACTTCAGCTTCATGGGAAAGTAAGAGTCTCCCCACCTCCTGCTGACTTGTACGTGTGGACAGTTTGCCTTGTGTGCTTGACTTCTGCTTTCTTATTCTGCTCATCGCTTCCTGCTCTAGCTGCTGGGTTGCAGTTTGAAAAAAAGACAAGAAAATACGTATTGGCCAAGTGACAGGTATTATTGGAAGTTGACATTTACCCTCCCTGGGCCACTCTCTCTGAGCAGATTTTCAAAGCTGATTTTTTTGTGATGTTGGAAGACAGTTGTTGGTGGGTCTCTTCTGTTTCTGGACACCTTATGAGTAGAGGCACTGATTGCCTTTGTTCTAGACTATCTTTTTCAGGGTGTTTGTACAGTGTATAGCCTCAGAAGATAGGAATAGGGTCTCCCTCCAGAGGAAAAAAATAGTCATGTGTACTTTCCAGTATAAAAGATTTAGATTCCTTGAGCTCAGGGCTTCTCTTCTGTAATGCAACCCATTGCTCAGGTAGGTGTCGTCTGACCCTTTCTGTAATTCCCTGTAGAACCTGGGGCTTAGGGAACTAGTGCAAGAAAATGCTGATTTTTCTGGGTATTGCTAGTGATGTGAGTAATAAAGCCCTTGGTTTCTGATGCAGAAGTCTTGTATCCTTTGCCAGCATCCATGAAACTGTGGGAAGTGAACTCCCCAGCTTGCAAAAAAACAAAATCTCAGAACTTTCACAGTTCTTAACAAAAGGATGTTCCTTGGGTCCTCAGAGTCCTCTGCTTTGGGAAACCTCCTCTTAATTACATTTCTCTTCTCATGGGTAATGTATTCCCTGGGACTCCCAACTCCCTCTTCAGTGCCTACTTTTCCATAAATTCACACTATACAGACTCTCTGTTAAAATGTATTCACTCTTGGAAGAATAGAACTAAAAAGCTCCAAGCTGGCTCTCTCTTCCATGTGACCAACCTCTGGACCATAGGAAGTACTGATGCATACTTTGCCAAACTTTGCAAATGCAAGCCAATTCTGATGTTGACATATGCCACTGTAGCTCTCCGTGGCATGAATCAGGCACCAGTCCTCAATGTTACCCAGGAGGTTATGTATTTCAAGTTCTCCAAGTGATCCCATAAAAGTCACTTTCATAGTTAGCAGCCTGGTCCCTCCCTAAATATTGTATTGTAAAAATGCAATAACCAAGATAAAACTCACTCAAAGTGCTCCACAGGAGAATGGAGATGACAAAGGAGTTAGTGAACTTGAAGATACATACATCAGTAGAATTATCTAATCTGAAAAACAGAAAAATATTGAAAAAAACATACCCAAGATAAAAAAGATAACCTGCCTGTCCTATAATAATTGATAAAATTGAATTTATTGTTTGAAATCTCCTTAAGACTCCTCCACACCCAACTGGTTTCAACAAATTATATTGGCATAATTGGTCATCCAAAGGTGGAAAAAAGTAAACTGACTTTATACAAAATGTAACTCAAAATGGATCATGGACCTAAAAGTGAAATGTAAACCTATAATATTTGTGGAAGAAAACTTAAGAGAAAATCTTAATGACTTAGATTAGAGGAATATTTCTTAGATATGACATAAAATCACAATTCATCAAAGAAAATATTGATAAATTGGACTTCATCAAAAATTTTAAAAATTGCTCTATAAAAAACTCTAGTAACATAATTAAAGGACAACTACAGGTTGACAAAAATATTTGCATGTCACGTATCCAACAAAGGACTTGTATTGAGAATACACTAAGGAACTCTCAAACTCTGCAATAGTAAAACAAACAACCTCATTTAAAATTGAACAAAGGGCTTAGACACTTCAGACAAAGGACAAAAATGGTAAATAAACCCATGAGAAGATGTTCAGTATCATTCGCCATTAGTGAAATGCTAATTAAACCCAGCATACATCCATTTAGGTAGCTAAAATTTAAAAAATACTAGCACAGTATCAAGTACTGGTGAAGGTGTGGAGGAAATAAAAATCTCATACATTCTGGAGCAAATAAAAAGTAGTTCGTCCACTATAGAAATGGCTTGCAATTTCTTATAAAAATAAACATACATTTACCATACAATCCTCCAATGTCCTTCTGGATAATTACCCTAAAGAAATGAAAACAGTGTTCACACAAAAATCTGTACATGAATGTGTGTAGCAACTCTGTTAATAAATGCCCCAAACTGGGGACTTCCCTGGTGGCACAGTAGTTAAGAATCCGCCTGTCAATGCAGGGGACACGGGTTCGAGCCCTGGCCCAGGAAGATCCCACATGCTACGGAGCAGCTAAGCCTGTGTATCGCAACTACTGAGCCTGCGCTCTAGAGCCCTCCAGCCACAACTACTGATCCTGCACGCCTAGAGCCCCTGCTCCGCAAGAGGCGAAGCCACTGCACTGAGAAGCCCGCGCACCACAATGAAGAGTAGCCCCCACTTGCGTGCAGCCGCGAAGACCCAATGCAGCCAAAAATAAATAAATGTATCTAAAAAAAAAGCTTTAAATGCCCCAAATTGGAAAAAAAAATGTCCTTCAGTGAATGAATAAACTATGGTGTACATTCATACAACGGAATACTGCTCAGGAAACAAAGGAGCCAACTTCTAACACAGGCACTACGGGAGGGTCTCAAGTCCATTATGCTGAATGAAGGAAGCCAGCGTCGGAAGGCACATGGTTTCTGGAAGGATTCTGTCATACTATTAATGTAGATTTAGATACTCCTCATTTTATTTTTTGTTGCGGGGCAGCTGTTTTAGTTGTTTATAACCAGTGAGTGATAACGGTGGAGGCGGGTGGAGTGGGGAAGTAGCCAAGAATGAACAGCGTTAACAACCTATTGGAAACAAGAAGTTGCCGGAAATGACTGATCCCCTGAGTCTGCGATTCTTCGATGAGACAAAGAGACCTTGGTCACCACTTTTGCTGCATCAAAACGCTCCTGTTACCCTGTGTTAACCGGAGAACTAATGTCCCTTCATCAGGAAACTACACTGGTTACCTTTGTTTCCATTTTGTTGAGTTTTTTAAAGGCTGTTAGTTTTTATGGGTGAAGAGAACAGACAAGTCCATTAGTCTTTGTGAATCTTTTGTTTACACATCCCTAGCCACACTTCAATAGCAAGTAATACAGTTTTCAGTACTGTTGCTTGATTTTAGAAAAGAGAAAGTCGACATCGACCTTGCTGCTGGTTTTGCTTGATTCTCCTCCTCTCTTCTTGCTGTTGGGTTCAAGCAACTTTGTTTCCAGTGTTAGGGAGGTTGCTTTAAAATAAAGAGGGTAGAGGAAGGGCGTAGTGCTTTTGTATTTCCCCCTTTGTATCACTTATTAAACTCCTGTTGCCCTGACCATTGTCGCTTCTCACTGAAGTCTGGTTTATTTACTTGAAAATCTGATTTGTTTCATTTTATTACTGTGTTTGTGAAGTAACTGATATCAGATTCGGAGGGGAAGAACTGCCATTTACCAGCAGGCTCTGATGGCTTTGCCTCAGTCTGCAGGCTTGATTTTGAGGCCTCGTCTGCCCTGGGGCTCCCACAGAAATAAGATTACTGGCAATAACTGCTTCAACTGCTTTGAATAACAGACACAACTCAGAGAGCATAAAATTAGCATAAACACAGCACTGGTGTGTTCTCTCAGCGGATGTGAGACAGGCAGGCTATGGAAAATTGACTGAAATAGGGTCAGACCACGTAGAAATCTGAAACATAGGAAATACCGCCTAAGAGACAGGAGGTAATACTACCTTTCTTGTTTTCTTTCATCTCGCTCTCTCTATATATTCATGCAGTTTTAATGATAAAGTGTTAGAACCGATGAAAATTAAAGATGCTAAATCACTGCCCCCCCTAAAATGCCTGTGTTATCTTTCTAGACAAATTATTATTAATCATTTCTCAGCTTTTTTAATCCTGAGGGTAGAAAAATAAACACATTTCCACAGTCATATAAAATTGATTTTCCTTTTTGGAGGGGGGATATTCGTTTGAGGGTAGAGTTTGCTTCAGAAAGGAGGTGAACAGCTGAAGCAGTACAGGGTTGTAGCTTGAAACAATTCGTTCTGTATCTATTTATCAAATATTAAAATAGAATATGCTGCCGACAAACGCGATAAAGTCTAACATTACAGGGAAAAGAGTGTTGCTGTGTACCTCAGCAGGCAGTTGGAAGCTGTGATTTTGCTCTTTTAATAATATGTTGTCACATATGGAATACAATTTTTGATACAGCTGCATATAGATGGGTCCCGTTGCTTATTTATTTATTTTTGGTGTGATACTGGCAAAGGCCCAAGTTACCGGTCCAAAAAGGGAAAGTGCTCTTGGAATCGAGCATTTTCGGATCTTATCCTTCCAGAGATAGTTTCAAAGGTTGATAATCTAACTCTTTAAATTTGGATTATGGGGAAAGGGTGTAAATGTTTGGTACTATTCTCCTCCCATGAGTTAACTTTAGGTCGCTCCATCATAGTCTGTATATGTTCTCTCTCGTAGCATTTTTTACATTTGGAACTATCTAACATCAGTCTTCCTCAGTACTCTGTAAATTCCGTAAAGCGAGGGACACTTATTTGTCTTACTCCCTTCTGTACTCCTAGGGCCTAGTGCTGCACCTGGTATTGATTAAGCACACAACAAATATGGACTGAATGTGTGAATTAAATATGACTGAGGGATGGGGAATATCATATTCTGAAGGATGTTCCAAGTCTTAGGTGATGATTCCCACAGAATCTCTATCAAAATGTTTACTACAGTCTTGGGATTATTGTCTTTGGATTATAAAAGAAGGTGTCTTTAAAATATATTAAAATGAGCTGTCAAGTAGCCAGTACTATAATGTTTCTGTAAACACCAGTGATAGAAAGTATATCTCACAGAATAAGTCCAGGAGACCCTGATGTTGTGAAGTGCATCTGACATGTGACATCACTTCCTCTAACAGATTTGTAGGCCGTAAGGAAGTTTAGGCTGTCAGGTCTATGCCCAGGTACTATAGTGGTGTCAAATAGTTGCAGACTACCGGATTCCATTCCACTCTGTGTTACAGAAGATTTTGGCAAGTCACTCCTTTATACATCTGTGTTTAGATGTGTTGTGTTACAGAAGATTTTGGCAAGTCACTCCTTTATACATCTGTGTTTAGATGTGTCTTCTCAGACACTAACTGTGGTTGAATGGAGAACCATCACATATAGTTTTCTTTTGTCTAATTATAATACCTGCTTCACCTTGGGATAGAACTTGATCTGTCATTTTCAAACAAATTTTAATGACAACCATCTTCTCTCTTTTCCCTGATCTCTTATGACAACTGTGATCTAAATCATATTTTGGGGGCAGAGAAACTGGAACTTTATTTACCTTATTAATTACTTTTATGTGTATACCCTGCCTCCGTAGGTAAATTATAAGTATGAAATGACAGACACCATGTCTCCTATTGCTCGTATATTCCAGTCCTTGCATATAGGTGGTACAGATGGTATAGACAGTGTCCTGACTGAATTTGGCTCCCACTTATGTATACATGAACCCCCCCACACACACACACACAGAAATTCTGAAAAATGGATGGCAGATCAAGGACCCTCTTATACACATCTCTGATCTCAACTCAACTTCCAGGCAAGTTATTTCCACCCAGAAATGCTCCCTGCTAAGGAGAACTTAAATCATCAGGTACAATTGTATCTGCGCACGCATAACAGACGTGATCAGAGAGTCAGCTGCTGTGGCTGAGTTCACCGAATCTAAATAAAGTGATAGCAGTTCACACAGTCAGACTACCTTCTTCCTTTATGTTGAACCCTTTTCTCTGAAATCCTTCAGTGTTAGGGCCCGGGCAGCCATATTTATAGATGTTATCCTGCCCCTACACATAGTTATTTGGACCAGCCAGGCTCATCATCAGATTCTTTCTCTAATGAAGCTCACCTGCAATCTGAGAGATTCTAGTTCAGTCTGGACCATTCTCACCGACTGAGATAATATAAACTGCAAATACGTGGGCAGCCATCTTTCTCCAGGGACCAGAGCAACAGAGAATGTGTATCTGCCCAGAAAGAAAGAGCTAGTAGATGTTTTATCAGTTAGAGATTTGTTGAAAGAATGAAACAGAAACCCAACTACTTCGGCTTACTTTAAAAATTTTTTTCCACGTAATGAGAGGTACAGAGATAGGCAGTCCTGGGCTGGTAAAATACCCATAATTCTTCTAGTTTTCTGCTCCACGACCATTAGCATGTGGCTGTCACCCTCTCGGCCACAAGATAGGTACTCCATCTCCTTGCGTGGTGGTTCATTCTAGGCAGAATGGAAAAAGGTCCACACCATCAGAGTTTTTTTCATCCACAGCTTTCTGAGATCGTCACCCTGTGATATCTGCTTCTGCTTACATCTCATTAGCTTGGACAATGTCCAAGATGCAAAGGTATCTGGGAAAGCTAGGCATATTGCTTCTCTGAGCACACTGGAGTTCTGTTAGTAATGGGGAAGAGACAACTATACAGAGAATAGACACTGAGCAAGCAACCACCAGTGTGGGTTACAGATGCTAGTTTGTTTTGTTTTTTTTTAGAAAAGCATAGACTAAGGATTGGTCTAAGAGGAAGGAAAAAAGAGAATGCCTGCCTGCATTCCAAATAGTTTTCTTGTTTTCTGCCCAGCCCCTTATCAAGCCTAGCTAACATCCTGCCCATGAACCGTAAGTGTCCCTATAGCAAATTACTTTTTTTTTTTTTGCTTACTTTCTTTCTATAAATTTTAATAGATGTTATATTTTAGAGTGGTTTTAGCTTTAGAAAAAATTGAGCTGAAGGTACAGCGCATTCCCATATAGTCCCCGCCCCCAGACATTCATAGCCTTCCCTCCTGCCACCATCCTGCATCAGAGTGGAACATTTGTTACAATTGATGAACCCACATCGACACATCATTATTACTCGAAGTCTACAGTTTGTATTAGAATTCATTCTTGGTGTTGTACACTGTATGAACTTTAAAAAATTTATGATAACAAAAGTATCCACTATTATAGTGCCATACAAAATAGTTTCACTGCCCTAAAGATCCTCTGTGCTCCGCCTGTTCATCCCTTCTGCTACTCTAAGTCCTGGCAACCACTGATCTTTTTACTATCTCCATAGTGTTGCCTTTTCTGAGAATGTCATATAGTTGGATTTCATACAGTATGTAGCCTTTTCAGATTGGCTTCTTTCACTTGGTAATATTCATTTAAGTTTCCTTCCTGTCTTTTCATATCTTGAAAGCTCACTTCTTTCTGGCATTGAATAATATTTCATAGTTTGGATGTTTATTTATCCATTCACCTACTGAAGGACATCCTGGTTGTTTTTAACTTTGGGCGACGATTAATAAAGCTGCTATAAACATCTTTGTGCAGGTATTTGTGCGGACGTAAGTTTTCAACTCATTTGGGTAAACACCAAGCAGCGTGATTGCTGGATCAGAGTCTTATTTGTACATATGGAATTTTGAACAGAAGTTTTGCAAGGACCAGGATTCTACGTATGTGTGTGCACATTTTCCGTATTACAGCCTATGGGCAGGGTATGAACTATCGCACACATTTGCCACAAATAAAACAATCTAATTGATTGGATTTTATCAGCCCCCGGACTAATATCTGATTTAAGTTACATGTTGCATTTTCTTTTCTGCACATTCACTGAACTAAATTCAATTCATTTCAGCAGAAATCTATAAATGCTTGTGTTAAACTGGGATAACCCAATGGAATAATGGCTGGGAAAAGTAATTTTCCTTCCAAAAGAAGTGTAAGGGCAGTATGTGCATCTACTTCAAAATAAATGAAAAACTTTTTAAAAAGTTTTAGAATTATGGAAATATGAGGAGAATATAGTGTCAAATCATATCCACACCTCTTCCCCATGCTTCTGTATCTGGACACCTTCATTGTGCTTCCTTTCCAAATTTGGTTATTTATGCGTGAATTGTCTAATCAAGTAAAGACTCAAGATCTACCCAATGCTTTTTTAAAAAACGGATTCTGCACATTTCCTAGTTTTTGTGTTGACGTGCCAGGTACAAAATCAATGAAAGTCTTAATTAATAAGCCACCAAATATTTATGATATTCCTGGGTTCGAATACGTGCTTAATGAATATTGAGTTGACTCATTCGTTCAACGGGTATTTATTGAGTACCTCTTTCTCTGCCAGGAAACTCCTAAGTACTTGGAATACAGAGTTAAAGGAGGTAGACAAGGTCCCTATTCCCTTAGAATCCACAAAAAGTGGATGGGAAGATGGACAATCCATTAGAAAGATTTCCCCTCACCTCCATCAATAAGGCCGCCCCTGGCAGGCAGTCTGTTTTCAGTTTGCATCCACATACCGACCCAACTCATCCATGAACGAAGCTTGGCTTTTTCTCTCCTCTGTCAGCTGGTCTTAAGGAACACACCCCATGTGGCCACAGGTCTAATCTGAGGGAGAGGTGCAATGTCACAGTGACAGGTATAAGAGAGTCTAGGCTGCCTGCTTGTGCAGCTCGATTGCACCCTTTGGTCTTGTTTGCTGCTGGTCACAAGAAGGTCGCAGCTAGTCATGAGGAGCAGATGTCTCTGTTAATAATTTTAGTGCTTTTCTAGATACGAGAAGATGCAAGAAATTGGGCTTATAAAATCTTCTCCTGAAAATATCTAATTATGTGAAGGTCTGTTCTGCCATTTTTCTCAGAGCACAGAGTGCCCCATTCCTGATCTCCACCGGGAACTCTTTTCAGGGTGTGTCGAAGGTCGGTGATTGCAGTGGCTAGTGGCTTCATCCTTGTAGAAATGGATGGCAAGCGACAGTGTTTAGTTGGCACCTGGTACTCCAAAGGCACCTGGGAAGGGAGGAGTGGATGCCTGGGTCTAAAGTGAGATGGGGAAGGGGTGCAGAGAGAAGTGTTAACAGGGCAAAGGAGATCAATTTTCCTGCTATTTCTCTGTAGAGGTAGATGGCAAGGAACAATTTTTAGTTAACAATTAATATCTGACTTACCAAACTTTCCTTGTATTGAAGACACATATTGTCCCAAGCTTATGGCCAAGGAAATTGACACCCTTGAGAGTCTCTGAGGACTCTATGGGTTCTGTCTCTGATTGGATTTGTGTTTCCCAAGATCTGGGAGAAAAATTCCTTGTGTGTCCTTTATTTCTTTCAGTAATCCCCATCTTGTGCTTACTGACAAACAAACAAGTTCAGAGTGAGAACTCCTTTTGCACGCCAGGCATTTTCTATGAGCTGAATGTTTCACATATAGTTACTGTATTTCAAATATATGTAGATGTTAGGAAAAATAAAATGTAAATGTACTTAAAACATGACTTCATTCATAGAACTACAGTTTTCAAAAGTATGTTTTCCAAATCGATAGATGCAGCTCAAATAAAGTTGCTGTCAATTAAGAATCCATGATAATTTTCGACATTATGACTAGGTTTTCAATCTTTAGAAGATTGAGAGAGTGGGGAACTTATCTCATTTTCTTCGAATGTTGATGTTTTTAAGGGGGAAGACATACATTCATGTTGGTGATAATAAGGTTATGTAACAAACTACCAATTTGTCAAGTGGATAATACAGTTACACACTTATGAATAAGATAGGTACATTGGTTTGAGTTTATGCTGGGAATAAAGGTAATTATTATTATTTTTAAAACCTCAGATAAGAGGCTTAGTTTATCTTTCTGACTCGTGAAGAAAACTCTGTGTGTGTGCATACCCAGGTGGGTGTGTACACTGATAAATTAGAAATATAGATAAAGCATACTGAAGATATGTTTTCGTAGGAAGAGATGTCACTGCATGAAAGTATTGTCAGTTGTTTGATACCATTCTCAGTTGTAAACTTCTTTTGGTGGGATGAAAATTGGCCTGTTGTGGAGACTAGATAAAAGAGTAATACTTCCTCTGTTTTTAATGACAAAACTGAAGTCTTAACTAAGCACAGTGGAGATGGAGATCATGAACAGATTTTAAAGTCTCTTTTCCTCTAGGCTTTAAAACACACGCATGCTATTGTAAGTTCCCAAGAAGGCAGGTTTTCCTCCAGAACAAAACCAGCCAATTCACTCTGCTATTTTTCCTACCCATAGATTGAACACTGTTTCCTAAGCAGCATTGAATTAATCTTGAAATATCTTCATCACATTTCTACCTATATCTAGTATAGCCCCTGGTATTAAATAGGGGCTAACATATTTTTAAATAAATAAAAGACTATATTCTCAACTTCCAGATATGTTCTCCTGATTCCCCCCTTTCATGGAGCATCACGTAAATAAATTTTCCAGTTAACAAATTATGACACCTTGAATCAATTAATGGGTGACACAGATATAGATAGGAGAATCCTCCAGATTGGTATGAAAAAGATTACTGCTCTAATAAACCAAACAATCAAGAAACAATAAAGTTACTGATTGATTAAGTATATGCATCAGCCACCACTTTTACTTCCTTAGTGTTGCCCTCGTATTGTCTGGAGTTATTTCAGCAACTGCTTTGGATTCATTTGGTCTAAAATTTTTGAGATGGAAATCAAGAAAGAAAAAGGACTCTCTCTCTTTCTACCTCAGCATCTAAAATGTTGTGATTTGGTATTTCTTTTCATAGCTGTAATGTACATATATCTCACCATATGTGTCTCTGTGCACATTTACTTAGACTTTCCATGTTGATAAGCACGTGCTACAAGTAATTTTGGTGTGAACTCTGGAGGCTCAGAGCTTCATAAGACGAACTACTTTTAGAAACCCACTATTACAAGAATGTATAAGGATGTACACATACACGTTTAAAATTGTGGTCTCCTTTGAAATATGGTGTAGGCCAGTGACTGCCAACTGGGGGGTGAGGGGCGAGGGGTAAGGGGGTCTCTGCTGTCCAAGGGACATTTGGTAATGTCTGGAGACATTTTTGGCTGTCACAAGCTAGAGGTGGGGGGACAAGGTGCCACTGGTGTCTAGTGGGTCGAGACCAGAGAGGCAGCTTAACATCCTACAGTGCATGGGACAGACCTCACAACAAAGAAATATCCAGCACAAAATGTCAATATCCAGCACAAAATGTCAAGTTGAGAAATTCTAGGGTAAGGGAAAAGGTACTGGGCACCTGGATTAGAACTCAGATCTGTTGACTAAGATGTGACCATAGGACAAATTACATCATTGAGTCCATCTGCTTGTGGAATGCAAGACAAGCCCGTTTTGCCCCAATGGAGAAAATTCTACCTACCTTAAAGAGTTCTTACAAGCATTAAATGAGATACCTGTGGATATCCTAACACTTTTTGGTACTCCTCTCTCTAAAAAGGGCTCCAGCCCTCTGCAAAATTAAGGACTGATCCTTAATTTATTATTATCCTTATTTTCTAATTTTTCCCAGTAATAAAGGCAACATACCTCGCCCCTCTTCTTTAGGATTGCATTACTTCCCAAGGATCTCCTCAGTGCTCCTTATAAATTATTTTACCTGAAATCTCTAAACTTATCTTAGCCCCAGCAAAGAATGAGTCTTAGACTCAATGTGAAATTCCACTACATTTGAACAATTTTTAAGGGTAAAATATATTATATATAAATCATTATTAACTTTTATGTTCAGCTTAAGAAATAATAATAACATAAACACTATATCGCTACCACTAGGCTTAAGAAACGAAACATTACCAGCTTGCTGTATGTCCAGTACAGCCATCTCCTCCACACTAACCACTCATGAACCTTCACCCTCTCTGGGGAATGACAATCCTGATCTGGTGTTAATCATTTACATGTTTTTAATTTTTTTTCTTTTTTTACTGTATTTGTGTGTATTTTTTGATAATATATTGTTTAGTTCTGCTAGTTTTGATTTTTATACAAACAACTTTATATGGCCTACATTTTTCTGTGACTTGTCTTTTTTGTTTTTTTACAACATCATATTTTTGTGATTTCTCCGTGTTGAAAGTTGTAGTTGGCTTTAAGACCACCAGCGGAAGATGAGAACTTTGAATGCATTAATCCTTACTAATGCATTGCTATGCTTTTCATTTGTTTTCCAATTTAAAGGATATAAAATACTAGTGCATTTGGCTTTAATTTATACTTGATAGAACTAATGAGATTGATTTCTTTTTATGTATTTATTGTTTGATTGCATTTCCTTATAAGTGAAATGCCTGCTTCTAGAGATGAGCCATTTTTTTCTTACTGATTCGTAGGCATCCCTTCTGTATTCTCTATACTAGTCCTTTTGTTATATGTATTATGTATTCCAAGTATATTGTTGCCTTCATGGTATTGTTTGTTAAATAGTAAATCTTAAATTTAATGAGACTAAATGTCTTTACGTGGAATTGATTTTTGTAACTGTGAGCTAGAAATTTAATTTTTTTCCCAATAAATAATTTTCCCCCATACCTTGTTTTAAATAGCCAACCCTTTACCCGACAATGTGAGCTTTGTCATATGTCAAGATGGCATAGATGCCTAGGCCTGTTTTGTGGCTCAGCTTCTGTTTTCTTGGTCATTGTATTAGCTATCTCTGGGCCCAAACTACAATAGTTTCTCATTGTTAGTGTGTGTCATACACCCCTCGTGCCATACATTAGTCTTCTTTGTTCTTCTTCAGGAATGTTCGGTGCTTTTTTTTTCCCTAATGCTTTGCTCTTCCATTCACATTCAAGAAGCATCTAGCCAATTCTCTCTTTTTATTTAAAAAAAAACCCAAAACACAAAAAAAACCCCCAAAACTCTAGCATTTTGACTAAAATGTCATTGAAATTGTACATAATTTGAGAAAATTTGACCTCATGATAGTGAGACTCTGTATTCATGAACATAGCATGTACCTCCATTTATTTAGATTTTTGAAATGTTTTTCAATAAAGTTTATAGGGCTTCCCTGGTGGTGCAGTGGTTGGGAGTCTGCCTGCCGATGCAGGGGACGCGGGTTCGTGCCCTGGTCCGGGAAGGTCCCACATGCCGCGGAGTGGCTAGGCCCGTGAGCCACGGCCGCTGAGCCTGTGCTCCGCAACGGGAGAGGCCACGACAGTGAGAGGCCCGCGTACCGCATTAAAAAAAAATAAATAAATAAAATAAAGTTTATAATATTCCCCAGAAAAGTCTTACATTTATTTTTATAGATTTATTCCTAGACATGTCATTTTTGGAATACCATTACAAAAGATATCACTTTCATTAATTTTTCCAACTGTAACTGATCTAGAGAAATGACTATGTGCCATTTTGTATTTTGTGTGTGACAAAAATCAGCTGATGGTTTATAATCTTTTGATTATACAGAAGGTAATCAGCTTTTACCTTGTTATAGTTTTATATGTTTATCATCTACCTTAAAATAATGTAGAGTATTAGATTCTCTTCCACTGATGATCCCACTAATACTAGGTGTCAGAATTTTGGATTTATCCCGCGTTCTACCAGTGTCACCTTCCACAAAGTATTCTCTTTCCATCTTGTGGGGACAACACCCCTACTGAAAACCAAAACTTTATATGGATGTCTTATATGTAGTGACATGTAGGACCTACTCATGATGTATTTAAATAGCTATGCTGAATTCACTGGGTCGTGTTTATACTTTTATTATAACCTACATAACAATTTGTTTAAGTCTCATTTAATTACATTTATCATAGCCTCTGCTTAAGAAGGAGTATACTTGAATTTCACAAGAGAGTGTGATTTTTCTGGTTTGACATTTTTATTGTAGGAAATTAGTCCAGACCTAGAGACACATGATCATTTCGGTAAAATGTTAAGCTCTTCCTTAACCTAAAAATTAACTTTTCCTCACATTTTTAAAGACAGGATCTTTAAAAAGTCCAACTAGTACATTTTCTAAAGAATGTCAGGTGCCCTGTCTTAATTTACTGCTTCCACTTCTTGTCCTTTCAGACATACACTAGCAAAAGGAAATAGATAGCCTAGAACCTTTGTGTTGTCTCAACAAATACAGTTTGAGAAATAATATTTGGGGAAAATATTGATGTGAAAAATCAAAAGATATGCCCAAACTAATCTTCTAATTCTTATGGTCAGGAAGCAAACAAACAACAACAACAAAAAATCAAATAACCTGTAACCTATTCTCATCCCAGAGCTGCAGGCATTTGACTTGCATTTGGGTCAAGAAGCCTCTCTTTAGCTAATTCTGTTTTTATTGGCCAGTTCTTCTTTCATTATTTTTATATAAACTGATCAATGTAAGCCCTAGTCTAGACAGCAAAATCAGCAAGAGTCCCTTCTATGTACCTCTGTCTGACATCCAAGGGGCTGCTACCATGCATCTCTAAAAGATACGTGTTAAAACTTCCTACCACATTTAATAGAAATAGGAGTAAGGATTAATGAAATATTATATAGTTTCTGCTTTCTCATGCCTTATTTATTTGCATCTACTATTATTCCTACTTACTATTTTTATTTCTTATTTCATTTTATGTAGTCTTTATAGTATACTTGTAAACTAGGGGGCTAATGATAGTCACATAATGATATGTAACACTTACTCTCTAACCCATCAGAGGAAAACAAGTCCATCTGATAATCCTTTTCTCTACCACTTACGTCTTTGTTAATAGTCTTCATGATCTCAGGTAGAGAAGCTCTGATATGTTTCCTTGTTTGCCACCATTCTGTGTTTTATACCCCATTTCATCAGGTGGAGCAGAAGCGAGGGGAAGTGTTATTTATGCTATTTCTCCCAGGCTGGATGAAATAAACCTGGCAGGAGCAGATGTTAAATTGAAGACTATGAAAAGTTAACACTATCTTCCGTAATTGAAACCTTAGGGAGGAAGGCTTGAGACAATTGTCAGTGGACAGAGAATACCAAAGCAAGAGTATATTCCCTGGGTCATTTCTTGCATAAGAAATAAGAAATCTTCTCATACCTGAAAGCAAAGTAACCTATTGATGGGCAGTGGGCATGGACAGGAAGTGATTGGCCCTAATGAATAAAAGACTTCAAAAGACAACCCTCCTCAGTTTCAGTTCCACGGAACTCCCACAGCCAGCCTTTCACAACGGATCTTTCCTAGGCATTTCAGGCAGGAGAGCCCACTAACTTTCATATCCTTTATAAAGTGGACTCCCTTCCAGTTTTCCAATTCGAAGAATTTTTGGAATGAATCCTTCCTTCCAATGTTTGCCTACAGGATGAGCACCCAGAGGATACAACCAGACCAGAGCTCTTGAAAATACCGTGGTCTTTCACTTTTTTGGTAATTCTTTTTAGTCTCATTGTCATGCCTTTAGCACCCAGTCCCTCCAGATTATTTTTTATTAAGTCCCTCATGATCATATATGTTGGGTTTGTTTTCTATAACCCTTTCATATGAACACACAGAGTGTTCATTTTGCATAAATCAAAGTTTTATGTATGTATTTGTTGCCTCTGAGTTTGGGGTATGTAGGTACATATATTCCACTTATGATTTTTTAAGTTAAAAAAACACACCATTTGAAGTTATTAAGACTTAAGGACTGTGAACTTAGCAGTTAGAATTATTGCTTCATCTCTTCTTCATTGTTTTTGTTGTATGATTCAGTTTTCACATCTGTAAAATGAGGGTAATTATTATATCTATGTCCCAGTTCTATTTTGATAATTAAATGTTTTAATGCATGAAAAGCACCTAAACAGTTCCTGGCTCATAGTAAAATCAAAAAACAATTAGCTATTATTTTAATAATCATTTTACTTGACTTGCATACTGTAGACAAAATATAATAATGATTCTAGTATTTTAATATTCAGGATAGAATGACTAATACTGCAAGTCTCTTATCTACACTGTATCATGCAGAAAATGGGAGCAAGCTCAAAAAAAATTTTTTTTAAACCAGGAAGATGTAGTCTTGAAGTGAAAAGAAAGATGCAGGTTCACTTAAAATATGTAGGTGAACAAAACAGCAGAAAGAAGTGCAGAACAAAATCCACGGACAGGATTATTCTCAGCATGCCTCATTTGTGGGTAACATGTTTCAATAAAAAGTATGATGATGCCCATCCACTAAAAAGAGATGATAATTATGTAACCTGATGGAGGTGCTAATTACTGCTACAATGGCATTCACATTACACTATACAAATGTATCAAATTAACATGCTGCACATCTTAAATTTACACAATATATCAAATATATGTCAATGAAATTTTTTTTAAGTAGGATGAAGAACACTCTCCAACATAAGTATGTCTGCAAAACCACTGTACAAAATTTTCCTGGGAGAGTAATTGTTCCCACCGTCCTTGGTACTGAGGATGAGAATTACATTCAGAAGTCTTAAGTCTCAAGTCTTAAGAGGATATGGGAGAAGAAAGCACAGCAGAAATGAAACTGTATGTACAGTGAGAGTTGCAGACGAAGACGTTGCTATGGAGAGCCCAAGAAGCTGTTCCTTTATCTGTGTTCCTTGCATTTCCCTCAGGTGTGTTTCCCCAGTTACTAAGAAATCTCCTGACCCACCTCCTTCCCACCGACCCTTGTTCTTACTAAGTCCATCTGTTTTGGTAAACCTCAGTTCTTGCCTGTAGTAAAGAACTTTACTTCATTTCTATCTTTCTTTAAACTTCCATTGTTGGCTTCTAGTTTTGTACCATGTCCCTTGGAGGGACATGAGTCCCAGTGTTCTCATGCTTCATGTTGATAAGAGGAAAAAGTTGTGCAGAAATATTCTTAAAGACTTAAGTTAAGCCCGACCCCCCCCCCATATATATTTCTTCCAGTGGTATCAAAAAATCCTACTGGGACTTAACGGCACAAGATCTATTTTTAATTTTAGTCCTATTCATTGAGGACTCAGAGCATTCTCCAGGTTTCAACATCACATTCTCTTTTGTTCTTTCAGTGTCTTGCAGTTCCATTTTTTCTCTTTTCCTCCTTTATTTACCTAGATCTTGCTTTGTTCCTTCCTGAGGAGAAAGCCTTCAACAGAATTAGTGAGGCATCCCCAGCCAGGGGCCGTATCTTTCAAAGAGCTTGATGTAATTTTACCTGCGTTTGTCAGCACCATCCCTCTGCTGGACATCTAACTGTGAATTGCGTTCCCTAACTCTCCTGCTGCCACCAGCCAGAAAGGGGCCGTGGCTCAGGCCAAGGTTCACCTTGGCAGGTGAATGCAGTAGTAGGAATCCACCTATTAACACATATGCAGAGTAGGAAGTGAATTCACTCTGCCAATTTTCCAAGAATTAACTTTTCAGCTTGTTTCTCGTTTTCATCAACTGGTGGATAGGAGTTTTAGCTTTCAGGATCAGAATAGATTTTTCCACGGTGCTCCCTTTTTTTCACTTGTAAAAGAAAGAAAATGCATTTGAGCAAGAAGGACTTGCATCATACATCAGTGCCCCTGAACTGTAAATAGAAAACAGAGAATCAGTTGGTCACTGTGGCAGTTACAGGAGCAGGAGAAATTATTTTTGTAGTTCTCACAAAACTCCTGATTTCTCTGGGGCTAGTTCTTAGAAAAGGTGGTTTTGAGGGATTTTTCATTTTATTTTTTGTTCTCAAGATGGTGCATGCTCTGCGAAGGCCATCTCTACCCACACAACTCAGAAGTGTCTGTAATCTTATGTTAGTAGTGTAGTTGCATTATTTATAATTAATATTTACCTCAGTATTTTTTTTTTTTTTATTAAACATCTTTATTGGGGTATAATTGCTTTACAATGGTGTGTTAGTTTCTGCTTTATAACAAAGTGAATCAGCTATACATATACATATGTTCCCATATGTCTTCCCTCTTGCGTCTCCCTCCCTCCCACTCTCCCCATCCCACCCTTCCAGGCTGTCACAAAGCACCGAGCTAATATCCCTGTGCCTTGCGGCTGCTTCCCCCCAGCTATCTACCTTACTACGTTTGTTAGTGTGTATATGTCCATGACTCTCTCTCGCCCTGTCAAAACTCACCCCTCCCCCTCCCCATACCCTCAAGTCCGTTCTCCAGTAGGTCTGCGTCTTTATTCCTATCTTACCCCTAGGTTCTTCATGACATTTTTTTTCCCTTAAATTCCATATATATGTGTTAGCATACGGTATTTGTCTTTTTCTTTCTGACTTACTTCACTCTGTATGACAGACTCTAGGTCTATCCATCTCATTACAAATAGCTCAATTTCATTTCTTTTTAAGGCTGAGTAATATTCCATTGTGTATATGTGCCACATCTTCTTTATCCATTCATCCGATGATGGGCGCTTAGGTTGTTTCCATGTCCTGGCTATTGTAAATAGAGCTGCAATGAACATTTTGGTACATGACTCTCTTTGAATTTTGGTTTTCTCAGGGTATATGCCAAGTAGTGGGATTGCTGGGTCATATGGTAATTCTATTTGTAGTTTTTTAAGGAACCTCCATACTGTTCTCCACAGTGGCTGAACCAATTCACATTCCCACCAGCAGTGCAAGAGTGTCCCCTTTTCTCCACACCCTCTCCAGCATTTATTGTTTCTAGATTTTTTGATGATGGCCATTCTGACTGGTGTGAGATGATATCTCATTGTAGTTTTGATTTGCATTTCTCTAATGATTAATGATGTTGAGCATTCTTTCATGTGTTTGTTGGCAGTCTGTATATCTTCTTTGGAGAAATGTCTATTTAGGTCTTCTGCCCATTTTTGGATGGGGTTGTTTGTTTTTTTGTCATTGAGCTGCATGAGCTGCTTGTAAATTTTGGAGATTAATCCTTTGTCAGTTGCTTCATTTGCAAATGTTTTCTCCCATTCTGAGGGTTGTCTTTTGGTCTTGGTTATGGTTTCCTTTGCTGTGCAAAAGCTTTGAAGTTTCATTAGGTCCCATTTGTTTATTTTTGTTTTTATTTCCATTACTCTAGGAGGTGGGTCAGAAAGGATCTTGCTGTGATTTATGTCATAGAGTGTTCTTCCTATGTTTTCTTCTAAGAGTTTGATAGTTTCTGGCCTTACATTTAGGTCTTTAATCCATTTTGAGCTTATTTTTGTGTATGGTGTTAGGGAGTGATCTAATCTCATACTTTTACATGTACCTGTCCAGTTTTCCCAGCACCATTTATTGAAGAGGCTGTCCTTTCTCCACTGTACATTCCTGCCTCCTTTATCAAAGATAAGGTGTCCATATGTGCGTGGGTTTATCTCTGGGCTTTCTATCCTGTTCCACTGATCTATCTTTCTGTTTTTGTGCCAGTACCATACTGTCTTGATTACTGTTGCTTTGTAATATAGTCTGAAGTCAGGGAGCCTTATTCCTCCAGCTCCTTTATTCGTTCTCAAGATTGCTTTAGCTATTCGGGGTCTTTTGTGTTTCCATACAAATTGCGAAATTTTTTGTTCTAGTTCTGTGAAAAATGCCAGTGGTAGTTTGATAGGGATTGCATTGAATCTGTAGATTGCTTTGGGTAGTAGAGTCATTTTCACAATGTTGATTCTTCCCATCCAAGAACATGGTATATCTCTCCATCTATTTGTATCATCTTTAATTTCTTTCATCAGTGTCTTATAATTTTCTGCATACAGGTCTTTCGTATCCTTAGGTAGGTTTATTCCTAGATATTTTATTCTTTTTGTTGCAATGGTAAATGGGAGTGTTTTCTTGATTTCACTTTCAGATTTTTCGTCATTAGTATATAGGAATGCCAGAGATTTCTGTGCATTAATTTTGTATCCTGCTACTTTACCAAATTCATTGATTAGCTCTAGTAGTTTTCTGGTAGCATCTTTAGGATTCTCTATGTATAGTATCATGTCATCTGCAAACAGTGACAGCTTTACTACTTCTTTTCCGATTTGGATTCCTTTTATTTCCTTTTCTTCTCTGATTGCTGTGGCTAAAACTTCCAAAACTATGTTGAATAAGAGTGGTGAGAGTGGGCAACCTTGTCTTGTTCCTGATCTTAGTGGAAATGCTTTCAGTTTTTCACCATTGAGGATGATGTTTGCTGTGGGCTTGTCATATATGGCTTTTATTATGTTTAGGAAAGTTCCCTCTATGCCTACTTTCTGCAGGGTTTTTATCATAAATGGGTGTTGCATTTTGTCGAAAGCTTTCTCTGCATCTATTGAGATGATCATATGGGTTTTCTCCTTCAATTTGTTAATATGGTTTATCACATTGATAGATTTGCGTATATTGAAGAATCCTTGCATTCCTGGATTAAACCCCACTTGATCATGGTGTATGATCCTTTTAATGTGCTGTTGGATTCTGTTTGCTAGTATTTTGTTGAGGATTTTTGCATCTATGTTCATCAGTGATATTGGCCTGTAGTTTTCCTTCTTTGTGACATCCTTGTCTGGTTTTGGTATCAAGGTGATGGTGGCTTTGTAGAAGGAATTTGGGAGTGTTCCTCCCTCTGCTATATTTTGGAAGAGTTTGAGAAGGATAGGTGTTAGCTCTTCTCTAAACGTTTGATAGAATTCACCTGTGAAGCCATCTGGTCCTGGGCTTTTGTTTGTTGGAAGGTTTTTAATCACAGTTTCAATTTCGGTGCTTGTGATTGGTCTGTTCATATTTTCTATTTCTTCCTGATTCAGTCTTGGCAGGTTGTGCATTTCTAAGAATTTGTCCATTTCTTCCAGATTGTCCATTTTATTGGCATAGAGTTGCTTGTAGTAATCTCTCATGATTTTTTTTATTTCTGCAGTGTCAGTTGTTACTTCTCCTTTTTCATTTCTAATTCTATTGATTTGAGTCTTCTCCCTTTTTTTCTTGATGAGTCTGGCTAGTGGTTTATCTATTTTGTTTATCTTCTCAAAGAACCAGCTTTTAGTTTTATTGATCTTTGCTATTGTTTCCTTCATTTCTTTTTCATTTATTTCTGATCTGATTTTTATGATTTCTTTCCTTCTGCTAGCTTTGGGGTTTTTTTGTTCTTCTTTCTCTAATTGCTTGAGGTGCAAGGTTAGGTTGTTTATTCGAGATGTTTCCTGCTTCTTAAGGTGGGCTTGTATTGCTATAAACTTCCCCCTTAGAACTGCTTTTGCTGCATCCCATAGGTTTTGGGTCCTTGTGTCTCCATTGTCATTTGTTTCTAGGTATTTTTTTATTTCCTCTTTGATTTCTTCAGTGATCACTTCATTATTAAGTAGTGTATTGTTTAGCCTCCATGTGTTTGTATTTTTTACAGATCTTTTCCTGTAATTGATATCTAGTCTCATGGCGTTGTGGTCGGAAAAGATACTTGATACAATTTCAGTTTTCTTAAATTTACCAAGGCTTGATTTGTGACCCAAGATATGATCTATCCTGGAGAATGTTCCATGAGCACTTGAGAAGAATGTGTATTCTGTTGTTTTTGGATGGAGTGTCCTATAAATATCAATTAAGTCCATCTTGTTTAATGTATCATTTAAAGCTTGTGTTTCCTTATTTATTTTCATTTTGGATGATCTGTCCATGGGTGAAAGTGGGGTGTTAAAGTCCCCTACTATGAATGTGTTACTGTTGATCTCCCCTTTTATGGTTGTTAGTATTTGCCTTATGTATTGAGGTGCTCCTATGTTGGGTGCATAAATATTTACAATTGTTATATCTTCTTCTTGGATCGATCCCTTGATCATTATGTAGTGTCCTTCTTTGTCCCTTTTAATAGTCCTTATTTTAAAGTCTATTTTGTCTGATATGAGAATTGCTACTCCAGCTTTCTTTTGGTTTCCATTTGCATGGAATATCTTTTTCCATCCCCTTACTTTCAGTCTGTATGTGTCTCTAGTTCTGAAGTGGGTCTCTTGTAGACAGCATATATAAGGGTCTTGTTTTTGTATCCATTCAGCCAATCTGTGTCTTTTGGTGGGAGCATTTAGTCCATTTACATTTAAGGTAATTATCGATATGTATGTTCCTATTTCCATTTTATATATTGTTTTGGGTTCGCTACTATAGGTCATTTCCTTCTCTTGTGTTTCGTGTCTAGAGAAGTTCCTTTAGCATTTGTTGTAAAGCTGGTTTGGTGGTGCTGAACTCTCTCAGCTTTTGCTTGTCTGTAAAGGTTTTAATTTCTCCATCAAATGTGAATGAGATCCTTGCTGGGTAGAGTAGTCTTGGTTTCAGGCTATTCTCCTTCATCACTTTCAGTATGTCCTGCCACTCCCTTCTGGCTTGTAGGGTTTCTGCTGAGAGATCAGCTGTTAACCTTATGGGGATTCCCTTGTGTGTTATTTGTTGTTTTTCCCTTGCTGCTTTTAATATGCTTTCTTTGTATTTAATTTTTGACAGTTTGATTAATATGTGTCTTGGCGTGTTTCTCCTTGTATTTATCCTGTATGGGACCCTCTGTGCTTCCTGGACTTGATTAACTATTTCCTTTCCCATATTAGGGAAGTTTTCAACTATAATCTCTTCAAATATTTTCTCAGTCCCTTTCTTTCTTTCTTCTTCTTCTGGAACCCCTATAATTCGAATGTTGGTGCGTTTCATGTTGTCCCAGAGGTCTCTGAGACTGTCCTCAGTTCTTTTCATTCTTTTTTCTTTATTCTGCTCTGCAGTAGTTATTTCCACTACTTTATCTTCCAGGTCACTTATCCGTTCTTCTGCCTCAGTTATTCTGCTATTGATCCTATCTAGAGTGATTTTAATTTCATTTATTGCATTGTTCATCGTTGCTTGTTTCATCTTTAGTTCTTGTAGGTCCTTGTTAACTGTTTCTTGCATTTTGTCCATTCTACTTCCAAGATTTCGGATCATCCTTACTATCATTATTCTGAATTCTTTTTCAGGTAGATTGCCTATTTCCTCTTCATTTGTTAGGTCTGGTGGGTTTTTATCTTGCTCCTTCATCTGCTGTGTGTTTTTCTGTCTTCTCATTTTGCTTATCTTACTGTGTTTGGGGTCTCCTTTTTGCAGGCTGCACTTTCGTAGTTCCCGTTGTTTTTGATGTCTGTCTCCAGTGGCTAAGGTTGTTTCAGTGGGTTGTGTAGGCTTCCTGGTGGAGGGGACTAGTGCCTGTGTTGTGCTGGATGAGGCTGGATCTTGTCTCTCTAGTGGGCAGGTTCACGTCTGGTGGTGTGTTTTGGGGTGTCTGTGGCCTTATTATGATTTTAGGCAGCCTCTCTGCTAATGGGTGGGGTTGTGTTCCTGTTTTGCTAGTTGTTTGGCATAGGTTGTCCAGCACTGTGGCTTGCTGGTCGTTGAGTGAAGCTGGGTGCTGGTGTTAAGATGGAGGTCTCTGGGATATTTCCACCGTTTAATATTATGTGGAGCTGGGAGGTCTCTTGTTGACCAGTGTCCTGAAGTTGGCTCTCCTACCTCAGAGGCAGAGCCTTGACTCCTGGCTGGAGCACCAAGAGCCTTTCATCCACAGAGCTCAGAATAAAAGGGAGAAAAAGTAGGGAGAATTAGTAGAAGTATGAGTAAAGAAAGAAGGAAAGGAGGAAAGGAAGGAAGGAAGAAAGAAGCAAAAAAGGAAAGGAGGGAGGGAGGGAGGGAGGGAGGGAGGAAGGAAGGAAGGAGGGAAAGAAGGAAAAAAGACAGAAAGAAAGATGATACAGTAAAAATAAAATAAAGTATAATATAGTTATTGAATTAAAAAATATTTAGGAAAAAAAAAAAAAAGGGACGGATAGAACCTTAGGACAAATGTTGGAAGCAAAGCTATACAGAGAAAATCTTACACAGAAGCATACACATACACCTTCACAAAAAGAGGTAAAGGGGGAAAAATCATAAATCCTGCTCCCTGAGACCACCTCCTCAATTTGGGGTGATTCGTTGTCTAAAGGAGGGAAGGAAGGAAGGAAAGAAAGAAAGAACGAAGGTAAAGTATAATAAAGTTATTACAATTAAACTTAATTATTAAGAAAAAGAATTTTTAAAAAATAGTCATGGACGGATAGAGCCCTAGGACAAATGGTGGAAGCAAGAGTATACAGACAGGATCTCACACAGAAGCATACACGTACACATTCACAAAAAGAGGAAAAGGGAAAAAATCATAGATCTCGCTCCTAAATTCCACCTGTTCAATTTGGGATCATTCCTTGTCTATTCAGGTATTCCACAGATGCAGGGTATATCAAGTTGATTGTGGAGCTTTAATCCGCTGCTTCTGTGGCTGCTGGGAGAGATTTCCCTCTCTCTTCTTTGTTCTCACAGCTCACAGGAGCTCAGCTTTGGATTTGGCCCTGCCTCTGCGTGTAGGTCGCTGGAGGGCGTCTGTTTTTTTCGCTCAGACAGGACGGGGTTAAAGGAGCCGCTGATTCGGGGCCTCCGGCTCACTCAGGCCGGGGGTTGGGGGATGGGGGAAGGAGGGGCACTGCGTGCGGGGCGGGCCTGCGGCTGCAGAGGCAGCGTGACGTTGCGGCAGAGGCCGGCGTGATGTTGCACCAGCCTGAGACCCGCCGTGCGTACTCCCGGGGAAGTTGTCCCTGGATCCCGGGAACCTGGCAGTGGCGGGCTGCACAGGCTCCGCAGAAGAGGGGTGTGGAGAGTGACCTGTGCTCGCACACAGGCCCCTTGGTGGCGGCAGCAGCAGCCTTAGCGTCTCCCGCCCGTCTCTGGGGTCCGCGGTTTTAGCCGCGGTTCGCGCCCGTCTCTGGGGTTTGCGCTTTCAGCCGCGGCTCGCGCCCGTCTCGGGGGCTCGCGCCCTCAGCCGCGGCTCGCGCCCGTCTCGGGGGTTCGCGCTTTTAGCCGCGGCTCGCGCCCGTCTCTGGAGTTCCTTTAAGCAGCGCTCTTAAACCCCTCTCCTCGCGCACCAGGAAACAAAGAGGGAAGAAAAAGTCTCTTGCCTCTTCGGCCGGTGCAGGCTTTTCCCCGAACTCCCTCCCGGCTAGTCGTGGTGCACTAACCCCTTCAGGCTATGTTCAAGCCGCCAACCCCAGTCCTCTCCCTGAGCTCCGTCCAAAACCAAAACCCGAGCCTCAGCTCGCAGCCCCGCCCGCCCCGGCGGGTGAGCAGACAAGCCACTCGGGCTGGTGAGTGCCGGTCAGCACCGATCGTCTGTGCAGGAATCTCCCCGCTTTGCCCTCCGCACCCGTCGCTGTGCACTACTCCGCGGTCCCGAAACTCCCCCCTCTGCCTCCCGCAGTCTCCGCCCGCGGAGGGGCTTCCTAGTGTGTGGAAACTTTTCCTCCTTCACAGCTCCCTCCCACTGGTGCAGGTGCCGCCCTTATTCTTTTGTCTCTGTTTTTTCTTTTGCCCTACCCAGTTACGTGGGGAGTTTCTTGCCTTTTGGGAGGTCTGAGGTCTTCTGCCAGCCTTCAGTAGGAGTTCTGTAGGAGTTGTTCCACGTGTGGATGTATTTCTGGTGTATCCGTGGGGAGGAAGGCGATCTCCGCGTCTTACTCTTCCGCCATCTTCTCCCTGGGTCTACCTCACTATTTTTTTAAAAACTGGAAAAGGTTAGGGATCTTGGCTAGGCATTCAAAAGCTCTTTAAATTATCCTTCCAGATTTTTCTCCAAACACTCCTCACCTTTAGCAGAACCAGTTGGCTATTTTTCCCCCATCAGCATTTTTTAATGTTACATCCCTATCTTTTGTATTATCTTCCCACTACTGCCAAAATACTGCTCATTATTCAAAACCAAGTTCAAATCTCACATACTCAGCCACCTTTCCTGATCATCTGGGTATAATCTCCCCCTTCTACTGCTGGCTGAGAGAACTTCTAGTTCTTAATATTTTCTGGTAGTTCCATATACTACAAAAAAAAAAAAAAAAGGTGCAAACTTTGGAGTGCCTGTAACATGTAGCTTCCTAGGCCCTATTCCCATGAATTTCTGACTCAGTAAATCTGTGATGGGACCTAGGCACATCTGTTTTAACAGCATACTAAATGCATCTGATACAGATCACCTGTAGACCATATTTTTAGAAGTATCAGCATAATGTTTTATATATTTGTTACTTTTTTTTTTTTTTTTTCGGTACGCGGGCCTCTCACTGTTGTGGCCTCTCCCGTTGCGGAGCACAGGCTCCGGACGCGCAGGCTCAGGGGCCATGGCTCACGGGCCCAGCCGCTCCGCAGCATGTGGGATCTTCCCGGACCGGGGCATGAACCCGTATCCTCTGCATCGGCAGGCGGACTCCCAACCAGTGCGCCACCAGGGAAGCCCTATTTGTTACTTTTATAAGCATATATGTTTTATTTCCCTGTTCAGTTACATGCTGTTAAAGGGCAGGGATTATATTTTATACTGCTATTTATTTTACACAATGTCTTAAATATTATTTAATATTAATAGCACTAATTTATGTAGCTCTCCATAGACATGTCGAAAGTTCATTTTCTTAATACTAAGTATAATATTAGGAAAAGGGTTGATCTGTAAAGTTACTCAAAAGGGAAGAATAAAGAAAACAGCAATATTGGGGTTTTTATAATAAGAAGAGGGCAAGAAGAAGGTTCAGACCAATGGTTATAATTAAATATTGATTTACTTGGGGTCAGATACTCTCCTAATCGTTTGGTACGGTTCCTTTTAGGGGACATCTAGGATTCTTTATTTTCTAAATGTCATCCCTTGTGGTAAAAGTTAGTACTGAAAACTGAAACCTAAAAATTATAAGGATGCCGTAGGACATCTTGCTGAACGGAAACTAATTTTTCCCGGTGAGAAACTTGGTTTCATTTTTTATTTTATAAATGTTGGCTTAATACTGGTTATGTGTCATGGAAGAGCCCCACCGCATTCACTACATCAAATGCTGTGAAAATTATCCAGCTCATATTATACCTCTAAGCACTTCACTAAAATGTAATAATTTCCTGAAACATAAAAGAAACCTTTCACCATCTTTATTTTTTGTCAAGCTAGCGGATGACGTTTGTACTTTAGTGCTCACATTCAAAACCAGAGGCACTGAATTCACTTGATTTCCTCTCAGTGGCTGTGAAGTTGGGAGGCTGGTGACACACCTGCCCCGGGACCACTGGTTCCAGCTTCCTGGGTATAAACAGAGGCAAACCATCTCTGTGATTCTCAGACAAGGTGAGAATCCAAATCACTGACTTAAAGAATGAGAAAATCCAATTTTTGGAAGGTTCAATGACTATGTTTCCCTGATCTGGAAAGAGTTGTATAGATACTCTATAAAAGTAACTGTAAACTCCCTTCCGGAGAAGATGGCTCCACGGCATCCCTGAAGGCAATAGAGAAGGTTTGTACGTCTCTTGCTGGATCTGGGCTCTTTCTCCCAGTGACTGCCACACGTGAAGTGCTTTCCTGTTTAAACTCATCACAATGCACTCCAGAGATGTGAGCTAGGGGAAGGATTTAGAAATGGGTCCTCATCCTCTCCACAAATAGCAAATAAACTGCCAACAAGAGGCATTTTACGAACATCATGTCTACTGCCTGGTTCTCTGATGTCCTATTTCTGGAGGTTAGCTGCTCTGACTCGATATTCATTGAGTTGTGGGTTTTGTTTTTTTTTAAGTTTGACTCTCTGGAGTGAAGATGCTCTTTGATGAGAGGTCTGGTTGACTGCTACATCTTCCCAGTTCCTTTCTCTCATCATGGCTTAGTTCACACACTACATCTTAAAAGAGTGGAGGTCTACCTACTGCACTTTGGGTCAGATTAGACCTTGTATGCCTTCCTTGGAGAGGGTCTCACTTTGGTTTTGTCATGCTTTTTAGGCTTCACAAGAAAGTTCTAAGCGTCTCAGCCATCTTCCTAGCAGATTGCCTGAGGCCTTACACTTCTGATACCGTCTTCAGGTTGAAAGTATGATGATGGAAGTCTTTGTTTTACATAGAAGGGGTTAGATGCCAGGGTTTCTTCTAAGATTGAGGCTCCGTAGAAGCGATTTTCTCTTTCTTTATTCTTATTCCTTCCTTCCTTCATCTCATTTTCTTTTATCTCTTCTTTCCTTTCTCTCTCTCTTTCCTTCTTTCTTACTTTGTTTTCTGAAGTTTAGGACAAAGACTTTTTAATATCTCACTTAAGAAACCAGAGTTATTCCCGTAATTCTTCAATTTTCTAAATACATGTAATTTCCCTTTACCTTCTTATATACCATGACCCTCTTCCCCTACCCCATACATGTCTAGTACCTATTTTTTCTCTAAGAATATCTTTTGGTGGTCCTCATTCCTTTATTCTCTTAGCGTTGCCCAATAACCATTCCCCAAAATGATTGTTCTAAGTCAGTCATGGTTATAGTATTTTTCTTGCAATGATTGGCTTAGAAATGGGCATGTGACCTAATACTGGCTTATGATATTTGAGACATCCAATAGGGGCTTCTAGAGACAGACAATTTTGCAGAATTTTTTTTCAGTTAGCTGTCTATCAAATAATTTCACATTGTTAAAATCTTCATAATTTTTATTCACAAAAATTTTATTTGTACAGGAAGACTAGCTAATTCATTTAATTATTTAAATGAGCAATAAACTGTACCATTTAACTATTTCTAATTTTTTAAAAAAATACATACGTTTAGAGATATAGTCACTTCCTTTTTAAAAAATATTATTTAAATTGTATGCTCAGAAGTGGAATTACTAGGTCCAAATTAGAAACTTTTATGTCTCTCGGTTTCCAAAAAGTTTATACTAACTTCACCTGCCATTGCCAGTTTAGAAATTTTCAGTCTCTCCATACCTTGAAAGCACAAGGCAGTATCCATTTTTGCTAACTTGTTTGAATTCGCTTTTCTCTGATTCTTGGCAATTTTGAACACTTTGCCTTCACGCATTTATTAGTTGTATTTCTTTGTGGACACTTCTCATCTATTTCCTTTCTGTCAGTTGTCTATGGGGTCTTATTTTACTTAAACATCTGGGAGCTTTTAATATAACATAGTTATTGGCCCTTGTCTTATTTGCTGAAAATATTATTTGCTTTCTTATTTGGGTTACCTTACTTTGACTGCAGAAGTTTGTAACTTTAATGTCATCAAATTTGTTTATTCTTCCTCCATGATTTCTTTTACTGTTATTCTGTGTTGTGTCCTCTCTCAAATCCTCCAAATCCAGTGAATATTAAATTCCTCATCTGGTTTTCCTAACATTTTGATTTTCATATTTATATTTAATTATTTTATCCATCTGGAATTACTTTTGACCAATATTCAGAGTTACAAGTCTTGATTTATTTTTCTTTCCAAAATGCTAAGCAACCATTCAACTACCATTTACCGAATAATCCTTCTCTTCCCTGCTGCTCTGATAAAATAAATCTTATATATAATAAGTCAGTTTCAGAGGACCCTCTTCTGCTTCATTTAGCTTTGCTTTGTAGTTCACAAGACACTTTAACCTACATTATCTCATTTCATCCTTCTTCCTCCCCTCTGATTGCCTGGGTCCCTCCCCACCGCTCCTCCTGCAATGCTAACATCAAGCAATCTGATTTGTCCCATGTCTGTCTTATAGATGGAAAACAAAACCCTGAAACATGAAGCCACTTATTAGCTAGACTTCCCAGTCATTTACTATTAGGCAGAAATGGAAAATTGCAGTTTCCGCTCACCCTATGCCCTGGACATCTCATCCCCACACTGGGAAGACATTGGCTACCACCTTGGCTAGTGTTTGTTTTGGCTTCAGGGTCATCCATGAGCCTCCTTTTGGGTTCCCCCAAACGAGGACCTGTTTCCTACACACACATTTATTTCTCAGGATTCTTTGGTAACTTCTGCTTCCATAGCAGTGGGGAAACAAGCAGTGGGTGCAGACAGCCGTCTGCCTCTGAGCTTCCCAGCCTGTGTGTACTTGGCACTGACTGAGGACTCTGCTTTCCGTCAGTGCATTTGCGAGGTGACACATATTCTCCGGTGATTAGATTAGTGCTGGCAAAGCCAATATGAAAAACCCACACAGATTACCACTGTCACCCGCAGTAATTACATTTATTCATTTCCATTTAGCCAAGTTTTTACAAGCCAAGCAAAGGGCCAAATAAGCAATAAACACAGAGGCAAGAAATTAAAATGCTGATCTGTTTGCTGTGAAAACAATCAAACTATCATCTTTCTTTAGGCACCTCATTCATCATCAGACGGGGCCACACGGGTGAAGTGGAGGCAGGGAGCCTAATGTTATTACATGTAAATTCACTAACATGAAATTACTGCCCCTGATGTGATTTTACTAATAAATTAGTTCATTTCTACCTTTTCGCTAGAGACTTTAGGGGCCATGGAGAATTGTATATGTGTCTTGTAATCGCGCCTGCTTTATTTCAGGCTGGCTAGCTGTTAAATTTCTATTTCTTTGCACTCCCTCCCAGCTGATTCCTTAGTTTTCTCGCTATGCCTTATTGGATCAACATGCCATACAATTTGTTGTCTTCACGTGTAGTTTGAAAATAAGCAGCTTAAGGACAAATTCTCTTTTGCGGGCGATGGGCACAGCATCGGGAGTATTATGAATATAATGGCCCTAGCAGCTAGTTGGCAGCTGTTATTAATTCATTGTTGGGCGTGGTGGGTTTTTTTTTCATTTCTGTATCCATTTTCAATTGGAAAAGAGAATGGAGCCAAACTTTGCCATGTCAAGGAGCTATTGAAGCAAGGAAATCAATCTGCAAGCGGTTCCCTTGACCTGCTAACCCCTCTGCTGTGTCTTCAGAGGAGCAAAGAGCTCACAGTGGAAGGGCAGCCAGTGGTTCACAGAAGACAGATGTAGGGTCTCTCTGGATCCGCTCCCTCCTTGGGACTTGCATGGTGCTTCCTTGCTTATTGTTAATGGCCCACGTCTGGACCTAGAATATTTTATTTATTCTTAAAGATTTCATCTGCTCTGCTGTTTAGCCCAACCCCAAATCACAATCCATTTTTGAAAGATTACAAATGGTTTCTATGAAAATGACTTTGATGCTGCCAATGACAGAGTGGAGATGCTAAGAGAAGAGGAGAGGGAGGGAGAGACAAGAGAGACAAGTCTTTGGTGGAGACGCCCCTCCCTTTTCCAATACTTCTCCTTCTGACCCTAAATGGAGATTCTGTATGATATGACTCAATTTTAAGCCTTAGAGAAATATAAAATATGCACAATAGTATATTCCTGCTTTGTACAGTAAAAATGTGTTAAAAAGAGTTTCTTTGAGGCAGTGGTTCAGTGAAAATCTAAGGCATAGTAATGGTAGACATGACTCATGACGCCCACTTCACACTTGAGCATTGAATAGAGTTTCCTCACCCCTTCCATAGAAATAGCATTAAATTTATGTGTTAAGGAAATGTACAGGAAATAAATCCTCCTTGATTTGAATTAACTTGATTGAATTAATATAACTTTGCACCATGCAAAGTTATATATGAGGGGAATTGTGTATCTAATTTTTTTCTCTTGTTTTTTTTGGAAAGAAGAAATGAGAATAAGTACCTGTTTCTGGATTTATTAAGTAAGATTGTACTCTGGCTAACTGACTATTCTCATTAATGAGTGAAATATTTGGATTATCAATTTGAAAATAACTCCATTCAATAAATACCTATTGATCAATTACTGTAGACAGAACCCCAAGTTAAATGCTGTCCCCAAAGACAAAAATAAATGTCTAGCTTTTCAGGATTTAAGGTAATTCAGACTCTTCCAGTTTCTGGGGTTGCCACAGAGACCCACATCTATGGGTACTCCCATAGAACCTTGTACTTAGCTTTCATAGTTCTTACCACGGAGTTTGCCATTTTCTTTCATTTGTTTGTAATTTTCTTAATATCTAGATTCTTAATTAGATGATTATTCTCCATTACAGCAAGGACTGGTTCAGGTTTTCTCACCATAGTATCCCCATTGAGATACATACCAAGTATTAAATAAATATCAAATAAACAAATGAAAAATTGAATTATACAGTCCTGTAGAAACAGAGATAGTGTAGAATATTGCTTTAAATCAGCATTGTCGCAAGACAAATCACTGCACAAATATGGTTAAGAATTACATCTTGAGCATCTATTATGTGTTAGCATCTATTATGTCGACCTGCTGAGGATACTGCAGTGAACAAGATGGATAAAAACTTGTACCCTTGCAGAGCTTACATTTTTTTAGTGTGTGAATAGAATAAGGAAGATGTTTCAAATAATGAGCAATATTGTTTGTTATATTTTTAAATATAAACCTCTCTATTAGATGTTGATCTTATATTTTGGAGCCAATAATTATTTACCATTTCAGCTTTCTTAGTGCAACACTAAGAAATCATGTATATTAATAATATAGCAACTTAATTATAATAATTTCTTAAAATTAAGTATAAGAAATTACAGCAGTGAAAATACTCTTTATGACACTATAATGGTGAATATGTGTCATCATACAGTGGTCAAAATCCATAGAATATACAACACCAAAAGTAAACAGTGATGTCAATATGGACTTGGGTTCATTAAAAAAAAAAAAAAATAGGGCTTCCCTGCTGGCGCAGTGGTTGAGAGTCTGCCTGCCGATGCAGGGGACACGGGTTCGTGCCCCGGTCTGGGAAGATCCCACATGCCGCGGAGCAGCTGGGCCCGTGAGCCATGGCCGCTGAGCCTGCGCGTCCGGAGCCTGTGCTCCGCAACGGGAGAGGCCACAACAGTGAGAGGCCCACATACCGCAAAAATAACAACTTGGATGGAATAGGTGAATGGACGCAGATATAATCACCTGTAGTTTAAGCCTTCTCCAGACAAAATTTCTTTCCGTAAATTTTCTGTCTACATTAAATTTCAAATCGTTGAATGTTAATATATCAAAACTATTATATAAATGTAGAAGGCAAACAGTGCTTTAGAACACGTTACTTTTGTGTTATGGTAAAATGAATATAAGGTAAAATTTACTATTTTAACCATTTTTAAGTGTACAGTTCAGTGGCATTAAGTACATTCATATTGCTATGCAACCATCACCACTATCTTCAGAACTTTCTCATCATCTCACTCTGAAACTATATAAATTAAACAGTAGCTGCTCATTCCCCTCTCTGCTCTAGAAAGTATTACTTATTGAGTTTATTTTTGTATATGGTGTTATGGAGTGTTCTGATTTCATTCTTTTACATGTAGCTGTCCAGTTTTCCCAGTACCACTTATTGAAGAGACTGTCTTTTCTCCATTGTATATCTTTGCCTCCTTTGCATAGATTAGTTGACCATAGGTTTGTGGGTTTATCTCTGGGCTTTCTATCTTGTTCCATTGATCTATGTTTCTGTTTTTGTGCCAGTACCATATTGTCTTTATTACTGTAGCTTTGTAGTGTAGTCTGAAGTCAGGGAGTCTGATTCCTCCAGCTCTGTTTTTTTCCCCTCAATGCTGCTTTGGCTATTCAGGGTCTTTTGTGTCTCCATACCAATTTTAAGATGATTTGTTCTGATTCCGTAAAAAGTGCCATTTGATAGGGATTACAAAAATGTAATTTGATAGGGATTGCATTGAATCTCTAGATTGCTTTGGGTAGTATAGTCATTTTCACAATATTGATTCTTCCAATCCAAGAACATGGTATATCTCTCCATCTGTTGGTATCATCTTTAATTTCTTTCATCAGTGTCTTATAGTTTTCTGCATACAGGTCTTTTGTCTCCCTAGGTAGGTTTATTCCTAGGTATTTTATTCTTTTTGTTGCAGTGGTAAATGGGAGTGTTTCCATAATTTCTCTCTCAGATTTTTCATCATTAGTGTATAGGAATGCAAGAGATTTCTGTGCGTTAATTTTGTATCCTGAAACTTTACCAAATTCATTGATTAGCTCTAGTAGTTCTTTGGTGGCATTTTTAGGATTCTCTATTTATAGTATCATGTCATCTGCAAACAGTGACAGTTTTACTTCTTTTCCAATGTGTATTCCTTTTATTTCTTTTTCTTCTCTGATTGCCATGGCTAGGACTTCCAAAACTATGTTGAATAATATTGGTGAGAGTGGACATCCTTGTCTGGTTCCTGATCTTAGAGGAAATGCTTTTAGTTTTTCACCATTGAGAATGATGTTTGCTGTGGGTTTGTCGTATATGGCCTTTATTATGTTGAGGTAGGTTCCCTCTATGCCCACTTTCTGGAGAGTTTTTATCATAAATGGGCATTGAATTTGTCAAAAGCTTTTTCTGCATCTATTGAGATGATCATATGGTTTTTATTCTTAAATTTGTTAATATGGTGTATCACATTGATTGATTTGCGTATATTGAAGAATCCTTGCATCCCTGGGATAAATCCCACTTGATCATGGTGTATGATCCTTTTAATGTGTTGTTAGATTCTGTTTGCTAGTATTTTGTTGAGGATTTTTGCATCTATGTTCATCAGTGATATTGGTCGGTAGTTTTCTTTTTTTGTAGTATCTTTGTCTGGTTTTGGTATCAGGGTGATTGTGGCCTCTTAGAATAAGTTTGGGAATGTTCCTTCCTCTGCAATTTTTTGGAAGAATTTGAGAAGGATGGGTGTTAGCTCTTCTCTAAATGTTTGGTAGAATTCACCTGTGAAGCCATCTGGTCCTGAACTTTTGTTTGTCGGAAGATATTTAATCACAGTTTCAGTTTCATTACTTGTGATTGGTCTGTTCATATTTTCTATTTCTTCCTAGTTCAGACTTGGAAGGTTGTGCATTTCTAAGAATTTGTCCATTTGTTCCAGGTTGTCCATTTTATTGGCGTAGTTGCTTGTAGTAGTCTCTTAGGATGCTCAGTATTTCTGCAGTGTCTGTTGTAAATTCTCCTTTTTCATTTCTAATTTTATTGATTTGAGTCCTCTCCCTCATTTTCTTGATGAGTCTGGCTAATGCTTTATCAATTTTGTTTATCTTCCCAATGAACCAGCTTTTAGTTTTATTGATATTTCCTATTGTTTTCTTTATTTTTATTTCATTAATTTCCGCTCTTATCTTTATGATTGCTTTCCTTCTGCTAACTTTGGGTTTTGTTTGTTCTTTTCTCTAGTTCCTTTAGGTGTAAAGTTAGATTGTTTACTGGAGATTTTTCTTGTTTCTTGAGGTAGGCTTGTATAACTATAAACTTCCCTCTTAGAACTACTTTTGCTGCATCCCATAGCTTTTGTATCGTTGTGCTTTCATTGCCATTTGTCTCTAGGTTTTTGTTGTTTTTTTTTTTTTGTGCAGTACACGGGCCTCTCACTGTTGTGGCCTCTCCCGTTGCGGAGCACAGGCTCTGGACACGCAGGCTCAGCGGCCCTGGCTCACGGGCCCAGCCGCTCCGTGGCATGTGGGATCGTCCCAGACCGGGGCATGAACCCATATCCCCTGCATCGGCAGGCAGACTCTCAACCACTGCGCCACCAGGGAAGCCCATGTCTCTAGGTATCTTTGATTTCCTCTTTGATTTCTTCAGTGATCTCTTGGTTGTTTAGTAATGTCTTGTTTAGCCTCCATGTGTTGTATTTTTTATGTTTTTTTCCCCTGTAATTCATTTCTAATCTCATAGCGTTGTGGTCAGAAAAGATACTTGATATGATTTCAGTTTTCTTAAATTTACTGAGGCTTGATCTGTGACCCAAGATGTGACGTATCCTGGAGAATGTTCCGTTCACACTTGAGAAGAAAGTGTAATCTGCTGTTTTTGGATGGAATGTCCTATAAATATCAATTAAATCTGTCTGGTCTATTGTGTCATTTAAAGCTTCTGTTTCCTTATTTGTTTTCTTTTTGGATGATCTGTCCATTGGTGTAAGGGAGGTGTTAAAAGTCCCCCAGTATTATTGTGTTACTGTTGATTTCCTCTTTTATAGCTGTTAGCAGTTGCCTTATGTATTGAGGTTTCCTATGTTGTGTGCATATATATTTATAATTGTTATATCTTCTTCTTGGATTGATCCCTTGATCATTATGTAGTGTCCTTCCTTGTCTCTTGTAACCTTCTTTAAAGTCAATTTCATCTGATATGAGTATAGCTACTCCAGCTTTCTTCTGATTTCCATTTGCATGGAATATCTTTTTCCATCCCCTCACTTTCAGTCTGTATGTGTCCCTAGGTCTGAAGTCAGTCTCTTGTAGACAGCATATATATGGGTCTTGTTTTTGTATCTGTTCAGCAAGCCTGTGTCTTTTGATTGGAGCATTTAATCCATTCACGTTAAGGTAATTATTGATATGTATGTTCCTATGACCATTTTCTTAATTGTTTTGGGTTTGTTTTTGTAGGTCCTTTTCTTCTCTTGTGTTTCCCACTTAGAGAAGTTCCTTTAGCATTTGTTGTAGAGCTGGTTTGGTAATGCTGAATTCTCTTAGCTTTTGCTTGTCTGTAAAGCTTTTGATTTCTCCATCGAATCTGAATGAGATCCTTGCTGGCTAGAGTAATCTTGGTTGTAAGTTCTCCCCTTTCATCACTTTACATATATCATGCCACTCCCTTCTGGGTTATAGAGTTTCTGCTGAGAAATCAGCTGTTAACCTTATGGGAGTACCCTTGTATGTTATTTTTCCCTTGCTGCTTTCAATAATTTTTCTTTGTCTTTAATTTTTGCCAATTTGATTACTATGTGTCTCGGCGTGTTTCTCCTTGGGTTTATCCTGTATGAGACTTGCTGCGCTTTCTGGACTTGGGTGGCTATTTCCTTTCCCATGTTAGGGAAGTTTTCAACTATAATCTCTTCAAATATTTTCTCAGGTCCTTTCTCTCTCTCTTCTCCTTCTGGGACCCCTATAATGCGAATGTTGTTGTGTTTAATGTTGTCCCAGAGGTCTCTTCGGCTGTCTTCATTTCTTTTCATTCTTTTTTCTTTATTCTGTTCCACAGAAGTGAATTCTGCCATTCTGTCTTCCAGGTCACTTATCCGTTCTTCTGCCTGTTATTCTGCTATTGATTCCTTCTAGTGTATTTTACATTTCAGTTATTGTGTTATTCATCTCTGTTTGTTTGTTCTTTAATTCTTCTAGGTCTTTGTTAAACATTTCTTGCATCTTCTTGGTCTTTGCCTCCATTCTTTTTCCGAGGTCCTGGATCATCTTCGCTATCATTATTCTGAATCCTTTTTCTGGAAGGTTGCCTATCTCCCCTTCATTTAGTTGTTTTTCTAGGGTTTTATCTTGTTCCTCCATCTGGTACATAGCCCTCTGCCTCTTCATCTTGTCTACCTTTCTTGAAATGAATCTCTTATTAAGAGAGATGTTTTCACCCTTTATCTTATGTGATTATTGAAAATCATTTTGCTGAATGTGTGCTTTAATTTCTACATTCTGATGATTCGATTTTGAACTGTGTCTTATCCACCTGTAGTGCCTTACTAGTTTTTCTAATGTTGCCTTGTACAACTAAGACTTCAAAAAAAAAACAAGAAAACTGGAAAAGTAACGCTGTTGTCCCAAAAGATAGACCCTGCTGCTTGACTCAACCGTTGTCTTGGGCTCACCATTCTCATTGCTTTATTAGTTGAGAACAAGCGAAGGGATGACAAACAATTTTGGTTTTCCTCAAAGACGAACTGATTGAAAATCTATAGATGGGGAAAAGTGGAATGTGTCATTGGAAGAACCAGCATTTATTCCTCTATGAGCAGTTGAGGAAGATGAGTGACCACCAGAAAGAAATTAGACCCAGAGAACAAAGCAAAAAGACTAAGGTTCTATGCCAGTAAGAAGGCTGGGCAGTCTCAACCATCAAGAAATCAGTAAGGAAGACCTGGCCACCAATACAAGTAAGGATGGAGACACAGTGTGATGTCCTGAATCAATTCTGATCCACTAAGAAAGACAGCTATGCTATGCAACTCTGAACACCAAAAGTTCTACCAGACTGGCTGGTGGTGCTATTTAGGGAAGAAATTAAATGTGTGTGTGTGTGTGTGTGTGTGTGTGTGTGTGTGTATATATATATATATGTATATATGTATATATATACACACACACACATACATATACATACATATATATACACATATATATATATATATAAATTAAATGTACACATATATAAAATTGGACATAGCTACATAAAGTACTATAGTGAAGTTTTCCTAAGTAGAAAGTAGAAAATTGCTCCTGGCCAACAAGGCACTTTTAATAAGTTGGATGACTTTATCTGGAAATTCCAAGGGTTAGTCAGTTCATCATCTGTGTTCATGAATTCAAGTATTGCTTTTGCTAAGTTATGATTTGTGAGAAAGTGTGGTAGGATCAGATTAAAGACATGAAAAGGTGGAGAGCCATGTATGTGTCTGTGCTTGTGTGCTGGTCCCGTAGATTCTCTCCATTGTCAAGGAACATAGCACAATTCCTCTATCTTTTTGAAATGGGCCTTTGAGTATAAGTATCCCGAGTCCCACAGTTTTCCTCCTGATCCATGACTTTCTGGGTTAATTGTGAGAATCATTAAATGGATTTGCAAACTCTCCATACGTATAGTAAGCAAAGGTGTGGTCTAATGTTTGTTTAATAATACAGTGTTATGTCTCTCAACTACTGTAATTTCCATGTTCTTATTGATTGTAATTTATAACATTATTAGCTTTCTAAACTGCCATTAACTAATGATGGACTCTGTAGGCTAAACAGCTCTTTGAAATCAGTTACTGACAAGTTAGCCCCAGAAGCATTTATCAAAAGGGTAATGGATCCCTATTGGAGTGACAATAAATTAGGTTATGCTCTTATTGAATTAAACACTGGATGAAGGAAAATTAGCTATCAATAAACATCCATAAAACCTTCTCGATTATTCCCAGTCAATTATATCAATTAGAGATCAAACAGGGAACCCCTGCAGTAAGTTAAATAAGACTAACCAGAGCCCAAAGAGGCCAAATTGTGTTACAAAAATGCAACACCAGGGGCAGCTGCAAAAGAGGTAATTATTACTGCCATTGACAAAAGGGCTGCTTTATTGGAACATGGGGTATTGCCTGGAGGCTGGCTTCTGGCTAAAGGACAAAGACTCCCTAATAAAGGCAAAAGGAAAGAGAGGAGGAGACAGGGGACTCGGGAGAACACGAGAAAGAAAGGGAGAGTTGTGTGATGCAGAGTGCATGGTTGGGTAAGAAAGAGGACTGCAGAATTATTTGTATATATGCAGCCTATCCTTTTACTGATACAGTTTTTAAAAATTTATTTCTTTATTGAAGTACAGTTGATTTACAATGTTGTATTAATTTCTGCTGTACAGCAAATTTAATTAAACCTTTGGCTTGTATGGATGTTTCCTTAGCTCTCTGCAAAACACCGACTTTTGTGAAGGCCATTATCATCTTGAAAGTCTTAGTTATACATACATATGTATGTATATGTATGTGTGTACATGGACAGACACGTCGGTAGATAGATATCCACATTCAATTTTGTTGGAGAAGGGTCTTAATAAACCTGTGTTGATTTTCATTAAATTTCTTCCTTAAAAGAACTAGAAAGCTTTAAAAAATGGCTTAAAGTATGCTTTCAAGTGATTTGAGATCACTGATGAGATTCAAGGGGAAATAAACAAGTGAGTTTTCCTAATGGTCAGACCTTAATTTCCATACACCTCTTACACAGGAGACTCTCAATAAACACCTGTTGTTCAGATTTGTCATAAGGCCTGAATTTTACTTATGGCTAAGAGGAAATCACAAAGGAGAGGAGTTTTGAGAGGTCATCTGAGGCTGTGAGTCCAAAGCTCTTCTGACATATGTGCCTTACGGTCTTGCTGGTATTTTTCATAAAGGATATATATCCTTTTGTTCCATGCCTTTGAATTGTGTGGACAATTTATCATGTGTTTCTGACAGATTCCACTTTATTGTTTTCCATGAGAAATTGCTCACCAGGAGCTGCCTCAGATTCTTGGCCTCTGCATGTGTTTCACCCCTCTTGGAGCCCAACTTGATATCCATCCAAGGACCTTAAATTACCTCTTCCCATTTATGATCTTTCTAAAGCTCTTTTGGGATTGGCTGATGGTGCACAGACACTAAAGAGACCTTAAAGAGCGAAAGGGAATGCGTGTTATGCTGTGGGCCTTGGAGCTAGGAGTGAAGAGCTCGGATTCAGTATCTGCTGCTTGTCTGCTCTGTTTTCAGTTGGTTTGCTTAGATTCTCTCTCTTCATCAGTAACATGGAGATGATACACCCAGCCTCGCAAAGTTGTCCGCAGGTGACATCTGCATCATGCCTACTGGCCGTGTCAACCTTCCCATGAATTCACTTAATTTTGAGCCTTCAGTCTCCTCATCTGTGAAGTGAAACAATGATTCTCAGAATCTTGCAAGGCTTTTGTGAGGCTCAGAAGTGAGAAACCATTAGAAAAATACTATGTCAACTATAAAGCACTCAACAACTGTTAGCTGCTATAAAAATCATAAAACCACAATTATGACCTCTCTTTTATTCCAGTGTTGATTCTAATGGGATGCTTCTCAGAAAAAAGGCCATTTTACATGGAACCAAGAAAGAATTCACCCTTTTCCTACCCCGATGCTGACCATGGTCTCGCAGTCGCTCACACCACCATTGATCCCCATCAGTCTTCTGCTGGTAAGCGTGCATGCTGTAACCTTGACTCTGCATTGACCTCTGAGGCACTGGGGGCTGCTCCCATCCTCTAGGAGTTGTAGGGCTTCTAATTCCTAAGTTCCCATGTTCTCCTGGTGTCCTTCTCAATGCCCCATCCTGACCAGGAAGTCCTCCAACAGCACTGATCCAGCCTTCTTTTCCACTTTGATTTGGGGATGGAAAGGTTTCAGAATTGCTACAGAGAATCAGAACAGGACTTTATCTGAATGGGGCAAAAAGTCATTCATGAGAGGGCAGTCTTAGCCTTACATAAGAAGATACCTAAAAGGTTCACATCTATAAGGCCGAATATCTTATTCCTTTACTGTTTAAGGAAAGACCAAATTCAGGGGAAATGTCCTTGGCTGCAGAAAATGAACTTGGGAATATCGGCAACTACCTACGAGTCAGATTCTGCAAAAGAGAATACACCTCATTCAGTGTTGATGTCTCAGGAATATATGGGGTGTATTTAGAAAGATCTAAAACATGACTCAATGTGTAACTGCCCTTTGTAGTATGAAGGGAACTTAAGGGTTTGGGTTTTGTACTGGGGTTAAAAAATCAGGGAACCTAAATCTCAGTGTTGGCACCACGGCAGAGTCTTTGACAAGTGCTCACTGCTGTGGTCTTTCCCAGGGAAAAGCAAAGGCTTCGTGACTGCAGGTAAGATTTTTATTGTTATTTTGGGGGAGTGAACATTTGTCAAGCTTTTACCATGTGGTAAGTACTTTACTTACATATTTTTCTTTCGTTAATCTTCTGAGTCTTTCTTTCTTCCTCTGTATAATGAGTATGTAGTACCCATGTCAAAGTGAGTGAGTGCCAACTTACTAAAGATGACACACAGTTTGTAAGTAGTGGACCTAAACTCAGCTTGTTTCACCAAACACCATACTCTTCCTATCACCCCTTGCTGTCTTCCAGCAAAGTCTATTGTGAACCCTTTTATTTACTATTATTCTTTCCTTCATGCATTCATTACTTTTACTACAACTTGGTCCAGTCCCTGAAAGGTATTTTATAGATATTCATTCAAAGGAAATGCAAATTATGCTTAAGAAAAGAGGGTAAGGGAATGCAACTCTTCATCCTTCCTGTGTCGTAAAAGTGAGGAAATACACTTCCCTGCAAATAACAGAGCCATTCTTTTCCAACATTTATTCTAAGAATATTTTCTGTCTACAGATGGTATAACACAAGCCCTTCCTACTAGTAAGCATCAAAAGCGTACGTGCAACCTCACAATTGGGGAAATAAATCGTGAAAACATATGAGCCCTCCCTGAAAAAGTAGGTAGTTTAATAGTTGTAGAAGCAGCCTGAAAAATAACTTAACCTCCAGTCTGAGGATACGATAACCTCGCCGTGATATGAGTGTATCTGTTTCTATATAGAGGCCAGGAGCAAGTAGGCACACACACACATATACATACATCTAAAAATTTTTGCTTTTATAAACAATGATTTATTGAGATTATTTCTACCTATGTAGCACTGTTTTCTGTAGCAGATGATTCAAGGCAGGAAGAAAAGATGTGTCTGCGGGGGATTGGTTGGAGACAAGGGTCATAGATGAAATTCCGGCATGAATTTGAGAAGCCTGCAAGGGAGAAAGAATGGACATACATGAAACACGGGTGGGAGTTCTAAAGCATCTTATCAACATACATAGGGTTATAGGACAGTGATGAGATTTAAATGGGAGCAGATCATTAGAAAAATGACACAAATGAACTTACTTACAAAACAGAAATAGACTCACAGACAGAGAAAACAAACATGGTTACCAACGAGGAGAGTGGGAGGGAGGGATAAATTAGGAGTTTAGGATTAACATATACACACTACCATATATAAAAGAGATAACCAACAAGGCCCTACTGTATAGCACAGGGAACTCTACTCAATATCTTGTAATAATCTACAAGGGAAAAGAATCTGAAAAAGAATATGTACGAAAAACTGAATCACTGTGCTGTACACCTGAAACTAACACAGCATTGTAAATCAACTAGACTGCAATTAAAAAATTAAAATAAAAGAATAAATAAATGGGAGCAGAGAAAAGGGCCTTAATACATAGTGTTCTTCAAGAATGCTTGCAGGGACTTTCCTGGAAGTCCACTGGTTAGGACTCTGCACTTCCATTGCAGGAGGCACATGTTTGATCCGTAGTTGGGGAGCTAAGATCCTACCTGCTGCGGGATGCGGCCAAAAAAAAAAAAAAAAAGGCTTGCAGACCAGCTATGATATTGTTTTAAGACCATTTGCCAATGATGCTCCCTTCTTTTTTTTGGTAACACAGCTCCTTTATGCCCTCATCCCATTAGTCTGAGGGGTCACAGGTAGACACCAGCTGCAGGGTTTTCAGCATCCTTCCCCAAAACCACATTTTCTTGCTACTCCAGTAAGAGGAGAGAAGGGAAGAGTTTACTGATTTCCCATCAGGCCTTCAGACCCAGGGTCCCTCCCGACTGGCTCCATGCAGAACTAAGCATGTTTTCACATGCCCTGCCTGGTGGATGTATGGTCTGAAGGACAGCCTCTAAAATGTACAGAAGAAAAGGAACCTAGTTAACACAAACACTTCTGAAAGCCTAAATATGTATTTAAAACATCTGTGGTTCCACATTACAAAATGCATATTAATGTCAGCAGTACACAAAATGATACACAATAAAATGCAGATTTTAATTCAACACGATGCCTGAAATTAGCGAGTTAAATTAGCTACAGTAGTTAAGGTTTATAAATGAGCTTCACTGAAGCTACACAAGATTTCTGAAAGCATCATTAGCAGTTGAACAGGCATTTATCACTCTGAAACAGACACACATTGCCACATTGCTTTTGAAATCATCTGGGCGGTCTTGAATGAACTTGTGGCCGTTTCATTAAATTCTCGATGGCATAATTTGGTCTGTGATTTCCATTTGTTCAACTGGCCACTTTAAAGAAAGTTATCTCTCTGCATGCTTAAACTCACTGCCTGGTGCCTCCACATTTACGCATCAGATTTCTGTGAACAATTTCTGCCTTTGATCCCCAGGACTTTCCGAAGATTCCTTTAACTCACGTCTCTTGAGCACCTGCTCAGTGCCAGATATTGTTCTCGGTCCTGAGGATAGAGCAGTGAACAAAGCAACCATTCCTGATGGTGTACGCTTCTGTCTTACTTGGGGGATACCAATGCTAAACAAGACAAAGAAGTCAGATGTAAACAATATCAGGTTTATAAGAGTGCCAAGAAGAAAACTATGGCAGAGTTGGAGGAGGGGAAGCCTTCGGGGTTTGGGAAGGGAAAGGAACATTGAAAAATTGGTTGAAGGCCAGGGAAGACCCCCCTCGGAATGCGACGCTTAAGTCAAGACCTGAAGGAAGTGAGAGAAGGAGCTATGTAGATACCTGGGGAAACAGAAGATTGGAGAAATGGCAAGGGCAAAGGCCCTGAGGCAGGTGTGTTTCTCAAGTGCTTGAGGAACAGCAGGGAAGCCTGAGTGGAGTGAATGACTGGGAGAGTGTAGGAGCTGAGGTCAGAGGGGTGAGGGGGACAGACCAGCCAGGAGCCTGTTAGCTGTGGTAAGGACTTTGGCTTTTTTGTTTGTTTGTTTGCTTTCAGATACTAAAATATTGACTCTAAACTCAAATACCACAGTTATTTTGATACTAAGGTAACAGGCCAGTGTTTAGGATAAAATCAGAGTACCTTGTTTCTCTTATTTAGTGTCACGGCTCATGGTGAAACTATTATTCATTGCTTGCATGTTTTTACTCTATTTTTTTTTAACTTTTTTTTAAAAAATTGAAGTATAGTTGATTTACAATGTTGTGGGAGTTTCAGGTGTACAGCACAGTGATTCATATATATGTATATATGTATATATATATATATTCTTTTTCAGATTCTTTTCCCTTATAGGCTATTATAAAATATTAATATAGTTCCCTGTGCTATACAGTAGGTCCTTGTTGATTATCTATTTTATATATAATAGTGTGTACATATTAATCCCAAACTCCTAATTTCCCCACCCCCTTTTCCCCTTTGGTAACTATAGGATCCTTTTCTATGTCTCTGAATTGGCTCTTATTCTACATGAGATAAGAAGTCACTGGAGAGTTTTGGACAAAGGAGAGATGCTTATGTTAAGAGTGTGTCTTAATCTTTTGAACCAGAGGACAGTGCATACTCATGGTTGGATGACAGAACCAACTGGTTGCTGCTGCAATCAACAAAAGGAAGTGAGGGTCCTAAGTGGGGAGAGAGACAGCCAAACTGAGGGAGAAACTTGCCGAGTTCTGCCTTCAACTCATTCCAAATGTTTTATTGAAATAAAATTTTGTTTCAAAGAATACAGAACTGGAAATGACCCTCCAAGGCTGCAAGTCCTAAAAATAAGTCTTTCTTAGTAAAACCCTTGGTTTTTAGTTCCTACACATGTTCTTTTCTATCACTGGCTGCTTTGCACATGGGAACGTATTTCCAGTGCATGACAGTGTTTTAACTATCCAATTTCCTCTTCACCCAGGAGGCATGTAGCCTTAAAAAAAAAAGAGGGGGGGCTTCCCTGGTGGCGCAGTTGTTGAGAGTCCGCCTGCCGATGCAGGGGACACGGGTTCATGCCCCAGTCCAGGAAGATCCCACATGCCGCGGAGCAGATGGGCCCGTGAGCCATGGCCACTGAGCCTGCGCATCCGGAGCCTGTGCTCCGCAATGGGAGAGGCCACAACAGTGAGAGGCTCACATACTGCAAAAAAAAAAAAAAAAAGAGGGGAACACATATTTGTTAATATTCACCTGGTATAAATTGTTTCTGTCTTAGGCAAGTAGCTGCATATCTGTAGGAAAAGACAGTACACTAAAAGCTTGATACTAAATTCTTCTCTTAAATCATAGACGTATAAATGGTAATACCCACAAGCTGAACCGGGTCCTGAAACTAAAAAAAAACCTAGTGCCATTACTGATGGATATTGGATGCCTCGACTCTCAGCACTATTTGATGATGAAGCTGTCTCCAATTTTTGAAGGGAGTGGCTTTCAAAATTGTCTTTTTGTCCCATAATTGGGAACTTTATTATTTTCCCTGATAAGCAAGATTATTGGTGGTATTTGGGCTTCCTGGTGAGCTTCTGAAGGCTCCTTAACCCAAAGCATAGTTGGATGATAGCAAAGAGGTGATGTCTGGGAACAGCAGGCCAAGCTAAGGGCAGAGAGAGGAGAAGAAAGAGGGAGAGAAAGGGGTTTCTTTCCTCATTGAGTCATTGAGACAGAGCCAGGCAACATCTTGAGTGATGGTTTTCTGGGTACCTGTCCCTAGACACCTCTTTCCCTCTAACCAGTAGTCCCCCTCCCAAGTCTCCAGAGGTCTTATGTCCAGTAACACTTCAGCCTGCCTCGCACCAAAGTGAACCACAGGTGCAAATGGCTCCACCACCTCAAACCAAAGTCCACTGGATCCAGGACACCTGGTCCCAGCTACATGTTGGGAGGGAAATTGACCAATGATTTCCTTCCAATGGATGAATGGCTAATAAACTGGTCACGTATGAAGTCTAAAAAATAGAATATCTTCTAAGCTAATAAATCTAGAATGAGTACAGTTTCTGTCAGTATGGCAATATGAAGTGAAAGAAAAAAAAACAAGTTACTAGAGAATAGAAGAAGGGGACCCACTAGGACAGGTGCCGAGGCATCAGATCTGCTCTTTGGCCCTGCTTGTCTAAGTATTTCCTTTTCCTCTAACTTAGAGCCTAAGTCTAGGGTTTAATTTTCCTCAGATATGCAAATGAGGTAGCAGTGTTTGTGGTGACAGATGTGGGTTCTTGATGTGCCTGGGATTGTGGGGGGAAGAGTAATAGTGCCCAGGGAGGTCAAGGTCAAGTTGGTAACTTTTAATTTTGGTGTCAACTCCAGAAGATAAGTACCTCCAAGTCCCCAACAGCCATTTGTGCTCGCTTAGGTTCACTTTACTTTGCTGTTACCTTTTTTCAAACCCAATGAGTACAAGAGTTTTGAGCAAAATAAGTTGTTTTAAAGGTAGCTTACTGTTAGCCTCATAAAAACAAAGCATACAATAACTTCCACGAAGACTATAAAGCATTTCGTGAGTCTTCTGTCATGTCTTGGTGTCTGCAAGCTGGTGATTTTACGGCACTTTTCTTTTAAAGTAGAATATTACCTTTCAGCTTAGAAATGAACGGTAAGTCTCAGAAGTGTTAGCTCCATGAAAATAAATAAGAATCATGCCTAAAATAAGAACCTAGAATAGTTACCACTTAAAAAAAATAACAGCTGAGCCAAGACTAGGAGGGTTCGAAAGATAGTCAATTTATATAGCTACACTCAGGGACATAGTTTAAATTCCACAGCCTCCAAGAGTATTTTTGCATAGAAACTTGGCTGGAGTTTCTCCTTCTCTCCTCTTCTCTGCACCCCCTTCCAAGTTCCCACCTCCACCATAAACAAAGAAAGTGTCTCCATCATAAATCCAAGGGCTGTCCTTCCATCACAGCCCCTTAACAACTACCAGGAATGCCCAGGCAGGGGAAAACCCTTAGCAAGAAGGTTTGTAAATGGTGTTGAAAAGAAAAGCTTGGATATTTTATTGATAACTCCCTCCCTCCAATTTCCTATGTGCCTTTGCCTAAGTTACGAACAACCAAATTAGTTGATGTTCAGGCCCTCGGAACTTGTGAAATAATCATTCCTCACTAAAGAGCACAGTGGGGGTAATTCTTAGTTTTATTTGTTTTCTTTAACATTCACCGTACCTCTTTTTTTTTCCCATCCTTAATTCATGCTCCTATGGTTTCCCCCTCTGTGCAACAGCTATATATTGCTTTGAAAAATCAATAAATCCTTTGCACATAATAATGCTTACCTACTCTACCTCACAGGGGTGCTGAGTAATTAATTAATGTGTGTAAAGTGCTGGGAGATCATACGACGCAAGACACCCTATAAGTGTGAGGAATTATTATTAATAAGTGTTATTACCCAAATGCCTCTAGATGTCAGCAAAACATCTTTTTAAAAATATAATTGGCAGCCAGTTTCGAATCGCCCAAGTTCATTCTTTCTCCAGTGCCGGGCAGACACAGGGAGCGTGGCAGCCATGCCTGTGGAGCCTTTTCTTTTGGCTGAAGAAGGTTCATTGAATCTGAGACTCTGAACTTCGTATGGAAGTAAGCGTTGGAACAAAGCAGCGCTTGACTGCCTGGAGGTCTGAATGTGTGGCAGGCTGGGTCAGTCTCTGGACACTCAGTATATGAGATCAGTCTTTTCTCCAAAAAGAGCACTTCATCTCCTCATTAATGAAGCAATTGGTGTTGGTAACAAGGGGATAGGAAGAGGATATAGATCCTTTACGTGCATATTTAAATGTATGCACATTTTCTCTCTCCTTGTTCAAATATATGCACGAGAAGTTTGTAATAGAGAAACAGGCATGGGCAATTCTAAATACACTGAACCCATGGCTGGCTGCTGTATGGGTTTTATTCCCTGGGGGAAAGATGAAAATTATGGGAATTTTCCACAAAATGTGGTGATGGCACCTCAGACCGATTTTTAACAGAGAGCACCAAGTAACCTAAGTGACTTGGTGTTTATCTCAGTAACCAGTTGCTCATGCCTCTGCTTTCTTCTCGTGCATCATTTGGTCCAGGGAGATAGAATTGTGAGATGCAGTACAGGAGAGTGAAGCCGTGGCCAGGGGACACAGTGTGTGAGTGCTAGGTGATGGTGAACTGGGACAGCAGACAGTAAGCTCCTCTGAGAAAGAGACCTCCACTCAACTTACTGTAGTTCAACCCAACACCCCTTGATTTTGTAGTGGGGTGTTAAGACCGTTTAGCTCAGCGAATACTTCTCAGAGTGGTTAAAATTTTATTTAGAAGTCCCCAGGATTAAAAAAAAAAAAAAAAAAAAAGTTCCTACACGTTATATTTAAGTATAGCAAATTTCAAATTATTTTCCCCATTATCCAACATCACACAGACTTTATTTCTCAAGGGAGTTTCACAAAGACGAGGTTGAACTGTTTATTCTGTTTTGTTTTCTTCGGTGATTAGGGGAGTCCTTTAAAGAATCTGGCTCCCCAGGGCAGAGAGGCACCAGCCTGTGCCCCGGGCAATATGCCTGTACATGCACACACGGTCCTCTTGGGCAAGAACGGAAATGCCCTTGAAAACTCTAGAATAGCTTTCTCCAGGCCGGAGCTTGAGGCTCTGACTGCTGGGATAGGAATAGGGTCTGGGCTTGGCATTGGCAATGAACGTGAGCATTTGCTTTACTTGATTGTGCCGTGGTCAGTCTTGTTGCTGACAGATTTGAGCCCCAGAGAGGTGGCCAAGGAGCGGGGGGCGGGGGGGGGAGCAGCAAGAGAGAGAGGAAACAAATATAAACATTGTTTAATCAGCATTTTCTCTAATAAATTTAAAATCGCACCTAGAACATTGGATCGCATAGAACACTGTTCTTATTTTGGAGTGACAAATGTCAGACTCCACAGGAGCATTTCGGAAGGATTCAGATACGAGGAGAATTTCCTCCAGGTATGAGGCTGGTGGCTGGTCAGTAACGTTTCGGTGCACATCTGCCATCGGTCCCTCTTCTCTGCGTTTTAACCTGCCAGCCTGTCTCCTCCTGACACGTCTCTTTACCTGCGCGGAGGTGAAGCCAATCTCTCAGTTTCCCAGTTCCCCTCCCGGGATCGTCATAAGGCTTAATTAAATAATGTTCATAAAGCATTCGGCTGTTCAGGTGTCCCTGGATAAAATGCAAAGCACAATATTATTGTGATTATTATTAACTGAGATGATCCTGTCAGAGGCAAGGGATGCTTCCTGTCAGCTTTGGAGAGTTCTACCCTGGCCTTTATCTCTGCAGAGAGGATTTGCCAGTGAGATGGCGGAACTGTAATTCTTGATGTTAGAGGAAACTTAGAAATGCCAGAAGAATTGACGACCTGGAGTTGTCAGGATGATTTTTGAGAGGAATAAAGAAAGATTTTGCAAACAACCTACGAGGGTCCTTCGTTCTAGTACTTCTCCCCCGAAAATAATTAGGACTTTTTATTAAAGGGGCTGGATTAAGAATCTCTGGAGAATGTAGTAGTGATTGTTAAGAACCAACATGGGATCACCAAAAACAAGCAATTTCTTCAATCTTCAGGTTTTTCCTTTGATAGGATCCTTAGACTAAGAATTAGGGAAATGAGATCAACATACAAGCGAGACTTTAGTAAAACATTTGAAAAGCCTCTCAGGAGAGCTTTTCATCGGGCTTTCAGTGGATGAGTTTGAGGACCACTGACTGTTTATGGGTAAATAATCAGCATGCAAACAGCAGGAGCCATAGGGCAGTGGGTACTGGGTGGGATTAGTGCTGGGTGGTAGGGTTCCATCCTTGACTGCCCTGTCCAACATTTTTAATTGATGACTTAAAGTGCCATATCATCTAGAGTGACAGTGAATATACTGAATACTTTTAAATCGATAACTGGGGCTTGATAGACTAAATCTTAGAAGATAAAATTCAGCAGGAACAAATGTAGGCTATACCAATTGCCAAAGCCTGGGCAGAGAGCAATGAGGCTAAGCACAGAATACATGATTTGGGGCACTCACCAAGCTTGGCAGGAGGCCAAGGCAATCAAGAAAGATAGATGCCATTCAAATTCCATCAACCAAGTATGCTGTTGAGTCCTGGGCAAAACAGAAGGGTATTCAACACGCTGGGGCATGGACTGTACGGTCTTCGAGGGCAGAGGCTGTACCTTATTAAGTGTGGTATCAACGAAGCCCCTGACACAGTCACAACTCCATAAGTGTTGAATGAAGAAATTTAGGATTTGGAAACATGCCAAGTGAAGCAGGATTGATGAAAGTCATGATGCTTAACTTGGAAAAGAGAAGACTTGGAATAATATGATCACTATCTCTAAGTATTTGAAGGAGCGTTGCCACGTGACAGAGGGACGAGATGGGTCCTAATGGAGCAAGGGATTACCCAGGGGCTGGTGTGTTCAGGGCTTCCCAGTTACACACTTCTGGTGGCAGTGTTCACATAGGAAGCAGGAGCCCTGGAGACGTGCAGTATACAGCCTGTACAACTGTTCAAAGCAGCTCTTAGAGTATGTAGGCTTGAAAGGAGTGGAGACTTTTTCCCTATATTGAGTGAAAATCAAATCAAGCTTTCCCAAGGGTCTATGAGCTGCCTTCAGATCTAGAGATATTGCCGACCTGCTTTTCTAAATCATGGGCTTTAGAAGCATGTTTAAAACAGGAAACTCCTGTTTTAAAATGTGGCAATGAAGTTAGTTTCAACTTAAGTTAAAAAGTAATTATCTAAATGTTTTCCCTTAAAGAAGGAGGAGCTTGAACATTTGCAAATAAGGACAGAATCTGTATGCTGGCTAAGAGATTCTGAGTATGCATGAGACCCAGCCCCTGGAGCTGGCCATCCAGTAGAAAAAAAACAGTGTTATTTAAAGAGTTACACATTTTAAAATCATTTTTACTCTTAGACATCAGGATATAATTTATAAAAATAATAGACATTAAGAAATACCACTGGTATTTTAATTTTAATACAAATTAGCAGAAGAACATAAATGATTATCTAATATCTTTAATACTGGTATGCACTATATGCCAAGTGCTACTCTAATAGCTCTAAAACTTCTAATTCACTAAATCCTCCTAGTAATCACAGAGGGTGGGCACTATTGTTATCTCAAATTTACAGATGAGGCTACTGAGGCACAGAGAGGTTAAGTCACTTACTCAAGGTCACACAGCTAGACCGTGGAGAAGGGGAGTTTAAATTCAGGTGCCTGGCCTTAGGGCCCCTCTTTTAACATCACACTGTGCTAGCTCTCTATAAAAGCTCCCCAGAACCCACATACACTCATCTGATCAGAGTTCTTATATTACTTTATCTACAGTCCTTCAAAACAAATATTAGAAATGTAGCATGTATTATGGCTGGTTTTGCTGCTCATTTGTTGGGAACAAGGACTACCCATATCTAAGATATATTATTTTCAGAGACACAATGCAAGTAGCAGCCCCAAACATTTTCTCTTATCTTTTCCTTTATAAACACAACAGAAAAAAAGGTTTTAAAGATAATTACTTTAGCATGAAGTGCAAAATTCCAAACAAGAGGTTATAATAGTATTTGTAAGGGTTTTAGTGCTGTAAAACATAGTTAATTTTTAATCCATGGCTTCATACAAAGGCCCCCAAACCAAATTTAATATATTAAAAAAATTTGTACACAAATAATGTTTTGTCTTACATAAATAAATAGTAAATGAACCTCTCACATTGGTCAGAATGGCCATTATTAAAAAGTCTACAAATAACAAATGCTGGAGAGGGTGTGGAGAAAAGGGAACCCTCCTACACTGTTGGTGAAAAGGTAAATTGATACAGCCATCGTGGAGAAGAGTATGGAGGTTTTATTAAAAAACTAAAAATAGAACTACCATATGACCCAGCAATCCCACTACTGGGCATATATCCTGAGAAAACTCTAATTCAAAAAGATACATGCACCCCAATGTTCATAGCAGCACTATTTACAATAGCCAGGTCATGGAAGCAACCTAAACGTCCATCTACAGATGAATGGATAAAGAGGATGTGGTATATATACACAGTGGAATACTACTCAGCCATAAAAAAGAATGAAACAATGCCATTTGCAGCAACATGGATGGACCTGGAGATTATCATACTAAGTGAAGTAAGTCAGGCAGAGAAAGACAAATACCATATGATATCACTTATATGCAGAATCTAAAATAAGGCACAAATGAACTTATTTACAAAACAGAAACAGACTCACAGACATATGAAACAAACTTTTGGTTACCAAAGGGGAAAGAGGGTGGATAAATTAGGAGTTTGCGATTAGCAGATACAAACTACTATATATAAAATAAACAAGGTCCTTCCATATAGCACAGGGAACTAGATTCAATACCTTGTAATAAACCATAATGGAAAAGAAAAAAAGAGTAAATGAAACAGTACATACTTATTAAATGGGAATAAGTAAAACTTACTTTTACATGTCATAAATGTTATTAAATATGATATTGGAATGTACTTTATCAGACGATTTAAAGTTATATACAGTCCTTAAATGAAATATATTTTATTTGTGAAATTTTCTTACCCTGTACCAGGCAACAATGGTGAAATGATTAATAAATGGCTTAGGGGGTTCTCGAGATTATGTTTCTGTGAAAGGGATTCACAGTTTTAAAATGTTGCAAAATCCCATTACGGACTAATCCAGAGACAAGTGATTGAAATCACAGAATGTGGAAGGCCTTTCTCACTGTGGCGTTCTACCGTCTGACAACGCCAGCATTTCACTCTGCTCAGAGGGTGAGTTCAGAATATTTATTGGCACCTATTAGGTTTATTCAGAAGAGAAAACAGCCAGGACTTAAGGTATTTCCTAAAAGATGGAGCCAAGGTAGCTCATAGTTTGTGGTTTCAGGAGGGAGACATATTAAAAGGGCTCCTTCTGTCTATAATACTTCTGTCTATTATACTTATCCAAATCCTACTCATTTCTCATTCCCAGTGATATTATGACCACACCCAGGCCATCTCCAACTACCCCAGCCTCCTCGATCTTCTTTAGGGATTAATGCAGGCTCTTGTCACCTGGTGACTCCGCATTGCTATTACAAGAGTCTCCTGCCTTTCTCTTGTAATCTCCTTAAGGACCTTTGCCATCCTCTGTATTATGGTTTAAAATTCAGATACCTGTCTCCGGGGCCTTAAAATAAAAAAAAAAAAAAAGTTGTGAAATGTCTCCTTTGGGGTATGGTAGTGTACGCCTCAGTCGTGTGCATGAGTAGGCGCTCAGAGTTGTCTTGGTCTTAATTTGCTCTGAAAAGACTAGGTGAGATTCTTCAACCTTACCTTTCCTTACCTTGCTTTTAGTGTCCTTGGCAAAAGACAAACAAACAAAAAACTTAGTGAACATTTGGAGTTTCTTTATTCTGGCTCTCAGCCCTTGGACTAGAAGGGAAAAAAAGGCAGTTGAGACCCTGAAGGGGACAAGATTGGAAGGTGGTAACCCTTTTCTAATGACCAAGATTCTTTGGGGGGTCTCTTCTCAATTTGCAGTGCTAATTTATCACCTGAGGTATCACCAGAGCCATCTGATCTGTTTAATTTTACAAAGTTTTACTTCCTTTCCATCCATAAATCTCCTCATTCCCAGTTTTATGCCAAGGATGATGCTCTGTGTCTGCATTAACTAGAAGAGTAATGGAAAGTTAGAAAGTAACTGAGGACCCAAAGTTTTCCTGGGAGAACTTCTAAAAATAGCCCCAAGGATTGAATTTCTGACCTTCATACTCTCACTCTGTTGCAAAAGCCCCGCCCCCGACAAATGTCTTCTTCACTTGAACATATTTCTATTGTGATTTGATTGAAAAATCTTTTCTGAGGATTGAAAAATAGCAGCAGACATCCCCTCCAAGGAGGGGATGTGAGAAGACATGAATAAAGAAACATATAACCAATCATCTGCAAAAGTGGTCCATAAAGAATGGAGAAGATGCAGCTTACTCAGTGTTCTCTCTCCCTCCCTCTCTCTCATTCTCTGCCTCTCAACAAAAGCCTAAACAGTTAAAAATGGAGACACCCTATGCCACTTAATAGCATCTCTGTTGATCTTCCTCCAGTAGGTGTATGTCCTGAGAGCAACAGCACCTTTTGTCACCAGCTGTGGCTGGGGAGTGGCTGCCTCAGGGGATCTGAGCCTAAAAAATCCACCACTGAGAAAAGGCAATAACAGAAGTCTGTTGCTGTCTAAACTGCCATATAAATGAAACAATCAAACAAGACAACAAAGGAAACTCCAGTCACCACCAGAGGCAAAAGCAGTTGGTGTAATATATCCTGTCTTCAGTGACTATTTTTAGTTTTCTCCCATCCGCCCTCCACCAAAAAACAACAACAACAAACAACAACTCTAATTTAGATTAACTGGGGAAAAACATTAAATAATTCAAGAGAGTCAGAGAGAGAGGGGAGTAGCAGAGAGACAGAGAAGACACACACCTGAATGAAATGAAAAACACACTGATGCCTCCAAATGTAGGTGTGAACGTGCTCATAATCAGTGGAGATGGAGACTGTTGAAGAACCAAAGAGGAGGGATGAATGAACAGTTTCATCCTCTGTTATTTTCTTTTAGATCATGAATCCATACTCTAAATACGATCCACTCAGAGAAAGCCCTTTCACAAATGGAGGGAAGAGAAATGATTATTAATCTCAATCATTTTTATCAGCTGACTGTAGCCTTTCTCTGGGCTCACTCCTGCACGCCTTGGACCAGGAGATCCAAGACTATTTCCCAGAACTTCTGTGGGAACAGTGTCTGCAAATGTTACTAAATCACTCCTTAGCAAAGCACATATTTTTTCCCGTTTTATTGAGATAGAATTGACCTACCGCACTGTGTAAGTCTGAGGTGTACAGCGTAATGGTCTCACTTACGTCCATCATGGAATGATGAGCACAGTAATGAACATCCGTCTTCTCATGTAGATACAAAATTAAAGAAATAGAAAAAAAATTCTTTTCCTCACGAAGAGAACTCCTAGATCTACTCTCTTAACTTTCCCATATAACATACAGCAGGGTTAACTATAGTCATCATGTTGTACGTTCCATCCTTGGTACTTGTTCATCTTACGATCAAACATTTGTACCTTCTGACTACCTTCATCCAATTTTTCCTCCCCCCACCTCCTGCTTCTGGTAACCAGAAATCAGATCTTTTTTCTGTGAGTTTTTAGAGTCCACATGTAAGTAAGATCATACACTATTTCTATTCTTCTGTCTGACTTAATTTCACTTAATGTAATGCCCACAAAGTTCCTCCACGCTGTGGCAGATTTCAGTATTGCCCCCCCCCGACTTTTTTTTTTTTTTTTTGGCGGTACGCGGGCCTCTCACTTTTGTGGCCTCTCCCGTTGCGGAGCACAGGCTCCAGACGCGCAGGCTCAGCGGCCATGGCCCACAGGCCCAGCCGCTCCGCGGCATGTGGGATCTTCCCGGACCGGGGCACGAACCCGTGTCCCCTGCATCGGCAGGCGGACTCTCAACCACTGCGCCACCAGGGAAGCCCTCCCCCTTTCTTAATGCTGAACAGTATTCCATTGTATATATTCCATCTTGTAGTTCACATCTTTTTAATCCATTCGTCTATTTCTTTTCTTTTTTCGTTTAACATCTTTATTGGAGTATAATTGCATTACAATGTTGTATTAGTTTCTGCTGTATTGTTTCCATAACTTGGCTATTGTAAATGAACATGGGTGTGCAGATATCTCTTCGACATAATGTTTCCTGTTTCTTTGGATACATTCCCAGAAGCAGAATTGCTGTATCTTAGAGTAGTTCGATTTTTAATTTCTCGAGGAAGCACCATAATGTTTTTCAGAGTGGTTGTACAGTTTACGATTCCACCAACAGGGCACAAGGGTTCCCTTTTCTCCACATTCTCACCAACATTGTGCATCTCTTCTCTTCTTGATAATGGCCATTCTAACACTTGTGAGGTGATACCTCATTGTGGTTTGATTTGTATCCAAGGCACAAGTTTTTAGTAACACTTGATCCAGCACCCTGGTTCCAGTTGGCAAGGCTATTAACTGAATTCTTGGTGGACCTGTGTAGCCCTTTGGACTCAAGAAAGAGTTAAATACTTCAAACACAAACCCACAAAATTTCATATGTAAGATTATTTTAGAGGACTCTGGCAATGATCTTGCTGCTGTAATTAACACCTGAATATAACCGAAGCAGAATGGGGTTTTCTAAGAATCCCCTCATTATGCCTCATTTATTGCAAAATGCAGCCACCTGAGGATTGCGTCCTGACTAGAGCCCACTTACCTTTTCTCCTGGCATAGTGACACTTGTTCCAATAAGAACTTGTAGAATTTTGCTCCATCCAGCCAAATCCTAAACATTTTAAGGTGCTGGATCCCCTTTCACCAACCTCTCCCAAATGGTTATTAATGGCTTAATTACTGATACTCCTCTGAGAGGTATTTATATTAAGAAATGGATGCATAAGGGTAGAATTCAGACACCAAGGCAGACCAATCTAAGTAGAATAGAGTACAATGATGGAGTACCATGCTCAGCATAGGACAGAATGAGAACACTGAGGGAAGGGACGGGAGCCTCCAAAGTGAGGAGAAAGGTTGGATTGTAAGAAGGGAAGGACAACACTTAAAATTCCCTGGGTGGAAAATTCTCCTAGGACTGGCCTTGATCATCATCACTGGCACTTTCCTATCAATCCTATCCAAAGCTATCTGGAAAAATCATGACCCAGGCAGACACCAAACACTCCCTCCCAGGATACCGGACAGAAGAAGATTCTGGGAAGGAGGACGGTGACTTAAAGCAGATGTAAGGAGCTGGGAGCCATGGCTGGAATGAGAGGTGGCCCTGGAGCCATGGCTGGAATAGGGATTCCTGGCCACAGGAAAAGGGCCACGGCAGGATTTTACAGAATTCCTTGTGGTCTCCTATGCGGTCAGGACTTAAGGTCAAGGGTCTGGCTTAGTACTGAAAGCAAAAACTTCCATACAGAGAGGAGAGTGATAGTATTAAACACAGGCATATAGAGCTCTTTCTGGAGATGTTAAGTAAGTACATTTCAGTGCATTTCCATAATTGTGTTGTGTTGCGTAAACCCACGTTCTTGTCAACATGGGTTGGTTTATTTAAGGGCATGGCACAATGACTTATTGATATAATATGTAGAATTAGCCTCCACGCACAGTGTCAGTTCTGTCATTGCAGGTGGCCTATCACCTGATGTAAGATTCTACTCTACGTTTGCTCTGATCTATGGCAAATAATCACTTGCTTGCAGTGATACCCTTCAGATGCTTATTTTTCTAGAAAAAAATTTATCTTCTCAGGGCTGCCTTTCACTTAAGCCTACCTCTTACTCAAAGTCTTTGTCTCTCTGGGTCTCTATTTACCTGTCTGTTTCCCTTTCCTTCTGTCCACTCTGAAATGCCTCTGAGTTTTTCCCCTGGTCATTCATCGCATGTCTCTGTGTTTCCCTTACAGAGGATGTAGATAAAGTCCCCAGATGTCAAGCTACCCACACTTAGCAGTGATCATAGCTGATATTTACGGAGATTACAAACATTAATGGACAAGCGGTAATCCAGCTGACGTTTATAGGACATGTTTAGGCTAGCCATATACATTAATTCTCTCACTCGTTATGACAGCCTGATCAGAGTAGCAGGTAGGTTCTATTACAAACTAGGAAGCTGCGTTAAGTGTGGTCAACCCAGCAAGTGGCAACCCTAGAATCTGAACCCCAGCAATCTGCTCTGAGTCCGCACTCTTAACCTTTAGACTACAGTGCTGGCCCCTTTATGAATAGCGTGTGTTCAGAAATAGCCCCTTGGGGAGCAAGACCTTAGGCCTAGCTTTAATGCTTTATAGCTCATAACGTTCCTTTACATGTACTGTTTCATTTGGCTTCTGCATCCAGGAAAACGGGTGTTATTAGAGAAATGAAGAGACTTATTTTCAGGATTCTGCAGAACCAAGGCTTGGATTTGGTTCTTCTGATCTGAACTGAGTGCTTTCCCCACTTCCACTGCTCTAACTGCAGAATGGGCATTCTCCTGGCAGGATCCAGATGGCCAGGAGGGCAGAACGTATGAGCTGGGTGGGCATAGAGAAGATGTAGAGAAGGGCATAGAGGGAGAGAGCGGTGAAAGGGGGGATGAGACTGATATGAGAAGAGGTTCAGTGGAGACCTGGTTCTGAGCCCAAGAAAGAGCTCTGAGTATAGAAATTCTTTTTTTTTTTTTTTTTAAAGTGACCCCTTCTCTTATAAAGCATCCTTGTAGTTAAGGATATAGACCAGACCAGTGCTTTTCAAATGTTAAGATGCACAGGAATCACCTGGTGATTTTATTAGAATATAGACTCTGACCTAGAGGGCTGGGGTAGAGCCTGAGATTCTGCATTTCTAACCAGCTCCCCAGGGCTGCTGTACTCTGAGTGACAGCTTCTCCTGCCCAGGGATTTTTTGAATCCCCACTGCTCTAGCATCTCCCTTAGTTCACAGAGCCCACCTGCCCATCTCCCTCTGACAGAAATTTGCTAGGCTGAGGGCCTTGGTTCTGAAAGCCCAATTACGGAAACGAACTACCACTTTTACGAAGGAAGCATTTCCTTCACGTGGCCACTAAGACACCTCGAGGAAGACCTGAGATCCTTCTATGAGTTAATGAGGCAAGGGCACTTCCTGACAGGACAACCCCCTGCCCCCCTCAAAGTAAAAAGAAGTTTCCAGAAGTTTTCTTTTTACATGCCTCAGGATACCACCTGCCTGGAGTGACCTACATTTTGGGAGCAAGGTTAGTCAGGAATGGACCCCCCCACACCCCCCCCCCCCCCCAGTGCAAGCCTTTCCTCTCCACTGGGAGCGCCCAGAGCTTCACTCACAGATCACGCAGGCTGAGCGGCTCTCCTAGGGTGCTCTCCCCACTTGGACACAAGTCCTTTGAAATGACATTAGCGCTGGCTAATAGTCTGTAAATGTGTCAGATGATGCCCCCTAGTGCCACGGGTGCCATTTTCCCTTGTGAAGTCACACTGGCTGCACCACAGCAAGCCAGGATATAATTAGTACTAATGTGGTTCTTCGCTGAATGACTACTGCACAGCAATCGTGGTCTTCACTCTGTGCTGATTTGGGAGATGTTTGTTTGTTTTTAACATGTTGAAGAGCTGGAGCAAGAATATTAGGATGGAGGCACTGCACGGTTGCCTCTTTTTTGGCTGATGTCTTGGAGGCGCTGGATCAGTGTATGCGAATGGAATGTGTGCAATTGGCTATTTTTATTTTGCTTTCATTTTGAATTTTATGGCTCCATATAGGTTTAGAAAGAATCCCAGAAGGACAAGTAGTCTACGTCCTTCATTCTGCCCCCCTGGGCAAGCTAACACCAGAAATTTTCCAGCTAGACCAGTACCCCTTGGCTTTGTAAACTAGTTCAAAAAGCCTTCCGGGCGATTAATATGCTTACCAACAGTAGACTCTAACAGTGCACCTAATAGGACCTTTAGCTTAAAGTACGATTCTAGGGCACTAAGACCCATGTCACATCTTTTTAAAAAAAATAACAGTTATATGGTTCTACTGCCTGGTTTCTTTAAGACTGGACTGGTTTCTTTCCGATTCAGATATTCTAGCTTCAAAATAATTTTGTGGATATTCTAACTTATATATAAAAAGTTCTTATGTAGCCCTGTGAGTTATAACCCCCTCAATAAGGAAGCTGATCTAAAAGTACAACCTGCCTTTTTGCTGAGACCTGGTTAGCCCATTTCTTCTGGTTAAGGTCCCAGGAGAAAGAGAGAATATCCAGGCCCATCTGATTGCTTCTATCTAGTGGTAGGGTTACCTGGTAATGAGCCCTACCTGGGCCTTCCACACGTTAGCATGTGATGGTTTGCTTGTGGAAATTTCCTGGAACTCTATGTCTACATGTTCAAAGACTTACAAAGGGAAAATTTCCAGATACTTTGCTTCAGTTGGTGGGGTGCCAGTCTCTGGGGATCACTGATGAAGTGTTGGGACAAGGAATAGTAACTTTATTTGGAAAGCCAGCAGACTGAGAAAATGGTGGACTAGTGTCCCAAAGAACCATCTTACCTGAGTTAGAATTCAGGCTTCTTTTATACTAAAAGGGGAGAGGTGTGGCTGGTGGCTGCAGACTTCTTGGTGCTGGAATCCTTTGTTCTAGCAGCTGTGCACATAGGTCTGGTCACAATGTTCCTGTAAACCTCCAACAGGACAACGGTTATTCTCTGTCCTGCAACTTTTTAATGGAAAAGTGTTATACCCTTAAAGGTCAGAGCCTTAAGAATGGGCTATCCTGTACTTCAGGCTATAGGCAACATTCTTTTACAAAAGATGCAGAGCCAGCATGGCTAAGCACAGGCTACAGAGCACAAGGGTTAGAGCTAAAGGGATAGATCCACTATGGAGTCAGGTTTGTTCTTCTCTGTTACAAGTGTGATAGGTGGTTCCAATACTGGGGAAAGGCTGTATTGCGAAGGTATTGTACTGTGAAGGGCCTTTACAAACTGCATGATGAGTGCATATACAAACTGGTTGATACTGAGCCATTCCCATCCTCTTGGCCTTCCCCTATGTCCACCCTCTTCCTCTCTTGCTAGGGCCGCCTGGCATCTTCACCAGGATCCTTTCTATTTCTTCCTCAAAGCTCAGCTAAGGAAAGCTTCCCTGCAATTCCCCATGACCACCCAGTGTACAGGGTGACCCTCCAAGGCGTTTCCCTATATGTAACCTCTCAAATAAGCACTTAGGGCACAGTCTCCTAACTATGTATTTGCCTTTTACCCCACTGGACTTGGAGCGTCTGAGAAATTAGAAGTGTGCCTTTTATCTCCGCATCTCCAGTGTCTAGCCTGGCCTGAAGTTGTTTGATGAATGTTTGTTGAGTTCAAGTGCTCTCCCTTGAACTGAACTTGCCCTCCCTTGACTCCCCAGGTGGCTCCAGGTCCTTCCTCTGGGCTCACGTTATTAACACATCCTCACTGGGTCTAAGTGCATTGTCTATGGGTCTCCAACCCAGGGCTGTCCAGGAAGGAGAGGGGGTCAGGAGCTGGTGGAGCCTCAAGTATTAGATCTGTTTTATCCATACAAAGCAGTCTTTTTTGTTTAATTTTGTTTGGCTTGTTTTTGAGTGATATAGGCTGGATCTCCCACCCAAAGCAATATATCGCCAGAACATCCAGGGAGGCCCTGGGCCAATTAGAACCCTGGAACTTGTTTATCAGTCAGTCAACAACCGTTAGTGGAACCCACTGGGTGGCAGGGCTCTGTGCGCAGCATGCAGCAGCAGTTATATTGGAGTTAGGCTGAATTAGTTTCGTTTTCACAAACATATAAAGTCCCTAAGAATCCTCACAAACTGTTAATTCGACTCTTGTTTTACGAGTGGACTCACGGGGCAAACAGATGTAAACTACACCGGACTCTAAAGGAAAAAAATAATAACAAAGTGATGGTGAATTTAGCGCAAACCCTTCTGCAGAGGGTGCCTGGGGTGCTCTCATAAACCCACTCTCAGAAGGTGGCCTTCAAACACTGCCACCTGTCAGGCATTAACCAGGCTAGTTTAAAAACAGAGATCTCGGTTACAATTTTAACTAGGGTAATATTGGGGATTCCCAGCTGCCCAGTGCTATAAAAAGAACCTAGAAACCCAGAAGAACAATAGCAAACTTTGGAATAAAAACTTGCCTCCTCTACTGGTCCAGGGTACAACTTGGGGGCTGTTTGTAGCCACCCTATATTATATACACACACATATACAATTGCAGCTTCTCAGCCCCAGTGAGGCAGCTTTTCTGGACGTAGTGGGAAAGCCAGGGAGTCGAGCCCTTGTGTTCAGATGTTGACTTGTATTTTTCCACCTATTTCTAACTAGTCACTCACTATAAAGAAGGAGGAGATAAAATGTCATTCTATAGAAGGTGTTGTGTCCACCAGCCTGATAATTCAAAACCTTTCTCCAGAGTTGCTGGCTTTTGGTTTCTTGCTTAGATGATCTTTTCTCTTAGAACTTTGACAAAACCATTATGTGGAACATAGCCTGTTTCCTCCCCATCTGTATCCACCCCTGACTTGGTGAGTCTTGGGATGAAGAATCTGTGGTATTGTGGGCTCATGCACATCCATGCCACACCTCTTCTTTTCCTCCCTCCGATCTGCCATCAGTTCCTCAGGCTGCCATGGGTGGAAAGTTCCAAGAGGACACCCGGAGTTCCAGATGCTGTACCCAATGCTAGTATGAGGCTTTGGAAAATCATTTGCCAAGTGATATAAATGAGACCCCACGCATCGCTATGAAAATCAACAAAATGATTATTATTGGAAATAAGGTGTACAATGTTGATGACTGGCGAGACAGGCTTCAGAGAAAGTGTCTGGAAAGTTTAATTCTGTTCAATGTGTATTGGACACCTGGGTATACAAAGATGGAGAGGACGCAGGCCCTGCCCCTGGGAAGTTAATGCCTACTGTAGTATAGACAAACATCACTGGCCTGGTAAACATTGACTTTGAGGGTTCTGATCTCTGTTCTGATACTGGTATTCTTCATGACCCTTAGTTTCTCCCTAAACACATGTAGTTGTTTGTCAAAGACAAACCAAAGAAACTCACTGTTCCATCTTGGGCACAACTAGATACATTTCTTAGAAGTCTCTCAACTCCCGGGGATGGTGGCTTCAGTAAAAATTGCCAGACTCACCCCTCTCTCCCTGGGTAACCACTCATTCTTGCAGCTCTGCCTGGGATGGAGTCTCAGGCGGCAGCCAGGGTTTGGGGTGAGCAAGCATAGCGGAGGGGAGGCAACCTCAGGGACTTCACAGAGGGTGAAGCCCCTTGGAGCCAGTGGAAGCTAAAAGTCCTTGAAGGAGACTTCTGATACTAAGGGTGGGATATCTGTATACCTTCCAGAAACAGTGGGCTGGTGGTTTCTCTCTATCAGATCCAAGTGGTAACCAGAGAGAGAAAACTACAAAGGCTCCATTTTTATCCTTGGGCTGGCATGTCCTGGAGAATGTGTGTTACATTCAGTGAGAGTCAGTGAGTAAACCTCCAAAGTCCCTTGCAGGTTTAGACACCCAATTCTTTTTCTAAATGTAACGATGACTCTCTCCTCCATTGCTTCTCACTCCTCTCACACCAGCATCTGTCTATCTATCTATCATCTTCTATCATCTATCTATCATCTATCTATCTGTCATCTTCTATCATCTATCTATCTATCATCTATCATTTTCTATCATCTATCATCTATCTATCTATCATCTATCTATCATCTTCTATCTATCATCTATCTATCTATTTATCTATCCATCTATCATCTATCTACCTATCATCTATCTATCTATCTATCTTCCAGACACCCCTAATCTTTTGAGTTCTGACTGGGAAGAGAATTCAGACTTTATGCAATGCTAACTCCTGGTAAATGCCCTCTGTGTAGAGGGACTTAAAACATGACAGCTCATTCTCTTAAAGACTCTCTCTAATGGTCCCAGATTTTGTGGCTTAGGGTTCAAGGTTACTACTTCCTCAGTGGCTCTTCCTAACCAGTATTACAAACAATCTATCCTCGGAATTACTAGAATGGATGGGAGACTCTGGTTTTCGACATGAGCAGGAACTTCTGTAGCCAGCCCTCTCACACTCCCTGAGCTGCGTGACTGGTACCTGCCTTCTTAATTTTTGAGTTTTCACTTCCTTATCTGTAAATAATAGGTAATAATGGAGAAATAATATCAATCTCATAATATTGAAGTGAGGATCAACTCTATGTAAAGGACCTATCACCATGCCTAACCCCTGGTAGTTTGCCTATAACTGTAAGGTTGCTTCCCTCTCTTAAAATGCAAGTTAAAATGTATACTGGAGATTTAGTAACTTCTGCAAAACAACAGATTATTAGGTTTTCCCTCCCTGACAGTTGCGCAGATTGGAGCTCTCCAGATCTCAAGTCTGCTGTCACAGCTCCATGCATGTGGAGTACTCTCGGGACTTATTTTGTGAATGAGTAGATGAATAAAATATAAAACATGTTGCAATATTAAAAACTGCAAGTTAGAGACAAAGTAAAACCAGCAGATCATAACATGCACTTGCTTTACTCTTAGACTGTTTTTTTTAACTTTTAAGAAGTTCCAAGAACCCCCAAACTCTCCCCCCGAAACTCCACAACCTAAGAGTGAGCTCTCTTGCTGAGGACCTCGTATCTCATCACAATAAACCATGAGATGCTGGGAGGGCAGGGGGCTCTGAGTGTCACTTGGGATGGGCGAGTGTCAGGGCTTCTGGGATGCTAGGTGAACATTTAGGGCACAGGAACGGTGATGCTCTTGTCGCCCGTATCACCTGAGAAAACCATTCAGCTTCTACAAGGACCTGGCTCACTCCCAGAGAAGAGCTTATGAGGCCAGCTAACCTGATTCCCTATGTCATTATCCTCCCGGGGAGGGACTGCTTCTTTCTGGGGCCACTTTTCAGATCAGGATACTGAGACCCTGGGTAGTCGTATGGCATCCAGAGTTAGTGATGACATGGCCAACGAGCTCTGCAGAAGGGTATGAGCTCCATAAACATTTCCCAGAGTGTACGGTGATTTCTATTCAAGCATGTACTTGTGGGCCACCATGGTGAGTATTTAATGCACAAGCAGCAATGAGGAAATATTAACTAGAGGCCATTAGCATGGTAGTTAAGAACGTGATCATGGAATCAGACGTTTTGAGTCTGTAGCCAAGCCCGTCATATACTAGCTGTGTAACTTTGCATGATACTAAAACTCCTTATGCCTCTGTTTCTTTGGTTGTAAATCTGTGTGGTGAGAGTACTAACCTCATATGGTTGCTGTGACAACTAAATAGGATAAAGCATCAGGAGAAGGTAGCCTGTAAAGATCATCTATTACCACGTACACGGAAGTGTGTTCTTTTCCATTCGCCACTAGATCCATGGAATAGTAATCTGTGTTACAGAAAAACATTTCGGGACTCAAAACAAATTTGAGAAGCAGTACCTTAAATAAATATCAGTAAACCACAGATGAAATAAATGTTAGTAGTTCTACACCTGCACATTTCAGGTACAGTTTCTAAACTCTGATAATTACACTTGTCAGAACAGATGCCCGAGTAGGTGCTCAGCTGATATCGTTACCATGCTGATAACCACAGAGCTTCATGAAGAGGCACCCCATTACTGGAATGGGGGAAGTGGCTCTAGGCAATTGCATCATCCTCTTAAAAAGGCACCCCCAAATTGCCTTGTGCCAGAGGGAAACCGCTTTTAGTGAACAGCTGGGTCAGAAAGTGGGAGAAAGAGAGGGGGTCATCAAATTCTAGTATCCTCAACTGTCCCTGACTCTTTAGCGCAAGTCAGTGTCCTGACCTCCAGGTATTCCCGTGACTCCCTCTGGGCCTCTCCTTGCTAATAAATACCATTTCATTACTAAGTCTGAAAAGTATATAGCCCACCATCTCACAGGTGGTGAATATCACCTTTATCAACAGCAGTGACATTTTTCATTTTCTCTGTACTTTTCCATACAGTATAGGTCTAATGAAGACATTCCTTAATTTTAAAGGCTATCCCTAGAGAGCCGGAACAATCAATTAAAGAACTGCTCAAGTATTCTATAAAAGTATTAGATTGGTTGTGAAAATTATTATACTTGAATAATCCCGAAAATTCCATTAGGTGGAAAACTTAAATCTGCAAGTATCTCTTCGTTCAAAAGGAACCTGGTGATGGCTTGTAAGATCATAATATCCATATAATCCTCATATCTTCATGGTTGAATCCAGGCTAATATTAAGTCCTATGACTTTATGAAATAAAATGCAAGGCACCACTGTCACTGATATGTTGGGTATCTGTACCCTTACTTTGATAGAACGACTAAGTCTATGTGATAGTTCCCTTTTGGAGCACATTTTCAAACCTGTCTATCTCATAGTGTTATTCTGAGAATCAAATAAAATAATTGATAGGAAGGAAGATGTTTCCCCCTAAAACGACAGCCTCTTCGTTTGTAAAGTCAGTCTCCTACCCCCTGTGATTTTAGGGACGTCAGGGAGAATGGTTCCACTCCGCCTCTCTCCCTCAAAATAATCCTCCCAATCCAAAACCTAATTGAGCCCATTGCCTTTATATTTTGAACCTGATATTTAGCACGAGGAGCAGATGCCTTCTCCTGCATTGGGCGACTGCAGACTTACAGCAGGTCTTAGGATACCTGGACACAGGTCTGATATTTGGAATGAACCACGAGGATGGAGTGGGTAGTGATGGTTAGAAATGAGGTTAGAGTGGACGTGTGAAGGGGGCATTGATAGCTGAAGGGACTATTGAAATAGGAAAGCATTAGTCAAGACTAGTCGGTTTTTATTTATTGATTGATTGATTGATTTAGCACGGGCACTTCAGTAGCTGCAGCACGAGGGCTCAGAAATCGTGGCTTATTAGCTCTAGAGCGCAGGCTCAGTAGTTGTGGCGCACGGGCTTAGTTGCTCTGCGGCATGTGGGATCTTCCCAGATCAGGGCTCAAACCTGCGTCCGCTGCCTTGGTAGGCGGACTCTTAACCACTGCACCACCAGGGAAGTCCCAGGACTAGTCGGTTTTTAAGTAAGAAACTCTCACCCTTCTTAAACAAAAAACTCTTGGACTTTATATGCTGGTGGAAGTCTCTTGGTGCTGGGTTCTGTGCTAATACTTCAGTCACTTAAGCTTTCTTTAACTATTTGAATCCAGAATTTATTTCATTTATTGAATTTTATTTTTTTAGTTCAATGACTATACTTTTAACTTGCAAAATTTCCAGTTGGTCCCTTTCATATTTGTTTTCATTTAATTTGTACCTATTTTTGATAGGTAGGTTTTGATAGGTTTCTTGTGTTTTTAAACGGTAGTTATACTTTCACTTGTCTCTTTGAAAATCCCAAGAATAAGCAAACCCATAGAGACAGAAAATAGGTTAGTGGTTGCAGGGCTGGAAGGAGCGGGGAATGGGAGTGACTGCTGATGATATAGAATTTCTTTTTTTTGGTGACTAGAGTGTTCTGGGTTTAGATAGTGGGGATGATTGTACAACTCTGTGAATATATTAAAATTTACTGATTAGTACACTTAAAAAAGAAGAAAATCCCAAACATATACATATCTATATATTTTTGAAGTCTTTGTCGTCTGTCTGGGTTTAATTTACTGTTTATTAGTACTTAATTTTTCATCTAAATGATGAAACTTCGGAACTTTGGTTTTCAGGCTTATTTTGAGGGAGTGGGTCTTCTGTTGTTTTCTCACTTCTCCCTCTATATTTATTTCTTCTGCTAGCATTTTTTCCCAGGAACCTCCTCTATATAAATTAGATCTTAAAAATACATTTAAGAACTCCCATGCTCTTCGTTTTCTCCCTCATCAATTATTACCTGGATTGTTGCCTCAGTCGGTGTAACATCCCAAAGGTTTCCTCGCCTCCAATTTTATCCTTAATTCACCAGCATCTCGTCCTCCAAGTCTGACTCATTCTGGTGTTCTTCACACTTCTATCAATGTGAAGTTTCTTTAAAGAAAAAGCGAATGTGATCACCATACTCAACCTCCTTAATATCCTTCAGTAGCTCCTCACTGCTTTTTATTTCTAGGATAATATTTTTGTAGGACTTTCAAAGTATTTCATAGTGGGCTTCCTGCCACCTTCACCAGCTTCATCATTGACTGTCTTCCTCCTTAATACCATAAAGGCCATACCTAACTTCTTGAAATACCTTGAACGTGCTGTGTTTTCTTACTCAAACCCTTGTTCCTGCACCTCCCCTTGCTCCATTCACAGTCCCTGTGCAGTTGACGCCTACTCGAAATACTACTCAGGTATGATCTGTTCCAGGAAACTTTATAAATTTATCCTCCCAGCTATCTCCTGACCCTTAGAATTGCTGTTCATAGAAAATTATGCCCATGATTGTGCATATCCCCACCATCATGTTTCTTTGCTTGCTGTCTTTGCTGTTATCCTGTGAGTTTCTTGAGGTCAGAAGCTATTTCTTTCCTTTATCTTTTTAACGTCTGTATTCCCAGCACCTAGCATAGCACCTACCCTAGAGCAAATACTCAATATTTGCTGAATTATTACGTGGATGAATAAATTGAAGCCAGAGCCATGTTAGGTAACTGGTATATGTTACATTAAGGATGGAAAGCAAGGGGGAACCGATTGGCATCTGAGAAAGAATCCTGGAGCTTATTCACAGACAGGCCTCTTTAGAGTTCCCAGACACTGACATTATAGACAAGGGGCTTACTTATCAGTAAGGATGACTCAGTTTATCACATGGAGCCCCAAATACCTCCTGACAGATACTATGTGCCAGGTTCCATAGTAAATGTTGGGACACAGACACTGATGAGATAAGACCTCTCCCAGAAGGAACTCACAGACTAAAGGTAGATATAGATGAGTTAAAATGGTAATGCCAACGGTGGGATGAATTGGGAGATTGGGATTGACATATATACACTAATATGTATAAAATAGATAACTAATAAGAACCTGCTGTATAAAAAATAAATAAAATTCAAAAATTCAAAAAAAAAAGGTAATGCCAATATAACATGGTAACTGCTAAATTCGAGGAATGAATGGAGTGCAGAGAGAATACAGAGGGGAAAATGAATGACTGCTTATGAGAATCAGAAAAGGCTTCATGGAGGAGGTGACATTTCATCAGAGTTTTCAAGGATGAGCAGGAATTTGGGCAGAGAAGTAGATGAGGACCCTGTGGATGAAGAAGGTGTAGAGCACAATGTATAAGAGCTCAATGTGCAAAATTGTGTAGTTTAGGCCATAAACGGACGGGAAATTTTTAAGTTATGAAGTACAGGTGATACACCACAAAATCCCAGCTTTAGTTTTTGAAAAAGTGGGTTCAATTCATGGCTTTCTCCTTGACCAAATGTGTTACCCTGTGGTGGTTCTGATGAGTGTCATGTCAGCTTAGGCAAGTCTCTTTATATTTCTGAGCTCTAGTTTCTTCATCTGCAAAATAAGAACAACTACAAACTACCCTCTGGAGTGATGGGAAGCATCACGTTAGTTAATGGTTATAATAACTTTTTATAAACTATGAAGTTTTTATTTATTTTGATTAGGATAACAAATATTTAAGGTTAACTAAATAGTGAGGTCTTTATCTTTAGCCAGGATGCCCAATGATTAAATATGCTATATACATTTTAATGTGTTGCAACTTAAACCAAAATAGTCAAAAAGCAAAATCTCTTAGACCCGTTCGCTTCTCCCTGAGAGCTGGGCAGTCATCTATCTTTTTATATGTTCCAGTCTTCAACAGAATTGGCGGTGCCTTAAGGTCTAAGTCAGGTGCTTCTGAGTACAAAAGTCTCAACAGTTCTAAAAAAGGATGAAATTTCCACTTTACAAGTGCCATTGCCACAAGGGGGTAGGGGTGCTCTGCGTAAGTTTCTGCCTGTGCTCTTCCTAACCAAATCTTTTGACAAAAAATTAAGATTAAAAAACCATTGAGTTTTAATAGACATCTTCTATACCATATACATTTCTACTATCATTTTTTTTCTTGTAATTAACATCTATCCAGAGACATTAGCCAAGATGTCAAAGTCCAACATATTTAAGGTTTGTCTTTCTGTCTCATGTTCAGCAGGACAGTTCTAGAGGGCCAGAGAGGGTGACCCTGGGATTGGAAGATTTGGTTACAAAGGCCACCTTTCATTAATCTGAACAGACAGCCACAGGGCAATGTGTATTCTCCACAACTGGATTTTATCACAGTGAGTTCCTTCGATGTACACGCATTAAAAAGAATGCAGTGATAAAAAAAAAAAACCTAGTTTTCTTCTTCTGTTCATTATGCGCTTCTTCAATGAAGAAGAAAACAAAAATAACTAGATGAAAAGAACCAACTAATCCCTTAAAAAAGCATGCATTAAAAAAATTATACACAATGTGTGTGTCTCTTAAGCAGCATTACTTTAAAAAAATAACCAGTTGAAATATGCAGCAGTAAGGCTATGACATCGTTTCTGGATAAGGTGTCCTTCCTCCGTGCTGGTGTTGTCCAGGACATAAATCCACAGAGGTACTTGGTGCAGAAGAACACAGCTGGGACACCAGGGAATTCCTCCCAGGATTCACAGAACAAGTCCTATGATTCACCTCCAGTGTTACAGAGCTAACAGATTCCACCTGCGGCATGCACGCCGGCTACGACGCCCCCTTTTCTTCCAGCTCCGGAAAGGCTGAACCCCTAACTCCCACCTTTTCTTTGTATTTCTTACTCTTTAGCTTGGGATATGAACCCATCCGTACCCCGGGTTCAGATGGTTTCATTTATTGGTGGACTTCAACGTGATGTCATTAGGAATTCACGTCAATATTTTTTAAGAGAGGAAAAACAAAGCTCTGTGTGCAGGATGGCTTGGATGGAGATGCAGGCTGTCATAGTGTTTCCCTATCCCTCGGTGGCGCACAGCCGTTCTGGGCCCACGAGCAATCTGTCTGTAATAAGTGACAGATTCCCCTTCATATAAAGGAAGGGGCCGGAGGAGAGCAGCGCAGACCTAGTACAATATAGCAAAGCAGGTGCTCCGGTCAGACCCCACTCTACCAGGAAACGCTTCTGGAATGCATGACCAATTCGGTTTCAGAACAGAATACTCTCTTTAATGGACAGAAAACACTAACCTTTTCTTTTTCCTTTTGCCTTCCCTCCTCCCCCCACCCTCCCAACTCCCCAGTTTCAACAAGCCCCCTTTTCACTTTAACCCTTTCAGAGGAGAAGGGGCCAGGCTCCACTCCGCACACACCCATCCATCTAGATGTTGCTAACAACCCAGGAAGAGGAGAAACATTCATTAGCCAGGACGACAAACACCCTGTGCCCAGAAGCGCTGAGGCACGGTGGGAGAGGGGTGAACTCAGGAACCGGGAAACCCAAACTCCCCAAAATACAAGTTTCACTTTTTCTTTTAGATGCTCATTCAGAAACAACTTCAGGAAACATAGCTTTAGAGAAAGGGCTAGAGTATAAAAATGGGAATAAGAAGGGCTCTGAAAGGAAGAAATAAACGATGAAATCTGAAATAGTCAAAATCGCATTAAAATCACATATTGTTTTAAAGATCATGTAGCATTTGAGTGAAATAAAAAAAAAAACAACTCACTTTAAGGAGTCTCTGAATTGGGCCAATTCTGCATAATACTGATTGCATCAGATAGTAAAATAATACTTTTAGCATCATAAGCTTGAGTTTTGTTCATACACACACAGACACACACACACACGCACACACACGCACACAGACACACACAGACACACACACACACGCACACACACGCACACACACGCACAGGTGGTGTCATTGGATTGTATAGAATTAAATATCCCCATTTCCCCACACACAAAGAAAATAGCTAGAATTTAGGGAAGAAATAATTACCCAAGATTTCAGTTAAATTCTACATATGCACATACCCTTACTCTATTGACAAAGGAACACGTAAACAGTCTTGTATGGTTCCTTTTCCATGCAACAGTATTTGAAATGCAGTGATAGAGACTAACGTATATTAACAGTAATAAGGGTTTCCCCTCCGAGAGTTGTTGTAACTTATCTTTGAAGTTAAGCTCATTTATCACGGGGAGAATAGACCCCAAAAATACAGCAGCCACGGCATCCTGCCCGAGGCAGAGTTAGAGATTTCCAATAGCTGCTGCAAAGAAACATTCTGAAAATGCGTTCACTACTGCACCGATAAATCTTAAGACAGAAGAGTTTTAATTATAGAGGATGGCAAAACCCAGATTTTTCAAATGAACCCAAAACTATGACTTGAGAGAGAGCTTTCCCGCATGGGACCCAACCTTTGGTAAATTTATGTTTTCTTCATCTGGGAACAAAAATCTGCTTTTTAAGCCAGACTCCTGGAGTATTTCTTCATCTGTAACAGTAGCAGGAGAAACAACAGAAGTGAAATAGAGTAAAGCCAACCTATATGCATTCATGAAGAGCCAAGAATATGCTAGGTGCACTGTGGATTCTTTGGGGGCATACTGCAGATCGCCACGCATGTGTATGTACTTTGCACGTATGTATGGACATGTGCTCCTACGTGGCTTAATACTCAGTAGCCTGCTTCTTTAAGGAAAGAAAAAAAAAATCAGTGTCATTCGCATCCCTGTGCCAAAACTGAACTCTTATTCCTTGAAGAAAAAAAGTTAAGGCTAATGAAATTAAGGATTGTTTAAATCAGAGGTCATTAAAATGCACACGTTTCTTTTCCTGGAATCTGCAATTGTATTCAACGTTTGCCTGCCTGTAGGATAAATAATTTAATGGGTCTTGTGATTTCGTATGAAAAGCATAAGAAAATCCTACAGCTGTAGCTTCATTTTTCTCCCCACTCAAACTGTTCCCTTCTTAAATTGCATATTTTGTACAGTTTTTTTTTAAGAACACAAAGTAGGTTCTACGTCTTCGAGAACCAATTTCAGACATAATAGGTAATTGCACATAATTACAGGAGTTTCAGAAACTGAAACAAAAATGAAAATCAAAATCTCTTCTCGTTCCAACCCTTCTTTCTTTTTAAAGATTGGAATTAAATCACTATCTGATTCTCTTCAACTTCTTTTGCCCTTTATTACAACTAATGATATATGCTGAGAATAACCAAAAGTGAAAAATACTCTAAATGTTTGTTTTCTAGTCATTCAGTGTTAATTTGGCGTTGTGATTATACAGGCATGAGGACAGGTTTTTATAAATTTCCTTCAATTTTACATTTTATCACTTGAGCCATGCTACGAGGGAATGTGGTCAGTTTAAGGCTTTGACATAGTGTGAGGTGCAGTTTGAATTATCTTGCTATTTTCCACATCCACTCTCTTCAAAGTAGTCTCTGATATTTGTGAACACTCACACACTCGGAATGAGACCAAAGACCAAAAGAATATCCGGCCTCCATGCCCCAAGAAAGAGGATATCGAACTTTCAAGAGAGGAAAGTATATTAAATGAGTGAACTCTGTCCTTCTTCATCTTTTTATATTTCCTTGGGGTTATTGTGATAGAAGTGGGGTTGGGACCTCAGGTAGAGGTAAGGTCTTTCTCCAAGGCTTTCTTGGAAGTGAGTTTCTCAGGCAGATATCAGCCCTTCTGGATTTTCTGCTTTGGATGGCAGACTGATGGTGATATTTCCTCTCTGCTCCCTCCTGGTGACACAAGGTTGTGGCTCTGAGGCTGGACGAGTGTTTTTAGAGCTTCCTATCATCTTCCTACCTGTCCAACTAAAAACTAAATGCCTCTCATTCAATGAGTAGGTAAAAGTAGCCAGATTGTCTTTTAGTTTGTGTCGTGGCTTATGAGGGCCCCCAAGCAGCTTACAAACCCGTCACTGATCAGAGTCCGGGAGGAAGAAGTGGAGAGTGGGTTTAGAACCCAGAAAATGGGCTGATAGTTATTTTCAGGGTGTATCTTTTATGCCTGGTTTTAACTTACTCCTTTTTCTCCTATGACACTAAAATATCACTCAGTGGCACTAAAAATGAATAAAGTGCAAATCAGAAGTGTGCAGATATGGCTTTTCTTAAACCACAGACTTAAAAGTCAAAGTAAATGTGTGAAGTAAAAGTATAGAAAGGGTAATTTACTAGGGAGTTCAGGTGGCTCTTTCTCCAGCCAATCCAGGGAGCGTTAGAGATATTGGCAATTCAGTGTGTGTCTCTTTATGCGGGGTTAGAGGTGAGGAAGCGGGTCTGTGGGGTTGATCATGAGGACAACATTTGGAGATTCTGATCCCCATCAATTAGTAAATAATTTCACAACTAAAAAGACCCAACCGGGGGAGAGGGATAAACTGGGAGATTGGGACTGACATACACACACTACCATACATAAAATAGATAACTAATAAGAACCTGCTGTATAGCACAGAGAACTCTATTAAATACTCTGTAATGGCCTATATGGGAAAAGAATCTAAAAAAAAAAAAAGTGGATATATGTATAACTGATTCACTTTGCTGTACACCTGAAACTAACATAACATTATAAATCAACTATACTCAAATAAAAATTAAAAAAAAAAAAAAAAACCAACCAGCAAAACTAAAGATGAATAGCAAAGGGACCAGTATTTCCAGAACAAAAAGCATCGATTTCAGGATGCAGGTAAGAAAAGGTTAAGCATCCTTACTTATAGGTCTGCACTGTGATAGTGCAGATGAGAGCCACTCACAGAGCCAGAGTCCAGCTGGAAGATAAGTGTGAGATGGCTGCCTGGGGAAGAGAAAATTGTCTTTCTCTTTAAGAATCTGGAGTAACTTCCTTCAATAGGTGACTTTGCAAAAGTCTCTGAACCTGATCTTCCTCAACTGCAAAATGGGAATAATAAAAATAATGAGCCTATAGGAAGGCAGGGTCTGGACCACAAGATGCCTTTACGATACGTCATATCCTTTGATCTTGGGCTCACCTCTATTCTGCTGCCCAATGAGGTGTTCATCGTCACCCTAAGCCTTCCGGTGTGCATTGCATACAAACACTCCTCAGTATTTGATAAGTGACTGAATGAATGGGGGATGAACTTGAGGACCCCATCCATTTTTTTACATCTATGATCTTACAGCAGTCAAGTTAAGAGAGCATACTTTATAAACTCCTTTGTTTCGCGTGTGATCTCACAATTGCTTCTTACCTAATTCTTCCCCCAAGGCATCATACTCCATCCAAAAAAATATATAAAATTATTGAATGTGGTAAAGTTGTCATACATTTTTTTCTTATATTCCACATAATACTTTACACAATTTGGGAACTTATTGAATACGTGTTGAAATGAATTGAATAGTGAACCTATAACTTAAGGCAAGATAAGTAAACTAGCCCAAGATGGCCTAGAGCCTATTTTTGTAAAAAAAAAAAAAAAAAAAAAAGTTTGTTGGAATACAGCCACGCCCATTCATTTATGTATTGTCTATGGCTGTTTTTGACTATAATGGTAGAGGTGAGTAGTTACATCAGAGACCAGATGGCCTGCAAATACTAAAATATTTACTGTCTGGCCCTTTAAAGAAAACATTTGCCAGCTACTGACTTAGAGGATTTCCTCTTTTCTCCACTCACATTAACTTACTAGGACTATGAATTCTGGTCTTCTATCTCTGGTCAGAGAATTGGGATCAGTTTTATTAATAGTGATGTGATTAACAGGAGTTATTCAGTGTCCCTTTGTAGATCCTAAACTAAACATAGTGTTATCATATGTCCCTTTGGCTTCTTAAGTAATATACACCCTCTTTTCCCACCCTCATCAAATTGTTTTTTAAAAAAATTTATCTCATACTTAATTGTACGGCATAGAAATTTGTGTTTTGAGATGCCAGTGTATAAATTATGTTAGGATCAAATAACAAATATTTGTCTTAGCCTAGATATGGATGACTCTGGGAGATGTGAAGAAAGGTTAGTTTTGGGAACACAAATAAAGGATTTAATGATATGTGCGTAATATTGTATGTTAATAGAATGAAGTTACCTTTCATCATACTGAAATCATCTTTTTTCTCCAAATAATGTTTATTGTTCTCAGACTTTTGTTATATACAGAGTTATACAGAGACTTCAAATTGGAAATTTACACCACCTATGATTGTGTTTATTACTCTACAAAGGCATTTACAGTACAATTTTAGACTTTGTAGACTGTGGGTTTATGGGGTATCACAGGTAAAATACGTATATGTCCTTGGTAGAAACACATAAGCTATATTTATACTATGTTGATTAGGGTTAAGTATTAGGATTGACATTTTAGCTAGTATTACAGAAAAGCTCTTATATGCATAATATGCTTTTGTGAACCCATAAAATATAGAAAAGAAGTATGTGGCAGTGTTTCAGAATCCTTCTCAAGATTAAACACAGATAGTCAACATCTGGGGCTAAAAAGTACAGATCTGTCTAGATTTACATAAAGCGGATTGATATAGTGGAAAAAAAAAACATGTCAGCGTGGTTTCTGAATGGAGAGGTTATAAGCATGGGATTAGTATTCATACATTCAGATCCTGACCTTCAATCTTGACTCCATCCCTTAGACCATGTGTGGCTTTTAAAGGTTACTCACAATTCTGTTCCTCGGTTTCCTCATCTACAAAATAGGGAAACTAATAATGCCACCTGGTAATACTGTCTTGATGAGTACATGAGTTCCTCCAGATGAAGCTTTCAGAACAGTGCTTGCCTCCATAAAGGACAATTACTACTTCTGTTTCCCAATCCAGCACTAGCTTCTTCTTTTTGAGCCTCATTTATTTTTTTCTAAAATGGAGTTTGTAGGAGAACGGTCTATCTATCTTATAGCTTTCATTTTTTTGTTATCATTTCATGGGGGATATGGGAGAAAGTGTAAAGAATAGGAGGAGGTGATAGGGAAACTGGACTGGTCAAAAGCAGAGGTGACAGAGGTAGTAAGTATAGCCATAGATCTGCACAGGTACCTGAGTGTTAATACACATCTGGATACACACACACACACATTTACACATATACATTCACAAACACACAACACACTCACACATAAACACGCATTCTCACACAGATATTCCATGTTTGACATCAACTTGTATCATCTCTTGAAGAAACCTTAATGTTATGGTTATCAGACATCAACAGGCAAGGTATTGCTTCTCATAATAAATTGAGGTTTGTTTTATTTTCTTACATTTGCTAAAAAAAAATATTTTCAGGAAATATAACAACCGCAACTTTCCATGCCAGTAGCTTTTAGGAAATGGTGATTTTTAGGAAAACACTTCAGGGCAAAAGGTTAGAAGAAGGAAGCAGATTTCAGCACATCTGAAATTCACAGGGAATTTCAAATCTATTTTTTCTGCATGTATGTAAAATTAGACCATAGAGAAGAATCTTGAGAGTTACCGGAAAAAGAGCTAAGATTTTGGATTGAGTTTTTGAGGTCAAAAAGATTCAGTATAAGACAAAACTCTAGAAAGTATTTAGCAGTGGGCTGCATTTTTCACCAGTTAGATTCATCCACAAGAGGTCATTGGATGATTGGAAGACATAGTTCCCACCACTTTTTGAAATAAAAGGTTACTACACCCTCTGGGCTTTTTAAAGAAATTTCAGTTTAGTCCCCAGAATAAGTTTAATGGAGATGAAGACTTTTGAGGACCATAAAACTTTGCGTCATGATAGTTTGTTTTAAGATGAATTACCTCAATCCTGTTGGGGCACTGGTGTCATGACTGACTACACAATCACATAAAATCAGGAAAAGAATTTTCTATAAGTGTCCATTGTATAACCATCCTACCTACTTCTAGTTACGTTATGTGCAGCATTGTGTTAGGGGGCAAAGTCACATTTTCTGGTTAATATCTCAGCTCTACCACCTACTCACTGTGTAATCTTGGGCAATCATTTAAGACTTATAAACCTGTTTTCTCACCTATAAAGTAGACATAATGATACTTACCACATAGCGTTATTGTGAAGGCTAACCAGAATATACCATGTGTATTAGTTATTATGTCTGTGTAACAAACGACCCCTTCCTCCAAAACTTAGTGGCTTAAAAACAACACTTATTATATCCTGGTTTCTGTGGGTCAGAACTCCAGGCATGGCTTAGCTGTGTTCCCTCACTCAGAATCTTCAACAAGGCTGCAATCAAGGTGTTGGCTGGGGCAGTGATCATCTCAAGGCTCAGTTGGGGAAGGATTTACTTCTAAACCCACTCATGTGACTGACTGTTGGCAGATTGCGGGACTGATGGCCTAAGTTACTCATTGGATGTTGTCAGAAGCCACTTCCAGTTCCTTGCCATGTGGGTCCCTCCACTGGGCCACTCACAACATGGCATCTCATTCCTCAGAGTGAGCAGGGGAGAGGCAAGAGAGAGGGCAAGCAAGACAGGAGTCACGACCTTTCCTAACCTAATCTTGGAAATGCTTTTCCACCACTTTCGCCATCTTACATGCACTAGAAGTAGATCACTAGATCCAGCCCACTCTCACAATGGAGGGAATGAAACATGGGTGTTAACACCAGGAGGTGGTGATCATTGGAAACCGTTTTGGAAGCTATCATATAATATAAAGTAGTTAGCACAATACTTTGTACAGAGGAAGTATTCAGTATTTTTTTTCTGCGTTAGTATATATTCCTAAGAATTTTTCTCTCCTGGCAGGTCCAAACACAAAGAGGTATGGGGTCAGGTTTAAATTGGGCTGAGGGTTTTTTTAAAGGTATACAGCTTCTCTGTGACTGAATTTCTCTATTTGTGCCTGAGTCTCTCCCATATATCCATGAAAAATATAAAATAACCATGTGAGCTAAAATGATAGGATATGTCACTCAGAATTTAATGATGAAGAACAATGCAGATATGGGTGCTGTTATTCTTTCCAATTCTTCCAATCCAGTCATCGGGTACATCGGCTGAAACTAGAAAAAGGAGAATTCCATATGTCCAGTTTGCTTCCCAAATTTACCCCAATGCCTGCTCCATGAAAAAATAGGAGACTTCCTGGCTTGTTCGGTACAGGAGTGATATCTAACTTTCATCTTTAAATGAATCACGTAGATTTTCACTGCATCGCTTCTATTGCCCTGACTTCAATTATTCAAACTCAGAAACCTCACTTCTACCTGTTTCAGTAGATGCTGCCTGAACGTCCGTGTGTCAGACCTCACTACTTTGCAACTCCACGTATGTGACCTTAAACTCTAAAATAGTTCTCTCTGAATATGTCTGTTCTACTCTCTCACTCTATGAAACTTGTTACTGCTCTTATGAAAGATCCAACCACAGCTCACGTTCACTTAATTTCTTCCATTTAAAACAATTTAAAACAATTCCACCACTAGATTTCTCAATTTCTGAACTTATGCCATTTCCAGTCCTGCGTAAATCCTTTAGTTACTACCCCTACTGTAGCTTCCAGGATCGTAAGAATTGTTGGACCAAGATAAAGAAAAATACTGATTAGATCCTCAGCAGTTTTCACTGGTTAACCCCTGTGTGATCCTCATTGCTACTTAAAGGTCCACACTTTAATAGTCAAATAAACATATTTAAATTCTGGATCTCCATTTTCTGGTTATAGGAACCTAAGCAAGTTATTTTAACTCTTTATGTCTCAGTTTCCTCATCTGTAAAAGGGGGATGGAGGAAATCTCAAAAAAATTTTTTTCTTGTTTTCCTTCCCTATATTATATATATATATATATATATATATATATATATATATATATATATATATATATATTTACTTTGGCTGCATTGGGTCTTCATTGCTGTGCGTGTGCTTTCTCTAGTTGTTGCAAGCAGGGGCTACTCTTCGTTGCAGTGCACGGGCTTCCCATGTCAGTGGCTTCTCTTGTAGCGGAGCATGGGCTCTAGGCACGCAGGCTTCAGTAGTTGTGGCACACAGGCTCAGTAGTTGTGGCTTGCGGGTTCTAGAGCACACGCTCAGTAGCTGTGGTGCACTGGCTTAGTTGCCGCATGGCATGTGGGATCTTCCCGGACCAGGGTTCGAACCCCTGTCCCCTGCATTGGCAGGCAGATTCTTAACCACTGTGCCACCAGGGAAGCCCCTCCTTCCCTTTAAACTCCCTGAAGCATTTAATTCTTTTGGTCCTAGTCTCCTCTATTGACTCTTCTTTTACTTATTGTAAACTATCCCTGTTCTTCTCCTACCTATATATCAAGCCCTTGTAAAGCTTTTGCATAGTTTCTCATAATCTGCCTTATAATAATGGTTGGTATGTTTTACTTGGTCTATGCTGATCACAAGTGCCCCAAATACACAACTGTATTGAACCAGGTTTGCCTGTATTACACTCAGCACAGGGTCCTGCACATGGTAGTCACTTAATAAATGATGTTCAACAGGGATGGATTTAATATTTAAGATGCTTGCCTGCATGCTCTTAAATTTTGGCTGCATTCACTGTGTGTGTAAACAAGAGCAGTTCTCTTCTTCAGCTTACTGTATGCCATTCCCCAACCTGAAAAATCTGAAAACCATGCTTATTTTGTTGTCCATTCCTAGTTGGTAGCCATTGTTCTACATGTAAAGAATGTATCAAAAACCAGAGTGTAACACTAGGAAGTGAGCTTAATATCCAGGTACCATGTGTCCCAACTTCTATAGTGTTTGATAATTTTAGGTCACAAGATCATAAAATACAAAAATATGTGAAAAAATAAAAACAATCACAGCATTTTGCCCACCCCCAATGAGATGAAAGCTCTTCTCATGTAAACTTGGGAAATGACACAAAAGTAAAACTAGGGGGAAAATGACTAAAAATAGTACATTATCTAATATCAAGAGATTACCTGTTTGTAAACAGAACACTTCAGCAAGCAAACCAGATACCTCATTTTGATATCTTACATTGTAGAAATTCCTTGCAGCCAGAGCTTTAAAAACTAATATTTGATCATTTTAATTTTCAAATGCTCTGACACCCTCTGTGCCTTTGGAGTCAGCTGTAAACTAATGAATCTGGAAATGATCAATTCATATTTCTTTCCTCAGTATCTTCTTATCAGAGCTTGCCTGAAGCCATGCATCTTCCTTAGTGCATGTCCAGGATGTCTGAGGCACTTTCTCCTTTGTGACCCAGATTCTCTGATCTGTGTGTCTATATCTAGCTTTCAATTATGTAGAGCATCTCCTTGAACATGCTGTGTAGTCCTTATTAGTAACTGAGAAAAACAAGTAGCTAAAATATGATAAGTTGTATTCTCCAAAGGGCACTTGAAGGAAACATTTGATTTATGATGTTTCTTGCCATTTAATACTTACTCTAAAAATATGAGTAACCAAGATTTTTCTATTTCTCTCAACATTCCAAAGTCCCAATTTTAAAGTAAACTTGGGAGTTTTCACAAGCTAGTGAATATAATGAAAAAGAAATGCACTCACATATATAGAGAACAAACTAGTGGTTACCAGTGGGAAGTGGGGAGAGGCAGCATAGGAGGAGGGGATTAAGAGATACAAACTACTCTGTATAAAATAAATAAGCTACAAGGATATATTGTACAGCACTGGGAATGTAGCCAATATTTTATAATAACTATAAATTGAATATAACCTTTAACAATTGTGAATGACTATGTTGAAACATATAATAGTGTACATCAACTATGCCTCAATTAAAAAAAACTTGGGGGCTTCCCTGGTGGCGCAGTGGTTGGGAGTCCGCCTGCCAATGCAGGGGATGCGGGTTCGTGCCCCGGTCCGGGAAGATCCCACACACCGCGGAGCGGCTGGGCCCGTGAGCCATGGCTGCTGAGCCTGCGCGTCCGGAGCCTGTGCTCCACAGCGGGAGAGGCCACAACAGTGAGAGGCCCGCGTACCAAAAAAAAAAGAAAAAGAGAAAAAAAACAACTTGGGAATTTTCAGAGGGTGTTTCACCTGTGCTCTTGAGCATTCATTCAGTTATCACCCACTGCTCCCGCCAGATACCACTGCCACTTCTAGGTACCACCTTGTCCACTGCACACTGCTGTTTTCCTCCCGACACCACAGATTCCTACTTGATACTGATGCCCAAGCACAGGAACTCTAATGGTACCAAAGGCATGTGAGGGGAGGGGAGGGGAAATGCCTCATATCCCACCCATGGATGCTCTGCTAAAAGGATGCCAGGGCACTGCTGTTTGCATAGAGTTTGAGTTCAACTCTTTCCGGTTGCTGTTATTCTTCCTGGTTCCTCCCGTACCATCTGGTCTCTTCGGATTCAAACATGACTCAGTTGTTATTTTAGCCAAAAGGCAAGGCTGAAGGACAATAATGTACTCAGATAACTAAAGCTTTGTTCCTTGGTCACGTTTGCCTTGACAAACTCCTTTTTACGGGGTTGTGTTGTTTCCCAGATGTTTTCTCAGCCTTCCATGTAAATAGATGTCTGGTGGGTGGGCCCCACCCATTTGACAAAGCGTGCTGGGCACCTCAGAACTTCACGCTGGGTTCAGCTGCAGCCCGGCATGGGCTGGAATTAAATGAGATCACCTCGCCCATATGAGAAGTCTTAGCCCAGAGCTGGTGCTCAGGCCTAGCCTGGTGCAAATACTTTAATCACAAGGAATAACAAGCTCTTCAAAAAGCAACGGCATTAAACGTGGATTGCTTGTATTCCCATGTACGGAATCTTAGGAGGAGTGAAAATACTTGATTTTGACGTACGTGTGGATAAAGCACATGTGATTAAATAATTCAGTCATTAAGTTTAGGGGGCACTGGGGTACGATTTGTTGAATAAACTCAAAGAGAGTACAAAATTGTACCCTCTGGGCCGGTAGGAGTGTGTCACTGAGCCAGGGGGGCCTGTTTTTATGCTGCGATTCCCTGGGGACATTTTATTTACCCCAGAGCTGCAGCTTTCAAAAAGTTGAGTGCAATTTTTAGTAATAAACAGATTTTTAAAGAATGACCCAGTACACACACACACATTCTTACACGTGTGTGTGTTGGCATGTATATAGAACTAAAACACATTTCATTGAACGATACCCACCCTCTTTACATGAATGTATTCTGATATTTTTTCTGCACTGTTTTTATTTCTTCCTCTTCCTCCCCCCCCTTACCCCTCCCCTTCTCCTTACCCCTCCCCCTCTCCATCTTCCTCTTTTTCCTTCTCTCTCTGTCTCTCTCTCACTCTCTCTCTTTTTTTATTGCTAACCAGGATCCATGGATGGGTTGCCACGGAGGTTTGTTTCAAAAGCACTGCCTGAGAAGAGGTCATGAGATTTCAAAATACCTCAGGGCATATTAAGCCCATTTGGGAATTCTGGGAAACTAGTAGTGACCTCCAAAAGTTTTTCTTCAAGAACCCAGATAGGGTAACTCATAGAAGAGATGCGTTCAGTCTGACTCAGCCCAATTTCAGAAGCTCCAGCATCTGCCAGGTGGTACTGTGGCTTTTGAAGAATCTCCTCCTTTGGCAAAACATTGGTGGAGGAAAGCACAGGGACTGGATGGTGGAAACTGAGATTAGTGATAAATGCAACCTGACCTTTCAACCTTGTTTGACATTTGAGCTAGTCTTCACCTCTGAAAGCATCAGCGGTGGCAACAATGAGGCCTTCTCTCTGCCTGGGAAATGAACAAAGAGGCTTGTTAGTTGAATATTTTTCTCTCTCCAGTGTTGTGGGCTGGTGGGGAAAAGGGATGGGAGAGACGAGAAAGCCAGTAAAGAAGACCTCTAAAGGATTGCTCCGTCCTTGAATTTGGGACCCTAGTGTTCTGTTAGCCCAGATATGAGAAGGGAGGCGGTTCAGGGAGTCTCATCACTTTGAAGCTGGTATCATATAATTCTTCCGTTCCTTTGCCCCTTATCTTCTTCCCAATAAGCTGAAACAAGATTGACACATTCTAAGACCTGAGTGTGTCAGGGGCAGGCTTCTCGTCATCAGCCTACTGACTCTGCTGGGGCGCTTTGGAATGAGTCCCTTTGCTCCCCAGAATCCAGGAGGCAAGGAAGGGAGACGGGGATCTTCTGCCTGGGAGGCCAGCAGGGTCCAGCACCTGCCCTTCCTGGACCCCTGGTGGGAGAACTGGGCTCAGTTACCTTACAGTTACCTAATGCCTTTATTTGAAATGTGCTCTGCAGCGCTCTACAGATATTTTATTCATTCTTGAATTCTATCGAGAACTCCTGTAAACTCGCATTTCCCAGAGCTAAAGGTAAAAAAGAGAGACTGTTACTCTGTGTACATGCACTGATAGCAGACCTTCAGGAGAGCTGCTAAAGCAATACGTGCATGTCCATGAAGTGAGACTAAAACTGGTTCCCTGGCTCTACCAAAAATTGAGCTTCGGTCCCATGAAAATTGTTAAAAATGTCATCGTTTTTGGAATAAGGTGGGATGGTGATGTTAAGGAAATGACCTTATAAAACACATTTTAAGATGTATTTCTTTTTCGAAGATAACGGCAAATGCGTACGATTGCTTTACTTTGGCTTCAGTGCTCAGATGAGTCTGTGGCCTCACACCGGACAGAGAACAGGACAGAGAGTGTACGTATGCAGCCCCTTCCAAAAGAACACCCATGTTTCCTTTTCTTGAAAGTTTCACACGGGCAGTGTGGCACACGGAGAAGTCAAAATTGAGATCTACATTTGGTGGCTGGAGTCGTATTTGGTACACGGACTCTACATCATGAGGTTTCCCTACGTCAGAGAGACCCCAGCTCTGAGCCCTCTGGGTCCCGAGCAACATGTCCCATCCATAGGCTCACGCTCTGTTCTGTGAAACACAAAAGGCCCCTGGTAAGCACTGCGCTCTATTCAGCATCTCCTGCATTGTACGTGCTTGACTGTAACTATTGAGGCAGTCCTTTCCATGGGAGCCAAATGGACACCTCACAGAGAACAGGACCCCGTCAGGCCTCCGGGGGACCGTTCCATTGCCGCTTCACTGTGCTAAGTGGTAGCCTGGGGCCTGGCAGAGATCTCCCGCTGCTTCCTAAAGTGCCGGGTGAACACCCAGGGAGCAGCTTAGGTGAGAAGCTGCTGCATTAAACAGAGAAGGCTTGGTTTGAAACAATCAGGAAATATCTTTCTTACTTGGAACGGGCTGCCTATTTCTAAGTGCTTTACAGACAGCATTTTCATCACCCTCAAACATCATAGAGGCTGAAGGGAAGTGTTCCCATCTCATCTTAGAAATAGCAGAGAGCTGGCAAATGAACCTTTGTCCCACGGCAATCACAGAAGAAAATTAAGGTCTCTTGAACCCCCGCCCTCCATTCCTGTTTCCCAACCCTCTGCCCAGTCACCCCATAGCTGCACTCCCTGTGCTTTCTCATGGTTGTCATTCAAACCACTGCCCTTTCGCTACCCTGTTTGTGTAGACCTTGCCAATCCTTTAAAGGCTCAAATCGAATCCCACTTCCTTATTCAAGATTTTCCTGAGCCTTCAGCTTGGAAATTCACCTTTCCCTCCCTGATGCTGTTGTATTCCATTGAAATTCATAATTTACTTCCTCTTCATATGGTCTTGTTTTACCTTCCCAACTAGAAAGGCAGCTTCTTAAAGGCAAAAACTCTGCAAAGTCTCTTTAAGGGCAGCTGCTTAAAGACAAGTCTGCAATGTGAAACGTCTCCTTCCCTTTAGCATCACCAGGCACCTAAGAGCCTGGCTCATGGCAGCCCCCCAATGGATACACATCCATTCCTCCCAAAGTGACTATTTCAGGGCATTTCAGGTCCAGAGAGCAGCTTAAATTTAGGGGGCTCAGGTATCTTTAACACTCCGATACCACTAGACAGCTTGCCTTCTTGAATTGTACTTACGGCTCACAAGAAGTGATTCCACTCTGAACATTATCCTCCTGGGGGGGCGGGTGGCAAGGGGGGGGGGTGCAGACCAGCCAAAAGGCAGAGGAATGTCTGAAGGAGCAGATTAATGAGCGATCAGAGGGGAGGTTGTGGCTCCCCATTCAAGTTCTTGGAAAGGGTCTGTCTGTGGTGTGATGAAAGGGGCTGGACGTCGGGCCAGAGGGTGAGAGTGGCTCCACATGTCCCGGGCCTCCTGCTGCTGGAGACCCGAAGAACAATGAGGGGGCAGCCAGGCAGTGGCACATGAGAGGCAGCTGACTCCAGCTGACTGAAAATAGGCCATTTGTTCCGTGCGATGCGAATGTGTACGGGGGCCCGCACGGGGGTGCTGCAAAGCAGGACAGGGCAGAGATGGCACTTAGTTTGCATGTGTGTGTGTGTGAGATGAAGCCCTCTTTCTTTGCTTTTTAATTAGCCCCCTCTCCTCAATAAACTACCAATAAGAACAGCCCATGATCTCACCAGTTTCTGTAGCTGGTAAAGACGGAAGTGCTCTAGGGGAAAAAACTTGGCTTTGAATTCTAGAGATGGGTTAGGCACCCCCAGATATTTCTGAACCCAAGGAAAAAGGGTTGATCAGAATGAACAAATGTTGCTAAAGGCGTAGCTGAGTATTCTAATCAACTGGATGCTTGACCTCAAAAAGATTGCTTCTCAGGCTTTCCTAAGGCTTCAGAATCTCTGGGCTATATGGAGATCTCTACTGAGGCGATATTTGCAGCCAGCCCTGATAATCTGATCTGTAGAATCAGCCCTTAAAAGCCACTCACTCAAAGTCAGCTGACCAGGCACCTGTGGGGATCCAGTACATAGTTAGAATGTCACCTGGGGAGAGGCAGTATTAGGTCAGACGGCCAGAGGAAGATTCAGTAAACTGGTTTTTTTATTATTTTTTTTTAAATTGAGATTGCTTGAACAATGATGCCAGGGCAAGCGTGTGTATGTGTTTGTGTGCATGTATGCATGTGTGTGCATACTTGCACACACAGATTCGTGCTGATGGTAAAGAGTGAGGGAGTTATAACACCGTTTTGTCTTTTCACTATGAAGGGACATCAGCTTTCGCTCTGATACCCTCAAAAGTGATCCAGATGAAAAAGAATGTGGTTCAACCTGCACATTTCTCCTAAAGAGAGAAATGGGCGTCCGGAGAAGTTAAATGCCTTGTCCAGAGCCAGTCAGGGGTCTTTGTCTGTTTCATCTGTGCCAGACCCTCTGCTAGCTCAAAGACAGAGCTCAGACTTCCTGGACTCCGGACCATGCCACTCTCAGTGTTGACATAACTCGCCTGAGCTGGGCAGCTGAGACTCTGCCAAAGAGAAAGGGACTCTCTCTTCACGGGCAGGTGTCTTTACCCTTGAAATAGGCTGGGGATTCTGACCCAAACGGCCAGTTATCAGCTGGATGCATTTATCCGAATCGTCGATCCCTGTTATTGGTCTGGAAGCTGGGACCGGGCACCAGAAGCCCCAGCCACTGTGGAAGTGCATGTCGGAGTCCAAAAAGGATGCCTCTAAATTGCTTCCCAGGGCTTGGAGGCTGTCAGTGCTACTCCCAGAGTCCCTACAGCAATGGCTCTTCAGCGTCTCCTTTTGCTTTGCCTTTAAAAAAAAAAATCATATAGAGGTTATTTTTAAACTATCCCTATGTTCTACTTTAAAAATCACCCTCAGTCTTTTCCTGAAAACAAGGGGAGCAATTTTTCTTACAGAGTTGCCTCTTCCACCAAATTCCATGTGCTACTCTGCTCTGATGTTCATTCGGGAAAGCCTGAAAGTTAGAAGGCATGAGAAATGTCCAGTTTGTTTCATTTTTTCATTGTATTTCATGCTTTCATCACAAGGTTGCTATCAGGAGGGGACTTAGGGATGCAAAAATGAGTAAGCCATGGACTCAGGCTTTAAGAGCCTTCTATTTCCATATGGGAGATAACAAAAGCACATACACAACTGCAATTCAAAGTAGAAAAAGATTCAAATGAAAGGCACAGAGGAGGAACATACAATTTCCTTATGGAGCCTTCAACAGAGGCTTTGTGAAAGAGGTAACATTTAGGCTGAGCTTTCAAGGATTGATAAGATGAACATCCAGCCAGATCAGAGCAGTAATTTCAGGCAAAGATGTTATTGCAGCTTCTTGGTAGCTTTTGTCTTTTATTTTTTACATCTTTATTGGAGTATAATTGCTTTACAATGGTGTGTTAGTTTCTGCTTTATAACAAAGTGAGTCAGTTATACATATACATATGTTCCCATATCTCTTCCGTCTTGTGTCTCCCTCCCTCCCACCCTCCCTTTCCCACCCCTCTAGGTGGTCACAAAACACGGAGCTGATCTCCATGTGCTATGCGGCTGCTTCCCACTAGCTATCTATTTTACGTTTGGTAGTGTATATATGTCCATGCCACTCTCTTGCTTTGTCACAGCTTACCCTTCACCCTCCCCATATCCTCAAGTCCATTCTCTAGTAGGTCTGTGTCTTTATTCCTGTCTTACTCCTAGGTTCGTCATGACATTTTTTTCCTTAAATTCCATATATATGTGTTAGCATATGGCATTTGTCTTTCTCTTTCTGACTTACTTCACTCTGTATGACAGACTCTAGGTCCATCCACCTCATTACAAATAGCTCGATTTCGTTTCTTTTTATGGCTGAGTGATATTCCATTGTACATATGTGCCACATCTTCTTTATCCATTCATCCGATGATGGACACGTAGGTTGTTTTCGTCTCTGGGCTATTGTAAATAGAGCTGCAATGAACATTTTGGTACATGGCTCTTTGAATTATGGTTTTCTCAGGGTATATGCCAGTACTGGGATTGCTGGGTCATATGGTAGTTCTATTTGTAGATTTTTAAGGAACCTCCATACTGTTCTCCATAGTGGCTGTACCAATTCACATTCCCACCAGCAGTGCAAGAAGTGTTCCCTTTTCTCCACACCCTCTCCAACATTTATTGTTTCTAGATTTTTTGATGATGGCCATTCTGACTGGTGTGAGATGATATCTCATTGTAGTTTTGATTTGCATTTCTCTAATGATTAATGATGTTGAGCATTCTTTCATGTGTTTGTTGGCAGTCTGTATATCTTCTTTGGAGAAATGTCTATTTAGGTCTTCTGCCCATTTTTGGATTGGGTTGTTTGTTTTTTTGTTATTGAGCTGCATGAGCTGCTTATAAATTTTGGAGATTAATCCTTTGTCAGTTGCTTCATTTGCCAATATTTTCTCCCATTCTGAGGGCTGTCTTTTGGTCTTGTTTATGGTTTCCTTTGCTGTGCAAAAGCTTTGAAGTTTCCTTAGATCCCACTTGTTTATTTTTGTTTTTATTCCCATTTCCCTAGGAGGTGGGTCAAAAAGGATCTTGCTGTGATTTATGTCATAGAGTGTTCTGCCTATGTTTTCCTCTAAGAGTTTGATAGTTTCCGGCCTAACATTTAGGTCTTGAATCCATTTTGAGCTTATTTTTGTGTATGGTGTTAGGGAGTGATCTAACCTCATACTTTTACATGTAGCTGTCCAGTTTTCCCAGCACCACTTATTGAAGAGGCTGTCCTTTCTCCACTGTACATTCCTGCCTCCTTTATCAAAGATAAGGTGACCATATGTGTGTGGGTTTATCTCTGGGCTTTTTATCCTGTTCCATTGATCTATCTTTCTGTTTTTGTGCCAGTACCATACTGTCTTGATTACTGTAGCTTTGTAGTATAGTCTGAAGTCAGGGAGCCTGATTCCTCCAGCTCCTTTTTTCGTTCTCAAGATTGCTTTGGCTATTCGAGGTCTTTTGTGTTTCTATATAAACTGTGAACTTTTTTGTTCTAGTTCTGTGAAAAATGCCCGTGGTAGTTAGATAGGGATTGCATTGAATCTGTAGATTGCTTTGGGTAGTAGAGTCATTTTCACCATGTTGATTCTTCCAATCCAAGAACATGGTATATCTCTCCATCTATTTGTATCATCTTTAATTTCTTTCATCAGTGTCTTATAATTTTCTGCATACAGGTCTTTTGTCTTCTTATGCAGGTTTATTCCTAGATATTTTATTCTTTTTGTTGCAGTGGTAAATGGGAGTGTTTTCTTGATTTCAGTTTCAGATTTTTCATCATTAGTGTATAGGAATGCTAGAGATTTCTGTGCATTAATAGCTTTTGCCTTTATAAAACTCCTTTCCTGAAGACTGAAGCTCCATTTTCATTGTAAATTTTCCAAAAAATATTCCTGCACTTAATCCTTGGTTTCAGATACCCAGCCTAAATGACTATCAATAAAGCACACACTCCAATAGAATTCCAGTTTATCACCATAAAATACAGGTGTAGATTATAAGAAGCACACACTCTTTGTCTTTAGTGAAGTAATGATACCAGAACCCTGGCACAAATAATACTCAATATAGGATGATATTTCTGACTTCTTGCTATATCTGAGACCTATTTTAAGAGAGTAACATCTATTAACTCCTTAACTCCCACAACAGTAGAGGATAACTTCAAGGTAGGTTTCTATTTTTATGTTCATTTTACAAATGAGACACAGAGAAGTTAAGTAACTTGGCCCAAGTCAGCCATTAAATATTTGAGCCAAGCTTTGAACCCAGGCTGGAGAGTTTACGCACATTAACACTATATCAAAGAGACTCTTCTCAGTATAAAAACTGCTTATTGAATTACTTCATTTATCAAATTTGTATTGAGCGACTACTGTCTTCTAGGTACTATGTTTATGTGCTGAGAATAATAAGAAAACTAAGAAGTGGTATCTCCCCTTAAACAGTCTATCTAAAATCTTGAAAATGTAAGCCATTATTTAAAATGAGGCCAATTGCTAATAAAGAGAGGAAAAGAAATTTGAACCCTTATCTTTTAGGTCATGTGTTAAAAAAGGATAATGCTAGGTACTTGAAAAGAGCCACCTTCAAATCTCAGTGGCTTAGCATAATATGTTATTTATCACTCAGTAATCCAATAGGATGCTCCTGTTTGGACAGTTCTCCAAACAGAAATGCAGGGACTTTCCAACCTGTGTTTCTGCCATCTCCACAAGAGCTCAACCAAAGAACTCATTCTTTCCTGTCACCTAGAAGATGTAGAGATATGGAGAATCATGCATGGGAGTATTTCAAGAGCCAGGTTGGGAAGTGGCATACATCACATATAATCACATTCTTTTGATTAGACCTTAGTCACATGGCCAATCCTAGATGCAAGGGAGACTGGAAACTGTAGTCTCACTGTGAACCCGGGAAGAAGAGAAGATGGGTTTGATGATTAGCCAGAGGTCTCTACGAAATATCCCTACACCAACAACTTGCCAATTAATTGAATTTCCAAGTGATACCATTATGCTATTTAAAACTCTATTTACCTTTTAAAATCCAGGAACATTATATAGATAGTCCATTATATATGGAGATAGAATAAGATAAGTGGAGGGAGGATCCTGCTTCTGCCTGCCTTTCTTTCCTATTGTTTGTTTGAGAGCTGCAGCATTTAAGGGACAGGAAGGGCATGTACTTAACCAAGCTCCAATTCTTGATTCTTTTCATTCTAGTATTAGATACTGACTGTGCCAAAGGCTGAGTAGAAATTCAATTATTTGTGCATAATTCCATCTACTTTCAGCTATTCTAAAACTCTGTGCTAAATATATATCATCAGAGATATGAGATGCAAAGAGGACTAACATTTACTGAGTATTCACTATGTAGCAGTCGTGGTTTCAGATCCTTTGCATGTTACTACTTTGAGTTCTTGTAAGATATCATCATTAAACCCGTTTAATGGAGGCTATAGAGTTTAAGTAACCTGCCAAACGTCACATGTGCGTAAATAGCAAAGTCAGGATTCAATGCCTGTTATGTCTAACCCCAAAATTTTTATTCACCCTTGGAGTGATTACATTTACTCAGTTGAACAGGCAGTTTAGATAATTCAGTGGGGGAAGTAACTCAAAAGCTTCTAAATTTACAAACTGGAGGTATCCAAGTAATTTCTACCACTCTCTGATTAACCCTATCTAGACAGACAACAAATGTTTATGATACAAAGTCATTTGCAAATAAAAGAATCATAGTAACTCTGTGTCTCAGGAGGCATTTCATCACAGATTGTTCTCATTAATTCTACCAACATATATTGTGTGTATGTATTATATGCTGGTCACTCCCAGGCTATACAGGGATGATGATAGCCATGGTTTCACCCTCAAACAGACCCCCTCCACAAAGGCAGGCTTAGGTGTTTCCCCCAAACAGATCTATACTTACCCTATTGTTATACCTACTTTATGTGCTTTTGAAACTGCCATTTCATTTGACTGTATCCTACATTCTATGAATTCATGGATTTTGTGCTTTGCTCATGACCACTCCAGCACATTGCCTCATTTCTGACATGTGGTCTTCAGAAAATGCACTCTGCAATAAATGAATAGTAGATGGATATATTTCAGGAGAAAATAATCAGTAAGAGCAAATAAATTACGCCCTGAATTACTGCAGTGAAGTCAAAGAACTAGAAGAAATTCAGTAAGTGAGGTGTCAGGTTATGAGTAGGGGAAATGAGGTAAGATAAGATAGCAGCCAGTTCAGGGTTTAGAGTTATAGGCTTAATTCAAATAAATATGCAACAGGAAGAAGGAGTTTTTATGTGCTTGATTGCTTGAAGGTAAAGGTTGAAGTGTCAACTTGGTTGAAGATAATGATCACTTAAAAAGAGAAAATTTTTAAAAATTATTTAAGCGTGGACCACTCTAGTTAAAGACCAGGGGCAGACTTTATTTTGTGGGCCTGGGATGAAGGTGAATTATTTAAAAACTTAAAATTCTTCCAGTAAAGAGTTCTAGTGAATTTGGTAACTATTTGAAGAGTGGATTAGGATTCTGTCACAAAGTAAACATTCATGACCAATAACAAATATATGAGTTTTTGCTCTTCACTGTTGGTATTGCCTGGGGGACTGTTGGGTAAACACTTGAGTATATTTTGAGTATGTTTCCTGTCCAGATGTAAATCAGAGTTTACAAACGATGGGGAGTGAGGGAGGAAGCGGGGGAAAATCAAGTTAATTATGCTAAATTAGGAGAATAAATACTGGACTGGAATTTCAGGATTAAGGAAACTGTATCTTCAGAATTCTGGGGAGAAAAACACTTCATTCCACCAGGTTTTCACTTATAAGATCAAACTCAGGTTGAGTGAAGGCCAGGAAAGTGCCTTGCACTCAGAATCAGGAGAGTTTGTTCTAGATCTGGCTCTGCTATTAACTGGATGTGAGATCTTTGTGAAGTAACCTCTCTGAGCCCAGTTCCTCACCTTAAAGTTGAGGATTTGAAATGAGACTATTAGACCAAATAACCAAAGAAATCCTTTTCAGGAGGATGGTTCAAGATGGCGGCATAGGGAGACACTGAACTTACCTCCCCTCATGGAACCAACAAATATGCAGCTATACGTGGGTCAATTCCCTTTGAAAAGAACCTGAGAATTAGCTGAACACCTGCTCCACAAGAAAGGATAAAAAGGACCACATTGAAATAAGTAGGAAAGGCAGAAAAATGTTCTTGCCAAAACACCCACTCCCCATGCCGTAGCACACAATAGAGATGGATCTCACCAGATGGGTTCTTCTCCAGGAGGAGTGAGGGGTTGTCACCCCACACCAGGCACCCCAGTCCCTGGGCTCTACACCAGAGAGATGAGCCCCCAAAACATCTGGCTTAGAAAACCAACAAGGCTGATGACACACTCCAGCAGCCTACATAAAGCCAGTGGGTGCAGGCAATCCACACAAGGACACCACTTGATCTCCTGGCCTTGGTGACCAAGGGGGCTGGCATTCCTGAGCTCCATGGGACTCATGAACGACAAAATCCTTGCACGACCCCTTGGCCATACTACAGCTTGATGAGATTCCCCAGAAAGGAGCTTATACACTTGTAAGGAGCCCCAGTTTTTTTGCAACTGTCACCGAGGAGACACCTCCAGATCTCCTGGTCTGAATGCCAGCAGGGGTTATTCTTGTAGTCCCAAAGCACAGTATATATCTGCATATTTTAAAAGCTGCTGCCTGAGAGTCTGGCACTCAATCAGCCCGAAGCTAGGTGCTAAATGAGATTTCTCCCATTGGAACACTGATAGGTCTCAGCACACCATCAACAACAGTGGTGAATCAAGAATAAATCAGACGGTATAGATATGGACAGCTCAAATTCAAGAGACAACAAAAAGCAAGAGCAGGACTGGACAAGAAGGACCATCACGTACACAAGTCCATTCCTTCAAGACTGAGAGAGGTAGCCATTTGCTTAACACATAGAAACAAACCCAGTGAGCCAAGCAAAATGAATAGAGAACTATGTTCCAAATGAAAAACCAAGACAAAACTTCAGAGAAAAGATAAGTACACAGAAATAAGTAATACACCTCATAAAGAATTAAAAGCAATGGTCACAAAAATGCTCACCAAATTCGGGAGAAGAACGAATGAACACAGTGAGAATTTAAAAAGTTTTTAAAATATAAGTAAGAACAATCAGAGCTGAAAAATAAAATATCTTACATGAAAAATGCACTAGAGGGAGTCAATAGCAGATTAGATGATACAGAAGAACAAATCAGCTCTCTGGAAGACAGAGTAGAGGGAATGACAAAATCAGAACAGCAAAAAGAAAAAAGAATTTTTTTAAAATGACAATAGTTTAAAGGACCTCAGGGGACAACATCATACACACTAACATTCACATTATATGGATCCCAAAGGACAAGGAAGAAAAGGGCAGAAAACTTTTTTGAAGAAATAATGGCTGAAAACTTTCCTAACCTGGGGAAGGAAACAGACATCCTGTTCCAGGAAGCACAGAGAATCTCAGACATGATAAAACCAAAGAAATCCACACCAAGACATATTATAATTAAAATATCAAAAAGTTAAAGAGAGAATTTTAAAAGCAGCAAGAGAAACACAACTGATTACATATATGGGAACTTTCACAAAAGACTATCAGTGGCTTTTTCAGCAGAAATTTTGCAGACCAGAAGGAAGTGGTATGATATAATTAAAGCACTAAAAAGGAAAAAAAAAAATCTTTCAACCAAGAATACTCTATCCAACAATGTTATCATTCAGAATTGAAGGAGAGACCAAGAGTTTCACAGAGAAGCAAAAAGTAAAGGAGCTCAGCACCCCTAAACCGACCTTACAAGAATGTTAAAGAGACTTCTTTAAGAAGAACAGAAAAGGCCATAACTTTGTTATAAAAAAACATATAAAAGAAAAAAACTCACCAGTAAAAGCAAATATATAGTAAAGGTAGTGTGTCAACAACTTATAAAGCTAGTATGAAGGTTAAAAGAGAAAAGTAGTAAAATCAACTATAGCTACAATTAGTAGTTAAGGGATACACAAAGTAAAAATTTATAAAATATGGTATAAAAAGCATAAAACATGGGGGGTGGATAAAAACATAGTGCTTTTAGAGTCTTCACACTTAAGTGATTATCAAGTTAAAATAGTCAATTTTATATATAGATTGTTATATATGAGTCTCATGGTAACCAAAAACCAAAAACTTTATAATAGATACACAAAAAATGAAGAGAAAGAAATCCAAACGCTACACTAAAGAAAATCATCAAACCACAAGGGAAGAGAACAAGAGAAGAAAGGGACAGAGAAGAACTACAAAAACAACCATAAAACAATTAACAAAATGGAAATGATGACGTACCTATGAATAATTACTTTAAATGTAAATGGGCTAAATTATCCAATCCAAAAACATAAGGTGGCAGAATAGATAAAAATCAAGACCCATCCATATTCTGCTTACAAGAAAATCAGGTCTAAAGAGACACACGGGCTAAAAGTGAAAGGATGAAAAAAGTTATCCCATACAAATGGAAAATAAAACAGGGGTAGCATTACTCAGACAAAATAGACTTTAAAACAAAGACTGTCACAAAAGACATAATGATAAAATGGTCAATACAAGTATACATCATTCATAAACATTTATGAACTCACATAGGAGCACCTAAGTATATAAAGCTAATATTAACAAACATAAAGGGAGAAATTGATGGTAACACAATAACAGTAGGGGACTTTAATACTCCACTTACATCAATGAATAGATCATCCAGACAGAAAATCAATAAGGGAACATCAGCCTTAAAGATGAACTTAATAGATACATACATTCCATTCAAAAACTGCATACACATTCTTTTCAAGTGAGCATGAAACATTCTCCAGGATAGATCACATGTTATGCCAAAAATCAAGTCTCAATAAATTTAAGAATATTGAAATCATATCAAGCATCTTTTCCAACCACAATGGTATGAAACTAGAAATCAATTACAGGGAGAAAACTGGGAAAAACACATACACATGAAGACCAAAAACATGCTACTAAACAACCAATGGGTCAATGAAAAAAACAAAGAGGAAATTAAAAAAAAATCTGAAGACAAATGAAAATGGAAACACAACACTCCAAAATCTATGGGATGCAGCAAAAGCAGTTGTAAGAGGGAAGTTTACAGTGATTCAGGCCTATCTCAATAAACAAGAAAAATTTCAAATAAACAATCTAGCTTTACCTAAAGGAACTAGAAAAAGAAGAACAAACAAATGCAAAATTAGTAGAAGGAAGAAAATAATAAAGATCAGAGATAAAACAAATAAAAAAGAGACTAAAAACCAATGAAAAGATCAGTGAAACTAAGAGCTGGTTCTTTGAAAGGATAAACAAAATGGATAAACCTTTAACCAGACTCATCAAGAAAAAGAGAGGGCCCAAATAAATAAAATCAGGAGTGAAAAAGAAGTTGCAACTGCTACCACAGAAATATAAAGGATCATAAGAGACTACTACAAACAATTTATGGTAACAATTGGACAACCTAGAAGAAATAGATAAATTCCTAGAAACACAATCTTCCAAGAATGAATCATGAAGTAGAAAATTTGAATATACCAATACTAGTAATGAAACTGAATCAGTAATTTCAAAATTTCCAACAAACAAGTCTAGGACTAGATGGCTTATAGGTGAATTCTACCAAACATTTAAAAAAGAATTAATACCTATCCTTCTCGAATTTTTCCAAAAAATTGAAGAGGAGGGAACACTTCCTAAGTCATTTTATGAGGCCCATACTCTACCTTGATACCAAAGTCAGATAAAAACACCATAACAAAAGAAAATTACAGATCAATATATCTGATGAACATAGATACAAATATCCACAACAAAATGTAAGCAAACTGAATTCAAGAGTGTGAAAAAAAGATCATACACTATAATCAAGTAGGATTTATTCCAGGGGTGCAAGCATGGTTCAACATCCATAAATCAATCAGCTTGATACACCACATCAACAAAGCGAAGGATAAAAAATCATATTATCATCTCAGTAGATGCAGGAAAAGCATGTGACAAAATTCAACATTCATTTATTATAAAAACTCTCAACGAACTGGGTATAGAGATACTGTACCTGAAAATAACAGAAGCCGTATATGGCAAACCCACAGCTAAAATAATAATCAACAATGAAAATCTGAAAGTTTTCCTCTAAGATCAGAAATAAGACAAGGATGTCCACTATTGCCACTTTCATTCAACATAGTATTGGAAGTTCTAGCCACAACTGTTAGGCAAGAAAAAGAAATGAAAGGCATCCAAATTGGAAAAGAAGAAGTAAAACTGTCAGTATTTGCAGATGACATGATACTATATACAGAAAATCCTAAAGACCCCACCAAATAAACTCTATTTGAATTAATAAATTCAGTAAAGTTGTAGGATATAAAATTAATATACATAAATTGGTTGCATCTCTATACAGTAATAATAAGCTATCAGAGAGAGAAATTAAGAAAAAAATCCCGTATAGAATTGTATCAAATGAATAAAATACTTAGAAATAAATATAACCAAGAAGGGGAAAGACCTATACTCTGAAAACTATAAGACTTGATGAAAGAAATTGAAGATGACACAAATAAATGGAAAGATATACTGTGCTCATGAATTGGAAGAATTAATATTGTTAAGATGTCCATGCTACCCAAAGCAATCTGCAGATTCAGTGCAGTCCCTATCAAAATACCAATGGCATTTTCACATAACTAGAACAAATAATCCTAAAATTTGCGTGGAACCACAAAAGACACCAAATCCCAAAGTAATTTGAGAAAGAACAAAGCTGGAGGTTTCATACTCCCTGATTTCAAACTATACTACAAAGCTACAGTAGTCAAACACTATGGTACTGGCACAAAAACAGACACACAGATCAATGGAACAAATGAGAGAGCTCAGAAATAAATGCATGCAATTACAGTTAATTAATCTATGACAAAGGAGGAAAGAATATCCAGTCTTTTCAATAAATGATGTTGGGAAAACTGGACAGATATATGCAAAAGAATTAAAATAGACCACTATTGTACACCATATACAAAAATAAATTCAAAATTGATTAGAGACTTAAATTTAAGACTGGAAACCATAAAACTCCTAGAAGAAAACATAGGTAGCAAGTTCTTTGACACCGGTCTTAGCAATATTTTTTGGACATATCTCCTCGGGCAAGGTCAATAAAAGCAAAAATTTTTAAATGGACTACATCAAACTAAAAACGTTTGCATAGCAGAGGAAACCATCATAAAAAAGGAAAAGGCAACCTACTGAATGGGAGAAGATATTTGCAAACTGTATATCCAACAAGAGATTAATATCCAAAAAATATAAAAAATTTGTACAACTTAATACCATAAAAAACAACATTATCAAAAATGGGCAGAGGACCTGTATAGACATTTTTCCAAAGAAGACATATGGATGACCGACAGGCACAGGAAAAGATGCCCAACATCACTAGTCATCAGGGAAATGTAAGTCAAAACCACCATGAGATAACACCTCACATCTGTCAGAATGACAATTATCAAGAAGACAATAAATAATTTTTGGCCAGGATGTGTAGTAGAGGGAACTCTTGTTCACTGTTGGTGGGAATGTAAATTAGCACACCACTATGAAAAACAGTATGGAGTGTCCTCAAAAAGTTAAAAATAGAACTACCATACAATCCAGCAATTCCACTTCTGGTTATTTAACTGGAGGGAACAAAAACACTAACTAGGAAAAATATATGCATCCCTTTGTTCCTTGCAGCATTATTTACAATATCTAAGATATGGAAACAACCTAAGTGTCCATAAATAGATGAATGGATAAAGAAGATGTTTTACATATATATATATGTAAAACATATATATTTTTTTACATATATATATACATATATATGTGTGTGTATATATATATATATATATATATATATATAATGAAATACTACTCAGCCATAAAAAGAACGAAATCTTGCCATTTGGACAACATGGATAGACCTAGAGGGTATTACGCTAAGTAAAATAAGTCAGGCAGACAAAGACAAATGCCATGCGATTTCACTTATATGTGAAATCTTAAAAACAAAACAAATGAACAAACAAAAGAGAAAGACTCATAGATACAGAAAACAATACAGTGATTGTCAGAGGGGAAGGGGATTGATGGGTGGATGAAGTAGGGGAAAGGGATTAAGAGGTACAAACTTCCAATTATAAAATAAATAAGTTATGAGAATGTAATATACAACAGAGGGAATACAGTCAGTAATATTGTGATAACTTTGCATGGTGACAGATGGTAGTTAGACTTAACCATGGTGACCATTTCTTAATATATAAAAATGTCTCATCACTATGATGTATACCTGAAACTAATATGACATTGTATATCAATTATACTTCAATTTAAAAAAAATAAGAAGTCCTTTCCAGCCTTAAATAAGCTATGAACATTTCAAAGCATGAAATTTTTCTTTCACCTTGACTCACAATACATTCTTTAGTTGATGTAGCATTATATGCTTATGAGTTCTGCTATTAGTGTCCAATTATCCAACTTAGACCCCTGGAACTTCACCTAAAAGAATAAATAGGTCCTAGGATTGTCACAAGGTTCTCATTGTTGCTCACTGGGGCAATTCAAGAGAGGTGGCCTTCAGTGTTTAACAAATTTCAGGGTCTGAGGTCAGGAGCTGATAGGAGACCAGACTGGAAAGTGAAGCTGTGGGTTGGGTACAAAGCCAATGGAAATGGATGAAGGAGGAGGTGTTGTATATACCAGCTATATCAGTTTTCTAGGGCTGCCACGAACTTAGTGGCTGAATACGAGTTCATTATGTTATAGCTCTGGAGGGCAGAAGTCCAAAACAGAACTCACTGGACTAAAAGCAAGATTTGTCAGGGTGTATTCCTCTTCTGGAGGCTCTAGGGCAGAATCCATTTCCCTACCTTTTCCAGCTTGACTCATAGACCTTTATGTTCACTGTCAGCCACATTGCATCTCTCTGACCCTTCTTCTGTAGTACATCTTCCTCTTCCACTTTTAAGGACCCTTGTGATTTCACTGAGCCCAATCAGGTAATTCAGAAAAATCTCTATTTTAAGGTCAGCTGATTAACAACATTATTTCCTTCCTTATTTCCAACCTTTATTTTCCTTCCTTATTTCCAGCCACCAAGAACAGAGATCACAGACTCCTCATGGTCTTTAGTGAACGACTAAATGGCCACTTGGTTCTTCCCTTCAGGAAGATTTTATTATCTGATTTTATTATCAGATCAACAAAGTGTCTTTCACGAGTCTTCGCAGAATATAATATAGAGGGGATATAATTCAGGTTTGGCATCTCATCCCATGAATCACCTAAGTTGGAGTTCCAGGGTCCATGGCGGGCCAGAGGAGTAGGTAGTAAGCAGATGGCCTTCATGGTGGGGCATCTAAAGGAATCTCTAGGCACTGAAGTATCTTCTTCAAGAGTGTTGGGTAGCCCATGCTCATGGTCTCTCTCTGGGATAATTCTTTAGGATGAAAATATTCTTGAAGATGATAGCTCTCCTTTCCCTAGGGCCATATCAAAGAGCTGTTCTTTTTGTTCCCCCCTTCCTTTATAGACAATAACAGGGAGATCTCATTGATTTTGCAGGGATCCTTTCTAAAGTCGCTAGAGGTCAATAGATGTAGGAGAGGTGTGAGGTGAACAAGTTTCATGATGGAGACTGCAAAATTTTCTCTGCTGTACTATTTGTGCCTTAGGGGTTTCTGCCAGGTCCTTCGGTTGTCAGTGAGGATTTGGGCAGCCTCCCCCAAAGGTCTGTTCTAATACTTGCTGTACTTAAAATACTTTCATATGTGTAACCCATTTTTTTTGAGAAGCGAATAAAAGATTTCCTTTATGACAACTCCCCAACTGTACAGATCACTTTGGCAAACAGACAAAAGTCACCCTTATCTTTCCTTTAAGAGAAACCATAAACAAAGCCTTAAAAATCAGTTCAGATGAGTTCTCTAAAGCAATATCCTTTAGGTTTCAATTCTCTGTACATGCATGTCGATAGTGTTCTACCCAAATCTGCTCTAGACATATCAAGTATGTGATAAGATTTCCATCAATCCTAAGCATCGTAGACATTTAGGAGAAAAATTTAAAAAATAAAACATTTATTTTTCTTTAAAATAGAGTAATAGTGACTTTGGATCAGTTTGATCTTACGCTGAAATCTGAAGTCCCTAATTGTCTACCTCTCCAAAGTCCATCTTCAGTTTCTAAAAAGTGTCTTTCATATTAATAGAATGATAGAAGGGTTTTGTAATTTCCCTAAAAGCAGAGCCATGTCTTAGCTTTCTTTATAACCGTACATGGCCCCTTTTATCATGCTTTATACATAGCAGACTTCTAATATATTTATTGATTTGAGGATTTAATATCTATAGGTAGCATAATAACAACAACAACACAGTATTGAGGTAGAAAATATCAGTCATGATTCTGAGTAAAGCGATCTCATTTTTCATGGAGTAAGCTAATGTTATTCAGTGAAACAGATGAAGGAGGCTAGGTCAAGTATTCGCAGGAGAATGATTAGTTTTCATTACTTTTTCAAGGTGCAAAAAATGTGTCAACCAGCATGATACCTGCTCTAGACCTTGACCCAGCACACCCAGTTTTTTGTTTGTTTGTTTGTTTGATTTAATGGTTGTGAACTGACAATTACAACAGAAATAAACACCAGTGTGGTCATTTAAGGAAAGGCATCAGGAAAGTTGCCTGCTTTTTAATTTTTTGGAATTACCGAGACAAAACTCATTGGCTGACTGACCAAGTAAGAGTAGTTCCTACTTCAGTAATGCCAACAAGGCTCAGAGTGAGAGCTGGAAACGTTCTTGAGGCTTGCTCCTTGTGTTAAATTCTGTATATAATGATCACAAGACAGATGAAGAGTATAGCAGAAGTCCTTGGATCTCCTGGATAGGAATGCTACATGGTTGAAAGCTGCTGAGATATTCACTGTCCCTCTCCCTGGTCTAGAATTAGTGCCAGTCATGGAAGTTAGCTCAGATCTCAGGTTGAAAGTGTTATTTTTAGTGAAAACCCAATTGTCTCTTGCCAAGAACGTATCTATTTCTAGTTATGCAGCCAAGCTCTGGATCTCCAAGGTGGGTTATAGCACTGACTCCTTTCAAAACTGCCTTTCCAGAACTTTCTTCAATAATAACTTAGAATTTCTTCAATTGAGAATTTATTTTAGCTCATTTGATTTTAAGGGCTACATTTATATGTAAAATTTTTTTCTCAGATGTCCAATTTCCTTTGGAATTTGATCTCGATATACTGAATCCCAAATTCTTTGATTCTCTCAAAAATTTAAAAAAAGGAAAGATAGGAAAAAAGTAAAGAAGGAATCAGATCAAGATTTTAGTAGATATTAGACACTGTTTCTTGCTCTTTTAGTAATTTGGGGGTTCATATGTGTGCCTTGGACATGGCCCTTGTCTCATTCGACTTTATGCTACTTTAATTAAATATGCTTCTGTTTGTTTTGATTTGATTCATTTATTTATCTTCCAGAACTACTCTGTATCAGGATGAATCCTTATGCACATATCTGAAATCACGATCCAATATAGTAAGAAAAAGCCATATCCCAGCCAAACTGAGTTTTTCAACCTGTGTCCCACATACACTAAACTTCGGGGTCACATTGATATGAGTGGGTGAGCCACTCACCACTCCAGGGAAAATTAGGAAATATTATCTCTATTAACATTCTTTCATTAAGCCTCTACTTTTCCCCATCCTAGGAAACCTGGCAAACTTTTGTTTAGATTGTTCTCTGATAGTTTCTCAGGTGACATAAACAGTACAACCTGGTAAGAACAGATGGAGACACGCAAACACTGTTTGTTAAGAATAAAGGAAAACACTAATCATTTTGCTTACCAGTAACTGGCCTGCATAATCTTACCCTTTTGTAATTTTGTAATAAATATTCTTAGTTTGACTTACTATTGGGCATGTGGTGGAAATGAAAAGGAAACCTTTACCTGTGTATACCCCAAAACATTTCATGATGGAAATTCCAAACTGCCCAGTATTTCTGCTATGAATACTAGACCAATGCATCCCATACCTGTTTCAAAACTCATTTGTGCCCAAGTAAGGGCAGACCCAGCTGGGGTAAAGCCAAGTTCACTTTATTTGCATCAGTTGGCTCAAAGCTGATGTTTTCCTTCGCCCTTTTTAAATTTTTTCATATTTCTCCACAAGAAACCGGTTGTCAGGCAGGAGGCTCTGTTCTCTAATGACTCACAAAATATGCCAAACCAAACCTTTTCCTCCTGCAAGACTTTAGTAGATTTCATTTTTAAGTGTGGAGTCACTGCTTTGTGAATTGCTAATACCAATTTGTCTTTCTTTTTTTTCTCTCCACTGAACAATAAAGGGAATGGTTAGAGCTTTAACAACCAAGACATAAATAAGGAAAACAGCTCGAAAGCAGAACACCGCGTAGCTGTTAAACGATCAGCTCTTTTCAGGTCCTCCATAAGGATTAAGGACTAAATGAACCTTTTCACATATTGTTACTCAGACACAAGGCACAGAATCAACTTCATTCTTCTCCTTTGAACCAAAACGACAATCATACTGGGAAGCCCCCCACCATCCCCTGAGTCAATTAAAGATTCTGTCACTGGAGTTATTTTAAATGGGTGTGTTTAAAGCGCTAGGGGACAGATTGTAGGATATAATCCTCAACTGACAGGGGGGAATGTACTAAAAGTCCCCCAGGAGATCACCCATCTTCATGTTTGTGAGACACATGGTCACAGAGATGGACAAACCAATTTGAATGAGATAAGAAAAGCCAAGCTTTTTCTACCCTTCCCCCAAATCCTCAGCCACCTCACAAGCTGAACCTTTCAAATACACTTAGTGCTGAGGCAATTTGACATGGGTGGTAGATTAACACACACACACAATATAAACAGGGAGGGCACCTCCCTTATTGATGCCAAGTTCACAGAATCAGCTGCTACACTAGTCTAGAAGCCAGCTTGGGAAGACCAGAATTGTATCTTCGACTGTCTGTCTTTATTTTAGGGCTCAACTGGGACTCCAGGAGAAGAAAGTTCCATAGGTTCTTGAAAAGTCCTGAGATTGACGCATTTGGTTTTCGGGTTTTTGTTTTTGTTTTTTTGGGAGGTTGTTGTTCTTAAGTAAGGGGAAAAAAACATCTTCAAAGTATGTCTGTTGTTTTTGTTTTTGTTTCTAAATTGTGGTGGTATTCAGAGGACATTGGTAGGGAGGAATCCAACGAGGGTTTGTAGGAGAACAGGATTCACCCAGATCCAGATATAAAAGCAGAAACCTTGGCTACCTTTCTAATTTCTACATTTCCTCTTGATGTTATTATTTACAACCCTCCTCATTCTTGTACCTTCACTCTGCTGGTTATATGGTAAAATTTACAGGAAGAAACAGAGAGAAACTGATCTCTACAGGCACACAGTCATGGGTTTTAGTGTCTATCTGTGTAGCCCATCCTTATGCAGCACGAAGGAAAGATATCTCCTACTTTCTGCTGAAAAGGAGACCACCAGGCTAAGAACAGAGGAGTCTGGTGCATCCACATGATCTAACAAGACTTTCTTGTTCTTCTTTTTAGCCCCCATAAAAAACAATGGAGTTAGAAGATGATTTGAAAATAAGTTGCTTAGAGATAGTTTCTCTTGGGCTAGGAAGTGAATATGTGCATTTGTTTCCAAAGTTTTCATGTACTCTAAGCCCAAAGACACACTAAAGCCCAAGTGTCCATTCTGAAACCCAGCCATCCCACAAGGCTTTATGTTCTTTACCCAATATCTCTTATTTTTTGCATGTTCCCACCCCAGTTTCACACCAAAATGAATCAGTGCGCAGATTTCAATAGCATCCATTTGAATCATTACTGTAGGATGTGGAAAATAAGAAGTAAGAATTTTTTTCCCTTAGATTTTATTATTTACTTTGATTAGTTTTAGCCCTTCACATTTTTGGAAATCTTGGTGTTATACTTTGTGTTGACGTACATTTAATTTACTCAGATTTGCCACAGAATATGTTGGTTTTCTTCTTGACATTATCAAGCTTTTTATTAAAATAAAGAATACTTGTGCCCCTTTGGTTGAGACAAAAGACATGACATCATTGAGAGAAGTAAAAGCATAGGAAGTTGTCAAAATAGTAAATATTGATTATGAATATTCATAGTGTCTCATACTTGGTCGTTTCAAGTGCAGTTAGAAGAGGAAAGTAAAAAATAGCCTCTCTCGGGGCTTCCCTGGTGGCGCAGTGGTTGAGAGTCCGCCTGCCGATGCAGGGGACACGGGTTCGTGCCCCGGTCCGGGAGGATCCCACATGCTGCGGAGCGGCTGGGCCTGTGGGCCATGGCCACTGAGCCTGCGCTCTGCAACGGGAGAGGCCACAACAGTGAGAGGCCCGTGTACCGCAAAAAAAAAAAAAAAAAAAAAAAATAGCCTCTCTCCAGGAAGTATTCTGTGAAGAAATAGAAATTAAATTTTGGTCGGAATATAGGTATATCTACTTTATGAAAAACCTACATTTTGTGAGAACAGGGATTGTCCCAGGAATTCATGAACAGTTTTTAAGAGATGAGAAAACTCAAATCCAGAAACAGAGCTGATAATCTGGAACCAGTATATATTCTAAAGTCACATAAGTCCTTTCAAAACCTAGTGCAAAGTACCATAAAAAAAATTTTCAGCTTTTCGTTCCAGGGGGATGGGTGGCTTATACAATTTCCTTATGGAACTATTTTGTTCTGCCTGTCTGCATTAATGCAGGCTATTGGAGCACACATCTCAAAGTTCCCAAGGATATCTCCTCCTGCCATTTATTGGTTTCTTGGAAGAACTTTTAATTTTCCAGAATAATTTTTCAGCACATTCATTACCTTTTTTGTTTTTTTTTTCACATAACGCACATACACAAGAACATTTTGTGGAAATAGCCATGTACTTTCCCATGGTTTCTAGCCAATTATAAATAACTTTTGAAGTGCGGAAAAGAAGGACAAGGAGGTTATTAATTTGGAACCTACTCATAAACTATGAGTAGCTTATAAATCGCTTAATAGCAATATCATTAAAATTATCAGTGTAACATATTGGGTAAAATATGTTCAGAGATGCTTTCGACCATCTATGTGTCTCTTTGAATAAATGAGCACTCGCTAAGGAACTTATAAATCACACGTGCCCATGCACTCATTTGCCAAATTGATAGCTCCAAATATGTATATCAACTATTTATGCATCCACTTATATGGCTCTGTAGAAGTATATTCTTGTGTCTTTAATTATTCTGATGGTCTTGTATGTTGAATATATATGTGGCTCAAAGAAAAGGTAAAATTTTTTGAAAACTTACGATTCCTTTCTTGTCCTCTGCGTGTTAGTTAATTAATGATTGTTATCCCCTTTTGGAGATTGATGAGATATTGACCTTTTTTCCACCCTGTGCCAGTATATTACCATGTACACACAGTTTGCCAATGTGCCTACCACTGTGCCTTGAGCAGAACTGATGCTAAATCAAGTTTGTTTAACTGTGTCTCATTTCTTCCTCTAATTTGTTTACCCTTAAGATCTGATGCAGTGTTGAGTGATCTGAAAGATCTAGCCTCATCTCTACTCAAGGCGTCTCTTTTCCATGTTTGAAAACTCTGGGTAAATGAATCTCTGATGTCCACAGTAAAAAGTAGGACAACACACCTTCCAGATCATGGCCTGCATCTTGTGCCTAATATCAAAAGAGAGAGTAGGGTCGCCTTTTCTAAAATAGCAGTCAGGTTTTTGAAATGGTTTCCTGCTGGGGGAGTGGAGTAGTAGATAAAGTTTCTTTTCTTTCTTTCTTTTTTTTTTTTTTGTAGCTACTAAAAATACAAACCAAGAAAAAAAAATCTAAAGTTGTACTTGTTTTGTGCTTTCCTGAATTTCTAATCTCATTGACTTCACTTCAGTGGATAGAACTACCCTCCCACCTTGGGCAGTCAATCATGCCACATGGGGCAGGAGCCCTCAAGCTGGGGCTATTGGATCCAGTGAAGAAAATACTATAAACTGTAAATCAAAGATGATGTCTAGTTTATGAGAATTTTGCCTGAAGACACAATTTTAGTCCCCAAAGCCTCTTTGCTAAAGCATTTATTACGGATTCCTAATTCCTCTTGCAAACTTAGTTAATACTCATGGATATCTTTTGCATACAGAGCAGGGCACATGCTATCAGAACTGATGTGTCTGCCTGACAAGTGCAGAGCGGAGCGGAGTCAATTACAGAGAGGAAAGCGGGCAGCTAAGTGGTATGCTGCCAAAACAGAGCCTAGCAGATCTGTTCACTCTGGGAGCCAGTCTTGACATTCTGTGCCATATGACCATCTTCCTAGGACCACCAGCTGGAGAGTTCACACTTTGAGAAGTAGTCGTCCTCTGTATTCTCCAAAAGCAACTTCATGACCGCTTCTGAAATAATTAGAAAACATATGCTTCCTTCAAGCAAGTGTTTATTTAATTCATATTTCTGAAGTTCTCTGGCTTGATTTCACTTGAAAGTCAACATTCTTGGTCTCCTCCCCTTTCCCAGCATGTTTAAGTTGAGATGGTGCTCTTTCTTGTTTCCTTAAGAGCTCTTGCCAAGTCATTGGGCATGTGTCTTTTGTTCATTTTCTGGGAGTCCTCAATGAATATGTGCCTTGATTCTCCCAATTTGTGAAAAAAAAGAAAGCTCACTTTTGTTTCACGTGTACTGAGTTATTTTCATTCACAAAGGTGTCTAATATTGGTGCCTTATCAATGATTGGAAAGATCAGGCTCCACAGACTTTTAAAAACGTCTTCCATCCTTCCTCATCCCCAGCTCCACACGAAGACATGGTTGACTAAGGGGAAGGAGGGGGGTGAGGGATAAATTAGGAGCATGGGATTAACAGACACATGCCACTACATATAAAATAGATAAACAACAAGGATTTACTGTATAGCACAGGGAGCTATAGTCAATATCTTGTAATAACCTACAAAGGAAAAGAATCTGAAAAATATATATATGTTGTGTGTGTATATATCTACCTATATCTATATATTGTGTGTGTGTATATATATATGTTGTGTGTGTATGTATCTACCTATATCTATATATATCTATATATCTATATCTATCTATATAGATATAGATATAACGGAATCATTTTGCTGTATACCTGAAACTAACACAATATTGTAAGTCAACTATACTTCAATAAAAAGAAGTTAAAAAAAAAAGACATGGTTGACTAAACCTTAAGTTCACTAGTCAGATTCTCCCACCTCTGATTACCTGTCACATCCTATTGCAACAGAATTCTGAAAACAGAGATTCCCATATCCTAGTCCTAGCCAAAACTACTTTAAACAAAATCTTAAATAACCAAATTCTGGAGACTTCCCTGGCGGTCCAGCGGTTAAGACTCTACGCTTCCACTGCACGGGGCACAGATTCGACCTCTGGTCCGGGAACTAAGATCCCGCATGACGCATGGCACGGCCAAAAATAAATAATAACCAAATTCTGAACTTATAGAGGCATATGGATAGCTCCTTGAGAGCTTCTCGAAGTACATTTTGACCTAGATAGAAGCAAAATGTGTTCTCTTTTGAAATATGCAATATTTTCCCAGCTCTCAGAAAAATGTCTTTTTATTGCATCCATTTAAGTGTACCCATCAAAATAAACCAGGTCTGGAACCCAAACCTCCAAGCCCCACTCCTCCTTGCCCTCTCACCACACTCAGCGTTTGCTTTGTTCATTTGGTAGTCACCACATACTGCCATTTTATTGTTAGTTTGTTTTTTCTCTTTTGGATATATCCCCTATTAAATCCAAGAGCGAGGAAGGTGCCAAGAGTTCTCTCTCTTCTATTAGCTCTCTGGATTCCCAGTTCAGGTTTAATTACTCCAAGCCTCCTCAGCGCTAGAGTTTGCCCAGGTACCTGGGACTGTGCAGCTGAGAGCCAGGACTGACTTGATGCTCTGGCTTAAGATGACAGATGTCAGTGAGAAAAAGAAAAAGAATTGTGTTGTAAACAGTCCCTTAGAAACCCTATCCTGGAGGTGAGCCAACCAGGAGGGGAAACTAGTCCCAGCTTCAGGTAGAGCCTTCCCCTGCTTTCCTCCAGCCTGGTCTCCTTGAGTTGAGGTATCGTGAAGGGCCCAGGACTCTGTGCCCAGAAGGGCACTCTGAAATTTTCAGCACAAGCTACTGAAGAAGGGATGAGATATTTACTTGGACTAATTTCGGTGTCAGAAAGAGAAACTCAGAGTAGTAGACTGAAGAATGCCTGGAGTTGAGGAGTCGGGTTAGTTTCTTCAACGTACCAAAGAGTCTTTTACTTTTCCTGCTACCGGAAGGGACACGCTGAGCCTCAGAGTTCCGCCTTTTTGCTGCTCCATCCTGCGCTTTTCCTTCCTTCGATGGTGTTCCTCTCAGGTTTCTTGTGTCCATATACTTTCTCTCTCCCTCTCAACTTTTTCTTTTCTCCTTCCAGTTCCAAAAGCTTTCCTTTAAGTACTAGATATGAATTCATACCGAAGGATCAACGTCTGATAACAATTGTGCCGAGAAGGAAAACTGCATACATGATACTCAAAAACATGAAAATAAAAGATTGAAAACAGTAAAGCAAGTCCATGTGAATTCCAGGAATTAACATAGGGGAATATAGTTAGGGGAGAGTGGCTCAACCAAGACCCCAACCTTGTGCAAGGTAGGCAATACCCTGCGGGTGTAGTCTCTGCATGAGAAAGTCCTTACCGTGGCACTTTCCCCTGAAGATACCCATCCCCCAACACACACCCAGTGTAAACCTTGAAGGGGATGACGAATATGGAAAAATATATGATTCACTGTCTGAGAATCAGAGGCTTTCTAATGGAATGGTGCCACGCAAAGAGCCATTTTATCTTCCAATCATCCCACATTTCATGTCAGACTGGTGGTGTCATCCTCCCCATTCCCTTATTTTAATATATAATTCAGATTTGGTGATTCACAAACCACGTAAGATCATTTATCTTGCCTATAACAAGTGCTCATTCATCCATTTGTATTAAGCAATTGAATGCTTTCTGCTAGCTAGGCACTCTGACAGGTCACAGAGAAGTGCTTATCAGCCCCGGTGCCCTACTGCACTGCAGTGTTTAGTCACATATTCAGTGAATATCTACTGAGCCGGCACTTTATGCCAAACACCGTTTTCACCATGTGAATACAGTGGGCAACGTGGCAAAGTCCCTGTGTACACGTAGGAGGGCTTTGTGTATGTTTGTTTTACAAAGAATTTCCAAACAACTTTTGGTCACAAAGAATCTTCCAAAAAATCCTTAACGAGAAGGCACTCTCACTTATTTGCATTCTAATATACTCTTCTGTGCGGAAGGAGTTTTAGCTATTTCCCCACATTATTCCGTGAGAGTGTGTCACACAGGAGAGCATTAGAATTATCACGTTGGGCGTGAAACATTTTTGGCAGCTCTTTTTGAAATGAAACTGAGTAGGTTTTAGAATGAACACCCTTCAAACTCATTCAATCTATTATACTAAGTTCAGAAAACAGTCTTTTAGAATGATGGCAACCCCCATCAACACCAGACTTAAAACAATGATTCTCAGTACTTGGCTGGATTCTTAGCATGCCTTCGACATCGGCTGCCATCCGACTGTCGGATGTACCTTAGAGTTCTGAGTGTATTTGCTATCGTCCAATGACCTTAGATATGGATAACTCTAGAGAAAGCCTTATCGTTATCATCACTCTTACACTCCATCCTCAAAGACTTTACCCTGCTGTAAGGAATGATGAATGAATGAATGATAGAATCTGAACTGAGATCTGTCTGAATCCCTCATACTAGCTTTTGTTTGATCTTGGTGAAGATGGGAGGGCTTGATGGTTGTGTTATTGAAAATTCTTCTTGCATTTCCTAATCTTTGCTACTTTTTTTTTCATACCTCTGGTACATTTCTTCCATCCTACATCTGTAATTTGATTCCTCTTTAATAAAGGTTTGTCACCAAATGCTTGAAATTTGGTAACCATCCTAGCAAATCCAGACATCTGTAATTACAGAATTTGAAAAAAAAAAAAAGAACTAAACCTCATCAGCCTTTTCTAGACCTTATTTTCCTAAGTGCCAAGACATTCCTTTCCCAAACCAATGTTTCCTACTACCCCAAATTGACCTGGTGAAGGACCTGCCAGGTGTTAAGTGATGCTGCCAGGTGCTAAGTGACGGAGCTAGACAGTGATATAATCCCCCTACATGACTTTCACCTTCCATCCTGTTTCATTCCTCTCTCCTCCTGGGCCCTCCCTTCCCTTCTTATCCTTCTGTTAATATTGCCCAGTACAGCCTGTCTCCAATGTGTCTCAAAACAATCATCTGATTCCTTAAGTAGACATTTCAAAAATATATTAGTTAAATACGTTTGGTGTACATGAACAAAATAGCCAACTGCCGTAATTTAAAAAATTTCAACCAGTGGTGTAGGTTTTCACATTAGCATAGAGGTGAAAAGCTATCCGTTGAAGATTCCCAGGAGTAGTGAGCGAGAGAGACTCACCCTAAAGAATGCATTTTTAAGTTCAGATCTCTCAGAATTGCAAATGTTGTACTTTACGTACAATTCCCCATGAGTCTAGGTTATGGAAAGAAAATGGAAGAGAATGGAAATGCTGGTCAGCCCAGTACTTCCTAATTGGGAAGTTACTCAACACTTTGCTAATTAGGACCACATTTTACTAGCAACAAAAGTGGCAATCGACAGAGCAAGGGCATTTTTAAAAATCAGTGTCTTTATCGAGAAGCTCACTGCTCAGTGAATATGTGCTACACAGCACAGATGACTTGGAAGACCTCTGTAAGTATTGCAATACCAAGTGGAGATTAGGGAGGGGAAAGAGCCAGAAACAGTGCCAGAATTTTCACATAACATCTGTGGGTAACTTTGTGAAACCCAGATAGAAACAAGTTTCTCAATATTTCCAGGAATTAAATATAATCTTCAGTAAAAAACTGTGGGAACGTAGTGCAGGAGCAACAAAGGGGATTTAATGCATTTTAAAAGGCAAAAGGCCTTCGGAAATGATTAGGTTTAAAGGTGGCGAATTGGAGATCTCTGAACGTAGACAGACATTGATTTGCCTTTTCCAAGAAATTTACCCTGGCTTAACCACTTCCTATAATTTTTAGCTTGTTATATTCCCGACTTTAATGCATAGAATCCCATGCAATTCCGCCCTTGTTTGTAAATTGCACGTCAGTTGCTGGCTGTGTTTATGTCTCATTTCCTTTATCCTGTTACAACTAAGCAGCCGCATGTTTCCTCCTCACCCTTCCTCCTCACCCGGCTCCTCTCATCCCATGGAGGGCTGAGCTGTGCTTGGTGTGCAGTCAGAAATGCCTATTGAATGAACTTGTCTCTGTTGATCCTATTAACCAGATAATTGCCTAATCTCCACTTGGCTTTGTGCTCTATAGGCCCAACATAACAGGTGAAGTGAATAAAAGCTCTCTTCAAGCAAATACTCTCATGAATGGGGGTCTTTTTCTGAGAGGGCATGGTCGCCTGGACCTTTGGAAGACAATGTTCATCTCACACCAATGAGCAGATTAGACCCAGAGCAAAGTTGACCCAAAAGATCAGCTTTAGTATCAACACAAACAAATCTTTATAGAGGAGAAGTCAGGGTGAGACTGCCTCCCCAACTGGGCTTTCCCCTTTCCATCATCTCCACTTTATTCTGATCGAACGTCTGAACCGCAGACATTCCAATCACCCTCAACACTGTGTACTTGGGCTGAGGCAAAACTCAATAAGATCGATTCCAAGTTACCGAGCCAGATATACAGAAGAGGAGAGCCATGGCATGAATGCAGATAGAGAGGGAGAGAGAGAAGAAAGGAAAAGAAAAACAGGTTGCTAAACATGTCATGAGACTGTGGGGGATATACTGCCTCTGAACAAACCCATTGCATTGGGGACTCTGAGTTAATCAGATACAGTCACCCAGCATTTCAGGGACTTTCTACTACTGAAGGTCAAGAATGCTCACTTGGAGAAAGTTATTTCAAGCAGCTACCTGTGTGTCTTATATACCAACCCTTGATACATACAAATATAAATATGTGGCCCATCATCATATTTTCATATTGGGTAACTACAGAGAATATTTTGGCAAGGGTGCTCAATCTAAAAATGTTCAATTTTAATCAGTTTGAACTATGGTCTGTCTTTCTGTGAACTGAAAGCCACCAATCAATTTTCCTTTATCTTTTTTTCTGTTTTTCTTACCCAAGGCAATGCCTTTTGTAAAAGGGTATTTATTTTTAATGGATTTTTTAATGAATTTTTCAGTCAAGCTATTAATAATGCCATTAATTATAGGCAGCTTGTATTAAAGTGCACGCTGGCCTCTTAATCCTGACCCCCAGCTATTGGCTTGCAGCTAATCCAGCCTGGTGCTTGGCGGAGAAGGGCAGGACTCAGCCAGCGGCTGCCAGGAAACAGGATGGGGAAGGAGGAGGGCTCGAATAGAACGTTTCTCTCTTCTTTGCCAGAGGGCCTGCAAGTTTCAAGCCAGATGATGTGTGAGCGGGGAGGAGGGATAATCCCGCGGATGCTGTGCGAGCACTTAGGAGGAACTTCCCAGTGGAAGGGCTTTGCTCTGCCTTCAAGGCCTGGCTGGTGTGATAACCCCACAGGAACACTGCACACCCTCACCTGAGGCGGTTCTGTGCGACGGCCTCGGTTTCAATCTGTTTAAATCGACCAGACTGAAGCCTCAGCCACATAATGGATTCCAATCCCTGGCTTGCTTGCTTTCTCCACCCAGCTTCCCAGTGTTCGGAAAGTGTTTCATTGCCATTTGCTTTCAAGATGCTTCCACGTTTTAGGATTTCATCTATCAGTGAAAATGCTTCTGTGCGTTTATGGCCACGGGTGTGTGGTGTGTTTTTAAGAACGCTGGCAGGTAGCGTGAGTAAGCTGTTAGGTTTCGGTGAGTAACAGCGAGCTTTCGGAAGTCTTCTGTTGATTGTTCTGGTTGACATAAAGTTGCGTCTGAAGGAACAAAGCCAGTTTACTCTGAAGCCAGAAGAAAGGCTTCAAGGGACCACAGCAGCCCAAACCGGAGAAAGGAATTGTCAGCAGTAACAGCTAGAAAATGGTAAAAGTAGACATACGATAGTGGAAGTGGACAAATGAATAAAATGTTTAACCATGATCACGAGGTGAAAAGGCAGGAAAATAGGAACTCGTGGGTCTTCCTGACAGCAACTTACTTTGTCTCTCAGAGGCAGTGGTTGCATGCAATCGGTATGAGAGAAAATATTGTTTCTAATAACAAACCCATTCTAATCAAAATAAACAATAATCCTAGTGGCATTAATCTCTGAGGGACAAGGTTAGAGCTATTTTCTGGTGCCATGGTTTTGACATACACCGACCCGAAAACTCACTTTTAATTAATCCACAAAGTCAAGTCTGGGTTCAGTTCTTCAAAGAAATGAAAAAAAATGTTAAGGGGTTTATTTCACGTTGGATTATGATAAATATTTACATTATGTATAGAAATGGAAGAGTTTCATAGGGAACTGATTCCAGCATCAACTGATTTATTAATGACCTTTTATTTTTTCAACTATAAACATGATCAGTTTCTCATCTGCCTGAAAGGATTTCTGACGTTAAAAGTACAACAGTGTATTAATGGGTTGCTTTTACTATGACAAATTGGAATGATATCGTCACATTAGATTAAACTGCTTCTTCATGTAACCAGTGTATATTATGTAGCTTGCATGAGTCTGGGACTGTGCTCTATTTTGAGGATGAAGTGATAAAACAAAAACAGCATAGTTCTACCCTTACAGAGCTTAAAGTTACCCGAGGTGCCTTGGTAATGCTAACATCTATCCTCCTCTTCAAAAGTTTTTTCCCCCGCCCCCTGCCTGAACCATATAGGGAATGAAAGTTAATTCAGGGTTTGATAGTACACACGCCGGAAACCACAACCAAATTGTTCCTAGAGAATGCTGGAGATGTCCAATGTCAAAGACTCAGAACATAACTTGTTTCCTCTTTTACTTCTACCTTTGATGAGTATAGAATTTTTTTGATAAAACTAAGAGCATGTGTCTTTATTCGTCTAAGACAGTCCTCTCTGATGATATCTCTATGGAATTATCATATGGAAGAGTTTTATGGGCCATTAACTTACTACTAGTGGGAGCTGGGCTCCAGGGTCTGCCTGTCACGTTAATTTTTGAGGTCACCTATGCCAGGAAATATGAAGAAATCCCCTCTCTGGTTCACCTCCATGTGGCTATGTCTGTGCTCTTTCAAGCTCGAGGTACTTGATGGTCAAGCCATCCACTGAACTCTGGACAGAGTAAAGAGAAATGTCCTTCATATGCCCCCAATCATTAGGCAATTTACCTTATTTTCTTGGTATATGGAAGAATTTGGTTTGTGATTTCAGAGGATAAGCAGACTTCTGTATATTACCAGTAGTCCCTATGTTTGAATTCCCCCCAAAAGAAATCCTTGGGGAGCAAAGACTGTATTCTTTTTCTTCTTGGGCTTCTCAGTCTCCAGCACAGCACAGGGAAAGACAGAGAGTTGGCATTCAGAACACTCAAGTGAATGAGAGCGAAAAGCGAAAATCTGAAATGAAATGAAGGTAAAGGAAGATGGGAGGAAATTTTAATCTTCTTCTCAGGAAAGCTGGTTTCTATGAAAGTGGTCACTGAACATTTGATCCTTTTTTACTCTGTATTTTGATCCCTAACTTAACCATCCACAAGCTGGATAAGCTTGAACATCTTCTCTAACCTCTCTAACCTATGTTTCCTCATCTTTAAAATGGGAATAAAAATCCCTACTTCTCAGGGTGATGCAACTTAATGAGAGAAAAGTCCCCATGAAAGGCGATGAATGGGAGCTCAGACTATGGTCAGAAGCCCGTTATTACCCTGTTGCTTCCTGATACATCGTAAATTAAACTCATACCACGTGGTATTCATTTTTTTTAGCGTGTCCATTCCCAGGAAAATGACTCTGCCTGCTGCTTGATGGAACTCCTATGCCTTATTGCATGTGTTGATGTTGCTGGAGATTAGACCTCATTGGTCATTGTACTGATGCCACTGTACTTGAAGCCAGCTTCATACAATTAAGAGATGCAAAGGCAAACAGAGTTCTCAGCTAACCATTACATAGAGCCTTCTGAGCACCTTTGTGAATTTGCATGTGCTTAAAAAATGTATGGACCCATTTTTTAATTTAAGGAGCTTGCTGTTACCTGTGGCTTATCAGGGTCCAAATTCAAAATCAAACTCGGCTGAGACAAGGCACTGCAATCAGATTACTGTCACTTTGCGACTTGACTGGAGATGAGGGAGAGCCTACGCAATTGTAATTTTAGGAGCACCTGATTTGAAACTCACTAAAGAAATACTCCCTTCTCACATCTGTGAGCTGGGCATTCTCCCCACTAGATTCACGGGTTTGTAAATTGTGTCTTAAGACAAGCAGTAGAATGAAATTAGATTGGTGGTGACAGACTCAAGACGTAATAAAGGCCAAGATTACGTGGACGTGCCAGTGGTGTCTCCCTTTAGAAGATGCTGCCGTTGAAGAGTCTTTGTGAGTTTAGTTGTCCCAGAGTGCTTGGGGTTTTCTTTGTTTTAGTGTTCTGTATTGATCAAACATTTCCAAATCTTCCAGAACAAAGGGAACCATAAATGTACCTAGCTGATTTCAAGTGCCTTGGTGGTTTGATCATGTACCCAAAATTCTAACTGCCTATCCTTCAGACTTTTTCCTGGGAAGCAGGCTTCCTGTTGCTATGGTGGGGTCAACCTCACAGTTGCCTTAAAGTTCAACTTTGGATGTTAGCTTTATTATCAAGCCAGACCAGTCAGAGTCCTAGAAGGTAGTAGTTCATTTAAATGCTTGTAGAACAGATTAGGCTGTGAATAAGACAGAGAGTGCTTCTCTTATCTAGCATTTATTTTGGGATAAACAAAGGACTCAGAGGCCCAACTGTTCTGATAACAAAAGATGCTTTTAGTTAGTTGTGCAATGTGCATATGTATTTTATGTCCCTGTTCATGCCAGTTCTTCAATGTTCTTCTTTCAATTTTATCACCAGCTTTCATATTTTTTACGTTTTGATTGGTTATGTGTAAAGCCAATTGGCATTTCTAGAAAAATTTTCTAAAGAGAAGTTTTGTGAAAATTGTGTCATAATCTCTGAATTCACCTTAGTTTTACATGACTGTGTTACTGACTATATTCTTAGTCTTTCTCCTGTGTGGGAGATAACTGCAATTTTATATACTGTGGACACTTGCCGAATGTAAACCCTATACTTAAATATATTTAAAATAAATCAGGTAGGAGCGAAGATAAATTTTTCGAAGATAAGATTGAGAAGGATCTAGTTATTTTTCCAAGGGGTGCAAAATAAAACAGAATTTTTTGGTGCATCAAGGTTGGAATCATCAGGTAAGACATTATGGAACTTAATTTTATAATTCTCCTGACCCTCTTCAAGCCCTCTTACACTCACTTCCAAGTAAGTTGCACAAAAGACGGTTTCTGTCTGAATAGGAGAGCAGCCTGTGTTTATGGATGGAATCCTGTATGAAAGTCATGACACCACCTATAACCCTGACTCCCTTTGCCCACTCCCTTGTTCAATACGCCATGCCGGTGCTCTGGTGCTGTATACGATGGAAGTCCTTGCTTTCACATAGCATCTCAGCTGGAGTTTACAGACTGCCTCTATACTCATTTCTTCATACCATCCATGCAATATATAGGAAAGGTATTGTTATCTCCATCTATAGATTAGGAAATTCAAGCTCAGAAATTTCAAGTGATGCCAGCCATCCCATAACTTTAAGTGGCAGAGTTAGGATTTGGTCCCAGATTATCTGAGTCCCCGTCCACTGCACTTTCTGTCATTCCGAGTTATACTCATGGTAGTTAATCTTGGCAGAATGTGTGAACCCTTCCTAGAATGTGTTAGTTTCCTTTCAACCCTAGCATTCTGATTGTGTTTCTGGACCACGTTGGAATGTTTAGTCTATGCTGTGAGGAATATGAGGGTCCCAGCTACGACATCTTTCTCTTGCCTTGAAAGCACTAGATATATTTCTCACGGGGCTTCTGGTTCCACATCAGAAAAGAGAGGAAGGATATATATAGCATCGGTAATGGAAGATTGTCAAAATTAAAACTAAATCCTTGAGCAAATCCAGCTCATTAAAATCATAAATTAGTCAATTAAGGAAGGATAGGCAATTTCCCCAGGATGTCTTAGAAAATCAAATGGTAAACTAAGGATTCTGAAAAAAAAGGTGATGGACCAAAATGAGTTCTTGAATCATTACAGGCCTGTTGAGTTCAGTCTCTCACACAACTGCTGGTGGGTGGTAAGGGATGGAGGAGGCATAGGGGATGATGCAAGCTGTATTACAGTCTCCAATTCAAGGTGAGCAAACTAGGAAAATGACTCCAGTTCAGACGCAATCAGGGAAAAGGAATTAAGTCTTTCTGGAATCCTCTTCCCTCCATGTTTCAATTAATTTGTTGGCAGGGCGAATAAGTATGTTGCCAAATTCTTCTCTCTTTGTACCTTGTCAGGTCTCTCTCTCTCTCTTTCTTTCTCTGACTTTTAATAACCTTCAAAGGAAAGGTACATGATTGTATTGTCAAATCTGATATTCAGTTGGTAAATCTATAACTACTTCAAATCCTTGATCTGTATGCTTGTTTTTCTTGTTCATCCTTGCCCGTTTTTTCTCTTCCATCCTGTTGGCATGTCTTTAACAAAAATATCTTTAAGGTTCTCCGGAAAATACTTTGATATTGTTCTCAATCCTACTTTCCTCAATCCTATTGTTCTCAATCCTTTCCCTATGGAAGTTTCAAATGGCTGATGCTTTATTGTTTCGTGTGGCTTACTAGTTATTTAACTTTGACAAAGCTGGGTTATGGATTCAAGGGAAGGAAAGAGGAAAAGAACAAAAGGAGTCCAGTTCATGCTTGAGATTCTCTGTCTTTCCAGTGGGACTGTGTTTTTGTTTGTTCTTCAGAGGAATGATGAATACGGATCAGGCTAAATCTAAGACCCACAGGGAAGATGTGTGTACTATAAAATTCTTTGGGTCCCGAACAGGGTAACACACTTTATGATTTCAAAAAGTACTGATGAATCTCAGTAGAGACCAGGGGAACATTTTTTTTAAAAAGCAAAGTAAATAAAATACCCCAGGGATTAGATTTCTCTCTCTTGTCTCACCTTCTCTGTTTTCTCTTATCTCTTTGTAGCCTCCACCCTTCCAATTCTCTCCAGGGAAATACACAATCCCCAAGGTGAGAGCAACAATAAAAATGACACTCAGTGAGTTTTCAGAGGAAACAAAGGCTATACTTGTGTACAAAATCTGTTTTATTGGCTCTATTGAACAAACTCCTTCCATGGAGCCTTGCGCATATCAGGAACTGGGGTGTGGCTCCTGGAATACAAGACTGTCTTATGGAATCCTGGCAGGTGAAAGCAATTCAGACTTTCAGTTCTATCTGATTTCAGCACGTACATATGGACAAGTTGGTATAATATAACTGCGGAATAGTTGGTGGAAAGGGCCATACATATAAACACCTACATAAGGTGATTTGATATGTCTGTTCCTTCTACCTTACGGCTTTGCTGGCCATAAAGAAAACTGGAATGTCTAACAAACAATAAATTTCAATATATGTATGTATATATAATTTTACTCTACAGTCACCTTTAAAGAACAAATTGATAAACGTTAACCTTACCTCATTTGAATGAGCCACAAGAAAATAAAAAGCTAAAGGATGACTTCACTTTTGTTTTGATAAGTTCTTTTCCTCTTGGCAGCAAGAAACTCTCCGATAGTACAGCATGGTCTATGTAGTCTAATCTAGTCCATCCCAGGGGTAGCAGAGCTGTTCAGTAAAGGACCAGGTCGTAAATATTTCAGGCTTTGTAGGCCATACGATGTCTGTGTGAACTACTCACCTCTGCCCTGTAGTGCAAAGGAAGCCACAGATAATGTGTAAATAAATGGCTGTGGTTGTGTTCTAATAAAACTTCAAAAAATCTACAAACAATTAATGCTGGAGAGGGTGTGGAGAAAAGGGAACCCTTTTGCACTGTTGGTGGGAATGTAAATTGATACAGCCACTATGGAGAACAGTATGGAGTTTCCTTAAAAAACTAAAAATAGAACTACCATATGACCCCACAATCCCCCGACTGGTATATCCCATATACCCTGAGAAAACCATAATTCAAAAGGACAAATGTACCCCAATGTTCATTGCAGCAGTATTTACAATAGCCAGGACATGGAAACAACCTAAGTGTCCAATGATAGATGAATGGATAAAGAAGATGTGGTACATATATACAATGGAATATTACTCAGCCATAAAAAGGAATGAAATTGGGTCATTTGTAGAGATGTGGATGGCCCTAGAGTCTGTCATACAGAGTGAAGTAAGCCAGAAAGAGAAAAACGAATATCGTATATTAACACATATAAGTGGAAGCTAGGAAAATGGTACAGATGAACCTATTTGTAGGGCAGGAATAGAGACACAGACGTAGAGAACAGACACGGGGGGGAAGGGGAGGATGGGACGAATTGGGAGATTAGGTTTGACATAAGTACACTACCATGTGTAAAATAGATAGTAAAATAGATAGCCTAGTGGGAACCTGCTGTATAGCAGACAGAGCACAGCTCAGTGCTCTGTGATGACCTAGATGGGGGTGGGGGGAGGAAGGGGGTGAAGGAGGTCCAAGAGGGAGGGGATATAGCTATACCTACAGCTGATTCACTTCATCATACAACAGAAACTAACACAACATTGTAAAGCAATTTTACTCCAATTAAAAAAAAAAAAAAAACAGATGGCAGCCTGCCCATGGGCCATAATTTGCTAAACCCTTATCTACCCCATGGCCTATGAGGTATGGTGTGGAGAAAAATGCCTCATCCATTTTTGATACTAATACACAATGTTGCAGTTAATGTAATCCAAAGTAGAACCATTCAGTTAATTTTTCATCTGTAATGTCGTTACCTAGAAGGACTGTTATTCAATTAGCTTGAATCTATCTTTCTGTTCATTGGTAAGTAGAGAGAGATTGTCCTGAACATGTATATGAATAAAGCATCATGGTTGATTCTGTAAGGAAACAAATGTATACAGGATGGAATTCTAGACTCCCCAAGAATTTACAATCTGTTTAGGATATTAAGGGATTAACCCCTAACTGCAATACAAGATAGACTATGAAAAGTGTCTTCTGTAAAGGTATTGATAATGCATTTCAGTTGACCCTTGAATAACATGGGTTTGAACTGCACTGAACTGCATGGGACCACTTAGCTGTGGACTGTTTTCACTCAATACCATTACAGTACTACACGATCCATGGTTGGTTCAATCCATGGATGCAAAACCATGGATACTGAGGAAGGCTGACTGTAGAGTTATACGTGGATTTTCAACTTCATGGGAGTTCAGCACCCTCACCCCAGAGTTATTCAAGGGTCAACTGTACATTGAAATCCAGAAAAAGTAGAAGTGATTGCTAAGGCAGGAATGATACTAAAGTATCTTAGGTGTCAGTCAAAATGTCAAGTGCTTTTGCTTTATATATTTCTCATCTAATCCTGAAAATTAACCTGAGACAGTGGTATTGTTCTTTTCATTTTTTTTTTCCTGTTAGGAAATTGAGACTCAGAAGGGCTAGTGTGAGCTGCAATATTCTTTATTCCGGTTTGCCTTTTTCTTGAAAGTCATGGTGGAAGGAGTGTTTGCTCATTTCTACTCAGCACAACTCAGAGTAGTACCTAAAAAATTCCACTTCTTATCGAGAAGCAGTAGCAAAGGAAGATGGAATGAGTTGCTTCTCGTCTCACAGTAATTTACCAAAAAAGCCAGATTGGGATTTGCAGTCTAACATTTTTAAACCATTGGAACACATTACCGTGCACAAGACCAAGATCTAAACCGTGGTACACCAGTAAAAAGAAAGTGGAAAGTGAGACATTAACCACCCTTGTAAGAACAATATTGCTTATTTTGAATGACATGTCATAAATACACCAGTAAGTATAAGAAGGGATTATAAACTGACGAAAATTCTCATGAGATGATACATCTGAAAACTCTCTGCAAGGCTACACTAAGGCAGAATGAATCTTGGATGCCATGGTGATAACTATTAAAACAGTCATTGCCAGCTCATCATAAATGTCATTAGCTCATTAGGTGGTAAGTCATTTCAACACCTGGACTCCAGTTTTCTCATCTGGAACAATAAGAAACTGCACCAATATTGATCACTAAGGTTATTTCCAGCTGAAAAACTAAACAGGGGCTTCCCTGGTGGCGCAGTGGTTGGAGGTCCGCCTGCCGATGTAGGGGACACGGGTTCGTGCCCCGGTCCGGGAAGATACCACATGCCGCGGAGCGGCTGGGCCCGTGAGCCATGGCCGCTGAGCCTGCGTGTCCGGAGCCTGTGCTCCGCAACAGTGAGAGGGAGAGGCCACAACAGTGAGAGGCCCGCGTATCGCAAAAAAAAAAAAAAAAAGAAAGAAAAACTAAACACATCTGAGATTCTCAGACTCACTGTGATCTAAACCTATGAGTTACGCTCATGTGACTTTTGGATACTAACCTGCCCATCAGAGTTTAGAATTGGGCACTAAGTCAGAAAACAAGTGACCTAATTAACGCAGAGCAAACAGTAGAGACAACACACGTTAGTGATGGCTAACGTATCTTTTAGAGTAAACCACACCCTCCAATGATTTTTTTTTTGTTTTATTACATTAGACATGCATTTTTAGTATTCCATGATGTTTTTCATGAATACTGCAAAGTCAGGATTAGCAGGGTGTTGGATCTTACGAAGAGGCTTTGAGAAGAGGAAGTTCACGTGTGTATCTTCCTTCTGAGTACGGCTCAGTACATCTGAGGCCCAAGAGCAAGAGGCCACGTACTCAGGGGCTAATGGTTTCCCATCTTTCCCTTTCAGAAGACAGGATTCATAAATGTCTGGTTTGATCCCCATCCCTCTTCCCTTCGTTACAGCTATTTCCTATCCCAGGAAACCCTACCTCCTCCATCCAGTCATGATGCTGGGCATCTCTGTACCTAGCACAGGGAGCCTGATCAATTAGTCCGTTTAACAGGAGCTCTCCAGCCAGCATCACTCTGGAAAGTAGGTGAGAAATTCTTCTATTCCTCTCAATCTGTTAATCAGACAACCGGTATCGCAGTTCTCTAACCGTGTAATACCAGTCCCCCTTGGCAGATATATGTTATTTGGATAATGATGTGAAATTTAAGATCTACGTTTCAATTGTGCAGAGCCATAGGCAGTTGTCAATTTCAGTGACAGACACAGACCCGGAGCAAAATTCCTGTGCACAGGCAAAAATTCCAACACGCGTAGCACAATGCTGGTCCCTTAATAGAAATACATTCCCGCCCGTTGAGGGGCAGTATATTTAAACTGTTCGTCGCATCTCTTGGTACCAGCAAATCATCAATGTTCTCGAATATTTCCTTTAACCTGGGCATTGGTGACTTGAACCATTCACCAGCCTGACAGGAAATCAGATGGTTATAACCTGATAGCCTACTACTCCTCCAGGAGAACAGTGTGGGATGTATGCCATCCTTTATCCCTCTGCAGTTTCTCTAGCAATGTTGCTAGTTAATAGGTCCAAACTCCAAGGCAAAAAGAAGAGCTCTCAAAGGCTGAATTTCTGAGACCTTAGGATCTATGGACTGGGGAGAATTCCCACTGCTGATCTTGCTGTTGGCAGTTACATTAAAGAAACAGCAAGCGAGTGAACTCCATGGCCTGGGGCATCTGTAATGTGATGAGTGGCCTCTCACCTCGAGGTCAGTGGTTCAAATCCAACCGTGGCTAATGGGAGCTGAAGAGTGTCTGGTATTCTAGGTAAAATTGTTTGTTAGATTTGTAAAAACACACATCGGGTCCTCAGGCAAATGTACCAAAATAAACATCACAATTAATCCTAACCCACTGGTATTATGATTTAGCACTTAGTTTTACGCAGCCAGGTGGAGAAGAAGGAAGGAAAAAGACAAGGCCGCAAAGTCTGTGCTGCTTGTACAAAACTGACTGCTTCCCACTGTGTCCTAAAGGGAAATAAACCCAGGCTTTGTCTTCGCAGAGAGCAAGGGAATTCCAAAGAAAAGGCTCCACTTGCCTGAAACGCAAAGCAGGGACATCAGCCAAAGATGCTGGCTGAGTATTTCTGCTCCGGTGTGGATAGGCAGACATGCTTCCGGGCACCCAACATGGCACACATAGGAAGACAAAGCTCTGGGGGTGGGGTGTAAATACTCATCATATTTGCTCTCTGGACCTTATTTCCTCATCTGTAATATGAAGGGATTAGGAGAAAGAGCTCCGAAGCCCCTACTAGCTCTGTGATAGTGAGAGCTCTGAGCTCTAATATGCAAACAACTTTTTACTCTCCGATTGGGCCAGGGTCGCCCCCTCCCTGAGCCCCAGCCAAGGCACATCTGAGATCTCTGATGTGGGACCCACACACAGGCTTGGAGGTCACCAAAGCAAGATCTGAAATCGGTCTCAGCTCCTTCCAGCTGTGCATCCTTCTGCAGGGGACTTCCTTTCCCTTCCTGAGCCCCGGATCTCTCATCCATGACGAAGGGAGATAATATCTGCCTCCAAGTACAGTATGGATTGAAGGACATAAAGAACCTAGCACAGTGCCTATACATGGTAGATACCTAATGAATAATAGACATTTTATTAATAATTAACCTCTTTCACTACCAGCCCCACCTCCACCCCAGAACCTTTATAGTTGGTATCGCTTATTCACTCACTTATTCAGGGTTCCTGAAAATTGAACTTATCTTTTCTTCAGAGCTATATAATCAGAAAAAGTGAACTACGAACTGTGGACTCCAGCTGTCTATCATCAGCTTACTTCTGAATAAAGTGAAGGTGCTTATTCTACTTAATGTGAGGTATTGTTAAGACTGATAGGGTGAAAAAAAAAGTCTGTCATACAGAGTGAAGTAAGTCAGAAAGAGAAAAACAAATACTGTATGCTAATGCATATATATGGAATCTAAAAAAAAATGGTACTGATAAACCTAGTTGCAGGGCAGTAATAAAGAGGTAGATACAGAGAATGGACTTGAGGACGTGCAGGGGGAGGGCAAAGCTGGGGCGAAGTGAGAGTAGCATCAACATATATACACTACTGACTGTAAAATAGTTGGCTGGTGGGAAGCAGCAGCATAGCACAGGGAGATCAGCTCGGTGCTTTGCAATGACCTAGAGGGGTGGGATAGGGAGGGTGGGAGGGAGGCTCAAGAGGGAGGGGATGTGGGGACATGCGTATGCATATGGCTCATTCACTTTGTTGTGCAACAGAAACTAACACCATATAGTGAAGCAATTATACTCCAGTAAAGATCTATTAAAAAGATATATGCTTGAGAAAACCTTTAGTTAGGACAAAGAAACTCACGATATTTTCAAAACTGGATTTCTTTTTTTTTTAAAATGAGAGACTCTACTGGAGGGAAATTCAGCTTGAGTGGGTGGCTTTGGAGCCAGTGGAGATGGCTTTATAACTCATGGTTTTAGCTCTTTTCTGGACTCAGCTTTTTTGTTCATTTCCAGCCCATCTTCTCCTATTTCCTCCAGATACCGATATATGCACCCAAATAGCTAACTACAGTAACTTATCAATTGACATTGCATGGATAAAAGAAAAAAATCTTATGGAAGATAAATGAAGTTCTCTCTTGACTACCTAAATTCTTATTTTCATACCCATAGATCTGGAGCTGAGATTCTCCACCTCAGTACAACTGACATTCTGAGAAGGATAATTCTTTGTTGTAGGGTCCATTCTGTGCATCTTAGGATGTTTAGCAAAACCCTCGGTCTCTACCCACCGGATACCAACAGCATATTCCAGTTGTGACAACCAAAATGTATCCAGACATTGTCAAATGTTCCCTGGGGTGACAAAATCAACTGGGCTGAGAACCAGTGATCTAGAGACTCCACCCGCCTCTTCAAACCAACTGGGAAGAACACACCAACAGAAGGTAAGTAGTTGGCATTTTCCCAGAATGCAAAGGGGCTGCAGTTTGTGTTGTGTTCACCCAACTTTCTAGTTATCCATTGCTGTCTCTCTTGTCTTGTTAAGCCCTGTGGAGAGCTGTCAATATAGATGTTGGGCTTTCTTGGTACCTTGGGATTTAGAAACAGGAACTGGAGGATTGGTGTTTGTTTTCATTTGACAGTTTTTGAGATTCTGTGTCTGTTGATCTTGATGCTTTCCGGGTAGAACACACAGCAACAACATACAGCTCAGTTGTTGATTTAAAAAAAAAAAAAAAAAAAATCAGGGCTTCCCTGGTGGCGCAGTGGTTGAGAGTCCGCCTGCCGATGCAGGGGACACGGGTTCGTGCCCCGGTCCGGGAAGATCCTACATGCCGCGGAGCGGCTGGGCCTGTGAGCCATGGCCGCTGAGCCTGCGCGTCCGGAGCCTGTGCTCCGCAACAGGAGAGGCCACAGCAGTGAGAGGCCCGCGTACCGCCAAAAAAAAAAAAAAAAAAAAGAAAGAAAATCGTATAGCAATTTCCAAGAAAAATCCAGAAAAAAAAGGGTGTATCAGAAATTCAGCCACAAAGGAACAGCACTGTCACAGGAAGTGGTAACTCAGAGACATAGCATAACAGAGCCAGAGCCTGGGAGGAGGAAATCAGAGACATAAAGGATGTTGGCCTCACAACCAAAGGCATCTACTTCTAGAGCTCTGAGACAATAGATAGATTCAGGGTTCTCTTAAGACTGACTGGCGCTTTAATGCTAATATGAGTGAGTATGTCAAGATCATAACAGAAATGTGCTGCAAATAAGAAAATTATTGCGTAACAGACTGCATGATGCAGGGGGGAAAAGAAGTTAAAAAGCAGAGCCACACCGTCGGAGCTGGAGGAGGAAACCGGTTCAACTGGACTTAGAGCTGCCTGGCGGCCTGGCACTCTGCACTTGCCCAAAGCAGGCTCTGCTCTGGATCACATGTAACTGATGTCTTGCAAAGATCCTTGATTCCCAGGTAACTGTCAGATGCTTTGGCAGTTTGCCCAAGCCTCTTCAGTTGTGTGTTGTTACATGTCAGCTACAGAAACATGTTACTGACATGTCTTTTTCTGCTTGTGTGCTGTGCACTTCAACAGCACACTCACAGTTGTCCTAAATCTCACATTTTTCTTAAGACTCAGCCTCAGATGTCACTGAGAAATAATATATTTGGGAATTCATGTCTTTAGACTCCCCCACTTTGCCTGTGCTAGTGGTCTGGGAAAAGGTAACTGGAAACAGGATGATAGAAAGGGGGGATGCAGGTGATGAGAAAGATGGGCTAGATTAAGATATTTCCTACCCATTTGTTGAAAGATCTTTGTAGGTTTCCATCCCTCCTGTTCATTTGCCAGTTAGTTATTCCTTACAAGAGAATGCAGGGTGTTCGTCATCTCAGCATCAACTAAGAGGCGACAGGCTGGTCTCAGAGTTAAGACTGTTCTCCTGTAGGAGGTTTTCTGGAATTTGGAACTAATGGATCAGTCATCCCTCTCCAATGCCTTGTCCTAGTTTCCTGTAAGGAATCTAGAAATAACCATTTCCCAACCTCCTCCCCAGTCCAAACACCACCTGCACTAGTATATGTATGCATCTTGCTGCTAACTGATAAAGAATGGTTCAAGGTCCCTTTTTGAAGCAAAGGCACCCCTTTGAGTCCCAAAGGATGGTTAGAGTTCTGCCTGAGCAAAGAAGAGATGCCTCTATTGGTATTTTCAGTCATGTACAAGTTACAGTCATAGACAGACTCATCCTTCAAAATAAAAGAGCATCAAAACATACGTTGTAAACACCTTAAGAATTCACAAGATACTTCTCACCTCCAACGACAGTTTTAACCACCACTATGAAAGGAAGTTGCACTTGTGATTTCAATGAGGCAAGATGTTTATTCCCAAACTTCCTCTCAATAGAGGTGGATAGAAGAGGAGCCACGTGCCTCTAGTCGATACAGCAGCTAGAGAAATTGTGTGGGATGTTTCTGAGGGATCTGTAAAACATGAGTAATCAGTTATCTTACAGAGATGCTTTGAGGATGAGATGTGATGGTCTATGAAAGCACTTGGAACATATAAAGTGGTGTTTAAGTGTACGATGTTATTAACAACAGTGGTTATTTGTTTAGATAACAGCTTAGTGTCTAGTGCATTATTTCGGCAGATAACAGATGTGGAATGAAGGTATGCTGGGTGATATTCAGAAGTATGCATTCTCTTCATGATTACCTGTCAACCCGTTAAAGGATATGGTGATATGTTAATTGCATTCATTGTTTAAGGAGCCTTTACCATTAAATGCAGGAGGTCACTTGTGGCCCAGGGCTTGTTTTTTGTCACATGAGCAAAGGAAACCACTGAAGAGGGTCCATGGTATATGGAATGGTCACAAAACGCCGCCCTGCATTCACATCTTAGTTATAACTTTTGCTTTTGCTTTGTGGCATTTTTCAGTTGACAGTTTTTATGAGCACCATCCCTGTCCCTAAGGGACTTCATATCGAAGATAGATAATTATTACGTGGACGTGAACGTTCAAGTACAAATATTAAAGGAACAAGTAAATAGACAATTTTGTGACAGATCACATGATCAAAAAACCTTAAACTGGAACAAGGCTAACGTTGTAGGAATGGGAAGAAGAGTATAGAAAGGGGAAGATGGCTCTGTATTTAACTTCCTGGTGACTTCTCTTTGGAAACATTCTCAATGAGAAACTTTTCTTTCTTTAATACTAAGAACCAAATAAGCTACCTTTTCCTGGCGATATCTCTTCTTCAACAGAAAATTTCCAGGTTTCAGATACAAATTCATAACTTTATATTTTACTTGTTAAGAGAGGGAGAAAAGAAGGGACTCCTTTCTGATTCTTACTCTAGGCAAGAAGATATTTATAGAGAAGGGACTCCTTTCTGATTCTTACTCTAGGCAAGAAGATATTTATAGAGAAAAAAATATCTAAACTGCTGCACGAACAGATTAATATATTTGAGTTAATACTTGTCCCAGGCAGAATTATCTATGTAGCATAATTCCTTCCTTTAAAATAGGGATATATATTTTAAAATTTACTAAAAGAGCAGTTTTAATATAGATCCTTACACGAAATCCATATTAGAGGACATGAAACAATCCTTGTTCTAAGGGGTTTTCTGCATATTTTAATGATTTGGCAGGTGGAAAAGTGAAAAAGAATGGCTTTTTCAAATATTACTGATTGTTCCATCCTCAACTCTGTTTATTTCATTTTATAAAAGGTTAGTGCTTTTCCTAAGTCTTTTGGGTAATAACTTATAAGAAAGAAAAGAAATCACTCTACAGGTTTAAAAATCGCTGTCCGGTACTAAATTATAGCTAATAGACACAAAGTCTACATTATAGTAGGAAGGAAATCTGCTAATTTATAGCCAATTCATTAGCATGCTAAATATGAGTATATTTCAGTTCTGCCTTCCCTTGGAGCTGGCTGACTCACGAGCCTCATCAAGGAACCATTAGGGGCTCAAGTTAGGCCCCAAACCAAGAGAACAACCCAGACCCATGTCCTTTTCCCTTGGGGCTCAGAAACCAATATAAAATAATAATGTGGGCCAAAAATGTACAGAACAGGAAAAAAAATCATTTATCTTTCTAGGCGATATTTTACATCACGTGCTTGTCCTGTGTGTATTTTTTGAGATAAGGAAGCAAAACCCCACACATAGTAGGCATTCAGTGAATGTTTCCTGATTATAATTAGGAATCATTTGTGACTTTGTGGCTCAAAGCTACATTCCCTAATGCTCTAAAATAGACCCACTGTTTGGTAGAAAATTGGACAAGGAATCTGCAAGTGTTCAAAAGCCAAAGACCCCCATACTCAGTCTTCCAGATATCCTTAAAAAGAATTCCCAGACTGCAGGGAGGGTTACTCCCCTCATAAAAATGCAGAGAACACCACCACTGTTCTATAAGAGAAAGGGAAATGACAATAAGATTAAAAGCAGGGGATGCTGATCATTACAGCCTGAGAAAAACTTAGGTTCTCGCCCAATGACTAACCCCCCAAACCTAACAAGTATCAGAAACCAATGGTCCCTTCTTTGCTATTCTTGGATGCAGAATTCTTCATTAAAGTTGAGGGATTAAATACAACACTTCAGCTAATTAATTATAGTTTGATCATTTTGACACCTCCAAATGACTCAGCCACATACCTTGAAGCTTTGTCAACTCAATTGCATCTTTATTTTTGTTGCCTTTAACCAACAATGAAGACTAATGCCACTCTTTCTAGTTTTCAATCACCTCTACAGAAGTGCTCCCCTGGCAATGTGCAAGGACAGACCTAATTAATCCCTCATCTGCCCTCTGTGCTGTCTATACATCACCCTGGCAGTTGAAACTGCTGCTTGTTTTAAGGCTATTGCTGGAATGAAAAGCTCATCTGTTTTTCAATAATTTTACCACAGGTGGTGATTTGTAATTAGAAAGGGCAGAATCCAAATTTGGGGATGTGTGTGTGTGTGTGTGTGCGCGCGTGCGTGTACGGGTGCGTGCATGCACTCCGTAATTTACAACGGGCACTCCTTGTAGAAGGAGGGAAAAGAATGTAAAACAGTAGCACAGCAGGAGAAAAGCATTCACTTTTGCACCAAGCCGAACAACAGGATTTTAAAAGATGGATCTTTGTGGTTTCAATTCTTTTTCTTCTTTTTAAAATTGATATAGTCACGGACAGGTTAGAGATCAAAGGCTTGGAGAAACTGGAAAGATGCAGGAAATGTGAGGACTCTTGATGTTCCCAGAGGGGGTGGTGTTTGTCCTAAGCGTGGGGAGGTGGAGCAAAGGGGGTCAAGGTGAAAAGCTCCTCTTTGACTTTGGTCTCTTTGGCACCTGGTCTCACTCTGAGGGGAGGGATATGCATTCTCATCTCATCCTAGGTGGAGCTCGCTCTAACTGGAAAGAGAGTATAGCTTAAGAAGGCAGTCTGGCCATCTTTAGCAAAGCAGCTAGGAGAGGAGGTTTGCTTTCAGGTGGATGGAAATGTTCTAATAAAGGCAAGTTCATTTCAGAACTTTATCTGTCAGCAGTTACTGCACTGCCATCCCTTGACCCTCACCTTGATCACTTTATTTGCTCTTCTTGGTGTAATCAGATTCTACTCCTTCTTTTCTTTAAGAAAATAAATATAGATCACATATGATAAATTACTACCAAAAACACAAGTATCCAGCGATTGCTGCTACTAGTATCTCATCTACATAGTATATATCGTCAGCTTTTATTTTTACAGTCTTCTTTTACATAATTGGTATATATACTGTTCTTCAATATGACTTTTAGTATCCTATCATGACAATTTATCAAAATTAATATACTTGATTATTTAATAGTGGACATATCCAGCTAATATTTTATTATGAACAACACCCTGACAAACATTTTTGTAGATTAAACTATAGGCCTAACTAACTTAATTTTTTTATTTTTAAAGAGCTTTTTTAAATTTTTTATTGATGTATTGTTGATTTGCAATGTTGTTAGTCTCAGGTGAACAGCAAAGTGATTCAGTTTTATATATATATATATATATATATATATGTAGCCTTTTTCAGATTCTTTTCCATTATAGGTTGTTGCAAGATACTGAATGTAGTTCCCTGTGCTATACAGTAGATCCTTGTTGTTTATCTATTTTATATATAGTAGTGTGTATCTGTTCATCCCGAACACCTAATTTATCCCTCCCTTCCCCCCCACCCCCTGGCCTTTTCCCCTTTGGTAACCATAAGTTTGTTTTCTATGTCTGAGTCTATTTCTGTTTTATAAATAAGTTTATTTGTATCATTTTTTTAGATTCCAGGTTCTACTCTTTACTCTCCAAGGCACTGCTCTTCCATGAAGCCTTCCTCAACCATTCCAGCCTGCCATTCATCTTTTGAAGACCACATGGCTTAAGGCTCTCTCTCTGGCCTAAAAGACAGACAGCCTGGGACTTCCAAATATCAACTCGAGCGTAAGTGTCTTGCCTCTCCAACTGAACTGCAAATCCCTGGAGAAAGATATATCTTGGGGTTTCCTCTTGGTCCCAGAACCATGTGTAGAGCTAGTGTGTTTACTTATATATACATCGAATTGAACTGGTCCTATGATTCCCAGTGTGAATTGTAAAGTGGAGACTGAGACAGTGGCTTTACACACAAGCTGGAAAGGAAGGTGGTATCTAAATGAGACAGAAAAGTAAAAAGTAAAATAGCTTAGAAGAATTTTAGTCTAAGCACTGACAGAAACTTCCAGGTTACAAGTATTATGAATCACTGGAAACAAATTATCATAGAGGCTCCAGACAGTGTCTGTTTGGTTTTTTTTAAGACTAGTCAGTTATTTGGCTAAGTGTAGCCTGCTTTAGGAAAGGTGAATACAGGAAAACTTTGCCATAGTTTTCTTCCAGTCATAGGTCTATGATGATGACAGAGGATGGTGGGGTAGATGTGGAGAAATGGAACACTGTTGCTACAAGATTTCTGCTAACTTATGTTTGTTTGCACAGAAAGAGTCTTACATCCCTTGGTATAATAGAAGGATAATGGTACGTCATACTGTAGACGTATGAGATCTTTGTCAAAGATCAAGATGCTCCTTCACATCAAGAGATTTCTCCATTAAAAGGAAACCCCTGCTTATTCTCTAGGGCTTTCTCTCCACAAAGGTAAGCTTACAGAACTACAGTAGAGCTGATATAATCCACACTTCCCACTCTTCCTTGTCTCTAGCCTCTTACACCTGGTGATTGCAGGAAATCGTTAATCCAAACAATTGCAAGGTGTCTGGGTCCTGTAATATGTTTATCTCCCACTTACATACTCATCATATTGAGTTTACTAATATCACATTTAACATAGATGAAGAATAGTATCTGCTCTGTTCAGTTGAAAAAGAGAAAGCGGATACTATAAATGCAAAGAATAGCTTGGATCATTTTATTCAAGCTACGTTTTTGCTTGAGTTTTATAGTGTAGACCTTGAGGTTTCGGAGTACTTTTTCCAAATTCAGGAAATTGCCTTATATCTCTTAATTCAAACTGCTTACCCTGGTATTAATGCTGCCCCTATTTTATATGCAATGTTGATTTTCAGCCTGATTCCTCACTATTTCCCTACATGGATTCTGTAATTAGACTTCCGTTCTCACACCATGCAGACATGCATATATACATTCCCATTTCTGGGCTTGTATATGCAACTCCCTTCACAGGAGACACTCTCCTCACTTCTTACCATCTTACTTTTTTCAACCAGCCTATTCTGGTTGACCACAATGCCTCCCTTTTCTGATTTCAACACTCCTAGTATGTGTACCATGAGATAAAGCTCTGCTCCCAGTATCAGGGCAATAATCATGTTTTGCCCCAAGACATTTCTGTATTTTATATTTATTGTTATTTTATTCTGGTAGCATCATTTTATACATTAATGCTTTATTTCCCTAATTAAGTTATAAGCATGCCTCATCTTTTGCCTCTCACAGTACTTAGCACACAGCAGACACTCAATAAATGATAATTTCCTTTTAAACAGCATGTGCAGTATCATCATTCCACTTCCTGAATCTGGACTTCAACTAAAGAGGAGGAAAAATATAAGATATTGAACATCTATCTTCACAAAAGGATCAGGAAGCTAGGTAATCCCTATACCATATAACCAAAGGTAATGGAAAGAATTGTGCTTTTGCAGAATTGAGAAAATATTTCATACTTATATCTAGACCGAGCTGGAAGGAATTGTAGAGCTCATTTTTTCTAACTTCTTTCAATAACTGAGACTCTATAATATGCAACTTGATTTTAAATCTTTTTACACTGTATTTGGGCAAGATGTCTCAAAACATTAACACAATTTAATATTCTTCATATTTCTCAAAGCATTTTTATATACACCTATTTGCACACCATCGTAGCACTGGAAGACGTTTGTTATTAGCCCTCTTCTTTTGTTCAGAGTAGTGAACTTTTAGAAGTTCATGTGCCTGGTTCACAGCTGAGTCAGAAGAAGACTTGCATCCTTGCCATCTTTCCCTGGGTAATTTATTCCATTCCCCCCAAAGTCAAATATAATGTTGCCAACTCAGAACTTGTCTTTACACACATATACACACACATACAAGTAATCCAGGTGAATAAGAGTTGTGGGAATGGAGAGAAATGGAAATAAAACAACAACAAAAAAAACTTCCAGGCAGAGGGAAGAATGTGTTCAAACACTCAAGTTGAGAGGGAGCATGGCAACTCTACAGAAGGAACAAGGCCGAAAGACAGAGAGAGGGAAAGAGACAGAGAGAATGTGTGTGTGTGTGCTTGTGTAAAAGACGGTGATCCTCTTCTTCATATTTTCACACTCCAAACTCAATATACCCAAAGCCAAACTCACTATGTTTACCGAACAAGCAGCCCCACATCTGACCTACTCTATACTTCTTAGTTGGTGAAGAACGTCCCCACTCATAAAGCTGGAAGTCTGGCACTCACCCTGGGCATCTCTCTCATCCATTGTATCCATTCGCCCCCAAGGAGGCCCAGTAGCGATGCGATCTAAACGTCTCTCCACTGCACTCACTCTCTCTCCGAAAACCACGCCCACTCTGGTCCATGCTACCATCATCTCGCCTTATCGCACCAATATCCTCCCTGCAGTTGGTAGCTCTGTTCCGCCCACCCAGTCTGTTCTTCCACATTACTTCCAGGGCAACCCTTTAAAAGTCCCTCAATGACTTTCCATTGCTCTAAGCATTAACTAAAAATCTTTAATTAATTTTAGATCCATGTCTCTCAAACTTTAATGTGTGTACAAATCACCTGGAGATCTTTTCAAAATGCTGATTCTGATTCTGCGTGTCAGACTCGGCCGAGATTCTGCATTGATGCTAAGTGCCCTGGTGAGCCAATGCTGGTGGTCTGCAGATGACACTTTGTGTAGTAAGGACCTGGAAGACCCTCACCTGTCTGGTCAGCCACCTTCAGGAGTCCCTCCTCTGTCACTCTCTGTCCACCGTGGCTTCCTTTCCATTCTTTGACGTTAGCATGCGCTCTCTCAACTCAAGCCTTTGAATACGTTTGTTCCTCTACCCAGAGTTTTCTTCTCTAGTCCCATTTTCCCCATTCCCAACTCCCATGAGCCTGGTCCCCTCATATTCATCCCTTAGAGTTTATCTTCAGACGCACTCTAATGCTTCTACTTTTCCTTCATAGCACTTAACCCAGTTTGCATTCACGTTTTGAAGTTGGGAGATTATTCAGTAAATGTCTCTATTTCCCTGGTAGACTCCATAAAGATTTAACTTAGAAGTAAAACAAACAAAGAACTGTGCTATCAGGGGTCCAAAGTAGCTTTTTAAAAAAAATTTTTTTTTAATTTTATTTATTTATGTTTGGCTGCATTGGGTCTTCGTTGTTGCGCGTGGGCTTTCTCTAGTTGCGGCAAGCGGGGGCTACTCTTCATTGTGGTACGTGGGCTTCTCATTACAGTGGCTTCTCTTGTTGCGGAGCACGGGCCCTAGGTGCATGGGCTTCAGTAGTTGTGGCATGAGGGCTCAGTAGTTGTGGCTCGCGGGCTCTAGAGCGCAGGCTCAGTAGTTGTGGTGTACGGGGTTAGTTGCTCCGCAGCATGTGGGATCTTCCCGGACCAGGGCTTGAACCTGTGTCCCCTGCATTGGCAGGTGGGTTCTTAACCACTGCGCCACCAGGGAAGCCCCCAAAGTACCTTTATGGGTCTGTCTCCAGGTCAAGACAGAGCTAGACCCTAGAAGATGACATGATTTCACTGCTGGCTGGAGTGGGACATTGGCACCAGACACCTGGATGCAGGTCAAAGATGGCAAAGGGAGGGACCTTGAAGATGGCGGAAGAGTAAGACGCGGAGATCACCTTCCTCCCCACAGATACACCAGAAATACATCTACACGTGGAACAACTCCTACAGAACACCTACTGAAGGCTGGCAGAAGACCTCAGACCTCCCAAAAGGCAAGAAACCCCCCACGTACCTGGGTAGGGCAAAAGAAAAAAAAGAAAAAACGGAGACAAAAGAATAGGGACGGCACCTGCACCAGTGGGAGGGAGCTGTGAAGGAGGAAACGTTTCCACACACTAGGAAGCCCCTTCGCGGGCGGAGACTGCGGGAGGCGGAGAGGGGAGCTTCGGAACCGCGGAGGAGAGCACAGCAACAGGGGTGCGGAGGGCAAAGCGGGGAGATTCCCACACAGAGGATCGGTGCCGACCGGCACTCACCAGCCCGAGAGGCTTGTCTGCTCACCCGCCGGGGCGGGCGGGGCTGCGAGCTGAGGCTCGGGTTTCAGTTTCGGACAGAGCGCAGGGAGAGGACTGGGGTTGGCGGCTTGAACATAGCCTGAAGGGGTTAGTGCACCACGGCTAGCCAGGAGGGAGTCCGGGAAAAGTCTGCACCTGCCGAAGGGGCAAGAGACTTTTTCTTCCCTCTTTGTTTCCTGGTGCGCGAGGAGAGGGGTTTAAGAGCGCTGCTTAAAGGAGCTCCAGAGACGGGCGCGAGCCGCGGCTAAAAGCACGGATCCCAGAGACAGGCGGGAGACGCTAAGGCTGCTGCTGCCGCCACCAAGGGGCCTGTGTGCGAGCACAGGTCACTCTCCACACCCCTCTTCCGCGGAGCCTGTGCAGCCCGCCACTGCCAGGTTCCCGGGATCCAGGGACAACTTCCCCGGGAGAACGCACGGCGGGCCTCAGGCTGGTGCAACGTCACGCCGGCCTCGGTCACCGCAGGCCCACCCCGCACGAAGTGCCCCTCCCTCCCGCGCCCACCCCTGGCCTGAGTGTGCCAGAGCCCCCGAATCAGCGGCTCCTTTAACCCCGTCCTGTCTGAGCAAAAAACAGACGCCCTCCAGCGACCTACACGCAGAGGCAGGGCCAAATCCAAAGCTGAGCCCCTGTGAGCTGTGAGAACAAAGAAGAGAAAGGGAAATCTCTCCCAGCAGCCTCAGAAGCAGCGGATTAAAACTCCACAATCAACTTGATATACCCTGCATCTGTGGAATACCTGAATAGACAAGGAATGATCCCAAATTGAGGAGGTGGACTTTAGGAGCGAGATCTATGATTTTTTCCCCTTTTCCTCTTTTTGTGAATGTGTACGTGTATGCTTCTGTGTGAGATCTTGTCTGTATAGTCTTGCTTCCACCATTTGTCCTAGGGTTCTATCCGTCCCTTTTTTTACTTTTTAAATAAGTATTTTTTAATTCAATAACATTATTATACTTTATTTTATTTTTGCTGTATCTTCTTTCTTTCTGACTTTTTTCCTTCTTTCCCTCCTTCCTTCCTCCCTCCCTTTCCTTCTTGCCTTCTTTGCTTCTTTCTTTCTTTCTTTCTTCCTTCCCTCCCTCCTTTCCTTCTTTCTTTCCTCATACTTCCACTAATTCTCTCTACTTTTTCTCCCTTTTATTCTGAGCCGTGTGGATGAAAGGCTCTTGGTGCTCCAGCCAGGAGTCAGGGCTCTGCCTCTGAGGTAGGAGAGCCAACTTCAGGACGCTGGTCAACAAGAGACCTCCCAGCTCCACATAATATCAAACAGCGAAAATCTCCCAGAGACCTCCATCTTAACACCAGCACCCAGCTTCACGCAACGACCAGCAAGCCACAGTGCTGGATAACCTATGCCAAACAACTAGCAAAACAGGAACACAACCCCACCCATTAGCAGAGAGGCTGCCTAAAATCATAATGAGGCCACCCACAGACACCCCAAAACACACCAGCAGACGTGAACCTGCCCACTAGAGAGTCAAGATCCAGCCTCATCCACCACAACACAGGCACTAGTCCCCTCCACCAGGAAGCCTACACAACCCACTGAAACAACCTTAGCCACTGGAGACAGACATCAAAAACAACGGGAACTATGAACATGCAGCCTGCAAAAAGGAGACCCCAAACACAGTAAGATAAGCAAAATGAGAAGAAAAACACACAGCAGATAAAGGAGCAAGATAAAAATGCACCAGACCTAACAAATGAAGAGGAAATAGGCAGTTTACCTGAAAAAGAATTCAGAATAATGATAGTAAGGATGATCCGAAATCTTGGAAGTAGAATAGACAAAATGCAAGAAACAGTTAACAAGGACCTACAAGAACTAAAGATGAAACAAGCAATGATGAACAACGCAATAAATGAAATTAAAACCACTCTAGATAGGATCAATAGCAGAATAACTGAGGCAGAAGAACGGATAAGTGACCTGGAAGATAAAATAGTGGAAATAACTACTGCAGAGCAGAATAAAGAAAAAAGGACGAAAAGAACTGAGGACAGTCTCAGAGACCTCTGGGACAACATTAAACGCACCAACATTCGAATTATAGGGGTTCCAGAAGACGAAGAGAAAAAGAATGGGACTGAGAAAATATTTGAAGAGATTATAGTTGAAAACTTCCCTAATATGGGAAAGGAAATAGTTAATCAAGTCCAGGAAGCACAGAGTCCCATACAGGATAAATACAAGGAGAAATACGCCGAGACACATATTAATCAAACTGTCAAAAATTAAATACAGAGAAAGCATATTAAAAGCAGCAAGGGAAAAACAACAAATAACACACAAGGGAATCCCCATAAGGTTAACAGCTGATCTCTCAGCAGAAACCCTACAAGCCAGAGGGAGTGGCAGGACATACTGAAAGTGATGAAGGAGAAAAACCTGCAACCAAGATTACTCTACCCAGCAAGGATCTCATTCAGATTTGATGGAGAAATTAAAACCTTTACAGACAAGCAAAAGCTGAGAGAGTTCATCACCACCAAACCAGCTTCACAACAAATGCTAAAGGAACTTCTCTAGACAAGAAACACAAGAGAAGGAAAAGACCTATAATAACGAACCCAAAAGAATTTAGGAAACGGGAATAGGAACATACATATCGATAATTACCTTAAATGTAAATGGATTAAATGCTCCCAGCAAAAGACACAGACTGGCTGAATGGATACAAAAACAAGACCCAAATAAATGCTGTCTACAAGAGACCCACTTCATACCTAAGGACACATACAGACTGGAAGTGAGGGGATGGAAAAAGAGATTCCATGCAAATGGAAACCAAAAGAAAGCTGGAGTAGCAATTCTCATATCAGACAAAATAGACTTTAAAATAAGGACTATTAAAAGAGACAGAGAAGGACACTACATAATGATCAAGGGATCCATCCAAGAAGAAGATAGAACAATTGTAAATATTTATGCACCCAACATAGGAGCACCTCAATACATAAGGCAAATACTAACAGCCATAAAAGGGGAAATCGACAGTAACACATTCATAGTAGGGGACTTTAACACCCCACTTTCACCCATGGACAGATCATCCAAAATGAAAATAAATAAGGAAACACAAGCTTTAAATGATACATTAAACAAGATGGACTTAATTGATATATATAGGACACTCCATCCAAAAACAACAGAATACACATTTTTCTCAAGTGCTCATGGAACATTCTCCAGGATAGATCATATCTTGGGTCACAAATCAAGCCTTGGTAAATTTAAGAAAATTGAAATTATATCAAGTATCTTTTCTGACCACAATGCCATGAGACTAGATACCAATTACAGGAAAAGATCTGTAAAAAATACAAACACATGGAGGCTAAACAATACACTACGTAATAATGAAATGATCACTGAAGAAATCAAAGAGGAAATAAAAAAATACCTAGAAACAAATGACAATGGAGACACAACGACCCAAAACCTATGGGATGCAGCAAAAGCAGTTCTAAGGGGGAAGTTTATAGCAATACAAGCCCACCTTAAGAAGCAGGAAATATCTCGAATAAACAACCTAATCTTGCACCTAAAGCAATTAGAGAAAGAAGAACAAAAAACCCCCAAAGCTAGCAGAAGGAAAGAAATCATAAAAATCAGATCAGAAATAAATGAAAAAGAAATGAAGGAAACAATAGCAAAGATCAATAAAACTAAAAACTGGTTCTTTGAGAAGATAAACAAAATAGATAAACCACTAGCCAGACTCATCAAGAAAAAAAGGGAGAAGACTCAAATCAATAGAATTAGAAATGAAAAAGGAAAAGTAACAACTGACACTGCAGAAATTAAAAAAGATCATGAGAGATTAGTACAAGCAACTCTATGCCAATAAAATGGACAACCTGGAAGAAATGGACAAATTCTTAGAAATGCACAACCTGTCAAGACTGAATCAGGAAGAAACAGAAAATATGAACAGACCAATCACAAGCACTGAAATTGAAACTGTGATTAAAAATCTTCCAACAAACATAAGCCCAGGACCAGATGGCTTCACAGGCGAATTCTATCAAACATTTAAAGAAGTGCTAACACCTATCCTTCTCAAACTCTTCCAAAATATAGCAGAGGGAGGAACACTCCCAAAATCCTTCTATGAGGCCACCATCACCTCGATACCAAAACCAGACATGGATGTCACAAAGAAAGAAAACTACAGGCCAATATCACTGATGAACATAGATGCAAAAGTCCTCAACAAAATACTAGCAAACAGAATCCAACAGCACATTAAAAGGATCATACACCATGATCAAGTGGGGTTTATTCCAGGAATGCAAGGATTCTTCAATATACGCAAGTCTATCAATGTGATAAACCATATTAACAAATTGAAGGAGAAAAACCATATGATCATCTCAATAGATGCAGAGAAAGCTTTTGACAAAATTCCACACCCATTTATGATAAAAACCCTGCAGAAAGTAGGCATAGAGGGAACTTTCCTCAACATAATAAAGGCCATATATGACAAACCCACAGCCAACATCGTCCTCAGTGGTGAAAAACTGAAAGCATTTCCACTAAGATCAGGAACAAGACAAGGTTGCCCACTCTCCCCACTCTTATTCAACATAGTTTTGGAAGTTTTAGCCACAGCAATCAGAGAAGAAAAGGAAATAAAAGGAATCCAAATCGGAAAAGAAGAAGTAAAGCTGTCACTGTTTGCAGATGACATGATACTATACATAGAGAATCCTAAAGATGCTACCAGAAAACTACTAGAGCTAATCAATGAATTTGGTAAAGTAGCAGGATACAAAATTAATGCACAGAAATCTCTGGCATTCCTATATACTAATGACGAAAAATCTGAAAATGAAATCAAGAAAACACTGCCATTTACCATTGCAACAAAAAGAATAAAATATCTAGGAATAAACCTATCTAAGGAGACAAAAGACCTGTATGCAGAAAATTATAAGACACTGATGAAAGAAAATAAAGATGATACAAATAGATGGAGAGATATACCATGTTCTTGGATTGGAAGAATCAACATTATGAAAATGACTCTACTACTCAAAGCAATCTACAGATTCAATGCAATCCCTATCAAACTACCACTGGCATTTTTCACAGAACTAGAACAAAAAATTTCGCAATTTGTATGGAAACATAAAAGACCCCGAATAGCCAAAGCAATCTTGAGAACGAAAAAAGGAGCTGGAGGAATCAGGCTTCCTGACTTCAGACTATACTACAAAGCTACAGTAATCAAGACAGTATGGTACTGGCACAAAAACAGAAAGATAGCTCAGTGGAACAGGACAGAAAGCCCAGAGATAAACCCACGCACATATGGACACCTTATCTGTGATAAAGGTGGCAGGAATGTACAGTGGAGAAAGGACAGCCTCTTCAATAAGTGGTGCTGGGAAAACTGGACAGGTACATGTAAAAGTATGAGGTTAGATCACTCCCTAACACCATACACAAAAATAAGCTCAAAATGGATTAAAGACCTAAATGTAAGGCCAGAAACTATCAAACTCTTAGAGGAAAACATAGGCAGAACACTCTATGACATAAATCACAGCAAGATCCTTTCTGACCCACCTCCTAAAGTAATGGAAATAAAAACAAAAATAAACAAATGGGACCTAATGAAACTTCAAAGCTTTTGCACAGCAAAGGAAACCATAAACAAGACCAAAAGACAGCCCTCAGAATGGGAGAAAATATTGGCAAATGAAGCAACTGACAAAGGATTCATCTCCAAAATTTACAAACAGCTCATGGAGCTCAATAACAAAAAAACAAACAACCCAGTCCAAAAATGGGCAGAAGACCTAAACAGACATTTCTCCAAAGCAGATATACAGACTGCCAACAAACACATGAAAGAATGCTCAACATCACTAATCATTAGAGAAATGCAAATCAAAACTACAATGAGATATCATCTCACACCAGTCAGAATGGCCATCATCAAAAAATCTAGAAACAATAAATGCTGGAGAGGGTGTGGAGAAAAGGGAACACTCTTGCACTGCTGGTGGGAATGTGAATTGGTTCAGCCACTATGGAGAACAGTATGGAGGTTCCTTAAAAAACTACAAATAGAACTACCATATGACCCAGCAATCCCACTACTGGGCATATACCCTGAGAAAACCAAAATTCAAAAAGAGTCATGTACCAAAATGTTCATTGCACCTCTATTTACAATAGCCCGGAGATGGAAACAACCTAAGTGCCCATCATTGGATGAATGGATAAAGAAGATGTGGCACATATATACAATGGAATATTACTCAGCCATAAAAAGAAACAAAATTGAGCTATTTGTAATGAGGTGGATAGACCTAGAGTCTGTCCTACAGAGTGAAGTAAGTCAGAAAGAAAAAGACAAATACCGTATGCTAACACATATATATGGAATTTAAGCAAAAAAATGTCATGAAGAACCTAGGGGTAAGACAGGAATAAACACGCAGACCTACTGGAGAACGGACTTGAAGATATGGGGAGGGGGAAGGGTGAGCTGTGACAGGGCGAGAGAGAGTCATGGACATATACACACTAACAAACGTAGTAAGGTAGATAGCTAGTGGGAAGCAGCCGCATGGCACAGGGATATTGGCTCGGTGCTTTGTGACAGCCTGGAGGGGTGGGATAGGGAGGGAGGGAGGGTGGGATAGGGAGGGAGGGAGGGTGGGATAGGGAGGGAGGGAGGGTGGGAGGGAGGGAGGGAGGGAGACGCAAGAGGGAAGAGATATGGGAACATATGTATATGTATAACTGATTCACTTTGTTATAAAGCAGAAACTACTGCACCATTGTATAGCAATTATACCCCAATAAAGATGTTAAAAAAAAAAAGATGGCAAGGAAAGAACTTTCTGCAGTAGCAGGAGAGAGAAAGAGAGAAAGTAGACCTGGAGGCACCAGAGGCCACATGTGATCCACATACTTGCTTTGCTCACCATTAAATCCACCTCTTGCCCAATTCCTGGCACATCATATAAGTTCAATAAGAAACTAAATAAGTACGTATACATAACTAAAATGCGTATCTCCTGATCTGGTGGTCCCTCTAAATCAGCACAGTGTAGATACAGCGAGTCAGAAATTTGAGTTACATGTGTAATTAAATTTTCTTGAAGCCACATTCAAAGATGTTAAAAAAAAAAGTGAAGTTTATTTTAATAATATATTTGGTTTAACCTGAAATATTATCATTTTAGCATATAATCAATATTTACACGTATCTTTCCTTTCAAACTAAGTCTTCAAAAATCCAGTGTGTGTTTTAAGCCTACTGCACATCTCTGTTCAGATCAGCCACGTTTCATGTGCTCAGTAGTCACATGTGGTCATGGCTACCATATTGGACTCTCAGCCATCTGACCTCTCTCTAAATTTCTCTAGTGAATATCTGACCTGGCACACATAGGGAGATGAAATTCTGGAAGAGAATGCAGCCAACAACTGCAAGCCCGCTGCATCCCTCACCCCACACCCCTTACAACAAAGTCATCTTTTAACCACTGATGTGTGCTGTGCACACAAGTTCCTCTCCATTGGGAGCCTACGTTGTGAGTAACTCTCACTGTTGAGAATGTAAAACAGAACTGGAAGGAGAGGCTTTTATTTCTATGCCAATATGCCCAAAGGGTAGAAACAATTTTTAGAACATTGTGTACTTGATTTGGAATGTTGAAGGAAGGCGATTGAAGGGTTTCTGGTTTTCCATCCTTTACAGGCTCCCAACAAGCCACTGACAATTCCAGGTAACGTAGACAGCCTGTATACACTTACATGTATTAGCACTGGCTGGTGACAAGGAACTGCTCCTTAATAAAGCATTCAGGACACATTCTCTGTGGCTACTGGGAATGCCATTCATAAACACGTGTGTAATTTTGAAATTAATCAAATGCATTCCGTGATCTGTGATGCATATGCTGAATAATATCATAAAGTTGTGTGCTAAACATTGTATATTTTCATCTGTAACTTTAGGGATCTTAACTCTACATATAAGTTGGTGGGCTACTCATTCATTCATCCATTTTACTCATTGATTCATTCCTTCCACAAACCTTTATTGAGCATCCTTGTGTGCGTGGCGTCAGGCTGGTGACTGAAGAGACAGTGACCCGAAAAGCACGGTACCTGCAGTTCTCAGTCTAGGGAGTCTAATTTGGGGACATCACTCTTGTATATTATTTACTCAAGAAATTTTTATGTATAATTTAGGGACACTGGAAAATAAGCTGCTAATCAAACATGGCAGGTGTTTTTGCTAGGTCTGCAGAAGTTCTCTTTGCCAACAGTTTAAGACAAGTGTTCTCTAGGTCCCCCTAAATTCCAAGGGAAGGTCACTTTCATGGTCTGTCCACAGGTGTGCTGTTCAACATTTCCATCAACCCAGTAACAGAATATTAGCAGCTTCCCCCAGCATCTCCTGTCTTCAATCTCTAGGCAATGAAGGGGAAAGGAGGGGTAGGGGAAGGAGAGGTGCCTCATACAGCATCAGTGCCCCCTGCAGCCCTTTTGCAAGCCTTCCCTGAAGCCATCTTGCTATGGACTTCTGAGGCTTAGATGCCCACTTTTTCTGCTTCCCCAGTGGGATGGGCCCAAACTAGAACTCCGCTGCTTCTTCACTTGCTTGTCAGCATTGTTCCTTTCCCTCACTTGCTCTTTCTCCTAGAACTAGGAGGAGCTTCTTACCACCTTTTGGGTGCCTTCAGGTCTCTAGTTCTCACCTTTTCTTTGGGCAAAAGGGAAAAAATACCCTCTTCCAGTGCACAGCTCTTTCAGAAGAGGCACCCACAGCAGAAGTGCCAGGGTCCCTAGTAATCAGTTCTTTCAGTCTGTTCCACTACCCAGTCTTAGTAGGGTATATCCTTCCTAGGGAAGGGGCTGGGTAAAGGAGGGTCAGAAACAGACCCTTACTGTATATATCCTGAATCCCTTGTCTGTCGCCACTTTCTGGCTCTGCTACTGAGTCTAACCCACCTTGCAGACACCTGCGGCAAAAGAGTGAAGCTATTTCTAATAATTTTCCATTACACCACTTCAGCCTGGATTCCATCAAGCACCCCGCCCCCCTCCGATCCCCTTAAGATGGGCTGCCATGTACATACATTTAAACTCCAGTGGTAGACAATACTCAAGTATTTGCTCTTGGAGCTCCTTGGCCCTTGGTTAGGAACTTTTTTAAGTGTCTCTCTGTGTGGCAGGTAAGGAGTCTTTGCCCAGAGAACATGAAGAACTGCCAGGAGGAGTCAACTCTCTCTGTGCCAAGAAACCCTGTTGTGCTAGGTGTGTATACTCCGAGGGTGTTGGAGCCTTGGTGTTCAGAGGGTGTTGGAGCCTTGGTGTTCATAAAGTTTAAATAACCAGCTTTTATATTTCCAGCTTTCTGTTATTACAGATATTTAAAATTTCAATTTAACATATTCCCCAAAAGAAGGACATGGAATTGGTGTATTTGTCACAATGGGTCATCATTTTTTTTGTGCACAGTCATTGGAACGTGCAGACTCTACAATGCCATTGAAAGTGGTTGCTTAGTTGAGAAAGGAGCATTAGGAAAATGGGAATTTTAATGTATGTGATCATTAAGCTAAGCAATAAGACATTGATCCATTCTTCGAAAACCTCACTACATCCTTAGCACTTGCTAGCACCTCACTACTTGCTATGCTCTTTGAATCCAGGCTACTAGGTTCACCTCTTTGACATGGTAACTATATGCTTATCAAGATCATGACATTCAAGGTGTGTTTTTCCTGAAAAATGAGTTAAGAAAGTACGTTATATATAAGATCACATACTCCCATTGACTTTCATGGTCATTTTAGAGAAGATTTCCCATACGGAAATTAGTAAGGAAATATATAATAAATTTTCCAACTTTCTATTCCAAGTAATTTTGCTTTGTTAATATATTACCTTTGTAGCTTTTACTTTCCTAATCGATTTGCCAAGAATTAGGCAGATGAATGGTTGATCCACATGAACTGAAGATAGTCTCTCAGGGAGTACACATGTATTACTATGTCCCTGGAGATTCTGTGGACTTCATGGGATTTGCCTATTGGATCAGCAGTTCTGACAGTATTAAACCAAGAGTCAACAGAAAATTTTTATTCTTGAATATCTTAGATGCTATAAAGTGTTCCTGTCACTCCCATTGTGATTTTCTACATTCTGTAAACCTTGGGAACTATCAATTCTTGCTTCATTGATAACTGAATATTGTTAACCTCTAGGATTTGGGGTCAAGAATTATCTTACCTTTGAGTGACTCAGTTGAGAGTGATGTTGAGTGAGTTGTCTGCTGCTACCTTTGTCTAAGCTGTAAGATGGGTGATTTGGGGGGCACATGGTGAGAGGCAGCACTTGGCATCTTTCTTAAAGTGAGTCCCAATCTTCCCCAGGTACTTCCATGCAAGATGAGGTCATTTCCAGTTAAGATATTAAATGGTATCCTTATCATCTGTAAGTATACATACTAACTTCCTAATTTCCACTTTATATCACCTCCCATAGGCATCGTGAAAATACAGATGATTAAGTAGAAAAACAATGCACAGTCATTGCTTACCTTCTTATATACCCTCCACTCCTCCCATCCCCAGTGTAGGGAAATAAGACTTGGAAAGCGATGCCAGTGTACCTGCCTCCAGGCACGGCTCCTGTTCCAACCCTTGGACTCTTTCCCAAGTTCCAGTTTTACTACCTACCTGGGAAAGTAAACAACCAAGTGATTTTCTGAACATTTCTGCAAGACTACCTGAAAGGTTCTCCATCAGCCCTGTGTTTATATGCTTGATGCCTTGGAGGGGATTTGGCAAAGCCAAGAAAGACTTATAAATCACCTCTGGGTGACTTGGCCAAAAGTCCAACCGTCTCTTACCCCTGAGTGATTTACTTCGCCATTGATTTCCAGTTCTAGTGTCGGACAGTTTGGTTGAAGAGTTGAAATCCTAACCATCAACTGACCACGGTTTGAAGTAGCAGCAGACTGAAGCCGATGTGTGCTGGGCCTGGTGACGGCCACTGTGTGACAGAGCTTGCCAGAAGCATGGGGAGAGCCTCAGGTTCTGAGTGTAGGCCTGACCCTTCCAGATGAATGGGAGCTGACAGGAGTGATCTCTGCAGCATGGAATGGAGTGATGACATGAAAACAGTGACATGTTTGGGACTGAAACACCAGGCACAGAAATGTCACTTACAATGGCCAGAGAAATGACATGGGACTCACACTAACTTTACTTGATTTCAGTTCAAAGATGTCCTTTATGCTAAGAGCCAGAGCTAGCTGGGAGTCATGCCTCGGGAAAACCACTCCCTTCTTGACCACCCCCACCCCAATTTAATCAGAGCTACAAAACCACTGGCATTCTGTGCCATTAAAACTGTCATCCTCAACCCTGGCTTCACCGCAGAATCACCGGAGCATTTCTGCCCTGGCCCCTGGGAGGGGGCTTTTTAAGTGGCCCTGGGGGATTTAAGTGGCCCTGGGCGTGGGATACAGGATTGACATGCCTTAAAAGCTCCCCCGGGTCATTCTGATTCCAATAGTGGTTGAGGACCACTGCATTAGAGGGCTGAAAATGAAGAGTAAATGCCCTGGAAAATGGGTATAATTTTCACTATAATAACACCATGAATCTATATTGCCCAAGATGCTCAAACACTTTCCTGTTTTATTACCTCAACATTATTTTTAAGTGCTGGCACCTGAAGCTAAGCAAGTTTAAAAGAATTAGTTTGACTCATCCAACTAGTCACTTGGTTCTAAGAACACACCTTTTCCTGCCTTTTTTTCTAATGCCCTTTCTTTGAGGCAGAAGAATGATTGTGGATCCCAAACAAACAAAGGTCGCCTTGACTCTAGCCCAATCTGAACTTTGAAAAGCTGAGAGGAAAAGGTGCGTTAGAACTGCTTATTCAATAACACAAAGGTGCTGCCCTTTGTATGTAGAGCTGATGCAGATGTTAGGAAAGGCAAACACTTCGTAAGCTTCATTTTAGCTGAGGTCGTACTTGCCATATTTTTTTCTTTTGGCATTTACATATTCTAACTCAGCTGTGGTGGGGGTAGGTGGGTGAAGACTGACAAAGACCAGAGTGAGTTGGTCCTTTTCTCTTCCCCTTACCTGTCTCTCATCTGGGATCTGAGTCCACCCGTGAAAACCTGTCTCCCCCAAAGGATCCGAGAGACATCATTTCCTTAGCAAAACTTTGACGACCTGTATCTTTTCCTAGGGTTATTTACATTTCAAACACTATCTCTAATGTAGACTGAAAATAATGCAGACATGGGAAAACAGGTTAGAAATACAAATAAGTAGAATAGATAGAGATGATAGTTTAATAAACTGGTAGATGACAGAGAAATAGACAGATAGATAGATAGGCGGACTTTTCATTGTTTGGGGTGCCCCCATGGAATTCTACAATGTAAGTAACTACCTTTGAGGAGCTCTGAACATTTTGGAACATGAATGAAAACTAATCCTTGCATCTTCCTTCCCTGTGGCCTTACAGGCTAGGAGAGAAAATACACAAGGGAGGTGGAGGTGGGTTAAAGGATCTCAAATTGCATCACTATAACTGACTCCTTCAGTAACTTTCTACCTTAAGTAACCTGCCCAGTAGTAATTGTTCCTGGGACATGAAAGTGAAATTAGGTGTCAGTGTGTTAGAAATTGAAAGCAAAATTGCAACTCAAAAATTTTTTTTTTTTTTTTTTTGCGGTACGCGGGCCTCTCACTGTTGTGGCCTCTCCCGTTGCGGAGCACAGGCTCTGGACGCGCAGGCTCAGCGGCCATGGCTCACGGGCCTAGCCGCTCCGCAGCACGTGGGATCTTCCCGGACCGGGGCACGAACCCGTGTCCCTCTGCATCGGCAGGCAGACTCTCAACCACTGCGCCACCAGGGAAGCCCTCAAAAATTATTTTTTACCAATCCATTAAACATCAACAAACCATCATTTCTGCTTTGTTCTTTTTAATTAAAAAAAAAAGCAAATAGTGAAGTAGGCTATCTATACTATGAAGAATGGCCGTTTCATCTATTGCTTGTGAGGAACAACACTTTGGATTGAGAAATGTGATTGCCATTGAGATGTTATTCTCCAAATATCAAAGTTTTTTTTTAATATAAAAGTTATTTTCTTAAAATAGGCCCAGGGTGTGATGGTGATTAGAAATATGTACCTGATTCATTTTCATCCACCCATGAAAACAGAAGAATAGGTGAAGTCACAAATTTTTCATCGTACCAGTTTTATGTAAGAATTAACCCCAACTACAGCATGGGTAGGATGAATTGAGAAATCTTAGTCACCAACTCACACCCAAACCTATAAAACAAAGTGACTCAGCTAAACAGGTAAGATATGGTAAAATGTTAACAAGTCCACAGTCGCTCCCCTTCACATTTGCCCCCATCCCCCAAATTCTCTTACAACAGAGAATAGGGTTGTATCATCAATAACTTAGCCTGGATTTGATCCCACTGATTCAGGTGCTCAGCAACCTCTGTTTTCAACCCCATCAGGACCTTTGTTGTGATCCCTCTTTGAGAGACTATGATGCCTAGCCTGCAGTGGCCAGGAGTGAAAGGTCATGAACAGTCACATCTAGTATCTTAAGATGTGCATCGAGAATTAGATGGGACAGAGGCAGGAAGGACAGTGAGAGTACTCTAAGACATCCAGCAAAAGGAGACCACAGACTGCTTTTAAATATCCTTGAATAATAATCAACCTCCCCAGAGTTAGAAACTGCACAGTGAAATCACTGATCATGTTCAAGAAGATAGATATATTTTAGGAAAACTCTGACTTTCCTGGAATAAAGAAAAAAAAAGTCCAATACCAGACGGGGGGTGGGAGTAGCTAATTTTTACATACCTATCTACCTATCTATTTATTTTTCCAGCTTTACTGAGGTATAATTGACAAATAAAAATAAAGCTAATTTTAAATAAACCAATTTAGGCTAACTCAGATTTCTTTTCCTGACTGGAAAAGCTCATAATTTGAAAATATTCTACATTAATAGTAAATGGAAAGATGAAATTTATAATGAGCTATGCTGTGAAAAATGTTTTTAACAAACAATACTCTCCAAAATTTTGAGGTGGCCATGACAGAGGTACTCAATATTGCTGGAAGCAGTGTAAATAGTTAGAAGTATTTTGGAAAACAACTTGTTTATATGTGTCCAGAGTCTCAGAACTTTACGTTCAACTTGGAGAAAATCTATTCTCAGGGTAGAATCGGAGTTGAAAACAAAGGTTTGGATTTAAAGAGATTTAGCTCATCATTATAGGTAAAAGGAATAAAAGTGTGATAAAAATAAATAGATGAGATAAATTAACTATTGTACTCTTTCCTAAAGGTTATCATATAGTTATTAAAAATGTTTCCAGGGCTTCCCTGGTGGCGCAGTGGTTTAGAGTCCGCCTGCCGGTGCAGGGGACACGGGTTCGTGCCCCGGTCCGGGAAGATCCCACATGCCGTGGAGCCCGTGAGCCATGGCCGCTGGGCCTGCGCGTCCGGAGCCTGTGCTCCGCAACGGGAGAGGCCACAGCAGTGAGAGGCCCGCGTACCACAAAAAAAAAAAAAAAAAATGTTTCCAAACAATATTTTGCAAAATTATAAAAGGATGAACAAAATATTAATAATCCAGAATATGAAATATATATACATAACACGACCCTCAATTTCAATAAATAACCTGAGCCTGATTTTTTTTTTTTTTTTTGCGGTACGCGGGCCTCTCACTGCTGTGGCCTCTCCCGTTGCGGAGCACAGGCTCTGGACGCGCAGGCCCAGCGACCATGGCTCACGGGCCCAGCCGCTCCGCGGCATGTGGGATCTTCCCGGACCGGGGCACGAACCCGTGTCCCCTGCATCGGCAGGCGGACTCTCAACCACTGCGCCACCAGGGAAGCCCCTGATCTATGGTTTTTTAAACTTGGAAAATCTTGGATGGATGTTAACCAGTATATCTCATGGTGCTATTAAGGGTTATCTTTCTGTGATGAAATCATAGGTCATTTTAATTTTTTAATATTGTGCCATATATTTAAATTTTTCTATCATAAGCCAGATAAAGTATATCCTGAAAAAACTATGTTTTTAAGTAATAAATAAATATATATATATATTTTTTTTAGGTTCTCTGCTAGATTCTGCATGGTTTTTTTAAATTTTATTTTTTTATACAGGAGTTTCTTATTAGTTATCTATTTTATACATATTAGTGTATACATGTCAACCCCAATCTCCCAATTCATCCCACCACCAGCACCACCCCCACCCCCGTTTCCCCCCTTGGTGTCCATACGTTTGTTCTCTATATCTGTGTCTCTATTTCTGCCCTGCAAACCGGTTCATCTGTACCATTTTTCTAGGTTCCACATACATGCGTTAATATACGATATTTGTTTTTGTCTTTCTGACTTACTTAACTATGTATGACAGTCTCTAGATCCGTCCACATCTCAACAAATGACCCAATTTCGTTCCTTTTTATGGCTGAGTAATATTCCATTGTATATACGTATCACATCTTCTTTACCCATTCGTCTGTCGATAGGCATTTAGGTTGCTTCCATGACCTGGCTATTGTAAATAGTGCTGCAGTGAACATTGGGGTGCATGTGTCTTTCTGAATTACAGTTTTCTTAGAGTATATGCCCAGTATATTATCGGCTAAATTCAATAGCTAGTTCCTTGCTCTGAGAAGGTAAAAAATTTTAAATAAAGCCATAAAATGTCAGATGATTAGTACAGGGAATGAATCTTCCGGAAATTCAGAAGAGAGAGGACTAGTTGCTCAGGGAAATTGGAATATCTCATTAGACATAGTTGAGGTCAGGTCAGAAGGCCTTGAATGTCAGACTAAGGAATATAGACCTTATTCTGGTGCAAATAGAAGTCCTTGAAGAGACTGTACAGCCCTAGTTAATGAATATCCTTCTCCCTTAAAGCTAGTACCTTGAAAATGTATATGCATATGTGTATTCATATCCAAGCGTATGTACCCTGAATGCATTCACCCTTAGGAAATAATGCGTCTATAAAGAAGAAACAGGAAGAATGATTATGGCATTCGTTCATTAGGGTCCATTTACATTTCCATAGTCAGCTAAAAGATCATCCACTTATTTGAATGGAAATCTTCTCAGTCTATTACAGTCGTTACTCGGCAGTAAGAGATAACTAGTCTGAATCTCACCAGTAGGGAAAATGCATAGTCTGTTGCTTCTCTTAGGGGTCACTATTACTCAGTGTTTGAGGAAAAGAAATTGCAGTTCTTTGGGAAACAAAATGAACAGTTAGTGAGTACCTACTATGTGCAAGACCGTTGGATGAATTCCATATGTAAACTCATTTACTCCTCACAGCAACCCCTCAAGGTTGGTATCTATAATTCATGTACTTTTTTTTATAATTCATATTTTAAAGTAAAGGAGTCTGAGAAAGATGTTAAGAAGGTGAAGTAACTGGCCAATATGAATCTAGATTTAAAGCGAGGACTGATTTTTGCTCACCTTTCAGTGTGAGCCAATGGATGATAACTTACCACACTAGAGCACCCCCATTAACTGAAGCATTTTCTAACGTTGTTGAATTATATATTTTTGAGAATATGTCTGTAGATATGCAATATGTACATATGTGTCTATATGGGTATAGTGTACACATATAGCTGTTTTACACCAATGTGTTTGTGTGTGATATATAGACATGCATTATAGTAACTTGTTACTATAATTATATTATACATGTAAGTATAGCAACAGATTGAACGTTTACTGTGCTAGGCTTTTTATATGCATGTGTTATATATCACTATATAAAGACATTAAATGCATAAATATAAATTATATATGAATGCATATGCATATATAGTTGACACAATTATATACAAAATAGATTAAAACATTGATATATTATACACACGTACACATATAACACTTTTTCCCACTGTCTTTATCTAGAAAAGAAAATGGCTGGACTATTGGAGAACCTATGTATTCATTGAGGAAACGTTACCCGTCACCACAAAATGAGTTCTGACTTTAACTGCAGGATTGCAGCCCGAAGAAGAGAACTGATGCTTGTCAGGAGTCCAGAAGCCGAGAACCCCTACGAATGACCAAGAATCCCAAGTGTAAAGATGAAGGGACCTCATTTCTCCTTCCATCCCTTGGACCCTGCTCACCCAACACCCACTCCACCAATCCTCACCCGTGAAAGTCCCCAGTTGGAGGAGGAGAGGCAGAGCCCCTTCAGCTCTGACTCGAATTCTGTTCTATTATATACTCAAAAGATCCACTCTCAATCTGGGCCCTGCAGGGAAAGGACAGTCCCCTGCTAGTTAACTTCATTCGGCTCTTTATTCAACAAAACGATGTAGCATTTTCATCAGTGAACCAACCGAACAATCAGCCCTACACGGAAATAAAGCGTCAGCTTTACAAAAAATAAAGCATCTTCGAGGGCAGAAAAGAGCCCTGGGTGGGAGTGTGTGTTTCTACACAAAGGCTGGGGAGGCCGAGCTGTCACTCCTTTTCTTCCTCCCACTACCCCATGCATAGCACCAGCTCTGGCATGAAGGGAGATTTAAAAGCAACTAAGTACATAGAAACATTTCGCATTCATTATCTGGAATTTCTGCTACTGGGTGACATATCATTAGTCCTAGTGTAAGGCAAGCTTTAAAAACGTAATTACTTAATCATGCAGTTAGCTTCCCATCAATCCTAGCAGCATTTGTTCTTAACTAGCTTTTAAGAACAAAATTAGGAGTAATTTGTAAACAAAAGTAATTGAAGAAAGGCAGATATTGCCAAGGTGTTGACAGCGTTAGCAGACATTATTGTTTCCCTTAATACCACCGCAGCACTGCAGTTAGGTATAGGTGGCTGGCACAAGGCAGCACTAGGGAATTAGGAGGTGGCCACATGAGGAGGGGGGCACTAGGCAAAGTGGTCCTTCCCTAACCCGTACAGGCATCTAACTGTAACAGGTAGGTGGACCCTCTTCTCCTACATTGGTTTGATGACTTGGAGATTTATGGTACGATTTAACATGTTTAGCATGACCATGAAAATAATCTCATCATATTTTTCATACCCTCTTATCAGATCTAGTAAGACCCACTCAGACAAGTCTGAGTGGTGATGTAAAAGTTGGAGGCCAAAATTTTCTCCAAAGGAGCTTTGCCTGTCTTTATTTCTGGCTACCTGTAACAAGTTCAGAGCGTACATCACTTCTGGGCCAGATGGTGTGCTGAGCACTTAAGAAATGGTGGTGAGGAAGAACTGCATCCCATTTTCAAGGAGCTCATGATTTAGCGGAGAGAGAAAAATGGAAATAAAATATGATCAGAAAGACTTAAACCAAGTGCTGTAACAACCCAACAGTTAGTTTCTGACTCTGCCTGTTGGTATTGAGGTTTTATAGAACCTCGAGCAGAAATCATGAAGAGATATGAGTCTTGGAGTACAAACAAGAGTGTCAGATCCAGGAATGAGGCTGTTACCATCCTTACTTTATAAAGTAACTGAGTCTGAAATGGATCAAATAACTTACTGGAAATCACACACATCAGGAATGGCAATGCTGGCATTCAGACTCAGGTACTTATTTTTATTATCACTGTTGTTGTTATGAGGAAGACAAGTCCAAACATCTTTCCAGGATCCACTACAATTCAACAGAAGGAGTCCCGAACCCAAAATCAGAACACCGAGCTTCAATTCTGCCTTGAAAGCCTTCTACTGGGTGACATTAAGCAAGTCTGAGCTTTGCTGTCCCATCTATAAAAATTTTTACCTTGGGACCTTTCTCTCACTCCAAGGATCTAATGGAAGTAGTGAAAGTAAAAGTGCTTTGTAAATTTTAATTCAGAAGTAAAGTATCCATACTGTAGGATTCCATTTATATGGAGTACAGGAACAGGCAAAATACCCTGCGGTAATAGAAATTAAAATATGCTTGTCCCTGAAACGTTAAGAATTGCCTGAAAAGGACACAGGGAACTTACTAGGTGAATGAAAATGTTGTATATCAATTGTCAATACTCATCAAGTTGAACAATTAAAACCTGTGAGCTTTATTGTATATAAATGATGCCTCAAAAATTCCATTGAAAAATAAGATACGATTATTCCTAACAAGTGTTTTTTTGTGGAAACTAAATTTTCACATCAGTTGCTACCATCTTCGAAGGAAGTTAAAGTCTAAAAAACAGACTGGATCCTCTAAGGGATTCACCTCATATACCATTAGAAATAGGGAGAGAGCTCCTAACCTTACATCTCGAATTTAATTCAAAGTAGATATCATCTCTTCTTTACATCCTTAAGAACCAAAGCATTAGGAGTCATCATGAACTTCTACGTTACTGTCTCTAGCATGTAAGTCAAAGTTGAAAACTCATTTCTCTTTATATTTTTCAATGGGGAAAAAGTCAGAATTTAAATGTATCAACCTGAGAATGTATCAACTTAACATTATTAAGTCTGGTTTGGGAATAGATATAAGAGAGAACTTTTGATCCACTGGCATATAAGATAACAGAAATTATTACCAAAGCCAGTATGGTGTCTTTATACATCATTTTGGGCTGGGTAAACTCGAGAAATTTTTACTCTCTATAGGGTTTTATGATTCTAACATAAGCAAAAGTAAAAAAAGTATATTTGTCTTGAGTGCTCAAGGCATTTGACTTTCTGAATTATTAGAATTTGGGGGTTAGATTTTATATATATATAGAATGGAATAGTATTCAGCCTTAAAAAAAGAAATAAATCCTGCCATTTACAACAACGTGAATGAACCTGGAGGGCATTATGCTAAGTGAAATAAGCCAGACACAGAAATATAAATATTGCATGATCTGACATATGTGGGCTTCTAAAATAGTCAAACTCATAGAAGCAGAGTGTGGAAGGGTGGATACCAGTGTCTGGGGGGAGGGGGTGAACGAGAAATATTGGTCAAGGGATACAAAGTTTCAGTTTTACAGAATGATTAAGTTCTAGAGATCCAACGTACAACAATCTGACTATAGTGAAGAGTACTTTTTTGTATACTTGAAATTTCCTAAGAGGGTAGATCTTACACACACACACACACACACACACACACACACACACACACGTTAATTAGCTTGACTGTGGTGATTATTTCACAATGTGTATGTATATCAAATCATCAATTGTATACCTTAAATATATAAAACTTTTGTCAAATATACCACAATTAAAAGTAAAAGAAGACTTCTATTTAAACATGGGGGGAAAAAAAAAATTACGGGGTCAAGTCTTCATAGTCAAAAGCAAATCAATCAACAAGTTACCACGGAATGCCTACTATAAGCCCAGAAGAGCAGAATTAAAAGGGTTGAGATAATTATCCAGATAATTATCCAGCTCCATAGTGACTTTTATTGGTTACATAGATCATTTGGGCAGAAGGAGGTTTATCCCTTTTTATTATCTTTAATAAAGCTAAATCACTATGTTACAAGACTGGTCTACTTCTTAAAAAGATTAAATAAAAATTACTCACAATAAATGTAAACACTTTGGCTGGGACCTTCAGAACTTGAAAAAAGAAGTGCATCAGCTAAGGTTTTGAAGCCATTCAGTTAGGTGAGTCTTGAAGAACACTCCAATCATGAGAATTGCTCAACATTCACAATAAAAACCTTAGTTTATTGCCTCGTCTTTTAAAAAAAAAAAAAGCTAAGTTGACCAGCAATGGCCAAATTAAAACTATCTGCACCTGTGGACCAGGTTGGCCTTTGGAGTAAGCCGAACATTTATGGGAGACCTAACTGCCTCTCCGATGTTATGAGAAGCTCAGGGCAAACCCTTGTCAAAAATAAAAATCTTCTCCCATCTAGATGCCATAGTAAACACCTCCTCCATGACCATCATCATCGTCACCATCATTTATTTTTAAAAGTAGCTTTACATAAGGCTCTGTCATTCTTTGATGTTCAATATTGTGTCTCTCATGTCTTTACAAATACAGCATGAATAATATGATTGGAAAGAGTGATCCATGGCATTGAGGTTGACGTTGACGTTGAGGTCTTGGCTCCTTGTCCTATCACTTTGCTCTTTTCCTTGACAGGCAGCTTATTTTACTGACAGAGTCCAGTGTCTGGAGAGAGAAGGTGCACTGAGAGAGAGAAGACAGATGTGGTGGACAAGTTTTCCTGCTGTGGAACACATGAGGAGAGGTGCATTGGGATTAAGGAATGGTGTGGATCTATGTTTCTGCCCAGGGAACATACTGTTCAGAAAGCAGAAGGACTGGTTTCGTAGGTTTATCCTCCAAATGTATAAGCAAACAATTGGTACTAAATGTTCCATGATCTTAGTACATTTAGGAGACTCATTTAACATCAGTGAATCAATTAATCTCCTAATATTTATTGTGCTGAGCTGAAACTATGGCAAATAATACTAAGAATTTACATTTGTGTGGGCTCTAGATTTACAAATTACTTTTGAGTAGAGTCTACTTTCTCTCTAGTTCTCAATACAACTCTGTGAGTTGGGCCTTATTATCTTAGTCACATCACAGAAGAAGAAACTCCAGTTTGAAAGCGGTTTGGATTTCACTGGGTTGCAGAGCTGGTTAGCATCCGGACCTGGGTTTGAGCTCGTGTTTCAGATCCACACTTATACCCAGTCATCGTCACAGGTGAGAACAGAGGCTTAAGATGCAGGCTGTGAATTCCAAGAGTGTGTGACCTAGTTGGGATGACACCACAGTGCTTGAGAAACAGGGACAACACAGTGACGAATAGTGAGTGGATTAGAAGGGGAGACGGTCTGAAGGTAGCAAGACCTTGAGAGGTGAGGACAGCCTTCCAGAAAAGATGAGCTTAGGCTGTGCTATTTGACTGACCTTGGGGACTGGAAGGATGATGAATCCAAAATCTTATTATTTGTGTGTCTTAGGTTGGTAATTACCACTGTAGGGAATAATTCTAGTGAAAAGCGAACATTTGCATGGTGCTTTGCTGTTATAAGATACAGTGATTTTCTTTAGTCAAGGATAAAAACTGATTTAGACAAGAATGATGAACTTAGATTTGAATGGGTCGAGTTTAAGGAGGTGTTATAACATCCAAGTGAAAAATGATCAGGTGCGCCTAGCTTTGGGTGAGAAGTCAGAGCTTCAAACTGTAACACTGCGATCTCTCGGGGGGGCAGAAACCATTTTTAAAAATTCATCCTATTTTCTCAGCCATCTTTTATCTTGAGCTTCTATCCATTTGCCTGGCATGTATTGGGGCTAAATAAGTATGTATGAATTGTTTGAATGTCAATGATGGATTTAATTATTATATCTACTCTCTTACCTGTAATAACAATAACAATACCAAAGGTAGCTGAAGCTAAGAGAGATGATTTCAAATAACAAGAAGAAATGTATACCACTCACTATGGTTTTCTTGTTCTCTTCTTGATTTGTTTTCATGGGAGACTGTGTTTTGGGGCACACTATTTGCTGCAAGTCAGATCTCATCTTTTGTTGTGGGAAGATCAGAGAACCCGCTAAAAGCAACATGGATCGAATACAATTCCTTCGCGTGTAGTGTTTTCTGTTTGTTGGCTTGTTGTTTTTACATTCGTTCCCAGAAAAATATCGAGACCCTTCTACCTCTTCCAGGATTCCCAAATGCCTTGCAATTAACAGACCCTCCTGATCTCGGAGGATGGTTCTTGCTTAAAAACTGTACAATGTAAATGGTATCGGGTATTTAATGAAAAGCACTGAAATTGCTCTGTGGTGCCACAGATTCACTGCTGAACATATCATGAGGCAACATTTTATAGGCGTTGTAAAATCTCCTTACCCCACACAGCTGCATTACCCAAAATTAATCAAACTGCAGGGCATCTGAAACTCACTCTGTACCAGTAATAGGCTTTGCTGCTTAAAAAGTGGTTATGGCTAATGCACAAAAACAATTATCACGAGACTTAATTGCCAAGAGCTGAGATATATATAGATAGACAGATAGAGATTGATTCATTCTCACTGAAATTTGAGGCATCGCTAGGAAAAACTAAGAGATTTTCAAACTTTACAAGATCATGAAGCAGAACTGGGGAAAATGTTTTTAATCTGTCAGTCTATATAAAGAAGATCTTTATTGGCATTATTTTTAAAGCATTGTTTTTAATATACTTTGGGGGTTAATTGGGAAAAGTTTGAAAAATATATATGAATAAAACTACCCCAGAGGCTGGCCCTACGCCACCAGGAGATAACGTGAGGATAGAGACAGGAATGGAATCTAACAGACTTAGTTTCTATTCATGGCTTGTCCCTAGGCAATCCCTTTATCTCTCTAGGTCTTGGCTTCTTTCATACAAAGAAAACGTTGGGCTAAGCATTGCTGGGGACCTCTTCCTGTGCTAACCTTCTATGATTTGACCTTAGATGATCTAAAGTGGAAACAGTTTGCTGTCTACCTTGTCCTTCTCCTTCTGAGAGGGGAAGATGAGAAAAGGCTCAGTGAAAGAGGTAATACTGTACTTTGCCATCAAGGGTTTTGGTGTGAAAGAAAGTGATCTTGAGCATTTAGATAGAACGGACAGTCTGGTAGAGACAGTATGGTGGGAAAGTACAGAAATGGTTCAAGAAAGGATTGGAAAGGTACACTGCCCTGATGTTGGAGAAATTTACAGTTAATAATAGTCTTGACTTCCTTCAGTGAGTGTGGCAAAGAGTTTCTGGCTGCTCAGCAAAGTTCATATTGTCCTCTCTTCTCTGGCCTCGTGATTATTCTAGATGTTCTAGCAATGGAATGTGGAGTGAAGGTGATGCACCACCGGTCCACAGAACCCTTCCCTGGCTCCACCCTGCTCTTTTCTCTTGGCTGACCAAAGGAAGATATCCCCAGTGGAAGCCCTGAGTGATCAAGGAAAGCCCCCATCAGCTTGGGTTTCTAGATGAATGCATGGAGCAGAGCCACCTTGCTAACCCCAAACCGCTCAGCGCTGTGAGATGAGCAAGAAATAAATTCAAACGATGTCTGAACATTGCATATTCGCAGAGCAGTTCCTGATCAACATAATCAACTGTCATGATTCACCACCTAGAGCATAACGGCTATGGAGTGGTGGTGACAGAAGGCAGAGTCCAGCGGGTGGTGAGAGGAAAAAATGGTTCACGCTGTAAAGCAGTGAGGATGGACTCCATTTTCATGAATTTCAGCAGTGAAAGGGCAGAGATTGAATGGGTAGAAGAATTAAGGAAGGGAGCTAACTGAGCGAGTTGAGAATATTGTTGAGAAGCTAATGGCTATGAGTTCCAACTCTGGGATCAGACGGCCTGAATTTGTTTTCTGGATCCAGCTTCATTAGATACGTGACCTTACACAGTAATGCTTGATGTACATTATCCTCATAATGACACTCCCATTAATCCCATTTCAGAGAGGAGGAAACCATGGCTTAGAGCAGCCAGATGTATTACCCCAGGTCATTTGTGGTAAACAGTAAATCTGCCATTTAAAGCTAGGTCTCTCCAACCCAAAAGCATAAGCGCTGGTGCATGGGGAAGGCTGAAATTTGTCAGGTACTGGATCAACTAACGAGACACCTCTGAGATTAGGCTGAAAGTTCAGAAGACCCAATTGTTCTCCAGTTGAGCTGGCCTGTGCTATTGGGAACACTGACAGGAAGGAGAGGTAGTCAGAGGCCTCTGAGCACGAAACACCATCGGCACTTTGATCAGAGTCCATCACTGCCCCACACCACACGAGGTGAATCTAATGTCCCTCGCCACAAAGAAATCCAGAAATAGCTACAGGAGGCTGAAAGATTAAATCACCCCTGACTCACAGCTCTGTCTCTAGAAATCAGACACAAGTCAATCAATGCTACATTTTATTAGTACCTTTTCTGTTAATGTAGAAATCAAAGTCGCTAGGTAGCCCCTATAGTTTATAACTGGGTGGTCTTAATGGGCTCTGGTTGGTTCGATTTGGTCTGTTCTGTGGCTTCCGCTGCTCCTGTAATCCTTGGCAAGGCAAAGGCCTATGATCCAGTGACAGGCTTATCCAATTACACGTTAATTGAACATCTACTGTGGACGAGGCAGTTTGCTCGGAAAGTAGAATCCAGGGAAAACTAAGACATGGCTCCTGTGTTCTAGTGAAGAAGGTGCACAAGTAAAAGGCCATCTAGTCAAGGTGTAAGGCTAAGAGCATGGAGCTAGAGATGGGATATATCAGTCTGAATCCTAACTCTTCCAGTTACTAGTTGTGTGAATTTGGGCAAGCTACCTCACCTCCCAGTACCTCTGCTTTCTCAACTGTAAAATGGGAAACTGCCCCATAGGGTTGTTAAATGATTAAATGTTAGAACAATGAAATGAAATTAAATGCCAATAGAGAAATTAAACATGTAAGGCTAGTTGGCTTTGTCACTCTTGGCTTCCCACTGGAGGTGATAACTGAAGACTGAGTAGGCATTCACAGAAAGTCAAAGTTGTGACAGCCTTCTCGGCAGGAGGTGACATGTACTCGGAAACTATGAAAGAACCTGTTATTAGGGAAACTCCGAGAAGTCCCATCAGCTAGAGAGTCATGCGTCCAAGGTAGATGATATAGATGTGGCTGGAAAGGAAGAGAGGAGGCAGCTTATGAGGAGCCTGTAAGTCTGGTTCAGGATGTAGACTCATTCCTAGAGGCAGGTAGAGCCACAGACAGCCTGTAAGCAGGACAGTGATGGTCAGATGCCCGTGGATTGATAAGGGTTCAATAGCCCCAGGAGCTGACTGAGGTAGGGGCATCTGGGGAAGAGGCACAAATGTCTGCTGACTCCCAAGGACTTGCTTTTATGTGCCCTGTAGGTATGAGCAGATACTAAAAACTCGAAATACTCACACAGCACTTGAGAAAAGTGAAGACTTCTATGGCCCGGTAGCCACCCGCGATTTCACCCCTTTTCCCAGCCTCCTATAAACTGAGAGCAGACATGAGGTCTCTTCCATGCCTGTCCTGATGTACCATGAGGGCAGAGCACCGAATTTAGTGCAATGGAGTTAGGAAAGTATAACAATAGGCCAGGCATTTGTCCTGATAATGTTATATTCTAAGTGGAGGAGAGGAAAGAAAACCACACAAACTTCCATAGAAACATATGTGAAAACTGCTTCCAAAGGAAGTGAGTTCAGCATCTTTGGCAGTGTCTCTTCAAAGCCCAAGTCTATAGGCATCAGAATTAGCTGAACAGTTGTTTAAAATGCAGGTAGCTGAGCTCCACCCAAGACCTGATAAATCAGGTTCTGCATTTTAAACAAGCATCTCAGTCAACCTGCAACACACTAGGTAAAACATTCCCTATTTTAAATAATTTTGTATGATTATATGCATCTGTAATCAAAGAACTGGAAGTACTGTTACCTGTCTGGGACTGTTCTGTTTCCTCGACTTTAGGGAAGAATGATTCTTATCATTTTAGGAAGCTCTCATGCCTCTCTCATGGGGCACTCAAACCTCTTAATCTTGTGGACCAAAATTAACCACTACAGATAAGAAAACCAAATCAATGATTGGTTTGAAAGCTAAGAAACTTCAGTATTTTCTCAGCATAACTGTAATGTTTGGAAGAGAACCCTGCTTCTTCTGAAACGGCTTCCATCTAAGAACAGCCATTTGGCTTTTTCCCAACCAATATTTTTGTCTACACAGGCCAGATACTAGGTGCTAAATCCATGTATTATAATGAAGAATAAGATCTGATCTCCACAATGGGGAAGACACAGTCAAAATTTTCTTCTCTTTTGGTCAGAGAAGGAGATGGCGTTGGAGAAAAACATGTAAATCATATCAGATGAGCACAGAATTAGAGATATGTTACAGGGACTCTGGGATCCCAGTAGTAGAAAATCTCAACGTATCAGGAAAGGCTTCATGGAGGAAGTAACTTCTGAGCTGATGCTAACAGTGGAATATGGATGTGTCAAATGCAGGAAGGGAATTGCAGACAGAGCAACTCCCATGGGTCAAAGTCTCAGGAAAACATTAGTCTCTGTGTTTCCTGTGAAGGCCCCTAAGACCCATAAAACTTGTTCATAAAACTTAGATGGTCTGACCAAAATAATCTTAACCAATATCAGATTTGTACCATTTTACATGTGAATAGGAATACTGTTCCTTCAAACATCAAAAAATGAGAATTAACCCAAATAATTTCACTTGAAATCAATTAGCATTCTCATTTACTTTATCCTGATAAAGGAAAAGCCTACATTTTCCTTACATTTAGAGACATTACACTTACAAAAAGAGACATTTCAAGACATCCTATATAAATTACTAAAAAGAAAAATATTATACCGTAATTAGGTTAACTCCGTTTTCTCACTTCTCCCTCCGGCCGCCTCCTTCCCAAACAGATCACTTTGTAAAAAGTAGCAGTTATTCAAAACAAAATATGTTGGAGTATCTTGCAGCCAAATGAAATGGATCGACAAGGCACATAATAGAAGCCGACCTCAAATTGATAAATTTGTCCAGTAAAAACAATGTAGCTTGAGCAGCTTGTTCATCATTTTAAATGTTAATGGTTATATGCTTCTTTACTATTGAGATATTTGTGACTAATGGTGTGATGCTATTTAAATTCACAACGTTCATTAATTTCAGCTGTTTTTCATCATTAGGAAAAATAATTCAAAAGAAACTTCAATATTTCCAAGAGCAACATGTGAAACAACACCAGAGTGCAACCAAGCACAGAAAGCCCCTTCCACAGAATCCATTCTGCTAAAACCAAGCCTTCAAAGAGGACATCCTCTGGGTAATGTCTGGGTTGTATCCAGATTTCCAAAGACTTAAAATGAAAAGAACTCTTCTAATTCCTCATTTCAACTTGGTATCAGAATATGATTAGTCCCATTGTAGTTATGATTAGTAATATATAAAGGCTACATTTATGCCCCATGCAAAGGAGTGATTTTTCCCCCTTGAGTCCGTGGCCGACTCAAGTCTATCATAATGTTCACATTTTATAACAGGAAATAGAAAGTTAATTGATAGCTATTTAGAGCCTTTTTTAAAAAACCTAGTTAGACAATGAAGAGTTACTTTGTGTAAGATTAGAAAGATCATAGAAAATAATTTATTAGGACTGACTTCCATATTCATTGCTGAGCCAACAGACTACTGGAGCTAATTGTTTACTTAAACTAAGTCATTGAAACTCCAAGCCAAAATGGTTTCCATAGTTTAAGATTGGCTTCAGCCTTTTACCTCCCAGAATTGATGGGCAGGAAGGCTCCACAGGATATCAACTCTATTTGCCCCCCTTTCTCTAAAAAAATCTTAATGTTATGTGAAGTCAAGAGTCTTATTTTATTTTTGTTCTGTTCTACATAATCCTGCCTTTATTCGTGTTTATATATGTGGAAAGAGCTACATTCATAGCCATGCTTATCTATAAACTCATTGACTTGTTCGCAGAATAAGATTTTAAAGACCACAGTTTTTGTTACCAGATACTTAAGCAGTAAGTAATGTGCTAATATTAGGTGTACACTACTGCTAAAGTTTATATGTGCGTAACAAATGAGCTCATCAGACTTGGGTCATCTTGGCATGTTAAGAGGAAGAGCTCTCACTCTCTGATGACCAGTTAATCAATGAACTGTCCTATGTTTTATAGTCATGAATATCTAACTAACCTGGATGTAATATACATATCTACAGAATCACGTTGACCTAAGAAAGCAGTCACCAGCTGAACTGCCTGCTGATAAGATGAAACTCATTTGCTCGATTAACAATAACAATAAAATACTGGAATAAAGATGCCTGAAACTGCAAAAAGAACAAGAGGGGAAGCATTAGCAGAAAGAGCCGTGGAAGATAATGCTCGGTCAGGCTCTTAGGAGAGATCATTGAGCTCAGCTCCGGAACGTCCAGAACCGTATGGCTGATGTATTCTTGAATTTGAGCCAAGTGTATGTGAGGGAACTGCACCTGCTTCTGTTTTGAAAAATGAAAACAAAAACAAAACAAGAAACAAAGCTGAAATTTAGGAAAAAGGAAAGCAAAAAAAAAAAAAAAAAAAAAAAAAAACAGAGAGTGAGGGGCCAGTGATACTTAATGGACCAGACTTGGCATCAACAGAATGGTTGGAATAGAGAGTGAAAGTTTTGGCAAAAGAGACTGTTTCGCTCAACTAATGCTGCATTGTAAAACATCCCAAACTTAGTGGCTTGAAAACGACAACTGGTTATCTCCCACAGTTTTATAAATCGAGTGCACTCACGTGGGAGGTTTTTGCTTGGGGATTCTCATGAAACTACAATCGTACGTTGTGACTGGGACTACAGTCATCTCAAGTCTGGACTAGACTGGAAATCTGGGATGACTCTCTCATGCCTGGCGGTTGAGTTAGCTGGTGGCTGGGAGGTAACCTGGATCTGTCACCTGGGGTGCCCTACGCATGATACCTCCACGTAGCTTAGGTTTCACACTGTGTGGTGGCTGGGAATATTCCAAGAAGAACCATTCCAAGAAATCCAGGTGAAAACTAAGGAATCTAAGGACCTTGCCTCTGAAGTCCCAGATCGTTACTACTGCCACAGTATATTGGTCAAGCAAGTGACTAAGTGAAGCCTAAACTCAAGGGGAGGGAAAACAGGGCTCACTCCCTTGACACGGGACAGCATGAGAAGAGGAACTGATAGTAGTCATCATTGAAAGAAAGGAAATTGATAGTAGAATTAAAAGAAAAGGAAGTGATAGTAGTCATCATTGAAAGAAAGGAAATTGACAGTAGAATTAAAAGAAAAGGAAGTGATAGTAGTCATCATTGGAGACTCTCACAGAAGCTTTGTTTTTATCCTGAACATGCTAAATACAGTCTGTAGATCCCAAATGATGGGTGTGGATTCTATGCATGTCGATGTGGCCACAAATACTGATCCCAAAGGGAACATACAAATGATATCATGTCACCTCTCCACTCAAAACTAACCAATGGTGCCATTGTACTGAGAATAAAATTCACATTTCTTACCATGGCCCATGAAGCCTACGTGGTTTGCTTCATTCCAACTTCTCTGACCTCATTCCCTCCCACTCTTTCCCATGCTCCTTTTGCTCTAGCCATGATGACTTTCTTGTATTTTTCCCAACAATCAAAGCAATCATTCCCACATTATAGCTTTGTCAACTTCTACTGCCTATTCCTGGTAAACCTGGCTCCCAGATCTTCGTACATCTCATTCCTTCACTTGGTTCAAGTTTCTGTGCAAACACCTCTTCAGAGAGGACATACCTTGACCACCCTCTTTAACTGATCACTAGTGTGTTCCACTCACCCATTATCATGTCACCACCATCCGATACAACCTTGTTCATCCGTCTGTTTAGTTTTAGGTATCAGTCTCCCACCATCTGACTATCAGATCCATCAGAGCAGGCACCTTACCTGTCTTATTCATGTTCACATCCCCCGAGCTGAGAACAACATCTGACACAGTGTGATGCTCAGCACATATCTGAATAGATGAATAAAGGTGGACCATGCCCAAGTTTTCTTAATTGGTTATAATTAGAAATGATCTAAATATCCTTAAAAATGATGTGAGCCTTATGTATAATTCATTCAACTGTCAATTTGACCTATGACTATCCATATGAGATGTAATCTAGAAGGAAGAGTCTGGCCTATTACCTTTACAGCTCTAATATGTTGGTTTGTGGACCCCTGTTACTGCCACACTTTGCAAGGGGGCTCTCTAATGGCCTGTGGCTTTCTTTGTTTCTGTTACCATACCCCAAACAAAACAATACAAAATGAAACAAAATATTTTTCTGTCTTTTTCTTTATCTAATCCAATATAGTCTTTAGAAAACTAAAGATGGAGGTCTTAAAGAGAGATGACAGGAAAGGTAGCATTCACTATCTTTTTTAAAATTATTTTTTCTATTCATATTTTGGATCCTATATTTGTCTCCCTGTTCATTATTTGATGACTGTTGCCTTAAAATCTACATTACAGCCTCAGTGGACTACATATACTTCCCTTAGAAACTTAGCTCTATCCCTACTTTGCACCTTTCTGGAATTCTTTTTTCCTCCCTTATTCCTCCAGCTAAGTACCTTTCACCCCTGAACCCCTGTTTCATATATATGCTCATTTGGAAATACTCACCCTAAACACTATCCCCACCTCCCATTTTCCAACCTTTTCTGGATTAGGTCTTATGTTATTAAGTATAGTACAGTAAGGTAAACGCTGTCTCTTCACCCAGCTATGAGTTTTCTTGGAGGCAGGGACATTATCTTATAAATTTCTAAGAATATTAATGTCAAGTCTAGTGCCTGGCACATAATACACACTCAGTAAATACTTACTGAATTGGATAAAATTAAATTGCAACAAAGTGAAAAGAAGAAAGCAATAGGGAATGGGGACTGTGGTAGAAAATGTCAAGAGGCTAAGAATACACTGGCCTTTTCCTTTTATACACACTAATTTTATGAGTTCAGGCCCAATTATATGTGCTTTTCTAGAAATGTCAGCATTGTCAAATATGTTAAGAAAAGAAATTGAAACTAGAGTTACTTAGAGGGCAGGCATGAAATCAGGCATTTTTTACACTCTTCTTCTGCCACACCCATTATTCCTCCTTGTGTTCATTTGTATTTTTCTGGCTCAGTCTGTGGGTTGCAGGTGCAGAAAGCAGGCACCAGGTGCATTATATAGAATTCTTCATTATCTCTGACAAAAGATGCTATCTATCCATGTACTTTTATAATTGTAAATGCTCTTCTCTTTTTGTATCTATTTAGATACCTCTGCATTTATGAAATTATATTTTTGTGTCTATTTTGGGCGAATGTCTTTCATAGGCACATAAAAATTGAGTGTGACATCCATCTCCAATATATGGAGACGCTATTGGCAAGAAAAGTTTTTACTTTAAAGGGAACGGATTGATATTACATTTTGAGCAATTATATACGTAATACATAATACTTCCAAAACATTGCTAACATGGCGCTTTTCCACTTTTTTTTTTAAACAAAGTGAAAACAGAAGCGGTCGGCTAGAGAGTTAAGTCTGACCTTGTTCACTGCACACAGAGAGCAATTTGAAACTGCACCTAAGCCACCTTCAGCTCAGCATAACCATCCATCACCCTGTTAATAGCGCTCTTCTTGAAACACCCCTGTAACAAACTTTCTAGGCGGTTAAGACAGTGCAAAACAACAGACTTAGCTCTGGCACACTGCTTGCGACGCTTGTGAAGATTACCAGGTATTTTACAAAGTGGATTGATCAATGATCACAGGCCAAGGTTTTCTGCAACGTTTGAAAGATTTGGGTCAGCTGTCGGCGATGGTGGGCGGGGGGGATGGCGGCTGCATGGAAAGTTAATGGAAACTATTTAATTGTAGAAATCATGACTTTGTGGTAGCTTGGAAAATCAAGGATTGTCCTTTCTGGTTCAAGATTTCTTACGAGTTGTAGATGGCTGATTAAGAAATACATCTCATTTCTCTGCACGTATGTGCCTTCACTGAAGGGATGAAGCTAGTGTCAAGTTTGTTGAATACTATAGTGATAGAAGTTTTCATGTGTGCTACGAAAGTATCAGACTGAATCTGGCACTAATCCTTTCATTTCCACAAAGAGCACAAATACTCAGTCACCCTGCCCCCAGCTTCCAAAGGCCCACCCCTTCCAACAGTGCATGTCTATTAGAGGCCAAGACAAATGTACCACATTTCACTGCATCTCATTGTTATGGCTTCCTTTGTAATCTAATGCCAACTCCCATAAAATTCAAGCTGTAGCAAGCAACCTTGCACAATAGGTCATTCACATAGCTTTGTCCCTTTTAGTTTATGGGAAACAGGAGGAAAGTCAGTAGTACATATCCAAGCTTGGTGTAGACCATCAAATCACTCTCCTTGACTAATGGTGGACTCTCGGTTGTCATTTGCGAAAGCCAGATCTTAGCCAAACCGGAAGAGCTTCTAATAGATTTCTTCGTGTCCATTTTCTTTCATGCTTGACACCCATGAGAAATATTTTTTCCCTAAACTCCCAAACATTTAATCGTGCTTCAATTTTTTCATTTATCACATCCTGCCTCATATTCTAAGTATTCATATAACTTCCTTCATTCCCTCTGATAGACTGAAAACTCTCAAGGGACAAGGCGTTTGTCTAATTCAGCTTTTTATGTATCTAGCAAATGGGAGAATACAATGCACAGAGGAGTTATGCCATATTCATTTAATGAACATATGAACAGGTGGATAATTTTGAGAAACTGTATGTCATGGATTCAACTTTGGATGTGAGAAACCATGGTGTTATCAGTTCTTGTACTGAGAAGATTGTCTAATTTTAGTCACCTGATCTTGTACCAGAGGCCAATCTGAAAAATATAAGAAGCCAGAACTTGGGCAGTCAGTATTTTACCATGTTCATTTAAAAGAAATTCAGAAATGATGTGATGGAGTGGCCAGATATTACCAACTGTCACACTGCATCGAGGAGATTTTTTTTCAAATCAAATCTGTGCTCAGCAACGAAGAATAGTAAGATTGGTTAGCTGTGTCTGCCTTTGAAATGTCGGATCAGGTTCAAATGCCTTATTTTTAAAATAATGAGATGGAGATCCCAGAGGCAGAATCACCTTCCCAAAGTCATGGAGCAGCAGCCAGCTCTTATCAAGGCTCTAACCAAGAGCTCAGTTCTTGAGATGCCGGGAAGGGCCCCAGTGGGGAAGACGCTAATGAAGAAGGTCCTGCAGGAAAGACCAATTCAGGAGAAACCAAACTTCACCCTTGAGCCCCTAGCTTGCCCAGAGTTTCTATGGCTGTCATACTGATGGTTACAAAGCTCCAGGGGATAAAAGATGAGTCTGAAGTCCTGGAATGGAGGAGCAGAGCTGACCCTAACAAGCCTGAGCCTCTGAGCTCCAGTGAAGACCGCATTCACAGGCACAAGAGCCTATGGGGGAGACCTCAGCGGCTCCTCCAGATACCACTGCGTCCCCATGGCCAGCTTCCAGAGAAGCGCCAACAGCTGTTGGGAGCTCTCCCTGGTGCTGCCACAGCATTGATCCAACCCCCCAATTCAGCATATTTTGCTGTTCCAGCTCTAAAACTCTTTTTGTAAGCCTAGTTGCTCGAAAAAAACCACATAACCTCTTTTTCAAGTGTTTTATTAGGGAAAATTTCACACACACTGAAAGTAGGGAGAATAGCCAATGAAATCTCTTGCACTCATCCTTCAGGAGAAGACTTTTCTCAGTGTCTGTATTTGCTGATGCTTGATTGTGCCTCCCCAGTCCTTCTTGCCATTCTGCCATGTGTGATCAATCCCCCAGCCTCAGCCCAGCCTAGCCAGTGATTTAGTCTGATCCAGATCTCTGTCTGACCATGACCTTCCCAAGGCTTCTGTCCCACCTCAGTCCCAGCTCAGTAGGCTAGAGCTCCTGAGTCTGTTCATTTATTCTTCTTTTGTTCCTCACATTTTTATTTGATAGCTATTAGGTATACAGGCATGGTGCTGATTCCTAGAGACATAATAACTGATAACTCTAGCTGCTGTCCTGATGGAGATAATATATGATCCAACAGAGGTACACTATATGTACTACAGAGTATTAGAAAGGAGAAGGGGGGTCTTTTCCACCATGGCTAAGACTGGAAGACAGCAGCAGTCAGGACTAAAACCTAAATCCCAAGGAATGGCAGTTCTATGATATGAGATATCTACTGGGAAGCACATGATAACTTTTGATTAGGTACCTTTTATTTACTTGACTAATATGCAACTGTGCTAGTATTTTGAATGAAATAATTAATACTTCATTCACATGGCACTGCACATGGATGTACAACTCCTTCCAAAGGAGGTCAGATAGTAAGTGCTGACTGAAGTTAAATTGGGGGTGGGGAGTGCTGGGGAGTGGGACTGTTACACTATTTCTAAACGTGAGAGTGATATTGCAGGGGAAACCCACATGATGAATCACCGAGAGACGTGAGTTCTAGTATTGTGCCTGTCTATAATTTGATGGTGACCTTCAGCAAGTCACTACTTTTATCCGGATCTCAGGTTTTTTTTTTCTACTGTGAAATAAAGGAGTTAGATTTAATAATCTCTAAGATTTCTAGATTTAATAATCTCTGAGATTTCTAATATGTCGTGTGACTATACTTTTCTCTGGCCCGATCTTCAGGCAGAGTAAATGGTTGCCATCATCTTGGGGCTACAGTCTCCTGCATGCTGTGATGACTCCACTGGACTCCACTTCCCGGGAGCTGACACTAAATCATTATGGGGCTTTCCCCAGAGCCTTGGAAATCCTCCCAACTATTTCATGTCTTGTCGTGACTGTCAAAATGATTTCTCAGGGATCATCTCTTTCTATGCACACAGCTAGCTGAAGCAGGTATTAGTGCTTTCATATTTTAAAAGAGAAAACTGAGGCTATGACACCCACCCAATATCATTTGAAAGGCAATTATCTTTTCCCTTACTTCTCAGGTACCTATGTTTCAGCTACTTTTCTGAAATAGATGTCATCCAACCACCTTTGCTTTTTTTTTTTTTTTTTTTTTCTGTTTAAAAGCTCTTTGTGAGATCTGACATTAGAATAGGGGTGATCAGAGGTACAGATGATGCTTCCCATGCTATGACAAAGATACATGCTTGAGTAATTGTATATGACCAGTTCTTTTAAGCAGATTTTAAATATGCTGATGGCCTGTTCAACGACAAGAACTTTTATACAGTGAATAATAACACCTCATGGCCTGCCCCTGCCCCCAGGGATTTGTTCCGGAAACTTAAAGTTTCTGCTATACTGTGTGCTGGAGTAGCAGTTGCATTCTAATGGGGCAGCATGGGCTTTCTGATGAGAACATCTCTTCTTCGGTAACACTCTACTGAATTTGGGGGTTCAGAGCCTTTGGCACCTGGCTTTGTTTAATGCCTTCTTCCTGCTGTAGCACCTATTTGGAGGCCCTGTATTTCTTAGCAGCTGTGCTGTTCTGACATCATTTTAAGTCAATTAAAATTATTAGTGTCGTTTTAATAGCCAGTGCTCCCTGAGGCCAAGTAACAAACGGTGCAATTTGAAGAAAATTGAATAAATAAAATGAGGAGACAAATGAAACAACAGTCCAGGAAAGGAATGAGGAAAAAAATTAGCCTATTAGCAAAGCCATCTACATTAAAAATAATAATAATAATGAATGCAAAACTAGCCAGTAGACAGGACAGAACCAGACTTCAAAACAGACAAAACTGACCGGGGCTGTAACACTTTGATTCTGAGAACACAGGAACAACCCCCAGAACCCACCCCATCTTCACCAGCCTGGCTGGCTTCTGAGTGGATGTGATTGATCCCTTTGTCCTCCACTCACTTGCCCCATGTCTGGGGTGGGCAATACATTATGCTTTATTTTTAACTCATGCCCTTGTGGGCAGGATGTTTTTATTTATAAGTTTACCACTTCCATTTCACTTGTAAATAAGGCGATTGTACAAAACAGTTTGTACAGCCTTTCAAGTCTCGTAATGTCATGAGCTCCGCTTCCAGGAAGGAACAGGGACAGGAAAATATATGTGATTTTAGGACATGAAAAGAGGGGAAAAAAAAAAAAAAGATCGAGCAATGAATTTTTCAGATTGAAGCAGATTTCAGTAGTGGAGACAGTAGTGGGGTCTTGGAGTAAGGGGTTTTTCCCCAATGCCGCCTGAATTCTAGCTGTCTTTTAGACTTTGGACAAGTTGCTTAGCTTCTGTGAGTATAAGGCTCTTCAACTAAAAAATGGGATTAAAAGAGGAACCGATTTTAGAAAGATGTTGGGATGACTAAATGATACCATATACACAAAGTACTAAACCCAGGACCTGAAATATGCTAAATGCACAATAAAAGTCAGGCATTATTATCATTGTAGTTGTTTACTCAACAATGGGGAGAATTCCTAGGGTCAAAGAACAATCTACAGAAGGGATGAGGCTAGCAATCCTAGAGACTGTGCTAGGCACGTCCCGTTTTTGTGAAGGTCTAGGGTAGCTTAGCACTCTGCTATTCATACATTACTAACACACAACATTTAGGGAGAACTTTCTTTGCACTGGGGACTGTTTTACATGCTTTCTATGAATTTTCTCACCTCATCTTAAGAATGACCTCTGATTAGATGCTACGACTGCCATACAGTTTCACAGATAAGAAAACCAAGACATGGAGCATTTAAAGGTCTTGCCCAAGGGAGGGAGGGATAAATTAGGACATTGGGATTAACAGATACACACTACCATACATAAAATAGATTTAAAAACAGGGACCTACGGTATAGCACAGGGAACTATATTCAACGTCTAGTGATAAAGTATAATGGAAAAGAATCTGAAGAAGAATATATATATTCTATAACTAAATCCCTTTGCTATACACCTGAAACTAACACAACATTGTAAATCAACTATACTCCACTTAAAAATAAAGTAAAATAATTTAAAAAATAGACTAATGAAAAACAAAATGTCCTGCCCAAGACAACAGAGCTGCCTGGCTACCAAATGGTAAACCCAAGATCCAAACTCCCACCGCAGTCTGGTTGTGGATGTCCCACTCCCCGCCCAGGAACCACACTGCCGCTGAGGTCGGCTGGAGACAGATGGCTGATGGAGGTGCAGTATCTACTCAAGCTGCCCCATGATGCCTTGCATCTGTGCAGTGTGAGCCCCACCGTGGGACTGGGGGCCTAGGTCCAGTGAGAGAAAGCAACTTTTCCTAATCCACTGGCCCAGAGGGGCCAGGGTTTCCCAATTCTCACAAGAGTACAGCCTGGTCCAAGACGTGTCCTGAGTCTAGGCTACCACATCTTCCACTTCTATTACCCTCTGCCAAGGCAGCCGGCCTCAGCTTCTCCTCTATAGCTAGTGTCCTGTTCTCCAGGAGGGTGTGCCCAGGAAAAGACTAATCATCCGAAAACACTAGCCATGGGACAGGATGCCCTGGTCTCCCTTGATCAAAGAAGACAGAGCTGTTCATGTATCAGAGCACTCGCTGTGGAAACAAGTCCCACCACTGAGGCCGCTGCTGCGGCGTCAGACGGAAATTGTAACCCAGCTCAAGGGTCCTCTCCAGCAGAGGAGAGCTTGGCCACAGGCCAGGAAAAGGTGCGGAGGGTGCCAGAGTCCTAAGAGAAGAATGGCTCCACAGTCAGGCCTCTTGCTTGAACTGTCGCTCCTGTTCTCTCTTTTTAAAGCTCTCTTTCCTATTGTAAATAATCGCATTAAATGAGGACCACTGTCTCTCACACAAGAGGTCCATTCAGAGCCTTCAGCAGTAATGAAAGGGGAGAGCACACAATAAAGAGACGAGGGGTGCGTTGTGTTCCATCAGGAGGGACACAGGAGGAGGGGGAGGGAGCTGGGTGCAGTGAGGAAAGGCCCGGAGTGTCAAACGCGCCCCGCCTTTTGGAAAATCTCTTCTGAAATCTGCCCCAAGTTAATGCTGGTCAAGGGGGGAAGGGGGTGGGCGCATGGGGCACAAAAAGAGAAGATGGAGCTGGGCTTGAGCTTTCCAATATCTTTGGGAGCCAGAACAATAGGTAGGATGATACTTGATGCAAACAGAATTGCTGATCTGGTGACCAGAAGAATACACTTTCTGTGGCCTTTAGCACGAAGATACTACCCAGTTAGCCTTAGTTTTACTGGAAAGCACTGGAATGAGTTTCTCTGCCATTATGCAAGGTAGGCATTTCATAGGATGGGCGATCAGATGATCTTAAAAAGAAAATATATATTAAGCTTATTGAGAAAGTTAGGGATAGATCCTTGTCAAGTCTTACAGTTATTTTTTTACAATCAGGCATCAAAACCAGATTGGCCAATCACCATTTTTCTCTTTAATTCTTAAAACACAGCAGTTACATTTCAAGGAGAGGAAAGAACAAGTTAAAGAGTCAGCAGGGCATATGGGTTCAAAGAGACCACCCTGGAACCAGGCTACGTAGATTTAGATTAGCTCTATCATTCATTAATGTGTGAGCTTGGGCAAGTTACACAGCCTCCCTGCACTTCCGTTCCTTATATAAAACTTGGAAATAATAACAGTACCACAGAACATTGTTGTGAAGATTAAACAGGTTCGCAGAGGTGACGGGTTCGCACAGGTGAAGTACTTAGAAGATTGTCTGGCATGTCCTAAGTGATGGATAAATGCTTGCTGTTATTGTGAAAGAATCACTGTCAAATAGAGAACAAGCACCTCCCCATCCATTGTCACGGAAGATAACCCATAAGCAGTGGTGCTGACCCCGAGTTTTCTTCTTTTGGCATGTGACACTGTGAGTACTTAAGATTTTGTTCAGAAAAAAATGCAAATCATACCTGTAGCTTCTCTATGACCCTGAGGCATTTAAAAGTAACTTGTCCCCCAGGGCGGATACAGAAATGCCAGTCACGAAGTTTTAGTCACTCTTTCTGTCATTTAGCCAGAGTTATTGTAAGGATGCTTTGCATCAGGACGGTCATCCCAAACCCCATTTCTGGAGGTTTTGGTAACATCTGGTCCATGACCTCTAGAGAGAGCAAATGAGTCCTTAAAAAAAGGTCTTTTACTCATATACCATTATTCTCTGACTTTCACCCCAAAATCACCAAGCAAGGCTAAAAGATTGGTCCCTCCTGACATCCTTGAGATTATGGATTATGCTTTGGTTAATTTTTCCCCTTAATCCCCTCATTTATTTTTAATGTAATTTCCTCATGTACAAATGTTTACCAGGCCATGGTGAACCGCATTAGTAACGAGACTGAATCCTACAAGAATGTTAATTATTGAGGCTGCTTTTAAAAATTCACATATATATGAGTGTGGCTGCAGTATTATTGCTCAAGCCATCTCACGGATGGTAGGGCAAACGTGTTGTACTGCTCATAGATTTCTAGACTGTCCTGAGTGGACCAAATGTTTCAGGCCCATCTATATTATTACACGTATGGATGAAAGCTAAAGAAACCTCGACATACGGAAACTTATAAAATTGCTTTCAACGTGGATAGAAAAGGATTATGAATTTCAAAGAAACGCGTTTTAAAGAGGACAACAGTGCTCATTCACATTCACTAATTGGAGAGTGAAGTTCTGGATAAAAGCAGTATTTAGTCCGTTCCCTATAGGAGTGGCTGTTGAGAGAGATCCAACCCCTGAGCATGCTTCGGAATTTGCAGGGGTGATTTTGGTTGTACCAAAGATTGGGTGTGTTATTGGAACTTAGTGGATGAGATCCAGGGTTGTAAATACCCTGCAATATGTGGACAGCCTGACACAATGAAGAGTTATCCTACATACTTTAACGATGTTTTCCATAACCCACTGGACTCTCGTGTGTGCAAAGATCTGGTAATGCACTTGGCATGTTATTCCAACATCGGTTAGGGTGTTTTCCTCTTCCTCTTATAATATGCTAACAAATCTAGTCTGTTGTTATGTAGCTAAATGCTAGTTTTCAGTCTGGTCCACCTCTGTTCTTTCATTTTCCTGTTTAGCTTGACTGCAGTGGCTTCTGATCTTTTTTACAGCTCTTAATCCAGAGTTAGTCATTTTAAGTGGGCAAAAAAAAATCAAATTCAGCATCATGACTTCTAGTGTATTCATGCCCAAGATTTTCCAAACTGAAATACATGTTATTTTATTAGCCATTGCTTTCTGTTTCTTCTTTAAAAAAGGGCATTTTATTAAATATTTAAATTAGATGTGAAGTCATATTTTATATATATATATATATGAGTCTTCAATTTAGGATAGAAAGAAGAGCATATTTATACATGTATTATACATATATTTTATAAATTATTATGTTTGTGCGTTTCAGGTATATGTTCTGAAACATATCCTATGTTTTATGTATTACATATTTGCATATAATAAAACATAGAGTACAGGTACCTATGTTATATGTTTTAGATATATGTGCTATATAGGTAGATATTATATGCTATGGTATAAATATTCTTTATGTTATATATGTTATATGCTCACATACTCACATAAACATGCTACATATATGCATATATTGCATACCACGTGCACATGCCTTATAATGCATCCATATACACATTACACACATGCATGTTACATGCCATTTTACATGTGTGTGTGTGCTTGCATCATGGATGTGTGTACATGCATACATGTGCTGGATGGGTGTGTGACAGATTTTAAATACACATACATATTCTGTGCCTTATACATGTACATGCTTATGGGTATACATGGTTTGTAAATTCATGTTAGATATGATTTACACATCATATTCATGTTTCATATATTATATAATAGGAAGAGAAGCATAACTATAAATCTTTTTTATGATAAGGAGATGCCCCATGAGGATAAAGTAGCTGGAGAGAACTTGCTCTGATGTTGATTTAGTCTAATCTCTCTCCTGAAATGGGCAGTGATGGGTTTGCAAGTTTTAGCATCTGAAATCATATTTTCAGGGTATATTTCAAATGAGATTCAGCAAAGCTAGAAATATTTGAGAAGAAAAGGCAGTAGCTATAGGATGAGGTAACATAGTATTTACTGATTCATCAGTACTAACGTGACTGAAGCTGCATTGGAAACCAGAACATTCTAGTAAGTTTGCTTACATCCCCATCTTTTCCCATTTGTAGGTCTGAGCCAGAAGCAGAAGGCCCAGAAATATCCATGGCTCTCACTTGCATTTTCATACTTGCACATAATTCAATTTCCCATATGCTAAGACTAGCATTGGAAGTGCCCAGAGACACAGAGACAGAGCAAAAGTTAGAGAAATTACTGATATAAATTCACTGAAATACACTAGAGGTAGAACAAGCCCAGAAGCCATCTGGGAGTACCACCTCATACAGAGGCTGGCTCCCAATCTCTCAGAGAGTCTGTCCATTGACAGACACCGTGTGAATCTTCCACCTCCTTATCATGGTCTACAAGTCACTGCATTATCCTAGACAAGGAATTAGCCCCTGTTTATAAGGCTTGATGCTAAGTATGACTCAGAGGTTAGACCTTCCAGTACACCAGTATTCTCTGCCATGTGGTTAGCCCTGAGGTCAGCAATGAATTTGCCCTCCCAGGCTTCATCAGGTAACAGTTTGAAAATGGGGTTTCTTAGCAGGTCACCAAGTCTGAGGAAGTCTTTGACTGAGCCTCGTTGTAACCTAGTCAAAACTATAAGATAGATTCAGGCCAAGATCTATCCTTTTGCATTGGCTTTTACTCTTTACTAAGTAGAGATTTTGCCTCCCAAAAATTTAGGGAGGGCTTAGAATATGTATTTTGTCCTCCAGTTGTCCCAGTTCTCAAGAATAGCCTTGACCAGAGGTGACCATAGCAAGGACCCCAAGGAGAAAGACATTACCAAGAGCTGCTGGAGCAGGATTCATCATTAACCTAGAACCTAGAAAACTTCAGAAGATGTCAAATCTTTAGATCATCCACATTTAGGCTGCAAGGCAATCGTATACGTAATGAGGGGTCCACAGGGAAGGGATAAAGCAAAAAGGTATCAACAAGTTCTTCTATATTTTACTGAGAGCCTGAGATCCTACTCTTACGAGCACCTTACGACCATGTTAAAGTCCTAGCACTGACTGTATAGTGCCAACGGTTCCACTACTCTGCTTTAGTCTAAATACATTTCAAGGACTACTTTGACCCATGGGAAGTGGCTGCCCGGAATGCTGGGCTGAGAAGGATTCTCAGGCTGCATAGGGGTGTGAGCGTGTTTGTGTGTGTGTGTGTGTGTGTGTGTTGAGAGGGTACATATATATGATCCATTAGAAATATGTACATCCATGGGATGGAAAAGATCTGAGCCACAAAGCATTCTTTAAAATCAGACTCTAGTGGCCTTCCCTGGTGGCGCAGTGGTTGAGAGTCCACCTGCCAATGCAGGGGACACGGGTTCGTGCCCCGGTCCGGGAAGATCCCACATGCCGCGGAGCGGCTGGGCCCGTGAGCCATGGCCGCTGAGCCTGCGCTCCAGAGCCTGTGCTCTGCAACGGAGAGGCCACAACAGTGAGAGCCCAGTGTACCGCAAAAAAAATTAAAAAAAAAAAAGATTCATTACAAGAGTAGCACATAATCTTTTCCAGAGAGGTCAATGCCTTGGAGAAGGCTCCTGGGGGGGATGTGATCTAGAACGTGTATGATTGCACAAAAGAAAAAGTCAGGTCATCTTAGGGAAAGTGGGGCGTGGTCATGACAGGGAGAGGTGAATGAAGGGTGATGGTAGGAGAGGTTCCAGTTATAAACCCAGAAAACCTAGAAGCTGAGAGCGGGTGAGGGAGTAATCACAAAGAAGAATAGAATGCAAAAATGAGTATGCTGGAGTCTGAAATAAAATGCTTTTGATTTAAAATTTTAGCTGCCTCTGTCCTTGGCAAGGGTGATGTTTTCTTAACAACCTCTGTTGTACCCACATGTACTTGTGCCACATTGTTCCATAGGCTTGATTTGACCCACTTATTCAACAACAAAAATGTATTGCTATGTGTACAACAATATGTTAAACGTGGACATTCTAGAAGCACAATAAGAGACCACGCCATCCAGACTGTCTCATTCTACTGGAGCAATGAGCATTAGTATCTGTGGGAAGGAAACAGAAATAAGGAAGGGGGCGGGGGGAGGGGTGGGGAAGGAGTTGAAAAAGGTCCATGATTCAACCCCATTTACACCATGCAGGAGGGAAAATCCGAACGTTGGGGTTTTGCTTCCCATCAACTCTCTGCTTGCAGCTCCATAGGAGTCAGAAGACAACAGAATTTGTTGTTATGTCTTCAGAATATACAGAATTTGCAGCCTTGAGAGCAGCAAAATAAATCTGCTTTAAGGAGCAGATTGGTGACTAGATTTCAAGGCCAATCTTAAGATCCTATGTAGGTTTCAAACATGCTTCTGAATCAAGCATTCTAAATGACAGGAGGCTTTCATTTCTGCTTCCATTTTCGTTTTCTAAGTCCGCAAATAAATTCAGAATGTAGCCTTCCTCACAGCACTTGGTAAAGGTTTAATGGATGGAAAGACTATAATGATAAATCCTAATTAATATTAGTAACTATTGATAGCTTAGATAAGACAGTGTCTCTAAAAGCTCACTTCACATTTTCAACCCTTTGTAGGAACAAATTAAATTTACTGATGTCTTGTTTTGATTTTCTAGAAATACAGTAATTCAGTGGGCTTGCACAGACATTGCCATAAGGCTGGTAGGTTATTGTGGACTTGGAGAAGCCTAGGAAGAATTTCAAGAGATCACTTATTCCCTTCTCTTTACAAAGCTGGAGCTAAATGGGCAATTATCTATATTTAAGAATGCAAATAATCATTAGATAGAACACTGCCAGTTTTCTCTCGACGTGAACATGGCTTGAATTTGGTACAGGATCTTTGTACTTTTGAAAGCCATCAAATTTGAGGAGCAAATCTCATCGTGTGGAACAGGAAACAAAGAAGAACAAGAGTTAAGATAAATAGGAAACCAAATTGGATAGTGGGCAAAGTTATGGCAAACCCTCAAACACAATTTCTTTCTCTAATTTCAGAGCTTCGAACCTTCTAAATATCATATGTGGAAATGAATACCTCCTCATTGTGTTACTGGGGAAACACTTTTCACTGAACTTCAGACTTGATTAATTATTCTGCTGTTAGTGTTATTATAAACTGTTGTTGATTATCTGACTCTTCTGGGCATGTGAGTGAGGCCAGAATGTCAGATTTATATTAAAAGGATGTCGTTTGTGAAAACTAAATACAGAAATAAAGTATGTGTTTAATTAGGGCTTTAATCTTCCTTGAGTTCGTTTTTGAGAAAGGGGAGTGGAGCCCTGGATGCCTATGGGGTTGATAATATTTTCCTAAAATGACTCGTATTCCTATCATAAGTATTAGTAAACATCCGTCTGTGTTAGTAATTAACTTTAATGGCTTGATATTATTTTACCTCTCTTGATTGTATGTTCCAGTCCAGAAACTATAAACTAATGGTGCCATCTATATATTTTGCCAAATTAAAAAAAAAAAAATACAACTGCCCACTTAGCAGACAGCTTCAGAAAAACAAGCAGGCAGAAAAATGACGGGAGAGTGAAGCAGAGGAGAGAACAGGAGAAAAGAGTGTATGTTTTGGAGGAGCTGGGAAGAGAAAGAAGAGAATTTAAAAGGTGAGAAATAATTTAATAAGTGAAAACAAAAGAAAAAAAAAAACATCAAAGCAGGGACCTGGAAAAGAAGAGGAAAGTCACACAGTGTGGGACTAAGGAAGGGTCAGCTAACACCACCCCCCAGGTGTGCAGAGGGATTTCCTGTCTCCTAGTGGCTGACAGCCATCAGCAGAGTGGTAGGGCCACTGTAAAGTTCGAAGCTGGTTCTTCATATGGAGAAGGTGACAAGGGAATGTCAGAAAATTCAGCCCACTGCTAAAGAGTATTTTCTTTACAGGTTTCCAGGGAAATGTTTGTTTCCCCTCAGCAAGCTCCGCAAGTAAGGAAGATTGCTCAGCATTTTCTGTGTGATCTTCAACAGCTCAGTCCTGGGAGGGGTTCCTGTTCTGTCTGCCATCCCTCACCTGGACTAAGTTCCACCCAGGGACGGAGAGGTGTGGCTCCTGGACCATAGAAAGCAGACCACTGTTGCTGGGTGGGGATCCAATTCCCCTCCCGTTTGTAGGGGAAAGGGAAAACAGTGGGAGAAAAATAAACGGGTTCTAGTGACTCTGAACGGATGATGGTGGCTGTTTTCAGAGAAACAAGTTTCTCTATCTTTTGTGAGAATAAATCAGCAGGTATATATATTAAAGAAGAAAAAAGTCATCTCTTCCAAAATAGGTCAAGTGTTGAAACGGTATAAAAAATTCTATTTTATTCATTTTTTTGTTCTCTCCATGGCCCTGGAATGCTTGCTGACATAGCCCTACTTAGGCTTCAGATTCCGGACTGTGCCCTTGAGTTCTAATGATAACTGTAATGATATTTTGTGGGTTCCCTACTGCTTAAACAAAGACAGAATTTATAATGCGCCCCAGAGCATCAAAAATGGATGTTAGAAAACATTAATATTACTATTTTTATCACTATTTAGTGAACAGTGCTGGAAGATACTAATATTACCATGATCATTATTATGGTGAGATAACGAAGTTGTGGAACTCCATGTGGCCAAGAGATTGTTGAGGGGAAAAAAAATGGATGAGGCTCTTTTCCTCTAAGTTCTTTAAATCAGGCTTAACTGGAAAAATAATCACAGTGGCTAACAGAGTCAGGAGTCAGTGTAATTAAGTGGGTAAATGAGGCCCGTGTCATCTGAATTTATGCATTTTCCTTCATCCCTTTGTTTGCTCTGCCTTTCTCTTCGCCGGTCTCCACCGCAATGTTGTTTATTCATGGAGGGCAGGCCACAGTTTTTAATACTGGGGGGAAAATGTGAAGCCCTTCATCCAACTGGCCAATGTGTAGACTGGAGAGAACACAAGGGGATCAAAGTGATATGAAGACAACAGGGGTTTCATTAAAATGTTCCGTTCTCTGCCTGAGGACAGAGCAGGGAGAAAAGGGTGAAAAAAAAAAAAATCATCTAGCCCAAACAAGTTTAACTTAAAAAAAAAAAAGCAGCGAACCACCTGTGGTCTCCTTGGAAACAGGCAAGCACACCCTCCAGCCACCTTTTAATGAAACCCCAGAGCCCCTTTATTAATTTATTAAAGAATCTATTTTCTGAAGATTCATAAACCGCATATAACTCATATTCCAACACCTCTCTGCTATGCTAATGGCACGTGCTGTTATGAATAATTAATTATTTAATTAGTAATAATTAGAGGTTGCTGTATAGGTCAAACCATTGGACTGACAGCCATGCTGTTGTCAAAATGTCACTTGAATTAATGCAACAGCATTTAAGCAGAGAGTGATTCCTCATCGTTTAGGGTGGTTATTTACCTCCCTGTGCCCTTCCCTTCCCCCAAGTATCTTTCCCAGCATATGCCATTTTAAGATGTGTATAACACGTAAAGTGGAGCATTTAATATTGAGCATTCTACCGAAAGTGTGTAGCCTTCAGTACTTTGTTAAGACACACAGGACAGGGTGAGTTAAGTAGCTGAATTTGTGACATTCAGACACTTCAGCATTAGTACATGATTTGACACCATTCACATAAGATTTCTAAGACTCCTTTTATATGGCTGGACACCTAAGCACTCATAAAGAATCAATACATTCAGAGTGAACAGTTGTTCAAATACATTTAAATGATATGTGGGGTAGCTCCGGTGAAATAATCCTTAAAGATGATTATTCTAAAGCAGTCTAGTATTATGGTGTCACGGCTCTGTGCTGTGCCAGCTCTTCACACTGGCTTTTGCATTCTGTCCGTACTCCAACCCTGCTGAGAGATTTCTGGGTCCTCACCATACAGATAAGGGAGCTAAGAATGGCTCTTCCCCAGAGGAGAGCCAGGCTTTGTGCTGCTGGCATGTCACTCCAGCCATGTCAATTAAGTTCCTGATGCCCCAATTTTTTCATTTGTCACATGGAACCATGATGGCAGCTATCTTGCGAGGATTCAATGAGATGATCCATATAAAGGGCTTAGCTAAACACCTGACTCACAAGGAGCTCTCAGTAAATGATTGCTACTGTTACTTCCTATTTTAAAATATCACTTTTCGGGCTTCCCTGGTGGCGCAGTTGTTGAGAGTCCACCCGCCGAGGCAGGGGACACAGGTTCATGCCCCGGTCCGGGAAGATCCCACATGCCACGGAGCGGCTGGGCCCGTGAGCCATGGCCACTGAGCCTGCGCATCCGGAGCCTGTGCTCCGCAACGGGAGTGGCCACAACAGTGAGAGGCCCGCGTACCACCAAAAAAAAAAAAAAAATCACTTTTCTGTACACAGAAGAATATTGTATGTTGCACAAGGGGTACATTTATCTCCTCATTATTCGGATCAGGAAACTAAGCCAGGCATGATATCTTTGATCCCCTAAGCCAGAGGTCACGAACTGTTTCTGTAGAGGGCCAGACAGTAAAAATTTTTGGCTTTGTGGCCCATATGGTCTCTAGTGCAAAAACAGCCACAGACAATATGTAAATGAATGGGCATTACTGTATTCCAATAAAACTTTATATACAAAAGGAGGCACCCAGACTGAACTTGGCCTCTGGGCTATAGTTTGCCAACCCCTGGTCTAAGCCATGTTGGCAGCAGGTGGTACATAGTAAGTGCTCAATAAATTCTAATTAGATTAATGAAATAATGGGATGGAGAAAGTGGGGGTGAGGCAGGTAAGTAGGAGGATAGTGAAACCAGGGATGGGAGTGAGGCAAGGTCAGGAGCCAGGTGTGGGTAAGTGTGTGACCCAAACCAAACAGGTGAAAGACCGACAACCCAAGTTCCAGAGGTTACTGGTGCCTGAGACTGGCCAGAAATGGTGAAGAGCCAAGATGGGTCGCACGCTGTTTTAAGGACTGTTTTCTTTGTTATCCAAAGTCTTACTGGTCCAGGACCCCATGTGACATGGTGTCCTTCTCCCATACCAGGTTGGCTCAAAGGGAAGTCAGAAGCCTGAGCATGGAGACCTCCAGCAAACGATCATTCTGGCGTTTATTGCATACCAAGGCTTAAAATTTGACCTTTCAAAATTAAACCTCCTTTGGAAAATTGAAGAAGGATGTCCTCTGGGGACAGCTGAGGTCCCACTGCTCTCCCTGCTCAAACCCTCTCCTCTGAGAGATGGAGGCCGACCCAGATTCCCCCCGTACCCAGTGCCCTATCCATCCACCAGCCTCACATCCCGGGCAAGATTCCGTCTGGCTCACAATTTCCTGCTCATCATTGTGTCTTGCATCTCACTCTCTCTTTCGGGGTTTAATATCCTTCTACCTAATTTAAAATATCTCATTCAGCCTCATTCCGTGGATGGGAACCTCCCAGTCTTTGCCTAAGTGAATTTCTAAGCTGCTTTTTTTTTTTTTCACTCAGTTCTATGAAGCTATTCTTCCCACTGTCTTCTTGCTGTTGTTTTGCTGGTGAGAAATCTACTTTCCATATAAATGTTGTTCCTTTGTAGGTTCTATTCATCACTTCATATTTGGTGTTTTGTGGTTTTCCCAAGATGAGTAATAGGTGGATTGATTTTTCTTTATCCTGCTTGGTACTCATTGTGCTTCTTGAGTCTGAAGGTTCACGCTGTCATCTAATTTAGTAAATATTCAGCCAGCCTTGATTCAGTTAAATATCCTAGGATCACCACTACCTTTTTTCTCTGCTTCTCCTCCTCTGAATCTTCCCTTATTAGGTCTCAGCCTCTACATCGTTGGTTGTATCTTTTTCTTTCCAGGCTGCATTTGGAATAATTGCCTTAGATATGTCTTTCTGTTCATTAATCCTTTAGCTAAGTCTAATCCAGATGTTTAACACATCAAATTAGGTTTCATAAAATTTCAATGACTATTTTTTGTTTCTAGAAGTTCTATTTGGGTTTTTCTCAAATATGCCTATTCTGGTTCATAATGGGTTTTTAATTTCCTCCCTGTGGCTTCCATGCTCTTTTAGTTATTTAAAACATCCTTATTTAAAGTCACTTTTGGGGCTTCCCTGGTGGCGCAGTGGTTAAGAATCTGTCTGCCAGTGCAGGGGACACGGGTTTGAGCCCTAGTCCGGGAAGATACCACATGCCGTGGAGCAACTAAGCCTGTGAGCCACAGCTACTGAGCCTGCGCTCTAGAGCCCGCGAGCCACAACTACTGAAGCCCACAGGCCTGGAGCCCATGCTCCGCAACAAGAGAAGCCACCGCAATGAGAAGCCCGCACACCGTAATGAAGAGTAGCCCCTGCTCGCTGCAACTAGAGAAAGCCCGCACAAAGACCCAACGCAGCCAAAAATATAAATAAATAAATAAAATAATAAAGTCACTTTTGGATTTTTCCACTACCTCAGTGTCTTAGGATCCATCATTCCCTCATGTGGTTTATAATTTTTACTGCAAGCTCACCTTAATCGGTTTTTTTAACCTTAATAGCTGGAAATTGTGCAAGTCTTGCTACAGAGAACTTCACATTTGTTTCTTGCTGGCACTCCAGGAATTTCACTGGTCCAACATCAGTTTTACATTAATTTATACCCTTGAGGAAAGCCCTGTTGCTTTCATGTAGCGAAAATTATAGGCCACACCCACAGTTTGTGCATGCAAGCCTAGTTTTTCAATTTCTCCTGGGAGACTTTTTGTCCACTCATAGCCCAGGGCAGAAAAAACGTGGCTAGGTCACTCCCCTGTGTTGACAGGAGAATCTTTCTAGTTCTATCACTCAAGGGTTCTGGCTTTATGTAAATTCTCCTCTTCACACAGGTCTGAGGCCACGCTTTCAAGCTAACTTCCTTAGAGCCCTGATATCTGATATCCCTCTTGGCACTGATGGTATCAGGTCATGAGATCTGTGTTTTGGCTTTAACTTCCCTTTTCATTTCTGACACCCAAGGGGATTTTCTCCCCTCCCTCCCTCCCTTCCTCCTTTCCTTTCCTTCCACCCTCCTTCCCTTCTCTTTCTCTCTCTTCACTGTCTTTCTTTTTCTCTTTTTAAAAATTCATTTGTATATTTAAAAGTTTGGCTACGTCTGATACACTACAGAAAATGGGAGGTAACAAGCATCCCAATTTATGGACATCTTAATCTTCAACACTCTTAAGTGTTCTGTAACTACTTCAGGTTGACCTCTTGGCAACAGTGATTTGAAGCAATTCTTTCCCATGTCTCTCTTTTGCTGTGACCAGATTGAAATGATTTATCAATGTTTTTCATTGCTCTGCTCTCATTGCCTGCCACATGGCCTTTATTTTTCCAAATGAATTACTCTGATATTAACAGAAAGTGGTATGTGTGCATGTGGGGAGATCAAGAGAGTAGGTGGCTTCTACAGGAAAAGCATGCAGCCGTGTATCAAAGGCAATTGACTGTCAAAGAACCAGGAACCCCTCTCAAGCTAGACTGGCCATGACAAAACCTGGCTGGTTGTCACGGAACATTTTATTTTCTACCTTCTCTCTTTTCTTTTTTCCTGTCCTCAACCACTTCCTCAACTTGAAGTGACCAATCTCAAAAGTAGCTACTTTAACGTTATAGAACTTCCGAGTACACCTCATTGAAGAACGCATTTCCCACTAGCATCAGTCAGGATAGGTTAGGTTACGCTGTCATAAAAAACACCCAATGGTGAGTGGCCTCCAACAAGATTTCTTTCTTTCTCACCTCTATGACCTTCCTGGGTTGTGGCAACTATCATTTTCACAGTCGAAAGCAATCACATGCCACACCTAACCTCAAGGATACAAGTACTAATCCCAGCAGTAGAGAGAAGGAATGGAAATATTTGATGGACAGAATTCATGGTTATCACCCTACTCCTCCCCAACCCAACTGTTTTTGCCTGAAGGCAGAAGTCCTTTGTGGGCTACTCTTACGATCACTGCAGGGCTGCATCTGGAGGAGGGAGCTGCCTGAGAGGAATGCCATGGCAGCCCTCGGCAAGTAACTACACCCTGACCTACTCTGACCAGCTGGGGGCCAGAAAGGCCAAAAACTAGTTATTATAGGCACCTTCCATAAATAGTGACTGCTTTGGCTTACTTGATACTCCAGAAAGCTAGACTCATTTGTCATACAAAGCAGTGATATTTCAGCCTCAGAACTGTAAAGTCATATGATTTGATGGTTTATGGGTCACTTTAGTTGGATGTCCTGAGAAGGAAGTATTGCTGTCCCCATTTTGTAGATGTTCAAACTAAGACTAAGAGAAGAGGTGAAGTTAGGTTTTCCACAGCTTCCTCAACTGTCAAATGGAACTAATCATACCCACTTTGCAGGTTTATTGTGAAATAGATAAATAATAGCAGACATCCAACTCCAAGCATGTTGTATCAGTAAATATTCATTCACTTCCCAGTACAGATACAGGAGATCAGTGAGGGATGGATTGGCCCCTTTACGAATGAGGTGGAACTTGAGCTAAGGGCATATGGAAACATTTATTTAATGTTTAATAATTCAAAACATTTATTTAAAAATCAGCAACAGGGCTTCCCTGGTGGCGCAGTGGTTGAGAGTCCGCCTGCCGATGCAGGGGACACAGGTTTGTGCCCCGGTCTGGGATGATCACACATGCCGCGGAGCGGCTGGGCCCATGAGCCATGGCTGCTGAGCCTGTGCGTCCGGAGCCTGTGCCCCGCAACGGGAGAGGCCACAACAGTGAGAGACCAGTGTACCGCAAAAAAAAAAAAATCAGCAACAACGACAACAAAAATAATATATGTCCAGATCTTGAGGCTTTTACTTATTCCAAAGTAAAAAGTTTAAAAAACAGCACTACTATGTGTGAAGCTCTGTTCTAAGCTCCTTAGAAATATTAACTCGTTTAATCCACATAATAACTGTATGAGATATGTGCTACTATCGTGACTTTATAGATAATGAAAGTGGGGCACAGAGAGGTTAAGCTACTGGTCCAAGGTCACACAGGGATGGAACTGGGATATAAGCCAAGTCTGTCTGGCTCCAGAATTCATGCTCTTAGTCAAGAGTACCATTTTATTTCCTAATGCAGCAACATATTCTATTTGGAACAGCAACTCCTCTTGAAGAATCTGTCATTTCTACTCCCCAGAAGCAGTAAGTGGTGTGTGGCATCCCTAACAAAAGTGGGAGGTGGTCCACTTTTCCTTCTTGCCATTCGCCTCCTGACAGTGGATGGCGTGGCTCGGGCACACCATGTTCCTGGTGGCTGGTGAGCTGGAAAGTAGCAGTATAGTTTTAAAACCCATGTACAACTTTTAACATCTGAGTTCCCACAAGTTCTTATCTACAGATGGCTATGAAATTCACAGACTTTTTAGCACCTATTAAGTATTTTAAGCAATCTTTAATACCTTGCATCACAATTGGATAAAACATCCCACTACTGGGCATATACCCTGAGAAAACCATAATTCAAAGAGTCATGTACCAAAATGTTCATTGCAGCTCTATTTACAATAGCCAGGACGTGGAAGCAACCTAAGTGTCCATCAACAGATGAATGTTAGATAAAGAAGATGTGGCACATACATACAATGGAATATTACTCAGCCATAAAAAGAAATGAAATTGAGTTATTTGTAGTGAGGTGAATAGACCTAGTCTGTCATACAGAGTGAAGTAAGTCAGAAAGAGAAAAACAAATACCATATGCTAACACATATATATGGAATCTAAGGAAAAAAAAAAAGGTCATGAAGAACCTAGGGGTAAGACGGGAATAAAGACACAGACCTACTAGAACATGGACTTGAGGATATGCGGAGGGGGAAGGGTAAGCTGAGACAAAGTGAGAGAGTGGCAGGGACATATATACACTACCGAACGTAAGGTAGATAGCTAGTGGGAAGCAGCCGCATAGCACAGGGAGATCAGCTCTGTGCTTTGTGACCACCTAGAGGGGTGGGATAGGGAGGGTGGGAGGGAGGGAGACGCAAGAGGGAAGAGATATGGGAACATATGTATATGTATAACTGATTCACTTTGTTATAAAGCAGAAACTAACACACCATTGTAAAGCAATTATACTCCAAAAAAGATGTCAGAAAAAAAAAAAAAAACGTGCTGCAATCCTATTTATTGGTTTAGCAGACTGAGTACACTGTAAAAACTGTTCTGGAATTTTAATTTATTTCACTACATAGATGCGCCCTCATTCTCTTTTTTAACTCTACAAATGCTAGAGACTCCTTGTAGACACTATTTCAAGGTACTCCACTTTCAAGTAAATGCCATATTAAAATGATTAATAATGATCTAGATAATTCTATATTGTATTCTCAGTTTGGTCTTTGTCAAAGGCAAGGAGCCCTCTGTTCAATTTCTTGTGCACTTCATTTTTTTTTTTTTTTTTTTGCGGTACGCGGGCCTCTCACTGCTGTGGCCTCTCCCGTTGCGGAGCACAGTCTCCAGACACGCAGGCTTAGCGGCCGTGGCTCACGGGCCCAGCCGCTCCGCGGCACGTGGGATCCTCCCGGACCAGGGCACGAACCCGTGTCCCCTGCATCGGCAGGCGGACTCTCAACCACTGCGCCACCAGGGAAGAGCCTTGATTTCATTTTTGAAATCATTGCTCAATGGTTCTATGTAGGTGTTTTGTCAAGTGATTGGGGAAGTAAAACATCTCAACAAAAACTTCTAGGAATCCCATAAACACCAAGCGATGTTGACTAAGCTAAATTGCCCAGGTAGAGAAGCCTTCCAGTGAGAATTTCTACCTAAGGAGATCACTAAATAAGTAGTTTGTGACATTCCTTTATTTGCATAAGAACTTAACCCCAATACAGGTGACTATTCCAAAATAAATTAGAAGTGAAAGAAATTTACAGGAAGAGAGACGATACCTCCTACTGCCGAAGATGAAATATAAAAATAAATAAAACACAGTCATCCCCTCCAAATAAAACAAAACTCAGAAAGCCCCTCCTTAATTGGCACGTGACCAACGGATTTTAATTAGATTACAAGCCTCTCCTGCTTACCAACTAATGGTTGAGGGGTTAATGGAATTAGGGAGGGCTACCAGAAGAGCTGATGAGTGATTCTTGCATGAATAAGAATTCCTGAGCGGGAGTGAGATGTACCACCTTCCTCCCCATCTCAAGGTACTTCAGGCTCAACTGGATATAAAGATTAGACAGTGTTCTTTCTGCTTCATACATCACCCAGCAGAACACAGCTGGCTCTTTGGCTCCGGGGCAAACACATTAGAATAGACAAAAATACAGGCTATGTTAGGGTAGCTTGACTGAATTGACCTTCAACCTGGATTTTTTCTTATTCATTTATTTATTCATTCTTTTATTTATGTGACAAGCGAAGAGGGCTTTGAAAATTTCCCCAATTCCTAGACTATCCCTTCTTTTAATAAGGAATCATTCTCCCTTGAAATCTTGTTTCATCACCGATCAGTGCAATCACCATCAGCCTCACCTCCACCTCTATGAATCTCCAAGTGAAGAGGGAGTTCTGAGGCTCTGAGTTTAAGAAGACTTACAATCAAAGTGGTTCCAACCTATACTTACTCATAGCACCTCCTTGTTCTTCATTCCAACGTCTGAGAATCAGTATTGCTTTACAGATCTCATGTCAATCTATAAAGTTATAATCTCTTGTGAGTCCTATGAAAACTGTCCCCTGTAATAGCCACCTCCACCTCATGGAGTTGCGGGCAGCTGCCCTGCTCATTCAGGGGCAGCTTGGTCTGCCATCAAGCTGAAGATTTTACCGACTGATCATGGTTTGTAAAGTAAACAATGGGGTTTTCAGAGGGAAAGAAATGTGGATGCTGGAAGATGAGAAATCAGGAAAAATAGAAGCCTATGAAAGAAGAAACAGGGCCCTTGGAGTTGGAATTTCCGTGCCGCTGACTGTTCTCTGTCGCCAGGATGAATAAAGGAACAAATCTCCCATTTTATTAAATCACAACAACACAGCCCAATGGAAAAATAAAAGCACTTACCAACCCTGCTTCTAGAGCTTTGCAGGAGAGACCACTAATGGTTTACCCTTGCAGACTTAACTAGAGTCACATTAAAGAGATGAAAGAAATAACTGGGGGACAGGCCCTACCAAAACAACAACAAAACTATTTTTCCCAACTATGATGAAATTGACTGCAGTCTTATGAAAAACTGTATTTGATAACGACATCTGATGCTTCAGAGCATATGAACAGTTGCTGAAATACGTAAGAGAAAGAAATTGTGTGTTCCTCCCACAAAGAGATGAATGCTGTAAGAATTACATAATTAGACTTAGATATATATTAAGATTATAATTGTTAACTTTAAAAAGCCCACTTTTCTTCTTCTTAAAAATAATCCATGCATGGTTTGCAAAGCCCACACGATGTTTCTATACTTTGAATGTTGCCTTATATTAGAAGACATTTTAATGAAAACTTTCTGGGCACAAAAATGACAGTAGCTGCATAGAAGCATATATAATTTTGATAATATTACCAGTATAACAAAATCCACTTTTCTTTTCTCCCTTCCCCCAACTTTTTAAAATTTACTTTTAAATAAACCAACTTTGACACCTCAGAATAAGGAGGAGAGATTTTTTATGGCCACTGGGTCTTCTAATTGAATAACTATTTTGCTACTTTAGTCCAGGAAGTTGATCTAAGAACCTGAAATCTGTTGTTGTGACCATGAATGAGTTTTCACATGACTCGGGAGTGTAGGGGTTCAGGCCAGAGAACATGTGGCAAAGGAAAACAAGAGTGTAAACCTACAGGAGGTGATAAGTAAGCCCTGGACAGTAAAGATTTTTAACCAAATGGGGGAAAGTATAAGGTGCTAGCAGAGTGGAGGTTTTATGAACTGGAAGGTGGCCAAGAGAATGGACCCAGGAGAATGGAGGTAGAGTCTATGGACTCCTAAGAAGACAACCTCTATACAACTGGGGGAGATGCATCTATTCAGTGATTGCTTTTGAAGATGGAGGGGCATGAGTCCTTGAGAAGTCCATTGACTGTAGTGATTCTCAGTGGGGAGAATAAAAAACATGACGCTTTCAAAGGCGCACGTGCTTCTACCTGTTTCAGAGATTCTAATATTCTCTCTTCAGGGGAACGTGCCCCCACAAAGCAAAATTTCAGGTACTTTGTCTGATGGAGTCAGAATCACAGACTCTTCTGGTTAAAGAGTCAAGGAACCTGGGAGCTGAGGCCTTTGGGATAGTCAATGCCATGAGGTTCTAGTAAGGATTCCTTGTTCGTCAACATTCACAGCTACTCAGAGCCACAACCCCTGGCCTTTTATTCCATTCCTCTGTTGCTGGCAATGCCTGCCCTGCCTTCGCCCCGCTTCTTTACCCCTCCTATCTCTCTGCTCCACTCCACTCACTTTGTCTTCCTGAATTTAAGCCTTCTTTAGACAAGGCTCACAGATCACCTGCTCTCTAACTCTCCAGGTCTGAGCTAAAGGCTTTTATTCATGTTCGCCTAGCACCCCGGGTCTCTCTCTACACATATTTGCACCTTCTATAATGAATTGGTTTATTTACTTGCTTATGTTCCCGTTATGCTCTGAGTTTTATACAGAGTCCATGTTTTCTTTTGAAATCCTCCTTTTAATGCGAAAGAAACATCCACTCAATATTTGTTGAAATAAACTAATCTAAAATTCCAAAACAGGATTTTTTAAAGATTAATCAAAATGACAATTTTAAAAGACACCTCAAAGGAAAGGGAAGAGAGGGGTAAACTTCAGTTATTCCGTGATCTTAACGAGTAATGGCATCTACGGAATATCAGAACTATGAGATAGAAGTTATTGTCAAAGCTATGCTTAAAAATGGAAGCCAGCTGACTACCAAACAAAATATTCAGGTGACCATTAAAGGAAGTTTGCACAGATACTGCGGAACTGGAAATTCTGCCTTTGGACACATTCAATTTGGTATGAAATCATTGTTTAGACAGGTGCACTTTCTGCTATGCCTTGCATCATCCAAGCCACAACAACCCAAGGTGTGGGAAGATTTCTGGAGTCTCTGTGATCCTCTGTCTTTCCATATTCTTCCTGGCTATGCTAAGCCTAGATGACATGATTTACTCCACTCTGTGAATTGTGTTTGGGAAGATGTATTAGGTAAGCCTAGAACACAGAAAAAGAGGACAAAATAAAAGAGCTGATGTTCACAGAGTGCCTGTTATGTGCCAGAAATTTCCAAAAATTCTAAATACATTAACAAATATAGTCCTTACAACCACGGTCCACAATCAACATTTTCATCACTAGGTAAGGAGACTGATTCTCACTAAGGTAAAGTCCCTCTTCTAAAACCACACAGCAAGCGTAAAGCAGAGACAGAATTGGGATCAAGGGCTCCCTGACTCCACAATCCATGTGATCCCTGCATCCCACAGCCCACAGTCTCATCCATGGACAGCAAGGTTCACCACAGAGGACAGACACAGGGATCCCCTGCTATTAAGATGACTCATGAGAGAATATTTAGCTAGACGCACAAAAGGGGTTGTATAGCATGGTAGACATATTAATTAATCTGGGGAGATAAACCTAGGAAATTACACGTATAAATTTATTCATTCAACAAAATATGTATGTCCATATTGACCACCCTTCCTGAATCTTGTACAGGAGAAGAGGATTTCATCCCATTCACATTTAGTGAAATAACTAAATGAATAATTTATTCCTTCAATGTTATATTTCTTGTATACTGTGGTTGGTTATCATTTCCTGTTTTCCTTTTCTTAATATTTTTCTGCCTTAACTTCCTATTCATTCCCTTTGTCCCACTTAATAATTTGAAGTTCTATGCTTTTTAATGTGAATAGTTATTTTCTCATTCCTATTATGTTAAGCCTTTATTCCTCTATTATTAGATTTATTAGATTTGAATATGAGAGGTAGTCTTCCAACCCTTTCTCATTTCGATGCAGCTCAGCAAAATGAAATATAATTTTCAAAGTCATTTTTCTGTGTCCCATCTTTACTCCAAACTCTTGGATTCTGTTGAGATAAACTTTAGTTCCAGGCTATTAGCTATATTTTCTCCCATAACACAATGCCTCTTCTCTTTCAAAAATCATTATTTAGCAAATATATTATAAATTTGTTTTGACGTTAGCCTTTTATGTTAACTTATGTATTGCATCATTTGGTGCTTGTCAATAATTTCGCTTTTCTTCATTTTTACGCTGCTGTTATGAATCCATTTTGATTATTTAAAATATGTTTGTGAATTTTTCCTTAGATAAACAGTACCTTGTTTGCATTCCTCTCTTTTTCTTCTAAGTAGCTGCTGCTGGTCATGATCGTTGGGCTTCCAGAACTGTAGAGAAGTCTGATGCTAGTCTGATCCCTTTCTCTTTGTAAGTGAATTTTCTTTTTTGAGTGAGACTTTACGGTATGATCTTTTTATACTTAGAGTCAGCAATATTCTGGACGTGTGTCTTTTATTAATTCTGCCTGAGACTAAGTCAGCTCAGCCAATCTGCTCATTCTGTTGACCTTCCACTCACCATTTCTGTTTTCAATGGCATCTGTCTTCTTTTTCAACTCATCTTTTGGATTTTTAAAGTCATGGACCATGTTTCCTAAATTCAAAACTGAAGTCCCTTTTTGTGCTCTAATTTTACTCACTTGAGAGCTCTCTTGTTTTTTGATGAAATATCTCAATTGACATTTTCATTGTCTCTACTTCAGTGAGGGCAGTCTATTTCAGACAATTATCTAGGTCTTCCCTTCTCAGATCGCCAGAGCCCTTGAATTGTAACTTGCCTTTGCCCCATTATGGTATAAAAACCTTGGGCATCCAGTTAAATTACAAGGTCTTTTGAACAATGGAAAACCAGAAAATAGGGAAAGAATGACGTGTCCATCCTTACCAACCATCAGAGAACAAGTTGACAAACAGTTCACCCTCTGCAGAGGATTTCTGCTCCTGGACCTCCTAGGAACATGTGGCAGCCCTCTCCTAATTTCAGGGGCTTGGAGCTACTCAGTCTACCCTCATAATTGTCCCCCATACCCTCCAGGGTCAGCTGGACTGGGAGAGCCTTCCTAGTATGATAGAAATTTGGCCCATGCAATATTTGCCGAAGGGAATCGTGTCAGCTGACCACTCTGGCAGGTACAGAATTCTGGACATCAAGGACAAACATGACTTCCTTTCTACAACTGGTAACCTGGCTCCTTTCCCCACAGAACCAAATCCTGGACCTGCTCTTTCCTTAGAACTAAAATGTAAAACTTCTCCTGGGTCTACCAGCCTGCCTCCCCTGGTGGATATCTTCTGCTGCAGAGGAAGATAAGAGGGGATGAGGGTCAGGACCACATCCTCTAGTTACTCTCTTCCCAGAATTTCCTTGGAACATATTTACCGAAGACTCATTATTTGCTGCCAGTGGGATATCTTGAGACGGAACCATCAAAGACATTTATAGTTTGCTCATGGAACACAATATTTAATGTTTTTTTCTTTTAAAAAAGGTTGTTAAAATTGAAGTTAAAAGAACTGAATGGTTCTAGACAATCTCTGATTAGTAACACAGGGGCTACAAACATTTTTATTTCATGTATGAAAACTTCAGTAATGTGCAAAACTGGATTGACATTACACATTTAAGGGATATGGCAAGGGCATACATGAGGACATTTGAGAATGACTTTTGCTGCTTGGAAGGGCTTCAGAACTATTAAAGTAAATTCACTAGTACCTCCTGGATTCCCAAGAGAACTCATGATATAGGTATTCTTACCACTTCCACATCCCTGATGAATCTACAGTCCAATTTAGGTTAAATGACTTGCCCAATAAGTAAATAAACTGCTATACTTAAAACAGACAACCAACCTACTGTATAGCACAGGGAACTCAGCTCATTACTCTGTAATAACCTAAAAGGGGAAAGAATTCGAAAAGGAATAGATACATGTTTATGTATAACTGAATCACTTTGCTGTATACCTGAAACTAACACTACATTGTTAATCAACTATATGCCAATATAAAGATAAATAAATAAATAAATAAAAATTTAAAAGACTATATAGTGGAACCTAAGTCTTCTTATGCCAAAACCCAGCTCCAACATACCACAAAACTTCCTAACCATAGGAGCAAGATACCACTGAATAGTGATAGCATGGCAGCATGCCAGCTTTAATTTCCTAAAGCAATTGTTCAAGTTGTACAGTGTAACAAATTGATAAACATACTTTAGCAGAGTATGCTAAACAAGTACCTTATAGTTCAGGGATATATTTACAAGCAGATTCTTTTTCCTCTGAATAACCATGTTTTTACACAAAGTTATACATAAGTGAAGAAAACACAGTCACTTTCTAGCTCCCAAGATCCACTAGGGCAGAATGGGGAAGGACTGCTGCCGTGGAAAGGAATTGGAAATTACTGTCACTTGCTCTTCTGAGCAGGAAAGTGTCCCTGTGGGGGGCATAGAAGGATGTAGAGTTTCTCTGAAATCTTATGTGTCCTGAAGAACCGAATTTTTTCTTTTCCACCAGGGGAGGAACACCACTTTCATCGGCAGGTGTCAGCTGTGTAGTATTAGCACGCAGTCTGGGTAAGGGTCCTGCTGGCATTAGACCCTCTCTGTGTATTGGGCCAGCAGGCTGGAGTGCTGACACCTATGAAGAGTTGCCTGGCATTCAAAGCAGAGCTGCACAGACAGGAGTAATTCACCCGTACGCACAACTGACCGTATACGTACGCATAGCTAATCAATGCATACTTATAGCTAATCAGTCTTAAAGATGGTGTCATAATCATATTTCATCAATCTATATTATATTTAGGTCGAATAAGCTTAACCAGTTAAAGGGACAATCCCATTACCCAGGTCACAGTGCTATTTCACTGAGGGTCCCAGGTCCCCAAAAGAGCTTTGCTTCAGAGAGTTCTATCAACACAAGTACACATAAATACACACCTAGCCTTAGGTTCTGCACGACAGGGGTGTCAGCTATTGCACAGTTATTACTTCTCTTTTTAACTCCTATCTTGTTACTCCATCAGTCTCAACATTCCCTAGATACTTGCTTTCTTATTTGAATGCTTCATCTCTAGAAGCATATTAGTATTTGCACAACTTCAGATACCAAATTTATAGCAAACTATTTCTAATTTCAATTAAGTCTCAAAATATCCATACTCAGGGCTTCCCTGGTGGCGCAGTGGTTGAGAGTCCGCCTGCCGATGCAGGGGACACGGGTTCGTGCCCCGGTCCGGGAAGATCCCACGTGCCGCGGAGCGGCTGGGCCCGTGAGCCATGGCCACTGAGCCTGCGCGTCCGGAGCCTGTGCTCCACAACGGGAGAGGCCACAGCAATGAGAGGCCCGCGTACCAAAAAAAAAAAAAAAAAAAAATCCATACTCATAGTTGTAACTGCCTTAGCTTTTTAAACAAAAACTCCTTGCACACATGCTATTTTACATGAGTGTCTCATTTCTGAGGGAAGTTTTCTAAATTGCTCATAACACACAGGTACAGGGCCCCGAGAGCTGACAGGCTAAGATTAGGATGAGCTGGGCTGAACCGCTATCCCTCTAATTACATCGAACGGAACAATTGATTCTACATTTTATAATACACTGACCCTGAAGTAAGGAAGAGATTACAGCGGGGAAATGGAAGTGGTTACTCATATTTTGTTGGCGAAGCAATTTTTCTACTGACTTAACAAAAGGGCCTATAACCTACAGAAAAGGTATCCACAGAGTGGTCAAATTATTATGTATGTAGACCTTCTTTAGGCAGTTAAGTGATAAAAAGAAACTCTCCTAAGTGCTCTGCTTTAAAACCTCAAAAGCAAATACCTTATAAGGCCATTAAGCTGCAGTTCCTTACTTTTAGAAATGCTTTTATTGTCCAGTTTATCTTCATACATTATCTTTACACTTTTCTATGTACTGTTACTCCACCTCTTATGTAATGTTTTTCTGTTTTTTTCCCTATCAATTGATAAGCGATTTATAAAATGAGGAGAAAGTGGAAACTCAGTGCATGTGTTGGTCAGTATTCAAATGTGCGTATATATGCAGATAACATGTGCATCTGTATAAAAATAGAAATATATGTATAGTAATCAAATAGTCCTAAGTAAATGCTATTACGAGATTCTGAAGAAGAATGTTTTTCTCATACCTATCCTTACACTGATCTAGTATTTTATACTTTTCAAAGGCACTTCACATTTTTTGACATTGCACTAGTGAGGTAGAGCAGATGTAACCTTAATTTTAAAAGGCTCAGGCAGAGAGAGATCAAACTCAAAGCCCCAAAGTTAACGAACAAAACAGCACTTGAGTTCTTGTCTCTTAACCTCAACCTCCTTCTACAGAAAAACACTGAATAAAGAAACACACTTGAGGATGGGCTGGGGAAGATGGCGGAAGTGTAAGACGCGGAGATCACCTTCCTCCCCACAGATACACCAGAAATACATCTACACGTGGAACAACCCCTACAGAACACCTACTGAACGCTGGCGGAAGACCTCAGACCTCCCAAAAGGCAAGAAACCCCCCCACGTACCTGGGTAGGGCAAAAGAAAAAAGAATAAACAGAGACAAAAGGATAGGGACGGTACCTGAACCAGTGGGAGGGAGCTGTAAAGGAGAAAAAGTTTCCACACACTAGGAAGCCCCTTCGCGGGCGGAGACCGTGGGTGGCGCAGGGTGAAAGCTTCGGAGCCGCGGAGGAGAGCACACACAGCAACAGGGGTGTGGAGGGCAAAGTGGAGAGATTCCCGCACAGAGGATCGGTGCCGACCAGCACTCACCAGCCCGAGAGGCTTGTCTGCTCCCCCGCCGGGGCGGGCGGGGCTGGGAGCTTCGGCTCAGGCTTCGGTCGGAGCGCAGGGAGAGGACTGGGGTTCGCGGCGTGAACACAGCCTGCAGGGGGTTACTACACCACGGCTAGCCGGGAGGGAGTCCGGGGAAAAGTCTGGACCTGCCGAAGAGGCAAGAGACTTTTTCTTACCTCTTTGTTTCCTGGTGCGCGAGGAGAGGGGATTCAGAGCGCTGCTTAAAGGAGCTCCAGAGACGGGCGCAAACCGCGGCTAAAAGCGCAGACCTCAGAGACGGGAATGAGACGCTAAGGCTGCTGCTGCCGCCACCAAGAAGCCTGTGTGCGAGCACAGGTTACTATTCACACCCCGCTTCCGGGGAGCCTGTGCAGCCCGCCACTGCCAGGGTCTCGGGATCCAGGGACAACTTCCTCGGGAGGACGCACGGCGCACCTCAGGCTCGTGCAACGTCACGCCGGCCTCTGCCGCCGCAGGCCCGCCCCGCACTCCGTGCCCCTCCCTCCCCCCCCCCCCCCCCACCCCGGGCCTGAGCCAGCGACCTACATGCAGAGGCGGGGCCAAATCCAAAACTGAGCCCCTGGGAGCTGTGAGAACAAAGAAGAGAAAGGGAAATCTCTCCCAGCTGCCGCAGAAGCAGCGGATTAAAGCTCCACAATCAACTTGATATACCCTGCATCTGTGGAATACCTGAAGAGACAACGAATCATCCCAAATTAAGGAGCGGTGTGGATGAAAGGCTCTTGGTACTGCAGCCAGGAGTCACTGCTGTGCTTCTGAGGTGGGAGAGCCAACTTCAGGACACTGGTCCACAAGAGACCTCCCAGCTCCACATAATATCAAACGGCGAAAATCTCCCAGAGATCTCCATCTCAACACCAGCACCCAGCTTCACTCAACGACCAGCAAGCTACAGTGCTGGACATCCTATCCCAAGCAACTAGCAAGATAGGAACACAACCCTACCCATTAGCAGAAAGGCTGCCTAAAATCATAATAAGTCCACAGACACCCCAACACACACCACCAGACGTGGACCTGCCCACCAGAAAGACAAGATCCAGCCTCATCCACCAGAACACAGGCACTAGTCCCCTCCACCAGGAAGCCTACACAACCCACTGAACCAACCTTAGCCACTGGGGACAGACACCAAAAACAACAGGAACTACGAACCTGCAGCCTGCGAAAAGGAGACCCCAAACACAGTAAGATAAGCAAAATGAGAAGACAGAAAAACACACAGCAGATAAAGGAGCAAGATAAAAACCCACCTGACCTAACAAATGAAGAGGAAATAGGCAGTCTACCTGAAAAATAATTCAGAATAATGATAGTAGAGATGATCCAGAATCTTGGAACTAGAATAGACAAAATGCAAGAAGCATTTAACAAGGACCTAGAAGAGCTAAAGATGAAACAAACAATGATGAACAACACAATAAATGACATTAAAAATACTCTAGATGGGATCAATAGCAGAATAACTGAGGCAGTAGAACGGATAAGTGACCTGGAAGATAAAATAGTGGAAATAACTACTGCAGAGCAGAATAAAGAAAAAAGGATGAAAAGAACTGAGGACAGTCTCAGAGACCTCTGGGACAAAATTAAAAGCACCAACATTCGAATTATAGGGGTTCCAGAAGAAGAGAAAAAGAAAGGGACTGAGAAAATATTTGAAGAGATTATAGTTGAAAACTTCCCTAATATGGGAAAGGAAATAGTTAATCAGGTCCAGGAAGCACAGAGAGTCCCATACAGGATAAATCCAAGGAGAAATACGCCAAGACACATATTAAGCAAATTGTCAAAAATTAAATACAAAGAAAACATATTAAAAGCAGCAAGGGAAAAACAACAAATCACACAAGGGAATCCCCATAAGGTTAACAGCTGATCTTTCAGCAGAAAGTCTGCAGCCAGAAGGGACTGGCAGGACATACTGAAAGTGATGAAGGAGAAAAACCTGCAACCAAGATTACTCTACCCAGCAAGGATCTCATTCAGATTTGAGGGAGAAATTAAAACCTTTACAGACAAGCAAAAGCTGAGAGAGTTCAGCACCACTAAACCAGCATTACAACAAATGCTAAAGGAACTTCTCTAGGCAAGAAACACAAGAGAAGGAAAAGACCTACAATAACGAACCCAAAACAATTAAGAAAACGGGAATAGGAACATACATATCGATAATTACCTTCAATGTAAATGGACTAAGTGCTCCCACCAAAAGACACAGATTGGCTGAATGGATACAAAAACAAGAACCATATATTTGCTGTCTACAAGAGACCCACTTCAAACCTAGAGACACATACAGACTGAAAGTAAGGGGATGGAAAAAGATATTTCATGCAAATGGAAACCAAAAGAAAGCTGGAGTAGCAATTCTCATATCAGACAAAATAGACTTTAAAATAAAGACTACTAGAAGAGACAAAGAAGGACACTACATAATGATCAAGGGATCGATCCAAGAAGAAGATAGAACAATTGTAAATATTTATGCACCCAACATGGGAGCACCTCAATACATAAGGCAAATACTAACAGCCATAAAAGGGGAAATCGACAGTAACACATTCATAGTAGGGGACTTTAACACCCCACTTTCACCAATGGACAGATCATCAAAAATGAAAATAAATAAGGAAACACAAGCTTTAAATGATACATTAAACAAGATGGACTTAATTGATATTTATAGGACACTCCATCCAAAAACAACAGAATACACATTTTTCTCAAGTGCTCATGGAACATTCTCCAGGATAGATCATATCTTGGGTCACAAATCAAGCCTTGGTAAATGTAAGAAAATTGAAATTGTATCAAGTGTCTTTTCTGACCACAACACTATGAGACTAGATATCAATTACAGGAAAAGATCTGTAAAAAATACAAACACATGGAGGCTAAACTATACACTACTTAATAATGAGGTGATCACTGAACACATCAAAGAGGAAATCAAAAAATTCCTAGAAACAAATGACAATGGAGACATCATGACACAAAATCTATGGGATGCAGCAAAAGCAGTTCTAAGAGGGAAGTTTATAGCAATACAATCCAACCTTAAGAAACAGGAAACATCTCGAATAAACAACCTAACCTTGCACCTAAAGCAATTAGAGAAAGAAGAACAAAAAACCCCAAAGTTAGCAGAAGGAAAGAAATCATAAAAATCAGATCAGAAATAAATGAAAAAGAAATGAAGGAAACGATAGCAAAGATCAATAAAACTAAAAGCAGGTTCTTTGAGAAGATAAACAAAATTGATAAGCCATTAGCCAGACTCATCAAGAGAAAAAGGGAGAAGACTCAAATCAATAGAATTAGAAATGAGAAAGGAGAAGTAACAACTGACACTGCAGAAATAAAAAAGATCATGAGAGATTACTACAAGCAACTCTATGCCAATAAAATGGACAACCTGGAAGAAATGGACAAATTCTTAGAAATGCACAACCTGCCGAGACTGAATCAGGAAGAAATAAAAAATATTAACAGACCAATCACAAGCACTGAAATTGAAACTGTGATTAAAAATCTTCCAACAAACAAAAGCCCAGGACCAGATGGCTTTACAGGCGAATTCTATCAAACATTTAGAAGAGCTAACACCTATCCTTCTCAAACTCTTCCAGAATATAGCAGAGGGAGGAACACTCCCCAACTCATTCTATAAGGCCACCATCACCCTCATACCGAAACCAGATAAGGATGTCAAAGAGAAAGTAAACTACAGGCCAATATCACTGATGAACATAGATGCAAAAATCCTCAACAAAATACGAGCAAAAAGAATCCAACAGCACATTAAACGGATCATACACCATGATCAAGTGGGGTTTATTCCAGGAATGCAAGAATTCTTCAATATATGGAAATCAATCAACGTGATACGCCATATTAACAAATTGAAAGAGAAAAACCATATGATCATCTCAATAGATGCAGAGTAAGCTTTCAACAAAATTCAACACCCATTTATGATAAAAACCCTGCAGAAAGTAGGCATAGAGGGAACTTTCCTCAACATAACAAAGGCCATATATGACAAACCCACAGCAAACATCGTCCTCAATGGTGAAAAAATGAAAGCATTTCCACTAAGATGAGGAAGAAGACAAGGTTGCCCACTCTCACCACTATTATTCAACATAGTTTTGGAAGTTTTAGCCACGGCAATCAGAGAAGAAAAGGAAGTAAAAGGAATCCAAATTGGAAAAGAAGAAGTAAAGCTGTCACTGTTTGCAGATGACATGATACTATATATAGAGAATCCTAAAGATGCTACCAGAAAACTACTAGAGCTAATCAATGAATGTGGTAAAGTAGCAGGATACAAAACTAATGCACAGAAATCTCTGGCATTCCTATACACTAATGATGAAAAATCTGAAAGTGAAATCAAGAAAACACTCCCATTTACCATTGCAACAAAAAGAATAAAATATCTAGGAATAAACCTACATAAGAAGACAAAAGACCTGTATGCAGAAAATTACAAGACACTGATGAAAGAAATTAAAGATGATACAAATTGATGGAGAGATATACCATGTTCTTGGATTGGAAGAATCAACATGGTGAAAATGACTCTACTACCCAAAGCAATCTACAGATTCAATGCAATCCCTATCAAACTACCACTGGCATTTTTTACAGAACTAGAACAAAAAATTTCGCAATTTGTATGGAAACACAAAAGGCCCCGAATAGCCAAAGCAATCTTGAGAACGAACAATGGAGCTGGAGGAATCAGGCTCCCTGACTTCAGACTATACTACAAAGCTACAGTAATCAAGACAGTATGATACTGGCACAAAAACAGAAAGATAGATCAATGGAACAGGATAGAAAGCCCAGAGATAAACCCACGCACATATGGTCACCTTATCTTTGATAAAGGAGGCAGGAATGTACAGTGGAGAAAGGACAGCCTCTTCAATAAGTGGTGCTGGGAAAACTGGACAGGTACATATAAAAGTATGAGATTAGATCACTCCCTAATACCATACACAAAAATAAGCTCAAAATGGATTAAAGGCCTAAATGTAAGGCCAGAAAGTATCAAACTCTTAGAGGAAAACATAGGCAGAACACTCTATGACATAAATCACAGCAAGATCCTTTTTGACCCACCTCCTAGGGAAATGGAAATAAAAACAAAAATAAACAAATGGGACCTAATGAAACTTCAAAGCTTTTGCACAGCAAAGGAAACCATAAACAAGACCAAAAGACAACCCTCAGAATGGGAGAAAACATTTACAAATGAAGCAACTGACAAAGGATTAATCTCCAAAATTTATAAGCAGCTCATGCAGCTCAATAACAAAAAAACAAACAACCCAATCGAAAAATGGGCAGAAGACCTAAATAGGCATTTCTCCAGAGAAGATATACAGTGTGCCAACAAACACATGAAAGGATGCTCAACATCATTAATCATTAGAGAAATGCAAATCAAAACTACAATGAGATATCATCTCACACCAGTCAGAATGGCCATCATCAAAATATCTAGAAACAATAAATGCTGGAGAGGGTGTGGAGAAAAGGGAACCCTCTTGCACTGTTGGTGGGAATGTAAATTGATACAGCCACTGTGGAGAACAGTATGGAGGTTCCTTAAAAAACTACAAATAGGTCTACCATATGACCCAGCAATCCCACTACTGGGCATATACCCTGAGAAAAGCATAATTCAAAAGGAGTCATATACCAAAATGTTCATTGCAGCTCTATTTACAATAGCCCGGAGGTGGAAACAACCTAAGTGTCCATCGTAGGATGAATGGATAAAGAAGATGTGGCACATATATACAATGGAATATTAGTCATAAAAAGAAACGAAATTGAGCTATTTGTAATGAGGTGGATAGACCTAGAGTCTGTCATACAGAGTGAAGTAAGTCAGAAAGAGAAAGACAAATACCATATGCTAACACATATATATGGAATTTAAGGGAAAAAAATGTCATGAAGAACCTAGGGGTAAAACAGAAATAAAGACACAGACCTACTAGAGAACGGACTTGAGGATATGGGGAGGGGGAAGGGTAAGCTGTGACAAAGCGAGAGAGAGGCATGGACATATATACACTACCAAAGTTAAGGTAGATAGCTAGTGGGAAGCAGGTGCATAGCACAGGGAGATCAGCTTGGTGCTTTGTGACCACCTGGAGGGGTGGGATAGGGAGGGTGGGAGGGAGGGAGACGCAAGAGGGAAGAGATATGGGAACATATGTATATGTATAACTGATTCGCTTGTTATAAAGCTGAAACTAACACACCATTGTAAAGCAATTATACTCCAATAAAGATGTTTAAAAAAAAAGAAACACACTTGTAGTCATAAATTACTAGAGGCCATGCTTCCCTTACAGACAGGGCTGCTCAAAAGTAAACTTAGGGCTTCCCTGGTGGTGCAGTGATTGAGAGTCCACCTGCCGATGTAGGGGACACGGGTTCGTGCCCCAGTCCGGGAGGATCCCACATGCCGCAGAGCGGCTGGGCCCGTGAACCATGGCCACTGAGCCTGCGCGTCCGGAGCCTGTGCTCCGCAACGGGAGAGGCCACAACAGTGAGAGGCGCGTGTACCGCAAAAATAAATAAATAAATAAATAAACTTAGAGCACAGGGAAGTATACTCAATATTTCGTAATAACTTATAAGGGAAAAGAATCTGAATATATGTGTGTGTGCGTGTGTGTGTGTGTGTATAACTGAATCACTGTGCTGTACACCTGAAACTAATATGACATTGTAAATCAACTATACTCCAAATAATTAAATAAATAACTAAACTGGGAAAACAGGAAAAGAGGTTCAGCTGTTCTTTTAGGATCGTCCTCATGTCTGGTTACATCCCTGGGTCTTTTATGGATTTGTTTCCTTTTTATTTTCTGATCCTCCCATGACAAGCCCCCATACCCCGGCCACTCTCCTTGTTCCTTGGTCTGAGACTTCATCCTATCCCAGCCTCAGCTCCCTAAACAGATTCTCCTTGCCTCCATCAAGAGAGCTTCAAGCCCCCAGGCAAAGACTCTGTCCTGCTCTCAAGATCCAGCCATTGAGGCACCGTTCATGACCCTGAAAAGCACAGTTCATATTTACTTACAGACCACTGGTCCATCTTTCCCTCCCTGGTAACTTAATGTGCATTTTAGTGAGGGTTCTTCTGGAGATAATGCCTCTGCTTTTGCAAATTCCCTAAGGTAAGAATTCCAGTAGTATGATAAAGAAGCACCACCGCGGAGCAGCAGGCCCAGTGTCAGTCAAATGATTCCCTTGCATTCCAAATTGCCTCTCGCTCCGCAGAGAGGCAGAGAGGGGTCTGCCTCAGTGCAGGTACCTAGGAAGATGCTATGAACATGACCTGCTAGGAATGGGAGAGAAAAGATGCTCTTTCTCTCTCTACCAGCGTTGCTGGTGAGGTTAGAGCTTTTGTAGCTTGTCCCTTGGCCCCCCAGACCCTTTCAACACGAGTGGGGTAAATAACCACGTACCACAGCCCCGCTGCTTCAGAGTGCTGCCTTACCTCTATGTGCCATTACCAATAGCAATCATATATATCTCGAAGCAAAGAAGAGGACTTAACGTGGGACAGGCTTAACATGTCACTTTACAGAAATCTTTTCTATATTGATAAGTGATTTTCAATACATAAATATAAAAACTGATTGGGAAGCTGATCAAGTTCAATTACCATAAAAATATGGATTAAGTGAACATGAAGACATTTACCTCATGCAATTACTCAATAACTATTCATATTTTGAGGGCTTTTTATATGCCCAAGGCTTATTTACCTAATCTCAAAACAGCAGATATATGAGATTCCTAACTTTAGACAACATGAAAAAAAGTAAATACACGAATCTCAAGAAATGATTTAGTCTGAAAATCTGATAGATGTAGTATATATTTTACCTGTGTTAATTGACTGATCCTAAATCTACTAAGTTTAATACATATTTTCACCTGTATTGTTTGACAGATCACCTGTATCGGTTGATAGATTGCCATTTTTTAAGAACAGGTATACCAGGGAATAGCCCTAACCTTTGATGTTCTTAGCCTACAGGACAAGCCAAGTCCTACTGTACAAAGTTCCTGAGGCATCTCTCTCCAAAACACAGCAGAGGTCAAGGTCAGCCTTGAGCTAATCATGGCTGCTCATATATTCTTCCTAAAAAGTGTTCTGTGTTTTGCCCTCATTTTGGTATCTTAATAGCCCTAAAGTCTAGCCGTGGTTCTGAGCTCTGATCAGGAAATGCAAGGTGTTCAGAAACAAAGTGAAGAAAGACACTATATCCACCCACAGAGGTGATAAGTCATCAGCTATCTTTTCAAGTTCACTAGAAATTCTAATCAGTGCATGTAAATCATTAGGGACCGGTATGCTTATTGTAGGGTTACTTCACAATTTACTCTCCTTCTCGTCACACAAATATGCTAGCCTTTACGGTCAAAAAGACCTGAGTTTGTGCCTCAACAAAGTCATTTATTGGATATAGAACCTTGGAAAGGTCATGTAATCTCCATAAACCTTAGTTTCCTTATATGTAAAATGAGGATAATAATAAAAGTTACCTTGCAGACAGAGGATTAAATAAGCATGCTTATTACAGTGTCTGGACAAATACAAATGTTAGCTTTTATAATTATTCAACAGTCAAATTATCCAAACCCTACTCAGCTTCTCTATAGGGGTAGAACTTCCATCTTTCTTGGTGGTAGCAGTATAATCCTCTTCTAAGATTTTTTGCAAAAGTGGACTTTAATATGTAAGCTCATATTATTTACAGATTTCAACTAGAATATTCTTCCTTCCTTTTCACTCAGCCCACTTTTTTGCTTGCATACTAGGTTCCGAAATTCTGTCCTTTGGGGTTGAATTTTTCCATGCATGATCTCAGACAAAAGGTGATTTTTTTTTTAATAATGTCGAATCAAATTCACTCTGTCTACTTTTGAATTAGAAGCAGATGAAAGTAACTTATTTTATTTTTCTGCCTGAAAGAAACGTAAGGCTGTTTCTGTGCTCAGATAATTCACTAATAGCTAAAAGTAGCCAAGAATCTCATCTTCACTCAGGAAGTCTCCTGGCTAATTATGAAAATATTAATTAAGTTAGGGGCAATTGAGAAAAGTTACTTTTGAACCTGCTCAACGTGAGCTGGTATTAAATTACTACTGTATTTGTGTGGCATTAGGTTTCAGAAACATCTGGGAACAGATTCCCACGAAACATAACTATGGGTTTATGATCTTTTTTCTCTAGGAAAAGGGATAGGTATTCCACTGTCAGTCAGCACACATGACCTTTGGAAATTATTCAAAAGTTTAGTATGTCCAAAGCCATTCAAAAATATGTCCCAACTCGGAATATATTAGGTATTGGTTTGGGGTTCTGAACATGGTCCATTTGTCCCTCCAGATGCACTGTCTACTATTCCCATCCTGCTCTGTATCCAGGGAGGCTGCCCCTTATTAACAGCATCCATGGGTTCATTTGCCCTATGGCTTCTCGCTGTTTTCAGCCAATGGGGAGCATAGCTACGAGCTTAGAGAGTGAGAGAAGGGTGAATTTGAGATGTATTCCCTGCTCCCCTCATGCTAGGTTGCAGTGGGTTGGCTGCATCTCTCTACCAACAGCCCCTGTCCTGCTCCTGTTTCCACGTAGCTACTCTACATGGTCCTGGGCAGTCTCTCCCCCACCTCATCCTTTGCCCTTTTAGGCCTTGGGATGTTAATGACTTCCCAATGTGACTAGCTCTGGGGTATGGCACACCCCTTAAACTCCACCCAGGCTGTTAAATGAGTCTCTGTATAAAACTTTGTGAAATTATCCATTCTGAGTGTGCCACAACATGCTTAGTGTTAAAAAAGCTTTGAAGCCTATTCAGATTCTGTTCCATCTGCCAAGCATCCCATTCCCTGTCTCACCTGCCTGGAGATCATCCATTCATCCCTTGAGACATAACATCAAAGACAGCTCTTCTGCGAAGCCTTCCCTCTGGTTTTCTAGTCAGTGAGTGCTGCTCTCCCCTGGGCTAAAGTCTTGAGCCAGGTTGCATGTGTTCAAATCCTGGCTCCACCATTCACTCGTTGTATGACCGGACATAAAATGTGTTGCTTAACTTTCCTGGGGCCTCAAATTTCTCCTTGTAAGGTAGAAACAATAACAAAACAATAACGAAACTCCCTCATAGAATTATCGTGCGAGTGACATTTGTCCATACTTTTCATGTGCTCAGAACACTGCTTGAAACATTTGAATCAATAAACATTATTATTGCAGTCATTGTTAATCTACATCCTTAGGCTCTCTGTGCTCTGCATCTTGGTCTCCCTGGCCTTGGCCTAGCACTAGTGGGTTTTCAATAACTGTTTACTAAATCTTGGAAATGAGTCTTGTGGCAAATATTCTCTTCTCTGGAACGCTTTTCATTTCTAAGGGGACACTCACTGAAACCTGTGTGAGGTGCAGAATTCCATTCTGACTTTTTTATGGAGCTGCATTTGAAGAAACATGAAGAGCTCAGACACTGGGATTATATATACTTTGGATTCTCTTGGAAACTCTTTCAGGTTAAATAGTTACAACAAGCTAAAGAACACTGAAAAAATGCTTCCAGGATTTCCAGTACACTGTGCTTTAGAAATACAGAATTGAAGCGAATCCAGCATATACAATACTTCTAAGTAACAAACATAGATGAGAATTGGAGAGGATGCCTACCAAAGGCTGTTGGTTTTCCAGAAGCCAAAATTTCAAGAAAATGACTGGTAACCTACTCAATCTGATGTTTTATTTTTTAATATCACAAAAAGCCATTGTCTGAAATGATAAAAGCTGAGAGCTACATCTACTCCTTGGAGGTTACTGCTGGTCGTGAGCTAGTTTAACAGATAAAACCTGTTCATAGGAAACGAGTTTGCTGGGCAAGACAACAAACTGATTATTGAGGTGAAAATGAAATGTTCATGTAAGTGAACTATGCACATAAGTTGAAACCAAGTGAGATTCTAAAAATCTATTCTAGAGACTATACTTCATTTCTGGAAGAGTACATGCCCAAACCAACTTTCTGAGGCCTTTTGTATCATGTCTCAACACATCTACCACAACAGCTCTGGTTGTCCAGCCTTTCCTGTGAAAGAAAAATGTTAAATTAGAAAGAGAAAGAAGCAATAGAAGTTAATGAATTATATACTGTTTGCCTGCTATTCATGAGGTGATTCACTAGGAACCTGATACTCATTATTTCATTCATTAATTTTGATCACATTAGCAATAATCTTACAAGCTTCCTTGTTATTATTCTCATGACACACATGAAGAAACTGAAGCCCAGGGATAAGTCATTTACTCTAGGCCACCCAACTAATAATAAATTCTGCTTTATTTTTTCACCTTTTATATTATTTTTTATTTAATCAGACGTTTTCAACCACAGGCAGTACTTCTTCTGCTGTCCCCAAGGAGCATTTGGAAATGTGTGGAACATTTTTGTTTGTCACACTTTTGTCTGAGTTTTTCCGGTTTTTAGTGTGTGGTCAGGGATGCCACACATCTTGCAGAGCCTGGACAGCCCTGCACGGAGAAATTAGCTTTCCCCAAGTACCTACATACACCAGTTGAAAAATACTAGATCTAAATCTAGAGGTTGGATGATTTCTGCCTATTAACTAACTATTAATTAAAGAATAGTTCATTTGTCTGAGTTTTTGTGGCCTCTCCCGCTGCAGAGCACAGGCTCCAGATGCACAGGCCCAACGGCCATAGTTCACGGACCCAGCTGCTCCGCGGCATGTGGGATCCTCCCGGACCGGTGCACGAACCCGTGTCCCCTGCATCGGCAGGCGGACTCTCAACCACTGCGCCACCAGTAAATTTATTTGTTTTTATTTTTGGCTGTGTTGGGTCTTCGTTGCTGCACACAGGCTTTCTCTAGTTGCGGCGAGTGGGGCTACTCTTCATTGCGGTGCGCGGGCTTCTCATTGTCGTGGCTTCTCTAGTTGCAGAGCATGGGCTCTAGAGTGCAGACTCAGTAGTTGTGGCGCACGGGCTTAGATGTTCCGCGGCATGTGGGATCTTCCCGGATCAGGGATCGAACCTGTGTCCCCTGCATTGGCAGGTGGATTATTAACCACTGTGCCCGTATGAGTTTTATTTTAATCAAATACACCTATCCCAGCCATTATGAATATCTGGATCCAGATGCAGTAACTGAATATTACTCCATCTCAAAGTACAAATATTTGGCCAACTAGGCAGCCTGTGCTTACTGATTTTAGATCAAAGTCTGACTTTCTTTGAATTGTTCTAATCAATTGAAAACAAGAAAATCTCATAAAACCTTACATTTGCAGTCACTGTTAGAACTATCCCAAATGAGCCTGGGGAGACTGATAAGTTAACACGTTTTCTAACTCTTTAAAACCCTGTCACATTTAAATGCAAACAAATGGTAAATTATCTTGCATAGCAACTACAGTTGGAGGTTTCAGCAAATACACCAGAACCTTCACATCAGAAAATGCCACCCTCCAAAGGCTCCCCTCTGAAGTTGATACATGCAACCCAGTAATGTACCCCTATTATTCCAAATAGATTTTTCATTCCTCTCTGCAAATGTTCTCAGAGCCTATGGACATTCTTTCAAATATCTTCCACTGTACTCTCTATGAGGAGCTGTCTGGAGTCAACTCTTATAGTCCAGTTGATTTGATTAAATTAGACAAAAATATATTGCTTATATTATATGACAGGATAGAGATGAACAAGGCAGAAATCTGCAAAAAAGCGTGTAATCCTCTGGCTAGCAATTTTCTTTGTTACAATTTAGGCACCACTGTAATTCTTAAACAGCCCCGTGTGCCTAAAAAACCGAAACTGAAGACTCCTTCCAAAATGGAACTCAAAAAAAAAAAAAAAAAATGTGCCAGATTTCATGAGACTGGAGAGAGGATGCTATTTATTTAAATCTCTACCTTCTGGAATATCTTTTAGAAATCAATTTTATTATGTTATAGTCACACTTTGTATTTGTATCCATACAATTTGCTTCTTATTTTGGAGTACACATTTTATTCCTGAACCACCCTGCAGAACAAAGTGGTCCCCTCATGAGTTCAGATGAAATAACGTGAACATCGGTGGAGGCATCAAGAACTTGGCGGACTTAGAGATGCGGGGCCGTCGAGTTGAACACTGCCTGGGACTCCAATCTAGAACAGGAAAACTGAGGCCACAGATGATATAGCGTCTCTTTAGTTCACCAACCTGTCATGATCCTCTGTATGAACTTACACTACCAAATAGGGGGAAATACCTCTTAAATGTCTCCAGTGAGACCAGAGAAAAGGTGAGGGAAAGGTGAGGGAAAAGGAGGCAACAAGCCTGTATTCTGGGCTACTCTGTAAACTCCCAGTGGCATAGTTTTGGGCAAATCATTTAATATCTCTGAGCCTAAGAATCCTCATTTGTAAGATAAAGACATTCAGCTAGGTAATACCTATTATTCTTTTCACTTACGTATTGTATTGTTTGAAGGACTCAGAAGAAAAATGATTTCATATAAAAGAAACAAAAGCTAAGAAATGCAGCAGCCTGACTGAAAGAAGCTGGATTGGAGATGCCTTTCAGCTTTAGGAGTCTCAATTCCAAACAGAAATTGATTCATGACATCATAACCTTTACAAATGTGGCCACTCTCTCCTCTTCCCGTATTTTATTTCCACTTCGCTGCTCGCCTTCCAAACAAACTTTGCTATTCATTACAACAGGGGACAGAACTACCCTCAAATTGGGAATTCCCTGGTGGGCCAGTGGTTAGGACTCCTCGTTTCCACTGCAGGAGGCACGGGTTCGATCCCTGATCTGGGAAGATCCCACATGTCGTCACATGGCGCGGCCAAAAAAAAAAAAAAAAGACACCCCAAAAGAACAAATCAACCCAGTTTTATACATTTCCTTCAAAGTTTCCACTTAAGGAGATTCCTTGAATTAAATTAGAAATAAATTCCAGGATTAAATTCCAGAATTCCCCAAACATTCAACCAGGTGGTCCTTCCTTCTGTCTAACGTGTTTGTCCTGTGCCATGATTTTAAGCCCTTTTCCTTGTGTTCTCTGACTCAGTCTAAATAGAAACACCATCAATGTCTCAGCCTTCCTCTCACAGAGAGTTTATGATTCGTTCTATAGATAAGATTGTCCTTGGGAGGAAACCAGAGGTCACTCTTGCTGTCAAACAAAATCTTTGTCAATATTGAAATGAGAACTAATTCGACTTAATCTAAGTTGACAGAGATAAAAAGGGCTCAGTACTGGAATAAATTCACCAATGACATCGGAGTTGGGAGACTACTATAACAAAAATACATCCTCAATCTGAATGTAGTTTTAAAGAATTTGGTCACTCTTTAGAGTACCATAAAAGAAGTAACAATAGTAAGAACGGTAGGCAGTTGTTTTCTGTTTATGACTGGAAAGAGTACCATTTCTTCAAATGACGACATTTTATAATCAATTCCTGTTCTGGATGAAAGACACTTTTCTGTTTGGGGATTAGCAGAAGTGCACTTAAAGGACCTAACCATTAAAAAAAATAACCAAATTGTTGCATCAGTTTATAAATAATTCTATAGAGTTTATTTTATGTGGTCCTTTTCCAGAACAAAGGCAACAACATCCCCTCACTCCATCGTGGGTGGCTTATTATATTGTTGGCTTGGTTCCATACTGTAAGTAAGGAATTGCTGTTTAATGATAATTGACATTGTTATGGCAAATGTTTTGATTAGTATCATAATCAAGATCTTGGTTACACAATTATCATTATTATGCCTGTTTCAGCTTGATAACAAGATGGGTCACTTAACCATCCCAGAGACCTGTTAACTTAACCATTGATTGCCTGTTGGTAAAAATCGGAATTTCGACAGTATGTGTCAGAACTTAGGCAATGTGGTGGTAGAGTGACCAACTTATCCTAGTTTGCCTGCAAATTTTACAGTTTTAACACAAATTTTCATGTCCTGGGAAATCCGTCAGGTTCAGGCAAACTGGGACAGTGGGTCACCCCAAAGAGCGGAGGGAGGCTGGGGTTTAGGAGTCAGAAAACTGATCTGCTCTGACCCTATTGCTTTCTGTATCTGATGGCATCTTCCTAAGCTTCCGTTTCCCACCTATAATATTTTGCTTAATTTGTCTTGTAAAATCTCTGCATAGTAATACACTTGAGTGTACTTGGAAAGTATAAAGTTACCGACGAGTATCAGATCTTTTCATTTTGTTCTTACGAAGCAGCAGCCTGAACAGTGATTCCCGTCTCCCTGAGAGCTGTGGATTGTCATAGCTTCTGTTTAACATCATTCGATACTATGGTTCGTTGAGATGATGCTTGGGGTAAAGTTTTGGTTGTACAGTTGTTGAGCTTACTTAACACCCATAAAAAAGTTATCTTCTCTATTTGAATCTGAGCCATTGTGTGGACTGGGGGAAAGGGTACTGAATTCAGTTCCATCTCTGTGGTGTGTCGTTAGCAGCGTGGCTTGGGATGAATCATCTAACTTGCTTCACTTTAGTGTCTTTGTTTGAAAAATAGAAAACAATTCCTGCATAACACGTCTCAAAGTGTTGTTTTGATTATGAAATAACATATGTAAAAATGTAAAAACTATCAAGTGATACATAGATACAATGCAAAAAATATATTAATATTTATAATAAATATTAAATTTATAGCTAAATAACAAATTTATTAATATTTATTATAATGTATTGTGACACTGTATATAAATCATAGATATCAGTTCCAAGATGCATGCTAGGAATTTATCCTCAACCACAATGCCGTAATATTCAATGTTTAGAGTGTTTAGGGAGGAATTATGAACTTACATGCACATAGAATGATAAAAATGGAAAGAATCTTAGACACCATCTACTCTAACTCCTGAAGTATAGACATGACACTCCAATGTCCTAAAATGTAAAGTGAACTTGCTCTGTTTTCACAGCTAATTAGAGGTGGAGCCACACCTGAACTCCAGTTTCTTGGCTCTGAATTCAAGTCTCTTTTACTTTACCTCTTAACTTATCCTCCCAAGGCCTTACCAGTCAGTGCCTTTGATTTTGTATCTGCAGCTAGTTATTTTGTACATTTTTATTTCATTCTCCTAGAATAATTAATACCTTTCAGTCTAAGAAACCACCAAGACGGTTGTAAAGCACTTAATATACAAAAGGATTGGACATAAATCTTTAATTCTTCAGTTAATAAATGGTTCCTAATACAGAAAGGGTGAAGTGTAAGGCTATGATGATTGGCATCTAGCCAGCCTGTCTGTATCTGTACCCATGACTTATTACTGTTGTCCTTCTCCAACCGCCTCCTACATCAATGTCAACAACTCTGATGAAACAGACATGGACTAAGTTGGATGCATAAGTGGGAAAGACAAGGCAGAATATCTACTGCAAAAATGTTTGAAATCTCACTCAGACTGACCTGTAGTTGGGGATGCGAAACTCTCAAGGGAAACTTCACGAATTTAGAAATGGGGTCTGGCAAGAAGTTATGGTGTAGAGCTGGAGGGGACCATGATAGAGGAAAGAATAACCGGACGCTTTTCTGAAGATTTAGAATGAAGCCAGAACTTGTGGGTCTCCACCTGGATGATTATGTCCTTGGTACCCTGGTAATGATGGTGATGGTGTTCATCACATAAATGCTCACAGGGCATGAGGCATGATGCTAAAGGCTTTAAACACAAAGAATGAGGTGAACCTCATGGTAACACTAGAAGGAAGAGAACAGCAGTATTAGCTTCATTTTATTTCAGAGGAAAGCTTGGTTTTAAAACGTAAAGCAATTTGCCCAACGTTACACATCTATGAAGCAGCAGAAATATGTCAAATTCAGCTCTCTTTGACTGCAAACCCCATGTTCTTAATCCCTGTATTTATTGATTTTCACAAGTTATCTTTTAGAGAAGGTTTCCCCTCCCTTTAAAACTCAAGTGTCTCCTCAATTTTACCGCTCTTACAGATTCCCATCTCTCAAGAGCATTTCTTCCACACCTGTGTTGCCATCCATAACCTCTTACAAAACTCAACTGTATTTGTGTTATAATATCAGTTCATACTCTGTCTCTCTAACTCAACTGAGAACGCCTGGAAAACTGGAGCTCTATTTCATGCTACTTTGCATCTTCTTCCCTGGCCACCAGCTTCAACTCCATAAGTGACAGCTGAGTTGAGCGTTTAGCTAACACTGTCTTTTAGGCAAAGTTTCTACAAAACGTTGTTATTGTTGTTTTCAATGGCAAGCAGACTTTGAAGATGATGAAGCTGCAATCTGACAGTGACAGAAATTAAGAGGCGATAATGATTAGAGATATCTTTTTTTCCCCAACCCCATGAGAGCAAATTTAGAAGAACATTCTTGAAGTTTGAAAGGAAGTTCTTTAACTGCAAATAAGGTAACATGTGGAATTCATTATTCCAGTTATTTATATGAGCTGAAGGTAAAAGTAGGTGCAGGAAGGGTTTAGATAAATTCAAAGATGAGAACTACATAACAAATTGTTAGTAGCAAATTAGACTGGTTCATGGCATGTTTATGAAGGAAAACTGTCCTCTTCCCTCTAAAAGGTCCTTTGGTCCCAATATTGTGAGCTGAGTGAGAGGTTAATAGGAATTCATCAGATTTATTCTGGTGCTTCCATTTACGTATTTTTTTCACTTTCATACTCGCATTTTGATTGTCTCATCTGCTGAGTAAGAATTGGCACTAGGACTAAGACTTTGAGTTGAATAATGCTAAACCAGCCAAAACAGACACTCAGTAAATATCACAGAGCAACAAACTGGATGACAGAAAGCTTGATTACTCTTCTGTGGGTCACGGAGGACACTTTCCAAAACCTGATGGGACTCACATCATTCAACACCAGCGCTATTATCACTGGAGTTGTTTGTTCAAAATCTCTTGATCAAACTACAGTATTCAAGATGATAAAAAAGAAAACACTGATCTTAGTAACCAAGTTCAGATTGCCAGTATCATGGAATCATTCCTTGAGAATTTCCTAGTATCAACATGATTGGTTCTACCAAAGACACACTAAAGGAAAGACACCATTTTAATTCAGAAGGAAGTGGGGACAAAGCACACTCCTCCTGGGTGATCCTTCCCAGTTACTTTGTTACCGACTATTGAACAAATTATCCTTAATAACTTATTTATTAGACTTCCATATATGTACTTAGTACAAGCTATTTCATCAAGGAAGGCTCTTGTGTTATGCATCATATCCATTTCTCCAAACATCGTATTATTGCATATAATTTCACTTCCCTCCAGAACTAACAGGAAAGCTGGTTAAGTTGCAATTACCAATACAACTGCAATATAAAATTAGATATGTATTTCCACGGGCTCTTTTCATTTCGTCCAACTCTCTGTGGGCCTGGATAGCACAAGGTTAAAATGCTTAAGATCAAGGTAATCAGATCACCACTAAGTAAGTAAAATGTAGTCGCCTATACAAGGTAATAGTGCTTCACCGGTGAAGAATGAAGAAACCAAACACGTAAGCAGTGCTGCTGCCTGCCACCCCTGTTGAGTTATTAGTAGCAAAAGAAAGAACCCTTGCCCTTGGCACATAAGCTATCAAACTTGAAATAGATTTTTCCAAAAGTGCAATTTGATCATCCTTGCTGAATGTCTGTAAACTCAGAATTATCGCTGGAGTTCCAAGGTGGACTGAGATTTCTAGAAATAAAAGACCCATGAGAACGAGTACATGTGCGCGCGCGCGCACACACACACACACACACACACACACACACACACACACACACACACATTACTTGGGGATTTTCAGTGCACCCAGAGAATAGAGCAGCCCATCTGTTTTAACCAGTGACTGATTCTCAAGTACTTACAGAGCCTTTAGGATGTAACCTGCACTGTCCCGGACTCTATGGCAGGAGGGTGATAGTAGTAAAATGGACGGAACCATCCTTAATCCAAAAGGTGCATAGAATTCGAAAGGAAGATAAGACAGGGGGCAATTACTAATAAGGCAGTTTGTAACAAATGCTACATTGTGAGACATACAAATTCAATTCAGCAAACTTTTATTGGGTACCTCCTAAGTACAAGTTGTTCTTTCATGTGTCCTAGGGGATAGAAATAGGTTCAGGTCTTTTTGTATAAAAAAAAAAAAAGGGAGGAAAATAAGGGAAGTAATCTCATTGTAGGCCTATGACGAGGCCCTCTGCTTAGTACTTCAGCCCACAGACTGACTGAACAGGCAGAATTGTTCCCAAGGCAAATCGCAGCATCCCGTTTTATAGATGAGGAATCTGAGGTTCAGAGTAACTTATCGAAGATTCTACCTGTTCTAGAGCCACAGTTCTATCTAGGAAGGCCTGTGTGGACCTGTTCCCAGCACTGGACAGCCTCCTTCCAGATTACTGGAACTCGTAAGTCAGGCCAGGGGTTACTGCAGGCTGGTCTAGAGCTGGTCTACCGTGATCCATCTCTGGTTCCTCCGCAAAATGAAAAACACAAAGCCAAAGTTGTGAGTTTTTCCAAACCTAAATTGATTAAATCGAAGGGACTCTCCATTTCTATGAAGTTGTTTCCTTCCTCCTTTTTAGATATTAAATGTCCATCAGGAAATGACCAGGTGCCAGTGGATAGTAGCTGTGTCTATTTTGTGAACTCTTTTTTTTTTTCCCTAGAAAAGTAAACTCAGAATTGGTACTCTGTGTCAGTTCCTCATGTATTGTTTTGACTTTTTTTTTCCTTTAAAAAATGCTTGAAATCCAAAATCTGGGAAGCACTAATTGAATAGACAATTTTGAAGTCAGTCTGTGTATAGAGCTTGGTGATAGAAGAAATTCTGGTAAATTTCAGTAGATTTTTAAAAGAAACCCCCACCCAAATTCTGGAAGTGCTGGCTTTAGCTCTATATCATTGCCCAACTCTCCTCCATCCACATTTTTTTGGATAAATGCTCAAACCACAGGAAAATATCCCATTTTGTGACATCCCTGGAACTTTATCCTGCTTAGACATCTTCCATGTTGTGAAGGATGAGAACCACTTCTATGAAAGCAAGACAAAACTGCTGGTGAAGGGCACCAACAGGAAAGGACTGCTGCTCTTAGTTTATTTTTCTACTTTAAAGGATAAACATAGCCCCATCCACTTCAGTTTGCCTTTCCTGATGATATGAGGCCACAGTGCAGCTCTCAGCTGCCTCCCAATTCAATGTCGACCACTCGCTCAAGCCTCATCTCTTCCAAAACATGTCTCAGGCAGGATGGAGAGAGGAAGCGCGGCATGTCAATAACTGAACGAGAAACGAAACTCATTTTAGCAGCATTCCCTCTATGGGTCTGGCTAACAATAAAGGCAGCGGTGATGCGAATGGCGGTGGTGAGCTGAAGATGAGAAAAGCCTATTGCTCAGCCAGAGAGACGAGAACCGGGACTCTGCTGCCTTCATGTTTTGGATGCCAGTGGCGCGTTTCCTTCTCCCAAACTCAAAGCTTTGGATAGATTTTAACAAGAAGGACAAAGAGTCACAAAATATCCTCTGGCTTGCAGTTGTCAGTTGCCCTGGTCATTCCAGCAGAGTGGCTGCACTAGTGCTCCCAGGTCCCAGCGCTCCTGAAGATGAGGCAACACCCAAGCAATGCAATCCTTTTGTCAGACATCTCACACGTGCAGCAGGCAGAGAGACAAAGGCTCTGGACTGGTTAAGGGAAAAGGGGTTGTTTATCTACCTGTGTTTTCCCCACTCCTAGGACAGTTTCTGGCACCTAGTTGGTATGCAATAGATTCTTAGAATAGAATAAACAAATGGAGAAGTGGAAAGTGTGTTCAATAAATATGCATGGAATAAAGAACTGAATGTACTGCCTTAGCCTGGTGTGTTAACTGACGGTCAAGACTGAGTGAGTGGGGGAACCCTTCCTTCTACAGTGTTGGTCGGAATGTAAGTTGGTGCAGCCACTGTGGAAAACAGAATGGAAGTTCCTCAGAAAACTAAAAATAGAATTACCATATGATCCAGCAATCCCACTCCTGGGCATATATCTAGACAAAACTATAATTCAAAGAAATACATGCAAGTTCTTATTAGTTATCTATTTTACATAGAGTAGTGTGTATTTGTCCGTCCCAGTCTGCCAATTTATCCCTCCCCTCTCCCTTTTTCCCCCTTGGTAACCATAAGTTTGTTTTTTACACTTGTAACTCTATTTCTGTTTTGTAAATAGGTTCATTTGTACCATTTTTTTTAGATTCTACATATAAGCAATATCATAGGATACTTGTCTTTCTCTATCTGTCTTATTTCACTCAGTATGGTAATCTCTAGGTCCATCCATGTCACTGCAGATGGCATTATTTTGTTCTTTTTTATGGCTGAGTAATATTCCTTTGTATATTTATATCACATCTTCTTTATCCATTCCTTCATCAATGGACATTTAGGTTGCTTCCATGTCCTGGCTGTTGTAAATAGTGCTGCTATGAACATTCAGTTACATGACTCTTTTCGAATTATGGTTTTCTCCAGATATATGCCCAGGAGTAGGATAGGGGCTCTTCTCCATAGGGGCTGTACCAATTTACATTCCCACCAACAGTATAGGAGGGTTCCCTTTTCTCCACACCCTCTTTAGCCTTTATTGTTTGTAGACTTTTTGATGATGGCCCGTCTGACCAGTGTGAGGTGATACCTCACTGTAGTTTTGATGTGCATTTCTCTAATGATTAGTGATGTTGAGCATCCTTCCATGTGCGTGTTGGCCATCTGTATGTCTTCTTTGGAGAAATGTCGATTTAGATCTTCTGCCCATTGTTTGATTGGGTTTTTTTTTTTTTTTGATATTGTGCCGCATGGGCTATTTGTATATTTTGGAGATTAATCCCTTGTCAGTTGCTTTGTTTGCAAATTTTTCCTCCATTCTTGGGTTGTCTTTTCATTTTGTTTATGATTTCCTTTGTTGTGCAAAAGCTTTTAAGTTTAATTAGGTCCCATTTGTTTATTTTTATTTCCATTACTCTAGGAGGTGGGTCAAAAAAGATCTTGCTGCGATAGCACAGGGAACTCTACTCAATACTCTGTAATGGCCTATATGGGAACAGAATCTAAAAAAGAGTGGATATGTGTATATGGATAACTGATTCACTTTGCTGTACAGCAGAAACTAACACAACATTGTAAATCAACTAGACTCCAATAAAAATTAATTAAAAAATAAAACTAAATAAATAAAATTAAAAAAAAAGATACACGCACCTCTATGTTCATAGCAGCACTATTTACAACACACACACACACATATGTATAACCGAGTCACTTTGCTGTACAGCAGAAATTAACACATTGTAAATCAACTATACTTCAAGAAAAAAAAACACAGAGTCAGTGGAAGAGGCCATTGCTTTAAGAAAAGTTACAGTAGTGTCATGATTACTCCATTTTTGTCTATATGCTATCTTTGTTTATCTCTCTCTGCCTCTGTCTGTCATATGTACGTATCTCTCTGTCTCTCTCATCTTTCTTTCTTGCTTACTTTACTATCTCAGGGGTTTGGAGGAGTTACAACAGAAAAGTTGCAGAGGAAAAAAATTTCTAACCCAGTTCTTCCTTTAGCAAACAAAGGATTAGACTCATTTCTGTAATCTGTCTTAGCTTTTCTGCGTCTCCTGTGTCTTTCAAATGCCTGGCCTCACCCTTTTCATCCTCTGGCAGCAGGGCCATGGCCTTGTAAGCTCTGATAACTCTCTGCAGCTCCTATCATTTATTCTGTCCCTGGGACTCTCTGGGAGGCCACCAGAAACAGAATACATGGAGGATGGTGAGGGTTTACTCTGGAGGGCTTGCGAAATTGTTGGGCATAAAAGGAAAACTCTAGGCAAAAATCACGCACGTCTTCTATTCAATGAGGCTTGTCATAACAGTCAAAGGACAAAAACAGCCCTGTTTCATTGGCTCCAGCGTCTTCAATTTGATTTTTTCACATGCCGCTTTTTAGGCTGGTGGTCCAGGTTGTTAAAGAAAGAGGAGGTGCCACAGTTCAGCAACTTCTAACGTGAAAGTGAATGATTTTCCGATTTTCCCCAGCAATGTGACACTCCTTCCTGATTCCCAGGAGCACACCCTGCATGGTCTGCTTGTGCTTCCCACACCAGCCTCCCACTGACCTGTGACCACATCCATAAGCAGAAGAAGCGGTGGCCCCATCACCACAGCCTCAGCGCTCATACAGGAGGGCACCGCCACCTCCTGCCAGCACGGATCTGAAGCCAGGACCCTGGCTTTCCCACTTGCTCCTGGCAGACTCCCTTTGGATACACATTCTGCATCAGGACTAGCTCCTTTTTTTGTAGCCCAAGTTCCACTCTGTCTGCAGGACCTGCTGCCCTCGAGTGAGCCCCACAGTTTGCTCGCATTGTGAGCACAGCTTCCCTTGAACATCTGCATCCTTCTGCCCATCGTTCAAGCCCCAGATCGAATGCCACCACCTTCATGAAGCCTTGCTCACTTTGCACCAGTGGCAAATTCTCTCTCCTTATTTCCCTTGGTATTTTTTGCTGTGGGCATCAGACAAATGACTTATGTGCACACAACCTCAATTCTGTCCTGTTTTGTAAAACAGGACACATAATATTAATACATACCAAAAAGGTCATTAAGAGGAAAAACTAAAGTAACATATACGAGCACCTGGCACAGAGTGGGCAACCAATACCTCCTTGTTTCATTTATTCATATATCACAAATTTTATTTTCCTTTTAGTTCTTTGTGTATGAATCTTATCTGCAATACATCATAAGCTCCCAGAGAGCAGATTCCATCTTATTCATCTTTGTAAATTGCCTAGCACAGTTCTTTGCATTTTGCTTCTCTGAAATGTTTATGTTCAGTGAGTACATTTACCTCTCTGCCTCAGTTTTTTCATCTGTAAAATGGGAGTGAAAATAGCTTAATTATTTCAAAGCATTATTATCGGAATGAATTAAAATGTTATGTGTAAAAACATTTTGACAAATAAAAAGATCAAATGCTAGGCAAGTATGAGTTATTGTTTGATATAATATAGGGACAGGAGTGAAGCAACATTACCCAGTTTATCCAGTAGAGGGCAATGACACACGCATGGATATTCAGATTCTCTGTAAGACTCCGAAACTATAAATTAAAAAGGGAGAAACGTTTTGGTATTATGCAAACAAAATAAAGCGATTTTTCTGGATTCAGCTGGGTTTTTCATCTCTTTTACTGTTTGTCTATGCAATTTACCTGTGTAGGAAGGACACTGGGCTTTGTGAGTGTTTCCAGTGTGGGTCAGTGACCTGATGTTCTAATTTCTCTATTCGAATTTCCACTCGCCCATGTGCCCAGCATGAGGAATGATTCCAGCCTAGCCAATGGGAAAAGAGTGCTGCTTTCACTAGTTTTATTACCTCGATCCCGAGCAGAAGCATTTCTACTGGGCCGTTGAGGGCTTGGTCCTGGTCTGGAAAGCAGCCCCATAAGTGTTTCCATGCTGGGGGAGGGACCAGAGAACTACTAGGAAGAACAGTGTCGACCATTGTTCCCGTAGCCTGCTTTGGCTCCCCTGAGTCTGCTCTGTGAAGACACTGGATCCATTGACGAGCCGTTGACATTTTCTGAGGACGGGCTAAGTCTCCCAGATATAAGGGAACGGCAGAGGGTGGTGAGTATACCCACTGCACACGCTTCGGCACACTCCATTCCGAAATTAGCAAGTTTCACACAGAAAGATGGCTTGAAGATGTACACGACAGTGTGGTATTTGCCCCAGAAGAATTCAAACTTTAATACGAGGCAGTCAAATATAACTTAGATTAACAAAATTTGAATGACCCATTGAATACTCTCTGTGTATCAGGGAGAGACAGATGATACAAAGATGAGACAGGATTCTTACCGTCAAGGAATTCACAGTCTAGACCAGATAATAAATAAACACATGCCTGTATGGTGATCATAGAAATAACTACAGTCGGGCTTCCCTGGTGGCGCAGTAGTTGAGAGTCCGCCTGCCGATGCAGGGGACACGGGTTCGTGCCCCGGTCCGGGAAGATCCCACATGCTGCGGAGCGGCCGGGCCCTTGAGCCTTGGCCGCTGAGCCTGTGTGTCCGGAGCCTGTGCTCCACAATGGGAGAGGCCACAACAGTGAGAGGCCCGCGTAACGCAAAAAAAAAAAAAAAAAAAGAAATAACTACAGTCAGTTATGCTATAATGCTTATTTTCAAAATGGTGAATTTGTTCCAACGATTGTCATATTAGGGAATGATTTGCACATAATGTGAATTTCGTATCTGATTATGTGCGATTTCGTTTGCAAGAAACACTAGATGAGTGCAAAAAAACTGCACTGAGATTAACTGAGTGGTGTAGAAATATCCAAACACACACACACACACACACATCTAAACAAGCATCCCTCCCTCAGGTCATGGAGTGGGCCCCGAACCACACACGTCACCCTCTGGAGTCACAACTTTTCCTCAGACTCCAGATAGCCCGTCTCTTTCCACTTCACCTTAACTCACAAGCTGAACTCTCCAGACTTCTTCCACTTCCACAGGCAAACTCCAGGTCTTTTTCAAGGTCAAGTGCCATATTTGTTGTCGTTTTTATGTATTTCTTGGCCACTTTGCATGTGTAAAACAACGCGGCTGTTTTCTTTAGGTTTCTATCATTTTTGTGTTAATGAGTCACTTAACAAGGTTTTGGAATGTTGTGTCCCTAACCCTGTTTTTCCTATAAGTCCTGTGGTTTTCATTGCTTGATTTTACATAGCACAGTGATTTTTAGGCGCACGTCCATGGTACTATCCTTAGTTTTATCGCAGAACGGACTGTACAGCAAGCCCTTGAGTGCACAAAACATGGAGCTCCTGGCCATGGGGAGGGCAGAAGAGACCCAGAATGGCCTTCCCGGGAGACAAACATGGAGAATTACAGGACTATGGAAGAGAATGAGTATCTTCTCGGTCTTCTATTTTTTTTTAAACTTGTTTCATTATAAGACCAACAATAAACAAAGAATACCTTAAAATGGCTTATAACAAGGCATTTAACGTGGCAAGGCAAAATACATTAAAATAACTTTAAAAAATTAAGCAGAAGAAAAATAAAAAGGGAAAAACAAGGTATTATGTAAGCTTGCAAAAGCCATGCCCTAGGTTCTGTATTAAGATCTGCTGGAGGTGAAGCTCTGTTAGTCCCTAAGGTTCCCCACCATCAGTGCCTGTCTCTCAACTGGTCCATCTGATCCAGAGAAGATTGACAGTCTTTGCTGCACAGTCCAATGTAGAAGTCACCAGCCACGTGTGATTATTGACATTTGAAATGCAGTTGGTCCAAATTGTGATATGCTAAGTGTAAAATACACACTAAATTGTGATATGCTAAGTGTAAAATACACAAAATCATGTAAAAAAATCTCATTTATAATTTTATAGTGATTACATGTTGAAATGACAGCATTTTGTAATAGATTAAATAAAATACATTACTAAAATGTATTTTACTCGTTTTCTTTCTGTTTTGTTTTCAAGATGGCTGCTAGAAAATTTTAAATGACACACATGCCTTAAGTCCATGGCTCTCATTGTATTTCTTTTGGACACCCCTGATCTAGGGGAATGTGTAGGCTCTGTAAAGACGCATTTCTGAACAATGGCGAATTCAAATGATGCTTCCTGACTAATATCTGTGATGAAGGTTTCTGTGTGCTTGGTGAGGACGAGATACAGTTGCTTTTGCAAATCAGCTAAAATGAGAGTAGCATTCGTCTGCCATTGGGAAAAGCAAGAAGCCTGATTAGCTAATGAACCAAATAAAAGGCTATCCCACAGGAAGGAACAAGGATTAATCTGCGTGAGCTAGAGTGTAGGGTGTGTGTATCCTCGGATGTCCGTGTCTGCATGTGTGTGCCTTCTATGTAGTCCCATGAATGTCTGTGTTTGCACCCATGTGTGTTCTTGTATGTGTGCCTGTATGTGAATACATGCCTGCGTGTATGCATACATATGTGTCCTCATGTGTGCACCTGTGTGCATTTCTGGTGTCCCTGTGTATACACGTTTGTGTGCTGTGTACCCATGAGTGTGCCTGTGTACTTGCTTGCGTGCATGTCCTTTTGTGTGTGTCCATGTGTCTTATACGCATGCCCGTGTGTATCTTATGTTTGCCCGTGTGTATATATGAGTGTTCTTGTGTAGGATTGTGCCCATGTGCCTGTGTTTGTGTGTGTGCCTTTGTGCACGTGTGTATATATTACTTGTATGTGATGCAGAACACAAAATTGGGTGGGAGAGAGAAGTAAGCACAGAAATATATACTTAGAGCCCAGAAAGCAGACGGTTTTTAGATAAGCAACAAGGACTTACTGCACAGCGCAGGGAATTATATTCGATATCTTGTAATAACCTATAAAGGAATATAATCTTAAAAAAGAAACAAAAGAAAGTAAATGGTTTTATTCGTTAGGCTTGGAACTCATCCTGTAAATACTGATGGGTTTCAAACCAGAACATGCTACGGATAGATTTGCATTTTTTAACAGACTGTACTGGCTGCTGGAATGAACTGACAACTGGCTAGGAACATCTCTATTAAGGGAAAGAGGTATCTACACATTCTGATAACCTCTTTAAAAATTAGAAAACGTAATATGTAAGCCTGACATTCTTATATACTCTATAGAATGCATATCCGTTCGCTGTAGGTATCTAAAAACCTGAAATGAAAGCTGGAACTATCCATTAGCATGTCAGCCCCGTAGGAGGGTGGTTTAATATGTCATGCACTTAACCATGAAGTTTAGGTAGCATTATTTTCCCCCTCACTATCTTCAAAGGCATTTCATAGGCTTTTTTGTGTCCTCTGGTGAGAAGGGCCTTATGGTTCTCCATCCTCTTTGACTGAAAAGCAAGAGCCCCACATGGTTACGAGCCTTACTCTCCTTCTGCTAGAATCACAGCTGAAAACTGAACTCAGAGCCCACAGCAGAGGTTGTGATTCAGAAATCTACCTGCTTCTCTGTCCTAAGTACATGTAAAGATACGAGCGCTGACTCTTTTCAGAGGATGGGAGGGGTCCTCCCCTCCACTGCCCCTCAATCACTTTCACCTCTGACCCACTCCCTTCTTAATCTCCTTAATCTAGTCCGTTTATACAAGCGCAAAGGGATGATGTCATCACGTGCGTAGTGAGGGTGTCTGTGCCTTTTAGGAAGGTGAACACCAAAGGGCATACTTTTCCTACCCACAGTCTTGCAGAGTGATGAATTTTAACCACTCAAGCCCTTGATATTAATGGGTTCTGCTACATCAGTGGGAGAAAAAAAATCCAGATGGAGGCCAAGTACATACTCAGGAACTCTGACCAATCTTCTAATCGTCATGTCCTTACCTGGCTCTCCCTTGGAATGTTATACACCAAGTTTACAGAATCTGCGGGACAAAAAAACCTAGTCTTCATAAACTTAGACCTCAGTGAAGTCATTTGAGTGTTAAACAGGCTACCAAATATTTTAACTGTCTAAGAGGAAAATAATCTATCTAAACTATTCAACAAAAATATGTAGGGAATATTGACTACAGCCCAGTAGATTGAGCCCTAGACCGAGGAATGCAGGTGCTGTGAGCTGAGGGTCATAAACATGCACACAGGACAAAACAGAGAGGTCCCACACAGGAGGAGGCCCTGGGCAACTCACAGATGCCCTGAGTGTATAGTTTCTGCAGTAGAAAGTGAGCGGTGGAAATGGTCAGTGTGAGGACCTCACAGGGGGCTGCCAAAGGGCTCTCAGTGAGGGATGGACTTGGTGGATTTCACTTTAGTCGGGTCACCCTTATTTTGGCAGCTGCGATCAGCAGAATGACACTGGAAGTGAAATAGGAAACTGTTAAAATATTGATTTAGAAGCCGGAGCTTCTAAATCAACAGCGATGGTTATGGCAAAGAAGAGAAATAAAAAGTTAGAGCTAACATACAACAAGTGATTGGATGTGGGAGAAAAACAGAAAAAGACAAGGACTGACCAGGTGGTTCCTAGCTTAGACGACTGGGTAGATGGTAGAGTGATAGGGAAGAACAGATCTGACTCCCTATTCCATCTGTTTCTTTTACTTTAACCTTTGTCTTCTATGGCTTTTGCTCCAAGTTAATCACTAAAGGGATGTTGCCTAGAGCTTAAAGTAAACATAATGCCCCGTCTCAGGAACCCTGGCCCCCCAGGCCTGAATGTAAAACTAAAATACCTTTGTTTAGCTCACAGGAAACATCCTGACCAGGCCCACCTATGAATGGCTGCAGGAAAAAAAAAAAAAAGAAATGAACACATCCCCTCCCAGAGTCCGGCTGAAACCAGGAATTATTTGCCTCGACTTATGGCCTTTTTACTTTACATCCTCCTCTCTCCTCCTCTTTGTTCCATGAAAGAAACCAGCATCCAAACCCAGGCAAGATGGTTCTCTAGGACATTAGTCCACCATATCCTTGGACTCCCAGCTTTCCGAATAAAGTCGCTAGTCCTTGCCCCAGCACCTCGTCTCCCGATTTATTGGCCATCGCAAGCCTGGGCACAGTAACAATAGTAGGGAGATAAAATTGAGACCATAGAGGTAGGACCAAGTCCACAGGATGAGAAAGAGTTCTCTTTTGTTTTTTGCGGTACGCGGGCCTCTCACCGCCGCGGCCCCTCCCACCGCGGAGCACAGGCTCCGGACGTGCAGGCCCAGCGGCCAAGGCTCACGGGCCCAGCCGCTCCGCGGCACGTGGTATCCTCCCGGACCGGGGCACGAACCCCTGCCCCCTGCATCGGCAGGTGGACTCTCAACCACCGCGCCACCAGGGAAGCCCAAGAGTTCCCTTTTGAATAGCCTGCATTTGCAGTGGTTTGGAATAGCCATGGGAGATGCGCTCAGCAAGCCATCGGATGCATGGTTCTGAAGCTCTGACACGGGTCTGATCCCTGCGTACAGATTAGCGAGTCATCAGCATCCTGAAGTAGAAGAAATCATGAATGTGCCTGGGATTAACCCATGGGGTTTATCAGCTAAGAAGAGTCGTGGCTGAGACCCAGCCCAAGCCAGGGAATCTCTACACTCCAGGCACTAGTGGAAGGAAAGGAGTCCATGAAAGAGACAAAATGAAAAAAACAAAAACAAAAAAGAAGAAAAACCGGAGATGAACTAAGACAATGCAGTTTCATGGAAGCCAATGGCGTAGAAGGTCCCAGGAGGACTTGGGGAGGGAGGACCCTGAAGAAGATGCTCTGGAGTGGAATACTGAGTTCCAAAGAGGAATTATTCTGGAGAGGAAGATGGGGACGGCACATCCGAAAGGGAGAACAGACTGTGAGACGTGAGCACCCCCAAGGATGTCCATGGCAAGCCTGCAGATCACACTTTCTATAACATCAGCGCCCAGCACAAGGCTTCGTGCTGAGCAAGGGCTTAAACGTAAGTTTATCAAGATGAAGTGACCTCTGTAACAAAGCAAATTAAAGTGACCAAGTTGAGTGCTATTCAGATGAAAACCATCATCATCACAGGTAATACTGACGCTCAACCTTCCATAGGGTTCTTTACACGCATCATCTCATTTAAACCTCACAGCAACGCATGACTGAGGTAATATTATCACCCTCGCTTTCACATGAAGAACTTAAGGTTGATGACTTGCCTAAGTTCATATAGGTGGCACATGGCAGATGAGGGACTTGAACTCGGGTCTTCTAAATTCAAGCCCATGCTTTTGTAATTGAATTGCACTGAGTCCAGTTTCTTTAGTGAGTCCTTTATATCTGACACAACACACAACCTGGGGCCATAAAATATGCAGGTCCCCTGTAGGCTTTATCCCAAGGTTTGTGGTGCCAGGTGATGTAACTAACAATGTGACAGCCCTGACTTGCAGCTGCAGAAAACAGGAGCTTCTGCTCAATTGCCTTGAGGCTGCTTCCCTTTGCAAAGTGTTGCTGCTTCCGTAGTTGCCAGGCCAGCAACTATAATCCACTTCTTCCTCACTAACAGAGCCTCTTTGTTATTTTGAATGGTGATGCGCCCAGCACCAGTACTCACCTCCCCAGTTTCCCCAGGCTGGGTGTGGTCATGTGACTGGGTCTGGGGACAGACCTAGCTGGCATGCGCTCTGTGCTCTGTTTGCTTTTTGTCCTTCTTTCTTGGAACATAAACACAATGGCTGGAAGCATAGCAATCATTTTATGACCATGAGGACAGAAGCCACAGGCTAAGCATGGTGAAACAGGAAGATGCGAGGCTGGTCTCTGAGGGCATATTTGAATTATACCAGCCATGGATTGTCCACCTATAAGCTTCTTGTTAAGTGTGAAAATCCAAGTCTTAGTTATTTAAGATGCAGTCTTTCATCTATTCTGTTAATTTTTAAATGTGATCCTAGCTGATACAAAGAGCCAGTTTCAAGGTGCCACTCAGCTTACTTCATTCCCATGTCTCCTACCTTTCAGTAACTGGGTTTGTAACTCACAGTTTAGAGGTCCAGATGGAGGAGTTACTTCTTCAATCAGGGGAACGTGCAGGCGGTTTAGAAAAGATCCTTTCAAAACCAAACAATTCTGCTTTACAATCTAATAGAAATAACTTATTATGGCAGAATAGTGGTTAAAATCTTGGGTTTTGAAGTTATACAGACTGTGGCATGCATTTCACCTCTGTTGTTTGCTACCTGTGTTACCTTGGACAAGTTACTGAACCTCTCTGGGCCCTGACTCACTTTCTGAAAACTGATTTACCAATTATACCAAACTAATTATACCAATCACATAGGGTTGTTATAGGGATTAAATGGAAAAATGTCTGTATAGTGCCTTATATAATGCTTGCCACCATCAACATAAGCTTCATTAATGACAGATATTAATTTTAAGGAAGATTATCCATACTATGTCAAACATAGGACACTTTGTATAAAATACGTCCTTTCTCACTTGCTCTTAGTGGGTCTCCAGGAGGGAAATGGGTTGTGATGAGTCATTCATAGTCTCACCCCATCTTCCTTGGGACCAATGGAAGGGGATAGTCACAGTGTCTCAAGGTAAAGTCTGAGACATGAATTGAAAGGAAACTTTAGGCCAATGGTTTCCTCAGCAAGTATTAGAGAGGACTCCAACGGAAGTGGGAGCCATTCTGAGAACTCAGATCACCTTCAGGCTAAAATTGTGGTCACTGGTGGATGATTTGCACAGAGTCTAGGGGCAGAGCCAGAAGTTCCTATGCCCAGTCAACACCAGAAAAGCAAACTGAACTCCTCATGGAAGCCAGGGACCCAGGCCCCTCCCATACCTGCAGTTCCTGCTGGCGCTCAAGAAAATGAGAATCAACAGCTCTCTTGCCATGATGCCAAGATCTTGTCAGGTACTTTGGGAACTTTCTTGTGCAACATGAAGATAAAAACAATAATGATCCGTATTTATAAACCTAAGTGTACTGTTCCCTAATCCAGGGCTCTTACCCTTTTGAAGTCTCAGACCTCTTTGAACATCAGATGAAAGTTATAAACCCTTTTTACAAAAAATGCATGCATACACCAACTAAATTTCGCTTATAATTTTAGAGCTGTCAGAGACCCCTGAAGTCAATCCACACGCCCACTATGGGTTCACAGACTCACACCTACTCTAAGCGTTTTCTTCTTTCTATCAGTTGCCATCAGTCAGAATCCCAGCATTTCATATTTTATTTTTCAAAGGTTTGTAGGGTAAGATAACCATAAACTACCCTTCCATCTCCTTCCACTAAGGCCTGGCTTTCTAGACTTTAGAGCTGTGGGGAAACAAATCTTGTTTCAGGTTTGTTTTTCAGGGGATGGGGGCTGTTTTCATTTTGTTTGCTTGGTTGGTTGGTTGGTTTTTTCTGTTTGGATTTTTTCCCCTGATTCGTAGTTGTTGGTAAGAAGCTCCTCCAGCAGTCCAAGGTAGAGCTGTCTGGGTTTGTTTTCTTAAGATGGTGGCACACCAGTCCAGAGGCTTATGTTGGAGAAGTTTTCCAAGGGAAAAAGCTGACCACTACCTCCTGCCCATCACTTGTGTCAGGATGACCCGTATCACCAGGTGCTTCAGTGGAATGGGATGCTTCTCATTCATTTATGCTTTTCCTACTGCGTTCTGCTGTTGAAGTTCATCTTAAGATCAAATTCCTTATTGCTTAAAGACAAACAAGAAAATAAGGGACAGCAGAGAATCCTGTATTCTCAGACCCAGTCCTTACCAGGACGCAATGTGTTTAGACATCATCGAATAGCTGCAATGTTAGCACCTAATAAAAATTGATCACTGATTGCTGTTTACAACATGCCATGTACCTTCCTTAGACATTAAAATGAATTTGTTTATTAAATCTTCACAACAACCCTATACGGTTGGGTACTACCATTATCCACATGTGACACCTGAGGAAACTAAGGAACAGAGGGGGTACACTGGAGAATTTATCAACAAAAACAAAAAGAAAAAAAATAAAGAAAGAGAGAGAGAGAGAGAGAGAGAGAGAGAGAGAGAGAGAGAGAGAGAGAGAGAGAGAGAGAGGAAGGTTGACTGCTTCTCCCGCATTGTTAAATCTGGTCCTCACGATAAGAAGCAGGTATTGTGAACAAACTGAAGCTGTCTAGATGGATCGACCTAGATGGAATATTCAGATGTTTGTAATATGGTGCCAGTGACAGAGCAGGTACTTACCCTATTTTAACTGATGAAACTTGGGTCACATAACTATTACACTACACTAGGCCTGGAACACAGATGTCCTGACCCCTTTCCACTCTACCACTTCTGACTCTAATGCAGTTGAGTTTCCCAGCACATCTACAACAGTCATTGGCTTCAGTATTATTGGGTACAGTAAACCTAAACCATGGAAAAGTCAGAATATTATGCTACTCTTAATTATGTCAAATTAGACCCCCCCAGGGCGTTTTAATTTTATTTTCATATCTTTGTTTTCTTCCCCTTTCTCTAATTTGTTTACTGGGACTCTTGATTCAAACTTCCCCAAATCACCAGATCTATTACATGTAAGTGAAAAATACAGTCAAGAAATCCAGTTCATCTTTGGGTCACTAGACTACATCTTCCCTTGTATTCCTACCTCTTCATTCTGTCCAGAATATCAAAGCCTGCCCTTAGAATGGGATCAAATAGAAGCCCCATACACCCTGGTGGGGATTCTGAAGAGCAGCAACCCCTCTCAGGGGCATTTGGGTTTAAACTTTAGCTCTAATAATGGCATGACATGGGCATCTTCCCATGAAAGGTGTCTGAGGTCTTAGCTCTTCTGTTTGTGTGGGGCATTACTTCGGGGGTCACCATCTCTCTTAGGGCTTCTTAAATGAGGTTGCAAGCATCCACCCTCTCTGGTTTCGGGTAAGAACTTCCTGAAAGGAGCTTTCACAGAGAGTGCCCGATTCTCATGAAAATGAGATTGTCACTCTCCTTCTGGAAACACTGAATTCTCTGAGGGCGCACGGAAATCTTCTGTCTGGAAGGAGCGGTAAAATGGATTCTCTCACCATGGCTTCTGCTTCGGAAGAGAGTCTGGAAGTGACAGGTACTTCTAAAGACTATTTGGAAATTGTGTCTGCTTGGATTTACTTTCATTTATCAAATATTATTTTGCTACCGTACCTAAGGTGGTGGAACTAATGTCTCCAATTGCACTTGCCCGCACCCTGGCCCCGTGCCCACCAGACCCGTGGGAGCAGGGCGTCAAGAGACATCGGCAAGGCTGCTCTCTAACAGTCGGCATTATTTTATTAAGGAAAATTTGTATTGCCCTTTTTCCCCTCGCAAATGTGCCAGATGGACAGATTATGATTTTTCTTGGCCGAGGGAATGAAAGACCAGGGAAGTGGCTTTGCTCCCCCTCTGGCGTTTCTACCACAAGCTAGGGAGCCACCTGTTGAATCCAATCACTTTGAGCAGCTAAAATTTCAGGTGTGAGTTTCATCTCAGAAATGCACAAAGCCTGGGAAGTGGGGACAGTATCCGCGTGAGGGTTGTCGTCAGTTCCCTGTTATTCCATCACCACGCCACTCGCAGCTGGCCCAGGTGTGTTCCCCCCAGGTAAGGCGGGAGGCCCTTTTAGATGCCACGTCCCCTTTGTTGCATCTTATCTTGTTAGTTAAGCTGTCAAGAAAGTTGCCAGTCAGGAGGCTGCTGGTAGAGGGACACAGGGAGTTTAATCCAATTAAAACTGCACTGGCTTTTCCACATTCCTGGTATCCTGGCTCAAACTAGGAAGAATCTTTTCAACCTGGGGGCAGCAAGGGGGTACAAAACTCACCTTAAACGTTTGTTTAATATAAAGCACAGGGCCACAGAGAAAGGATCTGTGGTATGGGAGACAGAAAGAGCTCACTTTTAACTGTTTTCTCAAAGGCCTTTAGCCCAGTGCTGTTTTTGGGTGTAAAAAGACTCACTGAGAAAGCCAAGCAAGGAAGCTCTGGGTAGCTTCTACCTAAGAGAGGTCTTTTCCAGCAGATGCCTTGAGCTGACTTCTAAGAAGGGATCTGGTGATCCCAGGAAGATCCCTCTTTTGAGGGCTCAAGGAAACCATGACTGAAGCGCGCGATGCCTTGGAATTAAAACCAACAAATGTGCTCAGATTTAAAACTACACCATCACACATTGACACAGATGTTACATTTTAGTGCTAAATCTACTTTTCTTTGCTCACCATGGGAAACATGCAGTGCAAGCTCGCTTGACAGGTTGGTTTCTGAATGAAATCTGTATCTGAAGCAAACATACGTGTGAGGCAACGTCAGAGCCTGGCAAATGTCTTCTGAAAGGACTGCACAGGGTGAACAAGAGCAGGGCTCAGTCCTCTTCTGGGGTGCATTGAAAGATGGGGGAGGGCATGGGTGCAGGTGACAGAAACAGAGAAGGCCTGCTTTAATGAAAGCAGCCCACTTTGATATTCAAAGACTCTTATTTCCATGTCCATTGTACAGAAAGGAAGCTCATTATAGGAGATCCTGATGCTTTCAGAAAATAACACTATATACTCTTTTAATAGCAGTTTTATTAACCTGGAAAATATCCAAGATATATTTTTAAGTGAGAAAAGCAAATGGAATTATATGGTTGCATGAGTTAAAAATTATACACACTTACAGTATGTATTTGTACTTGTCTGACACAGATAGCATTGTTCATACTGGCTGTTTCTAGGTAATGGGAGTAGAGGAAGTGGTAAGAATAGCTATATTTAGATTATTTTAAAAGTATACTTTTTTATAACTTAAAAAACTTGAGTTCTAACAAAACAATGAAGGAATTATGGCTAAACTGAAGTAAACTTACAGTTTTCTCACAATACTGAACGTTTCCTAAAGACCAAGACAGCCCTGTCCTCTCAGGAGCACAGAAGAGCGTGCTGCTATTGGTTGGTGCCAATTAATGATTATTGATTAACTGAAGGAATCTTTTTTTAAAAGGAAGTTTCTATAAAAACAAAACCAAATAAATGGGACCTAATCAAACTTACAAGCTTTTGAACAGCAAAGGAAACCATAAACAAAATGAAAATACAACCTACAGAATGGGAGAAAATATTTGCAAACTTTGCAACCGACAAGGACTTAGCTTCCAAAATATAAAAACAGCTCATACAGCTCAACAACAAGAAAAAAACAACCCAACTGAAAAATGGGCAGAGGACCTAAATAGACATTTCTCAAAAGAAGACAGACGGATGGCCAATAAGCTCACGAAAAGACACTCAACATTGCTAATTATTAGAGAAATACAGATAATAATTATTAGAGAAATACAGAAATACAAATCAAAACTACAGTGAAGTACCACCTCACACGGGTCAAAATGGCCATCATTTAAAAGTCTACAAATAACTAATGCTGGAGAGGGTGTGGAGAAAAGGGAACTCTCCTACACTGTTGGTGGGAATGTAAGTGGGTGCAGCCACTATGAAAAACAGTATGGAGGTTCCTCAGAAAACTAAAAATAGAATTAACATACGATCCAGCAATACCACTCCTGGCCATATATCTGGACAAAACCATAATTCAAAAAGATACAAGCACCCCTATGTTCCTAACAGCACTATTACAATAGCCAAGTTGTTTCCAGAAACAACCTAAATGTCCATCGACAGATGAGTGGATAAAGAAGATGTGGTACCTATATACAATGGAATACTACTCAGCCACAAGAAAGAATGAAATAATGCCATTTGCAGCAACATGGATGCAACTAGAGATTATCATATTAAGTGAAGTTAAGCCAGAAAGAGAAAGACAAATACCATATGATATCACTTATATGTGGAATCTAAAATAGGACACAAATTAACTTATCTATGAAACAGAAACAGACTCATAGACATAGAGAATCAACTTGTGGTTGCCAAGGGGAGGGGGTTGGGAGATGGATGGAGTGGGAGGTCAGGGTTAGTGGATGCAAACTATTATATATAGAATGGATAAACAACAAGGTCCTACTGTAAAGCACAGGGAGCTATATTCAATACCCTATAATAAACCATAATGGAAAACAATATTAAAAAAATAATGTATATATATGTGTAACTGAATCACTTTGCTGTATAGCAGAATTAACACAACATTATAAATCAACTATACTTCAATTAAAAAAAAGTAAATTTTTGGTTTTATCTCGTTAGAAATTCTTGTTATAAAGCCTTGATGATAACAGCTAGGAGTACTGTTTTACCTTTTTTATTGAGAAAAGTAAAGAAGTACCACTTCTGGTGGTGTTTATGTTATTAGTGTATTAAAGTGATTCTTTAATAGGAGAGTAGTCATAGGCGCTTTTAATAATCTAAACTTTTTAATGATCTACTTCTCTACACAAACAAAAGCCACCAGTTTAAAGTGCTGCTTATTGTTTCCGGGGAGGAGGTGGTCCACGGAACTTTTGAAATCTACCTAGGCACCAACCTACCAATAGATGGTTGTACCAGCTATGCTTACCAGAGTTATGTGTGGAACTTACCGGAGTTTGAAGCAATAGATATTGGATACGGAGGAGAGGGAAGACAGTAAAACAGTGTTTTTAAAGTCTTTACAGATAAGCTTACTCCAAACTAATCACATCTGCCCATTGGGGGGTCCCTGAATCTTTGGCTAAGATTCCCATTGTAGCTTTCTCTTGGTTTCCATTATTTGTTGTTGTTGTTTTAATGAGTAAAGAGGCATTAGGAGCTCTGAAGGAAGGCAGGTGAAATCTATGGGGAGTGATTTCAGAAGCAAGCTGTACATGAACGTAGGTCCAGGAGTGATTACCTGTGACTAGTTGAAGAGTACTCTGGGGACCTTGCAAGGATCAAGTCTTCAGGGGAGGCACCAGAAGTAGCACAAGGCCAATGTGGCGGGGGAGGGTGTAATGTGAGCACAACCCCCAAATCTTCCCAGAAGACATGGCTGGCTGCTTCACTATAAACCACCTCCGTTCTCTCTATTGACACAAACTACCCCAGTCCTTCAAAACCTATGAGTTGGGACTTTGCTAAGGAATTGAGTAGGTGCAAAGCTTCCTTTATGTAGCATCTCTCAAATTTGACTACATGATAGAAATACTTGGGGATATATTTTTTTTCTTTTGCCGTACGCAGGCCTCTCACTGTTGTGGCCTCTCCCGTTGAGGAGCACAGGCTCCGGACGCGCAGGCTCAGCGTCCATGGCTCACGGGCCCAGCCGCTCCGCGCCATGTGGGATCTTCCCAGACCAGGGCACAAACCCGTGTCCCCTGCATCGGCAGGCGGACTCTCAACCACTGCGCCACCAGGGAAGCCCTACTTGGGGATATTTTTAAAAAATCCTGATGCCTTGGCCGTATGCCAGACCAGTAAATCAATATTTCTTTTGCTAAGACTCAAGCATTTGTGTCGTATAAAGTTCCCCAGGTGGCTCAATGTGCCATTCCTGCTTTACAGCCCTTTTTGGTGAAGCTTTCCTCACAACATGCCTGAAACCATGGAGGCATCAGTAGCCTCACTTAGGTTTCACTTATGGACTCAGTACACACATTTCTTGCGGCATAGATAAGCCTTTCAGTGAGGCTGTGAAACTGAGAAGTCAAAACATCCAAAGTGTAAAGACTTCCAAAGTCTTTTTTTTTAATTTAATCTCTTTTGACTTTTGACTGAGAAGTCAAAACTTCCAAAGTTTTAAAGACTTCCGAAGTCTTTTTTTTTTTTTAATTTAATCTCTTTCCAATTCTATATCAGCATTGACAAAGCAATCCCTGTGACCAAATATACACAGCAAAGCTTTACGGTGGCCATGTGTCCATGAAGTAACTACCTCACATTTTAGGACCTTCATTAGCACAAGTAATTATGAGTTAATTCTATTATTCCAAACAATTGATCAAAGGGCCAAAGCACACAAAGAAATCGAGCAATTTTAGGCTGTGAATGATGAAAATATTTTAAACTATGCTTATAAATGAACCAAGTTCTTTACATGGTAAATACTAGGACCTGAACTCAAAAGTAGCTCAAGCAACAACAGAAAACAAAAAACAGCAATAATTTTTTGGCTCCTCCAGAGGATTGAAGTATGGCTTGATCCAAGGGCTCAAATCAAACAAACAAAAGGAACCACACTTCTTTTTCCAACAGCATTTAACTCTTGTGTCCTTTGCTGTGAACTGCATTATCAAGCCTCTTCCTTCCAAGTGGAAAGAAAATGGCTATTAGGTGTTCATTTTGCATTGGTCCCCAAAATCATTACCCCGACACATTGAAAAAACTCTTTACTTGCAGCATCCTTATAGCCCATCCAACAGAAGAACTAATCTTGCATTAAAATTTATTATTGTGGACAGAAAAATAGGGCCCCATGATTGGCCAGGCAGGTCTGGATCACGTGACTACCTTGATAAGGGCAGGATGGCTGCCTTTACTGTGAATGGCAGTCCTGCCAGAACCACATGGGAGAGAGGAGAACAGCTCATCTGCAAAAGAGAAGCAGTGCAGGCAGATATCCTGTGCTCGTGACAGTACGTAAATTGTGCCTCTGCTCGGTGTTTTTTACCAAGCATACACTCATACAGGGGAACGAAACTACCCCCAGTCTGTAATCAATCACTATCAAACAATATATATTATGTAGTAAGATGTTACGTATACCTTTTTCCAGTCCATAAATACACTTTCTCAATGCTATACCGTGAGACGCTAGACTGAACTCCTACTTTAGAAATAACTTTTTGTGGACAATAATTCCCACTAGAATAATTCTTCAGTCATTAACAAAGAAAAATATTATTATAAAATAGATCTGATAGAAATGTGCTTTATCATTCTCTTACATTTTTGAAAATTTTAAAAGTGCATAAAACATAAATTAACAGTGAATGAATGATTTCAAAGTAACTATTCATATAATTACCAATGTAACCACCACTCAGGTCAAAAGACATTACCCTGCCAGCCCTTCAGGATCCCCCGTCATTACATCACAACACTTTCACCTTAGCTGGAGGTGATCCTTACCCTGACTTTTATGGTTACCACTTTCTTGTTGCCTTTATAGTTTTACCACTGATGTAGGCCTCCCTAAAAGATATGGTAACTGCTTTTGAATTTTATATAGGTGGAACCATGTACAAGTATCTTCTTATATTTTACTTCTTATGCTCAATATTGGTCACAAATATTCACTCATATTGTTGTATGTTTATTTGTATGCTGTGTAGTATGGCTCCAGGACCTCCCACTGATACCAAAATCCACAGATGCTCAAGTCCCATATATAAAATGGCATGGTGTTTGCATATAATCTGTACACATCCTTTCATATACTTTAAATCACCTCTAGATTACTTATAATGCCTAATACAATGTAAATGCTCTGTAAATCGTTGCTGGCACACGACAAATTCATTTTACTTTCAGGAACTTTCTAGACATTTTTTCTGAATACTTCCAGTCTGCAGCTGGTTGAATCCACAGATGCAAACCTTGCAGATACAGAAGGCTGACTGTATTCCGTTGTGTAAATATATAATGTAATTATCTAATCATCTTTTTTTCCAGTTTGGGGCTTTTATGAACAATGCCGTTATGTATTCTTTTATATGTACCCTGATTTACTTTAACATGTATCAGAATTGCATGGAAAGTATGTTAAACACAAAAACACAAATCTCTGGGTCCACCCACAGTCTCTGATTCAGTAGGTCTGGGGTGCAGCCCAAGTATTTAAATTTCTAATAAGTCCCCAGGTGACACTGATGCTGCTGGTCTGAGAAATACACTTTGAGCACCACTGCTCTGGCCCTGGCTACTCAAAGTTGGTCCACGGACCAGCATCATAGGTATCACCCAGGAGATAGTCATAACTGTAGAATTTCAAACTCCGCCCCAAACCTATTGAATTAGAATTTTAATTTTAACAAGATCCCTAGGTGATTTGGATACAATTTTTTAAGAAAAAAATTGCTATATGTTACATATGTGCATGTGTCTGTGTGTGTGTGTGTGTGTGTGTGTGTGTGTGTGTGTATTTTGAAGTGGAATTCTTCTGGGTCATAGTAATACAGATATCTTTAACACTTCTAGATAATGTCAAATTATATTTTATGGCAGATTTACGATTTACACATCAACCATCAGAAATGTGTGCATTTACAGATGTTTTTCAAATTCGCTAAGAAAAAAACACAATATGTATTTTTTAACTTCAAAAACCTTCCAAAAATGTATCTAACTTATCATCCATAAAACATTCTTCCCATCCCCTTAAGTGGATGAAAACGTTAATCAAAGCATGTAAGCCCCTTAGTTATATCATATATTCCCCCTTTTAAATTTAGAGGGAATTATGAGCTCTTAAAGGTTTCTGAAAAAATTATAAAGCTTTAGAGGATTCAAAACAATTTTCAAATACAATAAATAATTCTCTTGGACAGGTGTCGTTAATCAAAGTGGTCATTACCTAATTTTTGAAATATTTACAATAACTAACAGTAAGTCAAGTTTTAATTCTAAATACACACACACACACACACACACACACACACAACTAGGAAGCATTGGAGACGCATAAATTTTTAACGTGAAAACTTTCAAAGAGAAGTGATGCAATCTTAACTTTTTCTATTTTCATAAAACTTGTATGGTGAGTGTTCAGTGGCCTACAAATGTCACGCTCTGTGTTCAACATCCATCTTATTAAACACTTGTGTTTATGTTTATTTAAAATTTCCTTAATATGAGAATATTATTTTGGGGTGGTATTAAAAGCTAGGTGGAGCAATCATACCTTTCTGTTATCCTTCCCTTTTCTTTTAGATACAGAATTCTGATCTAATGGGTGCCATTAGGCTTTTGTCACCATCTGTAAAAATGTCAATCAGATAACATATACAACAAAGGGAAAAGACACCACTACAAAGAAATGCGAGCAGTAAGGAAATATAAACACGAACTACTTCTAGGGACTTCCCTGGTGGTCTAGTGGTTAAGACGCTGTGCTTCCACTGCAGGGGGCACAGGTCCAATCCCTGGTCGTGGAACTAAGATCCCTCATGACACACAGCATGGCCAAAAAAGGAAAAAAAAAAAACCATGAACTATTTAATATTCTTCTACGTAATCTCTATATGCCCTAAAACACACTGCATGCAAAAAACAACAACAGGAAAACCCCATCCAAAATATTTTATGTATTTAAATGCAGAAATCTGAAACATTTCATCTAATGTCTTTTTAATTGTACTAATAATATTATAGTGGTTTCCAGCCTAATTAAAGGATAATTAAGTATGAGATAATAGCTTTAAAAGTATATCTCTCTTTTATAATATAATCACTTATGCTAAATGCACTATAAATTGAAGTGGCAATAATATTGGAGACAAAAACAATCTGCAAGGGAACTCTGTAATAACTTAATATAACAATACCATTCCACATGACAGATATAAAAGAAAAACTTGGCTATTAAGAGTGTTCTGGACATTTTCATTTATTTGCTCATTCAAGTGTTAGCACACTACTACGGGCGTGTGCATATACGCACGTATGCAGAGGAGGGAAGTTAGCTTGATTTAATAAAGTCTGAATCATGTTACATTGCATTTCATTCAAATACACAAGACAATGAGTAACTCAGACTAAATGTTGTTTACCCCCCAAGAAGTGGCACTCCCAGTCCCACGGTAATCAATAGACAAACACACTATAGTTAACTATTCATTTGTTCACAATCTTATTTATGTACTCAATTTGATATGAAAACACTTGAAAGTTGGAGAAAATTCAAAGGAATGTTGAATTATAAGAGATACCAAATAAATGAAACAACAATTCACAAGGGCTTATAAATGTCTATTTGCAATAAAATGTGATTCATGATATCTTCAGATGACAAGACGTAGGAAATTTTAAACCTAACTTTAGGATTCAATTAAATATTGACTACATTCCATGAAATGTATGAGAGGTAATAACAACCAGCTAACAAACATTGGATGGCCATACTTGATGACTATCAAATAAAGTTTTAATGAATACCTTAAAATATTTCCTTAAAAAGGTAACCAGTGGTCTATGCTGACTTCATGACGAATGGATTGTAACAAATTATCGTACAAAAGTAAAATATAAAGGAAAAGGTCAAGATGGCCAGTAAATAATCTCATATTGTTCCTGATAGATTTCTTCTCAAGGAGGTAATATTATGGATCCCAAACAGAGCTGTCATATCCAAAGTTTTCTTGCTTCTCCTAAAGAACATTGACCTGGTTAAAATTTATAAAGAGGATCAGAGCATATATCTGTAGATGGAAGGCCCAGTAAACTGGTGGATGTGCAGAGCTGAGTTTGTTTTATTTCATGCCTGTACTCTGGATGCATCCAGGTAGGACTGTCACTGCCAGCATCCTAGCCCAACCATCAGACAGTGAGCTACAATTCTCATGGGAGGACAGTGTCAGTGGTGCTTTAATTTTTAATTAGTTAGAACATATAAGGATGAATACTAGAAACCCTAGAGAAGCCTTGGACATAAAATATTTAGGGCAGTTATTTGGGAGTTCTAAATCTGAGAAAAATTAGCTTACTGGGTGTATAATCAACACCTGGGAGAACAAATTTTATGGCCTGAGTTTCTTGGGACATCACTAATGCCTGACACTCAGTGAGGATGGTGATTGCCAACACTTCCCTGGTGGCTTGGTCTTACGTACAATTTAGGCAAACTTAGACCAGATTGTACATGAAGACGTGCCATCTCATCATACATCCAGCCCAACCCAACCCCCTCTGTGTCATGTGATCATAGGCTGGAAATGCTTTCTTCAGAATATCATTGCCTACCCTGCCTTTCGGTTGTCAATGTACCTTATCAGTCAGTAATTGTAGGTTTCTAAAACCCTATATGTTTCACTACCTAGGCATAATGAGGTAGATTAAGGGAAGGAGACCTGACTACTTACAAAGGCCCTTAAATGGATTAGAATATGTTATTTTCCTGTGCAAACAGCTTAGGCAACTTTAAACACATTGTACTTATAATGCCATGGACTTACCAGACCTTTCATTTCTGAGCTCAAAGCACTCTGCAAACAAAGTGCTTTCTCCATGTTGAAGGATGGAGAGGGTGGAACACGATATAGTGAAATGGAAGTTAGAGTTTACAGTTCTGTTAGAAGGACCTTATAAATGGAATTGTTGCTTACATAATCCAAGTTACAAAAAAATAAAATAAAAGCTGGGCCTGAGGAAATGAGTTTAAAAACTGAGTTATCTATATTAGTTGTCTAGTTGAATCAAATTTGGATAGTAACTATGTAACACTTCACTGTTTCTGTCTATATACACATGGGCAGTTGTTTCATTGTTTATTTTATTCTATGTACAATCATATAAGCTCATATCAAGACAGTTGTTGAATCATCCTATCCAAAGAGCAATTATCAGACTCCAACATATGAGAAAGCCATAAGTAGACAAAAGTCCAGAGACATTCCAAAAGTAGATGTATGGAGCAGAAGAGAGGTCATTACTTACTGTCACTTTTCAAAGAAGCCAGATAATGTACACATTCACTTTATAAATATTTATAGAGGTCCTGCTATGTGTGCAGTACCGTTTTAGGCACTGAAGTAGGGCAGTGAAAGTAAATACAAAATTACCGAAGAATTTGGAAAAATGAAGGCTCTGGTTATAGTCTGAACACTCTAGTATTTGGGTGGGTATAGGAGGAGGGGGCATCAAAAGAGCTGGAAAAGGAGTAGTTGGTGAGGTAGGAGTCAGACCAGGAAAGTATAGCATCACAGAATCAAAGAAACCAAAGGGCATTAAAAAGGAGGGAATGTTAACTGATTAGAAAGCTACTGAGAGGGAGTCAAATTAAGAGAGAAGAGGCTACTTGGTTTGGCAACATAGATGCCTTTGGTGACCTTGAGTATAGCTCAGCCTCAGTGGAGATGTAGAGAAAGAAGCCTAATTTGAGTGGCTTGAGAAGAAAGGGTGAGGTAAGGAAATGTGTATGGTGGTGACAGACAATTTTTTCAGTAAGTTTTGTAGTGAATGAGGAGTAAAGAAACGAGAGGTAGTTGGAGGTAGATGTAGACAAAGACATTTTTTAAGTTGGAGATAAAATAGCAAGTTACTTGTTGATGGATAAGATACAGTTGAGAGGGTGAAATTGATGATGGGTGCCAGAAGGAAGGCTCTAAGAATGTACGGATGGGGTGGGACTGTAAGCACAGGAATGGGGCTGCCTTTGATGGATGCAGACGCATCTTATTTACAGTAATAGAGAGGCTGCATTTCGGTACAGACATGGGCCAGTCTTGATCATTTCAAAGGTGGAAAGATATGGGACTTTTTGGCCTCTTCTTTTTTTCTTAAATGAACTTTGAAGAAATGTTTCTATCTAAGAACTGTGGTGTAGCGTTTGGAGGGTTGAAAAGAGAAAAAAAATGGTATGAAAAGCATAAGCTCAGTCTTGTGATCTTGTGTGTTCTCTAACCATATCCAGCTGCGTAAGTATGGGGGTCTGGGTTTCTTCAGGATTTAAGCTTTGCCAGGTGACAGTACCTGTAAGGAAGTGATTTTAAAGATGCATGTGGGGGAATCTACAAACAGTAAATGCTGGAGAGGGTGTGGAGAAAAGGGAACTCTCTTGCACTGTTGGTGGGAATGTAAATCAATACAGCCATTATGGAGAACAGTATGGAGGTTCCTTAAAAGACTAAAAATAGAACTACCATATGACCCAGCAATCCCACTACTGGACACATACCCTGAGAAAACCATAATTCAAAAACAGTCATGTACCACAATGTTCATTGCAGCCCTATTTACAATAGCCAGGACATGGAAGCAACCTAGGTGTCCATCAACAGATGAATGGATAAAGAAGATGTGCCACATATATACAATGGAATATTACTCAGCCATAAAAAGAAATGAAATTGAGTTATCTGTAGCGGGGTGGATGGACCTAGAGTCTGTCGTACAGAGCAAAGTAAGTCAGAAAGAGAAGAAGAAATACCATATGCCAACACATATATATGGACTCTAAAAAAAAGAAAATGGTTCTGAAGAACCTAGGGGCAGGACAGGAATAAAGACACAGACGTAGAGAATGGACTTGAGGACATGGGGAGGGGGAAGGGTAAGCTGGGACAAAGTGAGAGAGTGACATGGACATATATACGCTACCAAATGTAAAACAGATAGCTAGTGGGAAGCAGCCGCATAGCACAGGGAGATCAGCTTGGTGCTTTGTGACCACCTAAAGGGGTGGGATAGGGAGGGTGGGAGGGAGGGAGACGCAAGAGGGAGGAGATATGGGGATATATCTATATGTAGAGCTGATTCACTTTGTTATATAGCAGAAACGAACACACCATTGTAAAGCAATTATACTCCAATAAAGATGTTTAAAAAAAAAGATGCATGTGTGGGGAGGTGGGGGAGTAAGAGGACTCTGAGCTCAGCTCCCCCCATGACTGCATCAAAACTACATCTACATGTAGAATAACTCTCACTGAAAGCAACCTGAAGACAGCAGCATGGTTCTTCTACAACTAAATCTATTAAGCGAGGTCCACACGGAGTCTGGTGGGAATGGAAGAGAGGTGATCTGTCAGGACCCACATCCCTAGTGGAGGACGCAGAAGAGGAGGGGGTATCACAGACTCAGGGAATCTAAAAACTAAAACAAATGAATGAATATAACAAAACAGACTCACAGATATAGAGAACAGACTCTAGTGGTCACCAGTGAGGAGAGGGGTGTGGTGAAGGGCAAGTTAGGGGCAGGGGTTTAAGAGGTACAAACTACTAAATATAAAATAAGACACAGGGATGTAATGCACAGCCCAGAGAACATAACCAATATTTTATAATAACTTTAAATGGAGTATAATCTACAAAAATATCAAATCATTATGTTATACACTAGAAACTAATATAACACGGTAAATCAACTGTACTTCAATAAAAAATAAAGATGACCACAAGACCTTATTGAGGTAAAGAAGTGAGAATCAGAAAAAATTGATAGGGAGAACTTAGCTTTGTCAATGGACTCGATATCTAGATGCAGTCAAAGAATTGCAGTTATAGTAGCATGCTGAAGATAAGATCTTAGAGGCAATTGAATTATCAGTGTGAACAAGAATAAGTGGTGACTAAGCCAACAGACATCTAAGGTGTAATTCTGAAAAGACTGATGGCAGCAAGGACGCAAAAGAACAGATGGCCGATGTGTTGGGTGACATCTACAAATGGATCTTATAGGATCTAAGGGTACTTATGACAGTATAATTTAAGCTGCTCTAATAAAGGGACCACAAAACACCATGGGTTCAATAAAATACAAGGTTTCTTCTTTCTCTCGTAATAGCCCAGGACGTCCAAGGAGGTAGGTTTCTGTGCTTCATGAGATCATTTGGCAATCCAGGGATTCTGCCATGTTGCTCCAGCACCTGCATGTAGCCTTCAACCTCATGGCCAAAGCTGGCTCATTATCATTATCATATCCATGGGGGAAAGAAAGTTAAGGGCAAGCTGATTCCTCTTAAGGAAGTTGGTATATCACTTCTGCTCACCCATCACTGACCGTATCTTGACAATATGGTCACATCTAACACTCAATTGAGTCTACAGGTGATTGGCTGTTTGCCTAGCCAAACCCCAAAGGTTTATATTACTAAAGGGAAAAAAGAGAGAAAGGTCACTGGGGGATAATTAGCATCTCTTCCACAAATGTTAAAGTCACGAAGAATGATAGCGAAGGATAAGGGGTATATTTCCTTGGAATTGGTAATTAATTTCTATATGTAATTACAAAATTCATTTACTGAGCTCTTGCTCTGTGCTAAGATATGAGCAGGGATACTTATATGACTCCAGCATGGTCTTTAATCTCAAGCTCAAACTCTCTGTCACAAAAGCCAAGAAGCAAAATAAACAAACAACCAAAAATAACTAGTGCTATAAAGAGTTATACACACTATGTCAGAATAAAGTTTGTAAAAATGTCAGCGTCAAAAAGGAATGTTTGCCTTCTCTCTGGGTCAGGTGATTGTAGGGAGGGACCAGGAGGGGCTTCATGGACAGGTGTGGCAGGGAGAGGTACCAGTATAGTGTCTCCTTTACATTGTCACGTGGCTTCACAGGGCTCTGCAGGGTATGTGGTGTCTTCACATTCACTTTCTCATGTGATCCTCCAGCCAGTCTTTGAGGAGTGTAGGCTGGGTGTAGAGATGCACATTTTTTTAGAGTTGATTTACAATGCTGTATTAGTTTCAGGTGTACAGCAAAGTGATTCAGTTATAAATATATATATAATATATATTCTTTTTCAGATTCTTTTCCATTATAGGTTTTTACAAGATATTGAATATAGCTCCTGTTATACAGTAGGACCTTGTTGTTTATGCATTTTATATATAGTAGTGTGTACCTGTTAATCCCAAACTCCTAATTTATCCCTCCTGCCCCCTTTCCCCTTTGGTAACCATAAGTTTGTTTTCTAGGTCTGTGAGTCTATTTCTGTTTTGTAAAGAAGTTCATTTGTAACATTATTTTAGATTCCACATATAAGTGATATCATATGGTATTTGTCTTTCTCTGACTTTCTTCACTTAGTATGATCATCTCTAGGTCCATCCATGTTGCTGTAAATGGCATTATTTCATTCTTTTTTATGGCTGAGTAATATTCCATTGTATATATGTACCACATCTGCACATTTAAGTAAGTGGAGGCTCAGGCACTTGCCTCAAGTCTCACAGCCAGTAAATAGCAAGGCTGGTTCTAGAGTCCAGCCCACGACTTACAAGAACAGGGCTCTTTCCAAGATGTCACATTGGGGGTTATGAAGAGCAGACTTAGATGAGTAAGACCTGGACAGGCTGTGCACATCTTCGTGTGTGTGTGTGTGTGCACGCATGTGTGTGCGTGTGTGCACATGTGTATGTGCGTGCGTGTGCATATGTATAGGCATGTGTGCGTGTGTGCACGCGTGCGTGTGCGTGTGTGTTGGTTCCAATTTTTTAAAATCTTGAAAAACAATTGTTAATTAACTCTGTAGACATAGGTCAATGCATAGCACACAACACAAAATGGAATTCTCAAGAAAAGAGGAAGCAAGCCAGCTGTTGCATTCTTCTTCTTATTCCCCCAGTGGACGTAATTTACACTTGTATAAAGCACCATTCTCCCGAGGCATAGTACACCAAATAGCCCAAAATGCCAATACACTGATTATGCTTTCACTTCTTTTGTCAACCTTGGCTCCCCCCAAATTATGATAAGGTCCAAAAATCTAATTCAACCTCAAAAAATAAAGACTAGTCATGAGGACGTATTCAAAAAGGACTGTAAAAGCAATTTTGCAAAGTTCCAAACCTGCTTTGGGTAAAGGTAAATTAACTCTCCAAGTTTCCTACTTGGAAATAGATAATGTTCATTTGGGTGAGTATCCTGCCACGGTTTAAAATGCAACCTCGTTAATTTATTGTGAGGTCTTAGAAATTGCATCATTCGGGGGACTTCCCTTGTAGCGCAGTGGTTAAGAATCTGCCTGCCAATGCAGGGGATACGGGTTCGATCCCTAGTCCAGGAAGATCCCACATGCCACGGAGCAACTAAGCCCGTGCACCACAACTACTGAGCCTGCGCTCTAGAGCCCGCGAGACACAACTACTGAAGTCCAAGCACCTAGAGCCCGTGCTCCGCAACAAGAGAAGCCACCGCAGTGAGAAGCCCTCACACCGCAACAAAGAGTAGCCCCTGCTTGCCGCACCTAGAGAAAGCCCGCGCGCAGCAACAAAGACCCAACACAGCCAAAAAAAAAAAAATTAAGTAAAAAAAAGAAAGTGCATCATTTCTCTATCACCTATAGAAGGCTCTGTTACTCGTATTTACTAAGGCAAAGAGAAAGAAGGAAAAAAGCAGCATCTAGATTACAATATTTACTGTATCTTTGATGCATGGCGTTGAGGCTGAATTCCACTTGTTACATTCAGTTAGCCTGATTGCCTCCTGTGTGTTAGACGCTGAAGCTCTGAGTAAAGAAAACAGACGTTTCTCTACGTCTTTCTTTTTCTGTCTTCTTAGGAAAACATAGTTTCCTGCCCTTTTCCCATTCACAGAATTAGATGCGCTGGGCTGAGGCATTAGGCATAAACAGATTTGACTGAAAAGGTGTTAACAATTCTATGCTGTTAGTATGTGCACATGTCAGGGATTGGAAAATTTATCGTTGGGATAAATTAAGCGACTATGCTCAAGCGGAAACTTGCAAGGTGAATGATTTTCAAAAGGCACGTGGGGCGTGGGAGGTTGAGGAGGGTGACAATCGGGGCACAGATCAGTGTGAGTGAAGTATTAAGTATTTTTCACACTCATGCTCTCAACTTCACAGCCTATAGGACAGGGGTAACCAAACACCATAATTTTCATTTAAAGGCCCCAAAACATTGATGAGTATTACCAATATTCTACCATAAACTATGATATTTATAAATTGGAGATGGCCAAATATTAACGAAGGAGAGAAACGGAAGTGAGTTAACTTTACCTAATCCTTGGCACAAGTTTGAAGCAACTAATGAAAGAAAGTGAGTAAGCTGGGCTTCACGGAGACCAGATCCCCCCAAGCCACCCTCCAAGTCCCTGATTTGTCCTGGTCCCAGAGTTACTGGGCTAGGAGAGCATCGCTAGGCCAGGAAAATGTGGGAGACATTTTCAAATACCTTGCTAAAATAAAAAGCCACTAATTTTTTTTCTTATTTTCTGATGAAAGGGTAGAAAAGGCATAAACTTTAACTATGTAGATGAAGAACAGATTAAATATTTTTTTCAGTGATATAAGATAATCACTGCAGCTCAGGACCATTTTTATTTGGGGTGTGGGGCACAGGAAATGGAGGTTAGTTAGAACACTCAAACTTCTTTTGTATTACATAATCCACCTTCATTGCTCTAAGCAAGGGGGAAAATTCCAAAAACTAAAAACTACGTGAAGCACACAAGAGTGGAACAGACAATTCTCAGGGAGGAAAAACGCCCTAGGTTTGGCACTGCTAACTTTCTTTTCTCATCTGATCCATTACCTTTATGTTAATATTTACATGATGCTAGCGGTTTACCAGGTTGTGCCTATAATGGAAATACGAGGGCACGTGTTTAGAAAATAGGATTTCCCACACAAGTTAGAGACATCAGTATCCTCTTGCTTTCCAAAACCTCTAACAGAAATCACTAAATGTTGATTCACATCTAATGAAAATTGCAAAACTTGGTATCCTAACATTTCCTATGTTTTCTCCTGAATAGTATCTCATCAGGAAATTGTAGGCAATGATGCACTTGAATTAACAGGTCTTTTCAGATTTAAAGTTCGTTCAATGTGGCTCATTATTATCCTGAATGTCCTCTGAGATTCTGAGTCTGGGCTTCACTCTAAGATCTGAGCCTCACGTTAGGATTTTATTTCATTCAGTTCTGTATGGTGCCAGAGTTATTTTATGCTGTGTACCTGTATTCTGGCCGATCGTTCAGATTCCAAATTGCCTTAGAGCTCCTCTAGCTTAAGTGAAAGTCAGAGAGATGGAGCTTACCAAAATCATGCAGCCAGTGACTGGTAGAAGCAGACCTTTTTCTCTGTCCACATGAAACGTCACTGGAACTAAATTAAACTTGCCCCTTGTTTAGGAACCACAGTAAATCAATCTAATGCCCACTTCTCTTCATACCCTGTCTTTGCTCCAACTACTTTCCACATCAGTATTTTGTAGACCTTTACTTGGGTGTTTTACTCTGACAATATCACCGCACTGTGAGTCCTTGAATGCAAATACCACACCTTCATTTTTACACCTCCAGCGCCAAGTGCATCTTAGGCACTGAATAAAAGAGCATAAATAACACCATATGCTCTATGACTTGATGCAAACGTGAGGCACATCATGTGTCATGCCCAACTTGTGTTGGTAAAAACATTAATTAATGTTTATTTGCATAACATTGCAACCAAAGAGTTCATCTGTTTTGCCCTGAACTGTGACCTCTGGAGGGTAAGGGCCACATCTTTATTTTTCTTTGTGTCTTCTCCAGTACCTAGCTGTACAGTCAGGCCACTGAAGATGGCTGTTCTTTTGCTCTCTGTACATCCCCTGCTCTATCAGGGCCTGCTTCACCTACGCCCTACCTACGCACATGACTGACCTTCCCACACACTTGCCCCAGGCCCCAGTTAATGAATGTTCTAGCTTTAGATCAGAACTCCCCATTACGCTTATCAAAGGGGTGGTGAGGGGTCTGTCCCTCTGCTGGTTTCCTTGGTAACCGATGAGCCAACCCGTCATCATTTCCCCCTGTAACTGGTAACCTCCCCCTGCCGCTGGGAGCGAAGGCTGCCACCGTGTGCCCTGCCCCACCATCCAACGCACATGGCAGGGTGTCACTCCAGGATCTTGCTTCAGATGTGCAAGCTCCTCCGTCTATTAAACAACTGATGTCGCTGTCACTGACTCCAAGCTCTTTCTTTGGCCTTGAAGCTGGTCAAGTACAGGCCTTGCAGGTCTATGAAGTACAACCCAACACCAGTACAATGCCCAGTACCTAATATGTGTTTACTCAGTGAGTAGATAAATGAAGTTACTTCTCAAGTAAGTTCCAGGCACCCCAGTGACCCAAGATCATCTTTTACATTAGATGTGGACAAGGGGATGCCTCAATCCACTCCTAGCTTACGTTCTTGGCAGGAAAATAGTAGCATTCTCTGAGAGGCCACACACCCTGATTTTCTAGCACTGTGGGCTTCAGCTTCTGCATCTCTTTACGCGCTCCAGGGTTTGGCAACCACTTGTAGATGCTTATGAGAGGGAGCCTTGCTTAGTGATATTCTTGCTATAGCACATTGGCGTGGAGTTTATTAAACCTTCCACGAAGATGTGTGCTGCTGTACTCCTGAGAGCTCTAAGGGAAGGTCAAGTAGTTTAAATTTCTTTTGTCTACTCACATTTATTGAGCACCCACTATGTCCCCGATGAGTGCAGAGGATACAGAGATGCATGATCAATGGATTCGGCTGTCAAGGAGCTCACAGCCAGATGGGGGAAACGGATGTATAAATAGGTAATTTAATATAATGCTACGCGTGCTTGCAGAAACTTATGAACAAAACTCCTTGTCGATTACACCAGTCCAATCTTTCCCCCAAAGCAACTCATCCTTTCCTAAAGAAGGAATCGCTCTGCAGGGCTCTGAATTTTTAAATATTCTAAACACTCATTGGCCTTCAGCAATCAAATTTAAAACTATGTTGGTGCTCAGGAAATAAACTTCCCCAAATTGATCCATGTTTCAGAGAGTAAGAAAACGACAACAATAACAACGACTACTTCCCAGAAACATACGTCTCCTCGGAGGGGGGAAACGGCCAGCAAACACACAAATCCCTTTCAAACAAATGTGTCAGAAGCAGGACCCGATAAGGTGCGGATGTAACATGAAACAAGTCACACAATGGAGCTGATTGTGCTGTTGGACACAGGTTTGGAAATCCTTCTTCCAGCTCATGCTGTGGCCCCAGGTTAAAAATCTGCAGTGTGTTAAGCAATAGTAACCTTTAAGGTAAGAGGGTCAACTTACTCAATATGGTTTTACTCTGGAACAGAAACTGGGACTAAGGGAATGTCAACTGTCTGCTACAGACACAGTCCACTCCCACAGACACCCAGTAATAGAAGCATCTCTTTTCCCCTTAGAAACCTAAAAACCCCATTTCAATATCTACATTCCCATGAATTTAAATAATACTGCTAGTTTCACCATTTTTTAAATGCATATGGCTGGCCATTAGTGCCTTTGTAACCTTATTTTCACTTTATTTAAGAATTTCTAAGCATTTAAGTGCACCCATTAAACTTCTCAGACTTCCTCAAAATTAGGCGTGTTCAGGATCGCTTTTCCAGGATGTGTAATCATCCATGTTGAATGCATACTGGGAGAAGTAGGTCACCCTAACCTCTTTTAAAAATTGAAAGAAAATTGGTAAAATTGAAAAATCAGATGGTTTATTTACTGATTACAGGAAAGGATATATTGGCTCACTTCTTTATATGGTACCATACTGAAATCCACATCATTTCCAAAATATCTGAAGGCACTACCACAAGTTGAAGATTGACTCAAAGCAACATTCAGTTTTAATTTTTCAATTAAACAGTGTGTTTGGATCTTTGCTAAGTCTTCATTTTTGAATACGTAAATGGACTAAATAAGCTTGCATTTGATTTTCAGATTAAAAACGGGATTTTTTTTTAATTGATGGCAAACTCATTTCCTCATACTCTCTCCCTGCATTTGGAGCAAATGAGGCAAGGGAACCCAGGAATTGGACTCCCAGGCCTTACCCCAGTACTGTACATGCCTACCATCCTTACCCTAGTACCCCAGTGAGTATCCTGCCCTGTGTCTTAAAAAAGATCAATCAAAAGAAATTGGTCCCTATAGATATTAGATCCCCTGAGATACTTCACAACTCTTCAGCTAGTAAATTTAGAGGATAAAAAAATGTCATGGTCTTTATTATTTCTTTAGTCTTTATTTTTCTTTCTCACTGGTTAATCTATACATTTCCTCTAGCCTATGTTTAAAGTATCATGTTAAAACAGAAAAAAAAATCACAAAAGCTGAAAGTAATGATCTTGAGAATTACTTGACAGGTCACATCATGGGAAATGGGCCAAAATGTCAGTTTAGGGCTAGACTGTAGGAAACACTGAATTCTTATCTTTTATTCTCAGCCTGGAGAGGAGAGGAATTGTAGCCAGGTATACAAGTTGTAAGGTGCCTGCTCGTATGGCAGAGAGAATGAGACTGTTAGAGCTGAAATAATTTTTGGAATCATTATTTGGGAAACAATTGCCCAGTTAGAAGGCTATAGACTCTACGTACCATCTGTTTTTTTTGGTATATCACATAATAAAACCTCATCAATTTGCTCTAATTAAGGGCAAATTATGTGTTGTGAGGCTATTCTGAATTAAAGTCTCAATAGAGAAAGGGATTATAAAGAAAATATAACTTTATCAGTTCAAGTTCATATAGTTAAATGGTTTCCTTCTCTTAATAGAAGAAAGTATTACCTGTATTCTTGTAAAAGTACTGATAAATATATATATATACACTAAAATTAGTATTCCTACTGTTTAAATGCAAATGTAGCCACTAAATAGTTTCATTATTAAATAAACTTTTATTTCCTTTCTTTATTCTATTGTTTTCTTGATAAAAATATTGCGGACACATCTATACATGCTTACAAAATTTCCTCAGAACAAAATAATATCCAGGTCCTCGGTAGGTGACCCATAGAAAAATTATATTTTAGCTTGATTGCATTATTCTTTACTATTAATATTCCTATAAATTGAGCCAAAGTTTTCTTTGCCCCTTTTCTATATAAGAATCATTTTACAGAAGTAATTTTTGATTTTATGTTATTCCCAGTTGAGGCATGGAGAGGATAGGAAATTTGCTGAAGTTGCCCAAGTAATAGTGTAAGAATTCAAACCTGCGTTCAGGTGTTAAACCCTATGATCTTAACCACTTTGCTATAGACCCTCCTGCTCTAATTAACTGCGTCTCTGGCACCCTCATTGGTGCATTGGCTAGTATTAACTCTCAAGAGCAGACTGTGCATGTCTCTTCCAAATTTTCAGTAAGTGACCTCCCACTGGTTTCTTGAAACTGGCCACGGTGACATTCTTTACACTATGAAAATTGGCAGCACTGAAAATCAAGGTTTGCGTTTCCCCTTGGGGAGCTGTTTGTTCAGTATTAATCAGCACATCATTGGGCACCATCTCCCTACTTTGGGATCCATGGAAGTTATAGAACTAGGAAATTCCAGTCCCATGCTGATGGACAAGACCATCGTAACAAGCTGGGATATGGGATTGAATTAATAGTTTGCTGGTTATTCTTGTGGAATACAAGCAGGCTAACCCAGTGTGCACCACACAGACAAAAGAACTCGTCTCGAGGCTGTATGTGGTCCAGCCTCTACGTGGGCACGACACTCGTCTACATGAAAAGAGTAACCGTTGTCATCACACCAGATCTTTTGTACCACCTCACATTCTCTCAGCCTCACCTTCACATCCACTCATGACGAGTCAAGGGTTCTGTGCAAGCTCTGTTAGATGCACACTGACAGTGCTTATCTCTAACACAGACAATGTGACTCTCACTCCTGTGCCAGTGCTTCCGGGACACCCCCTGGTGGAACTCACTTGGCATTTGCACATACACAATTCTCAACTACAGAGCACTTAAACTTGGGACAACTCTCTACCAACAGAGCATGGCAGGTGATGAATGCTTTTTCCTTTTGATCCTAGACTGACAAATGTGACATGCACTCTATCCTACTCCTCACAAGGTCCCAGGGCAATGAGCACGAGATATACACAGCAGTGGTCAATTCAGCGATGCATCCTTATACTAGCTTTCCTTCCTTCCTCCAGTCCACTCTTCCCCTGTCTTTAACTTCTATTCCCTGGTATCATTTTTCAGATAAGCCTCCCTGGTATCAGTTTTAACATGAACCTTGGCCTCTGGCTTTACTTTTGGGGGGGTATGTGGGTTAGGACTTCCCTCTTTAAGAATCTCCCAAAGCCAAGGCACGAAGGCTTAAATCTGAACCAAGAAGAGGATGTGAATTCTTTCTTTCTCCAAGTATCTGGACACATATGGCATTCTTCACAAGCCTTAGCCTTTTCAGGGAACTTAAATTCTAGCAAGAAAGACAACCATTAAACAAACAATTATATATATATTTAATTTTTTCTAATAAATGTTACAGAAAATACTAATTTATTTCAGTTGGGAGCATGTAAAAGGCAACACTTCACTTTCTTAGTGGTCCCTGAAATGCTCCTTTCTAGGAGGTGGGTATCTGGCAACTATTGCCCAAGGCAATAAATAATCAGCATTCAAAATCATAATCACCACACTGGGCCGGCACTGGTCATCCCTTGAAAAATCAACCTAAGATCACAACAGCCAATCCAGGGGGAAAAAAAAGCAATCCTTTCATAAAAGAGACACAAACCTTACTACTCAGATAAATTTCCCCGTGGAAAAGACAAATCCCCAATTACTACCCAACATGTGCAAGACATAAAGCCTCACTCAGAGCTGGGGATCTGCATGATATTTAACAAATTACTAGCATCACAGCGTGTTGGATGGAGTTACAGGACCAGACCAGGCAGGGAAAAAAGAGAAGAAAAAGCCCCAAAGTGGTTGCTTTCAAAACCCTGCAGGAAACCAAGTAACTTTTTGAAAATCTCCATTTTCTTCCTCCATTCTACCCATTGACAGACTCCAAGCACCCAGCTGATGACGGAGTTAAGAGAAAATAAATCTAATTATCTTGGATGTCTGGTTTTAGGTTTTAACTTTCCTTGATTCTTTTCTGTGGCTTTTTTTCCCCCAATGATAAAGACATTTAGAAGACCAGAATAAGAAAAAAATGAAAAATATTGATCTTCTAAACACTCATACTGGTTTCAGTCACCACTATTTGAGGTACAGTTATGCTGCAGTTTGAGTATACTCTGGACTTCCAATGTAAAAAGTCTTCATCCCACATATAAATTTAGTCCCTGCTTTAATTAATTACTTCAAGAAAATTTACTGAGGACTTAAAATTACCAGGCACACTGCTAGGCTTCTGGAATATAGCATGCAAACACTCATGTTTTCAATGTCCACTACATTCAAGTCACAGTAAATGGTACATCAATATTGACTGTAAAATTTAGTCTTGAATCTGACCTATTTTTCACAGGTACATGAGTCTGACCATATATTTGCGGTCAGCATCTCAGGAAGATGTTAAAATTATATCAGGCCTTGGAAATAACCTAGTTTACTTGCCTTATTTTACAAGTGAGCAAACAGATTCCTAGAGAGCTGAAGTGACTTGCTCCAAGATACATAACAATTAAGCAGCTGTAACTGGGAAATTAACTATTCATACATTCTGGTTCTTCTTAAATCATCCATAGCCATTCTTTTATTCCCAATTAATTCATTCACTGAATAGTTGGGGGATAAAATGTTGAATGAAACAGGAAAGATTGCTGCTTACCCTTGGGAGTTTAAAACCTAGTACTTGAGACATATAAACATAAATAAATATATCCATCCATCCACACCCATCTATAATTTTGCTGCATTGATTATATGAAACCTACCGCTGATTTAAGTGAAGAATTTGAAAAAGCTTCTCGGAGGAAGTGAGCAGAGAATTTAAGAATGTGGAGACATTAACGTGGGGGAGGGGCATATAGTCAATCACTGAGTTACCTCATTAAATATTACCTTGATCTATTAATTAATATGATTGAAAGAAATTGGACGTGGCTAATCTAGTTATTTCAGTTAATAATAATGTTCTGTAAACTCCATGATAAAACAATTTGTTTGCTCAGCTTTTCTTTTTTTTTTTTGCGGTACACGGGCCTCTCACTGTTGTGGCCTCTCCCGTTGTGGAGCACAGGCTCCGGAAGCGCAGGCTCAGCGGCCATGGCTCACGGGCCCAGCCGCTCCGCGGCATGTGGGATCTTCCCGGACCGGGGCACGAACCCGCGTCCCCTGCATCGGCAGGCGGACTCTCAACCACTGCGCCACCAGGGAAGCCCGCTTAGCTTTCCTTTTGCCTACAGTTGGATCAAGGTCCAGATAGACATCTCACCACCCAAACCCCACTGGGGTTTACAGTAAGTATGAAAGATCTATTATAGCATCCCAGAAATATAAGCATTTACTGTATAAAATTCTCATTTATCCTCATTTCTCTCCTTTTCCCATTTCAACTAGTTAGGAAGAGGAAATCCTATGTGTGGACTAGAAAGAGAAGAAAAGATCTATTAAATAAAAGAAGCAACATAAGTTAATGGTAATGTATTGGACATGCAATTTAAATTGGAAAACCAACTTAAATGAAAAGCAATTACTGACACTTTTAATATTGGGCAGACTAATAAAGCAGCAATTAGATCTCATTATATAGCTATAAAATTGGTTTGTAATAGATTGATTGCACCAAATGTTCATACTTGTTTTTGATAGCCTTCTGGATAAGAGGATTATTCTTTCGTTTTGTTTTGAGGGGGAAAAATTCTAACAGTTATAACCTGTTTGAGTTCTTCCTTTTAAGTGGGCATCAAAGATAAGGCAGAGAAGCAAAAAAAAAAAAAGTTACCAAGCAATTCGTATACCCAAGTATATTTATTTTTCCCAAGGGATCATCAACTGTTTAACTGTTTCAGAATCTTCTTGCCAGAAGCAGTTTGGGGAATTCTTATAGCAGATTGTTCATTTGTTCATGCTTAAGGTAGGTGTGTGGAGATGCTATGCTAAATAGATTTTTTCCTAAATTATATAATCAAATAAGTAACGGAGTAAGTGACCTCAAATTGCTGACTTCAGACACTATAATTCCAAAGAACAAAGAAGAATCTCCATCTGTCTGCATCCCAGCTTCCCAATCTTCCTGCCTCCCCTGCCCTAGAGCACCACCAGATGTGGGGAAGCTAATCCATTTGTTATTAATGAGAGAAAAAACAAGCAGTGGCCCATGACCACTGAGTGACTGTGATAAAATTCCCAAAGTCCCCCTTCCTTGTCTTAGGTGGGACAGAACTTTAATCAATTTTTGCTGCAGAACTCCCTACATGATCAGACTGGCATAAGACCACATTCTTCTGTAGCTCCATCCCTTCCCATCATCCTATCTCATCTCTTCTCTCTTTCTCCTGAGAGCATTCGCTATGCTAATCATATACTCACAGACACCTGTCCTGAGCTCTCTTTCTTAAGGAACTTGATCTAAGACAAGGCTTTTCCTTTGTTTCCTTGACATTTGGTTGCCCCATTTACCATTCTCCTTTTCCCCCATATTGGACTTTTATCTGGGCCTCTTAGAATAAAGAGTTATATTTCCCAGTCTCCCTTGCAACTTCATGAGGCTATGGGACTAAGTGTTGTTTAATGGGAAATAAACAGAGGTGTCTTTGGTAGCTTCAGGGAGTACACTTTCTTTTCAGAAGTCAACTCTGCATTGTTTGCCTCTTATCCTTCATTCTTTTACCTATCCTGCTACCTAGAATGGGGACACCAGCATCTTGGTCCAGGAGGATGAAAACCACACTGTAGGGATGACAGGATGGTGATATGAACAGGGTCCAGGTCCCTGAAGATATTGTGAAACAGAGCACGATATCAGCCCTGGATGGCACACCTCCAGAATTTCACTAAAAAAAAAAAAAAAGGGATTCTGTCTTGTGTAAATCACTGTGATTTGGGGTTTTCTAATACTGCGGAAACTAATCCTAAAAATGTACAGCAGGTCAAGAATCATCACATGCAAAATTTTGTCAGCTCTATGGGTCCAAAATATCTGACATAATTGAAACAGCTGGTAAAAAGAGAAGCCACAGGAGAAGAAAAACATGGTTTCAGATCAGTCAGAACTCAAGATAGTAGGATCTAGCACTCACTGGCTTGAAAGAGGTTACAATATACTAATTTATCAATCTTAATATGTGAGTTGTATGTTCTAAATTGGCCAGTCTCACTGGGTTGGCTTGTACTTACAACACAGAACATTGTTTGAATAGTGTTCTGTAATGTATCATGCATATGCATGTGTGTGTGTGTGTATACTCACACATTGTATGAGTAATTTTTAAAGAATACCTTAAATGAGATATTAATATATACTAACGTTAAAATAAAGAAACTGTATAATTATTTTTCTTAATTTAAAATTATTTGCTTCCTCCAAATCTAAATGGCAAAGCCATCACTCAAGCTTTAATTTTCTTAGCTCTAGATAATGAAGATAGCAAGTTAGCTGAGACCCCAATAATATGTCAATAGAAGTGACTGCAATGGTCTGGTATTTGGGGGTAGATGTCCTTGCTAAAATACAATTGGTTCACATTTAATGATGGTCAGTAAATTCATTCAATTACATAGGGATACTTCTGTGATTAATTCATCCTGTGGATTCAACAGGAAGTTGTGTAACTCAAAGCTGATACTGAAAAGGGAGATTACTGAGATATCTCTATAGCCCCGAAAGGGCAACTACTAATGCCACCTCCAAGAAATGTTTCCCCAAAGCAAACTATGTCTCCCTGTTCCATTGTGGGTACTTTGGAAGATGTAATCGACTATTTATTCATATGTAGAAGAAAAAAGACCTCAGTACTCTCATGAAGGGATTGAGAGAAGTAAGTGGATGTGACCCAAGTAATAGGCATGAATCTTTAATTCAGTGGACATTTAAAAGTTTTAGTGATATTTGGTGCCTCAAATTTATTCTAATCAATATTCGGTTGAACTGTATTTTCTTTTCAAAACTAATCAAAATAAAAATATTGAGCATCTATTGTACTCATCTATTTCATTCTATAAAAATCTTCTAATTTTCACTTAACATTTTCTTTATTTTTGCGGTACGCGGGCCTCTCACTGTTGTGGCCTCTCCCGTTGCGGAGCAACAGGCTCCGGACACACAGGCTCAGCGACCATGGCTCACGGGCACAGCCGCTCCGCGGCATGTGGGATCTTCCCGGACCGGGGCACGAACCCGCGTCCCCTGCATCGGCAGGCGGACTCTCAACCACTGCGCCACCAGGGAAGCCCCACTTAACATTTTCTATAAGTTTGTTAATATATACAGAATGTAATGCAAATGTAACCAAATATGTTAAGTGAATATATTATTACATTTGTTTGTTTAGTGCATTTTTCTTCTGATTTTTAAAATTCCTATTCTTTTATTGTTTTCTTTAAATTGAACATTTGTTGTAAACTACGGGTAGGTTTATGAATGGATATATCTTCAAAAAGACTATCAAAAGTCTTCTTTTTCTTTCTTTTGAGCTGCTTCCTATGGGAGGATTATTTCTTTTCACAAGTCAATAAAATGATCCATGGCTTGTTCTTTTTTTGTGTTACACCACATGGCTGTTTTTTTGTTCAAACAAGTAACAGACATCTACTAATTTTTGTTATGAATTTCTACACTTTATCTAATTTGCTTAATTTATTTTTCTGAATTACACTCTATACTTTGAAAGTGAGGGCTAATTTCATCCTCACATTGCAATTGAAGACAAACAAATATAAAAATATTGTATAAAAGGAAAGCAGTATTCTTACTCCCAACCAAATGACTCATCAAATAACAAATCAGAGCAGCAAATAGTTATTTCAGTTCAGTAAAAAAAAAAAAAAAAAATAGCACAGCTTCAGAGGTTTTAGGGATTTAAAAAACTAAATTTTTAGAAATGCATGTTCCATTAAAAAACAGATGAACTCAATTATGTAGAAAAATGCATAGAAAAGAAATGACCAGAAGGAAATACTCCAAAATTGTAGTAATTATCTAAAAGTATATTCAGTAGAATGTACTTTCATTTTATTCTTTATTCTGCTATATTTTCCAATTTTTCTACAACATTCACATCAAATTTGTTCCTCTTTGTGTCCTGCAAACAAAAGAGCAGACATTGAGAAAGTTAGGAAATTAACAAAAAAGAGGCATTGGAGGTGGTGGGGCTTTACCAAGCCTATGTTTTCAGGAAAAGAGGAGATGATCAGAGATTTGTGCATCATTTGCAGGGAGGAGATGGTTCCAGACTTCAGAATGTTTCCTGCAGAGAGACACCCACAGGCAAATCCTACTTGTCCCATGAACAAGTTTAGCCCTGAAGGGGGAAAGCATGGTGTCCACAAAAGCTTAAAAGGAAATGAACAGCTCTCCAGCCCCAGCTCTGCCCACCTGACACTAATGCACGCCTGTATGCCACTGCGTCCCTTTCCTTCGTCACCTGCAGAGCCTTGGCTTTGGACGGGAAAGATTCTTATTAAAACTCTTCAAAAGACAGAAAATGCCTGGAACAAAGTAACTGTAACTGTAAAATGTCCTGAAAGGCCAATTAGAAATTGCAATACTGGGAGTTTTATTACAACTAACTCCTCCTTAATTATCAATCAATGGATTCTGTTAAAAAAAACCCTCATATTCTCTGCTGGGGAAATGATGCTAATTATTTTCTGTTAATTAAGGCTGTTCTGGGATTCAGACGTTCCATTCTTCAACTAAAAGATTGACACATCAATGCTAACATAATGTTCACTGCACCCTTCTAAAGTCTTTATAACCAGTGATAATAAATTAGTGCATGTTATTTTAAACCTCTTGAATAATCATGGCTTTGTCTGGGAATGAAAAATGTATACATACACAGTACTACATGTACTTCAATATGTTACTTAATACAGGCTTGCAAATATTTAAGGAGACCCTCTCTGAGATATTGTGGCTCACTTTCACATTTTTATTAAGCAAAAATTAAATACAGTATTTATAAATGTATCTACTCATAGCTCAGACAGCAGAGGATGGGTTTAACATAATTTAATTCAGAAAATTTACAGATAATTTACTCTGTTATCAAAAGTAGTACATTTTGGAAATCTGCATGTCAAAGCAACTACTTGGCAATTATCTAATCAAATAGTATAACAAGGACACTCTTCCATGTTAACATTTTAAATATGATAAATATAAATTTGTGGTCCCAAGGCTCTCTCTCATTCTTTCTCAGAGTGAACAAGCTTGAAGATGAAATGGATCTCATGAGGGATCAGACACTCTGGCTTTAGCCTACATGGTCCAGAGTAAAAAGTCTCCAAAACTGTGTGACCCAAGGTGATAAACAGAATAAAACATCTGTTGTTAAGGTCATTAGACCTTATTTTCCCTATATGTATGACTACTGTCAGTCACACACAAACACACACACACACACACACACACACACACACACACACATACACATACACACACACACGTGGAATGCCCATTTCTTGTTTGTTCTTCCATCAGGAATGGAAGCTGCAGTGGAAACTGAAGCTGAAATCCTACCGGAAACTGTAAAGAATCTGATCAATGAAATAAAACCTCTCTCTTCTTTGCCTTGACATTATCTATACTTTCCCACATGTGAAGAAAAAAAATGCGGGAAATAAAGTAATGAATGATGGTGATTGCTTCCCACTACCGCTATGCTTCTACCACTTTTAGTGGAGTTTCAAATTATAAGTTGAATGGAAAGGTTTGATGAACTGATGTAGGTGAACAGGTTGAGACAGTGATATGAACACAGTTACTCAAATAAACCTACCAATAGTGAATCTAAACAAATTCTCTTCCATTACATAATGCATCCTAAACTACACACTGCCAAACTGTTAAATGCGCTACAACACCAGTCTACTTCAGGGAAATCACCACATTCACAATTTCCAACCATCTCTATGTTTAGTTCAACATGTCATTTATCTCATGACCATCAACAACCCGGCAAATATTTACTTAGGTCCAAAAAGAAAAACATTTATTGAACCCATAGTAACATAGTACTAAATACAACATTTACTGAACAACAAAGCAATAGTTTAATTACTATTTATCTAATTCTCAAAACTGTGGGACAGGTATCATTTTATAGACTAGGAAACTAATGCTTCAGAAAAGTTTAACAAAGGTTTAACAATTAACTCAAGATCACAAGCCAGTATGTAGCAAAACTGGCATTCAGTCCTAAGTGATTATCGTGGTCCCAGTCTGTCTACTCCCATCACAATGTCTTATTCAGTAATTATCTAGTTGTAACAAGCGCCCTTCCAGGTATTGAAGAAGTTATGAAGATGTAGAAGATATACCTAATGATTATTTGGGGTGAAAGAACACATAAATTAACTGAGAACTAATGATATAAGGCCAAATATTATAAGTTACTTCAGTTAATAAGTAATATTTGCCAAACCAGTCATTCGTCCTTCTTGCCAACTTTCTATCTGGTCTGCACCATTCTTATACAGTCTTTGTCAGAGTATCTTGTGATTATTCACTCAGTTAAGCTCACTACTAAAATGAGAGCCCCTCTAGGGCAAGGAGTATGATTTACTGACGCCACAATGACACAATGCCTGCATCGGATCAGGCACAATAATTGTTTGAGAAAAAACTGGACATATGAGATGGCTTAACCCATGAGGCCACTCACTCCTTTATTTAATTAATCCATAATGCCAGGCACTAGGCTAGGCTTTGGGAGTACAACCCCAAATAAGACAGTTTCTGTCGTTATGAAGCTTACAGTCTAAAGGGAAGATGTATTCAGTTGACAAGCAATGGAAACGGTGTGCTAAGTGATATGTTGGGGGATTAGAGACGGTTATGGAGTACCTAATCCAGACACAGGGGAATCTGTAACGGATAGGTCCTAATTCATTACCACCAGATTTGTTTAAGGCACTTAAAGAGGAAGAGAAGCCAAAGCCAACTTCCCGAACCTACAGGTGAATAGCCCCTGGGAAGAGGCACCTGAACAGCCACTGCTGTTATTCTCAGCTACAGAGGAAGGAATGAACGTAGCAATCAAATGACAAGACAGGGCATGCTAGTGAGCCAACGGCCTGAGCAGAGCTGAGTTAGTGACTGCTCTGTCACCATCTCCAGTGCCCCCAGGGCCACGTTACTATCTGCAGGCACACAGACACCCTCACCCATCTGGAAACATAAGTCATCACTTCACTGTCCACTGAAAACACATTTCTATGAGGGAAAGATCAAGAATAAAAATCAGTTGCTTTGTGCATGTGGCAGTGCTTGCTGGGTCCATAGCATTGCCCAATTTTCAGCACCTCCAGCCCTGTGGGTCAAAGCCTAAACTGGCAGAAGTGCCCTGGCAGGATGTTGCCATCCTTCTCCCCTGCAAATAAAGAGAATATTTTTTACCTACGATAGGTGATTATGTGGCTTTCACTCAGCTCTTGTAATTCATTTGTACCTCCTGGCATTCATGAGTCATGGGTCTTTTACACTTGTCAGAGAAACCTAATCCTTACCCTTCATGGGCCAGCTATCCTAAAGATGGCTGAACATGTAATTGCCTTGAAGTGTAAAATATTTCCCACATTATTTATGATAGCCATGCCTGCTAGCACCTCTATGGGTGAGGTTGTGTCAGCATTTTCATTATAACCCCCTATTTCCAGAAGTAAAAAATGTACTCCAGGCTCAAACTCAGCACATGGAAAGTAAGTCCAGAAGGAAATTTTCTATTACTTTTTTAAAAAAATAAATAAATTGGTTGGGGCTTTTTAAAGTTATATGACTGTAAGGGGGAAAATGTCATAAAATGAATTTTAAAGTTTCCCTTTTGTGCTCCCAAGTTCTAAGATTAAGAGGATGTGTGATAGGGCTTCCCTGGTGGCGCAGTGGTTGAGAGTCCACCTGCCGATGCAGGGGACACGGGTTCGTGCCCCGGTCTGGGAAGATCCCACATGCTGCGGAGCGGCTGGGCCCGTGAGCCATGGCCGCTGAGCCTGCGCGTCTGGAGCCTGTGCTCCGCAACAGGAGAGGCCTCAGCAGTGAGAGGCCCGCGTACTGTGCGGAAAAAAAAAAAAAAAAAAAAAAAAAAGAGCATGTGTGATAACGGTCCTCACCACTAATGCAGAAGGCCAAACCCATTCCTTTTTCTCTTTCCTCGAGAAGCCAAAGGAGAGAAAAGGGGATGTGTCCAGTTCACATTTAAAAATCCACTAAAGAAATAAGAAAATGGATTTGAATCAGAAAAAACTAAGTGCCCCCCAATTTAGGAGGAGGGTCATCCCCTAGTACAGGGGCAAATATGGTCAGATATTGGGACAAGATTAATAGCACCCTCTGAGCTGCTGATGGGTTAGAATTAGTTGTAGTAAAGTGGAAAAAAGATGGGATTTGGCATCAATAGAGCCATGCCCCTAGTTCTGCCATTTATTAGACATGTGATTTTAGGAAACCCATTAAGACAGTCCACCACCATTGAGCCTCTGAGCCCTCAATTCAACATTAGAGCACCATTATTTCAAGTTGGCCACAGTTAAAAAGCATATGCTACTTGGAAGCTCTTATTAAAGAGGTTGATTAGTGGGATCAATGACATGTTCTGAAAGACTAGCTTATTACACAAGCTAATTGAGATCTAAGAAGTTAAGAGTCAGGATAGGTAAGCTCTGGTGGTGGGGTACAGAGTAGTGAGAAGCCCAGGGCAGAAGGTACATTTCAGTGGGAAGAAACATTCACCCCCAGAATGAGGGGCAGTGGCTGGGGAACTGGGAGAGGAAACGTGACCAGAATGACAGTTTGGCTTTGTGAGTGTGTTTTAACATCCCTGTACATCATTTCTAGAGTGGGTTGGTGATGGTGCAGTGGGCTAGATGGCCAATTCTGGCATCTTGTTCTTGGTCATGTGGTCGTATGTAACTTTCTTTTTCCTCCCGAAGTCAATTTTTTCCCATATGTTATCTAATGTAATTTTATGTATTTACTACAATTTAACAAGAATTAACCCCCCGTTATGTGCTCAGTACAGTTCAAGGCACCATAAAGAACTCAAAAATGTATTATTCCCTATCCTCTAGAAGATTGCATTCTTGTAGGAAATATAGACTTACGTACATGGTGCAGTACCAACTCCTGGTGGTGGGTGTGATAATGGAAAAATATTCCCCCAGAAGATATCCACATAAATCCCTGGGACCTCTGAACATTACTTAATTTGGAACAAAGGTTTTTTGCAGGTGTGATTAAGGTAAAGGATCTTAAGGAGAAAATCCTGGACTATCCCTACATGGCATCACAAGCATTCTTATGAAGAGGCGTGGAGGAGAAACATACATTGAGGAGGAGACGGGGAAGAGGAAAAGACAGGGTGAAGATGGGGGCAGGCATTGGCGGGATGCAGCCTCAAGCCAGCGAAAGCCAGCAGCCACCATGAGCTGGAAGACGCAAGGAACAGGACCTCTCCTGGACCTCTAGAAGAAGTGAGGGTCTGTTGACACCTTGATTTCTGACTTCTGGCCTTTAGAGCTGTAAGAGAATAAAGGTCTTTTCTTTTAATCCACTAAATGTGTGGCAATTTGTTACTGCAGCCACAGGAAACTAACATAGTAGTGGGAAAGGACATGTTCCCCTCGTTCGTGCATAAGGAAGCCAAGTCTGGTGTGGATGAGGGCATGGCCTGAAGAGGAGGGAGGTCAAAGGTCACGCAGACCAATTCGAAAGTTAATTTTGGGTCCAAATTACGGTTAATGTGATCCACGTCAAAGAGGTATGTTTCAGGGCAGCAGCCAAGTTTAATATTTACTTTGAGGATTTGCATTGTTCTCTATCTATAAATTGTCTCTAAACATTTAAAAACCTATGTGTTTTATAATCCTAACTCTTTCCACTAACCTTTAGGTTAAATTAGCTAAAATTACACTTTAGCGACCAGTGAAACCCTTCCTCAAATGGCTGTACTATCTCTGGAAAGAGAGAGCACTCTGCTCTAGATGAAGAGGCAACCCTTCAATGTCTTCAGCGATGATGTTCACAGGCAACGTGCAAAACTGGAGCCCGAAAGATGAATCCTTCCTGGTCATTTCTGCAAATACCCGGATGTCAGCAGAGTATTAATTTCATAGGCAAAGAACCCTCCAGCTTCTTTACATGATCACTATGGCTTTACAAAAAGATTATTAAATTTTAATAGAAAGAAAAAAAGTTCATCTTTTCTTAATCTTGGAATTATTCAGTCACCACCGACATTCTCCAGAGGACGGATACCTTGAAGTGATTCAGCCAAAGTCAACCAAAATATTGGAAGAAAAGTAGATTTTGATTAATTAAATTTTAAAATTAACTGATTAGACCAGAAACACTTCTGTTTTAACCCTTGTTGGAGGCAGTTTTTCGAAAGCACATTATCTCTGTTTTCTCCTTAATAAGTGTAGCCATTTAGGGAAAGGGCTCATGAATCTGTGGCAATGAAAAGGTTGGTCCACGGGAGAGGTGGGGTCACTTCCCAAGCCCCCCGTTACCTCCAATGTCATCTGCATGGTGGGCGGTTCCCTCTTTCACAAACACGCTTATGAGGTTGAGACATCAAATCAGAACACTGGTTTATTTATATTTATAAACTCTAATATGGACTAGGATTCTTGGGTTGTGACCAGAGCATTCTCTTCATTTTGGTAGACCTCGGTATTCATACTCTGTATTTCTTTAAAAACTTATCAGATTTAGAAGTAACTAGTTTGTTGCTAAATGTCTTATTCCTCTGATAGAATATGAGCTCCATGGGGGCAGAACTCCTGTCTGTTTGTTCACTGCTGTGTCTTTAGCAAACACAGGGACTTTAGCACATGTAAACACACCAAGTATACATAAGTCTACTTACAGGTATGATATTGACATATACTGGAAGTATTAGCAGCAGTTGGACAACTGATGTATAAAACCCAATTGCTCTTTAGTCAAAGAAAATTGGGGTTTGAGGCACATGCATTCAAATATGAACAGACTTCCCAATCTTTCCCTTAGCATCTGGGAGATTCCATAGGGATAGAATCCTTTTCCCCTCCTCTGTCCTGGATTCCTATGGTCCTGGTGTTCAAGATCTGGAAGGCTTGGGAAAGCTGTTTCCTTGCACTATATTTAGATATTCTGCTAGAGGCAAACTGATGACTGATGACCAACTGCCCAAATGGGACAATTGCTTTCTGCATGTGTTCCCTGCTCAGGCAGAGGTGGTGCCCTTGAAAGAGTCACCTCCTTGGGGCAAAAGGTCAGGTTAATGATTGAACAGAGGAAGTTAAAAAAAAAAACATGTTAGGATATGACTAGTTTGCTGGTGCTAAGTGTTACCTTTGCTTAAATAACCAGGGATTGAGTGGTGTACGTGCTACTCCAAATCATAGAACTGTATTTTTAGAAATGACTTGAAGGATTTTAAGAGATCTTTCATCATTTTCTGCCATTAAACTTGCTCAACCTCATTTCTCCCCTCTCCCCAGCATGCCCACACTCCAGACTGGTCTCTGCTGCCCTCAGACAAGGAAACATCCCACACTTATTTTGTCTCTGTGGTTTCACATATGTTTTTCTCACTGCCTGGTTTTCCCCTTCCTTGGCCAAATTATGCCTCTTGTTTACTCCTTTGTCACTTTTATCTTCCTCTGAATTCCTTCAATACTTTGCATCACACAATTTAGCAAAAAAAAAAAAAAATTCTAACTAGTATAACTTTTATTGAATCATGTATGTTATCAACAGTTATATTTTCTCAACATAATTTGTAAGACTCCATGATAAGCACTTTGAGGACAGGGTCAGTGTCTCAGACATTTTCTCTAGCCTCCATCTCCACTCAGAATAGGGTCACATGCATAACAAGTAGTCCATAAATAGTGCCAATGATGGCTTTAAATTTATTAGATTTAAATGCAATTCCCATCTCCCACTGTAATGAGGGAAGCCACAGCTCAGGGGAAAATGAGCTTCTTCACCAATTATTCATTCAGAAGAAACACTCCATACCTCCATGATATCAAATTGAAATACTTAGTCCATCTATTTACTCATCTCTCAAACATAAAGAAGTACACTTTTCCACTTTACTCCATTCTTTTTTCCATTTTATAAAGGAAGGGCTCTATCTATATGTCACAGATGCCTGGCTCCTACTCCAGGATTTTAAAATCTCTCTGTTTCTAGTGTGCAGCCAAGGTTGAAAACCCCTGACTTAGAAACACACATTTGAGAATCTGGGGATGCTTCTGGCAAAGAATCCCACCCCGTACAAGCGCACGGGCTAAGTGGTGGTTGTAGAGATACAAACTGAGTATAACAGAGTTTCTGACATTAAAGATCTCAGAGCCCAGGAGAAATGTGTTATGATTCTTCATGGCTACATAACGAAACACTCCAAAGTATGGTGGCTTAAAACAAATCATTTTCTTACAGCTCACAATTTTGTTGGTAGGGAATCAGGTAAGTCTCAGCCTGGCAATTGTTTGTTGTGCCTGGTGCCAACAGACTTCCCTCCATGGTATTCAGCTGGTGGATGGGCTGGAGTGTCCACGTATCTGCAGACTTGGAAAAGATGCCAAAGGCAGCGCACAGTCAGGGCTGTCAGCAAGTGTGCCTGTATGTCCTCCCCAGCATGGTGGCCACAGAATAAAACTCTTACACCGTGGTTGGCTTTCCCCAGAGCAAGTACTCAAGAGATAAGAATCTACCAGTCTCTTAAGGTCCAAATATAAAAACAGGTGCAAGATTCTGGATCACTTTCAACATATTCTGTGGGTCAAGCAGTCCCTGAGCCCACCTGGTTTCAAAGGGACAGAACACAAACCCCACCTCTCAGTGGGAAAAGTTTCAAGGGATTTGTGGTCATTTTTAATGTGTCGCATACAGTCATAACACCTGCTTGACTGTCGTGCTAGGCAGAAAACAACTATTCATATAAAAGAGACACAGATAAGTACTGGGAATGTTTAAAAATGGAAGAGATTACTTCCATGTGGGAAAGTAAAAACTATTTTCCCCAAAGAGTTGGTATTCGGGTTGAGCCTTGAATGATGGATAGAACAGATTTTGAGATGCTGAGTTGAGGAGAAGCAGGAAGGACGGTAGAAGTAAAGCCAAAGTATTAGGATATCCCACAGTACATGTAAGAAAGAGCAGGTAGCTCCCTCTTCCTGATGAACAGATGTGATTGGAAGTAAGGCTGTCTAGGTTAGAAGTAAGAATGTCTAGACAGCTCTGGATTCCCAACGCTTCTGAATGGATGGCTAAGGAGTTTGAGCTTTATCCTATAAGCAATTATATAAGAACTCATATACTTAACCAGTTGCTGGGAGCAGGGAAGAGAAGAGTGGGTTCTTCAGATGAAGGAGTTCTCTAGATTTGAAGAAACTGTGCAAGAACCACATATTTATAAAATTAGAGTCCATCCCTCTATATGAGAAAATGAGGCTTTGAGACATTAGTAATAGTAATAATAATGGCCATTTATTGTTTACTATTTGTCATACTCTATGCTAAGGCTTGACTTATATTAACTACTTAATCCTTACAACAATCCTTGGAGGTCTATACTATTATTACTACCTTCTGACAGACGGGAAAACTAAGGCAGACAGGGATAAAGGAACTTGCCTGTGGTCACAGCTATAGTGAGCCATACAACTAAGTGATTTGTCTAAGGTCAAACCGTTGGTCAGGAAACATAACAGGATTTGAAGCCAAATCTCCCAAGTCTCATTCCACTTCTTTTCCCACCTGACAGTACTAAGGAACAAAGTAATGTTCCTCTCTTGTTCTATCCTCTATTCTCTGCTGTTTTTACACTTCATTTTCACATTCTTTCCTCTACCTCCTTGGCACGATGTGTTGTAGAAGAATGTGTCATCTTTGTCACCATCTCCACCCTTCTCCAGCTCACGCTCTGAAATGCCCTGTCCTTAATAATATTCCCACATTTTTATTCTAGGGAATGGTTTCTAGTTATTTTTAAAGAAAGAGCATGAAACACTTGAGATTTTTTTTCTAAGTAACATTTGAATCAATAAGAAATACACACAGAGTAAATTCTGTTTTCTCTCTGAAAATGTAAACTGTGGGAAGCTTATGGGATAAGAGGTTCCTGGCAGCTGCATCTGTAGATGCTTCTCTAAATGTTTTCATTTGCACTTACAGGACTCGATTGACAAAAAGCATGGATCATCCCCAAAAGGGATCAAAGGAATGGCTGTAGGTGAAGGACACATGCCCAGCTGACCATAATAACGTCCTCTCAGAAATAATGTGCTGAAGTTATGTATCTTTAAGGCTAAATCGATACATAAATTCTATCTGTAGAGTACCTAGGTCATGGACCCCAGATCAGTAATCAAATAGAAAATAAGTGGGGCAAGGCACAAGGAAAATGAAAGAAAATAACTTTTCCACAGCCTGAAACTTGACCTTGAGACGCACCACAAAAGTCCAGTTTCTTTCATCTTCTTAATCCTTCTTAATCCTGATAAGGAGGATGAGATTTTGTAAACAATATCTAGATGTCTTATTCCTTTACATATATTATACCCAATTCCTTTCTATAAGCAAGAGTAGGATGGGGAAGGGAGTATGAATAGAACAAAATTTGTTTAAAGGCCATTAGAATAGTCGAGTTGCAGCAGTGGGTTCAGATCCCACCTGTAGCAAGTAAATGAACTTCTCTCTGTCCCCTCATCATTAAAATAGGGAGAACAGCAGCACTTACTCAAAGAATCATTGCAAGTATTAAATATGTTAGTATCTATAAAATTCTTCAAACAGTACTTGGAATACAGTAATTGACTAAACTTCTTAAGTTTGCCTTCTCACCCCTTCACCTTTCTGGCATCAACCCCTCCTGCCTCTACAAGGCTCATCTCCAGGTCCAGCCCTCCAGCCTGAGATACCTGTACTTTCATCCATTCTGCCAGGTTGCTCTTCCCCAGGGTTCCTCAGGGCTGCCAGACTCTACTCATCCTGGGATCTGCAGGCAGCGGTCTTCCCTGACTGCCTCGTCTCAAAAAGCCCTTCTTGTTCATTCTGCTTCACCCCCTGCTTTTTGTTCCTTCAGTGCACTGACATCTGTCTACAAATTTGGTTATTTATCTACTATCTATCTCTCCCACTAGCAGGCGTGCTCCACGAGCACAAGCCCTTTGTATAGTCTTGCTGTATCCCTAGTGCCTAGAAATATGCCTGGAACATAAAAGTTGCTCAGCAAGTATATTCGGAGTGAATGAAAACTAAAGAGATCATGGAGTATTGTATATTGTCTCCAGGGTAAGATGTGCTGAGAATAATAATACCCTCCTCTACCTGAATAAACAAGCCGATACCCGGGAAGGAGGGCTGTGCATGATTGAATAATTGTCGAAGGTATTTGGTCAATAGAGTCAGTGCATCTGAATGACACGGAGAAAACATCTTTCCAAACTTGGCTCATTTTTCTCCCATAAGCAGATCAGGGGTTTGACTCATTAGCAAAATAGTTTCAACACCTGATTTTGAGAGGGCTGCTCTTCTAGTTCATTCTGAGAATCCTTCCGCATAATTCAAATGAAGATTTTCACGTAGAGTATGTAAAGCCATCAGGAAGCAACATGGTTCTTATGACACTGAATGTATAGCAACCAGTGATAGAGATAGGCTCAAAAACCTTCATTATGGACAGACTGGTCTGATGAATAATATAAGCTTCTACAAGATGAAATGCCACTAATCGACATGCTTTTATTACATACTTTGGTTTTAACATGACCCTATCATTGTCCTATGGAATACAAAAGAATATAAGGCACAAACTATAGGCAGAAGGATATATAATTCTTGGATAAGCAAAGCCTAAAATATTAATTAATTGGCAGAAAAGGCCACCTTATGACATGACTTAATGTGTTGATACTGTATTTCTCAAAGTTACCCAATCATGAGAATTACCTGGGTTTCTTTTATAAAAACATACATTTCCAGGTCCAGTCACTGGAGATTCCAACTCACTACATCGAGGTGTAGCCTGGAAATTTATATTTTTAATAAGTGCCCAGTGAATTTTATGATCGGGCAAGCTTGGAAATATTTTTCTGAAATAATAAAGCCATTGCTTCATTAACTGTAAAAGGATTTGGAGAAAGTCAAGCTCAATGTGGGGGGACAGCATCAATAAAGGCTTAATAAAATATGTCATTCTTTTTCTCATCTCATCCACACTGCCGAGCTTTTCTAACGAATGCTGCTGTCTGCCATCTGACCATCTCTCCTGTCCTTAACCTGCAGCAATCTGGATTTCGCCCTCCCTATGCACCCTTCGCCCTGAATTCCTACTCCTCTCCATCTAATTGCAGAAGGGTCTTTTCTCTTCGCTGTTAACTTCTCAGAAGCATCTGATGGAGAAATTCACTCTTTTTTCTTTCCTCTGACCCCACACTTCCCTTATTCGCCAAACTCTCCTCTTTGTTGTTTCCTAAAGTTCCTGTGCTCTTTTTCTAAACTTTTTTTTCAAAGATACTAATTTACCTAGCTATATGTCTTCTTCACAAAGGTCTCTAGTATGTTTTAAACCCGTCCTTGGATATTCTATACTGCAGGGTATTTCTTTAAAACTTTGGTTTTTTTCCCAACCGGATTGGCATTTTTGGAGAGAACAGCTACCTGAATTAAACAATGACTAGCTTTGGCAATAATAGTGCAAATAAGATGAACGTTAATTAGTGTGTCCGTTACTCTTTTCTACCATAGACGTATTGCTATAGTTTGGTCTATAGTCTTGAAATATGCACATATTGTATTTAAATAAAACAGAGACACATTAAACATATCTTGTTATGCAAACCATGCTAATACACAAATTCAGTGCTAATACGGTTATGGTTAAGATTATTGAGTATGATCTATGGTTCTCCTGATAAGTTAATTGATTTTTAAAAATGGAATTCTTTAATAATGCTTGCTGACAGTTCAATTCCATAGGTTTTAATTTTTACATACAGTTCAAGGCAAAGTATTAGTAACCTATTAAGTGCTGTTAAAGTTTGCTCTTCAAGAACTTAAATTTGGTTACCAAAGGGGAAACGTTGTGGGGAGGGTAAATTAGGAGTTTGGGATTAACAAACATTTACACACAATACTATATATAAAATAGATAAACAACAAGGACCTTCTGTATAGCACAGGGAACTCTACTCAATATTCTGTAATAATCTATATGGGAAAATAATCTGAAAAAAAATGAGTATATGTGTATGTATAACTGAATCACTATGCTGTACACCTGAAACCAACATGACATTGAAAATCAACTAGACTCCAATAAAAATTTAAAAAATAAATAAATGCATAAAACAAAACTAGCATTTATTAAGCCCCTTATAGCCTCTGCTAAAACATCTGACTACTAACCATCGCTTGGTTATTTGCTTGGCTCCTGAACGCATGACAAGGACACAGACTTTGGGAGAACAGTTGGTTACCAGAACATCATCAGTGAAGTCTTGAGCAGGCATAGTTTTCAACTGTAGCTGTTATTATTGGGATCAAAACGAAATCATAGGCTTACTGTTAGATTTTGACTTTATCATTTTGTTTCTGGATAACTGTTAGGTTGCTATTATCTCCTTTTTTAAGATTTGCTCTTCCCCAAGTCTATTACTCGTCTGCAAGTGGCCTTAAGTCAGTCATGGTCAAATCCACGTGGGATCTCGTGCCTCGGAAGGCAGAGAGGAGCCTTAGCATCAGTGAAGAGTACCTGACCCAGCTTCCAGGACTGGGTCCGTGAACACCAGCTTTCAGGCCCGCGACAGTTTTAATAACTCACACACATAGTCAGATATGAACCACTGACATCTCTGGGAAGAGTACTGGGATTTGTGGTGAAGACCCAGCTGAGGCTACAGATCTTTTCTGAATCACGCCACCAAAGTGCTTACAGCTTCATGAAGCGTTTCTCTGTAGAAAACAACCCTTGGGAAAATAAGAACATTGTAGTTTCTTGTTTGGGTTGTTTTCTTTGTTTCTTTGTTTTTTGACCTCTTTCAAGACAAATGATAAAAAAAGAATTTTCAAATAAAGTATGTGTGAGTCTTCTTGGCACTGCCTTTCTTTGTCAGGTTGAAGCAATTCCTCACTTAAACTCAAGTGCTCCAACACCACCTCAAAGGGACCTGCTCTTGGACTCCAGCATAAAGAACCTTCTGGTAAACCCCCACCCAATAACAACTTTCAAAAAGAAGTAAAACTAAAAACATAAATGTTGAGGTGGGGGAGTGGTAATCAGTAGCTACCAAGGAATACGGGTGAAGATATTTTAAAAATACATTCATGTATCAGGCAAGCCTGCATTAGAGCTGGGAAATATCTTTTCTTGCTTGAATACCCTATAGTCTGTGAGTGAAGAATTCTTCCTAGTTTAATATCTCTGTGCTTGCCCGCTTAAAAGCAGAAGAGACCGAAAGTATACTCAGTTCCATCCCAGCTGGGTGATACTGGATAAGTAGGAGAACCAGCATTTCTTGACCACCTGCTGTATTATCTGAGACTTTGCTTTCTTTATCTCATTTTATTCTCACTATAACTTTATATGGTATGGATTTGTATTTTATATTTTACAAATGAAAAATGTAAAATCCAAGGAGCTTCAATAAATGATCTAAAGTCCCCAATTACTAAGTCTGGATTGAGTCTGGATTCAAAGCAAGGTCTATATAAATCCCAAATCCATGATTTTCTAACTTTTCCATCTACTTCTAAGGAAAAAAATAGTTATGTTTGCTAATTCACCTAGATTTTTTAAGGATAAAAAATGTGTATGTGAAATTGCAGGTGAGGGAATTTTGGCAATGTAGATCTGTATCTAATATGCAGTAAATTTCCTCTCTCCTCCCCTTCCCTTCCCTTCCTTTCTCTTCTCTCGGTTCTTTCCTTCCTTCTTTCTGAAACACATGCATACTGATAACATAGGACCCAAGACATATTTTCAACAACATAATGTAACCAAAACACTTGCTTCTTAGAGTCTTTGCTAATCTATACTAATTTTGTATTTTTTCCAGGTTAGTCATCCATGTTTCCCAGAAAATATCCATTGAAAGCAAGAAGAGTCATAGCTACAACACCAGTCACCGTTTGAAAATCTAGCTAAGAAAATGAGCTTGCTTTAAGTCAACAACTTTGCTTCTCTGACTTAATGCTGCCAACCTTTGCAAATATTCCCAAGACCTATGATACACATACAAAAAGTTAATATTTGATTAATTGATTTGATCAAAACATAGCTATGGTGAACAATGCAATACTATTGTTCTTCCTATGTTATTGCAGGTGTGTTGATGGGGTTCAGAGAGCTATG